>NC_133030.1:48696785-49897142 GCF_048771995.1 Taeniopygia guttata | reverse complement strand
TGAAAGTAAAAAAAAAAAAAAATTACAGATGCTAACTGAATTCTAGAAGGTAAATGACTTCTGTTGACCTAAATTTCTCTTATAGTCTAATTTAGACACAGGATATCTTTTTATTTTCCAGTCTTATTTTTTCTATCAGTATACTTCATGCACACAGAGAGGAAAACTTTAAATGACCTAATAAGCATTAAAATTTACTTACAGTCTTCTTCAGTTTGTGGGTCTTACCTGTTTAGAGCATTATAAACAACAGATCCCAAAGCTTCCACTTTATTACTGTGTGTATTTCTATCATGCTTTCTCAGCCTTTCTGCCTATAGCATATTCCATCTTGAATCAATTCCATACTTTTTTTTCATGGCAACTCTAATCTAATAGTCCTAGAAGCTGATGAGAATTTCTAAAAAAAATAAATCTGTAGCTGTACATTTAAACCTCTCCTTTCTAAACTGACTCACAGGTCCAAAAAAATTGTTTATTTTTTCAAGATTTATTGACAGCTCTAACAGAAGCTGCCATTTCACCCTCAACCCTTACTATGAGTCTCTTCAATCATTTAAAAACAAATTATGCTATGCTAAATCCACTTTCAATTCCTCTGCATACTATTAAGAAAAGCACATTAAAGTTAGGAAAGCAACTGTTAACTGGTCTCTGCCTATATCTGCTTGGCTTCATAAAAAAGATCTTTCTGTATATGCAAGAGTTGAAGACCATGGTAAAAGCCTGAATAACCCCAACCTTTCAGAGTTGAAGTAGAACTTCTTACCAATCTTTCAAAAAATTCAAACTTTTTAGAATAGCCTTATAATCCCCGTAACAAAATCCTACTAACAGTAGAACACTGACAAATGGTAAACAAAACATACTTTGCATGTGAGTTAATCAGCCCTTTTCAAAATCACAGAGACTGGATCAAAAGAAAATGCAAATGTAAAAGAACCATATAGAGACACTAAAAAAAATTGCTGAGTACAGAATGAAAGTACAGGGTATTAGCACAGGGACTGAATGAAAAGCCACAAGAAAATAAAAATAAAAAAGGGTAAAGAGAGGGTTTGAAGCTTTTGATCACAGCATTTTCCACATATGCAAGAAAACCATAACTAGGGATCTTATTTTATATAGGTATCTATATACTGTAAGTAGATAGGCATCATATCTAATAATACAAGCTAAGCTTATGTTCTAAATTGAAAAATATAGGAGTCAAATTGTGAGCACTGAAAAATATATCTAAAATTTTAGAAACAATTTGAAGTTTTAGCTGCAGAAGCAGCTTTATTCCCAGACAAGGAAACCTAACTATGGGCTCAGAATGGCTTTCAACAGTTCATATTAAATTTCTATCAAATTACTGCTGTTATACTCAAAGGGCTTGATGACTCAAAAGAAAAAAATTAATTAGGAAGTGAACATGAAACAGTGAACTTACTCCATATAAGAGCTAGATTTTAGACAAGTTAGAAGTGGAAAGCTTTGCTGGTTCACATTCTGTTCATTATTCAAGGAGTATACATAGCTTCAATACTCATACTTTCAAGTAATTTGGATTCATATTTTCAAGTACACTCATATTTTCAAGTATACTGGACAGCTACTTCAGACTGATGCAGTTCCATGCATCAGCAATACAACCTCGAACAGGTGACTCTAGTGCTGCTCTCTCATATATCAAAAGCAACCATAGATCGAAGGCAGCTTTCTGAGGCAAATACACAAATAACTAAAAACTGCTTCAATTTCAAGCTCCTCCTGATTCATGTTCTGTCAACCAAAAAAGTGTTTTACTTGATTTATGTTCACTTTGTAAAGTAGGATAAAATTCAGCTACTCAATTAAATAGAAGAGTTAGACTCATGTCTCTCAAACAAACATAAGATTTGCTTCATGTTGGAGTGGACAATCAAACCAGGTAATAAAATTAACATAACAAATAAATTGAAGTGGTGACACAAATCTTTCAAATTTCCAGTTCTCTGACAGAATAATTTCATACAGATAGATAAAAACGAGCATTACATATACAGATAATTAATCCATATTTGCATTCTTTATAAAACCACGATCAGCACACCACCAGGATCCTCCTTGCCTACCTGTGCTGGTTTGGCCTGGGGTAAAGTTAATTTTCTCTCCAGTGGCTGGTACAGGGCTGTTTTGCATTTGTGCTGAAGACATGGTAGATAATAAAGAGATGTTTTTTTTTATTGCTGAGGAGGGCTTACACAGAGCCGAGGCCTTTTCTGCTGCACGTTAGTGAGGAGACATGGGAGACTGGGGGGAGACACAGCCAGGAGAGGTGATCCAAACTGAGTGAAGGGATATTCCAGACCACATGGCATCATGTTCAGTATATAAAGTGGAGTGGAAAAGGGGGGAGGGAGGACATTTAGAATGATGGTGTTTCACTTTCCAAGTCACCATTACACACAACAGGGTCATGCTGCCCTGGAGCTGGCTGAAAACCTGCCTGCCTGTGGGAAGCAGTGAATTTGCTTCGCTTTGCTTGTGTGTATGGCTTTTATCTCAGCTCACAAGCTTTCCAGCTTGTACCCTTCTGATTCTCCCCCAGTGAGTGACTGGCTGCGTGGGGCTTGGCAGCTGTCTGGGGTTAATCCAAGACACAACTCAATTATGTTTAGGAAACTGCAGTAGTCCTAGTAACATTCCTTATCTTCAAATCACTACAATCATCTTAAATAGCCTTTTGCTACACTATTTTTTCCTCACATAGTCATATTAGCTTATTTCTAGTGGTACAGTTATCCCAGAAAGAGTTTGACATTCTGCAATGGATAGAATAAACAAGAATATTTTCCAGTAATTCACCCACATTTGCTAAAATTAGTCCAGAATCATCTCTGAAGAAAAGAGTATCTCTTTCCTTTGAATGCAAATTGAAATAAAATATGTTCAGCTGCATAGATCCTTCACAGCATATAGTCAGCATTAACCACCAGAATTCCTGGCTTATCTATTTACTATGTTGGTATCAATATCATTATATGGAAGAAAAAGTAACACAGAAAATGAAAAATTATGTCAAAAAGCATCCACTGATACAATACTATTTGCATGCCATTCCCCTGCCCTCCTCCCTATGGTTTGTTACTGAAGAAGAACTTTTAACTGATCACTGAAAGGTTTGGGACAATAAATTTTTAGTCTAAGCTCATGGTGTAATATTAACACAACATATTATTTTCATGAACAATACTTTTATTAGCTATCTGAAGAGACATCTATGCAAACGGATATCAACTGGCAGAATCTACCATACACACAGCCCGCAGTGCTTAAGATATCTATGCTATTCTAGTGCATAAAGAACTCCAAAGTTCTATACAACTTCCACTGGACCAACATAGTCTTTACAGATGTCACATAAACCATCTCAGTTGGTATTCACTGTGCTGTCCCATGAAAATAATGAGCTTAAGGCAAACAGTCACAGCAATGAGGGCAAAGAAAATGAAATTAAGAAAGGGGAAGGAATAATATTTGGGGAAAAATACTCATATCCTTTACCAAAAAGCAGGTAAAGTGAGTCACGAACATCTCAAATGACCTATCAAGTACTAAACTCTAGTTAGACTCTTTTTCAGCTTATGGGTTTTACGGATGTGGGACATTATCCCAAATAGATCCAAAAGCTGCCATGTTCCAATTGTTCATTTAAAAAGACCAAAACCAACTTCTTCATTTAATAAGGAAGATGAGACACTGAAGAAGTTTTTACTTAAAGGCCCCAGAATTTGTAATAAATATGTAAAATACAAAGATCTGTGTATTAATTTTATTGATCTATCTACCCTCTATCACATCATGATCAAATAGGTGGGATAGTTTAAGCGATCAAAGCACAAGTGTATTTATCCACAATAAGAGTTGATTTTTACATACCAGTATGCATCCAATGATTTATTACAAACTCATGGTGCAAGTATTTTCTTGCAATACAACAAGCATGCAGGGTTTGAAAGATTTTACAAGTAACTCTTAAAATACACCTAAGCTTGTTTTACATGGTGATAAAAATAGAAAAAAATATACATACTCTTGGGTTAAAACCTGTAGTAATGAAGCAGTTAATTTTAAGTAGCTATCATTCTTTTCTCCATTGATTTAGTGACTATCAATTGCTGCAGTTGGAAAAATACAAAAACAAAATTTAATCTTGCCCTGAATCTAACTACCTATAGTCTAACTAACTTCTACTTCACAAAATGACAGAGAAATAGGTGTCCTAATCCTGAGCTTTGAAATGAAATTACATAAAAGAGATTAACTGTTTGTAACAGAAGAATCTTGGTGTGAGAAGCAATCAGGCAATGACTCATGTTTTGCTATTTAATATGGACATAAATCCTCCCCCTCAAAAAGCTCAGTTACAATTTCAGCAGGGAAAATGGCATCTTTTGTGTTTCTACATTTAAAAACGGGATCTTTATCTTCAAGCCTGCCCAACAATGTAAACAATATTATCATGCAAAAAAGTGTATTAAAGCAGATGCCTTTTACATTTCTCTTTTACATATGTCTATTCTGCCAGAAACAAAACAATCAACTCCTATTTACAACAAAAACACAATTAGCATGTTTAAAGCATTTTCCTTCTGCCCCTAGTTGAGCTTACTCAATATACTCTTGGTAACAGAAGTTACCAAGCAATTTCACTAAGGAGGAGGGAAAAAAAAGACGGTATATACACTTCAGAAAATCTGACCACAAGCTGGTCAGCTGTGCTTCTCATGCAGCACAGACAAAAAGTAAATCATCCCATTTTGTAGGCATAAACCACTGCAAGCAAAATGCAATGGTTTTATTGAGTGCAATATCACTTTTGCTGTGCACCTATGTTAATACAAATTGTGTTATCAAATTCTTTGATCCACCTTGAATCCAACTTTCCTAGTCTACTCCAACTGGTAAAGAGAAATGTTTTGGAATTAAACAAGCAGCTTTGAATAACCATTATTTAATAGTTGCATAAACTGGTGGCTCCAGTGCTTAATGTTGTTCTTTGTTGTTCAACAATAGCCATGGGGAAGCAGCAGGAGTGGGGAAAGGGAGAAGCTAATTGATATCTACATAAACTAATTTACTGGTTTTACTTTAAAAAATGTTGAATTTTTACAAGAGGCATAATTGACAATTTGGACACAAAACTACTCAGATAAACAAAAGTCCTCCAAGATTTTCTGTTTATACCTTTTCTCTTGGACTATCACATAAAACCCTGTGGAAATTTATTCAATTTTATTTAAAGTTGCATTGCTTTGCCATTAAAAAAAAATAATAACATTTATATCATTCTGATTTAAGACAGACTGGGGAAAGAAGAAAATTCTTTTCTTTTTTCCCCCCAACAATCAAATAGGAGATTTAACTGTAAAAACTTATGAGAAAAATGCCCTAGGAAAAAAATGCTGTATTGGTTTATTTGCAAAGTTAAAAGTATTTTCTTAAACTGGATGATTCTTGAAAAATTGATAAAGACAAGAAGAATGCATGAATTACTTTTTTCCTTATTAGAAAGAATGTAAGACTATGCTCTTTGAGACTGCAGCCTTTCTTCACCACTACACATTAAATTGACTTAGTAATGTGGGTCACCTTCATTTATAGAATCTTACAAACATTGTCAGTTTAAAAAAAATATTTGAAGTCTTACAACAAACCTCTGTTACTATACTCAGCTTGGATTCACATACACTTAAAATGCAATTCCATTCATGCCAGTTCATCTACCCCTGCTTACACACTGCCTAAATGTGACTTACAGTAAATTCAAGAACAAGTAGAAGAACATGAAAGTAGGCATTGGGTAGAAACACTGAGGCTAAATTCACACTGTAAGTAACACGTTTCTGTAAACAAAGCAATTGCAATTTTGGAATTATGCAATGACTAAGAAGGACTGTCTATGTGTAGCGTGTTAGGAAAGGTAATATAAGGAATAGATGGGCAAAGCATTTCCAACAACAGTCAATGAGTTCAGTAAAGCAGAGCAATTACCCTTGGTCCTGCTCTGAATTGATACGACTGACAAGGAATGACTCAGCTACACTGTACCTGAGAGTAGTACACATTCTCAGCACCCACAGTCACATAACATGGAATAAACAAAACTGCTGCTGGAACAACTGCTACCAAGATACAGGGACATATCCCAAGTCTGATATTTTTATTTCTTAACATTAACCCCTCATAGGGTAATGCTTTGCAATGAGAAACATGCAGAAACATTTATTTGAACGTAAAAGAAGCTAAATAGAATAATTTAAAGAATACCTGCATCATCAAGAGTCCGTTCAAATAATAACATGGATGCGAAACATCTGGTACCTTCTGCTTGTATAAAAATATCAGGCAGCAGCAAAGAAGCCTCAGGCAGATGTATCCAGGAAATCTAGCAAAAGTTTTCAAGTGGTTCTTTGACCCTTTTGTCATTCTGTTCAATTATCATTCTTAACCCAGAAAGACATTTTTCTTCCATATACAAGGATGGATAGGCCATAGGGAATTAGCATTCAAAGGCAAAGATTCCATCCTGTTAAAGTTTGGTTTTCAAAGCCTGCAAAGGATACTGTTACTATTCAGACTGCAAAGACACATCCACAACCTGCTCTAGGAAGGTAAAGATACACCGGGGGGAAGGAGAGGAGAATCAAGATGTAAGAATGCCAGTGACACATTAATTCTCAATGGGTGAATTTGAAAACTCTGTTAAGAACAACTCCCATCAATGTGCTTCTGTATTACTGGTGTTTTTTAAAAAATCTTTGCCTGAGGACATAACTGTCTTTGGCTAGAGATGCCAGTTCTGGCCTCAGTTTTTGAATATGAAGTGACCTTCTTCTTCAAGTACAGAGTCCTATAATTGTGTATAATTAAAACAGTTCTTTAGCTGTAATATGTCAATAGAAGCCCTTGCTATAGAAATTACTTAAATTTCCTTTTCTGTTTGTCCTCAAGAACTAAAGACAATTTCTCTTATGCAAAAAACTGCCCCTAAAAGATTAAATAAGATGCTCCTTCCAACACCGGAGAACTTTGCAATGAATAATGCAGACCCCTTTGAGTTGCTTAGTCTTAAGGTCTGTCTACATTTCCATTCTGTTTTCACAGTGAAAAAATTTCTAAATGAGTAAATGATCTGGTGTTGTTTCCTGTGACATAAAGCTTTGGGCTCCAAGGCTTGACAAAATCCAGGGTAACACAGTGTTGGCATTTGGAGTACCAGCTGGTGGAACAACGAAAAAAATATTAATATTACTAAAGTTAACTCTAAAAATAGATAAATGAACTATTATACAAGTTTACCCCAGAGAGCAGGATTAATTTTAAATCTCAACAAAGCTATTTCTTGTCTTGTTCCAAATTCTTCTGTCACAGCATATCTGTAAAGGCACAGATACAGGCCCAAGACTGCAGTCCTAGTTCCTGAAGTCCTAAAATTATAATCAGAATTTCACCTAGTAAAACAACTTAACATAAAGTTTACAGTGTAGCAATATGAACCAATATATAATGGAGTTCCATCGACCTTGCTTTGTGGAGATTTCGAAAAGATTTCAAACAGCCCTGAATGCAAAACTACAGGATGTATCAGCATATCAGCACTAAGAGTCACTCTTCTGAAGAGTCTCAAGAGTACTCAGATTTTTTGGGGCAGGTGCATGGTACTAAACGCCTTTTAGGGAAAGAGTAACTGAATCAGTAACTGCTGTTTCTTCTTTGTGCTAGCAACATATGGAGTCAGAGTGCAGGGCCACAGAAGCATCACATCATGACATGTGAAGGGCTTCCTGTGCCTACAACAAAGTAGTCCTCAAAACACCAGAAGGAATTTGCAAGAAAAACATGTTCAGTAAATAATGAATCAGTTGGATGTTCACATTTAGAGGACAGTGGTCATTATGTCTCGACAGACATCAGTGACAAGTGGTGTCCCTGACAGGTCCAGTACTGGGACCAATGTCATTCAGTATCTTCATTAATGGTACAGACAAAAGGATTGTGTGCTGCCTCAGCAAGTCTGCCACCACACCAAGCTGAGCATGGCTAGAACATCATGAGATTTAACAAGACCAAGTACAAGGTGCTACACCTGGGTCAGGGCAAACCCTGTTATCAATACAGGCCAGGGGATGAACAGAGCAGAGCAGCCCTGGTCGGAAAGATTTGGGGGTGTTTGTGGGAGAGAGGCCGGATGTGAGCATGTGAGCTGGCTACATGCACTGTGCAATAGCCCAGAAAGCAAATTGTCTCCTGGGCTGCATCCAAAGCAGCGTGGCCAGCAAAGCAACACAACTCTGTCCCTCTACCCTTGCTCTCATGAGACCCAACCTGGAGTGCTGGGTCAGGTTTCCTCAGCAGAGAAAGGACATCAACATGTTTGAAGAAGGAGAGTAACAAAGACCCCGTCCAAAGGAGGGTCTCAAAGACAACTAAAGACATAGAGCACCTCTCCTGTGAGGAAAGGCTGAGAGAATTGGGGTTATTCAGCCCGGAGAAGAGAGCAGCCTCACAGTACCTAAAGGGGTCCTAAGGAAAGCTGAGAAAAGACTTCTTACAAGGGCATGTAGTGATAGGACAAACAGAGATGGCTTCAAACTGAGAGTAGGTTTAAATTGAGTGTTAGGAAGAAATTCTTTACTGTGAGGATGGAGAGGCACTGGAAGAGGCTGCCCAGAGTTCTCAGCCATGGAAGCATCTTCAGCCATGTTGGATGAGGCCTTGAACAAAGGGGCCTAGCTGAAAGTGTCTCTGCCCATGGCAGGGGGTTGGTATCAGATGACCTTTGATCCCTTCTGACCCCAGCCATTCAAGGATTCTATAAAAATCAACTAGATATTTGTGTTTTGGTCACTAGCATACAACCATCATTATTTTACAGGGTACTATCCTGTGAAAGCATATTCAGACTAGCCAAAAATGGACAGCTTGATCTACTCTTTGAAGAGTCTGTACCTTTGATGTATTCTAACACAAAATATTATATTTTCCCATCTACATCTTCATAGATGCATTTCCAGGTCCTGACAAAAACTAGTCCAGTATTATCATCTCTTGCCAAATCAGGCAAATGAACAAATTTAAATTAGTAATATTGAGCAAGCATGAGGATAAAAGCTCCTTATGCACACAAAATTTTTTTATAAACACTTGGAACTTTCTAAGAAAGGTAATATAAAGAATTATTATATTTATACATTAATTATATGACATCTAAAACAAACTGTGCAACTGTTAAACCTATTTATTAAATGCCAGTGCTCATCCAAACAAAAACAAAAGAAACTCACTCTCCTGCTGGGTAACATGCTATTTATGTATGGGATCTATCATCTAGAAAAAAAGAAGTATGGGAAATATTTTTCTGGATATTCCTATGTCAAACATGTCTAGGAGAGGATGATAAGGTTTTCCTATGACAACAGAATTATTTTTAGAATTTAAGGAAACCCACAGATTTTTCAACTGTGTTTGATATTCAAAAATATATCTAGTTTCTCCTTATTATGTCATGAGCAAAGATGCTCTGAAACACAAATAAAATTGACATCTCCAGAGAAGAATCTGACAACACAAAAGGAAGTGCTACCCGGTCCCTCACACCACAGCTCAGGCAGACTTCTAAATTTCACACAGACCTGATCTCCCCTTTATGATCCCGTGAACCGTGTAGGGGTGATGTAGGGTGTGGCTACAGACTACATTGCCTTCAGCAAAGCCTTTGGCACTGTTTCTTTCTCCTGGAGCAGCTGACAGCTTACCACCCGGATGGGTGTACTGCTCACTGCGCTGGAAACTGGCTGGAAGGCTGGATGCAGAGAGGGGTGGTGATGGTGCTGCACTCCGTTGGCAGATGGTCACTAGTGGTGTTCCCCAGGGCTCAGGGCTGGAGACAGCCCTGTTTGATAATTCATCAATGATCTGGACAAAGGGATCAAGGGCACCCTTGGTCGGTTTGCAGATGACACCAAGTTCAGTGGGAATATCACTGTGCTGGAGGGTAGGAAGGTTCTCAGGGAGATCTGGACAAGCTGGATCCATGGGCTGAGGCTAGTGGTATGAGCTTCAACAAGTCCAAGTGGCAGGTTCTGCACTGGGGCCACAGCAACCCCACACAGCACTACAGGCTGAGGACAGAATGGCTGGAAAGATGCCTGGGGGAAAAGGACCTGGGACTGCAGGTTGACAACAGCTGAACATGACCCAGCCATGCCCAGGTGGCCAAGAAGGCCAATGGTATCCTGGCCTGTGTCAGCAATAGTGTGGCCAGCAGGACCTGGGCAGGGATTGTCCCCCTGAACTCATCACTGGTGAGGCCACACCTCGAATCCTCTGTTCAGTTCTGGGCCCCTCAGGACAAGAAAGAGATTGAGGGGCTGGAGCACTGAGGGCAACAGAGCTGAGCAGAGCTGTCCAGAACACAAATCCTACAAGGAGTAGCTGAGGGAGCTGGGGGTGTTTAGCCTGGAGGAGGCTCAGGAATGACCTTATTGCTCTCCACAGCCACCTGAAAGGGAGCCAGGTGGGGATCAGACTCCCCTCTCGAGCAACAACTGGCATGATGAGAGGAAATAGGTTCAAGCTGTGTCAGGGGACATTCAAGTTGAAGATCAGGAAGTAGAAGGGGTAGTAAAGGCTGCCCAGAGCAGTGGTGGATTCTCCATCTCTGGAAGTGTTCAAAAAATGACTGAGTATTGCACTTAGTGCTATAGTTTATTTGACTAGTGGTGTTTATTGAAAGATTGGACTCAATGACCTTAGAGGTCTTTTCCAACTGTAATGATTCTTTAGGCCCATTTGATGTCAAAGGCCTTGTTATACAAACAGCAGCTTTCTATCCTCTGGTCATTTCAACCACTACTTTACTTCACAGATTCAAAATATACATTCAAAATTAGAGTAACCAGAACTAAATCTGGTTTGCTATTGACAGGAGAGTCATCCACCAGCTGTGACTTCTTGTTTATGTTCCCATTTATAGTAGCACAAGAAGTTGCATTTTGTTCCACATTTCGTTGGAAGCAAGCATCTGAAAAATTTGTTAGAATCAGCATGCATTCCCTAATCTGACTGGGAGATTGTGTGGCTGCAATAGCCACAGTGCTGGTACACAACACTTATCAGTAACATGCAGTCACATAATGAAAGGAGAGGTGAGTTCCCCTCTGATACCAGGAAAGCTTCTTTCAGCTTAACTTGACTGTGAAACCAGACATCAGGAAACCATAACTTCATAAATACCACAAGCCAGCCAAAGTTTCAGGCATTTCACTCCCACCCAAGCATTGTTCCCATGCTGCTATTCAATTCATTTGTGCTGGCACAGGTTTTTTTTTTTTAAGTATACAAAGTCCTGGACCACACAGTTGATCAATTTTACAACTATCCATCATTTTCAGGCTTTGCCTCAGGTAAAGTCCCCAATGTGCTGTGCAGGCAAAAGGGCAAATATAGCACAAACACTAGAATAGGGAGAGGACTGGCACTGCCAACTTCCTGCACTGTAGCCTGAGAAAGAAAACTGAAATTTTTCTTTCTCCTCTTTTTTTTAATGCTTCTCAATGCACTACAGTAACTCTGCTCTGTGTATTCACAGCTGGTTCCTCAGCTGTAGTTTCAACTTAGCAAATATGATTAACTAAAGTATTTGCACCAATCTAAATTTCAATAAAGTATGTGACTTAGCAACACTTTAGGAGTCTACAGGTACACTTTTTACTTTAAAGTGAAAGAATTAATTTTATACTCCTTAGTTTATTTGCATAACACATTCAAGGTCAAACAAATTGTTCATCTGTCCAACTAAGTGAATCAGAATGAAACTTTTATAAAATTTAAGTTGCAATTTGAAAAATAAAATATGGGGAAAATTAATAAATAACTTTTACATTGCTATTTACAGCTTGGCAGGACAAATGGAAGAACTATTTTCCACTATCCTGAGCGTTGCAGCTGGATCATTTAGTATACCATATATTGTATGCATCAGAATCATAAATTGTATAACTCGAACTGAGTTGCCAGATTTCATGATTATGTAACACATACAAAAAATTGATACAATACAGAAAATCAGCTCCAAAAGTTACATGTAAACGAAAGCTTTCATTTAAAATCAAATTATTTTAAAGTGATTTGCTTGCACCTACAGAAAAATTAAATTTTCCAAATTAACACCATCACTAAAAAACAGACAAAAAAACCTCACAAATTTTTAAATAGTAGTGGTTTTGACATTCACAATCAACAATATATAATGCATTAAAAGATGTTTAGAATTTGAGAATGCTTTAGCAAATCAAGGATAGCTTGTAAAATAAAGTACAACTTTTCTTGTTGTTGCTGTGACCTTTTTAAGTCACCATAACTTTAGAGGCATTGAATTCTTTCCAGTCTAGATAGAGTATCTATTGAGTCTTCAAAAACTATGTTAAATGTTTTAGAAAGGGATTGTGTTGTTTTCTACACTGATAGATAGGATCTCTCAAAAAACAATGGTTTTGTTCCCAAAAGGGTGAATAATTCAATCTTCCACCTTGATAACTCATTATTACCATGTTATTTTGAGTACGACACAGATGTCAAGGTCTGGAAGCTTTAACACTAAGCAGGCACAAATGAAAAAAAAGAAAAAAAAGTAGCTGAATACAAAATCATACAGCACATACAACAATGTAAAAGCCCTAGGGAAATCTATCAGAAAAGTTCTCAGAAAACAAACCACCCTGCAGTGCACATGCCAGTAAGCATCCAGAAATGAATTCTCATCAGGCAAATACGTACTTTGGGCTGTATACCATAATAGAGTGAGCTATGGTAAGACTAATGTAAGTAGTAAAATGAATCAAGCATCAGAAAACATGGAAACTTATTACAGGCAACAGTTCACAGGAGTTATAAAAATTATTGTCCCTGAGCTGCTTATTGCCACTGTCCTGGTCCAGGTCACAATCCTCTGAGATGGAATGCAACCTATTCAGTTGCTTCAGTGTGTTCCAGCAGCTTCTCTTAATCTGCTGATTTTATGATAAGCCATCAATCTTGACACTGACTTGGTTAAGATGCACAACTACTTTGCTGTCTTTGTCCTTCTGTTGGGCCAGCATCGTGCAAAGCACAGACGTATACAACTCTTCAGTGACTCCTGTAAAAGGCTCCAGAAACCACCAAACATACAAGCTGAAGCTCTAAAATATAGATCTGAGACACTCAAATGCCTCTCCCTCCCTAAGTCCGTAAACCCATTTGATTTCAATGAGAAGTTCATAACATCCCTGGCAGTCTGGTCTAAGGAAGCCCAGTTTCTCTACCAGAATCAAGGTTAAATGAGATTAAAACAAATTACAGTGCACTTTGTTACCACAGTCTTATTAAATTAGAACTTGCTCAGTCTAATTGCAGAATGGTACCTAATTAAAACCAAGTATTCTGGGCATCAGCAATTTAAAGCAGAAGTTCACTTAGGCTCAAGTTGTATTAAAGTAACCCTAGCCACCAGGAGAGCTACTACATCCTCTCCTTTTGCTTGCCAAACTGCTTCTATATCCACATGATATAGAAAATCAAAGAGTTGATTTATCTGAATATTAATGCAACTAGAAATTATCAGCTTTAGCTAGATCTTCTTATCGATCAACCTCATTACATAGTTACCTGAAAAATAGTACTAGCACAAAAGGGGAGACTGAAAGTAAAGACATTCACTAGAAATAATAATGAGAGAGAGATTAACTTTTCAGGATTATCAAAATTACAATTATCACTTTAGAACGTGAAACCAAACTATGAAAGGCGACAACAAAAAAAAAAAAAACAATTACAATGAAATCACATCTCTTGGAAGTGAGATCTCACACAAGATCAATGTATCAATGTACTTACCATGTGCTAAAAACATTTGTAGGTTTATAATTACATCATACTTAAGAGAACACAATGAACAGAAATTTACAAAATCTGTGACCATACATCATGGCTAGACACAGACAAGACACTGTGGAAATACAAAATAATCATTAGATGGTTACAAATACATACCAGATGAGCAAAGCAATTAATTTTACAATATCAAGTGAAAGACCACACCAAAAACTATGCAGTACTACTGGCAAATGAGAAGCAAAGAACACAAGAAATGAAAAGTGAAGAATAACTGATGAAACTCTGAGAGTTGGAAAATTAATACCTTCTCATATATACAGTAAGCAAAAATCAGTCACTAGGGGAAAAAAGAAAATCTATCCTCTCCAACTTGGATCTCAATGCACCAATTTTCAGACTACTTTAGTAAAAGACTTCAGGAGCAGAAAACTTCTAAAAACAAGTATCTAGGAATCATACAACTGCTCTGCATATAAGCAAATCCAAGTTCAAGGGGGGGGAGGAGATGTTTGGGACAGGTTTTAGAAGAAAAGGATATGAAAAGAGAAGAAAGTGGTTGAGTTTTTTTGTTCAGAATGAAAGCCTTTAAAATGTGAAGACTCTTTCTGAACTTTCCCAGAAAATCACTAGTAAACATTAGCTACGCTGTAGCATACAAAGCTTTTATCCATTATTAATCAGATCCATTGCAGTGTACAAGCAACACTGAAGATACTCACCTCAGTATATTTAAAATCTTCAACTTGCAGATTAGTGTGCAATAAGCAAATGACAATACAAAAGACATTGTGACAAAAGTAATATTTTGATATTACCTGTAGATATTGTTCTTGTATATTTTTAATGTATATGGAGATAACACCATCTTTTCCAAATGGGATAAAACAGAAGTGTCATTAAAGTGTCATTAATTTGTTTCAATCTCAGCAAAGCTATTTCTATGGACAGATTGTCAGAAAAAGCACTGGCTTTTTGCATAAGATCAAGATTAGTCCCACATAAGGAGCAGCCTGAAGGACAGTGAATAATGCATCTGTGCGAGAAAATAAGGCACAGAAAGACTGGACTGACATTACTATCAAATAGCAACAGGCAGGTATATTGTATTAAAATAGATGAAAAAATCCTGACAAGCCAAAAGTACATAGTCTTGTACATCATATAAAAGGTACTACTAGGTTACAGGCAGCTTTTCAACTCTGCTTTTACTCCACTCAGTACAATGACAGCAATATACTATTCAACAGCAACAGCTTGCACTGGATTACTGTATTAACATCCATGCACTGTAAGAGTAGCTTACAAAAAGCCTTTCAAGCAGAGTTGAAGGTACCTTTCAGCAATGAGAACAATGCAGAGGGAAAAATGAATGCTTCATTAAAAGAAAAAGAATGTTATGTCTCCAACAGCTGCTCAAGTAAAGAAGATAAAGATGTCAGATGAAGGCCAGGTTGAAAAGCAATTGATAAGATGAAAGACAAGAAGTAGAACCTTTTGCCATTTGAAACGGCAATTAGGACATATATGCTGCAAATGTGGTCTTGAACTGGAAAAAGAGCAAAGAAATTTGCTACCACACTGGAAAATAAAAAAAAAAAAAAAAAAAAAAAAAAAAAAAAATCACCTGTGCTGGTTGAGGTAAAACCCAGAATGGACACACATCCTTTCAGTGATATGTACCACATGCAAACTGTTTCCTCCAAATGTCCCTACAGTCAACAGACTGCTTTGTTTACAGCAACTAAGAGCAAAGCAAGTTTTTAAATCCTCTATTTAATAAATTTCAGCATAAAAAAATACCCAAAGCATAAAAATAAGTCAGTATCATAAGCAGTATCAGCGGACAAAAATGATAACATACAAATAATGCCATGCACCCAAAAAAAAGAAAACTGTATCACCAAGAATATCTATTCTAAATACTGAACACAAGCATAGACTAGAAAAGCACTTAAAATAGCAGAATAAGCAAACTGAGAGGGAGCTGCAGCTGGTTCTCCAATTACTAGGTATTGTTTAAAAATGAATATTCAACTCAAAATCCCTCAGAACATTTGTACTCTCAAAGATGACTTAGACTGTAGTTGAAAGATTCATACTTTAAACTACCAAATTTAAGTTATTCAAATAGCTGAAAATAAATACTTTCAACAAGAAGGAGATAAGATGATGAAAACCAGAACAGAGGGAAGTATTACCACAGTATTTTCTACAGTAATTTCTATGGACTATAGAACTAACCTCTCAAGTTTTCTCATCTGAAAGTCCAAACACACACAGGATGCTAGAACAGCTCTGTTACCAATCTGTGTTAACTGCCCATGTGTGAATATTTGCTTAGAGTGAGTATGAACTCCCTGAATTATTGGTATTAATAACATTGACACTGAGAGAATCTTGCAAAATCAACTGCAGGGGAAAAGATGATTAAGAACTCTGTGCTAGTGAGGAACATATTAAAAGCTCAGAAATTCTTATACATGTACACACACACCCCATTACAGGGTGATGTTTTTGTATATTACAGTACCTATTTTCATCTTGCCTGTATGCTTAACATAGTTGACGGTGAAAGAACTACTAATAGACAGAAAATTAAAGGAGTAAAGAGTAAAACACTAAAAAAGCTTTATGTAAACATGATGGTCAGCAATGGTTCACAGCAACATTTTAGGAAATACCTGAGTAGATAAACAGCCCTTTCAATATCACTGAGTTCTTCATCAACTGTCAATCTTTCTATTTCTTCTGGCGTCTGTCAAGTGTGAAATAGAGATTATGAGTTTGCAATGCCTGACTACTTCACTGTTTTAGTCTTAAAACAACCCCTTTCTCCCCACACATAGAGGGAGAGCTTCATGAGTAATCTGAATTTAGTCATGAAACCTCTAGCCAACATTTCAAATTCAATCAAATAAATCTTTCACCAGGAAAAGATGGAATGTCAGAGAAGTACAGTTTCAAGTCAGACACTATCACTGTTAAACAAGTGGCATATAATTTCATCTAAAGACCCAAGCTAGTCTATGTGTTCCCATCTCAATAATATATTGAAAACATCAAATCCCTGATATATAGAATTGGAAATTGTTTATTCTAAAATGACTGACGACAATGTTTCATATCCTGGTGCTGTTAAAAAAAAAAAAAAACACAAAAAAACACAAAAAAACGGTCTATTCGGTTATTTGTGCACAATTAAAACAGACACAATTTAAAATGGATTTTAAAGCACCGTTCTTTTTCGAGGTTATACCTTCAGGCTCCTGCGTACTGGCCTCTCTATAATAGTTAGTTCCTGCAGGTCTTCTATGTATCCAAAAAGACTGCTATGACTAAAATCCATTTTGGAGAAGATTACTGGGCGCATGTACCAACTAAAGCCTTCGGCAGCCGACGCTGTCCCCGAGCCTCACATCGCCCCGAGGGCGGCAGGAGGGAAGCCCCGGCACTCCCGCGGCCGGCAGCAGCCCCGGCCCAGCGCACACTGCGGCAGCGCCGGCCGCCGCCGCCCCCGCCCGCCTCCCGCCGCCAAACTTTCCGCTCCGCCCGGGCGGGCAGGCGGCGGGGCCGGCGCCCGCAGCCCCCAGAGCCCGCTGCGGCCGCTGGTCCTCGGCGGGCGGGAGTTCCCAGCCAAGTTTGCCCTCGGCGCTGGCCACCCCTGACCGCAGCGAGGGCGCGGGAACCGGGGTGACCCGGGCGCCAGAAGGGCCGGGCGGAGTCCTCAGCGGCGGGGCAGAAGGGCAGGGCGCTGAGCGGAGCGGAGCAGCCCCGCCGCGGTGCCCGGGTGCCGCCTCCCCGCCCGCCCCGGGAGGAGGGACGGTCGCTGCGGTGCAGTGACGCTCCCCGCCCCCGTCCCGCGGCGCAGCCCCCTCGGCTCCCTCCGTGGGTGAGCGCCGCAGCCCCCGGCCGGGACAGCTCCAGCCCCGCCGAGCCGGTCTCCGGGGCAACGCGGCGCTCCCGCGGCCTCCGCGGGGCAGGGCAGCGGCGGGCGCGGCGGCGGCGGGAGGAGCGGAGGCGCGGCCCCCTCAGCGCCCGGCCCCGCGCGGGGCTGCGCGGCCGCGGGCCGGCCTCGCCTCGCTCGGCTGCAGCGCCTCGGCCGCTGCTCCTCCGCCCCTCCCCTGGGGGCGTCGGACCCCCGCCCGTGTCACCGTCTCACAGCTGGGCCACAGCAGAACTACACCGGAGAAACTGAAACAAGTGCTGTTTTTAATGAAAAGTCCAACACGGGTTTCCCCCCCAATGAACGCTTTTACATTAATGTTAAAAAAAAATTTACTTATTTGGCAGTAAACTGTGTAATTCTGACGAAGACATCACTTACACTCTCCATAAAATCTCATTCTTCACCTTCTGCGTTCTAGACCCAGGTTACACACCCTCACACTCACAGCAGCAGCAGATTCCTATAGGGATAGTTTTCCTGATATATGCAATTAGGCCTTGGATGCCTTTACCATTTTATCTCACAAATGTGGATTGCCTTGGGGGCTTAAGGGAGAGTACTTTTTTCAAAATAAAAGTATGCTAATTACCTCTGATTCATATTCAAATAAGCATGGATAATCTTCAAAAACTTAGTAAGAGAGCTTCTTTTGGGGTGGGTTAGTGATGCAAAATGCATACAAGACAAGAATCATCATAGAGTTAGACTCAGCATTTACTGACATAAGTAATTCACCAGACCTCTAGACAGTGGCCTTTGCAATGTTTATCTAAACACAACAGCCACACTAAGACCAGAAATTTTAAAACCTGTAAATATTTCACAAGGGCTTATTTAAGGGGTGCAATTTTTTTTTTTTATCCCTGGGAAATACCCACGTGACCAGGTAAGTTTTGTTTATAAATAAGATTAAAAGTAATTCCAGAAATCATAAAGATTATATGATACTATGTGGTATATTACCCAGAATCTTACTAATTTTTATTCTGTGACTGGCAAACAACTCAGCTTTTGTTTAGCAAAAAAAAATAAACATTGTCCCCTACGTGTTACTTCTCTGTCTACCAGTTAGGCTAAATCCTATGCTCAGATAAATCAGTAAAACATTAAAAAACTAGAGGATCTCCATTAATTTCAAATGTACAACAGAATTATTTGCAGAAAAATCTAATCCAATTTACATATAAATAATTAAAGTGTTATGTAATATAAAACAAAAACCATTTGGAATTGTTAAGGCCTGATGATGAATTAAAATGAGAAACACTCTTTTGAACATCTCCTTTGCAAAATCTTTTTAACCAGGGAGCATCATTAGACAGCAAATACAATGAATAGCTGTAACTGAACCTAACCTCTCGGAGTAGGTAAGGAACTAGCTCTACAAGAGGAAATAAAAAAAGTTTTAGGCAATGTTCCCTCCTCAAATATAGAGTCCTGGCATGCAGGCTTCTGCCAATGATAAGTATCAGGAAAACATACTGAAATCCCAAACACAGTTAGTTAGGAAAATCCTTTTGCAAGTTCTTTCACAGCCAATCTGTGGTTATTTCACCTTGCAAGTAGTTCTCATGAATCACAGAGATCTTCTGAGATCAAAAGTACTTTCTTTTGAATGCCTTGAACTAGGAACTTAATGCAGTTTTTAAACAAGGAATCCAGAATTCAGTTTTAAAGACTGAAAAACACAGAGTTTAAATATGCAATTAGGCTGATTTCTCATGTTATATTTTACATAAACTTCATAAGCCACTAAGGAAGAGAGTTTTGTGTAAACATTTAGAAAAACATCTTTTCCTTACAGCCTTTAAAAACCTGTCTTTCTAACTAAGTTCAGGAAACACTGAGCCGACATGATTCCCATTAACTTTAGAATCTATAGATATGTCAAAGAGATCTACAAATATCCCTGGAAATGTGAAAAGCAGATTTTTTTTTTTTTTTAATACAGTACTGGACCAGAATAAAGAACACAGAAGGAATTAGATTAAATATAAACAGATCTCATTCTGACCCACACATTTGGCAGAAGAAAGAAAGCTTACATGTATTGTTTCAAAACCACATACGTAAAAATTAATCCCCTCTGATAGTAAACCTGCAGGCAAGTGGTCTCTCATTCTCATCTGTGATTAAAGTCACGTATTGCTTCCCTTCCACTGCTGCTGCTTTCAGCTCCTCCCTTTTCCACTCCTCTCTTCTCTCAAATAAAACTCTACTCTCAGATTCATTCCAACCTTGTCATAGCTATTGTATTCAAGAATCAAGAGCTATTTCATGCTGCTTTAGTGAAATCCAGGGTGAACTGGAACCTTCATTTGAACACAGGAGCTGTGTAACCTTGGAAAGACAGTACCAGGCTGATTTCAAATCAGCATTCCTTGAGGAAGACAGCTGCAGAGCACTGGGAAGGTGGCACCCATACCTAGTGGAAAAAGAGTGTTATTCATGCCTTCTAAAGCAACGAGCTCTAAATTCAATCCAGGGGAAGATTTAAAAAAAAAAAAAAAAAAAAAGACAACACAGATGGAAGGACTTTGTACCTGAAGGATCCTTCAGGTACTCTGACTCTACCTAAGGATTCTGGGGTGAAGTGATTTGTCAGATTGGACAGATACAGAGTTTTCCTTTGCTACCCAGCAGTGAGGAGTCTGCCTTCTGGAAACTGTTCTTACCGTACCTGTTTACCAAAATAATCTACCTGCAAATTAACCTATTCACAGAGAAACTGAAAACTTGTGAGGTCTCGGAATGTATCACAATGCCTGAATCAGCTGAAATATGAAGGAACTGGTTTGGGGGACACAGAAAGACATGCCAAGAAATGCTTTCAGGCAAAACGTGCATGCTCCTGATTAAGAGCCAGAATTTCTCACGCAATAGCCAAACCAAAAAAATAAGGAAAAATTCAGCAAAGTAAATTTTAATTACGTTGGGGAAAAAGAAAACAAACCCAAAACCAAAAAAAATGAAATCATTCTTTATCTCCCATTTTCTCTCATTTAATAGTCCAAAGAAAAATAAATACCATTTCATAATATACATGATGTAGGTTATGCACTGTGTAATTACGGTTCTGCTCAAGACTCAGCACCTGAAGTATGCAGAAGTTCAATTTACAATTTTGTCTGTTCACCACCACTGAGAGACAGCCAAGGCTGCAGCAGCTGTCACTCACCATTTCCAAATGAGCGACCTCTGACTGGAATTAGTTTTTATAGTCCACCAGAGTCTTAAATTGCAATTTTGATGTTCAATCTAATCCCTTAGCCTCACAAAACAAGGTTGTTTTTATTCCATTTGTACTCCAAGTAAAAACATAGCCATGAACAGTGGTTCTTCAGAAAATCTCTGTGTCAAGGCAAACCTGTAACAAGAATAATATAAAAGAAACATGCTCAAAAATATGAATCTACTTCAGAACAATGCTTGAATGTAGCACACACAAACCTCAGTAGGAAAAAGATATTATTTAGCGTATTTTCCAGTTTGTTGCTAAGAAACTGTTGCTTCATTTCACTATTGTCATTTGCAAAAAAATTTTGATTGTTCTTTTGCAATTCCAGTCATTTCATTGTAACAGCTATATAAATAAATGAATTATAAAGGGAAAAGCACTGGATTGTGTTCCATGGTTTTCATCTGTAGCCTAGTCTCCCATATTCTTTCCTGTAACTTAGTTCCCTCCAATAAGATCTAAAAAATCAAATAGATTATTTTACAAGAACACAGAAAAGATCCTTAAATTTATTTTTATATAATGTATAAAATCTGTAAGATTGCAGTAATTGTGCTCACCCTGTCCTTCTCTAAGAACTAGCAATGTGCTCCTACAGTGTCTAATCTGCTGCCCTCTGTCCAAAAGTAGTTTAAAGCACATGCAAAAAGATAGAATAACAACAGAGAAAACAGAAAGTGTTGTTCTTCTTCAGATCTTCTGGCTATTTATATGATTTTTTTTACCTGGCAGTAGGACCTAATACTCAACTACTTTACAAAGTTTAAATGAATGATTTTCTATTGTAAAAACTGAAACTTCCTCCATACGAGGAAGCTGATGAGTCCAGTTCCTTGCTATGACAACCATGAACACTGTCATACTCATGTCAAATATTATATTAAAACTAACAACTTCTTGTCTTCTTTACTCATTAGTTACCAAAGAAACTTACGATTTCCTACATAAAATTACTGTTGGTGAGTTTTCCAAGTTTCTTCTTGTGCTAGTGTCCTTTACTTTATTCTTCCTTTCCTGGTATTTAAAGACTGCAGTCATATCTGCTCCAATCCTGGATTAAAAAAAGCTAAACTCAGAATTTCGTTTTTCACTCCTAAAACAGGCTCTTCATTCTCCTGACCACCCTAGCAATTCCC
Source organism: Taeniopygia guttata (assembly GCF_048771995.1). Classification (NCBI taxonomy): domain Eukaryota; kingdom Metazoa; phylum Chordata; class Aves; order Passeriformes; family Estrildidae; genus Taeniopygia; species Taeniopygia guttata. Next base: position 49,874,917 of record NC_133030.1, on the reverse strand, counting down.
GTGGCATCTGCTGCACTTTGACTTCACTTCTGTTGAATTAAGGTGATCAGAATATAGTATTGAAAATAAAAAATATCTAGGAAATAATGCCGCTTGCAAAGAATGAATATCTGTACAGGAGTTAGTTTACCAAATATACAACATTGGCAGCTCACAGTTAATCTTATGGTCAATTACTACTGTCATCCACAGTGACCTAAAATTAATTAAGTCCCATCTTAATGATATACATTCTCAGTATTAGCTTTAGCTGAATAGTGCTGTACTTTGGATAATAAATTCATCCAATTATACTGGTCCTCAAGGTCATTTCAGTCAGCCTTATATCATAATTCTCCTTTGTATTAATAACTGTGTCATCAGCAAATTTCATATTGTATCACAGTTAGTCACTAAATAAGAGTAGTCCACAAGACTTCAAGCAAACTCCATATAGCTGATAGGTTAATCTATCAATACACACCAATGTGCTCCCCCAAAAGAAACATGCATTTCCCTTCCTCTTTAGCCAGCTTCTTTCCCCTTGAAGTTCTGTGCTATTCCTTTTTCCCCTATGAAAAATATTTTGAGGGTTGTCCAGACAGATTACATGTGCTTTATTTTTCTTCCCAGAAAACCAGTTACCCTCTTAAGGGACATGCCTTGATTTCCCATTTCCCCTTGGTTAACTGTCGTACTACAACACGAAATAACTCACGCACTCACTTAGGATGTAAAAGAAGGAAAAGAGGAAGTTTTATTTTTGACTTTGTAATATATAGAATTTTAAAAGTGATAGTGGATTGGAGGAAGAAATTGTTACTTCTCTAACCACACTGATCAAACTAACTAATCTATTAATTCTCTCTTCTCACAAAGAAGAATGAAAAACACATGAACAGTGTGTGAGAACTCTAGTAGAAATATGCAAACATCGGAAGGCATAGAAAACTTTTAAAAGAACTTTAAAACATTTAAAAGAACAGGGCAACAGTTAACAAATATTGACTTGTATTTAATTGCTTGTTATCTTCATAACTTCCTTTAGCATTATTCCTTTGAAGATACATTCTGAAGTATCTAGTGCCTCTGACTGCATTTACAACCATTCCAAATGTTTCTCTCATATTAAATGGAGTTGTCTTTGCTATTCTTCAATCACACAGAAAAATCTTCACCTTGATAAATCTGTACTGGAAAACTCTTTGCTACTAGAACTAGAGTTAAACATGCCAGTACTCTTAAAGCTCATGCTTACAGAGTATCTTGTTCCCCTGGCTTCATGAACACATTCGCTGAAGGAGCAGCATGCTGTCTGACAAAAGGCTTCATGCAGGTGAGTCAGAAATGCATTTGTGAAGCTGGAAGAACAGAGAGAAAGTAAAAAAAAGGCAGCATAGGCAAAGGGGTATGTATTTTCAAATGAAGTTTAACAAATGGTGCTATGCCGTAAGATCTTGTCAGTCCTAGAATAGTATTCCAGAACTTCTGAAAATGACAACAAAGGCCTTAAGCCCAAGAACCAAGGCTTTACCTTGCCACTTCAGGACCAGGACAAGCAGCCTCACCTGGCTGCATAACAGAAAATAAAAAAGAGCAAATTTTACAGTCTGCAAAGCACAGGAGGCATCAGGTCTCCCACTGGCCAGCAGCTGCATGTTCTTCAGGTGCACAGTGCACTGTGAGTATTAATATAAATCACAGTACGGTGACATTCTTTTGTCAGCAGAAATAGCTATCCAAATCAGTAATTAAGCACATACTGACATTCCTGCAGGAGACAAGGAAAAAAAAAAAAAAAAAGAGAGAAACCAAAGAATTTGATTACTAAGTGAAAGCCTACATCAGTTGCTGACATGCACATTTAACTGTTCATGGTGCTGAATTCAGTTACACGAATCCCAAAATTAAAGGTACTGGTCAAAACATTCTCTGACTTAAGCATTCTTAGGAGAAGTCTTCATTATTTTATAAAAAATCAAAATATTATTTGAAAAAACATACAGTATTTATTACGTAATACTGCACAGAAGGGACCAAACCACAATCCCTGGGCTACTGATCTGCAGGAATGTAAATTTACAGCTGGGAAGAACAGGATCTGTTACCAGGTAAAACTCTGTAATGAGGACATCCAACTGTTCAAGTTCTCTTGGGCTCTCAGACATACTGGCTTAAATACCTTGGAAACTATTGACAAAGTAACAAAATATGCATGCACTGACATGAGTTATGCAAGCAAATGACATAATTCCTTAACTTATTAACATGGGTTATTATCTTCAATTTACAATTTCCTGGTATTTAAATAACTGTTGATCTAAAAATGCCCTAGGGGTATAAAGCAGAGCTGTTTCATTTGTCTGATTTGTAGTTTTACTAAGAGTTCACTCTGTACTGTCAATAATGGAATTGTATTTACCAGGAGTTTAACAGCTGACTCTCTGTTAGGACACGAAGGTGAACTTCTCATTGACAAAAACTTGTCACAACATACCAAAGCTGGGCCTCTTTCAGGTCACAAAGGCTCAGAAAGATTAATGTTACAAAGGCTTTAGAAAGATTACTGCTACTGTAATACTGAGTAAATGTTTAGTTCCCTTGGTTATCCCATTTCAAAGGAACTCAACCAATGGCTCTTGTACAACCAGTTGACACTGTGGCAGTGAAAGTCACCACGTCTGTGTAGGCTGTTCTGAAGCTCGTTGCTTATTACAAACAGGCACGTCCCTTCTTTCAAATTGAGATTTAGGGCCTGTAATTCAGTCCCTCAGTCTAGAATATAGAGCTCAGTACAGATCAAGAGATAAAGCAGCTGCACCCCTCACATGAATTCTTACAGAAAAAAACAGAATATTCCTATCTCCCATAAAAACATGTCCACAGTTATATTAGAAAGCATAATTCAACATAATTTGGCAAATCATTTCCACATTAAATCTTTCTTTCAGGACAAAGCTGGAAATTGTACAACTATAAAAGAACATGTAATTACACCTAGGAGTAAGAGCTAAGAACTTTTCTGCCCAAGTTTTTTTTCATTATTTTTATTCAGTGTCGGTGTTAAGTCAACCACACCAGAATTTCAGAGTAATCTGTTTCTTCTGCTTCTGCAAATTTATTTTTGCTTATATGCAGTAAATAAGAAGAGAGAACATGAAAAATATTGTAAACAAGCTTTTTTTGTCACTTGTTTTGAATCTAAACAACCTGTAGGGAAAGGTGCTTTTAATGAAGGAATTCATGAAGAGTGCTGAGACCCCTCCTTAAGGCTGGCATTAGCATGCAGTCCCAGTTCCTGTCGTGAGACGGTCCTGTTGGCCATCACTGCCTCCAGCTCAGTACTACATAAATTAGGTTTGATGGCTGTACTGTAAAAGGTATAATGTAAAACACACCAATCATGCACACCAAGAAGGGGGAATCTGAATTCTCTAAGTGCCCCAGAGCTGAGGTGGGGGTTTTTGCCACATGCCAAAGTCACTGCCTCAGCTCACAGGGCAACAATGCTCACTGTGGGGGCAGAAGTGACACTGCTCCCTCCTGACTGGCCGCCTGACCTTCCCCTCTGCCACAAATCCACTTACCAGGACAACTCCTGCAACGTGTCCTCTCTGCCACAGAAAGAGCAATTTACTCACTGGGGTCTGTTCTACACAAAAAAACCAAGAGCAATGTCTCCATCTCTAAAGGCACATTGCCCTGGTATTTCTGTGTGGGAAGAACAGTATTTTACACATTTTTGGGGCGATTTTTAAGTATTTTAGACATGTTTAATGTGGACAAGACATATTTACAAGCACATAAACTCAAGGGTGTGTAAATATTTCTGTCCAGACAAGCCTAGGAAAAATTCTAACAAGACTGAGTAGTGCCAAAAAATACACTTAATCCTGCTCTAATAATTAGATTATTAATAAACTACACTGGTATATTTTACATGAACTATACCACAAATTAATTACAGGGGAGTTCCCGCTCCCTGAAGTCACTTCCTGACTGTCACTGATTTAAACTCATCTTGTACAGAACATCAGGACCAAGCATCAAAAGCTCTTTAGCCTTGCTCATAGAGTATGAATTGGAATAAATTCCTCATATTGTGCATTGGTAAGTCATTAATTGTCGCTGTGAAGGCAGGATGGGAATGAAAATTACTCTAACATCAGAAGGTAAAGAATTAAAAACCTTATTAACAATTAGTGTTCTTCTTTTATAACCAAGATTGCTAAGGTGAAATATGATTGGTCTCAAGTGAAAACTTCTCACACCATTGGTGCACTACGAATAGCACACGGTGGCAGAACATATCTATAAACATGAACAGAAAGATATAACAAATGGTTTACATTACTCTCGGACTTTTTCCCAGGCTCAGCCTGGCAGAAATCTCTCCTTTTCTCTCTGACTGAACTGAGAGTGTCCATAATTAATGATGACTACCTGGAACTGAAAAGAAAACAAAAGAAAAGGTAGAGAAAACAACCGTCTGTTTTCCCATCTTCTCGCAAAGCCAGGAAAGACCTGCAAATACCAAGCAGAAGAAATAATTGTAAGTGTGGCTGTAATTGTACTTGAACCTACGGTTGCAGTCTATCACCTACAAAGCTCCTGGTTTTTAACTCTCTCCCCGTCTCACAGCAAGACGCTCTTCTGACCATCAGCCAGCCCTTTAGAAGAAATTAAAAACCTTCCATTACAATTTATTTCGCCGTCTTTCTACGGCACCATACGGCTGCGAAGCGCACGGATCACACAAGAGGTACAAAGAACCTTGCTGCGACCTCGGTGGCGTTCGCTCCTTCCCTACACCTATTTGCAACACGTAACTTTACCCGCAAAAGGCATTAACAACAGGAGCACAGAACACCCGAGTGAACGCCAAGAACAAGCGTCACTCACGGCTCGGGCAGCGCCGCTGAGGCGCGGCCGCTCCCGCCTTCCCGCCGCGCCGCTCCCGGCCGGCGCCGTGCAGTGACGTCACGCGACAATGGCGGCGCCCAGCCGCGCACACGGGCGGTAGCGGCAGCAGCGGTAGCCGGGCCGGGGATCCCGCTCCGTTCCCCTCCGTTTCTCTCCGTTTCTCTCCGTTCCCCTCCGTCCCCCTCCGTCCCCGCTCCGTCCCGGGGCTCCTGAGCGCGGTAAGCGCTGGGCGGGCCGCAGGGAGCCGGCGCCCGGAGCTCCCGCGTGTGGCGGCGGAGGCCGTGCTGGGCCCGCCGCGGCTCCGGTGGTTCCCCGGGGCGGGAGCGCTGCGCGGCCTGCTGCGGGGATTTATCCAGCGGTTGTGCTTGTATCTCCGCAGGTGTTCCAGGAGGGACGCAGGAGGCCTGGCCTGCCTGTTGTATTTAGTTAGGTTATAGTTATATTTAGTTATATTATAGTTATATTATTATAGTTATATTTAGTTAGTTATACTATAGTTATATTATTGTATTATAATAGTTATATTATTGTATTATAGTTGTTTAGTTGTTATAATATATATTATATTATATTATAGCTGTTATAGTATTATATATTATAGTTGTTATAGTTATATTTAGTTATTTAGCTATATTATAGTTTGTTATACTTTAGCTATATATATGTTAGCTCGAAGATTTAAGTAATGATACTGATATAATTAAAGAAGAAATAAGAATATTATATCTTAAGAAATGTATTTTAAGAAGAAATAATTATTCCCTGGGTTCCCGTTTGCTTAAATATCAAGGTGGTCTCCATTCCTTGTATTTGAAGGCCTTTTTTTTTTTGTTTTCTCCCTCGGTTTCTTTTTTTAGATAAAAAATGAAGGCCAGAAAAGGAGGAAGATTTAGGTCTTCCTTTAAATTGAAGCGAAAAGGCATTGAAGTAGTAGGAGAATGGAAAACCGTGCAGATCGACCCCAATCTATTTGCTGAGGAGGAGTTTCGAGATATAGTGTGCTTGGAGGAACTCACAGACTATAAGCTAGTAAGTTCTTCCAAAGTGGGGAAGGTAAAAGAGAAGAGAAAGGCTGAGAGTGCTTCTGAAGAAGGCAATGAGGAGGTGGAAGAACCTGTCATCCCTCCAAAAAAGAAAAAGAAAAACAAAGATTTGAGAAGCCAAACAGATAAAGACAATACTCGTAATGCAGCAGAAATGGATGTGCTGGTTGCTAAAGAGGCAAAGTGTAATGAAATAATTGAAGAAGCTAATTGTGAAGACCATGGACCAGTGACTGAGAGCATGTCAAGCAGAAGAGACACTCCAAAGAAGAAGAAAAAGAAGGTACCTAAAACCAAGGCTTTTCAAACACAGGAAGCCCTTCCATCAGTAGCTACTTCTAAAAAAGTCAAAAACTGGACAACAGAAGTTTTATCTACCTCAACTGATCAAAAAGCTGATGTGTCTGCATGGAAAGACCTGTTTGTACCTGAGCCAGTGCTGCAGGCCTTGAGCTACCTGGGGTTTAGTGCTCCAACTCCCATTCAAGCCTTAGCCTTGCCTTCTGCCATTCGGGATAATATGGACGTTCTTGGTGCTGCAGAAACAGGTACAAGTCTGTTCAGCTGATGGCGTATGCTGGGAGCATCCAGTTTCTCTCCTTAAAACGTAACCTATGGTTGCAAGTTTTTATATGCAGAAGAAGCAATTTTTCTGTATTGTAAGAGAAGAGCTTTTGTCTTTTGCATTTCCAGTGTATTAGAGTTTTCAAACTTTGAAACTTACATGTTAGTAAATATTGTGATTTTGAGGTTTGTAAACGTACATGGTGAAACTTACATGTTTGTAAACATGGGAACTTCCATCTTTACAAAGCATGCAAAGCTTTGCAGTCTCAGTGAGTTTCTATGCTTTTGGCAGAAGTCTCTTTTCCTGTTTCTCAGACTGTTTCCTGTTTTGGGAGTGGTAAGGTGATATTCTGCAAAAGGCAGAATTAATGAAGCAAACAGGGTGGTTTCTGCAGCAGCCAAACACGTGCTCCCAGGTTCCCGTGGAGATCATTCATGCTGGTGTGGAGCAGTAATAAGCACTGGGCACAGTGTTAGGTGTGAATATGACCCAGGTCCTACTCAGAGCAAAACGGGCCCACCCTGTGCTCTGTCCCCAGGCTTTACCTTTTATGTTGTCACCAGCCCTTCTCCCTGCTTGTGCTTAAAGTGAGTTCTTACTTTAATGATTTGAGGGATAGAGTCACATCCATCTTGTGCTCAGCTTATGCTTCAAGTATTCCTAGCCTTCATGAAATTTGTTATAGCTACTTGTTTACTTAATGCTGTGAAATCTCTGAAAATTATGTTCCCTCAAACTTTGTTGGTGGTTCATAGCTTTGAACTTTTGTCTTTAGCAACATTTTTTTCCCCCAAAACACCTAGAAATAGGAAGCACAATTAGAAGCTGCCTTGGTTAAAAAGCTTCCTTTACACTTTCATCTGTTCCAGTTGCTTTATCTCAGTGCTTCTCTATGTAAAGTCATTTACTGCTCTTCAGCAAGAAGGTAACTAAGATATGCAGTCATTTGCATTTTTATTTTAATTAGAAGCTGCGTTGATGCTATTAGCTTTAGTAAGATTAGAAAGCCCCCGCAGGGAGTGTTTTTAAAAATGGAACTGAAAATTTAAATGATGTTTTTGTACTGCAAAAAAGTGCCATTTTGGCAGCACTGGTAAGCAAATTCCTCTCTAGCTGTAGAATGGAAAGCAGGGTTGTTGGCAGGCTGTGTTGTTGCTTTATAATTTTGTATAACCCTGAGGTAGTAGGAATGTGTTTTGCTCATTTATTCTTTCATGAGTGAAATCCAGATTCTCTCCAGAGAGTCCATGGGATCATTGTATTTCTGTAGAAACTTGGGAGATGTGGACAGCTGCCTGTCAGGAAGTGCTGCAGTTGGGAGAGGTTGAAACTCTCTAGTTCTTTTTTTTTGCATCTTGCAGCACCTCTTAGCATTGGGCCTGAGGGAGGAATATGCAAAGTTAAAAAGCTAATAATCTTTTCTAGTAGCAACATTGGGAAGACTGGGAGGATTTTGATAAGGCAGTAAATCTATGTGCAGATCAGACAAAGGGAATGTCAAGGCTTGTTTTTGCAGTGGGTCTAACCCTTGCTGTTCATTTCTGTGTAGAACTAGTAAAGTTTCTGGTTAAGGAGTTAAATCTATGTGAAATTATACAATATAAAACTGTTTAAAAGAGCACAAATTGGCTTGAACTGTAGTACCAAGATATTCCTTCCTCCTGGTTTTGCACACCTGTCTGTGCTATGTGGTTTGTGTATTATAAAGATAACACGTCCTCTGAGGTGATAATTTGTTTTAATTTGTGGGTGAATCTAGTGCTGGTGGAATAGTCCTGATTATCACAGCCATAATCTGTCTGGGTGCAGTACTGACATTTGCACCAGCAAACTGCATTATGTTTAATTCAAAATAAGTGGTGGTCTTCACCTTAAAAAGAGATATTCTGTATTACCAGAACTTTATTGTATAAATGTTCTAAATGCAGGTTATAAATATTTTCTGCTTCAAGTGCAGGTAGAAGTCATAAAATACCTCCCAGCCATGCAGAAAGGAGTGGATACAAGACTTTGTAGCAACAGTGGCCAGGATGTTGACACTAGTCTCATTAACTCATAACTATTAACTCATACTAAGGTTCTTCCCTTAAACAGGCAAAATTCTGTGTTGCTAGGCAAACCTTTACAGCTTTTTGATATGGAAGGAACTGAGATGAGGTTTGCAGAGGACTGCTTTCCAGCAGTGGCCTATTACAGGCATGGTGTAATAGTGTCTTGTACTCTGGATGCTGCTTTTATGATTAGTGAACTGCTACATCTGAAAAGCTTAGCTGGAATGGATGTGTTACCATGCTTTTCCTAATGTCTTTATTACTGACAGGTAGCTCAGAAGGGAATATGTGGCAGGGATGTAACTTGCAGTTAGTACAGTGAACCCTTGCAATTAAACTTGCTTTTGACAAGCCTTGTCTTTCCAAAGTGGATTCTCTTTTTTAAATTAGATATATGTGTTCTGATAGTAAAAATATGACCCAGAGCTAGATCAGGAAATTAGACAGCGGAATATTTCAAAATACAGTATCTTGGAAAGTTGTAAATACAGGACTATAAACTGAAGATGGAAGCTAATCCTTCAAGTGCATTCCAGTTTGTCCTTGGCCTCATTTGCTATTCCTTTATTTGGAGAATGTTGATTAGAACTTTCAATTAGGGCATGGTATTCTCCTTATAGGCATACAGTTCTTTAAAAATATCTTGACTGCAACTGCAGCTTTTTAAAAACACTTTTAGAAAAAATAAATATGCCTGACTTGCTAGAGATTGGAAAAATACCTGTTCCCCAGGAACAGGGAAATGGAGATGTATAAAGAGAGCAGGAGAAAAGATGCTACTGCTGCAAGTTTCTGGTCTTCTAAAGATCATGAGTTTGCAACTGTTACAATTGTGTGTTTTAAGAACAGTGTGTGATTGGCTGTTGCTTTTCTCATCTTTTCAAATAAATGACTTGTCAGTCTGTGTTATTATTCTTGTTTGGTTTTTTTTTTCTTTTAGGAAGCGGCAAAACGCTTGCATTTGCAATTCCGATGATTCACTCTGTGCTGCAGTGGCAAAAATCAAGTAACTCAACAACCAGAAATGACAGTGTTTCTAAAGAGTCCCATCAGCATCATGATGAACCAAGATGGGAAGATGAGGATGAAGCAGAAAAACTAACCCATCAGCAGGCTGAAGATAGTGGAGATGAAGATGATGCATCTTTCACAACAGGCTGTGTGAAGGTGCTGGAAAATGTTGAATTTGATTGTGATGATGAGACACATACTGGTGACTCCAATAAAAAGAGACCTCTTTTAGGACTGGTCCTTACTCCTACAAGAGAATTGGCTGTACAAGTAAAGCACCACATTGATGCAGTTGCAAAGTTTACAGGTATGTAAATCCCACAGGCCATGTTCCACAGCCAGATTAGACTGTTTTTTGATCTTGGCATTGGTGTTGAGCCAGAATGTGTGCCACACTTCCTTCCATAAAATCATAAAATTTGTATGGCTTTTGAGGGGTTAGAGTTTTTAGCCACTGATGTGTGAGAAATGCATGGAGATTCTTCAGTGAGATGCACATGAAAGTAAGCAGTTTATGTGAGCTGTTTTGTTTTTAAATGTGTCTTCCTTCAAATAGGTATTGATTCCTGCTCTCACAACACAGAATCAGTGCTAGATACCTGGCAACAGCTGACCTTGTTCTAGTTTTGGATAATGTAGGCTAGATATAATTAATAATTTCATTATATATACAATTTTGATTATGTATATAATAATTTCATTTTTAACAAGTATATCAATCTTTGTATATACTGTATATGTATGACTTTGTTCTATCTAATAAAAAGAATGTTATGGCCATAAATATTTAGGGTAGAGGTCTGACTTACCTCCAGCAGGAGTCAAGCCACAGAAGTGTTACTGAGTAACATGCCTGAGAAAAGCAATTCTCCCCTCTTCCTTTCCTTTCCAAACCAGAAGTCAGTACATCTGTTGAGTGAGTGAGGACATGAAACTGTTGAAGACAGAGTTTACCCCAATTCTCTCCACTTCTCCAGTACCAGTAATTGTTTATTTATTACAGAGGATATGTAGTGCAACACACTACTTTTAAGCCCATCTTCCTTTGGTGTCTGTATGTCCTGCTGTGCTCATCAGTCTGCATCTGATTACAAGGCTTATTTTAACTGCTAGGCTGAAATAATCCATTTATGTCAAACAGTTCTGATAGGAGCAGTACTATTTATGTATAAAAATCTGCTGCCCAAGTGATACTATAGTTGCTGCAGCAGGAGAGGCGATATTTTGATGTGGACTTTTTATTGCCTCAAACTCACTTTGGGGAAAAAAAAAAAACTGCTTTAGTGTTTCACAAGTAGTCCAGAAGAGAGATCAGTGGAAGCTTGGATATTGGAAGGGTCTTGCACAGTAGCATTGAGTTTAGCATGGGCCAGTATTCTTTGAAGAAATAGGGTGAAATAAGCCATGTGTGGAGTCTGCTTCCAAAGATAAACTCCTTTTACTACCTCTGCAAACTACTTAAAGCTAGCGAGGTCTGTGCTACTGTGCAAGAATCCATAATCGGGTAGGAGCATACTTGGAAGGATTATTCCATAGCAAATAAGCAACTATTTAGCAAGACAAGCATTTCTCAGTCTTAATTCTTGAAAGGATCTTCTGGTTATTCTTAACAGGAATATGTTTCTTCATGCAAATATAATTGACAAAACACGATACACTAAAATATGTGGAAACAAAACTAACACCTATGGATGTGATTCTTCATGCTGTTGAAAGACCTGTGCACTAATTCTTGGCATCTAACTATAATGAGGATTTTTCTGTAAAATTGAGTGCATTTCTGTATGCTCAGTGTTACATAAAACCCCTGAAGTTTCCTGGCCAAAATGCTTGTTGAAAGTTGCAATGTAGACTGTTTGAAGCAGATGAATTAGATATATATATAAACATTCGCTGGTTAATTAGTGAAATAAAATCTGTTATTTCTGTGTTCTAGGTATTAAGACTGCAATCCTAGTAGGAGGCATGGCTGCACAGAAGCAAGAACGTGTACTGAATCGAAAGCCAGAAATTGTAATTGCAACCCCAGGCCGTCTGTGGGAGTTAGTTAAAGAGAGACACCCACATCTTTCAAATCTTCGTCAGCTCAGGTAAAGGTGCCTTTTCAGATTACTGCTGGATACTGAACTGGGCAGCCCTGCATACTGATTAGGTTTACTAACAGATTAAATAATTCAGACCACACAAGATCACCTATTTCTGTGTCAGTGTTTTATTGAAATGCACATTGGTTATTTTGATGGAGGGAAATGTCAGTTAAAAACAGTAGTAAAAACCTGATTTTTCAAAAGGAAATTCAGAAGGCTACTGTAGCTGCCCCAGCATACCTGGTGTTACTTACGGTTTTATATGCATAACATCCTTTATGTGTTTGGCAGGAAAAGTTGTTCTTAAATGTATCAGGTTTGTATTTAGCTGCACAAGTGTATTTTTACTGTGTTTTCTGCTTGACAGGTGCCTTGTGATTGATGAAGCAGACCGGATGGTTGAGAAAGGTCACTTCTTAGAGCTGTCTCAGTTGCTGGAAATCTTAAATGATTCACAGTATAATCCTCAACGACAGACTTTTGTTTTTTCTGCCACTTTGACTTTAGTCCATCAGACTCCCACAAGAGTTTTACAAAAAAAGAATGCTAAAAAGATGGACAAGAAGACCAAACTAGAATTGTTAATGGAAAAAGTAGGAATAAAGGGCAAACCCAAAGTAATAGACTTAACAAGGAAAGAGGCTACTGTTGAGACACTGACAGAAACCAGAATCCACTGTAACACAAATGAGAAGGACTATTATCTCTATTACTTTCTTCTCCAGTATCCAGGAAGAACCATGGTCTTTGCAAACAGCATAGACTGTGTAAAACGCCTCAGTTCTCTCCTCACAATCTTAAATTGTGATCCTCTTCCTTTGCATGCCAACATGCACCAAAAGCAAAGGCTGAAAAACCTGGAAAGGTTTGCTCAGCGAGAGAGGTGAGTTGATTTTCAACTTCCTAGTAGAGAAAAAAAGAGAAAATGCATAAAGGGTGATGGTGAGGGGAAACAACTCTGTTAGAATAGGAGCAGGTTGGGGAAGTTCACGGGGGGTGAGAATCCCCTGTTCATGAGCCCAAGATATTAATGATTAAGGATGAGATTTCACAGTTAAGGTGATGAACTGGAGCAAGTTCAGTGGAAGGCACCAAGATACTCAAGAAGCACTGGCTCTGCAAGAGAAGAGGCTGCAGGGACTGGGTGTTTTTATTACCTGGGAAAAGTATTTTGTAGGGAGCTAATGGCAGCCCTCTGACACCATAAAAGAAGGTTATCCAGAAGAAGAAGCCAGGCTTTTCAGAGTGCTGCTTGATGGGAGGATGAGAGGTGTAATGGGTGCAAGTTGAAATAAGAGATTCAGGCTAGAAATGAGAAAGAGTTTTTTGTCTGTGAGGACAGTTGAGCATGGGAACAGGCTGCTTGTCTTGGAGGCTTTTTGAGGCTCAGTTGGATAAAAGCCCTGAGCAACCTGGTCCAGTCTTGCAGCTTATCCTGCTTTGAGGAGGAGACTAGAGACCTCCTGAGGTCCACTAGAAACTGAAATAGCCTGTGGTCCAGGAGCTTGTTGCTGCTGAAGGAGCTGTCGCTCACCTTGTTTTCAGACATTTTTTAGAGCTGTCCTGCACAGCTCTGCCCAAGTCTTGGCTCTGCAGCTCGTTTGATCCTCTGTAAGTTATTGAATCTCCCTAAACCATCAGAAAACTAACCACTTATTACTCATTTGCAGGTTTAATTACTTCAACTCTTGGGATACTAATTGATATATCTTTGAGCAGTGCAGAAGAAAGAACAGTTGTGCCTTTCAGCAGTACTGAGCAGCCAGGGCTTACCCAAGCAGACCTGTTCTGCCATTGTAGGAAACGTTGTTTTGGGTTGTCTTTGGCATGGCCTTTGGGAGGAGAGTTTTAGTGTCATTCCTTCCATAGTCCAGAAGCTTCACAGTTTAGTCCTGCTGTGAACTGCTGCATGCTGTCTGGGAGTTTGTACCTTGTTAATAGATCCAGGCATGGAGAAGAGAGGTTGAATTGCTGTGATGGAGCTGCAGCATCCCTTGGCAAATGTATTGATACCATTTGCATAGGTCAGGTGAAGTGTTTCAGAGACTGCAGATTTTCAAGGCAGGAAAGAAATCTATGAGACCATCTCCCATGGCATTCTGCAGATTGCAAGCTGTAGAATTTTCTGTTGTTATTTCTGCTTTGAACCTTTTAGCAATAGAATATGCAGTCAGATGCCACAAAATCTTAACAAATTTCTATTACCTGAAATTTACTAATTTCAGTTGCTGGGAGATGTTTTTAAAACAAACTGTTCCATATCCTAGGGAGACATTTGTCTCTGTAGAGACTGCTTGTATAAAAGAACATTTTTGTTCATCTTGTCTAGGGATAAGGAGAAATAGTAATTGTTAGAACAGAACTCCCCCTTTATTTCTAGGTTTTAATATACTGAGAGTGTATTTGAGTGTAAGTTGGTAGAAGATACTTCACCCCAAAAACTGTTACTTAAATAGATAATGTTAATAATGTGATTTTTCTCATGGTGAAACTGGATCAGCTGTGTTGTTAATGGTGTGGACAAAGTAAGCTGAAGAAATTATTTAAAACCTGGACAGTGCACTGAAAAGTGTAAAGCAGGGGCACATACTCTCCCTTCCTGATTGAATAGCAATTTTTTCTAGCATTCTTGTAAGCTGAGAGAGAAGAAAAATAGGATCCAGCAAGGTAATGCATTTATTTATTGAAAACAGAATAGACTTGCTGAAGGCAACACTTGCATTTTAAATTTTACTCTAAGAATTATTGTTTCAAGACTGCCCTTGAGGTACATTGGGTATTGTTTCTGTAGGGGCAAACAATACATATATCCTACAGATAATACAGTATAAACCTGTTTCTTAAACTGCTGTGGTAGAATTCTAGGTTGCTGTATTTTATGTTCCTTGGCAAATTATTTGCTCTTCAATTTTATGTTCATTAAATTCTGTCACTTTCTCAGCTGTGTCCTCCTGACAACAGATGTTGCAGCTCGTGGTCTTGATATTCCTAATGTCCAGCATGTCATCCACTACCAGGTTAAGCATTTTTAATGTTTTTCCTCTTACTGTTTTGATTTTATATGAGTTTTTGCTGACCCAAATCCTGAACACCTAAAGCTGTAATTCTTGGTCCCATATGTAGTATAGTCCCAAGTATAGAGATTAAATCATTTAACTGTCCTTAGTGCTTTGTAAAGATCTCATTTCTGCAGTGACTGACTGCAATGGGTAGCACTTTATGAATGTGTGATTTCATGTCAGAAATGACATAATAGATATGATCCTTCTTGCTTTTTGCTTACCTTTTATATCCAAAGGAAATTACTCAGCCATATAACTCTTCTCTGAGGACACATAAAATATTTTCCTACTTTGCAAGTGAAATGACAGAGGGTCAGAAGTTAGGAGAGACTCACAAAAAATTATGCAAGGAAAAATTCTGGATCAGAGAACACAAAGTGTGTCCCGAAATCATCTTTTACATTATTTTCATCTGTGTTATGTGCGATGTACTGTGTGTAAAACCCAAAATTCTTTGGCAGCCTCTGTGCAAGGCACAGCAGCTGCTGGCAGCTGTCCTGGCCAGCTGCATGGCTCTGGGTTTTGCAGGTCCCTCGCACCTCGGAGCTGTACGTGCACAGAAGTGGCCGAACGGCCCGAGCCGCCAATGAAGGCCTCAGCCTGCTGCTGATCGGCCCCGAGGACTTGATCAATTTTCGGAAAATCTATAAAACATTGGAGAAGAGTGAAGAGCTGCCAATTTTCCCAGTTGATGCCAAGTGCATGACTTCTATTAAGGTAAAAAAATAACTTTTTGCAGCCTGAGTAGTTGCTTGCTTATTTATATTACTGATATGATATTGCCTGTCATGTTCATTCCAGGTTTCAGATGAAATTTACTCTTGAGGATTATAAAATTAAGTTAATTGCACTTTATATTTTTTAAAGCAATATCTATTATTTCTCGTCAATAACTGGCCCAAGAAATTAGTTCAAATATAAACATCACATATGTTTTTCCAGAAACAGTATAGGGAAGTGGGTATGTTTTGTAGATGTGGAGCTGGGATGGCTCTGCTATGTACATTGTTTAAAGCTTCTTATGTTAGGAACAGACTGGAGAACAGTAGCAGGTTCAGGGATATTCAGTGCTCTTCACCTGCCTCTTCGCATCTGAAGTTGTGAGTTGTCTGCTTTTGTAAAAGTTCTTGTACTGTGAGGCCACAGCTGCCACTGAACCCTGTCAAACTGAGTGTGTTTCTCTTTCCTAGGTTATTACCCATTTCAAAGAGGATTCAGTCATTCTCTAACTCACAAGACAGACAATGGTTAGAATTTCCAAAACTGCTTTAGAAAGCATCTAGTCACTGCAGATTTTCTACTTCTTTAATAGGAGACTATTTCATGTCAGCATTCTTTTAGCAGTTTGGATGGTCAGTAATACACATATGGGACATATTTAAGTATACTAGATTTTAAAGAAATCCAGCTGGGGTAGAAATTTCTGACTATTGCACAGTCATTGAGAACGGGGAAGAGTGCAAGTAGTCAGATAATGCAGCAGGTATCTTCCTCGTGGTATTTCGATTTAGGCTTACCTACTTGGATTGGACTGAGCCCAGGGTCTACCCCAGTGGCAACAGCAGTATCTTCACCTTGGGAATAATGATGGGAAGTTTCAAAAGCCAGCAAATATTGCTGCAAATAGAGTATTTCTTTCAGAAAATTCAGCTTTCTGAAAGATGAGAGAAAATCAAATAAATGCTTTGATGGGTTGATTTTCTTCTTCTCTTGGTAGTAATGAAGAGAATCTGATTTCCACCCCTATCTCCCCCACTAACCCCTTCTACCCACTAAATGTTTCTAGTTACTGAGAGAAATCTGTTATTTTGAAGAGTGTTGCTTCAGAGGTTCCTTCTATGTTTCTTGATGAGTAGTTGTTGGCTCTTATGCTCTATCAATTCATGGGCAAATAAATATTTCTACGCTTTCCTTTTCCTGTCACCATCTCAAAATGATGTCTCCTATCTGTAATAGTGCTCCTCTTCCCAGAAGAGATCTTTGTAATTGTAGTTGCAGGACTCCAGCCTCATAAACCCATGCAACAGTGCTATCTTATTTACACTTTGTCCTGGGTTTAATTACAAAGTCATTGTAGTTGGGCCTAATAGTGCTGCTGGTTCTTTTATGTCTGTCCTGTTGGCACACTCCTCCCCTCCTTTTGCATGCCTTTATTCAAGTTCAGAAAAGTCTGAAGGGGTTTCTCTTGAGAGGAATAGAATTGTATAATCAGGATAGTTTCAAAGAGGACTTAAATTTTACAGAGATGGAAAAGCTTACTTTAAATTTCTTGTAATGATCTAACAAGTGACTGACTTAGTAGTCCACTGCAAGTGTCACTACTTCTCTCTTTCTCTGTAGTAATTACGTTGGCAGTCCTGGCTGCTGCTGTTACTGTGCAGCAGCTGACTACACCTGGCTATTCCAATTCCTGCATGGTTTTGTTTTATGCAACTTCAGGCACATTCCAAATAGCAGAACTTGTTTCTGGTTGGTTCATAATTACTGCAAGTGCAGATTTTCTTTCCACAGTGAATTAGTTATTTGTTTGGGCCAGCTGGAAGCCTGCAGATCAGGTCAAGTTTGCTGGACATCTTTGTTCCACCAGTGTGTAGCTGGGAAGAAGGACAGGACATTCTGTCCTGTGCCTAAACAAAATCCAGGTGCGTTCCTGAAAATATGATCTGTTCCTTCCATATGGCCTGCAGGAGTTTACTTTCTTCAGAGTGGAATGAAAGTAGTGGCTGCTCCTTGCTGCTGTGACTAATAACTCTGAAATCAAGCTGTACTATATAAGTATGTAACTTGGAAGTGATTGGTATCTGAATCATGGTTTTTTCTTGATGTCTCTCAAGTGTTTATAATGATTCATTCATAGACTGTTGAGTTAACATTCAGGTATGTAGTGAGGTATTTTAGAAGTCAGATTCTGTCATGGATGTAAGGAAGGAAAACACTAGTGAATGATGATGTGTTTATTAGTTTGGACGTGAGTAGGGAACAAAAGTGTCTCTGTACCCCAGCTGCATTGTAGTGCATGCTCTCAAACACTCACTCTGCTAAAGTACCCCACATTTCAGGCTGATCGTAATGTGTAAGTGTGCTTCATTGCAGGAACGGATGAATTTGGCAAGGCAGATTGAGAAGGCAGAATTTTTCAACAGTCGGGCAAAGCAACACAACTCCTGGCTCCAGCAGGCTGCAGAGGCTCTTGAGATGGATCTTGATGATGACATGTTGATGGGCAAGTAGAAGATGTTTCTTCATGGGTATGCTCAGTAGGGCCCATAGCCCTGGTGTCCAGAAGAAGCCCCACCGTGGCAGAGAAGCTTCAAAAGCTGCAGAGCAGAGGTGGGGGGGAAGGAAAGGAGTGTTGTTGAGGCGTGGTGTTAGAATGATCATGCAGCTGGGGCTGAGGAGTGAGGTGCGACAGTTCTGGCAAGTTGCAGGCAAGTCTACATGTTGTAGGACCAGAACTGTTGAGCTTCTGGCAAGCATTCCAGAGTAATCTAAGCAGCCCAGTATGTCCTGATTTGAGTCTTGTCCCCTCTTGTCACAGAGAAAGGTGTTTCCACACTTCTGCTTCTCTCTCCCACTCTCTTGTAGTCAGGCATCAGGACAGGAGCCTGACAGTTCTGTGTGGGAACAACCAGGAAGTGCTAGGGAACACCAAATATTATGTGAGCCTTAAGTAGGTTGAGCTGTGTGGGCTGAATGGCCGATGCATATATTGAAGTTGATGAGGTTTTTGGTGCTTTGTTAGAAGTAAATAATTTCTTACATTTTTAAAATTAAATATTTTGTAGGCTGTAGCTAAGAGAATGTGTAGGGCTGTACAACTGCAAGTGGTTATTACTTCAATGCCATGAAGTTTTGCAAAGCTGAGATGCACTGTAAAATGCCCCCTTGTGTGTTCATATTTTGGGAGCTGAGGGTATGATTTCCTGACAGTTCCTTGAAGGCAGGCTGAATAGAGTTGCTGCAGAGGTCACTTCAGATTAGTCTGGCTCTAACCTGTTAGCTGCTAAATATGCCAATGCCTTAATTTTGAAACATGTTTAGATTAATGTCTTTCTTTATTCAAGCCTGGACTAACTGCTTCTCAACCACTTTGCAAGCAAACACTAACCATCTCTGTCTGAATTGTTCGGGAGTGCTTTCAGATAATTAGCACTCTGCTGTCTTGTTTTGACATAATCTGAGTATGCTGTGCTTTGGAATGAGTTTCCAAATAACACATCCAGTCCAAGTAAGTTGTGACTCTCAAGTGAAATACTTTTTAATTGCCACCCAGAAACTTGACAGGTTTATGCTTTAAAGTGTACTCAGTCTCTAATTCTTGTGTGTCTTGTAGGAGGCCAATTAAACTCCCAGTCATTCATGCCATAAGTGAAGTGCCTCTTACACAGTTACAAAAGATTTAGTAATGTGCTTTCAATTTTACCTTACAGCAAGCTTGATTTAATTTTTCTCCTCAGTTCAGGGTTAACTATGGTTACTCAGTAGTCAGGATTCCTCTCGATCTCATTACCTTGGGAACAGCCTGGGTGATCTGAAAATGTCACAGATGACTGGGAGTTGAGTGACCTTCTTAGAGAAAGCTGGGGTCAGCATCTGCCCTTATCAGGTCTTACAAACACCTGCAATGCAAGTTTATTTCTTGTTGTAACATGCTGTATCTTCGATTTCTGTCCCAAGGAAGAAAAGCTAGCGAGCAAGAAGAAAGCCAGAAGCAAAAGATGCTGAAGGGGATGAAAAAACAACTGAAACATATGTTGTCCCAGCCACTGTTTAAAGTCCTTATGAAAACCAAGTACCCAACACAGTCTGGAAAACTACTCTTGCCTCAGACATCAGAAGGCATTTCAGCTCTAGGTGCCATGTCCAAAAAGCAAGCCAAGAAGAAGAAATCAATAAAATAAAATTAGAAAACAGCAAGGTAATTCAGTGTGAGAGAAGCAAGGACTATCCTCATCAAGGCTGTCAGTGCTTATGGAGGAACCCAGCTAAAAGACAGATTGTGTAAGGATGTTGCCTGTGTATTGGTTGTGCAGGGCACAAAACAAAATGCTGATTTAAAGGGCTCAATTAACATCTGATTAGTTACTGTTGAATCTTGTCTTGGATCTTGTTTTTTTTATGTTACTTTTTTCATAAATCTCTATTAATAGAAGTTTATTCGTTTTCACATAGTTCTGATAATTACTCCACTTTGTGAGATGGGTAAGAGTTACTGGGTGGAATTCACTGTGGGCATACTCTAATGATAAACTTGATTTGAATTTTAATGTCTTTGAAGGACAGGGGAAGGTCAGCTATATACAGTGCAAGTACAGTCTGAGCTGGTGGTAGTGGGAGGTTTGGCTTTTACTGCCTCTAGCTCAGTGTGAAAGGCAGAAAATACAGATAATGATGCCAGTAAGTCTGGTTTTGGAAATGTCCCAGTTTTCTTTCTCCTCTGATAATATTTCTCAGTTCTGTTCTCAACCAGGTTTAATTCTCTTAGTCCTGTGTTAATACATTTGAATGTTTAGAAAAAAGGGTGGGAATGGGCCAGGACTGACCTTGGGAGATGGCTTAGATTTCTAAGGAGTAAGTGTTGCTACTCAGTGTTTTCTTGATTAATATTTGAAGTTAAGCCTGTATTTGAAAACATGTTAGAACCATGATCTTCACTGTAATAGATGATGTTTTGAAATGTCACTTTTGAACATTGCTCCATTATAATTGTGCTTTTAAATAATTCTAACCTAATCTGTGCAAATATTTTTTAAACTTTTAAAAAAATATATCAGAAAAATATATTTTGAATTTTTGTTAAATTATATCTGACATAAACTTCAAAGCCTGTGTCTGTTTTCAGTTACTTGAAATTTCTAAATCCCTCATAGCTGATGCTGTTTACAATTAGCAGGCAAGAAAAGGAGAAAAGCATCCGTAACATAAGACAGTGGAATCTGTATTGGTGGGAGGACAGGTAACCTTCACCTGCTGGCTCTGGATGAGGCTTATTTTGTGTGTCTCAAATAGTGTGGATTGAACCAGTGTCACTGCCATGACAAGCACCAGGTTACTCAGCTACTCAGGGAAATCTGTCTGTGGGGTTGAGTGCCCCCTCTAACCACTTGCTAGTTTATTCTTTCATCTGTGTAAGTAAGTGAAGCCCTCTGTCTCTGGAGGGCTTTTCTCTCATTTTCATGCATTACTGAAGAAGAGTTCTGACAATGTATAAGCATACAGAGCTTGTCAATGATGGATGAGATTTTCCTTGCAATGCACTGTTTGTTTCATGCCCTTGGGAGCAGAGGGGAAAGTTTTGAGGGAGAGAGATGGGAAGGTTCTGTTTCCTCTCTCATGTGAGGAGATGCATCTTTGGAGTTAATGTGACGTTTGAAAAATAAAAACAATTTTATGACAGTTCCTTGTAAGGAAGGCTGAAAAAAAAGAACTGAACAATGCCCTCATTTCTTTCCTGTGCCATTTTAATCAGATTTGTACATTATGAAAAGAAAACTTGTATTAGTTTTGCATCCTGAAGGGTTTGAGCACCAGATAGGCTGGTTTTCTGCATTTATGATGCATTTCTGTTTCCATTTCATTAACAAAATCAAGGCTGGATCCTGACAACAGAGCTCAGCATCTCCGTGTCTGAATCTGCATGAGTTTCAGCAATTTCTAATTCCATGAGATCATGAGGAGAACTCAACTGGGGGACAGTGAGGTTATTGTTATTTCATTTCTAGCATTGTTATGAAGTTTTTCAGCTGCTTCTGTTTCCCTGTGTTTAACAACCCAGTTCTCATACTGCCAGCCCACTGTCCTGCCAAGTCTCTCCAGGAGCATGACACTTGTGCCTTCCTTTATAGAATCATAAAACCTAATGCCACCATGCCCATATAGCAAAGTGCCACATCCACTTGTTTTTTGAACACTCCAGGGGTGCTGACTCCACCACTTCCCTGGAGAGCCTGTTTTAATGCTTAATGGTTCATGTTTGCTTGTGGGACATGCTCTCAGGCTGGTTTTCTTCTGCAGCCCCTTATGTGCTCTGCATGAACTCTCAATGCTTAAATCTACTGATGGTGCACCCCCACAGGAGCTAAAGCAGAGCTTGGACCCTAAAAATATCTGTGTCTTAAAAAGATCACTTGTCTAGAGCTCTGAAAGCTCTCTTGTGGCTGCCTCTTTTGCCTTGTCCTTATCTTACCAGGATACCCTGAGTCTTCTAGCTGGAGGAAAAACCTTATATTTGCTTTAGGTAATTTTAAAAAATTGTTAAACCAATAACTGAACGATATTAGCATTTTGCTGCCCCACTCCTATTGAATGAAGTTACTGCAGCAAGAGGACAGTAAAGCGGAATGTTTTCTCTATCCCTGATTTGTATGTGTACTACTGGTGCAAATTAGATATGAACAATTTTACATCAAGTCCATATGGGCAGTGTAATCTTAGTGCTTATCAAATATGTAGTATCAAATATTTTCTCTAATGCTGTGCTGGCACAGCAGTTATACTGAGGCCTCTAACCAGTAATCTTGTGTTTTGTGGCAGCTTAATGTCTGCTGAAATACGCATAATTAAAGGACTTATTAAGTCTATTTAAGCTGTCAAAGCAACTTCCAAGTAGTTTAATGAAAGCATGACTTCACTAGAGTGGTGGTGGGCTTCAAGCTGATACAGAGCAACCAGTACTACCTAACAAAAGTGAAACAATAGCTTCTGAACCATCTTTTTTATTTTCTGAATGCATGGAGCCAGTTGATCTCATCCCTGCCACGGAGTTCCTGCTCTGTCATATTCTATAAAGGAAGAGTCCCTGCAGTTTAAGGCATCTGCTGAGGAGATAGTTTGGACAGGGTCTCACATAGCAGACAAGAGAGTTTCCTGACACTCCCCATGCCTTTTCTCTCCTCCCCTGAATGTTAATAAAACAGCAAATTAGCAGAGCAGAGGCTGGAGTGGTGCCTTGTCCTACCAGCAGCCCAGGCAGAGGGCTGGCCATGTGGCACAGGGGAGGTAATTCACACCTTCCTGAGAGAGGGCTGGGTACCCCACACTTTCTGCAATTAGTCTGTATCAACTCCCTGAGGGGAGAGGAGATAGGAAAGAGACTTTTTAACAGCCTCACCTCACACAGCCTGACACAAGCAGGAAAATAAGGTAAACACTGTGCTTTCCTGGATGAAATGCTCCCTGCTGTGTCCTGTGCTAGCAGGATGTGTTTTTTGGGTGCCTGAGCTATTCCAGACTTTTTGATGTGAAAGAAGGAGCTCAGAAGACATGAAATGAATGACTGATAATATAACAAGCAACAATCTGTAAATACCCGACAGTATAAAAAGTATGATGTCAGTGGTTATAGGTTTGGGAACTAGAAGAGAGGCACAAGATAGAAGGGCTCTCTTTAGGCAAATTATCCTGGTTCTGTAACCCTATATAGATCCCCTCTATCTAGCCCCCTTCTGACTCTCAGAAAGATGTCTGATACTGTTCTGGCCTGTGATAGGTTTTCTATTTCAGCTTCTTTCTGTGAAAAGTATTGAAAGGCTTCAGTCAGTCATAGGCTCCTCCTGGGGTTGGCCTCCCAGAGTGACTTAAGAAAGAGGAAAATAATCTGTCACTCCTGTGACAAGTTTATTGGCCTGGGGAAGCAAGTGAATAAGAGCTGCTGTGCTTCTTTGCCTTGGAGTTCGGCAGCTCTTGCTGTGAAACTGGAAGAAATTGAAGCCAGTTTCCAGAGCAACCAACTTTAGATGGTACAAATTGCCAAATTTCTGTAGGTGAGAGCTGCACATACACAACATAATACAAAACCTGACTTGGAAAAGCAGAACAGGCAATACAAAGTACACATGGGCTTTCGTACCACTGGGCTAATTAAAGGTCTGATTATTTTTTATTATTGATGTGACTATATCTGTCTAATCACTAATGTGGATGGTTTTTTAGAAGTAAAGTTTTTCTCTTTATTCATGGCAATATCTATAGCAGTATAAGCTGACAGGTGTTATGGATTTACTCATACTGGCCATCTTAACAGGGTCCAGCCCTAGGATCTCACTGATTAATGTCAAGTCCAAGTAGAGGTTCCCAGTTCCTCTTTTGTTAGTTCTTAGGTTACAGCTGAGTGCCTCTGGAGAGGGACCCCTTCCCCAGACCATGCCCCTCTGTTGTACCCATACCATCCATCCCCCAGTCTACACATCTCTTCACTTAATTCTGCTCCGTGGTCTCTCGATTT
This sequence comes from Taeniopygia guttata, assembly GCF_048771995.1. NCBI lineage: Eukaryota > Metazoa > Chordata > Aves > Passeriformes > Estrildidae > Taeniopygia > Taeniopygia guttata. The sequence goes on along the minus strand of NC_133030.1, from coordinate 49,850,970 downwards.
CATTCTGGTTTTCACTATTGCTGGACTGGCCTTTCTTAAGTTACCTCATTCTCTTGGCACTGTCTCCTTTGTCCTTGCATTCTAGAAAACAAAAGGAGCCAAAACATCTATACAATGAAGAGTTTCCTTCTAGTATCTTAAGTTATAGAAAAAAGCCCAATAATAAGACTGGTTGAAACCATCTGTGTTGTGCCTTTTTGTCTTGTAGACGTTTTTGTGTCCCTGGTATAAATTTGGTAATTCGTTCCTCTCCATCTAAGAGGCTGGTCTTAGCAGGCACGGGGAGGCAGATACAGCTAAGTGCCTGCCAAACACTATTTTTGCTGGTGGCAGGTATATCTGATAGCCTAAAGGCCTAAATCAAATCTACCTGACTACAAATTCAAGTAATTTTATCTTAGAGAGTCTTACTCATTTTTTTCTCCTCGTTTGAGGACTGTGAATGATACTGAATGTGTAGTTGTCACTGTGTTCCTAAAATTTTATAGATGTTGTTTAGTATTCCGGCTGGAAAGTGAGAACTTGTAGTAGGTTCCGTGTTTTCAGGTATTCCATATCTGGTAAGGATGTTTTAATCACTCCCACAGTAACAGTTTTCCCGGTGGGAAAAGCTTCTACCCTATCTGAGAGCTGATCCATGACTGCCAGGGCTCAAAAGAGGCATGTCAGCATAACCACTTTGAAAATGAGAAAAACTAATATGATCATACTTCAGTCTCTTGTTTGTGTTTTGTGTTATAAAACTTCCAATGTGTAGGACAAGAAATCACAATACTTTTCATTGCCATATATATTCTGGGGATTGTCCACATTTTTTCCATCTGGTTAACAATTGTTATCATCTCTCCATGTATTTTATCATGAAACCACTTAGCCAAACTCATTAAATACTTTCTTGGTAGAATAGGTTATCTCCCAGTAGTCCAAATCCCAGTTTTGTCTTTCACAGCCTCCCAACTTTCCCATCTTCTTGAGCCCATTCTTCCTGCATATATTTGGGCTGGATTACTGGTCTCTAGTCAACCATCAGCAGAGGGAGTTATTATGGTGGCACACTCGTTACAGGTCGTTGGACAGCAGTTTTAGTTGCTTTATTTGCCAGTTCATTATTTGTTCTGCTTTTGCTGGACCCTTTGATTTGGGCTGGACAGTGCACGACAGTAATTTCCCTTGGAAGCAGAATAGCTTCGAAGAGCAGTCAGATTTCAGTTCCATCAGAAATACACTACCTTGCTGAGGTAAGGAACCTTCATTCTTTCCATAGCATACCCATTACATTACACTCTCCAAAAACTTCTAAGAATAAACTCTGCTGATGTCCCCACCAGGCTTCTTGTGCTAACACAGTTAATTCTTCAAGGCTTGTAGAGGTTCTGCTTCAAGCACCTCTGGCTTTTTCACCACTGCATAGCCTACATATCATTTTCCATTCATGTAGCATAAAGATCTGTCAGTGATAAGGGTTAGATTTGAGTTCTCTAGAAGCTGATCCAGCAGATCTTTCTGTGTGCAGTTGGAGTGAAACACAGCCTTAGCACGATCATGACAGGGCCCATAATCATAAGGAGCAGGCAGTAAAGTTGCTGGATTCAAAACACTACATCTCTTTAAAATAATATTCTCATTTAAGATGATTCAATTCTTTTAAATCATAGTGCTGTGCCGTTTGTGGGGACATTTCTTGCGTAGCATGTCGCTTCAAAACCAGTTTTACTTCATGGGGGGCATTGAGGGTTGAGGGGCGAGTCGGGGGTGATGCTCTGCTGCTCTTGGTGGCGGTGACCGCGGAGTTTGTCCCGCGTGGGACCCGGCGCTGCCCGCGGGGCGGCGGTGTGGCCGCGCTGCAGGAGCCCAGTGCTGCCGTGCTCTCCACTCAGCTCCAAGGACCTGGAATAATTCAGCAGTCCCAGTGCAGGAGCAGAAGCTCCTTTTATACTTAGGAAATCCTTTCCTCTTTCTGCATCCCACTGTATTGGCACCACTGCCTCTACCTTTGTAGCTTCTCCCCCGACAGTCAGGGTCTGTGGTGTGATACTGTGCCTAATAATCCATGCAGTATCTTTCAAGTCATCTTTAAACAAACTGAAGAAAATAGTTGGAGAGCTAGTGAGCTCTTGGGGCAGGAGGGTCCATATCAGTTGTTGATTTTTCTACATAAATGCAAACAGAAGCTGGCTGCCTTCTGCTGCAGGAATGGTAAAACCTAGCAGACCCTGAAGGAACCCCCACCTCAGAACAAGCCCCTCAGTTATACCTGTACCATCCACTACTCAATCCATACACTTAATTCTGGTCACTGGTCTCTTGATTTCTTATTTTCACTCTTGCTGGGCTGGCCTTCTTCTGAAGTTAACTCATTCTCTTGGAATTGTCTCCTTCCTTCTTGTCCTTAACTTTTCCATTTCACTCACATCTGCTGGATTCTGCTAGTTCTGTGTTAGTAGCACTTGTTTTCTCAAAAAATTTGCTCTTGGTCAGCCCTTGCAGCATAGAGCTTCAAGTGCTTTAGTTACTAGTGCTAAGTAATTAAAGTTAAATGAGTCTATTCAGAAGGAATAGTTAAATTTCTTCTATAACACGCAAATAAGGTATAAGATGCAGTCACTCCTCTTTCTTACCAAGTTACTTCTAAGCTGGCTCAAGTGAGGCCATTTCTGTCATTGCAGTTCCAAGATGACATCACAGTGTGGATTTCTTGGCAAGTTAAAAAAACTATGAGAATTAATTTGCTGAAATATTTCTTACTAATTTTCTTTTTTTTCCCTAGGTCTCAAAATCTCCTGAGTTCCAGCTGGGAAAAAAAGTTTATTCTTGCACATATATGCAGCATGTGTAAACATGATAGGAAATGATGTCCCTTTCATTATAATAGTTTTCAAAAGTCTATTTTCAAGTACATCATTCAACTATATGTGTGTATATATATGCACATGGTGTGGCTTCTTAGCTAATTAAACTACATATTTTTATATAAGAAAAAGTGTTACCATTAATCTCCATTCCCCCAGGAATTGTTTGTTTCATTCATTTAAAAAATTACATATATGTTTACCAAATGATAAATACAAGTGAACTGGGAAAAGTGTTGCCATCACAGATTTCAGAACAAACAAGAAAATTGCAATGTTCTATCTCTACTAAATCCAAGCCAAAAAAACACAGCTTCCTTTAAGCCTTGAAACAAGATTCTTGTTATTGTCTTACCTTTTTTCTTCCTATTTTTCATACAAGGACATTAAAAATTATGTTGATATATTGGCAAAATAACCCTAGGAATGAAGATCTGATATTTGGGGTATAAAAACCCCAGGACAGGTTTATCAAGTTGAAATTTAATGTTGTCTTCTTCTTTTTGAAATATGATCAGTGTGAGCACAGAAACAAACACTGAGTAAATTTATCAGGAACTGTTTAATTGGAAAAAGGTACCACCCTTTCTGTACACAAAAGCACTTTTCTGTACCCAAAAGTCCTGGTGTTACCCATAACCAGGGACAATTTCCTCCTTCAAATAGAGAAAATGTTGCAGCTTTCATTACATGACATTCACATTTTACTGCAATGCCTTGTTATTTAAAAACAAAACAAAATCAAATAGCAAACCAAAACCCTAGACTGGGAAAGGTTTATCTGTTGTACATAATTGGAAGCTGTCTGTTATTCCTGTATTTTAATTAAACTGTTCCTTACACAGATGGTTAAACCAGAACCCAGTTCATGATGAATTATTGCCTCCCTGAGCTGAGTTATGGTGCAAGAGCAAACAGCCAGACACTGATTCCACTGCTGGGCAATCAACGCCATAAATTCACATTTCTGCTCCTTGGTGGACTTACATTTATGACCATTTTATATTCTCTGAAAAGCAAGTCAGGCACTTGTATATATGGCCCTGTTTCCCCAGCAAAGGACTAGTGGACAGGGCACAGGTACACTTAGGGCTGGTAAATGTCCCTTGCTCTACACAACAGCCAAAGCAGAGGAGTTAGCAAGGAAGCTGTTCAAGAAAAAAATTCTGTGACCTTGCAGTTACTGGAACTTCATGTTCTTTTTCTCTGCTTTATTTTTAAACTATTAGCATAACTTTTCAGATGAGTTAACGTGAAAAGTAAACACTCATATAGAAAAATGTATTAAATATTTTAAGAGTGTGTGGAGGGAAGTAGATTTGAGTGACAGCTTTGTAAGTGGTGCTTGCTAATTCCTGACAGCTCTCATTAGTTACTGATGCAGTACTATTAATACAGCCAGAACCACCAGCTGCAGACCAGGTTCCTGTGTGCTTAAGAAGCACTGATCAAAAGGCTGTTCACACCCCCTAAGTCAGAACCTGTTTGGGTGCCAAATCATTTGTCACTTTATACCCCTGTTTGTTCAGCAGGCTGCATGGTGTCTAGGGAATAGACACCATGGGGTGTTCCTCTGTTAATATCTAGTGGCTGGTGAATATCAGGCATTGTGTCTGTGTGCCCTTTGCAGAAAAACTCCATGAGCTTTCAAATCTTTTCACAAGTTTTGAAGGAAACCATCAAATTCAAAAGGCTGCTCCTGTATGTAGTAAACAGGTCTTCTCTCTGCTTTAGCCACTGTTTTTTTCCGTCCTGGCAAACCTGATAGTATATTTTTCCCTACCAAGCATGGAATTTAAAGTAAACAAATTCCATTTTGTGTTGAATTGTAAAGTGCATAGCACATTGCAGCAGCGCATACATTGAGATTTGAAGCTGTTACAGTGATTAACTCCTGTACTAATTTCACACACAGGTCTTTTGTGGACATACTGTTTCGTCCCATGTACAAAACTTAACCAGAGTGATGCTGCTGCACAAGCAGTGATTATCCTCTGTGTGGAATCCTTCCTCCTCCTTGCAAGAGGGAAATGAAATCCATTAAGATGAAAGGAAGAGCCTTGCTCTCTAAGTTCTGCTTCAGCATCTTGTACATCAAAGTCCCTTACCACTGCCTGTAGTTACCATCCACCTTTCTGCCTTTCTTCCTTGGGTGTTATCACTGTAGAAATCCTTATCTTTTTATATTTTTAGCCTTCCTTATATTTATTTGTTCAGTTATTGCACTAAAACCAAATTTTGCCAAGTGTTGTTGCATTGCAGTGATGGAGAATACAAGGAGAGATCCTGAAAGGTGATAAATATTCATAGAAAAAAACATCTGTTATCTCTTGTTAATATTATTTAAAACAAAAATTGCAATAGGACAGTGTTGTTTAAATTTAAGCAACTACAGCCAGGGAATTCCTACTCCAGGTGATGCATTTTCCTTCAGTGTCTCTCTCTTTCAAGCTCTGTACCTGTCTGTCAACTCATCTCTGAAAAGAGCCTCTTCCATAGCCCTTTTCCCAGTATGCAGGAGCATGCTAAGAGAGGGATTAAGCTTGGTCTTTGTCCTGTTAATCCAGCACTAAGGCAATAGCTATTTATATCTCCAGAACCTCCCAGATTTTATCTCCTGGCCAGCTGGCACACCTTGAAATGCTGACTGCTGTTCCCACCATCCTCCCAGCGGCAGTGGCTGTGTTTGTGCTGGTGGCTGCTGCCCTCTGCCAGCACACACATGTGCCTCCCACAGCAGAGAGAACCAAAACGGGGCAGGACTTGGGACACACCAAAGCATTGGCAGAAAAAGAGAAAGGAGAGATTTTCACAGGACAGCTGAGTTTGTTTCAGATCTTCAGCATGGCTCCACTAGCCTCAGTTGTAGTACAGGTAGGAGAGTTTCCTGGAGTCTTGCTGATTTCTTGAAGTGCCTTTGCTCAGATTCCGTCTCATTTTCTGCGTCTGTTCATTGCTCGTTCTCTCAAGCAGGGGATGCTGTGGGCAGTGTGTCAGGCAGAGCTGCAGCCTGGTCTGGAGGTGCAGCTGCAGCAGTGCTCAGCTTAGCACATTACTCACCACGGAAGGATGAAATCAGCTGCTCTGCCCATAAACACTGCAGTCTGCCTGCACTGTCTGGTGCTTGTTTCCAACACCCTGAGAGCATTACGTGACAATAAATGTGTCTCAAGCTGCTGCATGTACCAGCTTTGGCATGCTCTTCAGGTTCCCATCAAAACATCAGCACTGTTTGCAGTTTTACTTGGTAGGTGACTGTTTCTGCCTGTGTCAGGCAGTGCTCATCGATGGCTTCTCTGGCCAGGTCGCAGGCCTGCCTGGGCCACTCTCCTGTCTCCTGCAGGAGGCAGCAGATTCCATATTTCAGAGTGTACTGATCCTCTGCAAGCCTCAAAGGACTGTTCTGTAATCCTTAAGCTTTTTTGTGTGTTCTGAACCCATACAGATATGATGTCAGATTAAATGCTCTATTCTGTTGGATTGGAAAAAGAATTCAGAACTCTGATGTCTTGTTTAAACAGTAAAATTCAGTCTAAATGAAATTCATGGATTGGGGGTGGTGAATTATTCAGGGCTGTTTTGGGGGGTTTTTGGTTTTGTTTGTTTTCTTCCCTGTGTTGTGGAGTATGATTACCTTTTAGGTGAAAATGTAGGATCACAAAATTGCTGGGGTAGGAAGGGACCTTAAACATCATCTAGTTCCTGCCCTCATGCCAAGGGCAGGGACATTTTCCACTAGACAAGTACCTAAAGGACCCTACAAGAAACTTTAGATTAGCTATTAGGAAGAAATTCTTTCCTATGGAGATGGTGAGGCACAGGAACAGGTTGCCCAGAGAAATTGTGGATGCCTCATCGCTGGAAATGTTAAAGGCCAGACTAGACAGGGCTTTGAGCAACCTGTTCTAACGGGATGAGTCCTTGCCCATGGCAGAGGAGCTGGAAGAGAATGATCTTTAAGGTCTTTTCTGACCCAAACTGTTCCGTAAGTCTATGAAATAAGTGGCCAGCATTCATCCCTGGTGTCTAATGCCACAATGGCCGTGTGTCTTTGGATGCACTAGAGCTTTGCTGCTGTCTGGGATGTGTCCCCACGCAGCTAAGGGCAGTGGCACAGACCAGCTGGCTCTGAGTCCAGCCTGGGCCGCCCTGCTTGCCTCTGAGAGAGGTTCCTTGGCCAAGTGTAAGTATCTGTAAATCTTCCTGCTTTCAGTTCCAGAGTGAAATGGGGAGCACTGGGTCTTTGCACTGCCCCTTTTAACTGACACAAATCTGATGATTTTTGGTGACTCGTTTGTCTCAGCAACAAAGAAGAAGCAGACTACACTTTAACCTCGTGTAAATGCTCAGAATAATTCAGCCTTTTTGTTCTTGCGCCCTCATGTTGATCTGGTTATGTTTAGTTCCGGGGATGATGATGATCACAGTTGTTCTTTATGTCCTCCCCAGTGGGGAAGGCTGAAGGAGACTGGAAAACTTCTGAGCCAGACAGCAGTGTGAAGCAAGCAGATGTGGGTCCAGACAGCAAGGACTGGCATTTTGTTATCAAATGGATAAACCTGGTTACTGTCCCAAAGCTGTGGAGACACAGCAGCTCTGGATTGTTTTCCCCATCTGCCTCCTGCCTGAAACAAAGACTGTCTAATTCTTCTCACTTCTGTTCATAAATAGTCTCAGAAGACACTACTTGTGGGTTTCTCTTTTGGAAATCTCACTCAGATGCTTCAGTCATTGGTACTCTGTAGACTCCTAATTGTGATGCTCTCTCAGTCTGAGCCCAGCTCTCCATTTGAACTGCTTGGCTGTGTGTAGATTCTTGTGGGGCAGCAGCAGGGCCATGGGAATCTGGGTGCATGCAATGGGGTGCAGTGGGGCAATCCACAGGCATGACCCAGAGCTGACATTGCTACCCTCTGTTTGGCTTCCCCTACAAGGCTGGAGCAGCTAAATCCCAACTTGCTCAAGTGTGTAATGACCTGGGCTGGATTAAATCATGTTCCTGCAGTGGGCAATGATGAGCATTTTAAGGCAGGAGCCTTGATGGGAGCTGGAAGAAGGTGGTGGGGAACTGTAGGTGAGGAGCACCTGGTTGCCACTGCCCAGAGCTGCCTGGGGCCAGTGCAATTCCATTGCATTTTACACTGGACAGGTTAAAAAAAGGTGCAAAGAGGAGGAATGAGACATTTTTGAGTTTTGTTCATTTAATTGTCAGAGCTCCTGGTTTCCACCAGAGGAATTATGTCATGGTAGAATGGGCATGGGCACCATTCTGTTTTCACAGGTCTGTCACAGAAAGACCACAGCAGCTCCAAAAATGTGGCTTTCTTATAGAAAAATAACTTAGTGTGGCCTAAATTAAAAAAACAAACAAACAAACAAACAAACAAAACCCCCCAAAAATGTACATGACAGTTTGTTTACAGTTTTAATTTAAATCCTTCCAAGCATTTTGGTAGAAGGGAAAATGTTGCTGAAATAGAATGTTTCATTCAGTGGAAAATTCTGATTTAATTTCTGAAAACATGAAAGACTGCAGTCAAAACAGGAGCTGTCATGCCGCTGAAAAGTCACATTTTACATTTGCATCTGTCATTCTTGTCTGAAGGCCGAGATCCTGAGGGGACCCCTCAGCTTCCTTTCCCTGGGAGGTGCTGCCCTTGCTTCTTGACAGAGACAGGGTGATCCTGGCCTCTAGGAGAGCTGAAGGATATGGAGAGCAAAGTGCAGCTCTAGTCTAGGAGATGCTGTGACTTTCATTTTACAGGTATTTACATAGCTGTTGTAGTATCTCAGGGTCATTTTCATTTTCTCAAACCCCACAGTTTCAGAAAGTCCCATTTACATTCAGAAGCAGTTTCAGCATTAGCAGTGCCTGTTAACAGTTAATGAGTTAATGAGATTCACTCCAGGACTGGCACACAAACAGCCTTTTTCATGTTCCTGATGCTTTGTCCTCTCTTCTGCACAATGATAAACATGAGAGGAGAGACCTCACAAAGCAGTTTTGGGTGAGGACACTCCAAGTAAAGAGAAGGGGCCAGGAGAAGGACAGAGGCAGCCAGGCAGTGTGGGAATCATGCAGTCCATTTTACTTCTTATTTTTTAAGTCCAAATTAAGCTGATCACGTAAGATGTGGTGGTGCCCACCCTGATAAATGAAATCTTGCAGAGCACCATGGCATTACTTGTCCCTTCCCAACAAATCACGCTGTCCCTCAGCTGACTGAACTGGACAGAGTCACTGGGGTCAGGTTTCATATGCACAAGCTGTTCTTCAATCATTTGTCTTAACACATCAGCAACAAGAATACCTGCCTTCCTCAGGTCTTTAAACACATTCCTGTTTTCTTCTTTATTTTACTGTACAACTTAATTTGCAGCTGGTTGATCTCCTGACTTGGTCCTGGTTGGTTTTACAGGCATTTGTTATATAGGGGATGTCTTTTAAAGGTTTCTAAGCTGTCAACTGAGCTTGATAATTCCTACTTATCAAATAGTATCAGCTTCCAAATACTATTGAACTGAGCCTTCAACACCAAAGGAAAATCCATATGCTTCTCCAAAGGAGCACAGGTGATGTGGTTTCAGTGATTTTGTTTGGGGTTTTCTTTCTATCAGTGCAAACCATAGCAGTACTGGTTCATTCTGGTCTCTGGCCATACAGCAGCACTACATGTAGTAATTATGATCTGAAGTGTGGAACTTAACAGAGTCTGGGGGGACTGAGTCAGGTTGAGGGAGGTGACTCTCCCTCTCTGCTCCATTCTCTTGAGACCCTACCTGGAGTACTGCAACCAGCACTGGGGCCCTCAGCATCAGCAGGACATAGACCTGTGGGAGCAAGTCCAGAGGAGGGACACAGAGCTGATCAAGGGGGCTGGAGCACCTCTCCTATGAGGGAAGACAGGCTGAGAGAGTTCAGCCTGAGGGTTTTTCAGCCTGGAGAAGACAAGAATCTGGGGAGACTTTACAGCACCTTCCAGTACCTAAAGCAGCGCAAGAAAGCTGGAGGGGAACTTTTTACAAGGACATGTAGGGACAGGACAATGGCTTTAAACTGAAAGATGTCAGGATTAGATTAGATATAGAGCAGAAGTTCAACCCTGTGAGACTCTGAAACAGGTTGCTCAGAGAAGCTGTGGATGCCCCATTCCTGGAAGTGTTCAAAGCCAGGTTGGATGGGACTTTGAGCAACCTGGTGAAGTGGAAGGTGTCCCTGCCCATGGCACAGGGAGTTAAAACTAGATGATATTTAAGGTCCCTTGCAACTCATTCTGTTTCATTCCATTTAATTCTATGAATTAACTGCTGCATTATACTTTTTTGAAAGAAGCAATTGTTACTCATTTGCCAGTGGACTGACTGGACATGAGGCTGTGGTACAATTGGAGAAAAGGTGCTATTTTCATCCTCTGTGTGATCAGACGGAATTTTATTCCATATAATTCAGTGCAGCCCAGTGGGCAGCCCAGGTTCACCCAGCCCACTATCCCAGGCTTTGGATGAAGAGCCATCTTTACCACACCCTGGTGGAGAGCATGGGAGGACCAGAGCCAAGCCTCTCACCACAAGTGCCTGCCCAGTCTGTCATCAGTCTGAGAGGCCAAATGACATCTCAAATGACATGACATCTCATGGCAGTGCCGGGGCAAAAGCAAGGTGGAGGCAGTCACAAGCTCTGCTTCTGCAGCTACCCAGGGAGCAGCTGGGGATTCATGAGAAGAGAGGGGAGCAGGATCTGCAGCACAGTGGTGGGACATTTTGGAGAGTGTGTGAACCTGCACTCTGCTCTGGACACAGATCTCCACCTGCCAGCTCAGGCACCTTACCACCACTTGCCTACCTGTCCTAAAAGTCGTCATCCTTGGTATCACTGCCACTATTTGTTGAGTTTGGCAATAAGCATGGAGCACAAACTGCTCTCAGCTGCTGTCCCACAGGGCTTTCACTAGCTGGGGATAATTTTTTGTGACTCAAGGAGGGCTGGTCTTGACAAGTGGTTTGATGCCAGAGTTATTAAAGCTGATGCTACCTTTGGACTGAGACAAAAGACAAGGGGTTTGGTGCTAGATCTGAAAGAACTCTGCTGCCTGAGTGCCTCCAGCTTCATCTGCTGATGAGTCACTTAGGAGTGTCTAATTCCATGACTCTTTGGAAACAAAACTTCACCAGTCAGCTCTTCTGTTTAGAATGTTGTGAGAGAGAACTCAAGGGCTTGGTTCCCTGCAGCCTGGTACAAAGCAGTGTCAGATGCTTCCTTTCCAATTTGGTGGGGTTTTCTAGCAAGCTTGCCCTGGTGTAGAGATCTGGCAGCTTGCAGGAAAACTGCAGGAACATGCTGTTACGCTGCTGGTAAGGTGTTCAGCAGGCATAAGTCAGTAGAGCCCCTGTGTTTCATAGGGAGTGAATAATTTTTCATACAGAGTGATGGATGCTGTGATAACACAATGCAGCCTGTGTTACTGGCCAGTACCAAAATACTGTCATGAGACCAGTGATTCTGGGTTTGCATCTTTCCCTTTCTTGTTCCTCTGTTGTTATTCACATCTTCTGGCCCTGAAGAGCCTCTGGTCGTGCTGCCCTCTTCTCTCTTTACCCCCTGAGCTGAGGAGCCCCCCAGAGTGGGAGTGTCATCAAGCAGGGAGTGTAGGAAGGAGGATGAGCAAAAGAGAATTGCACCCCACTCTCCTTTTGTGGCTTCTGGTGCTCTTGGAGCTACTGGCTTGTGCCAGCCTTTGAATAATGGGCTGGGAAGGGCACTGTGTGCACTGGGAGAGAGGGGTGAGGGCCGGTTTCAGCACAGCCTTGCTCAGCTCCAGGTTCAGGGGAAGTTTCAAGGGAATAGTGTAAATCCAGTGGGCAAAGTGAGCTAGTGAGGAGCTAGTGTGGGGAAACAAAGAGGCCAAAAACCTCTGAACACCACTGGCCTCAGCCTGACAAGATTCTGAAGTACCATGATATGGTATTGACACTGTGAGTGATTCCAGTAACACCTTATTTTTTCCAGAGAAGAAGGAATTAAAATTAGGGGTCCTGCACTAATTTCAAAGTGGATGCCCTGAATCAGAGTGCATTAGTCCCATTGATTCTCATCATTATCAGTGTAATGTAAATATTTTCTATTACTTGTGTATTTCCATCCTGCTGCAGTTAAATCTACTTTTACCTAGTTGGATATGCAGGGAAAAGAAATTAAAAGACCATTAGAAGAACTAGTTAAGAAAATCAGCCTAATGCTGATGTTCTCAATTTTAAAGGCAGCAGTACATTCATATAAAATAGTGCCATGTGGATGCTTTTGACTTTTTCTCACCGCATTGTATTATTCCATAACTACTCCCTGGTAACTTGTTTTTTTGTGCCTTCTTTGGAGCATCTTGCACAGTGTCTGGTCTCCAACACCAAATGGCAACATTCTGGATTCATCTGTCTGTGTCACTAAGTGTATGATATGAACTTTATCAGAAGTAAATTCTAGTAATGAATAGGAGAGGAATACTCTGCAGGAAATCATTAATTTCTCTAATTACCCTCCTAATCTACAGGACTGGAGTTACAGTTCTGCTCTCCTCAGCCTGTGCCTTCACCATACTATTGTCATGGGGCTGTGCTGTCCCTTGCAGGCACATGCTGTACCCCAGAATGCAGGCAGAATGGATCACAGTAAGTGAAGGAGACTCTTTATGTACACTATTAACTAGTGCTGGCCAGGACTGGGACTATTTATTGTTATTAGCATATCCTACCTTTAGGATTTATTGCCCTTGCTATGAAATGCATGTACACAGAGACTAGGTCCATAATCTGAGACTATAGAGCTGAATTTATTTCCTCCTTCCTCTTTATTTTTGCAAGGTAAAATAATTGGTCTTGTCTGAATAGGGCCAGGATTTCCACTGAAGATTGAGAGACCTGATGCAAGGTTCAGAGTAAGACCCAAAGGGGTAACATCTTGGGAACTGTCTGGATCCTATTCTTTGCCTTTTCCTCTGACCAAGCACATCTCCATGTCTCTGTTATCTCTCTGTTAAGACAGGATTATTCTGCTAAACCCCTTTAATACAGGGCTTTGGAAAAGGCTGGAGAAAACCCTTGAAATAATGATGGAAAACTCATGGTACTTCTCACTTTCTAGAAATGTCCATATATAGCTAAACTTAGGCACTCTCCAAGTAGATTTATTTATTCTAGCAGATTGCATGCTCTATGGCTTTCTCTAACACTACTCTGCTCCCCAGGTTTACATTCCCAGGGTCTGAATCCTGAAAAATCAGTTTTTAATAACATATTGTGACACATCTCAGCCAAAAAGTACGAGCCTCCCTGTCCTGGCTTTATGGCCTGTCAGTTGTCAAATCACTTAAAAGGAGCTGAATCCACCAGCATTGTTAGTGTTGTAGACTGGCAGCAAGATGAGACTTGTAATGTGCTTTGTGCAATGTGCTCACCACACATGGACAGGTGCATGTGCTGCTGGTGATACGTGGCCCTTTTTAGCACATTTCCCCCAGTATTTCTGTTGTCTAATGTATCTATTAATTTTCAGAGGAAAAGTGGGAGCTGGAGAAATACTGCTCTTTGTGAGGAAATTGAAGCATGGCATTATATCACCTTTTCCCAGTCTCTTCATGGCTTGCTGGTAGAGCAGAGAGACACTTTGGAGCCCCATGTGCCTGGCTGTTTGTACTCCTGCTGTCATCAGAATGCTGCTAATCTGAGGGCTGCTGCAGTTGCCAGAGTGCTTTGGTGGGGAGGGCAGTTCCCCAGAGGTTTAGCTGACATGGGAGTTGTGTGTAGTCCTTGTGAAGGAGTGCCACAGACATGCCATATTCAAAGTTTGTTACTTACCTGCCTCATGTTGAGGCTGGATGGAAATCCCACCTCCTTGCCAGGGCTGCTCATGGTGGGTGTCTGACAGCAGCCTGACTTTCTCCTGTTCTGCCCAGCACAGAAGCCCTGTGGGAATTTCTGCCCCCTGCAGAGAGTTGAGGATTGCCAAATTCCCAGAAAAGGCCATTCTTCCCATGCTGACAGACAGGGCTTCAGCCCAGTACAGATCCCTTTGGGAGATCCTCCCTTTCTTCTGGCAGCTGGCCAATGCCACTTCTGTTTTTGTCCCTGTCCCCATTTCCTCCCTGGGATTCTGGCTGGCCGTGTGCAACCTGCTCACCTGCTGCCACAATGACCTTTCTCCTGGCTGGTGTGTATTGACACTGTGAGTGATTCCAGTTTTTTTCCACAAGATGCTGCTCTTCTGGAGTGGGAAAAGTCACTCATCAGCACCTGGATGAAGAGAGCAGCGAGCTGCCACTCAGCCACTCTTGTGCCTCTGACTTGCAGAGCAGCTGCTGGCTGTGGCAGCTTCCAGCTCCCGAATGGCTTTCTCAGGGACTCCAAGAGTCTTTGCAAATTTGCCAGTCCTGCTCTGGGGCTGGGCAGGGACAAGCATAGGCTGGGCTGCTCCACAAGCACCAGGGATCTGCACGGGGCGTGCAGCTCTGTCCTTCTGGCAGGACCAGCTCCTTCTCTCACTGTCAATACCAAAAGGAACCTCGAGCAGCGCTGGCATCAGCACTCAGCCATTGCTGAGCAGAAAGGTCAGTGATGAGATCAGTGCCACCCAGACCGCCCATGCCTGTTGGGCACCGTTGGATCCTCCCTGGGACCTGGCCTGGAGTATTGATCAGATCCAGGGTGATAATATGAGGAGATGGACTTTTTGGGGCTGCTTTCTCTCCCAGCAAGCACATAGTTTCTCAATTTATCCCAATTCAAATAATAAATAAGGATGATTGATTGAATAAAAAATATAATGAATATTCTTTTAATAATAGAAATCAGCCTCAGTAGCAACATTTTGTAAACATATGTTCAAAACAGGCTTCAGTCACCATGTTTGTGTATCACCCTGGCCTGGATTGCACTTGGCCTCCTTCCAGGAACCCACTTGATATCCATGAGGGATTCCAACAGGGATGGTATCCAGACTGTGCAGTGGCCACTGACACCACTCATTTGACAAAAAGGATTCTTTTTCTTCCCTGTTCAAATGAGGGAGATATATTTTATATTTATGGTTAGCAATAGCTGAAGAAATGTTCCCCTGTCCAGCTGTTACATGTGAGTCTAAAGAGTTCTTGTAAGAAGATGAAATTCAGTGCCACAAAGCATTTGATTTTTAGGTGGTGTGACTTGACCTAAATACCACCTTATAAGCCATAAATAACCTGCTTAATAATATTACAAATTTTGTGGTATCATGTTCCCATGGCGTGGCTTCAGGGTCATGCTATTTTTGTGGTCATGGTATTTTTGTGATCATCTGACAGGATGACTAAATTCTTTGTAAGATCTGGTTTTAGGTGAGTCTTGTGTTTCCTGAAGGTTCCCAAACTTTCCAAATAATCAGTAAAGGACAGAGAGAAATGAAACACAAAGTGGATAAAGGTGCCACATACCATCTGTCACATACACATTATGGCCCTTTCATGGCATGGTAGGAGCCAAATCCTGCTGATATACAGATTTCTTCCTGTAGGATTCTCATGGACCTCTTAGGAAGTGACTGCACTTTACAAAGTCCACAAAGGACCGGGACATAACAACCTAATGTCTCTTGGGGTGTGCATCGAGTAGTGGGAAGCAATTCAGGATGGCTGATTAGGAGTGCTTATGTCTCAGCTCTCAGTTTGCTCCCCTCTACTGCATCTGAAGGACATCTCAGAACAGTGAAGAATTCCAAAAATGGAAATTGAGAGTGATTTGTGGTTGCAAGTTTCTAAATGTGGGAGTTTCACATTTTCAGGTGCAACTGCAGGTTTCCCTGCTACTTTGAAGAGGCTTGAGATAGACTCCTGAGGAAAAAAAACCAACATACTGTTTTCTTTCCCACCCCACCTGAACAGGGGGAATGCTGCTCAACCTGCTGAGTCCAAAGCATGAGCTAGACTGAGAGGTGAGAAAATTATGTAAAGTGCCTATGCTGGTGAAAGTCTGGCAAAAGGAAACAACCCTGTTCTACTCATAGGATGGGAAAGGTAAGAAAACAAGGCAGGTGAAGTGATTTCATGTCAAAGTTTTGTCAGGGAAATGAGTGGGACTTCACATTTCTCCTACTGAGGGATTTAAACTTCTAATCTCAGGGAATTTAATTTCTGTAAGACATGGTGATAAGGACAGAAAGAAAGAAAACTGTCCCCCAAATAAAATGTTGCTCCATCAATAGAGAATGAATACAGTGGGACTCAGTAGTGATCTAACAAGGAAATCAATCCATTGTGAGACTTCACAACAATGAGTGAAATGGGTTTTTAAGAAAAGCTGTTGGGTTTGGATTTGGGCTTGGTTTGTGTAGGTTGGGGGTTTTTTTGTTTGTTTTTTGGTTTTTTGTTGTTGTTTTGGGGTTTTTTAATGTCTGCATGTGTACTTTGTGTCCTTTAAATAGGCCACTCCTTCAAACAGACTCAACCTGACAGTGAAAGCAAGCCAGTGACTTTTCTTAGCTCAAGATCTAAATGTTGCCAAGAGATAAACTATTTATAAGCTTAACACCTGACTAGGTGCGAAATTGCTCTGGCTGATATAGCTTCTGGTGCAAAATTATCACTCCAGATTAAGACTGGACTGGATACCTAAAGACCTGGAATGCTAGAAAGGATTCAGGTAGGAATTAAGATGCATTTAAAAAGGTGTATTTGATGTATCTTCTCTAAGGTTGTGTAATTCAGCGGGATTATGGAGTTTGATAATGATAGACAGGTCTTTTATGTTGTATGTAAACAACATAACAGGGAATTTATTTGAAAGAAAATCACCTGTTTAAATACAGCATTAAACAACAAATGGATTTATCTACACCCAAAGAGCCTTCTGCAAGCTGGATCTGTGTTTGACAGACTCCACTGGATGGTGGAGTGTCTCATTCTAACATAAATATTCCCCTGACCCCAGTATATTTGTTATAAACGCAAGAGAAAAAAAAATCAAAGCTTGTTGGACTGATTTGCTTGCTTGGAGAAGCTGACAGAGCATAGTTGACCTTAGACATGGTGGGGAGGGGGCCAGGGAGCAGGACTGTTTTCATTTTATAGTGTAATAAAAGTTTCAACATAGCACAACCCTCTTGTGTGGGGCTACAGAGGTCACAACCAATTTGCTGAAAAACACTGAGCAATAAAACAGTCTGGAGCCTCTTCTACTGCAGCTCTAATCCCCTAATAAAGAAGTGGAAATAATCAGACTGTGTCATTCACAAAAGGGCAGAAGTAGAATTTCAAGGCTGTCTCCCATCCACATTGCTCCCATGCAAGCATGTGCTGCAGAGACATTTTAGGGCAAGATTCAGTCACCTGGAGCAAGGGAATCCAACCACAGTCAAAACCCAGGTCCTGGGGCCTGAGGATGTGCCTGTGTGGTCTGAGAAAAGTGCTGAGCAAGGCCATATATAGGTTGCAATTTGTCCAGGCAGTTTTCTTCAAGTTAGCCTCACTTGAGTGTTGCATGGTTGTGTGCAGCCAGGAGAAGAACAGAACTAACAGCCAGCAATGGAAATGGGAAACGAGGGGGTCAGGAGGCTCAGGATGCTACAGTCACTGTGAGTCCAGTCTGTGCTTGCAGGTACGATGTGGTGTAGCCATCCAAGCACCCCTGGCCACTCTGCAGGTTCAGCAGACCTGCTGCCTGTGGTAAATGGTTGGAGTTGCAGGTCTAAGAGCTCCCTGTAGAAGAGGCATGCTTTAGAGCCCACCTTCAAAAGCAAGCAAGGCAGAAATGAACCAGACATTGTGACTCCTTTCAGCAACTTCATGTCATCTTGGTCCAAGCCAGTTCCTGAGTGGACACCACCAATTAACAGTGGTGATGCTGCTGAGCTGCACTGTGCAGTCCTGACTTGCTTTCTTCCCAAGCCGAGCTGTATTGGCAAGCTGAAGAATTCTGCCCCTTGTGCTGGTATCAGCTGGGGGAGTTTGTGCTCCTAGTGCCCAGCCATGAGGCAGTGCAGATCCCAGGGTCAAGCTGGGCTGCTGCTGTCACTGAAGGGATCTCTCACACCCCCTACCTGCCCCTGCCCAGGTACAGGGGCTCTGCCCATGGCATGGGTCTGACTGGTTCCCTGCTGCTCCTGCCATCAGCTGCCAGGTGCAGCCCAGCACAGCTGAATGTTGGTAACCAGACCCAGCTCAGGAGCAAACCGAGCACTGCCAGTTGTTGTTATTACAGTAAAAGAGACAGCAGGTGCCTTAGAGTTACACTGTCAGGCAATTTGTCACTGTTTTTCAGCAGGAAATCCTTCGTATACTTTGTATTTAGCAATTTTCCTCTCTAGCTGTTGCAGCCTGCAAAGAAAATGGAGAAACACACAAGACAATTCTAGAAGAGTTAGTTCAAACAGTAAGAATGAAAGGTGTTAAAGGGACCTTTTGGTGTCAAAGGAGCTTTTAAAAATCCTGTTATGCCTCATGCAAAGAACTTCTATGATGTTGAAGGAGTATATAAAACAACTATCCTGTGAGGGGGAAATCCAGCAGTTCTGACAGTTCAGCCTCCCAGTGGTCTCCTGAAAAATAAAAATAATTTTAATAACCATAATACTTAATAATAGCAAGCATTAATGTCTTGTGGAACTAGACATTTATGAGATCTACTCCCACATGCTGCTTTCAGTGTGCCCAAAAGGCTGCCTTGGACCACACAGGTGCAGTAGGGAGATCTGAGCAGAGCAGGGGAGCAGAGAGCCTGGCTGGAACAACGGGGACTTGGCTGGCTCACCGCTACTGAGAAAATATCCCAGGGTGGATACCAGTGCTTTCTATAAATAAAGCAAGGGCATAACACAAGGGAGAATGGAGAGCCAGCTGAGCTAAAAGATAGAGTTGGCAGCAAAAGAAATAAAGGACCATGAGACAATTAAAAAGAATCTTGTAATCAGTGGAAAGAAGTTTTGAACAATATATTACTGGGTGTAACAGGAGCTGGGGTTACAGCCATGTTGGACACCATCCCTTTGCATCCTGTCCTTGCAAGTTACAGCCTCTTGAAAGCCCTCCAATGCTGGCTGTA
Source organism: Taeniopygia guttata (assembly GCF_048771995.1). Classification (NCBI taxonomy): domain Eukaryota; kingdom Metazoa; phylum Chordata; class Aves; order Passeriformes; family Estrildidae; genus Taeniopygia; species Taeniopygia guttata. Next base: position 49,832,062 of record NC_133030.1, on the reverse strand, counting down.
CCTAAATCACTTAGCGGTCTCCCACAGGCATCGGGAGCCTTTGGGGAGCTGCAGGCCCTGTGTCACCACATGCCCAGCACTGCTCAGGATGAGCAGCTTCATTCATTGCTCATCCCTGAGCCCCATCAAACCTGCCTGATCACCTGCTGATATGCTGGGAGTTAAAGCTGGAGGGCTTCTCATCATAGTCAAGAGCCACTGCATTTAAATTATGACTAGAGGAGGGGGAGAGAGTGTTCTGTCACCCACATCTTTAAGGCAGCTGTTGATAAATAGGCTAGATAACAGAGGTTAATCCCTGCTGACTGCAGAAGGAACCTGAGCTCCCAAATTCTAAACCCCCTTTTGGTTGAAATCAGCATTTGTCTTGTCCAGCTCAGCTGTTCTTGAAGCCTCTTAATGTGTTTTGCCCAGATTTCCTTGCTCCTTTTTGATGTGTCTCATTGCATTCTGAATGAGGATTGTGCATAATGTTTATTTACAGCAGGGGACAGGACCTAAAGATGCAATGAGTCCCTTTTAGTACCTTGCTCCTATTACCAATAGCATTGTGCTGATTTATTTTACTAACAGAACAGATGAAACAACAGACATGCAGAGGTCAAATGAGACTGTCAGAGGCAGCCCTGTGTTGCAGTCTGATATTGTGGCAGAGTGAGCTTAGCCCTACCTGATTCTCAAATTTCAAGCTCTGCTACCAGTTTATTTTTCTCTCCCTCTGTCATTTCATTCAGTTCTGTTTCTGCTCGGTAGTTTGTGCTGCCTCATTTCCTTTTCCCACTGTTGGTCTTTAAAAAACTTATGACAATAAAAGCTTGCTTCTGGCACAAGAGAAACTAAATGCTGCATTTAACAGGTGAACAAGGCACCGTCTTTTCTTTGGATGATATCCTAGTTGCAGAGTTTCTTTTATACTATCAATTCTTTGGCCAAGTCATAAGTTCAGTGGTGCTAATGCAAATTAAAAGGGAATCGGTTACACTTGTTGGTGTTATAATCAGGTTAGTTAGAAGAGAAGAGGGCAGGATGCATCTCCTTGTCTCTAGTACATTTGTCCTGAGCATACTTAATGCAGCGATGGCTTGAAAAGACCTTAAAACAATTTTGAATTGATAACAGAGGAGTTTACTATTCTGATTTTTGTATAGATTGATTCATTTCAGAAGCAATTACAGTTCCTGAAAAATTTTATGAAGCAAGGTCATATCAGTATTTTTTGTTATTTCAACATATCTTTTAGATTCAATATTAACTTAACTGGAAATGTAACATGAAATCTGATGTATTTTATTAGATTCTGTTTTTAAATAAAGATTACACTGCATGTTTGGAAACAGATCAAGAATTTGCTTCTGGAATCAGACCTTGCATGAAAAATACCGGCTTGCAGTGGTAAGATTTTTTTTTCCTAATACAGATTAGCTCAATTGGTCAGAATATGGTGCTAAATAATGGCAAGGTTTTGGATTCTATATCAGCCATTCACTAAAGAGTTGGACTTGATGACCCTTATGGGTCTTTTGCATCTCAGAATATTCTGTGATTCTTGATTCTGTGATCCTGATAATAGCAATGGTATCTGGTGCATTGTCATGGCATACATCCACACAGCTCTGCCTGGTACTGCATGATAGCAAAGATGAGGAAGGGTTGTGTTGAGACAAAAAGAGCCTCTTCTATTGCTCTGGCATCAGCAGTTTCAGTGCCAAAGAGGTTTTGGGCTGAGTGTTTACAGAGTTGAGTCGACTTTGGGATGTTCTGCATATAAAATGCATGGGTGTTTTTATAAATATATATATATCCATGTGGGCAGGGCTCCTTATGAGGACAAAGTGGACTAAATAGAGACTGAGGGAATATAAAACACACTTGTCCAGCTTCCTGACAAGTTGGTGCAAAGATTATACTTTAGGATTGCACACAGGGGCCAGGCAGCAAATCTATGACATCATATTGCACAGTGGAGAAAAGTGAGCTTTCCAACAGGAGGATTCAACACAGAAATTACCAACACAACCACCTTTGTATTCCACTTTGCTTTAACGTTGCTGTTGAACTCCAAAGATTTGAAATTTTATAAATCTGCGAGCCCAGGTCCTGATAGGCAAGATTGATGTGTATTTATTGGTATAATTCAACGTGATGGTCTTTGGAATTGATCTTTCAGTATGGATGGATGCTGAACAGCTCCTGAAGATTTTCTTCAAATGAAATGTTTGTCCTAACCACCTCTGCAGAGATTTATTCAATGAGCATGACAGTTGGAATATCTGAGAAAGCACCTGGTCTCCTAGGACTTACAAAAAAGAAAATGAGACGTGGGCCCAGAATCTGTTCCAGGATTAGTGCTATACAAAATGTTTTAAGTGATCTTATGCATTTCATGCTTTTCATAGTTATAAAGTTTGGCAGTCTGGAGTGGTTGATTACTGGAGATGAGTGTCTTTGAAGGCAAACTGCAAGACAATGGTCTTGAAATGTGCAAAACTAATGGGCATGTCTGGTATGTTGTGATTATTTTGGAGAGATACTCTGTTAGAAAGAACTACTGCCAACATGTAGGAAGGACTGTGCCTCTTGAACCTTTTGCAGCATTTTGAGAAGGCTGATGGACAAGTCAGCTCAATGTAAGCAGTGAGGAAGTAGGGTTGTGCAGCAACTTAGAGCAGATCAATGCATGTTTGCCACAGCTCTGTGCTGTGCAAATAGATACCACAGTGGTGGGCACACTGTGGCTGAGGGATGGATTAGATGGACTCAATGCACGAGCAGCAGCTGCACATACTCAATTTCCCAGGTCTGCCCTGAGCTTCTCTGGGGCTGAGTTAACCAATTGTGCACATATGTGTCCTATTATGCATGATGTTGCTCTCTCTTTCCATTTTTATTGACTCCATATTATTTTCTATAAATTCTGATTTTGCAATGATGACCACCTCACTGTCCTCTGCAATCTCCCTTCCCCATGTTGCAAACCAGATTCAGCTTTAGCCAGTGCCTACTGACATCATTCCAGTTTGCTTACTGACATCATTCCAGTTTGCTTTCATGTTCTGAGATGCCGCCCATAAATGTACAACACTGGGTGTACAGATAGAGGTCTTTGTGTGTACATGAAAGTTACTACTCAATAGTTCTGATGAGCAGAAAGGGGCTGCAGGGAGCCACATTCCTGGCCACAGCCACAGACCCTGTTCCCCCAGCAGCCTTAGCCATGGCCTGATGGTGATCACAAACCTACAGGCCTACCCTGGAAAATATTTCTTCTGCATGCCACTATGCAGAGACCTGCCAAGTCATGCTAACACCCTTGTCTGGGAAAATGTCCCTTACTTGCTGAATGTAAGACCTTGGGAGAATTTTCAGCCTGAAAGCTTCTAAATCAACTGCAAAAAATGCAATATAATCCAAGAATATGCAATATAGTTCTGAGGACAGCTTCAAAATACAAATGCTGCAAACAGAACTGGAAGGCTGGGGTAAGATTTCTTTGATCTTTCAGGAGGTGTTTGTCTTTCTTGATGCTGTCTTTTTGTCACACAGTTCCTACTGCTCTCTTTGCATCTCTGGTGCAATTGTGCATATTTACTGCAGCATGTGTGGAGATACATTAATTTTATCTTTTTTTTTTTTTTTAAATCTTCCTCCCAGTGGAAGTTGCTTCAGCAGTATTTTATTTAAATTGCACAGCAAAGTGTGTTTTTCCTGTATGAAAAAAGCAAGAGGTACAGAGGCCCATGCTTATATCTGGCTTACACCATTTTAGTTATATGCAATAGTAGCTTTACTTTGGTGTAATTTCATTTGGTTCTCTGTTAATATGCATACTGTGCTGCTAACCTTTCTGATGATCTTTTCCTAAGGATGCTTAGCCAGTACAGAATTCTGATCTGTGCACTCAAGGTGGTAGACAAACAGAAATGTACTTTCCCTACAATAAACTCTTTTTCTCCGATTACTGCAATTCAGCCTAACCACCTGCAGAATGCACACCTGGTTTTTATATTGCATTGATGCCTGGCTGAGAAAGAGTGATAGACTCAGGTCCTTCCCAGATGTATTTGCAATTGTGGATGTCAATAAATTACCCTGAACCATATGGGATCAGCAAAGACATTTTTACTCACCTCGAAAGCGCTTGAAGTATTTTTGCCCGTCTTTATCCAACACAGGGTATTGATCTGGAGCTCAAAAAGGAAAAGTGTTAATGTGTCATGAGAAATTTGTACTGCAAGTCAGTGTGCACCATTTGTGTGTTGTTATTTCACAGATCTGAGGCACAGTTTTAAAAATCTCTTGATGGAACATCTGCCTCTCCCTAAAGTCATTATTGTGTTCTTAGACCTGAGCACCACTTACTTTGGAAGTAAGTACAGTTCCATTAAAATAATCAGGAAGGTACTGATTTATAGTACCTAGGGATCTGCCTGTTCTTTACAAAAATAAATGCAAAAATGTGTGTTCTCTGCCCTTGTTTGTCAGTTTTCCAGCAAGGATAGATGGAATTTTTCTGGAAGTAGGGTTTTAACTATATGAACAATTTCTTTATAGGAAGAAAGCTGGAGAAAGCCCATATTTCTGCATTATTTTCCCCAGCTATTCTCTTGCCACACTAGTTTGTACCTGTAATAGCTATCTCAGTAAAGGAGTTCAGTCTTTACCCAAGTAAATATCTGTGAATATCTGTTCATGTGCAGATATACATATGAAGACAAAGAGTCCTTATTCATGTGTCTCTTGACAGAGGGTCAGCAGAGACAATAATAGTTTTACATAAATAACAAAATGTAATTACCCTAGGGAAAGAAAGTGTGGTGATGCCTGGTTGTTCTATTATTTCTTTACATATTTTTGTGTGTTATTTCTAGTGTATTATGAGACCTTCAGGGGTTTTGGCTGACAGCTTTGTCCTCACTTACTCCAGTGTGACTCCATCAGCTTCCCTGGTACTGAACCACTTGTCCTGGGGTGACTTTATGACTTTATACCTGAGCATACTACTAAACAAATATTAGTTTCCATGCTTTGTTACACAGATGTGATGCAGAGCAGAAACAAACTGATCCTCGGGCCAGACATGTGGTATGGATTGCAATTACAAAGATCAGTAATGAGGATAACACCCTTCACTTACTCCAGTGGTTTCTGGTAGATCCTCCTTTTTCCCACTCTGTAAAAAATAAAAATACTATTAAACACTCCACTCCTCTTCATATCCTAAGCAGTGAACCAGTAACCACAGATGTTTAATAGAACTGGTGAACATTTATACTCTCAAGCATTTTTTTTTTTTTTTTGAGATAGGAAGGAGTGTTTTGGTTCTTGCCAGACACAAACGTGTCTCAAGCTCTGCTGCTGCCATGTGCTGCCCCAGTGAGTCTGCTGGCACATTCATTAAGAGCTGCTGCCTGACAAGGTGAAGTCTTGGTGCATGTATGAGGTTTTGGACTTTTTTTCCTCTGGCTTTGTTTTAAAGCTAACCACAGTTTCCTGTGCAACCTGACCTCTGTGTTTTCAGCATGCCCCAGTGTCATTTCCTTGTGACTCAGATCTGGGCTGGTGTTTGCAGCCTGGCTTTCCCCTCAGGCCTGACCCACAGTGCCAGCATGCACCAGGGAGTGAGGTCCTTGCTCCTGGTATTCCAACCAGGAGGTTGATAGGAACAACCTCTTGTAGGTCTTCACTGGTACACAGCAAGAGGTTGTCAGAAGTTTGACAACAATAGCAGGAATGTGCTATTGAGGCTCTGGGACCTGTTGTTTCAAAATGTCACGGAGGTAAATAATTTAGCAAGATTCATATTTGGGTTTGGTGTTATATGAAAACAAGACTATTAAGGAGTAAATAATCAAAAAAGTATTTGTAAAGGTTGCAAAGTGCCAAGTTTTGAAGATTTAAACCAGTCATCATGAACTGGCAGGAACTCTCCATGAGGAGCTATTTATCCTGACCAAAGTTTCTTGCAAGTGTTTCCAAAGTACCTCTGCTAGGGTCAGCCTATAGGGTCCACTTAAGCTGACCATTGCCCTGATTGATTTTTACGTGCTAAACTACAGAAAATAAGATTATGTCAGAGGTTAATCTATGACACATAATAGTGACCACAACTGATGTGATGTACAATTGCAGCAGAGAAAGCAAAATCATTTTCATGAAAAATAGAATCTGCCAACCTCAGTCTTTGCAGCATTTCAGAGAAAATATCTCTGACATCCTGCATGCACCCATTTCACTCATATATACTGTGAATAGTTTAAGACACCTATCTTGTCTCACAATCTCAGGTCAAAAGGAAATCACTCGTTAAAGAACAAAATTATGAACATGATTGGAGCGCTTTTGAAACGTGCTGTGCTGGCATGCCTGTGCTTTGGTATCCAGAGAGACAGCACGAAGTAGATGGATACCTTTCCCTACACTGACATGGTGTTGTTCCTTGCTCTGGTCCCAAAGGACTGTCCCACCTGAGCCTGAGAGTTTCGGCTGAGGAGACCGGAGAGTACCCACAGGGTACTCCCACAGCAGCCCAGGGTGTGACAGATCATCCTGTCCCCAGACCGAGCCTGCACAGGCCCCCATCAGCTCCTGGAAACTGCCAGGTACCATCCCCCTCCATCTGGCCTGGACCACCTTTAGTCTCGCTCCCCAGGGAACTGTTTTTGTCCCCCTTGTAATGCCTTGAAACAAAACTCTCCCTGCTCAGCTACCCCAGCACTGCCCCGGTGCGGGCTCAGCAGCCCTGCACGCTCTCAGTGCACCCAGCTGATCCGCACAGCTGGGCCTCAGCATTTGGTGGGCAGCAGCACTCAGCACTTCGTCTCATCCTGTGACCTGTCCCCAGCCAGGCTGGAGCTCCAGGGTGGAGCTGGGCCCTGTGAGGATGTTTCCTCAGCAGGGAGCCATGGAAGCTGCCAGCTCCTGCAACCGGAGGAGAGCTTGGCAGCAGTGGCCACTGCCCACGCATGGCTGAGGCACCTGCAGCCCCACCAAACAAGGCCTGGTGAAAACACCTTAACCTGTCCTCAGCAACAGGGTGGGTGTAGATAAATGCCAAAGAACAGAAGTGCAGCTGCAGCTCAAGTACAGAAAATACATTCTGCTTATTGCTGCAGCTCTCAGTGACATCAAAGCAGCTTGGCTGAAGCTCAGCTCTTTACTCCAGCCCTCATCTGTGCTTTTGTGCTGTTCTCATCTTATCTTATAAAGGTGTTAAACAGATTTTCCAGGTCACTTTGTGGTTTTGACACTTGTAAAACAGGCGTGGTTTTTCTTGGAGCTGTGATCTCCAAACACAGCTCAAGGAAGATAATGATGCTTAGTTTGGAGATCTGGGTCTACCTGACTCAGCCACATTGACTGGTGTTGCTACATTATATGTAGCAAGATACTTTTTTACTGTGAAAATATCTGTCCTCTTTTAGGCTTAAGGTGGGAGTTTTAACAGCCATTTAAGTCTGCTCTTAAGGAACGAGTGATCTCACACTTCAGTGGCAAAAAAACTCTTCACAACTTCACTCTAATTTACTCATTCACATCAATTTTGAAGATTATCTAGACTGTCATACTTATATTACAATGAAACAACAGTTACTACTTGAGTAAAAAAAAAAAAAAAAGCTAAGCAAGAACAGAAACAGAAGAATATTTTTTCTGTCTTTTTGCTTTTCGTAATATCTCTTTCCAGAATATACTTGTGACTCTTACTATTGCACTGTCTGCTTACCAGCTCAGTAGACAGAGTACAGGAGTCTGCTGAGTTAGGTAAGTGTACAGTTATTTTTAACCAAGTTGAATATTACATGTCCATATGGCATGTTGTGCAACTGATACACACTGGTGTCACGACATTCTGTCCAGACACTTGTTCTAAATTTAGCTCTAAAGTTAACCTGAGATGTAGGGCAAATAATTAAATGTCAGCCTTGTGAATCAAACCTGTTGCTTTGTGATTTGAACTGAAAGGAGGCATAAACCTCTGCTCTTCTCTGGTTGCATGCTCAGTCAGTGCAGGACAAGGAAGCTTTCTTCATGGCAATATAAAGGACAGTCAATTTGACCAGGGCTTCAGGGACTGTATTCTTTACATACCTATTTGACAGCACACAAAACCAGCATTGGCTAAACAGAGAGGCTGGTGCAGTGTCCTTTAGCGCAGCCTATTCTGGATCCTCTGTTGCACTTGTCTGCATGCTACCACCCCTGTCCCAGGCCTGGCCACCTCACCAGGGGAGTGGGCCAGCACAGCAGGATCAGTGTGGAGGACAGCCTGTCCCCTTGCTTTCAGTCTCTGAGTGCCACAGCAGCAGAGTCACCTCCAGCTGAGCTGGTCAGAAGCAACCTCCAGCATCCATCCCAAGCCAGGCTGGAGCCCATCTTTCTAGAACCCAACTCCTGCACCTCTCCTGTGGGGCTGTGCACAGGAGGGTCCTGCTCTGCCTTGCTGCTCTGCCTCAGCTTCACTCCAAGCATACAGGGAACTGCAACTCCTTGGACTTCATTGTGGTAAAAGTTATGGACATTACTGTAAGCTGCTGAGTTTAGGCAGGGACATTTTTTGGGTTTTGAGGTCTGTTTATTTGTGGCAAGAGTAAAGCAAAGACAGATGCATATGCAGAAAGCCTCTCATGTTGTTGCAGGAAGGGAAGGAGAGCAATGCAATAGGTATTATTGCATACAGCAGGCACAGGAGGTAGAAAGGAATCAGTTTGAAAGGAATTAGAGGGTACCACAGAAAAGCTTCAAAAGAGACTAAACAGAGAGGTAAACAGCAATTGCATATATTCAAGGATTCCTTTTAAAAACTATAAAAAAACTGTTTTTCATAAAAATTGATTTCATCTTTCCACAGAGACACTGTTTTTCCCAGGACCTTTGCTATTCACAGCATCTTGTGTCTCAGGTTGCCATTTCCATCCTCCTGCTCACCTTCAGGAGCCTCAGAGCCCTGGGATTGCAGCAATATCTCTGAATTTTGTGGATTTTGTAAAGGTCAAGGTAAAGGCAAGTCTTTCATTAGAATTCTTAGTAACATACATTATAACAGAAGAGAAATGATATTTGCACAGCAAAGAGAACTAAATGATAATGTTTGTGATTTCACTCTTCCTCCAAGGAACATGTATTTGTTTATGCAGTCTTTGGGTTGTGTTCACTTCATATTAGATTTTCATGTTCCCTCTGACTGATTCTTCTTTCAGGTTGAGTCAGTGGATGTGACCTTATGGTGACATTTGCAGAGTGGCATCGACTGTAGTGGCTGTACACTCTTACAAAGCTCACTGGCAGGGCTGAGTCATTGGATACCTGAAAGTGGTCCTAGAAGCTGGATACTGGGTGTTCCCCTTTGTGCTCATATCACTTTTCCAGAGGAGTGAGGACTTCATTTTGATTAAGTTTAAAAGGGAAAAACTTTCTGTGAGGAGCTACTGTGCAGAGGTGGAAGTCATACACTGAGCCAAAGTCCACCCTATTTCAGGGTGTGTGTCAGCAACCACTGGAGTTGAATAAATTCCTCTTGAAAGGGGAAATATAATCTTGGTTAAGTGATCTCAAAATAGCTACATCTTTCCATCAAAGAAGTATTCAGGCAGCAAAGTTAGTAAGGAATAATGTATATCATATTCATTACCCCTGGGCACGCGTGACATCCTGCTCCTTTTCCCATACAAGTTCCTCAGGCTCTTCACCTCTCTCAGGGTATTGTAGCCAAAGCAATCATTAGTTTTTGCAAAGGAAATTGAAACCGTCTTTTCTTGTGGGCGTTTCTATATTCTCATTATTTGAACATGACTTGTGTAGCAGAGGCACATGAGAGCTGCTTGTGGTTCTGGTGTTGGCATTTATTCTTTGGGACTGTCTGATGGAAGCACAGCATGGCAACAATGAATGCCAAGCTCTGCTCACTGGATATGATGGTAAAGGATGAATACTCTAGCTCTGTGCTCTCAGGGAAATGTGCCACTCAACATACCTTGCTGCCTTTCTGCAGAAAAAACTTCAGACCAGATCTAAGTAACAAGACAATAGTTAGAGGTAATTGGTGCACAAAGACATACACGGTCCTGAGGCAAGGTATTATGCAGATTTTCAGTGCAGGAACTGTTGCTATCAGAACTAGTCAGTATTTTCTTCCTTTCAGAAGATCCACAGATGTGCCCAGTGTTTGGATGCAGCAGTCAGTCACCACTGGTAGGTACAGGCTGTGGACGAGTTTGCACTGATGCCCATTCTCACCTGCACTTCATCATGGGAAGGCACATCTGCAGCAGCTCTGTACTCTCAGTGAGTCAGTAACAAGCTCACTGCTCTCCTGGGATGCACAAATTAACTTTGTTTTTTCCTCCAGCCTCAGCTGCCAGATTCAGCTGTGTAGCTTCGTAGAGCTGAAGGGCTTAGTAGTGATGACAGGCTAATTAATTCAACTAATGGAAGTAGAAACAAAGGAAAGAAATTTTAAATGTGCTTTCCTAATGTGGCTTCTTTTGGCTATTTTGAGGAAATATGAAGGAGAAGACAATCTTGCTGATTATTTTTCCATTTGTTTTCACATGGTCATCCTTCTTTTCTCCTCCCAGATTAAAATCTCTTCTACTGTGCCTTGTTTATGAGACCCTAGCTGACTCCCCCCCATCAGCATGAGTTGGCCATTTCCATCACTTCTATTTAAAGGAAGTGAACAGATCTAATATGCAGTGTCTGAGTTTGAAATCTGTCCCAGAAAGCAGTGGAAATTTACATATTTATTTTTGCAGGTGACATTTGTAATCTATTGAAATGCCTCAGAGTCAAGCTGAAAATGCAGATCTGTAACTTTGCATGCCGCAGGAGAAATATTAGCCAATCTGATGCAATGCTAATAAATCATGATTGTTATTATTATGCTTTGGATGTGTTGTAATAAAGCCACAATATTGTTTTATTGGGAAAAAAATCAACTCCCACATGTATGATTTCATTTCTGTATAGTATTATTTCTGTAATTAAAATTCAAACTTATATGAGGTTGTCCTCTGAGGATTTCACAGATACTAATTAAATAAGGTCTTATTCAGTAGTCTCTATCCATATAAGTAGTCCTGTTGGCTTCCCATCTGCAAGGAATTTTGGACTGTTCTCTGAAGTTAATGCATTTGATTATTTCCACTTCACTAATGTAGAAAATTATACACAGAGGAGTTAAATGATTTACTCAAGACAAAAGAGAGAGCTAATGGTATCTGAAAATAGATCTTCTGAAGCAGAGTCCCGTGCTTTTATTGGAAAATGGTGCATCAGCATTCATAGCAGCTTCAGATACATCAAGTGTGCACAGAGTTTTGCAAGGAAGCCCAGAAACATGGGAGGGAAGGGAACTGCAGGGTGCCTGCTGTGAGTGGCATGGGGAGCCACCTGCAATGTTCATAGCCCATGGGACCTTAAGCCCCAACGTCTTTTCATAATCAAACAGGCCATCCTGGAAAATTCAGACACCTTTGCCTTTGCAAAGCATGAATCTGCATCACAGTATCTGCAATTTTTCTTGAGTTCAGTGATCAAGGGTGAGAGATTACCAAAAAGTAAGTGGAAGGGTTAAACAAAGGAGATGCTCATGGTTTTAAGCCAAGGGTAATTACAATCTTGAAATAGCACTGGCTGTTGTTTAAAAGTCACAGAGGACTGGCTGACATGTTGTCAAGGGTGTATGAGTTTCTCACACTCTTGGTGATGACATTCAGGGCTCCTTTTGTCTGTCACAGTAACTGCTGAATGACTTTAACTTTGGACAGAACAGTCCCAGCACTAGTTATGAGGGGCAGATCGTTTTCCAGACAGCAGGGAGGGAAGGTGTGCCATGTACTCACCATGATATCATGCTGGAGCAAGATGGATTGAGGAGCAAGCATGGAGAGGGAATGATGCTGGTCCTGAAGGACTCTAAAAGCAAAGCAGATGACTTGAAAGGAATCATATATTAGTGGATTATATGGTCTTACTACAATTTTCCCTCCAAGATTGCTCTTGCTAAGCCTTAGGCGGGGGTGTTCATGCATTGACAAGGTGCCTTCAGTGAACCTGAGCCTCCACAAGGTACTCAGAAAGGGTTCCAGACCCACTTCCATCTAGGCTTTATTCTTGGTATGTGCAATGTTTTGCCATGGGAATGAGTGAAGGAGGAGCTGAAGGAAAATGTATAGGCAAAACTTTGCTATCTTATTATGGTTTCCCTTCATTCGTTGTATTTGCTGGACAATCACATGGAAACCTTTCCAAAGTGAGCACTATTATTCCCACGATCTAAATGATCCAAGGTCAGTTCTCCCATATGTGCCTGACTCTTTTCTTCTAACTCTTCATCCCTGGATCAGTGCTATCTCCTACCTGGCCAGCTTGTCTTCTTCAGGATGTGGGGAAGATGGATACCACTTCACATTTATGGCCTTGAGGAGTCTGAGAGAGTCTATTGTTCACACTTAGGTGGTACGAAAGCAGTCCTTTTCCACTAGTAAGCTCTTACAAATACAACTTGGAATAGGTTCACAAGTGCTGTTGTCATCTTTTGGAATCCTGAATTCTCCAACTTGAAGCCGTAAAAACGTATGAACAACTCCAAGACATCAGTAAATACCCAGTAATGTTTGGTTGTTTTGTTTAAAAAGCATCAGCTAAAACAAAAGTAAATGGAGGTCACTTCTCCCCAAGCAAATAAAACTCTCCAGGACAGCATACTTTACTTGAAAATTATATGGCAATTTTCTTTTCTTCTTTAGGTTCCAGAAACATATCCATATATGGTCTACTTGTCAGGGACAATAAATAATGATGTAATAGAAAGGTCAGCTTTGTGTCATTTAGCTCCAGGATGTTGATGAAGTGAAGTTCTTCAGAAAATGCAACAAAGAACTTCAGGATTGGTACAAGTTTCTGCTGTGCATCTTCAAACAGGAAATCTGAGATTGGGAACAACTTATATTTTGGCTTGTATTCACTGATCATGGGGTGATCCAGAAATAAACTCCAGGCTTCAAAGTGAGCGTGTTTCAAAGCTGTCCTGCAGTTGATCGAAACATCCAGGCAAAGCAGGGAGACAAATACCAGCAAGCATTTTCTGAATTAAGACTTAACCAAGGAGACAACCCATTTCAACACTATTATTACCCTTTTATTTCAGAACAAAAAGGTAATGCAAATATGCATGTTTTGAACTTATTTAGTACTTTCAATCTCTCAGTTCATTATGTCTATGCAAATATTTATTCCTACAGTAATTTGTAACCTAACACCCTAACAGTCTTGGGAGCTCTTTGATTTGCTTTTGTTTGTTTTGGGCTTTGGTATTTTTTTCAAATATGCTGTAAAATACTGTCTGTTAAACAGAACAGTAGCTCTGTCATTTCCTTATTTTTCTTTTACTCGCAGGTGGTGCCTGTATCTTTGTCCCTAGAATATCTTGCTCAGAAATCAATGCTGTACCTTACAACATACTAATGTAGAATGTAGCATGCAAGGCACAGTGTGAAAGAGAAAAATTACATCAGCAAAAAATGTCTTTAATTTTTAAATTTCTAGTTGACTTGATATAAAGCTAATATTGCACTAATTTCTGTGTGAATTAATATGTTCTGAGGAGAAATAAAAGCTTGCAGGTGTATAATTTCTAGTAAAGAATTTGCGCAGAACCATGATTTGGTGGCATCAGGGCATATGCCATGCTGATAGGTGACCTGTTTTGACAGCTGGGGCTGAACATGGGGATTTGTTTGCTCAGAGGATTCCTTTGGGAAGCTTGGCTTTGCTCTTTCAGCACTGGGCTAGAACTTGAGTGGTTTGCATAAACTGTCACTACAGAGAATCCTTGCCTGTTGCCACAGCAGGACAGCGTGAGGTGTCATCATTCTGATGTCTCAGCACTGGCAGAGCTGATGGGCATTCAAATCTTTCTATTTTTAAAAAAAATCATTTGCTCCCTTGTAACAGCTATCCAATATGATACCCTTGGAAAACTGCAAAGGTTTATCAGGAAACTGACCTAAAACGTAGCAAAAATGCGAGCACTTTAAATTCTGGTTTCCACTGCCCGCGGAGGATCTGTCCTGAAAGGTGCCACAGTGAACTGAAATAGGGCTCAGTTTGCTGTGAAGACATCCAGCCTGTTTGCCTTCCCCCGTGTGTGCTCCTGTGATTTCAGAAGTAAAGACAAACACGTGGAAAGGCAAACACAGATCTGCAGAAGCAGGAGCTCAACTATTCCTCGCAAAAGGCAAAATTATGAAGCTGCTCCTCTCCTCTCCTCTCTCTTTTGCAGCCTCCAAAGACTTGGTTATGTTTTCACGAATGTGGTTTATTGCACCCTGAGCCATAAATAACAAGGTTCTGTATTCAGTTACAAGTTCACTGGAATAAACTCAGCGCAAAGGCAGGCAAAGCCTGGCTCTGTTCCCTTAATGACCTTGTCACTTATCTGCCATCCTGCTCTGACAGAAATAAGGAATTCTGCTAATTCTGCTGCCTGGGATCTATTGGGGGGGGGCAGCCTCGCTAAGCTTTTCTTTAAAGAAGTGCTATCAACGGGGACCAGTTGTTTCAAATGCTAATGGTATTGAATTGCACGGTTCTGCATGTTCAAAGCCAGCCGTAATCCTTGTTTATTTATGTTGCATCAGGGATCAGAGGCCAATTCTCCTAAGCAGTATGTTGACAGAGCTTGTAGTCCGAACATAATAGCAACGTAATTGTGTTTGTCTCTGGCTTTTGCCATCATGTAGGTGATTACTGGTAGTCCCCATTGTGAGTAGTACCTTTGGTTTCAGAGATCTACCAGGTACAGCTGCTCATCAACACAGGTTAGGAGGTCGAAGCATGGTTCTTGCACAAGTATTTTATTTCCAGCCTTACGTTCTGGTCACTGGATGCATCTAAGTTGTCTCTGTATAGCACAGGTCTGATTACACATGTGAATTAACAAACTCTCACTGAAATCAGGATGGCAAAATTAAAATCAGGATCAGAATCTATGTAGAAATGGTGGTAAGTTTAGATTCCAGAAGATCTTGTCAGACTGATTTACTAAATGGCAGCACAGACAGCAGAATTCCAAGACATGTCTCTGCCAAGAGAGATCACTAGTGAAGCCATCAGACCTGGAAGCAAAGCACTCTCTAAGAAATAATATGGTCCCTATAGCCAGAGCTTTAAAAATCAGGTTCTGCTGTCCCAGTAGGTGCTGTATGCTACCTGCATGTGAGGATGGGTTCTTGGGCTGCTAGAGAAATGCAGAGTACAGCCAAATATTAAAACATTACCCCGAATACCTAAAGTTAGGATGAAGAATAAATACAGCATTTAACTTTTAAATCTAATTCCAATACTTTAAACCTACAGTAAGCTGGCTTAGAACAAGGAAATAGATTCAAGCTGCATTTAGAAAGACCACTTTGGCCAGATCTTGCTAATCCAGATTTGTTCAAATATTTCTAGCAACAAAGATTGATTTTTTTTTTCCACACCTTCATTACTGAAAGTGGAAAATATTTAGCACATTAGCCTAGTGAGCTTTTATTAAGTCTGTAGTTGGCAGTTCACTGATGGCCTCAGATGGGGTAAACTTAGCCCTGCTGTGTCAGCTGAGCCAGGCCTCTGCCAGGTGATGCCACTGAGTTTGGCCTCAGGGAAAGAAGGGTAAACTGAATCAGGCTGTGGTGCATTAGCCTCCAGCCAAGGGCATGTGCTCAGCCTGTTATTGCAGCTCAGCTGTCTCCCTGCAGCTCCTGGCAGACATAACCCAGACCAGTGCCCCTGTCCTGTAGTCCTGCAGTTTCAAACAAAAGCATCCTCAGGTGGAAGGGGAGGGTGGTGGCTCTGCTGTGCTCTGCTCTGCAGGGAGCTGTAGGGAAGAAGGCATGAGCCCTGCCTCCTGCCAAACTCAGTCACAGCACATGGGCAAACTGCACACACACACTTGTCTGAGCAAGTGGAGAGAGCAGGGGGATGCAGGGACAGCTTCAAGCACAACTAGAACACTCTCTGCAGGGGTTCAGGACAGCCAAGGCTGTCCCTGGCTCTCAGGAAGGACCCGAAAGCTCCTGCAGCCCAGGATGTGACCCCCACACCTTCATCGTGTTTGTGCAGTGCCATGGGCAGAACTGGAAGCTTTCTCTATTTTGAGCCCTATGAAATTTCTCCCTGCAGGATGAGTCAGTAAGGGGAGCTGCAGCCAGCAGTGTTTCTGCACTCTATGGAACTCCTGTCAAAATATTTAGATTAGCTAGGCTCACCAACACGCAGACGAGGTTCTCCCTTTTCTCTGCGAATAGGTTGGACCCAGTTCACCCCTACAAAGGATAAGAGGATGAAATAGGAGTAATCCCCAAGAATCTAAAATCTTCCCTTTTGCTCCCTTTGCCTTAAGAATGTGTGAAACAAAAGGAAGGAGGGGAAGAAGGTCCAGAAGCAGCCTTTATACCTACATCCATTTGGGATGTGGTGAAACAGCTCTATCAGTTAGCTCCTCTGTGCCAGGGTGTGGAGCTGTGTTGGCAGAGGTGTCCTGTACAGTACTTAAAGCCCAGGCTCCCACAGAAGGCCCTGCAACACCCAGCTCAGATCACAGCAGCGATGGATTCACTGCCATAAGAATGGTGGCAATGGGGAGGATACAGGCCCTCGAAAGGGAGCAATTTCATCTCCATTCTTGCTTCCTCCAAGGATTCATTGTGCATCACCTCCATTAGGAGCTTAAGATCAGATCCTGCCCTCCCTGCTGACGGCTTTGTTTAGGTTTCTGAGTCACCACTGGGGCCAGGTCCCTACATTCAGGCATTGCAGTGCTGGATGCTGCAGACGATTGCTGGATGTTGCTGCCAGCTGCAGCCGGTGGTTCCACACATCTGCAGCTCACCAGGCACCACGTGAGTTCCGAGGCTGAGAGACTGTGGGAGTACTGCCCAGCGTGCCAGGGGCTGAGCAAGCCCAGCAGCAGCAGAACTTCTGGACAAACAAAGCTGTGCAATGGTTCCTAGCCAGCTGCTGGCTGGAGAGCAGCCAAAGGCAGGTACAGGAGCATGGGGGCACAGGGAGGCTGCCAGCGGGGTGACATCTGGGCTTGGATCTTTGGGACAGCAAGGGTCACAGTAGAGTAGAGGCACCAACTGAAAAAAAAAATAAGCAACAGCAGTCATGAGAGATCTGGCTGAAAATAAAGGGGTGAAAAAAAAAAAAAAGAAAGAAAAACCACCAAAATTGGGTTGCATTATTTACAGCAATTGAAGGTTTTATTTTGGCATTTTTCATGGCTGTAAAATATGTCCTTTGTTGTTGATAGTCATAATGTCAATCTGAAATCTGCTGGGCTTCCCTTTACCCTGAAGTCTTCCCATTTTTTTCTGGAATGGGCTTAGAGCTGAGGTGGCTGTAAATGTGGGAAATATCACCATGTCTGAAGTGAAAAGCCTAAGTCCAAGATTTTAAGTTACTTGATTGAGTCAAGCTCTTGCAATCTCTTCAAACTGTATTTGGGGAGCTGCCATTTCCTCCAGGTCAAGACTTGGCTGTGCCCACAGCAGCAAGGGCTGCTGCAGCAGGGCACCTTCCTGCTGGAGTGACGCCCATGGGCTGCTGGACCCCTGTGCCACAGGTTCAGCATGAGTGCCCAGGAAACCAGGCTGAGCTGGGTGCTTGCTGGAGAGAGCAGCTATAAGGGCAGGGAGCTGACAGCTCCCCTGAGGCTCCTGCTGAGGCAGCTCCTGAGCAGTGGGAAGCTGGGTGGTCCTGCTGTCCCCACGCTCGTGGCTCTGCTGGCTGGCCCAGATCATCAGGACGTGGTCCTGGGCAGAGCAGGGCTGTGTGGAGCTGAAGGCCAGCCCTGCTGTGGCACTGATGGGACAGGGACTGGCAGCCACAGGGTAGGGGGCAGGCAGCTTTCCTGGTAACTCCACTGGTACACTCAGCCAGCCCCTCACCTCTCTGCACCTGGGGAACATGTCCCCACAGTCCTCTCCTGCTGGGTCCCTGTCCTCCTCTGTCATGTCCCTGTCCTCCTGAGCAGCTTGTTCCCATTGCTCCTCATCCTAGTGCTCCCCATTATGTTACACAGTTCTTGTTCAGTGCTTATAAAATCAAACCTATTCTGCACGGGCTGTCATCTTCTTAAAAGAGGCAAGCTTTTCCACCTCCTCCCATAAAACAAACCCTTGGCTCTTGAACACTGATGGCCAGAGTGCTCTCTGGCATCCAAACGAGACCTTGCTAGAGCATTGTACCATTCATTGTATCAGTACTTCCCTATCACTGCTGGAAATTCTGCAGTATTTTGAATTGTCTTTGCCTTTTAGAGTTCTGCAGTGGTGGTTCACAGTCATTCTGTGATTGCTGAGTGTGGCCAATGTTTCTCACTTCTCTCATTCCCATCTCACTCATGACCTTGAACTTTGTTCTGTGAAAAAGAAAAAAAAGAGAAGTGAAACAGACCATTGTGGTGTTGCTCTCTTCGCTGAGTGAAACAAAGTCACTTCAAAGCATAGCTTTGTATGTTGCTTGAAGATCTCCAGATAAGGTGGAAAAAATTACAAAGCTTCTTTGCACTTCATGGTGGAGAACCTGTCCTTACAGAAAACCAGCAAAGAGAAAACTTCTTCCCTTAATTTTCTGCAATTACAGCAAGAAATAAAACCAACAAAAAGAGACATCCATTGGTCTTCTCCTAAATAAAATTCAAAAATTTATCACTTTAATCTTAAGGGGATTTCCTTTACCTATTTTTCTCTTGAAAGGTGGTAACTAGAATAAGCAGATAAAAACTTGCCTTGCTTGCAACAACTCCCCCTTTTTTAAACACCAGATAAACCAGTTATTTCTGTGTCATTGAAAGGAGTTAGTTCACTGAGTTTACATGCAGATTTTAGCTGATAATGTTCTCTCCCTGGTGAAGGATTTCTGAAGGGTTTCTTGCTCAGCGTAATTAAGAGGCAGACCCAAATGACAGTACAAGATAGTTGAGAGGATTTTTTGTTTTCCAGATTTTGATGATCACAATTCTCCTTTTACAGGAAAGCGAAGAATTATAAAAATGGCTACGACGGCAGCAAATACTCAAAGACAAACGATAGGCTGCGAGGAGTACAGTCTGTACAGCAGCCTGAGCGAGGATGAGCTAATAAAGATGGCCATCCAGCAGAGCTTGGAAGAGGACTCGGCGGGTCAGCCGGTGGCCCAGAGCCCCCAGAAGTCGCTGGTGGCCCGTGCTGGTGAAGTGGGCGCCCCAAGCCGTGCCAGCCCACACAACCCTCCCTACCGCATCTACCCCTGGCAAAGGTAAGGAGTGCCAGCCCGAGCTGCTCCCCAGAGAGCCCTGGCAGGAGGGGAAGGCAGGCTCCCTGTCAGTGCACTGCTCTCTAATTAGCGCTGCCAGGCGCCTCCTCTGCCAGTCTGTCATTAGCCTTAAAGCAGGAGCCTGCTATAAATCCAGTGAGGTCAACACTCTACGTGCTCGCAGGGAGAGGAGGATGTGCTTGATGTTGTCTGTTTTAAGCAACAAATTAAAAAAAGGGCACAGCCACAAGCTTTCCTGAACAGAAGCCCTCCCAAGGCCAGCTGCACCTTTCCACCACTGTATGCCAAGTTTACAGTGGTGGAGTAAAGCTTATGTTATGAGAAAAAATAAAAGAGGCACAAAAAACAGGTATACAAAACAGTGAGACCTGACTACCTGTTAAATACTTCCATTTTTAAAGGATGTGATTATTCCAGATCAGTCTGACTTCAAGGACACCAGTCTTAACCAAGAGCAACTCCAGACACCAAATTGTGGCAGCATCCCCCTCCCCTGCAATGCTAAGCTGTGGTCACAGAGACCTGCTGACAGCTTCAAACCCTTGTTCCCCTTTCATTTTATAAAAGGCAGATTTCTCAAGGGGGATGGGAATAGATTCCAAAGTCACCTCCAAAGCAAGGCAAAATATCCTTTTAATCTTTTAAGTTACTTTAGTGTTCTCTTTCTTAATAAACTGAGAGTTACTGGAGTTCTGTTCCTCCTCCTTTTTCATAACTCCACCACCCTCTGATGCCTTGCTCATTACCACCTGTGGTTGTTTGGTTTTCTAGGCTGGGAAACTGGGGATAATTTGTTGAGCAGCAAGCATGTGCATAGCTGTGGAATCAGGATGCTGTTTGGCCAGCAGTCCTGCTCCCACCAAAGGCTGTGGTTTCTCAGTGTGGTTACAGTGCACCTCTACAGCCAGCTCTCCTGTAGAGACCTAATGCAGGGGAGAATAAGGGCTTCCCTGGCCATTTGGTCCTGTCCTTGTTGAAGGTCCTTCGACACCTGCTCTTTTGGCAAAAAGCAGCATTAGCAGTTCTGTGCATTGTCTGTCCTGCCTCAGCCCAGCAGTGTTCAACCTCTCACCAGAGGGAAACCTTTGGAGCTGGATGCACCAAATCTGTCGCATGGCTGAACTCTTCTGCCACCTGGGAGAGCAGAGATGGAAATGGAGCTGACATCCAGTGGCCCTGGGTCATCCTCTGCCCCCACCTCTGAGTTGTTTGCATGGCACTTTGGAGGTGATGAATGTCACCTCACCTTACTTTGTGCCTGCTTCCTGTGTGGTGGTGGTAGGGTTAACCACGCTGTTGTCTTATATGGTCATTTGAATCCCCTGACGCTTCCTCAGAGGGCCAAAAATAAACTCGAGCCGAGTGAGCAGCTGAACCCAGTGCAGAGCAAGCCGTGGCCATCTGCTTTTATTCAAAGCCTGACCGGCAGCTCGCTCGCCGTGTCTCTGTGGATGTGTGTCTCTGCTTCTGCCTCAGCATGACCTGTTTCTCCTATTCCGAGTATTTCTCCTTATTTCACTCGTGTCATCGCCACTCCAGATTGGCGGCCCAGCAGACAGGCCGTGCTCAGCCATCCAGCTCGGGGGCAGCCTGGGGGGTCAGGCGAAGGTACGACAGCAGCCAGTTCAGCACATCCCAGCCCGTGTAAGTGTCTCCCTCTCCCTCTCCTGTTTTTCCTTGCAGCCAAAACAAGCCTTGCTACCTACTCTCTCCCTGAGCCATGTCTTCTGGGTGGTGATGGTGCCTGCTGGGGGGAAATGTGGTGTTCATCTGGAGGAGGTCTCGCTGACACCTGCACCTCACCCTCACCGCACTCCTGTTCTTCCTTCCAACCTCCCCGCTGCCCCAGGCCATGCCTGTGCTCTTGCAAGTGACCCACCTCAAATATCCCTTGTTCTCTTCTCCCTCTTCGTCTCTCTCCATCCCCCCAGTGCTCATGTCCTGGGGACTCTGGGTCAGTCAGAAGCTCTGAGGTGACAAGGACAACAGGGAAGGGATGTCTGCACTGTGGTTAATTTACACAGGCTGGCTCACTTATCATCAGGATAGATGAGGCAGGCAGGTGCTGATAGTAACTGCATTGGTATTAAGTTCAGGGCTCAGTAATGGGGAAAAGTAGGGGGGAAATGTATCACAGTATATAAACAAGGTGAGAAAGTCCAGTCCTTCAAATAAGTATTTTATAAATGCTTGCATGATGCCATACCTGTTCCCAGCCATACCCATGCTTTCCAGCCATGCAGAGGAGGGCTTACTTGTCCTCAAGGAAACTGTTTCTTGGCTGTCTGATCCTCCTGGCCATGGTTTGCTGTTGGCAGAGGCTGCAAATAAGCTTAGTTGAACACAGTCATGGATGAGGAAAGCAGAGAGTGACCTAAGCTCTGTCTCAGTGCCTGTGTTTAGTGGAAATATGTGGACATGACGGGACCCAATACAAATTTCATTTAGTCCATCTTACAAGTCCCTCCCTGGATGCAGGGATTACCCTTCCACCACTCTCCTTCCTTTCACCTTTCATCCAGCTCTACAATCTTCCCCACCTTCCCCTGTATCCTGGCTGATTCAGACTCAGTTCCTGGCCCTTTGTTGGCATTGCACTCCCTGACATTCTGAAAACCTCTTCCTGCTACAACATGAAGCCTGCCTTATCCCTGTCACCTGGCAGCTCCCCTTGGCCACACTGAAATCACATCCTCTCACTAGGTGCTCTGCACTCCTTGCACATCTCTTTGTAGAAGACTTGAGGGCAGGCTGTTCTTCTCCACCAGGTAGCTGCATAGATTTCAATGTACAGGAAAGCTGATAAATTAACCCTCCTCTGCTGCCAGGTACAGCAAAAATATAGTTGGCAAGTCCTAGAAGAGCATGGTGGCATGACTGGCATTTTTATAGCCTTAGTCCCAGAGCTAGGCAGGGATGATGTTTCACTTCACCTGAGGAAGTGGTGTTCCTTCACCCTGCCTGCATCTCTCCAGGCTGTCAGGAAAAGGAGCTTCTTGAACCTTTCCATGCTCTGCTGAACCTCTTCTTCAACACTCAGAATTGACCTCATCATACATCTCATCTGCAAGGGGTATTTATTATCTTGCCTACTGGTCTTTGAAATGCAGTATTTTTTTTTAGTTGCCTATAAGGTTAAGATTTGTTCATCTCTTCAGACTTCCTCCATAGTTTTAATGCTTGTATTTTCTATAGCTGATGAAATCCAGGCAGCAGAATGTGGTGGGTTTTTGTAACAGCCAACTATAAGTCAGGCAGAAAACAAGGATTTCACATGGAGATTCATTAAACCTTCTGTTCTGATCTGGAATTTTCTTGGCTAAAGCATCTGCAGCCTAGTCCAGCAAACCCCCTCATCTTACTCAGGAATCATTTAAGGTCAAGGAACCCAGCAGAAGTTTGCTTCATTCAACATCTGAGGGCTTAAGCAGAATAGTAACTGATTCTTCACACATTTTTAACCCCAGCACAGATCCAAGGTACCCTCCCTCTTTCCCTGAGGTCTCAGATAATGTGATTTACCTTGCATTTGCTGTGAGCCAGCCCATGCGCAGACCCCTGCCATGGCCCACCTGGCATGCAGTAATTCATTAAGCACCAGTAATTATATCATGTGCCCAAATCCTGAGGTCACAGCTCTACATGTGTAACATGAGCCTTTGCACAGAACAACAGATGGTTTCAGCAGCCTTGTGCCAGAGGTGTTGAAAGATGAAGATCCCCCACCTCCGCCTCCTCTCCCAGCCAAAAATGCCAATAGTTGCTGTCAGCACAATTCAACAAAATGCTCGAACACCTGTATAAAAATCCATTATATTTACACAATTAGGAATCTTAGGTTTAGTCCCCAGGGTAGTGTAAGCAGTGTGGAGATACAGCAGTGTCCCTGGGATGTCTGGCCAGCAGTTATCAGGTCAGTCAATTCCTCCTAGGACGGCTGTGGCCAGGACAGCAGCTGCCTGTTCTAGCTGTTATCTTCTCAGGCAAAATGTCTGGCCTTGTGTCCCATACCTCTCCTCATTCCAGTGTTGCTATTTTTGTGACCCTACTGTCTTCAAATCACTGCTTCCAGCTATGGAGAAGGAGCAAGTGGCACGAAGTACTATTACACCTGGGAAATGGTGTCTTTTCCCACTCTCTGGCACAAGTTTTGACATCATCTGTTCCACTCCTGGCCCTGAATTTATCCTCAGAAAATCAGCCTGGTGACTTCTTTCAATACTAATATCAGTGTTTATAGCATAGATTGCGTGCCTTTGGGCAAACTGGAATTAGTGAGGCCTGTGTGAGTTTCAGACAGTTGGTCTGTCCAGCCCCTACACAGCAATAGAGTTCAGTGCTGGTCTGTAACTCCCATGAAGTGCAGAGGTTGCACCAGTATACTGCTTTGTGAGGACTCCTGTGCTGACCTGCCCATGTTTTTCTCTCTCTGATCTCACTCTGCTGTGGTATTTTAGACTTTCCTCTTGTCATAACTGGAGTTTCTGGTTGTTCCCATCATCACTAGCCTGCGTGACCTCCACCACATGCTATATTCCTGCCCTGGTAATGCTAATAGACTGAGACATGCACCTCTCTCTCACATCTCTTTGTCTTCAGGACTGCAAGATTTTCTCTGTAGAGCAAGTTCAAACCACAAATGCTCCAGTGCTTTCTGCAACTTCTTGTTTTCTCTCTCTGCAACTGTAACCCACATTCATTTCTTGCAAGTCCCCATTAGAACTGGTAAAGTGTTTCCTTCCTTCGTGCTGAATCTGTCATTTAGTGCATCACAATAACAAAGCTGTGGCTGCCTTGTCCCAGCACAGCTCAGCTGGAGCCCAAACAGATGCCAACACTGGAAGGCACAGCCCACCAGCATGCACAGAGCTGCTGCCCACCATGGGCAAGGGTTCTGCCTGCCTTGGCTGCAGGGTATGAGCTCCCCAGCTCCCTACCTCTGCCATGCTTCTGGCAGCCTCAGAAGGGGTGGTAGGAGGCTGCCAGGTCCTGTTCAGGTGCTGCTGACCTGGGGAGGAGTGGCTGTCAGGCAGTGTTGGGATTCCTGCTCTGTGGGGAGACTCCCAGGAGCTGTCACTGTTGCTCTGCAGTAGGATTGGTGTGCCCAGGTCAGCCCTGCTCTGCAAACACTCAGGGAGCTCGGAGAAATGGGTTGCTGCCTGTGTGGAATGCATGCCTGGCAGAGGGATCTGGGTAGGTGGAATTTTTTCAATCCTCTCTGGGTGAAGAAAGGAGAGCCAAGACCAACACCCCAGTGTTCACATGCTCTAAACAGAGCTCTCCCTACTTCTTAAGGGGACTGGCTAAATTCTGAAAACAGGACTGTGTGAATAAATAAGAAATAAAAATACAAGAGTAAGATTTGTTAATAATTCCTGTTAAAGCCACCGTCAAATCAAATCTAAAAATTTCTTTTAGGATGAACAAGGGTAATTCTTTTCAAAGCTGATCTTATTTAAAAGATCTCATATGGAACACCATGCCACATGTGTGATGATGCGATTATCAGTCATGGACACTCCACAGTGTATAGAGCAATGTCAGAGCCAGTTTTCCACAACTCCTGACACCTAAAATATAAGTGTTTGTGCAAGACATTTGTTACATGTACCTAGTTCACTTACATTCTGAGGAGAGTGATCAGTATCTCCAGACAGTGATTCTTCTGATCTGTTGATAGTAACAAAATTAGAGAAGACAAATTTTACCTTTACAGGCCCTATGGTATAGGGACCATACTGTATAAATATGTGCTATATAGGCTGCAAGGGTTCACCGTTTTGGGCAAATAAGACAGTGATGTTGCTGCAGAAAGCTTCTCAGTAATGAAGGAAGCAATAACCAAGTTTTAATCTTGTTTTAAAGAGAAATTGACCCTGTAGTGGCAGCAATCAGGGATGGAGATGAAAAAGCAGTATGCAACATGATGAAATCAGGAAAAAACCTTTCTGTACCTAATAAGGATGGCTGGATACCCCTCCACGAAGCTGCATACTATGGCCAAGTGGGCTGCCTGAGCCTGTTGCAAAAAGGTCAGTGAAGTTAAAACCAACTAATTACAAAAGGGAAAAGAAGAACAGGAATAAACTAAAAGGCCAAATTAGCAATATTTCAATCCTAGCCTGGGGCTGTGTATGAAGCATCTTTCCAACCTCCCTGCCTGTATATTAATTTCACCTTTTCTTGGAAAGTAGGTTTCCAGACTGAAGCCTCTAAAAATTAGGATATTTGGGAGAAAGTAATATGGGATAGATTCTGCCAAGCCCTGGATTTCCCATGCTCAGGCCTTGAAGCGGAGCTCTCTCCTGTTATGAGCTGCTTGGCTGCTGCGAGCTGACAGGAACAACCCCACTTTCCCCTGGGGGAGGATCCAACCTGGCATCTCTTTGCTGATGCTTGAAGTTAATTACTGTCGTTTGTTTTCAAACTTCAGGTGAAGAACAATTGCTCAACAACTTTCTGCATCACTAGTGGCCAAAGCTGAACATTTTAATTTAAACTGAAAACAGGTTTCAATACTCAACCTGAATTATAGTAACATTATATTAGTATACATTATATATGTACATTAGTGTATATATAATGTATATATTGTACTATATGCATTAGTATATCCCTAACTTACACTGCTTATGGAAATGAATAAACAATAAAAACTGAAACCCTCAAGGATTTAGAAGGGTGCTGGTGCTGCAGATACTTGTGCCCTACATGCCACAATGACTTTGGGCTCACCGTTCCTCCACAGCGTACCCGGGCACCATCGACCAGCGCACCCTCAATGAGGAGACAGCTCTGTACCTGGCCACCAGCCGGGGCAACCTGGACTGCCTGCTCACCCTGCTGCAGGCCGGGGCCGAGCCCGACATCTCCAACAAGGCCAGAGAAACTCCACTCTACAAAGGTGAGGAGCTGCTCCTACAGGCATGCAGAGCTCTGCTGGCACCACCCAGGCAGAACTGCAGGATCACTTGTGATCAGGTGCTGAAAGGCAGTGATTAGCTCTGGATTTCTGCTTTCCTGTGGTAGTCCTCTATCTCCTGTGCCTGACCTGCCATGCCATGGCCTTTATCTCATCCTGTCTCTGCAGACAGGAATAGCAGCTGTCCTGCGGGGTGCAGGCTGTGATGGGGTGCTGGGGGTGAGGGACATTCTCAGTAGGGCCCTAAGCACAGGCTGTCTGCACAATGCCCCAGACTTACAGAAATCCGGCCAGGGAAGCACTATGCATGCTCTGCTGAACAGTAGGGCCTAACTAGCTTTAGATGTGCAAGCACAGTGACTGTAGACATGCCAGTGATTCATACACTGTGTTGGTCAGGCCAGGCTGTGTGCTCTAGGAAAGTCATAAAATTATAAACAATTCAGTGAGGTAGGTAAACTATTTAACGCAGACATATTATTTTGCTGCTGATTGGACAGAACACTTTGTGATATCACAAACACTCAGAGGAAACCTCCCACACCTTCATGTCCAACCTCCTTTGCTCCTGCCATGACAGTTTTTAGCACTCTAAAACATTAAAAACATATATTACAGGTTTAAATAGCAATCTTGCTCCAACTTTGGAGGCCTAGCATTACAGCTGCTTTTAAAATTATTTTGGTTTAAAATTCTGGCTTTTAGTTGATCAAGGAAAAGCTGTTCACCTGTCCATTAAAGACACAGTAATGGTTGCAGTAGTAGCAGTAGTGCTCACAGTAATAATAATCACAACAACAATGATATGAAAACACCCTTTAGCCAGAGAACTGTTACTAAGAATGAGCTAGCCTTGATGCAGTATCTTCTACACTATCCTCCAACAACAACAACAAAGAGTTAAAAAGACTGTCATAACAAAATAGTCATCCCTCACATGTAATCAAATTAAACTCTGCAGAGCTATGGATAGATAATTACAGAAATGTCTAATTATATAGTTGCTTTCAGTATATGAGTGACATCTGTTTATGGAGAAGAAAACTATGGAGCTATTGCTAAGAAGAATCAGAACTAAAAGGTGGAGCCTCTGTGAGAAAAAGACACTATTATTTCAAGAAAAAAAAACTAATTGCTATGAAATGTGCTTATCTTCCGTACATTTTACAACAGATGCTGATTGGGGTTTTTCAAGGTAGCTACTCATCCTATGTATCTTTAGGTTGGAGTCCTGCCATTAAGGTGCAGGGGAGACCCCAAGATTTGGGATTCAAAAAGCTGTGGGCAAATTGGTAGAATAAAAATCAACAAAATGCTATTAATTATTAAGAAATTATATTTAGCTTAGGATGGTCCTGAACTATAAATTGAACTATAAATTGAGAAAGTTGTTGGTTTGAGCTTTTTATATTTTCTTGTCTACATGGAGCTTTATCTGCAGTCCATGGCAGTAAGATAAAGAGTCAGTTTGCACAGAATTTTGAAAGAAAGTGTTCAGGTCACGTGATTTCTCTAACTTATTTGTTCTTCATAAATTACTTCCTGCACCTTATCACCTCACTGTGTCCCTGTGGTTTCCTGTTGGCACAAATGTGCTGGGCCAGATTCCCCCAGTACCAGACATGACACAAGCCCTACACAGGACACTTAGCCAGTCTAGTTGAAGACTGGCTTCACTGTCACATCCTTTCTGAGCCTCAGACAATGTCACCTGGCAGCAGCCTTTGCTCTCATGTAGACCTAAATGGATCTCTGATCTTACTATGGCGTACTTGTATGATATTGCCTTGGGCTGCATGAAACAGATACACAACACCCAGAATATTTTCAAAAGCTGGCCCTAGTCTCTTCTCGTTTTTCTAAAACAGCTTGTGAGCGCAAGAATGCAGAGGCTGCAAGGCTCCTGGTGCAGTACAATGCAGATACCAACCATCGCTGCAACCGAGGATGGACTGCTCTCCATGAGGCTGTCTCCCGCAATGACCTGGAGATCATGGATATCCTCGTGAAAGGGGGTGCCAAGATTGAGTCAGCAAATGCCTACGGGATCACTTCTTTGTTTGTGGCAGCTGAGAGTGGGCAGTTGGAAGCTCTGAGATACCTTGCAAGATGTGGTGAGTACAGCCTTCATGCATCTATTAATTTAATTCTTAATAATTCAGAGTTTCCAAGTAATTCTCCCTGGCTCAGTTTTTGTCTCTGGAGGCCAGGCCTAGCCTGCAGAGGCACTAAGACCCTGCTGCTCCCTTTGCTGGAACTGCGTAGGGTCTTTCACAGAGCTTCGTCTAGACACATGTGCTTCTTCAGCATTCATTCATGATCACCTACTTTGAGAAGTCATGTGGTGCTGTGTGACTGCATTTCCTAACAGCTTTTAAACCCACACTGCTGCACACATATAGCTTAAAATCCAGTCAGTCATAAAAGGCAGCTTCAGGTGGTAATAGATGGCAGAAGTTGAACTTCAGCCAACCCATCTGCTCGTGAACATGTGCAGTGATGGGCAAGGTTAGTTGTCCTCATAATGTATCCTCTGAAAATAGATAAAGTACTACTGTAGAGTTTATGGGTTTATCAAATAGAAGCAGACTTTCTTTCCCTATGTGTAAATGTTCAAACATATTAAACAGGGTGAATATGAATCTAATTTACACTAAACCTATCATTTACTGCTCCAGTCATGTAAAACATCTTTACAATAAGCACAATACACCTCACTACTATTCTGAGGCATATATAATTTTCACAATGGACTAATATCTTCAATGTACGTAAGACTTGGGTCCTGCACTTGCAAAACAAGAGTTTACCAGTGATGAAGATAAGCAAAAGTTTTGGAAAAAATAGTATGATTAAGAAAGATATGAGAGTTGGGAAACAAAAAATGTGCTTTGCTGCCCAGCTAGTCTTGTCAGAGAGTTTTGTATAACCAGTTAGTCCATCATGCTGCCTATGACTTAAGAAACTAAGCCAGAATGTGATTTGTGTTTTAAATTAGATAGATATTAAGATGTCCTTAAAGTGCAATTTTGAAAAAAATACACAAGAAAAAGTCCAATAAAACTGTCCAATTGTTTCAAGCCCTGAAAAGCTCTTCTGAGCATCCCAGGAATGATATAATTCATTGCTTATGATGAGCAATTTTCATAATAAAAAGGGTTTCTTTCTCATTAGGAACACAGTCCTGTGTTATGTTTTGTTACTGTAATTCTCCTGATGTTTCCAGCTACAACATCTTCAAAGGGCCAAACACAACACAGATGTTTCAGCTTAGGGTGAGAGCCCAGGGAAATGTTCTCATTGGCAGGGAGTTTTCAGGATCAAACAGAAGACTGATCAGTTTCTTTATTGCAGTTTAGAAGCAAAACTCCAGTGAACTGTCACTCCCATTTAGGATACACATAGAGCAGCCTTCTTAAGAACACCATACAATATACGACAGCCAAAATCCAGGCTGAAGGTCCTTAAATATCTACAACAAAAAAAGCTAGATTCCATATTGTTTATGGCAAAAAAGTGTTGTCTTGGTTTATACTTGCATGTTATTTATTAAGCGAAGTACACATTAGGGCTCAAGAAGGAAATTACCAAATAGTCTAGTAGTTAGTTGATAATATTTATCTTTTTTTGTAGTAAAACTTACCATTTGAAGCCTAACTCCAACCCTCATGAAGTGAAGAGATATGGCCTCAAGTGCTGAGTTTTGAAATGCAATGTTCATTGATTAAGGCACTCCCAAATAAAACCTGTTTAGAATTGTTGATCAGCACCATGCAGATGTCATTTTATAGACTATTATTTTAGCTTGGATACATACTAAAATTAAAAAGACATATAAATGCTATAAATCTGTGTAATACCAGTGTGACTATATAGAGTAAAAGTTATAAATATAAATAAATATATATAATAAATAAATATCCATAGAATTTTGGAGAGCACCTATTGAGATAGTCTAATCCAAACTCCTGCTCAGGAATAGTATATATACATAGCGTAAACACATAAATATTAATGGAATTCCTGTGTTTGAAGGAAAGGCCATGCCATATAAAGAACAGCTCATTTAATTTTTTTTTTTTTTTTAACCTTTGAGCTGAATGGAGCCTGGATTCATGATTGGGACCTAACAGTTGCCACCCATGATAAACTGTCCCTCATAAAATTCTCATATTATAAACCAATGTAAATCTATAATATAAATGTATATAACTGATATGACTGTGCCACCTGTGATATGACCGTGTTCACATCCCCATCCAGCACATTTCATAGCTCCAGTGTCATGGAAATATAAGTGTTCATTCAAAGGATGTTTGTCCCATCTAATTTTAACCTTTTGGTGCTAAAAGTTTTCCTTCCTTCCTAGGTGCTGATATAAATACACAAGCCAGTGATAACGCCTCTGCCCTTTATGAAGCCTGTAAAAATGGACATGTGCCCATTGTGGAGTTTCTTTTGTCCCAAGGAGCAGATGCTAACAAAGCCAATAAGGATGGCCTGTTACCTCTTCACATAGCAGCCAAAAAAGGGATTTGCGAGTAAGTTTTAGTTAGCTTCATGGTTTCATCTTTTAGACAAGAATCCAAAGTCCTTACAACAAGGAGAATGTAATGTCCCAGAACCAATTCTGAGCAATGTGAGCAGGACAGATAGCAGCTGACAAGTGGCTTTCTGCTTGCAGAGCTCAGGCTGGAGAGTGTCTTTGGAGGCTGGGATGGGATGGGGTGAGCAGCAATGCTCAAGGGTGAAAGATTCCTTTAATTTTACCAAGGCATCAACTATTACAGCTAAATAACATAATGTATCTTGGAAATGGATTAAACTGAAGTCCTCAAAATATTAGTAAAATATAATAGAAAAAAGTATTGGTGGGGAGTGTTAGTCCTTAATAGCCCTTGCAGCATGGTTTGTAATAATTTTCCTACATGGGCCCATTGTGATTCTTCTGCACAAGCAGAAGATGCTGGATTTGTCTCTGGTGTGTTCAGGTTTTAATAACAATAATTCAGTTGCTGACAGCAGGAAGTGGTTAAGTGAATCTCTAGAGCATTAGTGAGATTGTCACTAGAATATGGTGTCCAGTTCTGATAGCCTTCCTTTCAGAAACCTTTCAGGAAATTGTGAAGGCTTCAGAAAGGGAGGACAAGAATTTCTCATGGTCTAAAAAATATATTTTATTAGTGAGTTATCAAATAACTCTTATTTGTAACAGACAATTTCATAAAAAGACCCACTGCTTTCTTTCTGAAATTAAATGTGTTTGGGACAGAGCTGAGCACAATTTTTAAACAGGGAGACAAGTAACTAGTGGAAAAAATAAGCAGAAATCAGGTAGAATTACCAGTCCTCTGAAACAGAGATTTTTCTAGGAAAGTGACAAACTTTATATGATAAAGAATATGATAAAGAATTTCAATTTAGAAGATGCTGTCTGGGGATGGGATTTTGCACTGTCATATAAGTAGTAACCTGGGACATTGCAGGATGCTCCTGAGCCTGAACTCCATAGCATTTACTTCTGATCCTAGAGCAAGTTTTAGTTCCTGCGCTTAATCCCTCACTGCTGGAAAAGTGAGTGACCTACAGGTAATTTTTCATTGTAGTAACAGATCCCTTTAGGGACTGTAGAGGACTCCTCTGACTATCACAGTTTCTACCAAAATATTTCTACAACAGGCAAAGGACAGTGTCTGTCCAACTGCAGTGACTGTTTCTGGACAGGACAGCAATCTTTGCAGTGAGCTGCTCAAGTGGATTCCTACATATTTCACAGTATCTGAGGAATAAAAGCTTTTAACATCACTACTCCTTCCCATAATGTTTTTCATTCTAGCATTTAGGTTTGTTTGGGAATGCCAATTAAGATTCTCAAATCACTTTGATAGACCTGAGGATGTTAATTTTCTGTAGTTGGAGTAGGCCTGGTTCCTTGTGCAAGCTGTGTATTCTAGAGGGCAGCTCAGTGTCAACTTATGTAACAGGTTTATACACTTACATCATGTACATGAATACACTGCACTGACTAATACATGCATGATTCAAAATTTTCTCCAGGATTTGAGTTATAAAGTCATTTTCATGTGAGAGAGACAGAACTTAGCTTCAGTTGTTCACTGTCTAAAAAGTTTATCTGAAAGTACAGTAAGTTGATCTCAAATATATAGAGTATGGGCCAGCTCTCTGAATCTTTCCTGCCCCTCAAGTAGTCTCACACTCTGACCTGAAAAGAAATTTACATGGAAACTCCACAACTCGAGTTTACACTGGGTTATGAAAGGAAGGGCCTGATTCAGGGCTCATATCCATTTTCCCCAACAACCAGCAGCCTAAATGAGACCAGAATTTAGTTCAAACTGTGTTCCTTCGCTTGTAAAAGACTGAGCACAAATTTTGTGCATAACTGCTGCAAACTAAGTAGAAAAGAAGACAAAAGAAAAATATATTCTCTTATAAATATTTATCTAAATGACAAAACTTTAGCCTGTTTGGCTGATCATTCTTAATTCCTCGGGTATTCAGTAAAATAACACCCTTCATGGTGACCTCTGTATTCCTGCAGATTTAGTACGTAATTCTGCAGGAATTCCACACTTCAACTTTTTGCCAGAGCACGAAGGCTCCCTACCATCAAAAAGCCAAGAATGTGGTCCCAGGGCTCAACTGTCAACTCTTGTTTCTTGGTGTTTGTTTATTTTAAATGACACCTTGTCAATACTGACCTGAAATTCATAAGGGTCATCTCATAAGCTGCAAGCAGTCATTTAACTCTTTCCCCTTAGAACTGAGATGTTGAAAAGGGAAGACTTCATGAAGTGTGGGCAGACTTATTAAGTGAATACAAGTCAGTAAACACTTGGCATGCTCACACTGAGGATCCTCTGCCTCCTCCTCCATATAACCTCTAACAAATAGAAAACACAGAAGCAGGTGTCAGGGATTAGGGAAATCTTGGCACTATTTAAAAACTGTACATGAAGCTTGTCCCTGTGACAGACATGGGATGTGATCTGACTTGTCTGGCCTTGGCTGCCTTCACTTGAGTTGCATTCTCCCTCTAGAGAAACAGGAAATGCTCCAGAGGCACCATATTACTGAACTGACCCACTTTGGAGTGTGAGAAAGAGACACAGGTTCAAGCTACACAATTAAACTGGTAACAATTTGACGCTTCCTGCTTTTCATACCAAAATAAATGTGGGGTACAAAATAAAAGCGTGTACTGAGCTCTAGGACACTGCAGCATTTGGATGCAGAGCCTCAGCGTGCAGCGAGGTTCAGGTTTCCCTTGCAGACAAAAATGATGCAGTGCCTTTTTAACTCAGATGTGAAGAGCTGGCTGAAGCACATATGCTGGAGGGAAAGAACAAAACAGACCCTTAAATCTTCAAAACATTTGATCATGGGATGAGTAATGCTGGTACTTGGCGTAGTGTCCTCACAGTGCTCTGTGCCCTTTTTGTTATTAGGCTCTTACAGAACATTTGCTGAGGGTGGGAAGTTGCCAGCTCACCAGCACCCTAATCTCCTGCTCCCTGGCAAGTGCCACAGTGCTGGAAAATTAGTGTGACTGCTTGGAGAAAAAAATAAGTGCTTAATTTCCCAAGATATTTACATAATTTTAAAAGCCTTTTTGTTTAAAAATGAGATGTTGTAGAAGTAACTTGGAGACATCAACAGTCCATCACGTAAATAGGAACATAATCCTGTAAAATTACATCTTCAACCATTATTTCAGATCCTGGGAGTGCTGGAGGCTCAGAATTTCACAGGATCACAAGATTTTCACAGACAAAAGTTTTACTGGCTTAGTTCATGATGTAAATATATATTTGAGGTCCCAGTGTTGGGACTAGCCATTGCAGTCAAGCTGAAGATATGCAGCATTTTAAAGGAGACACACTACATGGTAGGAAACTGAGCTTTGCATGTTTGGGTGTCACCAGAGATGTTGACTGCTAGGTAGAGTAGTCTGCATGGGAGGAAAGGAGGTGGAGAAGGTGTGCATGGATTCCCAGCTCACACAAGCTCCTATTTAAGATATCCCCCTCTACACAGGTATTGCAAAGGGAGTGTGGGCAACTCTTTACTCAGCAGGCAGACTCAGGCTGGTTGATCTGTAGGCTCTTTGTAAAAGTAAGTTTTGCTTCAGGTGACTTGTCTATATCTACAGAATCAGCCTAGGGCCTTGGATATATCACCCAACTTTATAAGCAGGAAAATAAGGTTTAACCCATAGGGTTGGTCATGCAGCTCCATTGACACCTGTACAGACATAAAAATGATCATGCGTTTGTGACTGCAGGGCTCCAGTGCATCATATATTTGAAATTAATATTAAATACTAGAGCAGCTTGACTTATGTTGTATTTAAGACCACAACACGCTTTACAATAGCAGTCCCTCATTACTGGGGTTTAGGATTTGGCTGTACACTTTTTGTCCCTCAGCTGAAACACTGAAACCAGCCTGGAAAATATTTTTACTTCTTTTTCTCCCTTTTACTAATTGTCTTTCTGGCTCCCTGTGTTCTGGGATGGACATTGATAGCCCCATGAATTTACCACAGCCAAAAGGCGCACAGTGAAGGCCCGCAGGATAAGGATCAATGCAGGGTAATAACTGAATTGTAAAATCTAATAGGGAAGGCCTGGGAGCCAAATCTGTAGTTTGTCCTAGCTCAGTCCTGTCTGGTGTCAAGCTTATTACTGTGGCTGTGACCCACAAGACCTGCAAGCACTTTGTGTTGGCACCCTTCTCTGCTGAGCAGTAAAGCAAAACCTTAAAGGGGGGATACATTCTCTCTGCTGTACCTCAGGCTGGAGGTTGTGCACCTTTTCCTCCAGTCCTACCCATAGCATGATGATGAAGGAGCAGAATATCTGGTAGTGCAGAATATCTGGTAGTGCAGAATATCTGGTAGTTCCTGGCTGGTTGTCTGCCATTTGGGCTGTGGAACCCACGAGAAGTTACAACAGGGTGGGTGAATGTGGGTGAGTGCCAGCATGTCACCTCTTCCATTATAACTGCCCCTGCAGCTGCCATTATATCACAGAAACTGGGTGATAATCTCAAAAAAATGTGTTCCTCCATGAAAGAGGAAGGTCAAACAACTCATATTTTTGGCAAGGTCGGTGCACAGGGAGTTGCTGACAGGTTTGAGTTTTGCAGTCTGGTTTCTATGAGCTATTCCTGTGCCTGAGTTAACGGGCTCTGCCTTACGGGTACAATCATAAAGCTATGAATAAAGCTTGCTGCAGGGTTGTGGATCCCCTAGAGCTCACTGCTGCTCACTGAGTCTCCTCCTGGCAGGATTGTCTCCATGCTGATCCCTGTGACCAGCCGCACCCGTGTCAAGCGTAGTGGCATCAGCCCCCTGCACTTAGCGGCCGAGCGCAACAACGACGATATCCTGGAAGAGCTGATCGATGCTGGCTACGAGGTCAACACTGCCCTCTCTGATGAACGGTCCTGCCTTTATGAGGACAGACGCACAACCCCACTCTATTTTGCTGTTTTTAACAACAACATCTACGCCACAGAGCTGCTGCTGCAAGCCGGAGCCAACCCCAATGTTGACCTCATTAACCCATTGCTCATCTCCATCCGCCACGGCTGCCTGAAGACCATGAAATTGCTTCTTGACCATGGGGCAAACATTGACGCCTACATATCAAGTCATCCCACCACGTTTCCAGCTACCATCATGTTTTCAATGAAGTACCTTTCTGTGCTGAAGTACCTCCTGGATCTGGGCTGTGATGCAGGTTCCTGTTTTGAGTGTCAGTATGGAAATGGCCCACACCCTGCATTAAATTACAGGCGGGAAAGACTTAATGATCCTCAAGTGACCAGGGAGCCAGCTGTAGTGCAGGTAAGCACTGCCTAGTCTACCCACAGGACTTCTAAGGACATCTCCTACCAGTGGATTTTTACAACATAAGTGTATTTTTCCTTCCAACTTTTTTGTGAGAGAAAATTTCACGATCCCTACTTTATTTACAGAAAAAAAGGCTCAATATGAGCCAGAAAACATTCCAAGTTTGTGTCCAATTACTGCAGGAGGGTAGGCAACAGCCACTGTGGCCATAGCTTGAATTTACAGTGAATTTTAACCATCTTAACATTCTTACCAACAGTTCTACAGTGCTCTTTTCCTCTGGACCTGAGGTGCCAGGAGTGAGGCATATTCTCTTGACAAACATATGGTGTTAGCATATGGGAGGTAGAAACTTTTTTTAACTTGCCCTGTAGGGTTTGTTTTGTCTAACAGAATTTTAGCTACTGGTTACATGAAAACAGTCTAGTGCTTCACTTTGAGGGTAAACTAGTGAATGTGAATAACTGCAATTTCTGAGTCTACTGGAAAAGCAGTCATGGAGAGAGAGCACAAATTATTATATTAGCTATGTAACAGAGTTACATTTGAAGATTTCACAAGAGATTAGGAAATTTAGGTACACAATTTCATATTTTCAAAGCCACTTATAAGTTTTAGATATCTACATTTTATACATGTATCTTTGCAGGCCTTTCTAAAATGCAGCTGGGCTTAGCTTCCATTGAGCTGGAATGGGACTCTCAATCCCTTAAAGGACTTTGCAGAATCTCAAATTATACTTTTTTTTCTGATTTCTGCATCTCCTCTCCTTCCAATGTATCTCAAAACCTAATGCTCCATTCAAAATTTGCTGTTTTTCAACATGCTACAGAAAAATGAAATCTCAACATGGCAGTTTTTCTATTTTGCAAAAAGTCAGGGAAGAAATCAATCAGCTTCTATCTAGTTTAAGTGCAGCTTTGAGAGATTCAGCAGAATCCCGAAGGTATGGTTCCTGATATGTGGAAAGAATAAAGGAAAACATTAAATGATCCTAGGAAATCTTGACCTTTTCATCAGTCGTGTCTTCCAAAAGACTTTACTCTCAGGTAACATATCTGGGGGAAAAAAAAACAACCAAAAAGAAAATCTTATAGAGAGAATTTTAAGAGTCCTTCACAATACTCTCTTATACTAAAAAGGGCTTTACTCTCAAGAGTCTTTTGTCACAACAAAATTTATCCAGTATACCATATTTTTTGTCAAAAAGAATTTATAAAATACATCATCTTTAGTTATTGATCTATGATATGGTAGCACACCAAGACAAGTAGACAGGGTTTGTCTGTAGCCCTCTATGGTATCCTAGCCACTCAAAATCAGTTCCTTCTGGATCTCACCTGAAACTATTACCTAAGAAAATATTAGGTCACTCACAAAGAGTCTTTGCCTCAAAGGTCACACCATATGAGGGAGAGATAGCAAAAATTGTATAAACATTTTTCTGTATCCAGAGGGAAAGCAGTGAGGAGAGATGCACAAAAGAAAAAAAAAGTAATCCCTTTCCTCTAATATTGTTTTTATTTGCTTTTACTGATAGGATTTGAGCTGATAAAAGTGGCTTCTGTGGTAGCTTCATGATATGTAGTTATGATATGGTTTATATTCTGAAATATGGAGGATCTTATGAAACTACAACCTTCTCCACACAAAGAATGTTCTTTTTCTATTTTTTTGTGTAAGATTACGTCAGGATAATAAATCTGAATGATTAGTCTTTATAAAGGCTACGAAGTAATGTAACTGGATTTGGAAAATGCACAAATATAAATCATAACTGATGCTACTAAATTAACGTGTCCTGGAGAAAGTGAACACAGAAAAATGGTTTCTGACTCCGTCCAGCTTTCCGGGGCTGCAGTGATCCCGGGCCGGCGGGACGGGGAGCAGCAGCGCGCTGCCACCAGAGGGCATTCGGGCTTCTGCCGGGAGCGCAGGCTCCGAGCCCCGAGCCGATCCCCTGCCTGCTGCTGCAGTTTTGCATTATTTTTCTTTATTTTGCTACATTTATTTTCCTGCAATGTGTTTTGAAACGTGTTTATTCCAGAAGATGCTTTTGTAGGCTGAGCTTCTGAACAGGGAAGAGAGAAAGGCAGGCAGGGTCTCTGGTGGACACAAGAAGAAAGCAAGTAAGATCCAGTGTTTATGGCCCTGCATGTGTCTTCATTTCAACTCCCCTAGAGCAGTCACTGCAAGGAGGTGTTAGTGCAGGTGCCCAGACCGTGTTCCGCACAGGTAACTGCATGGCAGTGACACAAACACTGCAGAGTGATAGACATACAAAACTGCACTCCTTATAAGCGGCCCAGGTAGAAAACTGTAGGTTGTCCACCGCCATCCTTCTGACATTACTGTCTCTAGTTGTCCTGGGAAACATTACATGGTGATGTTGTCCTGGGAAACATTACATGGTGATGTTCGGTGAAAAATAAGAGTCAGAAAAGTAGTAAACACCTCTGTGAATGCTCTCACCTTGAACAAAATAACCTTATTTTCTGCAGCTCTATTTTACTTGGTGAACTAATAAAATTTTACTTCTGAATAAGAGTATTCACACAAGAGTTTAATGATGTTGAGTTAGGACTCCTGCATGAATAATCAAATTCGATCAAGTTAAAGGAATTTAAACTGAGAGAGCTTTAAGATAGTGCATTTTCTTTCCTGTTTGTTGTGGGCTTAGAAGGTGTCTGCAGACAGTCTGAGTGACTAAGTTGATGGATGGTGCTTCAGCCACCATCATTCAATAGGGTTCTGCCATGTGCCTGAGTTCTTCTCCACACATGATTTAATTCATGTTAAACTTCCTGACTACTTCCATGCAGATTACATCCCCAGATATCTTTATCATATGCAGAGTCCTAAGAGAGACAGATGAAACTGACTGGTATAAGATACATATTTAGATTAAAGTGGGCATATTTTTTTTTAAATGAGACTGCTTAAAGTCAAGTTCTTAAATCTATTCTTCAGGATCTCCATAAGAAGCCCTCCATACAATGAATTTAGGTACTCTGCAGCTTATACTGAAGACAATATAAAATGTGCATGATCCAGGACTGAGTAAGGAAAGCACCTTCCATTAGGCCCAGGGTAGTTCTCACATGAGTGAGTAAAGCAACCAGGGATTCATCTGTGCAGAGATTTCTCCAGACTTGTTTCTAGTCAGATGTTTGGTCTTCCAAAGCAGCAGATACTAGCAGGTTCACAAGAAGCAGGAGGTGCTGCATTCTTCTGAATCTCTCTCTTTCCCTAGGATTCCACTTTGCCCCACAGGGCCCAAGAGAAGAAAGGACCCAGCAAGCTATGCCACAGGGCCCTAGACTACATGGCCCTTTCAGCAGCCCCTGACTAGCCTGGGGCAAAGTTCCTCTGCCCTTGCATTTCTGTGGAAGTAGGATCTTAGGACTTGCAAACAATTCAGCATTATTCCATGCTCCAGAGCTGGACTTCGCCAGGGATTTGTGTCATCCTGTGATTGCAAAGAGGGAGTTCTACCCTCAGCTGGAAAAGAACAGGCTTTAGTTGAAGTTTCCTGAAGGGTTTTGTGGTGATTGCCCTCACATCTGGTAGGAGCGGGGTACCATCAAAGCTGTCAGGGCTATTGCAATTGCTGTTTCCACAAGTGCATTTATGTCCCACTGATGGTAGTCCATCTGTTTTTCCTTGAAGTTTTGTGAAATGGTGTCTACTCCAGAGATAAGTCGCTGGGCTGGGCCGATCATCGATGTTCTTCTGGATTATGTGGGTAATGTGCAGCTCTGTTCCCGACTCAAGGAGCATATTGACAGCTATGAGGACTGGGCTGTCATTAAAGAAAAAGCAGGTATGGTCTCCCAGAAAAGATTCTGGCACAAATACTCCCACTGTTGGATTCAAAACCCCAGTCACCATCTCCTCTTAGTATTCATCCAATAACCTTGAAATCCTTGAAAGGATTTCCCTTCTGTG
The DNA here is from genome assembly GCF_048771995.1 of Taeniopygia guttata. Classification (NCBI taxonomy): domain Eukaryota; kingdom Metazoa; phylum Chordata; class Aves; order Passeriformes; family Estrildidae; genus Taeniopygia; species Taeniopygia guttata. The sequence goes on along the minus strand of NC_133030.1, from coordinate 49,792,010 downwards.
ACTGACCAGTCAGAAATTTCTGGGGTGTCACTGGCCCTGAGGTATGAAATGCACAACAGCCATTGATCTGACCCACTGGGAATGAGCACAGCAGTGCAGAAATGCACATTTGGATGTAGCTGGGGTTCAGTCAGATCAGGACAGGTGGGCATCTCCACAGCAGCCTAGCAGGCAACAGTGGCCTTTAAAGCTTTTATTAATATTCCACTCTCCTAATATCCTTTTCCTCAGGAAAAAGTCTTTCATAGATATTATCAGAATCAGTTTTCTGGCACCAAGCTAAATTTGGTAGCAATTGCATTTATTTTCAGTGGGAACGCTGAACACTTTGAAGTGATTTGTTTAAATCATCCTAGAAAGCCACTGCTATGGCTAAGATGGGTACAGCACCCTATCCTCCAGGCCCACATCCTTCCCCATGTCATGCCTCAGAGTTCTGCCACCAATCCCAGACTTATTATCCCTTCATTACAGAAAAAAAAACATTTTTTCATTCTTCCTCCTCCCATTTTCCTCCTGTCACTGTCCTGCCCAAGCTGAGCTCAAGTCTCTCAAGTTAAAACCTGTCCTGCTCATGTTTCTGACCCGCCTGTCTTTCAGAACCTCCACGGCCTCTTTCCCATCTTTGCCGCATCAAGGTACGGAGCCTGGTTGGAAGAAACCGCATTAAACTGCTCGACACCCTGCCCCTGCCAGACAGACTGATCCGGTACTTACAGCACGACTACTCGCAGTGAGCCCAGGCACACTGGATACGCAGCAGCTTCCCCACGTGGCACCCAGTGTCACCCATGGCATAGGTGCACCCTGGGGAGGAATTGCTGCTGGCTCGGTCAAGCACCCTCCCATGATTAATCTAAGAGAAATGTGCTTTTCAAGCATGAGTGAGAAGAAAATGGAGGAGACAGCTAACATAGGAGACTGCTGTTAGGTTTTTCAAGAGAAAACACATACAATTCACCTCAGACCTTAGTCTGCAAAGAAGAGATGAAAGGCAATACTGACAAATGAATAGTGCTGAAGCAAAGAAGTGCTGAGCAGGAACTCAAAAGTGTCCTGAAGCTGTGGTGGAGCTTAGCATCCTTACCGTGGTCACAATTCAGAACTTGTCAAGAATCAATGTGTTTGGGAAAACAATCACATTACCTTCACCAACTGAGATTTTTATTGTAGTTTCTATTCTATTGTTTGGTTTTCTGTGTTAGTTGCTAATTCTCTGATATTTTGACACCACCTTGCTAACACCTTTACTTCTTTTTTTGTACCTTTCTTATTAAGGACTTGATTTATGAACCTTCAAATCTCAGAACTCTTTAATAGACTAAAATCCAGAAATACCGAATCCTTTAAAAGTCAAGGAAACGTTTATTTAAGGAGGATGGAAGAATTGTATTTGCAAATAGTGAATACAGTTCATTATGTATCGTATTTGCAATAGGAAGTAAGTGAAATTTTGCATGAGAGAATTTCCTAGACTGGGGATTTGAAAACAACCCTTAGCTCTTTGTGTTTTTTTGGTGTAAATTAGAAGTAGCTGCACTGTAAACAGTAGATTTATGCTTTCATGAAGCTGATATCAGAACAGAGCAGAGCCCTAGAGGAGTAGGAACAGAGAGTGATGTGAAGGAGAGAGGCAACACTGTTGAACCAACTTATTCTCTTCCTTCCCCAGAAGATCTTATCTCTATAAAACCCAGCCTCTCCGACCTCCTTGGACATCTGTGGCTGTAACAATACCATGACTGAAAGAAAGAGAAATTATTTCAAAATAATTGAATTCAAACGGAAAAATTTATGGAAACGAATACCCAGAATTAGGTGTCCAGATCTTTATTCAGGTGCCTAAGCAATGCCAAGTTGCTTGCACCAGGTGTTGTTCAACTTAAACCAGGAAAATAATATTCAGTATGAGATATTACTGAGGCTGAATAAATAAATCTCAGAATTTAGCCCTGAATTTTCTGACTTTGAAAGTTTGAAGTATCTATCATCTTTCTTTGACACTGATGAAAGTTATTATCTCAGCTTCTTTGAAAATTAGGTCACCTATTTACAGCTCAGATCTACAACTGATTTATGGCAGCTTAACAAGTCACCATCTATCTGCTGAACCACTATAATTGTCCGTGAAATTCTTTTATTGAAGTTTTTAACAAGTCACATTCCCTCACAGCTGGGGAGACCAAGGACCCCATGAACAGTTATTGGCAGAGACTACAGATCACTTGACAGGTGTGACTTGCTGAACTGCTTTGATGAGTGCTTTATTCCTCACTAGGGACCTAAGAAAGAATGGAAGAAACTAAATTTGGAACTACATCTTTGCAGATCTTATGCTAGAAGCACACTCCTTACCTTAGGTGGCAGAGGAGCTGTGCATCATGGTCTGCTTGGAGTCCCCACCAGAGACCTTACAGATCTGGTTTTGTTTGTTGATCTGCATACCATCCATGGAATATGACAGAAATCTAAGTAGGAAAAATACATTGCACTGAGTTTTATTTGTGTGGAGTTTTATATCTTAACACAGGACTGAAGTGTGTTGCACAAATATAAGTAATACAATTTGTCTAGGCACACAGACTGATGACTTTGCGTGAAATGTCTTCATCACCTGTGGGACAGGACATGAGCAGAAAAAGCATTGGTTACAGGATTGCTTACTCTGTCCATTGCTGTCCCCTTTAAAAATGCAAAAATTGAAAAACCAACAGAGTTTCAATTCACACTGAACACTGCTCTTGTAAAGCTTTGGAAAGTCAGGCAAGATTCATCCACTGGTGAAATTTCACGCAGTAACTTCCTTTACTGCCAGTTTAAGATCCCTGCCCTTGTCTCTTGTAGTGTGAACAGGGAATTGGTTTAGGTTAGAAAAATATTGGGTGGAGAGAAAAGGAACAAGAAATTGCAATATTAGTTCTGCCAGTGAAGGCCCTGTATTGGTAAGCAGAACCTGGAGAGATAGAAAATCACTGTGGAGTTCATGCATCTCTCACTTTCTGAAGCTGTGCAACAAGGTCTGGGTCTTACATTGATAAAAATCAGAAGTCCTTGAAATCAAGGAAGTGTAACCAAGCAGAGCTGTAGAGGGTGATGGATTCAGGTAGAGCTTGGTGGAGACCACTTCAGAGTTTGATGTGCAGTGACAGTCCTGGAGACCCTGGCAGGTAGAAGGGCTCACAATCACCAAGTACATTAATAACTCCAGAAGTGGGATTTCATAAGTATCCCAACCTGGGAATTTCCCCCAAGCCAATATTTTTGTGTCTACAAAAGTCTAGCAAGTAGCAATTTCTTTTTCTGTCCTTGGAGAAACTGAAACTGGGTTTGAATGAGATAAATATGGAAAGCCCATTTCTTCTTTCAAGCAAGAGACCTTATTTTCTATTGGGAGACCCATGTCCTGGTTGCTGGCAATGATCTGTCCTGAGCAGGAGTCACTGAGCCAGAGAGCACAGGTCTGATGGGAACATAACACAGCTGCGGGAAGGATAAGTGCATGCTGTGCTCAGAAACTGAGGTGAGAAGAGTCTATACATTAGAGAGGGAGTCTGGTAATTGCAATGTTATTAAGTCCTTTCTGCTTGATCTTTAAAGCAAACCTTCACATACTCAGTTTACATTTATTTGCACTGAAATGGAGCCCACTACCTCTCCACTCCAGTCACTGACATATTTTTTTGTGCACAATACTGAATCTGCACAAATTCAATCTGCCTTTTATGCATCTATCTACAAGTTACTGTGAAAAGAAAAATACTCCAGAACCCAGGAAAGCCAGGCTTTGTAATCAGATCAGTAATTCTAGTGCAAGGTAAAGTGGCTTGTTTCACCGAGTGTGATAGTTAGACTCCTTCAGAGATGATGACTTTATGTGAAATGTTCTAGGAATATTTCATGACCAGGTTACTGTACTACTTCTTTTTTTTTTTTTTTTTTTTTTTTTTTTTTTTTTTTTTTACTGCAACATGTGCAATTCACTTGATGTTCTTGTGCACTTTTTTGATTTTTTTTTATTTCTTTTTGTATGAAAGTTTTTTCATTTACCTCTCCCTTCCCATATTTATAAAAGCTATTGTGTTTTTAAAATTTAAATCTGCACTGTTCTAGTAAATAGCAGCTCTCAAATGTTATGTTTCCATCTTTCAAACAGCATATGAATAAACAAGCAGATTCTTAAGGACTATCAGCTGTCCTGAATAGCAACACCAACCATCAACAAGCCAAACACAAAAACATCCAGAAAAATTCTGAATCAATACAAGCTTGAATAATTAATAATTCCATTGTCAATCTCAGGGATGAGAGAACAGTAAGTATTGCTAGAGAGGAGACAGAGTTGCTATTATTTGCAAACCTTTTGGAAAGTCTCACACATCCCCATTCAGGGATTTTGAATATACTTAACAATTGTCTTCTGTTCATTTGTGTTTTACTTCACTGCTGCTCCAGTTCAAAGCCCCAGCAAGGGCCACTGCCTGTCTTGGGTTGGGGGGAGCTTCCATGTCACAAAGGATTTTGAAAAAATAACATTAGTTTAAATCTGAGTGTAGGAGCATAAACACCTGAGTCGGAGGTCATTTAGAATGGTCTGTTTCAATCCTTCATTGTAACTTTAAAACACACTATTCTACTAAATGGAAAATGTGCAGCAATATACATTCAAATAAAATGGAGTTTAAAAGAAGTAAAATAATAAAACAAGGAATTTAATATTCAAAAGATAGAAACTTGGTTTGAACTCTCTTCTTCCTCTGGATTTCTTCAGAAATAAAATTTATACAGAGGCTATTCACTTTGCCAAGTATTTTAATTTTTAAACAGAAGTCCTTACTCTGGTGTGATCCACAGCACTTAGAAATTTCCCTAATGAACTCAAGGAGGAACACTTAAGCACAGGAACTACTGCAATACCAGTAGTTTATTCCATGACCTGGTCTGGCCACCCAGATGGAAATCCAGACCAACACTAAGGAGGCTGCTCTGTATTGATAGTACTGAAACAGAGTTCAGCATCTGGCTGCATCTGGAATACGGCAGCAACACAGAGCTACTGATGTGAGAAAAGCCCCCCATTTCCATGTAAGAAAATTCCTTACCTACAGGACTGTAAATTAAAAGCTGTTGTTCTCCCACCTTTAACTTCAATGGCTTTGGCTTCTGTTACAATCCTTTTGGAGAGGGAGTTTCCTCATGGATTTTTTCCAAAAAAGGGAAAGGCATCTAAGTATGTTCCAATCTTTACTTCTGGATCAAGAGCTAACCTGAAGTCTTTAACCCCTAGAGTGGCTCTTTAGCACCTCACACCTTGCATTTAGTTGCAAGTATGTGCTACCAAAGACATTTCCTGCTCTCTCTCCTACAGTCTGTACTGGCTTGACACATATATCAAGTGCCATAGCAGGGAAAAAGCAATGAAAGCCATCTCTATTTCTATTGTTCACTGCACTACACACACTAAAGACATTGTTTCCATAAAAGTGAACATTGGTAGGGTATGTGAGGTTTGAAGAAAGAGTAAACCATTTTCAGCCTGGGAGCCAAATCATAGAATATTTTAAGTTGGAAGGGACCCACAAGAATAATCAAATCCAACTCTTAAGTGAATGATTTCTAGAGGGATCAAATCCATAACCTTGGCATTATTAGTACCAGGCTCTAACCAACTGAGCTACCCATTGGTAGATCATATCCTAATAAAAGTTGTACCTGGTTACATAATACCAAGGCTGTCAGAAGATACAAAATTATACTCTACAATTACTTCAGGTGATAATTTTTTAAATTACTACAATGCACTCAAATGAAGCATTTTCTGTTTTTTTCCCTTGTAGAGATATCAGGAGTCATATAGAGCTATGCTAGTCACAGATCAAACCAATCAAGGCCACTTTTTATTGAGTCCTGGGAGATGTTCCCATTAGCTTCAGCAACAGCAGGTTCAGGCACTGGGAAATCATGGATGTCCATCATTTGGCCCCTTTTTGTCCCAAAATATACTTTTCTTGACTTCAGTGATTTACTCCAGTATAGCCAAATAGATACATACACCTGCAGTATTAAATATCTCGTATTTCATGTTCTGTGTCTTAGTACCACTTTCTCCATGGGTTTAAGAGAAACCTAACTTAAAACACTTCATAATAAATTCCAGTGCCAATTTGTTTAAAAAAAATTTAGAAAAATACTAGGCAAAACAGCCAGGTCTTATGATAACATCTTAAAATCAGACAAAATAAAAGATAACTCTCAGCCAGAAATCAAGGCAGTCTATTTTATACTTTTTCCTTCCACCACACCTAATGGTTTTGTATTAAACTAATAAGATCCCTCATTTATTCTGTTGATGCAGAGCAATTTTTGATGTGGAAATTCAACCCGCTTCCATTTGCACCAGCTTAACACTAGCTAATATCCTAGCCCTGGAAGAATCACTTCTGATTTATATCAATTTGAATAGGCAGAGATTTCAGTCCTCGTATCTCCCCACCAGTTGCAAATCAAACCCATGTCTACCCAGTGGGGCAAAACTAAGACTGCATTTGCAGAATCACCAAAATAAAATTACCTTATTTTTTCCCTTATTTTTTCTCTTTTAATTCTCTCAGTATTTACACACAACAAGAGCTTAAATCAATCACAAGTGGCTTCTATATCAAATACCACCCTCCCAGTCTCTTGCACGCAAAACGAAATGGCCTGAATGTCTTGACTTTGCTGGAATTGCTTTAAAATACAGAAACTCTGTGAATGCATTTAATTCATTCTATTTCACTGCTGCTGCCGCAGGGCAGCCCCGGAAAGATGTTCCCACGTGGAGAGGTCTCCTAGGTGTTACAAGTGCGGCTAAGAGTGGCCCGCAGCCCCGCTCGCCGCGGCTCAGACAATGCCCATCGATGAAAGAGACCTGGTCATGCTCCATGCCACCGGCTCCGCAAGGTTTATTCCCGATTTACCGCGGTGTGCGGAGAGGACAGTGCAGCCCAAGTACCTTCCCAGCAGTTCCCAGCTCCCTGCAGCCCGCCCACGAGGCACACGGTGTGATCCCGGCCGCCCTCCCCTGCCACTGCCAGCGGCTCATGCCCGAAGCTGGCCGGGCCTTTCAAACCCCCTCGGGAGCTGTCGTGTTCGGCATGACTCCCACACCCGCCCCGCTAAAGATACCCAAAAACATTGAAGATGGGAGGGGGAATGGCGGGCTTGGTGGGGATGGGTTTCAGAACCATGGGCCTGTAGAGTTTCTGCCCCTGGCCATCGGCCTCCTTGCAGAAGTGCGGCACCTCCGCCGGCAGCGTGGCCGCACTCTTCCTCCACAGCCCCAGCCCCGGGAAGGGCGACGGGGGCAGCGCGCCCGGGGGCTGGTACACGCCTGGCCCGGGGCAGGGGAAGGGGCAGCAGGTCCAAGCACCCACTCGGCCCGAAAGGGGCCCGGCGGGGTCCTTCTCCCCGGCATGTGGCGCAGTGTCAGGGGGGCTCTCCGGGCCAGCAGCGTCTGGGCTCCTTTTGCTTTTCTTCCCCTCATAGGGAGGAGGGTCTCTGGGGGCTTGGAGCCCCTCAGGGCTGGCAGCAAAGGCTCTGGCCGTCAGGCTCTGGGCCGGCCGCGGCTCTTCCCAGAAGGACGCGGGGAGCTGTCGCTTCCTCATGGGCACCTGGTCCGGTCGGGCAGCCTCGGGTTTTTGTTCCTGCAAAACCCGTTCCCCGGTGAGGCTGTCCTCTGCCTCGGCTGTCTGCATCACCTTGTCGGCGGCAGCCCCGCCGTGGGGGCTGGGCTCAGGTGGCTCGGGCTGGGGGCCGCGGGCCCGGTCCTCTGCCCCCCTGCGCCAGCCGCACTCAGGGGCTTTGCTGGGGTGACACCGTGGGATCCGCGAGTACTTCTGCGAAAACCGCTTGAGCTGCTTCTGCAAATACTTTCTGTGGTCAACCGACCGGCGACAAGGAGCTGATTTATCCAGAGCCGCTTTGATGTCGCTCGAAGCCAGGTTAACGAAGTTCAGTAGAGTTTTTACCTCGCTGTCCGATGCCATCTCACTGAATGCACCGTGCAGAGTTTCCCATGAAAAGTTTATAATCCTTCTTCAGGCAAACCTGCGAAAAATGACAGGCAGACTTTTGAGCAAGAAGCTTTGGTTCAAATAGCACTAAGCAAACGGAGGGAGGACGTGTCAAACTTCCCGGCCACGCAAACAAGTGGTTCGTCAGCTCGCTTCCACGCAGGGAAGCTGCCGTCGGAGCGGACGCGTGCCCGCAGCCCCACGCCCCGCACGGCTGCCCCAGCACACACCGGCACGGGCCCGGCTCACAAGCGCCAGCGGCTCAGCGCCTAATCTTGTTAGAGAGCGCTTAGGTGGACAGAAGCCGGGGTGGCCGCCCTGGAAGCGAGCACGGACACTCACCCGGCGCGCAGCAGCTTTTCTCACCGGTGCTGGCGGCAGCGTCGCTGCGGAGGGGAGAGAGAGAGAGAGAGAGAGAGAAGAGAGAAGAGAGAAGAGAGGAGAGAGAGCCCCTTCCCCGCTAATCTCGTTAGGCAGGTTACACACCGCCAACCTCGGCGGAGGCAGCCAGGGCCCGCCAGTGTTTGGATGTAGTTTAGCAAGCACTTGAGCAAGCTGAATGAATATCGACTCCAGCGAGTTCGGGGCTCTCCCAGGCCAATCAGAAGCCACTTTGCCAAATACAAAGCATCCCAATCAGGCATCAGCCTCCCCTCCTTGCATTCTTTGCCATCACAAATTGTCTCCATGGGGACAGCCGCAGAAAGACAGCTAATTAATACAATCATTTCCCCATGATTTCTACCATTCTCCCTATCCTCTTCACCCCGATGGAAACCTTTCATTTTAAAATTACACAATCCAAAGCAAAAATGCTGAAGATCAGTTAGGAAAGTTTAGAGACCCTTTTCTCTGCATTCTCCAGAGCTGTCTGGGGGCTGATACTAAACATGCTTCATTGGCACAGGACAATATAATACGGGGGACTGGACTAGCCTACTTTTAACTGTTCCCCATCGGAGCTTTTTTTTTTTTTTTAAGGAGAGGATGATGTCAGAAAAAGGTAGGAAAGGAACAAATCTCTAAAGAGATGTGCAGATATCCATGGAAAGGGAGCTTGAGCGCTCAAGAATCTTGTCTTTATGTTTGCCCCCTCAATTGAGTTACACAAAAGCTGAATTACCCATTCAAACTACCCGAACAAAAGAATGGAGTTGGATAGTACTCTTGCATCTGTAGTCAAACAGTTAGAGACTTAAATCGAGTCGTCATGATGGAGAAAGAGTTAGACAAAGCCCATAGAATTGCCATCAGCAAACATTTTCCTGTGTCATATTAGTGGGTCTCCATGACTCCCCCTGGCCTGGGGACAATAGCACAAGTTTGCACACTCGACTACTGTCACCCTGCCAACGCTGGCAAGGAGCAGAAACAGGACAATCCTTTAAGGGGAAAGCATGCCCGCTGCAGGGAAGGTAAGAAGAGAGGGAAGAAAAGGCGTGTGAAATGCTAATTGAACTGCTTCCTTTACTGATCCAGAGTTATGCGAGCCCTCTGCCTTCTCGAAGGCTTGTCCCTAAGGGGTGACAATTACTTAAAAGCACAGTAAAACCTAGAGCTGGAGGAAAGGAGAGCAGAAGAGGTGCCCTTGGTGTGCACTGATGACACAGAGCTGGCAGCAGCCTGTATGCCAGTCAGCACCCGCTGCCTCCCACAGCTGAAGAAGCTCTGCTCCTGCTCTCCACTCCCCAGTACCTCAGAGATGGGAAGACTGGATAGGGGGACAGCACCTGTGCACCCATCATCAGGGGGATACTGCCAGCTCTGAACCAAACAGATGTGTGCTGAGGAAAGCAGGGACTGAAGTCCAAGATATTTCGCCAGCAAAATCTGTTTTACTGACATAAGGCATCAAAGGCCTGAGCACTGAGGGATGAAAACAGCTACATTTTACATGCATTTTACTGACTGTTATTTTATTTCATTTCTATTTATCCAATTTTCATCAGAGGAAGCCAAGATCCAGACTATACCATTATATGAAAGTCTGGGCAGAGGCCTCAGAGTTGACTACTGGTGCATTCATCCCTGTCCACACCTTTTCTCTCAGTCTGGCCTGAGCTGTATGTGGTGGTGCCCAGGCTGAGGTGTTTCTGGTCTAGGGACCCTGGGTCAGCAACAGAATGTGCTGCAGAGCTGCTGGCACCACAGTGGGCTATGGAACAGTGGCTGATTTGCTACTTGTAGGTGTGCCTCTCTCCTCCTAGTGTCTGGCCTGCACAGACACTTCTGTGCAACTGAGGCTGCAGGAAGAGGTTTTGACCAGCTCATTCAAAGAGGTGCACACCAAAGGGTCATGTCTCTTTCTGCACGAATAAACTGACTCCTGTGCTTGGGCTTTTAAACCCAGTCTGGGACACCACATTTCATTGTGCAGTCTCCCTCTAGAGCTAGTTGGTTTCCCAAGGTGGAAAAAGGAAGAGATAGAGAGATAAGACAGGTGCCTGGGAGACAAAGATTATCTCAGGATATTAATGAATTATGTTCTCAGAGGCCTGGGAAACTCATGCCATGTATTATGAGACCTATAGCAAATCATGGGGGCTCCAGAACCCTGGGCTGTGCTCTGGGCCTAAGGGCTAGTGCGTTGGTTTGATTGAGGAGGGTGGATGTGACTTGCCTGCTTATTGGGGCACAACAGATCCACACAAATCCAACACACTCACTGCAGAAGCCCATTCTAAGCTCCTGTGCTACAGCCATGCCCATCTTCTCCCAGGAGGATGCTCGTGCAGGATGTGGCTCCTTGGGCACATCATGGCAGGGGTGGGGGAGCTCCCCATGCCTTGCTGGGCTCTGCTCTCTGCTCTGCCATCCCATTCCCCTGCAGCTGGTAACAGTGGGGTGCCAGAGGGGAATGAACCAGCAAGCAGGATTTAAAAACCAGAGCAACCCACCCATTCAAGGTCAGACTCAGGTTGAGCTGCACAGGGTTTTCTCTAAGAGGCCACCGGAGCCCTTTTGTTCCTCGCTGCTCTCACCATGTTCATCCCAATGTACATGTGAAAGGAACAATTAACAATAGGGCGCTCCTCTATGAGGATCCAATGCACTTTGAAGTGTCCACCAAGCAAAGGCTCAAGAATGATACATCATTTTCCACTGTGAACATGTCAAACTAGTACAGCAATTGAAAAAATGTCTCCACATGCCTTCCCAGCATGCAGACAGGGACCAGCTGGAGAGCTACTTCATATCCGACATGTCACCTCCTGACAGCTGGCTTCTTGGGAATTTTTGGTATGTAAAGTTTTCTAATTCCTTTTTTAAGTAAATCACAAAAATAAATTCATTCACTTGAAAATTGCAGCCAACCTTTCCTAAAATGAAGTATTTCCTTTGAGACTAAATGAAGAAGAGAGGAAAGAAGATTTTCTTGCACAAATATATCTGCAAAAAATTTTTAAGTGTCGCTAATTGTAAGCGATGTCAACTTTTACTCACTTCTACATCAAAATCTCACAAAGTTTTTTTCCAGGCTGAGGGGTCCATTCAGCAAAGGTATTCCAGCATTAGGTTATCCTGGACCATGTGAGCACACCCACTAACCAAAATGCACACCATTACCTGGGGCAGGGATCCCTCCCCATTAGTGCCACAAACATTTCAAATAGCAGGAACACCTAAATCATGCTGGTAAAGCAAAAGGCATCTCAGTGAACAACTGAGCAGTACAGAGGCAATACAGAGGAGGAGAGGAGAAAAATAAATTTCCATTGTTTTATAAATTTTTTAAACTATTTTTCCCCATTTGGGTGACAGTACTGTTACTCCTTGTTAAGCCTAATGGATGTGGACTTTGAAGCAAAGAGAAAATGGGTCTCCAACTGTTTTGAAATGTTAGACAGTTGCCTGGAACATCTCAGATGGGTCAAATGTGAACTGTTCCTTTTCTTTGTCCTTTTGGGACAAAACTGTCCCACTATGGGCAGTTAAAAGCAAGGATAATTCAGTTGTGTGATCTGTTTTCACTCACCTGCTGCCACCTAAGCCTCTGCTTTGTCTTCAGGCTTGAAAAGGAAAGCCAAGAATCTAAGGGGAGGTGATGATGATTCAAGGCGAAACCAGAAGTACTGGCCTGGAGAGGAGTAATATTGGGATGGAGGAAGACCACTAAAGCTCTTCCTTGGGGATCCTGATTTTAGGTTGCATGTTGACAGTGACTGAAGTGGAAAGACACTAATGATGCACTGATGGCATAATAATGGAAGATGATATTTAACATCATACTGCAAGAACTAGGTGACCTTAAAGATGAATGTAATGGGAGAGGAAAGGATTGCAATAAGTCTGAGCCACACACCTCAGGAACTGATAGCGGGAATTTCTGTCATGAGGGAAAATATCATTGTTTCTAAATGAGAAGGTAAATCAGTTCAAAGGATAAAAATGAATCTCCCTTCATCTAGTCTGACCTTCAAAGCATGTGGAGGGGAGAGGGATGAGGTGGTGTGGTACTTACGGCACTCAGGATCTCAAACTGGCTTAGAGCCTGGCCCCAGCCTGGGATGGAAGTTTGTCCATTCCAGCACCTGCAGGTTCATTCAAAAGGGATGTCTGACAGTGTGTGACTGCAAAGGGGTGCAGCCAAAGGCCTTAGCATCCCTTCCTGTACCCCAACACGCAGGCACTGCAGACAGCAGCAGAGACATCTCTCCCTGGCACTGACACTCACACAGCCTGGTCCTGCCTGCCCCAGAGCTGAGCCTCTAAGCTCAGGGAAAGAGAATATGGGATTTCTCCCCATTCTCATGCTATCCAGTTGTCCCCTTTCCTCACCCTCCACATCTTCTTGTTGAAGCTAACACCTCCGCTCCCAAGAGAACAGCAGCCTGGCACTCCAGCAGATGAAGCTTTGACTCTTTCCCCACCCTCCTTTTCTTTCCCCACTCTTGACAGTCTGCTTTGACCTGAGTGACATCCTCTCTTTGCTTTCAGTGCCTGATTTTCTGCACTTGGGGACAGACTTTGAGCAGGCAGTAAGTGCTGAGGCCGTGCAGAGACAGTGCGGGGGGGCTGCTGCTGCCCCAGAGCCTGCCATTCAGGCAGATGGTGGAGGGGGCCGATGTGAATAGCTCCTGTCAGTCTCACAGAGAGAACTTTACAATTGTGCTACGTGTTGGACTGCACGTGACTAATGCCATTCTTCTGCAGGCTGCAGGCAGGACACAGCTGTTTCTTTAAGGAGAATTTTGTTTTTCTGAGCAGAAAAAAAAAGAACCCATGACAATATTGTAACCATGTATCCAATATTATGCTCCATAATTAGGCATGATCAAAGCCCATCCTGCCGTTCTCTGTTTCTCTTTCTGGTAAATAATATTATGTTTTTTAAAAAACCGTGGCCTTGGTTTGGTCCTTCTGAAGGTTTAAATTCTACCTTCCCACATGGCAGGTATGCACTGAAAAAAAAGCAACAGGGCAAAATATAAGTTTCTTTACATAATTTTGGAGTAAATAAGTACCTCAAGAGCAGAATGAACTCCGTCACAAAATGGTATAGGGTGTGTCTGTTGAGGAGAAACAGTGTTGCAAAAGGAATTTTAAAAATACAGGCATTAATATGAACATATAAAAGGGTGACAACCTTCTCTTAAAAGCTGCAAAATTAGAAATACACAATGGCTCTGGACAGGGAAGGAGTTTGGCTCTTGAGTGCATGGTACAGAAGAGCCATGCCAGACCAGAAGGGTAGTGTGTTCCTCCTGCCTGCATTTTGGCCAGGCTCACAGCCCCTCTCCGTGCTCCACTCTTTTTGGCAAGGCTTCTCCCCATGAGTGTTTCTGCACTGAAATCTGTTCTGGGTGCCTCAGCCCAGAAATGCACTCCTGACACTGCTGCACCTGCACTCTCTTACCACAGGACATGGCCCTGTGCCACAGCCTGGCCAGGGCTGCACTTGCACTTGGCAGCCCCGGCGCTTGGACAAGGTGCAGGCAGCCCCAGGCAGTGCTGCCTTGGGCTGGCCCCACGTCAGGATGGCCATGAGGCTTCAGGCAGGCAGCAATCTATCCAGCAAGGTGTGTGGTTCTATCCCTAACATTTCCTTCTGGCTGCCTCCCTTGTTGTATTTCCAGACATGGTATCTGCCCACCAGCACTGGTGGATCACCCCATGGAGTGTGGAGCAGGGCAAGAGCCTTGGTTTGGCTGGTGAGTGAGCATCACCCATAGATGTGTGCAGGAACTGGCTCAGCACAGGGCGAGTTCAGAGAGGATGAGCTTTGCTTAAAGCACTTTTGCCGTCCCCTCTAGAGGGTAAGCCAGGACGTGTCTGAGCAAAAGGGTGTCTTTGATCTCTTTCTTCTACTTCCATTAATGAGCCACTGAGGCTGTAACAAGGTGTGTTTCTGCGGTATAGCAGCCCCAGCTCAGATGTTGTTTGTGCAGCCCAGATTGACCTTGGACCCATATTTGACGTATTTTATACATAGGATTGATAGAGACAATAAAAGCTAACACTAGCTACTATTTTAGTTTCTCTTAATTGATAAACAGTTAGAAATAACAAGAGTCATTATTGTCAAACAAAAGTTTCTTCCTTTCCTATAATGACAGAAATAGCTGATGAACTACAAGCCTTTTCTTGTACCAATCTTCTAATTCTCTTGGTGGTCTGCAGTACAGAAGCTATGTGGGAGCTCTTGCAGTCCCAAGTGTCCTACTGGAGAGACAGTAGGATAAAGACTCAGTATCCACCCTAGCTGGGCTATCCATGCAGATGGCTTAGACGAAACTCTTAAGATCTCTAAATCTTCTCTACACTACCTGTTGTCTTGATTGGTAACTTTAGCACTATTCACAGTTTGGGGAATTCAGCCACTTTTGCAGTAGGCAGCCGTTGCACAAGGAAGTAGAACCAGCACGTACCAAGTTCGATGTCATCCCTCCATCCCAGTTTTGGAAGTGTCCTTCTCTAAAACTGACCTTATGCTCTAAAGGAGTATGTGGAAGTGACAAGGGCTGCAGCTGTTACTGGGGCCCCTGTGAGAACCCCTAGAACGGTCCATATTAGGTGAGTGCCAGGAAATG
This sequence comes from Taeniopygia guttata, assembly GCF_048771995.1. Classification (NCBI taxonomy): domain Eukaryota; kingdom Metazoa; phylum Chordata; class Aves; order Passeriformes; family Estrildidae; genus Taeniopygia; species Taeniopygia guttata. The sequence continues at coordinate 49,776,928 of NC_133030.1, read as the reverse complement.
AGAAGTGCCAGGAAGTGCACATTGCACTTGATGAGCAACCTGGGCACAAGGAGCTTTTCAGGGTCTGCTGTTCTGCAGGCTAGCAGATGGAGAAACTTCCACAGGAAAGGCAATAATCATCATACAGACTGAAGGACCAGGCATTAACTGCAGCACCAGCTGCTGCCACCCTCAATGCGCTGATGGTCTCCAGGTGTACACCCGTGAGCTGAGCACCTCGAGACGTCAGGTCTGCCTCTCAGAGCGATGCATTTGACTCCTGGACTCTGCTGACACGGGTAGCTGGCCTGTGGAAAAGGCAGGGAGCAGCCGGGCCGGCCGTGCGCCCTTCCGGGGCCGCGCCGGGAGCCCGAGCGGGGCCGTGCGGCCGCGGGGCCGCCAGGGGGCGCTGCGGGAGCCCGGCTGGGCCCGGCCGCGCTGCCACAACCGGGCGGGGGCGCTGCTGCTGCTGCTGCGGCTGCTGCTGCGCGCCCGGGCCGGCCGGGCCTGCCTGACTGCATTACTGCCTGCATTACTGCCTGCCTGACTGCATTACTGCCTGCATTACTGCCTGACTGACTGCATGACTGCCTGACTGCTGCCTGACTGACTGCATGACTGCCTGCCTGCTGCCTGCCTCCGGCCCGTGCTGTTCTCGGCCCGGGCAGCAGCAGCCTTTACTCCGGCCACAAAAGCCACCATCAGGGGCTAATTGTTATTTATATAAAATTCCCTCCTCTCTTCTCCTCCTTCGCTCGGCGATGCAGGGTGCGGTCGGGCGGTGCTCTCCCCTCCCCACACGGTGCTGCTGCTAAAATGCACCAGGAGAGCAGGAGAAGCCGTCTGAGGCGAACACACGAGCTTTGGGCAAAAGGTTCAAAGCCGCCTGAGCAATGCAGCCTCTGAGCTCCCTCAGTGCATTGGCGCCTGAGCACGCTCAGCACTTTCCAGGTGCTTGAGTCCAGTTCTTCGGGACCAGTCCTGCAAATCACGAAGCCAGTATTAATCAAAGTATTGGTGTTCAGAATCAGTCTCTGCTGGAGCTCAGTGTTTGCTCCAGGTGTTCTGGGTTCATTACTGAAGCCAAATTTTATATGAGCATGAATTTTTACAGTTACCAAATTAGGTTCCATCATGAGCTTTCATTAAAAATACAAGAGCTGGGTACTTGGAGCAGATTAGCGCTCTGCTTTCCTGGGATATAATAGTGTTTACATCCACTGGGATCCTATCGTGGGTGTTGATGTGAGGCAGCAGGGTTTGGTATGTGTTTCTGCAGAATGTAAAGGACTTAGAACACCAATATAGTGAATTAAAAAAGCCAAACCACCAAAACCACAAAACAAACAAAAAAAAATTACATTTATTGGCCTTAACACAATCTTTTCAACCATCTTTTGCAGAGCGAATGCAAATAAAGAAAAAAAAGTATTCAGTTGTTTATGACAAATAACCAGAATACCTAGAATACCTAACTAACCTAACTTTTTCAAGTCTGATGTTAGGTCTGTTACTTTTCTTTTTTCTTTCTGCCCTCAATGAACTTGGTACATCTGTCACTGTTGCACAAGCTAGATCTGTGCATGCAACTGCCAGGCATGAGCAGAGCTTCATATGAGACAGTGATATTGGGAGTCCTGGTTTGATCCATCATGGAGACCAGGGAAATTAATCTGGGTGGAAGGTGCTTTTAAGCAATGCTTCACTCACAAAATTCTATAATCAGTAGCTCATGGTGAATGAGAAGATTTGTAGCTATTTCTGAGAATAGCTTAAATGTCTATTATTTGCAGAGTGATTTGCACCTTGGCAATGTAATGTAATAGTCTTTTATATCTGATGAGATTTTTATGTCTGAGAAGGTTTTTATACTTAAAATACTTACCAGAATTTGTATTGTTTTCTTCAGGAGAGCGTATTATGGAGCTGTACTCCAGGATAGCAGAGAGTGATATAGGCAACACTTTGGCACAACTTTGACAATCCTCAGCTTAGTGACTGCTGTTTGTTCCAGCGCAGAGAGATGAAGTAAACTAGAAGAGACTCACCAGTTTGCCAGACTGACTGAAGCCAAGCTCTGGACCTGCTTGTTAGAGGAAGACCTGTAGGCCATAGAGCTGCCTGTGCTGAGAATAAATTGGAAAAGGAAGGGTGAAAATGCAACTTGCTGTCCTACTAGAAGTCCCCTCACTTAGAAAAAGAGGTATAAGCATATTATGTGTGCTCCAGATCCCAGTTCAGGGGAACACATGAGCACAGATTTTGTGCACCATACAGATGTCAGCACAGACTTGGTCACATGGACTCTAACAAATGAACCTTTGATTAGCAGCAGTCACCTCTCCCTAACCCACTTCGTTGGTACTATACACAAGGCTACTCCACTGCACTCCCATGCTGAACAGAATGCTAACTCTTGGATACTGAAGGGGTCCCCATACGTGAGCTAGTAAAGAAATTACCCTCAGTTGAAGAGCTCAATCTAGGTGTGCAGGAGCCTTCTTTTAAGGATTACTTTTGCTAAAAAATGCAAAAGGTTGACATTTCTGATAAACAAGTAATTATACCTGCATTGTTCCCAGAGCTGAAGCTTTGATGGAGAGGAGGAACAACCGTGGGCAAAGAATCTCTGCAAAGCAGACCCTCTTGGATAAATCGACCCAAGCCAAACAATGAGGACAAAACGCCATTCAACTAAGTGTGCTAAAAGAGCTCAAACATGGAATTGCTGAGCTACCAAAGCAGAGCTTAAACCAACCACCATCTCAAGAAGCAAAAGTGAGTCATGTGATAGCTAGTTGTATGAGTGACAGAATAAATAAAGCAACATTTTCTCTGGACTGGTGGTAAATTTACAAAAGGAGTTTCCAAGGGCTTATGTTGTGCTCGGTGCTGTTCACCACCTCTGTATGTGGCATGTCAAAATGTGTGAATACTGGCAGAGTTTGCAGATGATACAAAATTATTCACAATAATCAAAGCTAAAGCTGACTGTTGCAGAAGGAGCTTGTAATACCAACTGACAGTGAAGTGCCAGATGAAATTCAATATTGACAAGTACAAAGTAAGGCACTTAGGGCAAAAATAACTCTACTTATATATGTGCAGTGACAGTCTCTAGATAGAAACACTTAAGAAAGATCTTGGGTAACTGAAATTAAGGTATGAGGCTTTTGAAAACATCACTTACTGCCCTGCAACAGTCAAAAGGCAAATTGGATAGTAGGAGTTGCTGAATGAGGGAAGACAATAAAGTAGAGGAGAAAATAATATTACATATTATCAGCACTGATCTGATAACTTTCAAAAAGATATAGAACTGGTAGCAAGGATGGTCAGAGTTTTGTCACATTGTATTTTTCAGGAAAGACTAAATTAGAGTTTTTCAGCTTGGAAAGATGACTACTTGAGGGGAGTTGATCACCAATGGCATGGAGAAGGTAAACAGGACAAGGTTTATTTGTGTTTCTCCAATGCAAGAATTAGGGGTAACAAATTAAATTATCCTACAGTAGATCTAAACCATAAGGAAGGAATTTTCCACATCATGCATTAAATGATGGAACTTGTTGCCAAAACAGCTATTTGTTCTTGCACAAATATGTTTAAAAAAGAGTTAGACAAAATTATGTCATATAGGACCATTATTAAGATGAAATATCCACCTTCAACCTTCCACCTTCAAGCTCAGAGGCTCCTGAATATATTGATCGTCAAAAGCCAGAACAGTACAGAGTACTGTGTACTGACTGGCACTTTCCTTGTGCACTTCCTTAAATATCCACATGGGCTGACATCTGAGGTAGGGCTCTGGACTGCAGAGACCTTTAATCACAATCAGTAGAGAATTTTCATTTGAAGGAATGGGAAAATACATCCTGGATATATTATGCAGTAAGAGGCAAGGAAAAGGTGTTCTGGAACCATATGAAAAACAAGGTCCCATTTCTCTCTACCTACTGTTCAAAAGTGTGTTTGGGACAATTCTGCATTTATAGCAATTTTGTTTTGATCCTCATAAAAGGACATATGCAACTCAGAAAAGTTTAGTTATGATTTCTTTTGAAGATTAGGTTGTTCTGAGGGGAGCTAACGTAATTCAAAGTGTCATCCATCATGAAAAAAATATTTTTTGAGAAGATTTTGTTGTTGCTCTTGTGTTATTGTCTCAGTCACACCATCTTTCCTTACATCAGAATATACAGTACTAAGCCAATCAAAACAAAAGTCCCAGTCCAGTTCTGAAAGCAGCAACATCCTGCTTACCTCCAAAGCCTCTCTCCAGCACAGCTGAAAGTCAGTGTGGCCATTCATTTCCACACACTTGAGTGTATGTATGCTTGCAGATTTGTGGCACAGGAGAAAATTCAAGTCAGAGAGAAAGAGAGAGAGAGAGAGAGAAAATTACATTCTTATTTGTTTGTTTGCAGGCCCCATCAGGGGTTCAGATGCAGTAGTTCAATAGCACAGTATCTGCATCCAGACTGAATATAGGGTCTAAGACAGAAAGTAAGCAGTTGTTGAGGGCACTACACACTTGCCAGCAGCCAGGTGCAGGCTTGACAGCAGGAGCAAACAAGCTCCTCGGGCAGCACAAATTCAATTTTGTTCAACTTGCTGAGTCTCACGTTGCACTGCCTGGTCTGCAAACACGGGAGGCACATTCCCGATGGAGCTAAACCACTGAGATGGAGCTGTTTCTGCTGTTCCACTTTATCACACAGATTTCATGACCACATTTGAAGACATATTTGACACCTAGACAGAAGCCAAAGACTTTAAGATTTCCTAGAGTGAGACAAATACCCAGCCTCAGCCCCACGAGCCTTCAGATACTGAAAATAAGTGTTTGGTTGAAAAACTTTGGTTGCTTTCTGTTCCAAACAGCTCAGCTTTGATAAATGCAGCAGGATTGATCTGTGCTGTGCATCCCTTAACTGAGTTACATGTATAATCCTCCCTGGAACGGAACATTTACATTCCACTGACCTAGTTGAAAAAATGCATTAATTTTAATTTATGCAAAATTCTCCCAATAGAAGAGTGAGAAGAGAAAGTCTATGTCTTATTTGCAGTCCTTGCCTGCTTGGAGCTAGAAGTGAAGCCAACTTTTTAATCAGGATTTTTTGAAAAAGCTGGGGCATTTCAATGAATGTCTTGTTCGTATAAATCTAGACAGAGCTTTTTTACCTCCCATATATCTCTCACAAATACAAAATGTGCCATTAACCTGTCCCCTCCCCACTGAGTGGTGCCTCTCTGCCTCTGGAGACCCTTGGGCAGTGGGGCACCAGGGACAGTTTAATACAGACTTCAGCCAGACACCTCATTCCAACTCCCTCAGTTGCACACCCAGCTGCTGATCCCATATGGAGATGATAGGGAACTTTATTGTTGAAGAAGGAAGTTACTGGTGCATATTCCTGTATCATCTGACCTGAAAAGCCCCAAGAGCATAGTTAGTCCACACCCCAGCCCCAGTGCTGCAGCTCTCTCAAAGGATAAATGGCCAGTAGTGTTTGTGAGAACTGGTTGTGTAGCCCAAAATTTGACTGTAGGGTCACTTCATCTCTGTCAGTAAGTCAAACACAACAGGTGCATGTACAGAAGGGACTGAGTGGAGGGTAGTTTAATATTGCCTCATCATGGAAAATCAGAGGGATAGATGTCCTCGTTAGAATTCCCTTTAGTACGGATTACTTTGGGATCTTGACTCAGAAATGTTGCTGCTACTGCAGCCAGCCAGCCCTGTTTCCACATGGGAGGTTGTCAGAGCAAGGAATAGCTAGGAACCATCATTTTTTGCTCAGCAGGCTTTTTGGCAGCTACCAGCATTGCTTTAATCAGTGCAAAGTAAACCAATTAAGTAGCTTTTCATGCTAAAATGGCCCAGGAAAAGGAGAGCACCACAATAGCTAAGTAATCTTTTTCTTTACTCCTGCTTAAGGGGTAGATTTGGGGCAGGTGAGCATGGGGTCCTTTCTCTGTCTCTGGAGGCTCAAACCCAGCCTGCCTCATTCATGCTGATAGCCCAGCTATGGCTGAGGGGGCTCTTCTCTCTGTGCCCAAAGTAGGAACTCTGTGAGCCTGAACAATGCCACAGCTGTACACAGGAGGCTGTATGTGACCTGGGGGAGCAGCTCAGAAAGCCACTGATCTGGGGAGATGTTCAGATCCAGATTCTGCCATCAGCCTTCCCAGAAACACCAAAGGCAGCCCATGCTCATGCAGTATTGCTGCACAGCATGTTGTCTCATGTAGTCCTTGACAGCTACCATGTAAACACAGGAACCACAACCTGAGCAGAGGAAAAAAACTAAACATAGAGGTATCTGCAACTGCGTAATTCTTACATCTCCTTATCATGTAATACCCCTGCTGTTTATAGTTTTGCACCTTTCTTTGTTTCAAACTCACCTTTGTTGTAACTGTAAGAATGAGAAAAATTACCCTTGTAGGTGCAAGGAAGCATCTGTGTTTATTGGAGTATCACAGGGATGAATTTTATTACTAATGTGTAAGGGCAGGATCTACCATGCTTTCAGGAGATTGCTGCCCACCTAACATGGTATTTTTTCTTGGTTGCTGATATCTTTAGCTTACAGTAAAGCTCATTTCAGATGGAAAGTACTGTAGACGTTTCGCTCATTACCAATGGAAATGCCACGGTGTGTTCTCAGTGAGGCTCTGAATGTGCTTATCTCCAGCTGTTTAACAACACGTATTGCTGAAGAAGGGCAATCCCTACACTAGACTGCAGCTGCTCTGAGAGATACAGTATCGTAAAATGCAGACAGTGATTTGTGACAATAGAGAAATATTTCTTATTTTCCTCAGCCAAAAAGCAGTCCTTTTGCACTCTACCTTATGCAGAATTAAAAAGCTTTTATGAAAAGTAACTTTTCCTATTTTCTAATAAATGAAGACTGGTAACATTAGGAGTGCAGTATCAGGCAGGTATAAAGAAAGAAAGGCAAGGAAAGCAGGAGGAATATTGTCCAAAGAAAGTACTCCATCAACTCCCAGAACATTTTGACAGATCTATTTGGTAATTAAACCAGCAATATTAGTTTCAGATATTAAAACCCAATTGTCAACTTCTCAAGCCTAGATAACTCACAAGCTGTCAGATGTCCTTCCAAATACACATCCTCTCTCACAAACGTACTTATTTTCTGCAGCTGGACTTTGGAACAGTCTGAGAATAGTTGTTTCAAGACAGAAATATGAATAGAAAGAAAGATCTGCGATGATACAATCTTTGCTAAAAAGAAAGTAAATAGAAATAATAATATCATCTCTCTGTGCAATTTAAAATTTGGAGAACTCTGTCAGGACAATAGGAATTTTATTAGCCATTCTTTCAGGCATGGATGTGTTGAGAAGAGACCAGAGTGGTTCACCAGCATGAGTAGCCATAGCTTGGTAAAGACAGTCTGCAGGTGGAAATATTCTTTCAGAATAATCTTTATTTTCCATGGAATTTCTCATGATCTTCAGTAATTTGATTAACTCCTAGTTTATATGGATTTGCTATTATTAATCTGGTTTTGTTTTAAGAATCAAGATGTTATTCTGTAATGTCACTCTAGAGGCAAAGCTGACCAAAGACTTTCTTGAGAGAGAAGATTGTTACAAGGTTTTGAAGACACCTGGTGTTTTGTGCCATCGCATCAGACACTAGCTGAGAAAGCTGCACAGAATCATGGTTGTTCTCTGTCACCAGGTAGGATTGCTTCAATAGGGGTCCACTGTGCCATACCCTGCACCAGACCCTTTTCTCTACAAGGGTGTCTACCAGTACAAGCACTTGGCAGACCAAACTGGAGGTGCTGGTAAATGTGTTTTGAGGGAAGAAGCAATCTATCAAGAGACTGGCAAGGCTTTCTATATGAACTGAACTGACCCAATGTGATCTCACAACATCTAGGAACAAAACTATCCCTAAATATTGTTTTGTTCAGCTTTTGTTTGCTACCTTTAGGACAGGCTTTGTTGAATACCACAAGGGCATGGTAGCCTCATTGGCTTGATGCAGATGCATTAGTCCCTTTCTTCTCTTCTTGCTATTGTTTAGTTCATATTTATGCAAGCACACTGGTCAGAAACTCGTTGGGACTAAAATAAAGCATTTTTTTTTTATTTTAAATAAGAATTAATCAGTAATTATCTATTCATTATTTCCTGGACCATTTGGCTTACCCATGTTTAATCCAATGGGTTAATTCATTTTATGTCGGTTCAGCTGTGTCACATCATGTTTCTTGATTGGGTGAATGAAACCTTTGAAATGGGATGTAACAAGTAAGGAATACCTTGTTCATTCTTGGGTTTGTGTGTGACTGACCAAATTATTTCATCCAGATCAGTGCAGCCAGCCATCACAGGGTGAATGCAGCATGTCAGCTGCACAGAGAATAAGTGGAGTTTGAAAATGTCATGGCAGACCTGGTCCCACTGCTTTGAATGATGCATCTCTTTTTTTACAAACCTTTTGTAAGAAAAAAAGTTAACTGGCCCTACAAAATGATCAGCACTATCATCTGCTTGTTTGTTTTTATTTAACAGTGACTTTCTAAAACCTTTTAAATGCCTGTTTTCATCACTGGACTGAGTCTGATTTTGTTATCTGAATGCACTTTCCAGGATAACTGTTACCAAAAAAAAAAAGGAGCAAAAATAAAGAAAACCACTGTAAAAAAAATTAAATGGAACAAAGTTAAAAACTGAAAACTGAACTGATTCAAAATGAGTTTTTTCTAAACTTGTTTTTGTATTTTAAGGCACAAGCATGCCTATCAACTAGTCATCATTATTTCAGCAATTGTAATACACAGAAACCTTATCATGCCAGGACTTAATTGTCTTTGCCTTTAGTCTTCTGTCCAGGCTGAGCTTTAGCTTCTCCTCTTTATTTCCCTTTATCACAGATTCATTTTATTTCTATCATCATCTTGCTAACAGCTCTTACTTAGATGTAGAGAAAAGTAGGATCTCACCCATATGTTTATCTTGCTACTGGGAATTATCTGAATAGAAAATAAGCACAATCAACACTCATTTACCATGAAAAAGCAAGCTGGAAAGTGTCAGAGAGCTGCAATGAATGAACTTCTCTTGCTAATGACTAGCTGGCCTTGTTATTAATGTGGTTATAATAATGTTAAGCTTCTCTATTAAGTCAGCAGATGGGGGCTATTGGTTACACTTCATTTCTAAGAAACAGGCCCATCTTTCAATTATGTTGTAATTCATGGGGTCTTTAAATGCCTGGAAAATGCAAGTTCAAGAACATCTCATAGAAGATGCTGCAAAGTTTAACTGAAACAAAAATCTCTGTTTAGAAGGACCGCATTTGCAAGCTTGTGGTTCACTTCTTCCCTGTTCCCAGATGAAGGGAAGAAATTGATTACCCCGTGCAGATTTGGAACAAAAATTCATAACAAATAAAACTGAAAGTAAGTGAAGATCATCCTGAGGACATGATTGAAGTTGTATTCTTAAAACCCTCTGCCAGAGCCCTCAAAATGCTGAGTTACCTGGTTGTGCTCAGCAGTCACATACTGGTGTGCAGCTGAAATTTTAGAGTGCCTGTCCGCATCAGAGGACAGGTGTTACAGCATCTTTATCTTCCTCATGCCTCTGATCCAAGGGTCCATTTTCAGTCCCTACCTATTTCTGGGACATAGATATGTTGCAGTCCATTCTGGAGCTGTGGGCCACCCAGGGGAGCAGGGCAGCAGGATCCTCATGTCTCTCAAGTTTCTGGATATGCAGGGAAATAGTGTTACCTCAAGGATGCTCCTGGACAGTGACGAAAGCAAAGCACCACCCATGCTGTTTGCATCCCTGTACACACACAGCTGTATATATCTGAGCTCCCAACCTTGCCCAGGTCCCAGCAGCACTACTGCCCCATCCTGCTGTGCACACACTGTGGGGACGGGTTCCAGGTACAGCCTGCGTCACCATGCCTGTTTGGGAGGGAAGCAGTCTTCTTCCCTCTTGGTGTTCTTGGTTCCAGGTACAGCCTGCGTCACTATGCCTGTTCAGGAGGGAAGCAGTCTTCTTCCCTCTTGGTGTTCTTGTCAGTTGCTCTCTGTCTCGTTCTCATTTTCTTTCTACTGCTCCAATGAGACATCTCAGCTCCTGCCAGCATGGCAGCAGTGATTTACTGGTTACATTGTGGGTAGGGACAGAGCCTGAAGTACGTCTCTTATTCCCCCATCTCCTGATCTTTCAGCTCCAGTGAGTTGCACTGCACTGTGGACATGAGAACACCTTTGTTTAAGGTCCAGCTCTGCAGGACTTATGGGAAGAGCCCTGGTCCCAGGCAGTGGGGGCTGTTGTTCAGCTAGTAACTGTAGGGGTGTCTATAACAGAGAGCATTTCTGACACTCTCAGGACAAAGCACTGGCTGCAGAGAACAGCCTGCAACATTTCACCTCCCTGTTTAGAATGAAGCAGCCTTTTGAATTTGAGAGTGACTGATATTCATGACCTTTTCATCTCAGAAGTAAAGGGCTGTATTCAAATATGCTCTGCCTGCATCTTGGGATGTGCAATGAACTGACCTGCCCTTGAAAACAGGACTTCAAATGACTTCACTTCCCTGGGTCTTGGTCCTGCGAAGGGAATGAGCTGGGGATTTGCTCATTCAGGGTAAGAAATTTCATGCGGGATCAGGGGTAGGCAGTTTCACTTTCCATCTTGCTCAGCTGTGACCAATGCCCGGGCATGCTGCATCTCAGGCTGCTGATGGCAGTAGGGCTGGCTGGCTGGAGGGGACTTGCAAGAGCCCAAGTGTGGGTCCCACCACAGGACACAGGACAGGACATGCCCCACTGCCAGCCAGATTACAGTAATGTGTAGCTTGTTGTCCTCCCAGTGTGTCTTGTACTGCCATTTTGTGGTGGGAATTGTCTCACACACTGACAGGGTTTGAGAGCTAGTGCTGCCAACAGCTTGTCCCACTAATGGATTTGAAATCCCCTGAATGGTCATGAGGGCTGGAAAACTGAAACCATGTTTTGTAGAGCCACCAAACTTTTGCAGTTGCCACAGCAAGAGGAGGAACCCCTGTGAAAGATGCAGGGAAAATGCTTACTTAACAGGGATGAAAAATTAATTTAAGATATGTGCTATCTCCTGGCACAGACTTACAAAGACAACATGTAAAAATGAGCAAGAGGGCTGAGGTGTTTTAATTCCAGGTACAGGGCTCTTAATTTCCTGCATGCCTGAATACAAACAAATATCTGACAGATTTAACTGCGGGTCTGATTCCAGTTCCTTGCAGGAAATAGCAAGGCCAGGATTGTTGCTTGCAGGCTTATGAAAATTACGGCAAGACACAATTCTTTAAAATTAAGATACTAGAGATATTACTTTTTGTGCAACACAAGAATATCTGCTAAGCTTTATTATTTTCATTATATCACAGGCTTAGTAATGCCTAAACCAAGGCAGAGTTTGTTTTCTCTCTACATAGTAGAAGGGAAGTCCTGAGAACTGCAGTGGTGCAACTGAGAAGTAAATTAGGTTGATGATATTTTTGCAGATTTGGGCTTCATTTAGTGTACCTCCTTTTGCATGAATTGTCTTTTCAGGCTAGAGCTCTGCAGCTGTATGTAGGCACGGGGAAAAAAAAACAAGAAAACTTTCTCAACTATATGCATTATCAACTAGTCCTGAGGCTCATCTGAAGCTGTTGTACCTACTTAGGCAGTCCTTGAGGAGCTTTCAGATCATAATGAATTTATGCACCCTACTTCATTTAAATACACGGAGACGCCTTTTTAAAGTGCATAATCCTGAGCTCTCCTGTTTTGTTTTGCCCATCAAACAGGAAGGTAGTTGGGATCAGTCCCTGTTCACAGAGCTATTACAAGGGAATAAAAACTATTTCAGTGAACTCACTGCAGGGGTGACACCTCAGGATGCAATGCTTGGTGCAGTGAGAAGTATCCAAGGGATTAATCCGGGGACACTGATGCCCAGATGGGCTGGGGAAAAGGGGGAAAGCCTGCTGCAGACTGTGCCGGGGTACCTGAGCAGGTCCAGCAGGTCCACCTGACTGCAGATAAAGTAGCTGTGGGTGATGGAGAGCTGACAGTACCGGCCTCTCCTGTGCAGGGGATTGTGGCTGGTGAGCTGTCTGGAAGGGGTGGCTCTGGAGCAGTGCCAGCAGCGCCCGTGCTCGCGGCTGCCAGCGAGACGATTTCTGATCAGGTACGATTTGTGACAGTGAGCGCAGTGCGCGCAGCCCGTGCGCGGATCACAGAGCGCGCCTTCCCGCGGAATTCCACCCGCCATAAGTGACAAGTCACAACCAGGCCTGCCAAGTGTTGAGTTCTGTGAGAGCCCCTTGACAGGGTCCACAGCTGACAGACCCAGGCTTTGGAGCATTTTGAACACAGTCTTTAAGCCATGTTGTCCACAGCTTGGTGTTTTGCCCTTGGCAACCTGCTTGAAGAGGTTGTCTAAAGCACAGCAGATCTCCTGCCCTACATGTGCCCCAGTACTCCCCTTCTGAGATAGGGGTATCCAAGCCTTCTCGATGTCTTTCAACAGACTTTTTCTCATCACAAAAACTAAGGATGGGAAGTGCTATTTTTTGTACATTAAATTAAAAAAAATCGAGTAATAATTAAGTAAAAGTTAAATTTAAAAATACAAAAAGTAAAACTGCACCTCAGACCTAGATGACGTCATCATGCTTGTCAGGGGACAGATGCAGATGAAATCTCATCCATGCAGATGAGGCTGACATCTTCCCTGTGATCTGAAGGAAGAATAAGGCTAGAAGATCTCCTGTGACAGTCACTAGGAGCTGGCAAAGCAGCAGCAAGTCTGGCTTGCACAGGAGTCTGCATGGTGGCAAGCTTGCCCCAGCAGGCTAGTTAAGGCCACCTCAGGTACCCCTACACAACAGGGGGTGTACCAGGACATGCAAGGGCAGGCCAGGAAGCTTCACTCTTTTGAAGCAGTATTGACTTCAGCTTGCCCCTCAATCCATACTCTGGTTGCCCTCCTTCTAAAAGAGAAAATTCTTTCACAACCCCCTTGCTCCCCTCCCTGACACTGTCCCTTGCTGGTAATTAAATAAGGGACTAATGGAACATGTCATGATGGTAAGTGCTTAAAAGATTTCTCTTTCTGTCTTCATTTGAGACATTTTAGTATCAGCTAGCAGTTTCCAGTCATCATGATAATTTATTTAAATGATTTATGTGGAAAAGCAAGGCATTCCACAATACCTCTAAGACGCATCCTGGAGCGTGGCTGTTGCTGGCTAACACGGCCTCTGGGAGCTGAGGTACTCATTTACACCTTGTACTTTTTATCTCTGCAGGGAGGTGATTACCCCTGACAACAACACCCCTTGCCAGGGATTTTAAGCATTTCTGCTTGAACAAATATGAAGGTACATGGAATTTAAAAAGCACAGTGCACATGAACAACATGGGAAATAATTATTTCAACAGTGCTCAATGCTACAAAATGAAACAAAAAGAAACAAAAAAAAATGCAAACAAACTTCAGGAACAGATTTCCCCAAAGTAAAACCAAAACATATTTAGGGACTTCAGAACAAAAAGGGGGAAAGGGGGACTGATTAATCTGGGGCAATAGTCAGACAGTAGACTCTACCCTGTTAAAGCTTTCAGGAGCATTGACTGAGTGCTGCTGCAGAAAGTACATTTTTGATCATAAAACAGTAGCGAGCCATTCTGCAAAAAACATGCAAGTAATTTATGGGCTCACCATTGCCTCTAGAACTGCCTGCTTTATCCATTTGCAAAGAAATATTGCCAGTTAAACAAGACTACAGTGTACTAAAAGTTGACTTGGCATGTTCTGAAGCTCTTCAGTGAGCAGTGCCATCTGTTCTTCTCTGGACTCAGTGATGTCCCTGCAAGTTGCGTTAATTTGCAGCCTTGGAGTCCGATCCTAGTCACCTCCAGCTTTACTACAAATGCCTTCCCAATACCAAGGATGTGATATATGCAGACATATTACTTCCTTGTCTGCATGCACAGAGCTAAGGGGATTTTGAGACTCATTCTCCTGGTCAGCTGGAGTCAGAAGAGTGTTTAGCAATTTCTGCCTTTCAGACACTGGGAGCAGGAGCAGAATGCAATGGGCTGGCTCTCCTGGACCTGGGCAGGGAGGTAGCCTGAATGGAACACCAGGGCTCGATGGAGCACTCCCACGCACTCACAAATAGGTGTGTTCAAGCTTGCTTCCAGTATGGTTGTAAGGTGACACTTCAAACACCACATCAGAGGGCTTTGGATGCACCTTACCCAGCTGCCCTCTATGTATACATGTTTTCCAAAAGTCAGTGAGTAAATTAAGATCTTCAGCAGGTGACTGTGACTTTATTAAGGCTTTGAGCCTGTGTTGCTACAGTAGGAAGGAGACAGGCAAGAGACCCTCCTGCATGAGGCAGTGTGCACCACTGACGCTTTTCCCAGAGCGCTGGTTGCCTGGCCCCTGGCACACAACTTATTGATCCAAGAGGCAGAAGGGAGCATTCCACCTTGCTGTCTGTTTGCAGTCAGAGAGAGCTATCAGGGCTGAGAGGAACATGATAAGTAAGAGTATTCCTAAATCTAAAGTGCAAGTTATTTTCTCCCAGGGACCAGGAGGTCTGTTAAGCATTACAGAGTGCACAGTCTGTCAAGTCAATCAGCAGATGTGATGTCTTGCCACAAACTCTGCCCAAGAAAGGGGTCTCCACACCAAGGATAGAGAGCACAAGCCTGAAGGGAGCATGTCCTTGTTTTCCCTGCTCTCTGCTGGTGTAATGGAACTATCAAAGCTTTACTGCTACAACCTGAGCCAGCGCAGCTGGTGCTGCCTAGGTGGTAACATGCCCTGCAACTTGGGTAAATGTTTGCCCTGTGTTTGCCCCATGTTCCCCCTACCCCCAACCCTATTTCTCCATTTCTGAGAAATTTCAGCAAAACCAACAGTAGCAGCCTTGCTAGGTAATACCTGTTTCCCAGGGCCACTGCCAAAGTGAACAAAGTTAAACAGCCTTCCATCCAACTGGGGACCTTGTCTCTGAAACACTCAAGGCTCAGGCATTTGTTCTCATTACACTTTGTAAGGCACAGGCTTTCTCAAAAGCAATAGGTTTTTAATAGACTCCTTAGCTTTGATGACATGGTGTTTTTTGATAAATAATAAAATACCCAACTCAGAAATAGCTATTAATTATTTACTGAAATAGCAACTACAACCTGGGTTGCCTCATTGCCAATGCTCCATTGCAGTCTACAACCTCCTTGAGAGGGGAAGAGAAGAAACAGACACTGATCTCTTCTCTCTGGTGACATTGGCAGGACCCAAGGGAACGGCCTGAAGTTGTGTCTGAGGAGGTTTAGATTGAATATTAGAAAAAGACTCTTCACCCTGAGGGAGACTGGACACTGGAACAGGCTCCCCAGGGCAGTTGTCACAGCACCAAGCCTGACAGAGTTCAAGAAGAGTTTGGAGAATGCTCTCAGGCACATGGTGTGACTCTTGGGTATTTTTCTGTTCAGGGACAGGAGCTGAACACTATGAGCTTTGTGGGTCCCTTCCAACTCAACATATTCTTTGATTCTGTGAAGAATTGGTCACTTTGTAAACAGACACTCCGCAGGTGACCAGATCATGATCCTGTTGATTTAGTGAGTTTTTTCCCATTTAGTTCAACAAGAGCAGGAGGAGCCACTTTGTTCATTTAAGTTACACTTGTAGGCAGATCTACTGACTCTGTGAAAGTTATATCAGTCTCTGATGTCAGAACATTTGATTTTGTGCATGCTGGCATAACTCAGCAATAATCCAAGTAAGTAGGTGAAGTCCGGCTTGTGTCCATTATTTGCAATGATAAATACCTGCATTATTAGTCATCAGAACACTAATTGCTGGTTTATAGGCTAAAATGGGCAAATCACTAGCAATAAAATATCATTATGCCTCTAGCTGAAAGTTTGATAGCTGATAGGTGGTTTGGAATATTAACCAGTACAAATAAAAAGTAAAGAACACTCTGGGGAGGTATCCTAAGGACAACTCTGGACAGACACCAAAATTAAGTTGAGAAATAGGTGTCAAACAGGTACTAAGCAGAAAAAACAGTAGACCTGCTTTTACTATTAGCAGAGTGTTTTGATTCAGATGCAGTAATAAAATTATATTAAGAGAACAGATAAAACCCTGAAATTCTGGAAAAGGGTATCTTAGGTAACAGAAAGGCTTGTAGATTCCCATAAGAGTCATATTTACGTGTAAAATCTGCCACCTTAACATTGTTGGGATTTTTTTTTAAATAAACACAAATGCTTTTTACACCTTTAAACAGAATTAATATTTTGTCTGTAAAGATTAATATCTGGTGGAAAACTGAGTGATCTCTAGGAATATGAGCTGTAGGGAAGGTCCAGAAGCTAAACCAAAACTACAATTTACAGAGCTTAGTGCTTAGGTGTTTTTTGGGGGGTTTTTTTTGGTTTTTTTTGTTTTTGTTTTGTTTTTGTTGTTTTTTTTTTTTTTTTTTTTGTTTGGTTTGGTTTGGTTTGGATTTTTTTTTTTTTTTTGCATACATTGCCATAACTGACTTTATCTTCCTTTAACACACTACAGCCTATGAGATACAGAACTTTCCTCTTACCATACTATCTCCTGAGCATAGACAGCCCTGGAGATGATGACTCCTATAAAATACTGACATGGTCTAAATACTGTGGAATATTGTATTTGTTTTGTCCAAACCAGACAGAAAGTCAGGATTGAAGTGAGCTGACATGTCTAACTGAGATGGGGTGGTGCTGCTCATGGAGTCTGGAGTGACACAACCACTGAAGGGAAGCCCAAGTAGAAAGCATGTGATAAATTCCTACCCACAAAATCATTATCAAATAACAGCAGCATTGCTGTGTTCTCCAATTTGGAAGGAAACCACATAACCACAGATTTGATTGAGCTTCTGCTGGGAAGTGAGTGTAATCATCACCTTCAAAACAAGTCTGTTGTCTGTCACATAGAGACAAATTGCTTATGACACTTTGCACTGTTCAATTATTCTTACTATAACAAGATTGAAAAGAAGTTTCTCAGGGTGCTTTTTATCCCTTTCTTTCCCTTTGCAGCACTGGTGAGGATGCTTAGTTTCAGCATGTCTTTTTGACTCCCTGCATTGAGGAAGTTATCCTTTCCAAGCAACTGGGCCTGAGGCTTTTTACATCACATGTTGCTGCACAGGGACCTTTGGGAGCTGGCCACAGGCAGGTCAGCATGAAAAAAGGTGACAGAAATCTTCAAGATGTCATTGGCTTCAGCTCTTCTATCAGCACATATTACACAAAGCAGAATTTGCCCTTAATATTCTTTTGTTGTTCTTACATCAAAGGGCTAAATTATGCCCACTAATATGTGTAAGAGGCTTTTCAGTTATCTTTCTGATGCAAATTATATCATTTTGCATTATCCACTGATTATCTGCGGTTTGAAAAGTACCGCAGATGTTGAGCAAAGCCTGTACGTCAGTTCTGTCCTCCTCTGAGAACAGCATTCGAGTAAGCAAAATCGAAACAGTCCTGTGGGAATTCTAGCTTACTGTAGCTCAAGAGGGAAACCAGTATGGGCTTCAGAAAGTTTGTCAAGTATTTGATGAAACTGTGATCAAAGGACCGGGTGTGCTCAGCTCAGCACCTGAATTTATACCAGGTCATCTCCAGACATACATCCTCTCTCCTTGCTAGATGCTTATATTGAATACACTGCCCTGTTACATTTAGCAGTTGCTTCAGGTCCATTAAATGACAGCCCAGTGTGAGATCTGCCCTCAGCTCTCTTTGCACAACATGGCATAAATTGTATTTGATTATGGCAACATGCTGACAATGCCAAGGTTGATGAACTAACAAAGAATATTAATGAAGTCAAATTATGAGTGATTGTTTTACTAGGTGGCATTTAGGATTTAGAATAATCATTACAAAGCAAAACCTCTACCCACCTCTGACTGGGCTCTTGCAGAGGTGCATTACATTTCAAAAAGCAGTTGAGTTGAGAAAAAGCAAGCACCCAAAAGGTCTGCAAAGCAGCATCAGCCAAACCCAAAAGTGAGATTACTTACTGTTTTTAAGGAGCAGTGACAAGAAAGTATGGGGGCAAAGAAAGAACTATACCATGACTCTGCCTGGTGTTATTATCATATTGTAAGTAGATCACCTCTCTGGTTGTGCCTCTGTTAATTCTCAGTAACCTGGCTCATTTGCAAGTTCAAGCTTTTGTTAGTCTGTAATATAGCCTGGGACTGTAGTCCACAGTTATTAATTTAATGGTGGTTTCTGGACCGTATCTTATTATCCAGTCAGATATATTAAATTATGACAGAAGACTTCTCCAGAAGTCCACCGAGGTCAATCACAGAGGACTGCCAGATAGTCAGATATCCAAGACAGGAAGGAATAAGAGGAGCCTTTTCACCCAATCCCATCTATCCCTTTGAAAGTGTGAAGTTCTGTCAAACTCACTCATTCCTTAGCTTGTGAAAGTTGGGGAAGATGTGGCTTTGTTGGACTCTCCTTCCTCCTGTGCTGAGCACCCTACAAGGTTGCAATGGGGCCATAGGCAGGCCTTGATCACACATCAAAGGGCACAGTATGAAAGGCACCTGCCAGAGTTGGAAGAATCAATGTCAGCTCTTTTTCTTTGCCAAAAAGACTATTGATTCTCTATACTTACTCCTGTAACTTGGCTGACAGGTTCATAGGACAGCAAGAATCTCAGCTAACAACAGTGCTGCTTCAGCCAGTTGTTCTTAATAACCCTGCCAAGGAAAGAAGATTTATAGGCAGGAGCTGAACAAGGCAAGAGAATACTTTTTTTTTTTTAATGTAAGAACATATTTCAGGACAGTTTGCTCGGGTACCAGTTGTCTCATTCTTTTCCAAAAAGCTGCAAGAGCACAGTCTCTCTGGAGTGTTTGATGGGTAAGAGGTGATATATGAAGTAGGGTAAGAGGATATACATAAAGGTTGGTCTGTGTGTCCCCTCATATAGCAGCAGCTGTACAATAGCAAAGGTTCTTAAATCATCACCTTCTAGACTCACAACTAACCCATTTCCCCTTGAAGTTAATTAGAAAACTCTTGCTGATCTGTATGCAGGTTATATGCTTAACACAGTCAAAGTTTGTCCCTCCATACATCCTCTTTACCTAAGGTCATCCTCTTGTTTGGCTATTATTGACATAAGCACAAATTCTTCTTCAAAATTAATAACCAGCTCTTTCCACATGACCTCTCTGCTTTGTCAGACATCTATATCCTGACCAGCTGCTTCAGAGACACTACCAAATCTGGCACAATGCAATGGCAAATAAAGGCAATACAACAAAAAATAGGAATTAAGGTGATTGGTTGTGTGTTACTGCTGTGGTAGAATGTATGTCACAAGAAGGAATGTGCCATGCTGACTGTAGCATACCTTTGATTTACTATACTTTCAAACCATACCTTAAATGCGCTGTGGTTTTTAGGATGTCTGTAATTTTTTAACTCTCACCTAAAGCAGTCTCTTCTATCCATTATTTTTATGTACCCTCTGTCCTCCAGGGAATATCTGGTGAAAATACCAACCAGCCCAAAGCACCACACAGGCTGGCACCTTGGGCTTTACAATGCTTTTATGGGAGCTATAAAGAAGACACCCTGCAAAAATAGACTGATAAATGAGATAGCCTGCACATGCTTGTTATGTGACTGTGACAATGCTAGAGGATGGAAATAGATATTTGTCAAGCTTTACTCATCAAAAAGCAGCAGAGAGAAGGCCAAGCTTCTTTCATTTTTTTCTTTTATTTTTGTAATCTTGTTTCAGTAAACCACATAAGTAAAAGTCTTGTTTATATTGAACTTTCAGTCTTATCTATTTGTTGAACAGCATCAAGCAGCTAATGTTTAGAGGACTTCTGAGGACTTAGAGCTTCTCAATTTGGCCTTCTATCGTATATTCCATACTGGAACAAAAAGCCAGCACCCTTGGCAAGAAAAAAATCACAGTCTTGTAAAACCATTATGCTTCTTGGATTCTGGTAATGTACTGACTAGGAGTGGGCTTTGAACTCTGAGATGACAAGGCATGCCTGGTTAGCTTTAGTGCCGGGGGGAGGGAGTTTCTCCTGGAGACATGTACTGCAGAGAGAGAATTTAATCACTAAGGTGTTTTTAGGCTAAAACACCTAAATGGTGCATTAGACTGAAATACAGTCATAGAATGTGCTGACAGGTGTTCTCCAAGTAGGAACCAATTAAAGAATAAAGAACATTTCTTTCTGTAAATACAAATCTAATTTTTCATTATTCTCTTGAATATACAATATAGAAATGATTCCACTTTAATAGATAGGGATGAATTCTAAATTTTGCCTGAGTCTCTCACAGTACTAAGCAATTATTTCTCCCTTTTTCTCACCCAAATGCCTTAGACTAGTTTACCAAAAATAACAATATTCTAAAAGATTTGGCTGTCACTTTGCTAAACAGTGGTTTCCAGATAATAGGACAGAGTTCACAATCAACCTTAATAGGCCTGTGGTAGAAACTACTAAATACCCCAGTTAGGACTGAGATGGAACAGTCCCCAAGGGACCTTTGTGCTCTGATCTCAGTGCCACTGGAAGAATAAATAAGTGCATAGCCTGTCACCCTGGCTAATAACTCCCAGAGACAGAGGTTACCATTACACAATGGGAGTCAGCCTATGTTTCAATGATGTCTTGCTACTAAATTTGCCTTCCTGAAAGGCTTTTAATGACTACAAGAAAAAAAGAGATGTCAGACTCGAAGCTTACGACCCAGCAGTCTGGGTCTTATGACAGCCAGCACAAATCAAGCATAGAAGAATATTTTTTTTTAATAATGTACCAATAGCTTTGGAGAGGAATATGAATTATAATTGTCCTGTCTACAGGGAGCAAAAACATTTCTTGACCAGGCAATATCTTGGATTGTACAGGACACTGCAGGGGGTGAGCAGGTCCCCAGCAACCATAACAAGGAGGAACCAGAGGAAGGACAAAGATTCAGCATGCAGTGTTCTATGTCATGTTGTAAGGCCCCCAAAAACTCACTCAATGAGACTTTTAGAGGGGCTTACAGTTGTTCACATACTCTGAGTTAGGTGCATGGGAGAAATACTGATAAAATACTGTCACAAGTTCAAAACAGAAAAAAAACCCCAAACTGACACCCTCAAACAGTCAGAGAAGTTTGGCAAAAGGTTTAAAAGGGCAGCATTCAATAAACATAAAACACTTCTCAAAACATTACCTTCACAAGCTCTAATCCAGTTTGATTTTAAATTGTTCAAAAACTCCAAGAAGATGGAAGTAGAAAAAGAAGGAAGACAGAAAAGAACAAATATAGCTACGAACTCCTACCAAATCTGAGGTTCTGACCCTGCTTGAAAAAAAAAATAGAAATAATTGAAGTTACAACACTTCTCTAGCACTTTTTGCATTTACAGCCCTCAAGTGTTCTACAAACATTAACTTACTGCAGACCCCATTAAGAGCTTCATTACTTTTACCCTGCTCTCTATTTTACAGGTGAAAAAACAATGCAAAAGTGAAATGTCTTTCCCAAGATCACATATGTTCGGCCTTGCAACCACCAATTTTGATGCTCCTGCTCATACCACTATATCACAATGTCAAGTTAGTGATACTCCACAGTGTGAAATGGTCTGCTGGGAATAAAATGTGTAACCCATCAAGTATACATCTTGTTTACCTTTGCTTGCATTTAAAATACCTCTCACCTCTTACATTTAAAATACCCAAAATAATATGTTTTCACTGAACAATTTAAACATCTCATGATTTATACCATTAAATCATGCTAAGGTATTTTTTTGAAGTCAAATCTAATTATATTATTGTTAACTTCAAACAAGAAGTTGAGCCAGTGATTCATTGAAGGATTTAACTTTGTCAGATTTGTAGTTAAACATATTAAAAATTGATCCATTTATATATATTTTGCTCCAGTTAAAACTATCAAGGTTATAAATTCTGAATGGTCACCATACTTGATGTGAAGGATACCAATTTTAGGAGGATAACATTCAGAATAACCTTTCTTTTTGCAGTAAAAATCATTTTTCTCCACAACCTGCATGTTTAACCTCTGAGATTTCTCCTTCACAAAACACAAAGGATTCTATTTTACTTGTGTGTTTTATAGACCATCAAGAGGCAGTGTACTTTCTTTTTCTTTTCTTCAGTGAGTGACTGCCTTTGAAATCACTTTAAGTGGAAGGTATGAAATATTTCTTTGTGAGTTTACATACCTCTTCCAAAAGAACTGCAAATGCCAAATTAACGCCTTCAAAACAAGCTGGTTTTGAGGCTGTTTCCATATTTAGGTGTCTGGTTTGAGGTGTTTGGAAAGAACCTGGTTCAAAGGGTGGATTTGCAGCTTGATATGCTTCCCAGAAGATTGTGCATATTTATATATGTAGTATGTGTGTGCCCATGCACTGAGTTCTCTGAGTGGGGGACTGGTTTCTCAATGTTCCCAGTCCCCTTGAATGGAATCAAACTTCCAGATTCTAAATCTTGTATTTTGGTGGGAAGTGAGCTCAGGTGTCCTGGGCTGTCATGGTGTGTAGCCCCACTGGGTCACCTCTTGGGCCACAGCTGCTTCCATTCAGAATAAAGAGCACCATCCACTTGAGCATCCTCCATGGGAATTAAGAATTTTCTCTTACTGCAAGTTCCTCCCAGTCTGGTTTCTCCTAATAGTTCATCTCAAGCCTTCAGATTTTTCTCACTTTTGGATCTATTTTTAAAACCATTTTTTCTATAATATATAATCAGCACTCACCTGACAGGAAAGTGTACTCAAGACTTCAAAAAAGCTGCTTTAGGACCACATGATAATAAATTCTCCTTAATCCCAAATATAGACGAGATAGAGCAGGGCCTACAACAGGTTTTATAGAGAGCATTAGTGTCAGCAGTTTAGAGAGAATTAAAAAGAAAAATAACATTCCATCCCTGAGGAAAAATCCAAGTAGTGCATAAGACTAAAAGGAACATTTCTATTGGGAATTGCTTATGAAAGAGATTTTTAGTTCAAAATAAAGAAATCAGTCAGCCCTGCATAAGGATTGTATTGGTCAAAAATAATCTTCTGAAATATCAGGATTCAAAGAGACCAAGTAAAAGGCACAAATGAAAGCAAGCAACCCAAATGCAGGAGGAACTAAATCTTGCACTTGCAGCAAAGATTGTTTGTGTTCAGACTCCAAATAAGACAAATGCTTCTTGCAGTTGGGAAAATTTGAAACCTGACTTATAGCTACGATCCATAACAGTGCTAGCTAGATTTATTGACCACCTGCTGTGAAAACAGAGCCTGTTTTTGCAGCAAAACCTCAGCTCACCATTTGTGAAGTGTCTCCTGTGTCATTTTCACAATTTCCTAGAAGATGTGGTTAACCCCGATGCCAGTGCTGCTCCATTCCTGCATGCTCACCAATCAGTGCAGGATTAATTAGATGCCAGGTGAGACCACTGAACCTCCTGGTGAGCTACTGAAAGAAAAGTGAGTGTGCTAAAAATATTTAGAGATTTATTTGATTTCTCCACATGAAGTTCTCTATAATTTGTCACTTCAGTTCACACTTGTTCTGCTTTGTTTAATTTTAGAAGGGGGTCTTTCTCTCCTGTTTTTTACTGTGACCACATCACAGGTTTGGGTCAGTGACAGCTATCAGTGCACTCCAGTCCCTGTGTTTAGCTATTTTTCTATCTGCTACACTAGCAAGCTCCTCCAGTTGTTCTGCTGAGCACAGAGATGCTTAAGTTATACAGATCTCAAATGCATGCATAATATGCAATAAGGTTTGGGTATTCTCTGATTTGTGAGTAATGTTTTTAATAAATATCTAGAGATATGAATGAGCACAGAGCTGGAACAAGCAGGGGATTGATTCTTTTCTTCTAAGCTGCAGAAGAAGCCTGCTCTGCTTTACAAAATCACAGTAAAACAACCCCCTCATCTAATGGTTATTATAATTTTATCCAGGTCTCCTTAGAACAGGCAGATTTTCTGTGAGAAGCTGAAGCAAAATCAAACATGACATTTTGGGCTGTTCACCAAAAGCAGTTGAATAGATGAATGGAAACAAACACTAGTTTTTCTCCAGTAGTTCAATACCCAGGGTTGGAGACATGAGAAGTTTTATAAATAAAATAAATAATTGGATTTTTTTATTTATATAAAAAATGTAAACTACTGACAAATATAAGTGATCTGTTATATTTATTTGAAAACTTCTGTTTACTTAGCATTATAAGCGTAGAAACAGCACCATGAGCTGTTGGATGCCAATAACAGCAACTATTCCAACCGTCCTCTGTATGAAAGACTTCCAAAATCAGCATGGACTGCAAAGTGAAAAAGCCATGTAAGTACATGAACATACAGGTAGTGGATGCCATTGCCACTCTGAATGACCCTGAACTGGGTCTCTCACTAAGCAAGATAACAAGGCATATTTGTTTCTGATTCTTCTAAATAGACACCAAAACTGACTGCAACACAAGGATGAGGAATAGACTGGTTGATAGTACAGAATAAAATCAAGTTTTTACTGCAAATCTATCTCAAAATGACCAGTCCAGGCCAGACTGAGAACTCAATATATACCAAGCTACCTCGCAGGTGATGCTGAAGTAGAAAAATAGATAGGTTCACCTATATCTAGAAGTATAATGCCTAGGAGGGAGGAAAATTATCTGGAAATGTAAGCAGTTAGACCAGTACTGCTCTGGTGTAAAATGGAAGGCATGAATGATACTAAGAAAAATATTTTGGCGAATGGGCATATCACCTGCTTGATCCTTTACATAGAGAGCCATTTGCAGGTGAGTAGGTTTTATTAAAAACACATTGCTATATCACATTAAAAATACATTACATTATATTACATTAAAATACACTGTTTTATAGCTTTGTAAATAAATATATAAATTAATTTATTCCATTCAAGAGAGAGCTGTGGGCATGTTATATTTGTCTCCACTAAGCACTGAATAAAAGCTTAAGAGCCTGTGGAAGGGTTGAGTACTTCTGAAAGGTGGAAGCAGGCATTTCCTGTCCTGTGTGCTGCTTACTACTGTTGTACTGCTCAGTCATAGTTCCACAGGACTTAACCCCAGACAGAGATTAAATGGCAACTTTTTATGAGTTTAGACAAACTTACTGAGCCGACTGCATGCAAGAGGACATTTTCTTTCTAAGCTGATTTATCTCCTCTATGTGGCTGGAGCAATAAATACTCTGAAAATTAACACCATGCTCGCTTGTAAAATAAAATCCACATTAATCTCAACTATCAGAGACAACTATAAATCAAATGAAAGCGAAACAGGATAAAGAGGGGTTGGAAACAAAGCCCCATCCCTGGCAACACAGTCCTAGCAGATATTATAGCAGTGTTGGCTGGGACTAGCTGTCAAGAGACCCCAGAGCACTGGCTCTTGGGGCACCTGCCACAACATTAAACATGAATCTTCAGGTCTCTGTGAGCCACATGCAGGTCCTGGAGACCACTGTGGGGAATAATTACCTCTGCTCCAGGAAGGAGGCCAGTAGGAAAGCTGAATCTTTTGTCAACAGGAGGAGGAATGAGTAACTGGAGAGCAGAAATACAGAATGCAAAATGCAGCAGTCTTTAAATTTTAATGCAAGGTACCATTGGTCCTCATGGGTCAACAGAACTGAGCAACTTCACCTTGTCCAGGTGATGTGTCTGAGTCAGGTGTGTGTTCCCAATGTGTGAGTTATCTTGGCTCTGTCTTTCTGCAGCCTGTCTTCTGGATGAATTACCGAGCTCTTCTATAAAAATTGTTTCTAAATCATCTTTCTTGGGTTAAAATCCAATGCTGTTCTTTTTGAGCTAGATCTGAAGAACCTCCCCCATAACTAAACATACAGGATTCCCTACAAGCAGTACCTCTAGTGATGCCAATTGAGGGAGCAGGAGTTGTACCATATTTGAAAGATAAAGGTAAGGAGATGATGGAAAGAAGGATACAAAGCTATTTCAGAATGTGTGGGCAGTTATTTCTACTGGATTCTGAAATATAGTGAATTCTTATAGTTTTCTTAACCTGTATAAACACAGTAATCAGGGCACCTTTTCATCAAAGAATGCAGATGTATGCAGATATCTGTAGGTACATGGACACTACATCCCACAGATGATATACAGATTCATTGTTAAATATACACTTATAAAGCCTCCTGATCTGCAATCTAAACAAGCATCATTTGCTATCAGATTTGCAGCACTCTGATATTCTGTGCTCTGAATTAGTCCTGGGTGAATTCCATCCTTGCAGCTCACCCATTTTTCTATTACAGCTAATCCAATTACTTCAGACTCTTATCTTCCTTCCAGTGTGCATATATGCCATCTTCCTCATGCAAGTAAGTCACCCTGTAGAAAAGTTAATAAGCATATTTATGTTAGAGATGTTATGGACCAAAGTGTTTATGGGCACAGGAATTTATTAACTTTGTGGTAATTGAAGAAACATATTGATGGACAAGACAGATGAGTGATTTAAACAAATGAAAAGGAAGCATGAATGGATAACTGGAAAGGGCTACACCTCACCCCCAGTTTATTGAAATGGCACAAAGAGAAAAGTTCTTGAAAACAGATGGTTGGCACTGTAGAAAGCTTTTGAACACAAATTTTCTCCCTTTCCAAAATTAAGATATGCAGTGTGCCCATTGCTGATGGAGTTTCCCACCCTGTAGACGCCAGTAGGGTCTGACAGTGCTAACTAGAATTCTCTACTTCAAACAAGTCAGAGCTAAAATTTTACTTTGTTCTAACTAAAACTTGTTGTAAAGAGAGGAGAGAATCAGTGTCTTCTGCGCTTGAAGAAGTTTCTGTTTTGCTAGTTACAGAAATGAGTTTGAGCTGTAAGAGACAGATGTTACCAGAGTTGAAAATGCCTGGAGGCCTCTACACACAGAGGACCCCAGTGAATCCTGAGTGTGAAAATGCACCCACAGAGTTTATAAGCTTACCCCAAGTAATTCCAGCAAAATCCTTCCGGTGCAGTTATTTTCTTTCTGCATCTGTATGGTGACTTATTTTCCAAACTGCCAGTGGTGAGCTCAGCTTCCAGATTCAAACACCAAAATGGGATCCAAAAACTGATTACCTATGCTGCCTGGGAAGAAGCCTGATGACTCGGGCACATTTTGAAAGATGAAGGGGCAAGACCTCTACTAGCTAAGAGCTAATCCTGCTCCAGCACCACAAATTTGGAGAGAAAAGGACTAATGCACACCCTGAACAGTGCTGCCATTCCCACCAAGGGGGCTAGGAGTAAATGTCCTGGGACTCTGGAGTTGCACCTCAGAGAGTGCTTCTGTCCTGTCCACCCCTCCCCAACCAACAGAGCTGGGAAGAAGGGGTGATCAGCACCAGGTTAACCTGTAGAAGGAAAAAGGAGGGAAAAAGGGGAAAGGGATCCAGCCTGTTTGCTCTGGGACTCAAATAATCCTGTAGCTGTTCTAATTAGCTCTGTGAGGGTCTGTCAGCATAGCAGATGCTGGATTATTACAGCAAAAATAAGCATTATGAAAATATATTCAAGTGCAGGAGAGATATGGGGCAAACCAGTATCTGGTAAAACAACTTCGTTGTGAGGCAATTCTTTATCCCAAGAGTAAACATTTAATCCCCCAGGCAAGAAATCTTCACTGTTAAAATCCTCCATAATTAAAGGAGGATTATGTTATATATAATATATATATAGGATCCTATATTATATATAGGATATACCATCTTCAGGACCTATTTCGTCTCCTGGTGGGAGGAGATGCTGCAAAAACATTCAAACATTCAAAAGGACAGTAGGGGATTGTTGTCGAAAGCAGCGGGGCTGGCTCAGGGAGTTCCTAATTCCAGCTTTTCCTGAAGACAGCAAAGACAATGGGCTTCTGCCTTCAATATCCAGTATACAGTGGCAGAATTACACTTCTAGATGTCTAGGACAAGTGTGTGGAGCTGGACTGTGGATTTCCAGTTCACTGGACACTGCTTTACAGACATGGGTACACATGGGCTGCTGCAGGCATGTCAGCTTCTCTCCCACAGCTGGGACTCAGCAGCACTGCTGCTGTCACCTGGCCAATTTTTGTAGAGGAAACCAGAAAAGGGCAGCTAAGGAAGTGATTGGATAAACAGCAGGGTGTTCACAAGAAATATTAAGCTACCCTTTGCAAACAAGTTTATGCTTGCATTTTATACTTCTCACTGTTCTTCTCTTTAAGACTGTAAGTGCACCGGGGCATCCCTGCCTATTCCTCAGCATTTGACCAGGGCCTTATTAAGTGAAGGCCTAATATTAGCTTATCCCTTGGCACTGCAGCAATAAGCAGAAGAAAATAATATCCACATTAGACAGCCACTATAGCTTTGGATGCAAAGAGAGTAAAATGGATGCACCTGTTCATAAATAGAGAAATGTTTCCTTTGATTATAGGTTTCCTCCTTTCTCATTATAAAAAAATTGTCAATTATTCCTGCCTATAGGTACAGCAAGATTACTCACTGCCAAGTTAACAGCAATGCACTCCAAAATTGCTTCTGTAATTCAGGTTTAAAATCACTACAGCAGCACAAGTCAGAAGGATTAAATGAGAAGGAGGGGATGCTGAATATAGGAAAATACTGTATGCAAATTGTGATAATTCATGACTGAGTCATAAAAAATATGAATTCAAAATCTGTCATGACTTAAGAATTTAAGAATACAATGCTATGCATTTATGTAATGACTTTCATCAGAGGATCTCAAAATGCTTAGGAGGCACTGAGATGAATGCATGATGATGTCAGTCTTGCAGGAAGGTTCTAGGTGCATTTCTTTTCAAATCAGTAGCTAGTGGCTCCCAGGGATTTCCAACACACCAGACTAATACTTGATGGTCTGGGGGAAGAGAAAGGGCTGACAAAGATGAATCTCATAACTCCTCTAGTCCTCAGATGGGTTCAGGCTCTGTTGATCCTTACAGATGCATTTTTAATATCCTTTAAAAGATCCAGCGATAGAGCAATTAAAAATATATCTAGCCTCTTTCTTCTCTCTGATAATACCACAGTGTCTTCATGTAAGCAGCAAACAAATACATTGCAATAAGCAGCAGGAAAATACATTGCATACAGTAATTCCCCCAAATTTTCTCACTAGCCAAGAATTCTTAGTACCAGCAAAACCATGATGTGGCTCATCACTCATCACAATAAAGAAAGCACTGGAATTTTTTAGCATGTTCCTTCATCTGTTTTCAGTAGGCCGAGCAGAATGGAAATTTGAAGCAAGAGAGAGCACACCTCAGGCTGTGTGGAATAAAGTGTGGGCACTCATGTTAGGAGCCATGGAGATGGAAACCTAAATCAGTCTCTTCCTGGGACCTCCTGAGAGCTCTCTCACTGTTTGGTGAGACAAAGAAGACTGCAAGATAAAGAGTACTCCAAGGTTTAAGTGCTTCATCTGGAGGAACTATGGACTGCCAGACCCTACTGAGACTTCTCTTCCTAGTACATAGATTTGTTAAGATGAAGAAGGGAAAGGAGGAGATCAAGGATTTGGATGCTTCCAAAAAGACAGAACACTAATCTTAGAAACATGAAGATAATAACTGGGATTTTATTATTAGGATATATTTTCTTTTTTAGAATGCAATAAGATCTAAATCCACTGGATGATTTAATGCAAAAAGAGAGTGTTGAAACTGCTGATACATGCCAGCTGATGTTGGTGGCCTTAGTAAGAGACATCCCCACATTTTGCATAAGATTCTGCCAGGGAAGCAATTTAGCATTTCAGTGACAACTTGTGACATAAAAGAAGTTACAAGCAGGGTAATCTCTGTTTGATTTCATCAAAACATCCATAGCACAGGCTCAAGGTAAAGTATTTCAGAATTTACGCCTTTTTTCTTAGAATTGTTGCCTAAACATGTTGTTGCCCCTCTCTTATGTCTAGCTGAGAAAATTCTTTGCACTGTGTACATCCCCAGGTCTACCCCTGCAGAGAGTGCTGCTGCCAGAAAAATGCCTTCTGACCCTAGCAAATAATTAGAGGAACAGCAGAAACCCACAGGCACAGCCTGGTAGGACTGCTTTAGGAACACGTGGTTGCTGCAAGAGATAGTAAATGCTTTGTAGTACCTCAGTGTTGGAAATGTTTTATAATGTAGATTTATGAACTTTCATAGCAGCATTTATCTATGTTCTCCAAAGGCCAAGCCAGAATTAGTGCAGTTGTCAGTGCTGTTAGACCCATGTGTTTGGCTGTCTTATGTACAGGGAAGGTAAGGTGATCTGTCAGGCAGTCCCTCTGACAGCCAGTCTAAGCCACAAGGAGCCACGCTCCCAGCTACTGCCCTAACCTAACAAAATCCTAGCAATATCTCACTGAACATTAACCTACCACCTACTGTCAGCAGGCAGATCCCAGGGTATCTTCTGCATAAAGGCACCACTTTAGGTATTTTTCTTCTCCTTCTTCAGATATTACTGAACACACAGGATCTAAGGAATTACAGCAGTGGCCAAATGGATTGGTGTACCTCAAGATGGCTTCAGACACAGGTAATGCAAAAGATTTAGAAGGATTTAACAAGCTGTAAAAGTCTAGAAACCACTGACAAATCCCTGACAAATTTTCCTTTCCATCTGCAAACAGAACCACAGTTTACTGACAGAAGGCTATGAATGTGTTGGACAGTTCCGAATTAATATATAAAACCAACTCCTGTATTACATATTGCTGGAAGAACTGGGACCTGCTACCAGTAACGCCACTGGGGCCTGCCAGTGTTTGTCCCAGAGCAGGGTTTGGTGCTCAGCACCCCGACTGCTGAAGGAAACTCTCCCCATTGACCCCAGTGCTCTCTGACTGCAGCGGAGGTCGGTGGCGAGCTGGTGCTGTCTTTGTGATAGTCCCCCACTAGCTGGGCCTTACAACTAATCAATAGCTCTTGTTGTGAGACAGATGGATCCATTATAATCTGACCTGCTCAGAGTCTGTCTCTTAACCCTTCACCTTAGCTGATGTAAAATATTCACCAAAAATCTGTGCGAGACATCGGCACAACCTCATATTTCTTTCCCTGCCGTTAACAAATGTCACATATTTATCAGCAGCACAGATTATCTCATCCACCTCACCACAGTGTATGCCACATTTGTTGAATGTGTTGTTAAAGAAACAATAGAATGGCTTTTTACCAAAATCCACTGCTGTGGAATTTATGAATAAGGGAAGAAAAACAAACATAAATTTGGGGTGTGTTTCTACCAGTATTTTCTTACAACAATTAATAGCACATTTGTGATTTCCTCCCAGCACCCCCCACAGCTTGGAACCCAGATATGAACCCAGATGGTCTGTGTTCTTGCAGTTACACAGACAGGCTGGACAACCCACACCTGAGATCTGCAGACTGACAGCTTTCTAAAATCTGGTTCTTAATTTTTCAGATTCGTATCATGTCAACTAGAAACAGAGGTAAAAAGTGACAGAGAGGAGAAAGAAAGAGAAAACAGTATTCTGTGGAACTGATAATTTTTCATGCATTTTTAAATGAAACATTGTCAAATATACAGACCTGCACACAGTAGTTTTAGTCACATATTTTCACTAGGCATAGAATCTCTCAGACTTGTAGTTTAAAGGAGTATTCTGATGCTTGGGATTGATTAAACTGGCAACCAAAATTAGATCAGTCTGACCAAATATGTGCAGGTTTCTCCTTGAAGGGTGAGTTAAAAAAAAAAAAAAAAGAGGCAATACTGATAATTTTGTTTTAGAAGCAGTGATTCTCCATCCTTGCCCTTCATCTGGAACTACTTGGACTCTCATACATTTACTCAGCCCTGTCCTTGCCATCCATCCATTTCCATAACATCTGGACAAAAAGAGTCCAAGAGTAAATGTGAAGGCAATACTTTCATACCATCTTTTACACATTCAAATAAGAATTACTTAATCTTTGAGACCAGAGCAGCAATGTATAATGAGTGAAAAAGTGATATAGCACTTAAGTGATTGCTGCAACCTGCAGTTCACTCAGCATGTAGAGATTTCATTATAAAGTCACAAGTGATTGAAAATGTAATATATGTAAAAAGTAATTTGTTGTGTGAACAATTGATAAAGCTGAAAAAAGGACATTATTTGGCGCATACAATCTCTTCCTTACACCTAGGATTTTTTCTGAACAGTTTAATTACTAATCCCACACATTTAATCTTTATATTTATAAACAAAGAGCAAGGATACTGCTGACAAAATGTATTTTTGAAGAGAACAAAATGTGAGAAACTACTGCAAGTAAGTAAGCAGGAGGCCTGTTTATCATTGAAAGCAGCATCTCAGAGCCAGAAAACTGAAAATACAAGAGCAGGCTTGTATGAGGTATACCCACAGCATTTTTGACCATGAATAAAAATCTACCATGTACTGTAATTTCAGGTGAGGGAACACAAGCTAAAGATTGCATACAACTTTCCATGTTGGTCCTATTCACTCCTCACCTAACCTGACATGGAAACATTGATTTTGTTTACAGTATTCCTGACCTATAGCAAGGAAAAGGAGATACACTGCCATTGTTTTCCAGATGCAGTGCAATAGCCTAAATTTATCTGAGAGAAAACTTTAAGAGCACTTATTGAAATTCAGTTTAATTTTAAGTTACTTATGAAACTTAAAACTCATTTCCAAAATGATAATATCATGGAAATCAAAGAACCATTTGTTATCCAAATGTATTCTAGATAGCCTCAAAGTTCAGAATCTTTTCCCCCAAGGTGGAAATATTGAACAATAGAATAATGGAATCTTCCAAAAATCAAATCTGTTATTTGTATGGTTCTCAGTTTTATTAAATATTTGGGATCATCAAGAAGAATTCTCTCCCCACCCTGGGAAGAGATTATGGTATTTGAAGAAATGCAATTTCCTTCACTGTTTCTGTTGCTGTGATCTTTATTAATTCCTGATCTTCTAAAAATACCCCAATAAATTGTGGATTGCTAGGTAAAAACTTGAAATCCAAAACCAGTAATAAAAATATATTTTTAAAATAGCAGCAAAAATATTTTCAGTGCAAGCAAAAGTGATGCTGCACATTTACCTGCTTGCTGATGTTTTATTAGACACAAACCCAATGCTAGGCTAAAGAAGGCTTTAAAGGCTTTAAAAGTCAGTGCTAAAATGTTTTCTAGCATATTTATGTTTTCTAGCATTTCACCAGGTTGCACACTCGAGTTCATTGACTTGCATCCAGAAATGTTGTTAGTGAAACAAAGCTTAAGTGGATTCTTTCTTGGCCTGACTGACCACAGAGTCTGAGAAGAGGTTGCCTTTGCTTCTTCTGCTACTGTCTTCAGCTAAAACCCCTCTGATGTCCTCAAAGACATAGGGATAAAATTTGCCTAAAGTCAGACTGGGGAATATCTATTGATTTTAATAAAGTTTTCATAAGTCAACATCAAAGAGAACCTTCTCCTGTGCTCTCTGAACATTTGAATTTATGTTGTAAACTCCACCAACATTGACAAAATAAATAGCCTCTTAAAGGCTATTATGGCTACTTAGAATAAAGGAATACATTTATATTTCTTAGTACAGCTAATCAGTGTTGCAATCATTACTAATGTTTCTGGAGTAGTTGTTGCATCAGAGTGTTAATCACAATTTCTCTTGTTTAAAAAATAAAAATATGAAGCAAACAAGATAAACATTCTTCCTTGGTAATCAGATCAAAGATGAAAGGGAAAATGATCAATGGTCATAATTCCATTGAGTATTAATATTTTACTTAAATTTTTCAAGAAACCACTTGAATGATGTTGTTTGTGCAGTCTTTTTTTCTGAAAACAAAAAAAGAGAAGACCCTTTTAAAATAGTTTAAGTTATTATTTTGAACTGCAACACTTATATATCACTTTTCACCTCCAGAACCCTGAACCAGAGCACGGACCTTTGTTGACCACAGCAGCAAAGGATCTGGTACTGTTCCATGCTTCTGTGATGAACTAAACATTTTGGAGGACAGAACCTTGCTCCTGTCTTTCCCATCAAACACAGCAAGAATTTCAGCTAGCTGGATCTCATTGTGCTGCTTTGACAGGCAGGGAATCTGGTACAGGTAATTTTTAAAACATGCCCAAGGTAGCAGAGGAAGTTGGCAGTAGTGGGACTACACCCCAGGAAATCCTGTTTCTGGTTCTGGGATGGTAGCCCTGGCCATTATCCTTCTCCACACTTCAGTAGTGTGACTGCTGCAGACAAATCATCGTGTTCTTCCACCTACCAGTCCTGGTGCTACAAAACACTTAATGTGTTATTAAGCAAAACATAATCCAAGCCTGTCATTGATTCAGGGCCTACAGTCTTGCAAGCATTATATCATTTATCTTCCTTATAAGTGGAAAAAGTTCCTGTACTCTATTTTCTCTCCACAGAAACTACAGAGAAGCTGAAGTAATTAATGAAAAGTACTGGTGTCATGTGGACAAGAACAGGGCACACATTCAGCCCTTTCTGCAGCCATTCAGACTAATGGGAAATAAGCTTCTGTGTGGACCATATGACTGGGTCCAGAGGCTGGATTTAATATATTTGCAGCCCAATCATTTTCCCAAGTGAACTGTCAATTACCAGTGTGAGACAAAAAAGATGCTGATTACCTGGGCCAAACTCTGCTCTTGTTTGTGTCAGAACAATATCCCTGATTGCGCTTGCTTCCGTGCAACTGTGGGTTGAGTTTGGCTCTGTCTCCTCAGTTCCCTGGGTTGTCTTTGAACCACGGGAACAGCGCTTTGAGACAGCTACTTGGGCAATTGCTAATGGCAGGAAAATCCACAGTTCTTCAGACATTAAGGCATTGTAAATACTGAAAGAAAATAAATCTGTGTTGTATTTTTTTGGCATACAATGCCTAAAGCCTTATCTCTCATTCTGTCAGGAACCAAGAACTCTGTATACAGATGGTGCAATTTATTATGTTCTGTACTGTGACCAAGTGCTGAAATACCTTCAGGAAATCACCAGAAAGCCTGAAAAGCTTTGCTGTCTCTTGTGACTCCAGCTCACTAAAACTATAATTGAATGAGCACAATATATTAAGCCCTGCGTATTACACAGTAGGCTTACAGAAAAGGACGCCATCTTTTTCAGCATAATTACAGAAGATATCTTTGCTGTACAATTACTGCCTATACCCAAGATCACAATGTCTCTGCCTCTCTGAATTCTGCTCTTATAAAACCACAAGACAGGGATTTACAAATAGATGCCTAGGTTCAACGACTCCACCTCAACTCAGGTGTAACACCGTTAAATTCCAGTGTGCTGTTCTCATTTGTAAAATGCTGCTGGGCCTGATAGTCCTGACATTTAAAACAGTGCCTGTCGGGGCTGAAATGAATGGACAAGAAATGAACGTAACAGTGGTATGAAAAAAGAATTTTAGCTGTGTATCAGTTCAGAGGTTAATGTATTTCCATTCCTGCTTCTCTGAGCAGATTTTTATGAAACTGATGATTAAACTTGACTCAGTGAGAGCAAGAAATACAAAGAGAAACTAAAGTCAATATCCTCAAACTCATTCAGCTCTCAGTATTAAATTTAAACCTTGAAACTAGTATTTTGTTCATACGTATGTGCTTTACTGCACTTGAAACACTGAAAACAAGATCCCTGTGTCATGGACCCAACAACAAATGTTCTGTGGTCATCTTGATACCCAAAAGGCCCAATTTTCAGCAATAGCCACCATTCTCAAAACAGCTGCTTTGCTTTAAGTGCTTCAGTGGAAGCAAAACCATCTTCATCCTTGATTTTCTACTGTTTCTTTCCCGTGGGGAAGCTGGGCTGTGGTGCTTTGATATGGGGGGTGGTCTGTCCACTTCCCCTCCTGCACTGTTACACATTTCCGCGTGTTTTGTTGGAACACAGTCCCACAAATGCCATGAAGCGCCTTCCCTATTACATCCCAGAGACACCGGGCCGACCCACCCCATGTCCCGCCTGTCACAGGACAAACCCTTGCATCACTCATGAGAGAAGGGGTGAACACCGACAGCCACCAACCCCAAAACCTCCTGGCCGCAGGCGGGGATGGGCTCTCCAGGGAGGGGGTGCCGGTCCGTCCGCGCTTGGGGCCGGTGCGGCTCTCGGCTGCGGGGCGGGCGCGGCGCTGCCGCTCCGCAGGTCCCGATCCGCCCGGGCCGCCCCGCCGGGGCTCAGCGCAGGGCGGCTGCCGCCGGGAGGAGCCGGGCGGGGAGGGAGAGACGAGGGGAGCCGTGCGCGGAAGGGACTGCCTCGATGGGCTTGAAAAATCACTGCAGCGGCGGGCTGGTGGGAGATGCAATGCCCGGGCTGCGCGGCCGCGCCGCTCTCCCCGCCTCGCCCCTCCGGCCCCGGCCCTGACCCCGGCCCTGCCTCTTTTTCTCCGCGCCTGGCTCCAAACTTTTCCCGCTGCCCTCCCGTGTGTGCGGGAGCCCCGAGCTCAGCGGTGAGCGCCGGCTGGGAAGCCCCAGGCACGGAGAGGCTGCCGGCGGCGACAGCCGGAGCATCCCAGGGAGGAGAAGCCGGCGGGGCGGAGAGGGAGGCGGGCAGGGCGGGGGTGGAGGCGCGTCTCCCTGCTGAAGGAGCCGGGACTTGCAGGGTTCTGGGTTTTCCCGACCACTCTTTCCCCTCCCCACCCGCCCATCTCCCTGCCTCCCTCCCCCCTCTCCTTCCCTCCCGCCTTCCCTCCCTCCCCTCCAGAATTAAAGTTGGGACAGTCGCGCTCCGGGGATGGGTGCGAGCCAACGCCTCTGCTGCCGGCTCGCTCTGCTCCCTCCCCAGGTCGCCCGGAGCCCGCGCTCCGCCCGCCCGCCCAGGAGGGATGCTGCTCCGGCAGCTGCTGGGGCTGCTCCGCTGCTGCTGGCCCTCCCTGCTGCTGCACTGTGCCCTCCACCCGCTCTGGGGGTCCCTCCAGGTAGGGCCGGCCGAGCCCGCTCGCAGCCGCGGGGCGCGGGGGGCGGCGGGGCCGGGCCGGGGAAAGCGGGGGCGCGGGCAGAGCCCCCCGGCACCCCCGGCTCTGCGGGGAGGGAAGGAGGCCGTGGCGGGGCGGTGGTCGCGCAGGCGGCCCCGAAGCCGGGAGAGCTGTTGCTGTCCCCGGCGAGGGCCCCCCTGGCCGGGTGTGCGGGACGGGCGGCCGGTGCCCGCCTCGGAGCGCTGAACTCGGTCCCAGAGTGTTCGCTCCCGGCAGGATGGAGTTGACTTTCTCCGGCGCGCCGGCGGTCGGAGGGCTGGGAGGTGCATTTCGCTGTAGGTGGCAAGATGCACGGAAAGAGGCAGCGGCGGAGCGGAGCCCCGGCGGTCGTGCCTTGCCGTGCCTTGCCGGGTTTTCGGTATTGATTGCGAATGAATTGAGGGTTTTCTGGGTAAAGGGCTGAATCAGCTTTTACCAACTCCGACGCCGTGGTGTTGTATGACCTTGATTGTAACGTGGGTGGGCAGCAAGAGAGACTGGGAGACATTGGTATACAGTGAGGGAGAGCGCCCATCCAGTTTGGAGAATCAGAACGGCAGCAAAGCTCATCTCAAATGCGTCACTTCGATATTTTAAAGTTTATTTATAATATAAGTCTTCAGAGAAGTGATTGATGAGCCAGCCAAGTGCCGTTCAAGAACAAACTAATTACAGTTTCTTTCTTGGAAAAACAAAGTGGAGACTCCAAATCTTTTACTCCCTGATCTAAACTTAGTGACTCCCAAGAGATTAGAGAGATGTTGTTTGTTTTAGCATCTTGTCTCTTGCCATGAATGACAAAGAGGGTTTGTGCTCCTTATGGATTAAAATGAACAGAGATAAAACAAAAACAACATTTAAACCAATGTCCTGTCATAAATATTTCTGCCAGAGCTACCTTCCTGCTGTCCTACTCAAGTATTTAGGTAGCCAATCTTAAACTATAACTGAATTTCTCACGGAAACATAGTTGGGTGAAAAGAGATGCCTTCTGCAACCTCTCCCCTATCAGTCAATTGAGCAGAGGAAAAAAACCTCATATAAACATCTTTCTGGGAAATTACTCACATGATCTGAAACAAGTTTTTTAAAACAATTTATAAAAATTGAAACAGGCTCTGAGAAATAAAAAAGCCGAGGAGCTCACCAGCCTTTCCTTGCAAGAATTTGGAATTTGGATTAATGACCCATTCATCAACTGTGCTTGTGCTATTGCTTGCTGTTCTGTGGAAGAACAAACAGTAAGCCTGCTCATTCTCAAGTTTTTTTTCCAGTTTTCCCAAAACTGGTCTTCCATCAGCAGGTTCCAATAGGAAGGGCAGGTATGGAATGCTCACTGGCATGCCAGCCTTCCATCCTTCCTGTGACTGAAATCCCTTCATGGTTGAACCCGTCCCATGATTCCCTTCCCCATGTTGAGTCATAATCCTTGCTCTTATCTTCAGTCTCACAAGCCATTCTCTCCTTGACTAATTCTGTAATGTTGCTCCCCTGCCCCTGCTCCATCTATAGCAGCAGGCATGTTTTCTCACATCCCCCAGCCCCTCTGCATGCATTTGTCCCCACAATGACTTAGTGTGGCATAGCCTTCCCTCCCACCTCAGCATTTCCTCCTAAGGCCCTGCCTTGAGATACTTAAAAGATTCAGTCAGATGCTAATCAAAGGAGAAACATTTATCTTACTAAAAACAAAACCAAAACAAAACCCACAATCTTTTCTTATTAGCATGGTTGCCAGTTCTGTGACAAAAGGAAAGGGATGATTCTGTCAGAGGCTTTTGACATAATTTGAAAAAGAGCAGAAAGGGTCATGATAAATAGCAGGGACTCGTTTTTTTCTGGTTTTGTAAACATGTATCTGGATTAACTGATGTGAATTGCACAGAGCTGTCCTGGGATTTATGCAGCAGTGTTGAGATCTCATCTCATCTCTGTAGACTGCTTCCAAGAGACAAAGCTCTTGCTACATCAGCAGGCTTTTAGAGGTCTCTGTGCCTTCAGTCAACTGCACTTCTCTGTTAAAGCTTTCCTCCTTTTACCTGATTAAAAAAAGTCACAAGAAGGCCACCCTCCAGGGACTGTATTAATCCTCTTTTCCCATCCCACTTTGTAGAACATGCTTGTGGACTGCTGCAACCCCATGGGACTCTACTGAAATACTAAACAGTTCTGACCACATGCAGATTTATTCTTCCATGGTATGCAAAACAGGACTAGGATCACTGTTTCTAAAAGAAATCTTGGATTAAAGAGAAATATTCCACAGGCACAAACTTCAGAGACAGAGACTGCAAAAGGAAACCACCAGTTACCACTTTCTGTTTGTTCTTCTCTTGACATTTGTGGATCAGATTTTCATTTCCATAAGTATTTTAAAACATTTGTCCCTTTTGCAAAACACGTTCACATCAAATGCACAAATCCATAAAGCCAACTCTACATATTTACAGAGCAAGGAAAAAAATGCATCAGCTTGAAGTCCAGGCAGCATATGTCTAGACTGGCCAACTGCTCAGTGTGTTAAGCAAGCCTTGTGCCAAACAAGCAACCAAGTTTCAGATAGGCCAAGAAAATGTGTTCATGGCACTTCCAGCAGCTGGAGGAATGGCTGGAAGAGCCCTGTGGATCTGTCTCCGAAGGTGATCCCTCATCAAGGCAGCCTCTGTGCCACAAACTGCCTGGCAGCCTGGTGGGCTTACAGTTACCCCTTCCAAAGCCATTCTGGGGCCATGGAAGAGTCTGCCAGAGCAAATAAGCAGTGAAGTTTGAGGCCAGATTCATTTAGGTGACCTGGCCATAGAAAGGTGTGGCTCTTTCAAAATGTTTTTCTTTTCCAGCCACATACTCTAAAGGCAGTTTACCTTGAATTGCAGGCAGTAAGAAAGAAACAATGGAATATTATTTCATCATCTCCTGCCAGAGCAAGATTGTTCCCTAAAGCATATTTTCTAGTGATTTTTTTTTTGCTTACCTTTAGAAGACGCAAGTAATAGCCTTCATTTCTTTCATAAGAAGACTAATAGACATCAACAAGGGGATTGTTTTTCCTTGAAAAGGAGCCAAATGCCTTCCTTTTTTTCCTGATTCTGTCTTGCTACTGTTATCTGCTGCTTTATATTACTGTTACTATTCTGTCCTCTTGCTGCAGTCCTTGGCTATTTCTCTCTTCCCCGAGGCCCTCAACCTCAATTTGGGTCTTTCCTTTTCTTGGCGGATTTCAGCTAACTTAAAATATCTTTGTTTTTAAAACAAAGCCTTTAAGACAAACCCATCAAACCCATCAAGGTAATATTTATGTTCCTACTTCTATCTTGTAACAACCACACATTTCACTCAGTGACAGGAGAAGGGAAACAAATAGGTGATAAAGCCCATGCTTTTAAATGTCAGTTCTTTCCTGACTATTTAAAAATGATCATGGGAAATTGTTATAGAGTTTCAGGCTAAAGTATTGAGAAGCAAAGTAACTTTTCTTTTATTTTTTTCCTTTAATTTTTTTTTTCTTTTTTTCCTGAAATAATATTTTTAAAGTAGACAGGAGCAGGAGCAGCAAGTGACTGGCCATGATAGTGTTAATCTTGTCTGCAAAGTAATTGAGAAAAATTATCCACTATTTTCTGAGAACACTCTTATTACCAGCCTAAGGGAGAAGAGCCTCCAGGGATTTAAAAGCAGTCAATAACTCTAAAAAAAGACAGAGCAATCCTTTGGTTCTGGTTGATATTAAGTTAGAGCAATAAGTCAATGTAGCTTTGCCATACCAGCACTATCTTCATATGCAAAGCTGTTTCTGATCTGCAAAGGAAGCTGGCTCCAAGTCTGTTCAATGTTATTTTTCCCTGTGTCCATCTTCTCCCATCACACTGCCCCCTGCAAGACCATAGTGAGCTCTTAGGATCCAATAATGGAGGGCCCAGGGTGTAGCTAGGAGTTAATAGCTGCTTCCTAATCAGCTGCCAACACCACTGGAGAGCTGTGGCCCCAGCTCCTTCTGTCAGCAAGGTAAATCTTGTCACACCTGTTGAACAAGGAGGTATCCCAGGTATGCCCCCGGCACTGCACAGGAAGGACACTTCTCTCACAGGGCTCTTCTTGGGAGCATGCCTGGAACCCCAACCCCTCATGTGAGCAGTGTTGGAAGAGCTGAAGGAGCATGGAGGATATTCAGCTGCCTGGGATCACTTACTTTAAAAACAAATAAACCTTCTTAGCAGACAGATTTATTACTAGTCATGAGGGATTATGCAGCCAAGTCACTTTGATTCATTAGAGTGTTCAGAGAGTTTGTGTAAGTTCCTGGAAGCTGTCTGGGATGATCTTTAACCATCCTCTTACTGTTACCTGATGGTGAAGGGGAAAGTTGGAAAGCACTTGTGCTGAATTTGTTTTTCCCTATGTTTGGTAATAGATTTAGACAAGCTGTTTAAAGAACTGAGCCTTATGCTGTGCTGAGCCGTCCTTCCAACTTAGCTACACGTAGCCTTTTCTTTTCTTTCCTTCCTCCCTATAATATTTAATCAACAAAGCCCTACCTCCATTTCCCTGAGGCCAGAGCAATGCGTCTTTCTGGATTTAGAAACCGCCTACGCATGTGAGCACGTCCTTTGTGCAGTGATGTTGTTTTAATTAGCCACATCTCTCTTTTTGGCCAGAAATATAGAAAACTACCGTGTACAGCTTTCCTGCAGGGCAGTGCAGCCCCGTTGGTGCTCAGCTGTGGGTAGTGGAAGAGGCACACTGGCTGTGCTGGGAGACAGGGTTGAAAGGGGAGAGGAGACAGACTGTGTATCTGGAGCTGGCAGGGGGAGGGAAGAAAACTTGGGCAGGAGAGAGAAGTGGGGAGAAACCAACCCTGGGTGACCCTGCCAGAGAGGCAGAAGAAGCCCACCTAAAACGGATCAGAAAGCATGGCATGAGACAGCTTCCTTGTAATGATCAATGCATTTGCTAATTAAAGATGATGCTAATTAAAGAAGATGGTGTTAAGTCAAAACTATTAGGACAATAACCTGCCTGAGACCAAACTTTACAAGAAAATATGTTAGCATAACTGTCCTAGCTTCAGCAGGACACAAGTCTGTCCCAGGTGGTTTCCTAATACTTACATTCAAAGTGCTTGTTAGATAACATGCTTATTAATCTTTTAGGCTTTGCTTTGTCTCTTCGAAATTGTATCCTGTATAAGTCATTCAAAAAGAGCTGGCTTAGAGACCTCTGAAGTTAACACCTCTCAGAAGCTTCTGTGATGCTCAGCAAATTTCCTTTTCATTGATGACTGTCTCCATTTTGTAGCATTATTTTTTACTGAATTTTACTGAATATACCTTGAATCCCTAGTTATGTACATAAGACTATGATAAGAAAAATATGCTGTTAATAAACAGTCCTTGTTGTGACTGGATCAAGCGACTGAATATATCGTATACCAGTACTGGTTAAATCGCTGCCCATGGCCAAGTGATGCTTATGCTTGGGTTCTGCAATGCTTCATCTTCACCTTTATTATTACCCAACAGTGCAACTCACAGGACGCTACACTGTGGCATTTCTGCTTAAACCATATTATTGCTGTGTGGTCCACAGATGATTAAATGCGGGCAGCCTCCCCTCTTGGAAGGAAGTGAGACACCCTGAGAAATGCTCTCTGAACTTCCAAGTGAGGCTGGCAAAGCAGAGGAGGGATGTCCTCTGGCTCTCAGTTCTGCCATAAGGAAAAGGAACATAATCCTGACCCTAACTGTCTTGTAATTTTTATTAGCTCTCTTTGGCTTGCAGCAATGACCCTGTGAATAATGCATGCTGCTAGATGGCTCTCCTAAGGAAAGAAGGCTTATGCAATCGTATTGTCTGCCACTGCCTGCCTTCTCCTTACCCCATAATAACTCAGAAACCAGCTGGCCAGTCTCAACCAAATTTGACAGAGGGAAAGAATTCTTGAATATACTGTGTTAAATAAAAAAATATTAAAAATGGGGACCATGTAGGGAAGGGACATCTTAGGAACTTTAGCTCAGTTCTCACCACAGGTCTGAGGTGCCACTCAGGTACTCAAGTCTAAAATACACATTCATCAGTTTTCACTGTTCTGCTGCTCATGCAATGACTTGTTTCTTCACAGGTCACTCAGGGTGAGCCCCAGAAGTCATGCTCCAAGCCTGTAGCAGAGAAATTTTCAGAGAGCTGCCAGGAAATTTGCCAGTGCAGGCCACCTCCACTGTTACCACCACCTCCTCCACCTCCGCCACCCCCGAGGTTGCTAGCAGTGCCAAGTAAGTAGCTACTGATACTGTTGTGGTGTGCTGCAGGAGGGCAAAATGATGGGGACACCTGGACAGACAGGAGAAAGGGCACAGCTAGCTCATTTGTCATTTTCCACTTAGCAAATGGAAGAAGAAATCTTTTCAGTAGAGATGGAGATCTGTTTTCTGATCTAATGAATAATGCTTAGCTTTTGGAGGAAAGCCAGAGAAATTCCCTCCTTTTATTGTGTTCTATATGATTCCCCAGTTTTAAATGGTTCCCTAATCCCCTAGCCCTGGGAAATGCTTTCCTACAGAGACAAAGTGCTGTGCTGCCCCTTGAGTGGCATGACCCCCTTTTTTGCCAGGTGTGCAGCTTGAAGGTCTGGGTGCCCCAAGGCAAATTAATTTATAAGCAGACAAAAATCCAAACACTCTGTCTAGACCATTCAGTACGCTTGACTGTTGTCAAGACACTGGAGCACTACAGTTTACCATAGCAGTGACTCAGGCTCGCTGGTTTTAAATTGCTTACAACTGTTACAAAAATAGGAGGCATGTCAGGAGTCAATGGCAAGGGAGCAGTTTTCCCACTAATGCACATGCAGGGTAAGACTCATCTCTTTCTCTCATACAAATCAGAGCTCCCAAGCCTTACCCAGTGCACCCAAACTCCTCCTTATTTCCAGCCATACATCCCCATGCCCAGCACACCTGGTGCCTTCAGTTCCTGCTGGCTAGCTCTGCAGCTGCTTTCCACATCAGTGGTCCTGTGATCCCTGACATACAGATAATTTCCAGAGAGTGATCTCTGTCCCCATGGTCCCTGCACTGTGGGAGAGACCTTCCTGCTTCTATTGCACCCACTGTGTTCAG
The DNA here is from genome assembly GCF_048771995.1 of Taeniopygia guttata. NCBI lineage: Eukaryota > Metazoa > Chordata > Aves > Passeriformes > Estrildidae > Taeniopygia > Taeniopygia guttata. The sequence continues at coordinate 49,732,695 of NC_133030.1, read as the reverse complement.
GGACACAGACTGGGTCCCAGGAATTTGGTATTCCAGTAAATCTCCTTAACACTTCTGCATTTTCATAAATTCATCTCTCCCTGCAAGGCTGCCTATTAATTCTTCTCCCTGCTTATATAAACTCTCCTGGGAGCAGTGTTGCAAAGTGTATCCTGTATCCTCAGCATTTCCCCCAAGGAAAAATAAATCATTAGGTATCATCATCTGGCTGTTTGTCTTTATCAGCACCATCTCCAGATGTGCAGAAGACATGAAGAAGGCTTCTGCCTAGCTTTTAGTCAGGCAGAGGACAGGCAGAATCTTTCAGTGTCTTTTCTGCCAGGAGCATGCTTTGTGCTTGTGCTACACTGCAGAAAATTAAGGCAAAGGCAGAGAAAAACCAAGAATGAAACACTTGGAAAAGGAAGTACAAAGACAGCTGGGAAAGAAGAGAGGGATAATTTTTATAGCAGGAAAAATCTCTTTCAATGCTCAGGAAAATGTCATGGGCAGTAATATGGAAAATTACCTTGATCTTTGTATCACAGCCAGAAAATAAAGTACTTTGTCACTCTCTTTTCTTGTGCCTGGGGTACCCTGTTACCCTGAGGGGGATGAGATGGGGCAGTGTTGGCACAGGGACCAGCCCTGCTGACCAGCTGTACTGGGAAGGGAGCACCACTGCCAGGCTGTTTCCCCTCCATCAGGCAGCTGCTCTGAGTGTGCGATTTGTCCCCTGTCAAGTGGGAAGTAAATCATGTTAGAAAAAAAGAAGTCTGTCACACATTGCAGAAAGAAGAACAAGAAATCTAATGGGCCTGTGACTGGGATAGCCTGACACTTTGTCAAGCTGGATTGCCAGGTGCTAACACAGTTCTAAAACTGAGCTATATAAATCCAGATGACTAATATTTAAGCAAGTGACTTCATTTCAAATACAATGAAAAAAAGAGGTTACACATTTCTTTCACTGGTAAGCTTTAGAGTAGCAATCAAGTGTCTCATCTTGAATGATGCTTTCATTATCATCAGCTGTCTAGGCACTGTGATTTAGTCCATGTGTACAGCAATCCACTTCCTTGGGAGAAACAACAAGCCTTGTGGTTAAATATTGATGTTATAGACACTGCTTTTAAATGGTATTCAGAGGAGAGGGAAGTAAAGAGCGAAGTGGCTGATGCTAGATTTGCACTTTGAATTTGCTAAGTGAATAAAATTTAGTACCGGAAAGACATCTGCAAAAAAACAGCAGTCCAGGACCTGCAAGATTTTTACCTTTACAAGGTATAGTCATGAGGTACTACATAAAGATGCTGGAATTGCTTTCAGAACTTTGTGAGCCACAAAAGGCTGCGGTCTGCTAGGCACTGTCCTATCTGCAATCAAACTGAATGTTGCTGGAGATTTAGATCAACTCTAAAGCAGCTACCATGGTTTGGGCTGGGTGGTTAAAGCCAATAGATGCATAAATCCTGTCTCTCCAGTCACTACGGACACTGACAGTTCTGTTGTCTGCTATAGGAAGCATCTAGTGCTCTTCGATGTGGCCTCAAGCTGCTGTTGTGGAAAATCAGAGAACCCTCTGATGTGCCCTTTCTATTAATCCCACTTGATTGTTTTATAAACCCTACTTGGTTGTATGGGATGGCACTGCATAACTGTTTGTGAGCAGCTGAATCACTCCCTGAAAGGCTTTTATTGTGTTTTGAGGACTTTTAGGAACAATTATAGTACATGTAGTATCTCTTTAGACACTTCAGTATTGACAGGTTGATCCAGCAACAAATCTTTAGCTCTGCTTCCTGCAGATAGATTTATACAAAATCTATTAAATGCAGAGAATCCTAGATTCACATATAATAGCTGGAAAATACTGTGTTTACTCTGAGGGGAAATAACCTAATTCCCTCTGGAGAAAATGAGTAGAATCTCACAGTTTAGCAGTCAGTCTAAAACCACAAGCAGTATGAGGAGCACCAGCTTTCCCTGGTCTAGGAGACACATCCCTGTTAGAGTTGGGTACTTACATTAAGAATGTGTGGGGAGTGTTTCAGCACATCCTGAGGAGGCACTGAATAAATGAACGAAACTTTATGAATATGGGAAATTAAACAGACTGCTTTTGTCCTCCTTCAGGGATGAGCCCAGGTCTCCTTTCCCCATATTTCTAACTCCTTCACATGGACCACTTGCTTTTATGGTGTCCCATCCAACCCCTGATCTTGCCTTCACTGCCTCTGCTCTGCAGCCAATTCCATCATGGCACCATAACCCTGTGCCTCCTCCTGGGGGTCCATCAGCCTTGCAGCATCTAAATGAAAGCTGCCATGCTGCTCCCTTGTGCATGCTGCTCTCTCAGTATTGCTGGTTCACCTGTACCTTTTTCTGCAGAGTGGGACACATGGGCTACTTGAGCTCTGACTTTCCTGAGCTTCATTTCAGCTGTAGTTCTTTGCTATCCCATTGAGACACTGCTGTCTGATTTGATACAGATGTGTACCTTACCAAGGGGCTCTGAGGAGAGGGACTCCAGCCCATGTTAGAAGTACCTGGCATGGTGGGGACTGTGTGATGCTGAGGGCTGTCAGGAGAATGGTCCCTGAGCCCCTGGCAGCTCCTCCAGACGGTTTAGCACATCGATGTTTCCGGAGTGACTCCCCTTATGCAAGCAGCAGCCTGCTCTTTAACCCATGCCTAGAAAACCACTCACTGATGGAGTGAAGGGAAAGCTCAGGAGGCTCTGAGGGGCCTAAGGCCAACTAAACTTAGATGCTGACAGCAAAGGAAGAAGGAACTTTCAATGAAATTGAGTGTGTTCCCTAGATATGTCTGTAATGACCTGAAGGCAATAGAGAGGCTCAGAACCTGGCCTTTAATTAACTGTGTCTTTTTCTCTCCATCTGCTTTCCTCCTTGTCTCTGGATTTCAGCCAAGACTAAGACAAGGTGGATGGAATACTTGTTTAGGCAGCATTTCTAACCCGGCTTCACAGACCCATGAGATTAAGCTAGTTCAAGTGATGTTGACCCTTAAAAATTTGAAAAACTGCTGTTGCAAACCCCTAAATACTCTGTGAGCATGCAGGTTTCTCCAGGGGCATTGCAAAGAAGAAAGGACTTTGTCTGGAACTAGAAGTCAGGCTTTCAAAACAGGAAAGGAGGAAGAGGTTAGAGCTAGATATACACTGTAGTCACTATTAGTTTTAACCCGTGTAAGGTCTTACAAAAAAATATCAGAAATGACTTCTTTAAAATGGCACAAGGAAGAGAAAAGAAGTTCCAACCTGCACTCCTCAGTTGTTGGTGAGCAACATTTGCTGTCTCTGCTCTACCCTTGGGTAGTGGAGTCCTTGGTATTGGGTGAGGAGTCCATGGTATTGCCCTCTGCTCTCTGGACAAAGGAAGTGTTCATTCAAACATTGCTTCAGTCAAAATTTAGAGGAGGAAACATAAGCTGAGTCTGGATACATGAACCAGTCTCTGGTGTTTGGATGCTCACACATAGGTACAATGTGAAGTCTTTGCAGCTCCTGACCTTAGTGGAAGTTTGCCCTGAGCTGTCAGCTGAGATCAAGCACAATCATGTCAGTGCAAAGCCACAGTGAATGACATCACTGCAGAGGACTCTAATCTCCATGCAGTAATTGTATCATTTTGTTTTTCAGAGTGAAATCTTTATCTCTGGAGACAGAGCATCTAATTAACTAATTATTTGGACTGGTGAAAATGCCAAAATAAAAATGACCAGCTATAAGAAGGGTGAAACCTTTTGGCAGCTATATAAGCTCAGATGTACAGCTTAATTTCAGAAAGCATACAGGGTCCCTTCAGTGCAAGTAGGAAAGCTAAGGACATTCAGATCTTTTAGGACAGATCACAGATTCATGGAATGGTTCAGGTTAAAAGGGACCATGAAGATCATCTAGTTTCACCCCCCTGCCATGGATGGTGATACTTTCCCCTAGACCAGGTTCCTCAAAGCCCCATCCAAAGTGGCCTTGAACACTTCCAGAGAAGACACAGTTTCTCTGGACAACCTGTTCCAGTGCCTTACTACCCACACAGTAAAGAATTTCTTCCTAACATCTAATCTAAATTTGTGTTCTTTCTGTTTAAATCCATTACCCCTTGTCCTTAGCCATACACGCCCTTGTAAAATGTTTTTTTATAGGCTCCCTTCAGGTACTGAATGCTTCTATAAGGTCTCCCTGGAGTTTTCTCCAGCTCTCTCAGCCTGTCTCATAGAAAAGGTGCTCCAGCCACCCGATCATCTTCGTGCCCCCCTCTTGGAGTGAGTCCACATCCTTCTTATACTGAGCCCAGAGCTGATCATGGTACTGAAGATGGGGTCTTATGAGAGTGGAGTAGAGGGAAGAATCCCCTACTTTGACCTGATGGTCACACTTGTGTTGATGCACCCAGGACACACTTGGCTTTCTGGGCTGTGAACACACATTGCCAGGTCATGTCAAACTTCTTGTACACCAGCACCCCTCAGTCTTTCACCTCGGGGCTGCTCTTAGTCTATTCTCGTCACAGATTTTGTTTGTACTTGGGATGGCCCTGACATGGGTGCAGGACCTTGTTGAACTTCACGGTGTTTGCACAGGCCCACTGCTCAAGCCTTTCAAGGTCCCTCTGGACAGCATCTGCTCCTCCTTGGTGGCATCCACCCCCTCCAGTGTGTTGAGTGCATGACACATCTTGGTGTCATCAGCAAACTTGCTGAGGATGTGCTCAATCCCCCTGTCTGTGTTGCTGACACAGATGTTGAACTGCACCAATCCCAATACCATCCCCTGAGGAATGCCATTCATCTCTGGACTGTCACAATGTGTGTATATTAGGCAGGAATATGAAGAACAGGAATAGTCTGGAACTTCTTAAACTTCGTGTAGGTTTTCAAGTAACCAAAGCTTTCAGATATATTGCTAATTGTTAAAATAGCCTTTCAGAGCAAGAACTTGTTATAGAAATAAACATTGTATGGCTCTAGTACGTAAAAGAATAAGAAATGGGTTTTCCTTAGGATTTTCTAAATCCTGATGGTAGAATGCAGAGGTGATCAAAGAATGAGTTTGACCTTATGCTGAATTAGTGTCTCCATGTCACTATTCCAGCAGGAAAGCTGAGCATGGTCCTGGTGCTCACCACTACATTTCTTGTACTTGGATGCTGATGTGTTTGCCTACTCAATGCCTAAAGAACTTCTGTTCTTGGCAGAGGTCTGATTATCCCCCAGGAGTGGAGGAGAAGCTGTGACTGCAAAATGAATTGAACTCTTTCTGGAGGCCATGATGATTCAAATATGAGATGCCCAATAATCAGCTCAGCTCAGTCTGATGCAACAGGAGTTGAGCACCTCAGAGAGCTTTGAATTTAAGATTCCTTTTGGTTACGCACTTCATCTTGTGAGGGCTTTCTATCTTTACAAGTGCCCACTGCAAAGCTGCTGGCCATAAGTGCTCAGCTGGCAGGACCACCCTTCACCTACTGCCCTTCTGCCTGAAAGACTTGTTCAGAGTAGTTTTCAGATATTTGGACATATTAGAGGGATCTTGGGCGGATTTCTCCCAAGTGATGCCCAAAGGAATTATTAACAAACATGCAGAGCTGGGTTTGTTTTATAATATGGGGAAGACATTTCCCTCCATCCTGCATACAACATAGTGACTACCAAAACTGAACAGCAGAGAACTATAGTACCCCAAAATGGCAGGGGACACATTGTCTCCTGCATTAAGACATTTACAGTGGTGACTGCTACTGTGAGTGCAAGTCTGGTCTAGACAGTGACTTTTTTAAAATGCAAACAAATGCTGAAAGAGGGAAGCCCTTCCAGTTTTGGTAACACAGCTGTCATACTATGAATTGCAGTCTTGTGTGAGAGCATTGTTCTTAATTTACAAAGCAAAACCAAAATTCAATTCTTATAATCTCCCATATGAGGAGGAATGTGACTCTCAGAACTGGCTATAGGATTTGGAGACTTTCAAATCTAAATTGAACTCCACCCCCACAGCCTGGAGCTATGGATGATGATGGCAGAAGCAGAGTCTAGTCCAGATCCCCATTATGTTGTTTTCACATCACAAACACTACCTTCACTCTTAGCACAGTGAACCAAATCATTAAGCATCCAAGACTGAATTAAGCAGAATTCATCGATCTAAATCAGAAATGCAGCAAATGGATTTTCTGCCTCAAATTGCAGGCACTCTGATTTTGTCACCAAATATATAACAAATTCTAAATTCTGCCGTTTTTTTTTTCTGTTAAGCACAGTTATTTCTGGTGTAGGAATAGAAGTTACAAGTCCTCATCTCTCAGTCAAAATGAGAAAATTTTTTATGGTGAGGAGATTTCTTAAGCAGCAATCAAATACATCTGAAATAGTTTGAGCATCTAAGATGTAATATTAAGTCTGAAGAGCAGGATTAGTGATTAGAAAGCAGGTAAGACTGGAAAGGTTCAAACAAATACTTTCATTATAGGATTCTGTTGTCACTCTTTCACCTAACATCTCTTCATATTGAATTGTTGTAAATTCTCTTTCTGTTTAGAACACTGGTAAGACCAGATGGTCAGTCACAGCTTTCCCATTTCAGAGTTTTTCATCACAATAAATTCTGAAATGTTTTGCCAAGTCTAATTGTTATTTAGGCAAGTGACGAATATCTCCCCTGCTCTGGGACCTTGCATATTTGTTTTGAATTTTTCATACAGTAATAAATTGATATAATGGAAAAATCCTTCTCTTGAAAATGCATTTTGAAGTATTTAGAAGTAAGAGCCTCAGGCCAGATTTTGCAGTGCTTGAATCACTGGGAGTTCTGTTGTCTATAGATTAAAAGCATTGTCTAATTTTTAAAAAGAACCATCACATATTAAACAGGTTCTGCAGTAGAACAGTCCTTTCTACTCTGACATGCATACTGCAACATCTTGATTTTTTTTTTTTTTTAAGCAGAAGGAGTTGGCTAAGCTGAAGACATTAATTCCTTCTGTGGATGGCAGTCCATTTGTACATGCCTACCATTTCACTGATTAAGAAGATAACAAATCTTCAGTGAAGTTACTGATGAGTCAGAGGCTGCTGATTTACAAGTAATTGTAGGTTCACCTGCTCCTAGCAGAAGGAGTTGTGCCTCATCTTGACAAGTCAGAAGTAAATGCTTAATTGGCACAAGCTGTTCCAGCAGGAAGGGTTGAGCAGCTGACCTCGGTAATGCAGGCCAACAGAAATATGTTCTTGTAAGGGTTTTGTGCATTGCATTGTTCTGAACATGATATAAAGGTGTTGCCCTGCTTGTGTAATTGCAGTTTAAGGGTAATATTTAAGTCAATGTAGCAGGTCAAGGAAGCAGTAGCCTGGAAATTCGGGATGTTATCCCAAAGTGAAGACACAGTGTCCATTAATATAGTATGAATATCAGCTAATAACTGATGCTGCTGCCAAAATCTGTCATTAATAATGATGCAAGTTAATTTAACCCTTCCACTAGTAAATCATATTGCATTATAACTACATAAATATAGCAGCAAATTGTGGATCCCTAATGGATGTTTAAATGAATTATTTTATTATTTTGAAGTGTCTTTTAAATGGAGCTGGTATTTCATTAGTTCATTGGTTAGAAATAATTTTAGACAAAGATCTGTTCCTTGACAAATGCTGCTATTAAACTGGACTTTTACCAATGGAGCAGATTCTCTTGAATCATCCCTGGACACTTTCCTTCTGAAAGTGATGCATATTTTTATTTCATAGCCATTATCAAAGGAAATGACTATCAGTGAAGCACAGGGAGGGTTTGGTTTAACTCTTGTTTCAATTTGGCCAGGTGCAGGTGCTCTGCCTCAGCTTTTCAGGGCATCTCTGTACATGGGGGCTGCCCACTGCTGTAGGTTCAGTATGGAGTCATGGTCTGTGTAAAGCCTGGGGGCAGTGCAGTAGCAACCTGTAAACAATTTGCTTGCCTTTGTGACTGTAAAGAAACCTGTGCTTTGTCTTTTAGCTTTTCCAGGTGTTCCAAATACACTGAGTGGTGACTGAGGACTTCATATAAGGGCATTTGGCAGGGTGAAATGCCTCGATCTGTGAATGTGATGTAATTGTCTTTTTAAGTGTTATGTATTTTATAGAAATTGCATGAAAAAATATTAGTTGATAAATGTAATTTTACTTATATTAGAATTAAATTTACACCTGGTTTGGAAGGCCTTTCACATTTCAGTTCCATTTTACTCTGGGTGGATAATCAATTTAATTTCCCTTAAGTTGAATCTGAGTACAATTTGGAAAAGGAACTTAAGAGCAGTTGGTATGGGAATTATCAATTGATCTCTTAAGGGACATTTTGAAGTGATCACTGTAGCCCTTAATTCCAGCCATAACTGAGTTGTTGAAGTGATACAATGAATAAACCACATAATATCAAATAGGAGGACTATGTTTTCACATGTGCTATACATCAACAGAAGTATCAGCTACACAGTCAGCTGGCTGTTCCCTAAAACTCAGACATATGACTTACAATGTGGCTTTCTTTGTAAAGTGAACTCTTTACAGCCATCTGCATTTACCAATCTAAAATATATGTCCATTACACTGAAGAGACTATGTCTCTTCATATAGTGGGGTGCCCCACGGGCAAACCATTTATTTTTCAGAGATGAACACAAACCAGTACCTTAGAAACTGTCCTATTAACACATTAGGAAGATATGCAGAGTATTTCCAGCTCTTCCACAACCTAGATTTCCTAAATTTTAGGAAATTCAGTCTGCAGTTGGTTTTGTCTCAGACTTTCCTGAAGGTACTAATATTGAGAATGTGTCAGCATTAAGACGTGAGGTTTGTCTAATCTTTGCTATTACCTAGCGGTTCTCAAGATCTTAAAAAAGCTGTTAAGGATCTACAAGATAATGAATTAATACCAGTGGCACTGAATTTCATTCACTTTGTGTAGCTTGTGACTGATGGCACCACTCATGGGAATACTGTTGAACTCTAAGTAGATGTGCAAATCTGGACTTTAATTCAATCTGTATATAAAACATTGTAACAAGAAAATCTGTCATCTTTCTGTGAGATTGAATCTGCCAGCCCTGAGGTATCTCATTAATCATTTGCTGGTGAAGGACTGGTCATCGCTGTAAGAGTGTAGACTCCTGAAATCACATCTCAGCTTGAATTTCAGCCTCTATCATCCCTCCTTGAAAGATCTGTTCACTGTAAGAGCTGAAAGGCTGATAAGCTTTCAGAAGGCTTGAGGGTGACATACTGTGACTCCCACAAAGGAGATACCTTGTCCACCCTCCAGGGAATGGTGGAAAGAGCATCCAGGGCGCTGCTTCTCCCTCTGCCACCAACCTGCTGGGAGATCTCAACAGAGTCAACTACAATATCAGACACCCAAAGTTACCATATCTGAAACAGAGATATGTTTTCATCCTTGTAAACTTTGTATTTGAAATTAGTAGGTGTCGAGCACTGAAGATTATTATTATTAGGCTCAAAAGTAATGGTAATTGTTATAGAACTGATCAGCTGTGTCCTGTCCCAAGGAATAGGAGGCTGTACCATCACACAGTGAGGACTGTGCCAGGGCTGAGATGCAGCACCTGCAGCCACAGCATCACCATGCAGTAATGAATGAAAGGAGGTAGCCTGAGGGGCTGGACACAAACCCACACTAAAAACCAGCACTGTGGCTTGTCTTATTACTCCTCTGCCAGTGATGATACAGCTTCAGCAAAATCCTAGTAGTAAAGGAGAGTATATTGGCAGATAAGGGAACTAACCTGGGAAGGCTCACTCTATGAGCTTACAGTGTCCATACAACTGCCACTACCACAGAACCTTAACAGGCTCACCAGAACCTGCCTTCATGACACCTTTTGGGGCATGGATTTCATCCAAGGGTACCTGAGACACAGTGGAAACAAGGACTAGTTTTTTAAGAGCTTTTATCACCTTAAAATGCAGATAGATGCTGAATAAGCTCTCCAAGCCCCTTAGTTCTCAGCAAGTGTCCCACCTTATTTTGGACTGGACAAATCTTTACTAATGTGTACTGTTTACTAATCTGTTTACTGTTTACTTCCTCACTGTTGATCTGAGGTGAGTGGTGGCCATCAGGTCACAAGGGAGGATGAGGCAAGTTTTCTACTTAGTGTCCTTGCTCTTCAGCAGTTGCTTCCCCATGAGCTGCCCTCTGCAGTTGCACTGCACCACAAAGGAGCCTATTTCACCCAAAAAATCCTGGTGCTGACGATGAGCCCATCTTCTGCCCTAAAACTGCCTCTGAAACAGCCTGAAAGCAAGACAGGTTGATTGGGGGAGAAATTGTCCAGAAGACTCATTTCTTTTTATACTTATTTTACTGCAGTGGACCTGGGAGGTGATATTGGCCATGGGACTGAGGTGGGAAAATGCATATCCTGTACCTACTGAGTTCCAGTTTGGAAGCAACCCTTTATTTCTTTCACTGGTTCATACTTTTGTTTGATGTTAAATGGCTCAGGGCACAGTGCCATTAGCCTGCAAGCAAAGACAGTCCTCTTCCCTGGCAGCTTGAACGAGTCCCCACATATCTGATTCCCAGAAGCAAACTTCTTTCTGCCCATGTTGAAGTTATTCAGAGCCACAGAATAATTAAGATTGGAAAAGACCTCTGAGACCATCAAGTCCAGCCTATGACCAAACACCCTGTCAAACAGGCTGTGGCACTGAGAGCCACATCCAGTCATTCCTTAAACACCTGCAGGGATGGTGACTCCACCACCTTTCTGGGCAGGCCATTCTGATGCCCAATCACACTTTTTTAAAAGAACTTCTTCCTAATGTGAAACGTAAACCTCCCTTTGTTCAGCTTAAGACTGTCCTCTTGTCCTATTGCTGGTTGCCTGAGAGAAGAGACTGACCCTCAGCTGGATACAGCTCCTCTCATGCAGTTGTAGAGAGCAGTGAGGTCTCCCCTGAGCCTCCTTTTCTCTAGGCAAAACAACCCCAGATATCTGTGTGCATGTGTGCGTGTGCTTGTTAATGGAAATAAGCCCAAATGTGCTGAAATGGCAGACTTAGCATGAAATTCCAGTGTTTTCAGGCCTCTTTTCTTCTGGATGCTTTTTCACTTTCATCACTGTAAGGCCACACAGTTTGGCAGGGCAAGCAGATTGTGTTCAGCACTGATTTTTCCCCACTGAAGATTAGCAAGTGCTCATGAAATGCCTGTGCACATCAGTTGCCACTTAAGCCTGCGTGTTTGTGCAACGAAGTGGATGGTACTGGCACCTCTCAGTGGTGCCTCTGTTCAAAAGAACTGAGAATTACTGTCTCCAGGTCAGTGCTCTGCTGCTGTGTCACATACCGTGGCCTTGCTGCTGTGTTTCCTTGAATTGGTGGTTGACAGGAAGGTCAGATAATTACAGATAGTTCTTGTAGAAATATAGATGGAGTACTTCTAAATGGGCCTGTCTATCCTGTTAAAGAATTGGGAAAGGCTGACATGCAGCCTTATGTTGCACATTTTATCTCTACACCTTGCAACCATTTAGAAAGCCAGAGCTGCTGTTCCCTGGAGAAGGAGAAATAAGTCTGGAGAGGAAATTGTCCCAAAATCACCCAGTGAGCAAGGAGGAGAACTGAGCCTGGAACCCACCTCCAGAGGGGAATTTCTGTTTTCTGTGGTGACTTGCTGCCTAAGTACAGAGAGGTTAAAGCCTGTATCATGAAAGGCAGAAGATTGCACTTAAGATTGTATATCTTTATACCAAATTAAAGCATCCTGGTTCTCAGAGTGCTAAGAATCTCTGGAAACCAGGTTACCTTCTAAAATAAATGCCAGGGTGCTAATTTAAAACCAAATGCTTTGGCACTTGTGACCTGTTTCTTAGAGGCACCAGATACCCACTAATCTGATCGACAATCTGCATTTCAGAAAACAGAAAACAGGCCACCAAATCTGGCAGGGCTCCCTGAGCAATGGCTCCCATGGAGAGGCAGCACTTAGGACTACCTGGGGGTGTCATGAGGACTTTCTTGGTGCTGCCCAACCTGGCAGTGCCCCAGGCTGTGGAGAGCAGTGTGACAGTGCCTGTGAGGCTCTCCCAGGTGCTTGTGTTGCTGCAAGGAGGAGGTTGCCTTGCAAGGCTTCAGTTCTCATTGCTCAGGACAGAGAGCAACAGGGTGTGATTCCATCAGGGTAAAAACAATTCAGTCCTTTATGTTGAGGGAGAATCAGATGGGGAGTGAAAGGCAGTGTCTCATGGGGAGACTGCTGGTTAGAAAAACACTGGACAAAGTCAGATCAGAGGGCAGTGGCTGATGTAAGCATGCATTGTAAAGATAAGTGCCAGAGCTGAGTATTAACACAGAAGCTAGCTATGATGTAATCTCCTTAAAAGCCTTTTTACCACGAGGTCTATAAATGCTACTGCTTCTCTAGATCATGCTTTAGAGAACAGATTCTCCCTCTGTGCTCTCTAACCCTGTTCTCCTCCAAAAGACCTCAGCAGCTGAAAGCATGTTTTGCCCTTATTTGAGGGGTACCTCAGTTCTGGTGGGTCCCATCAGTTTCACCAAACTAATAGGATTAAGGCAGGCAGGCCTGGCCCTCAGCTTGTTAATCATTTGGAGCACAGACTTTCCCTTCCTGCTTTGTTTGACAATCTCTTGACTGCTCTGCTCTATGCATTGCCATATTTCCATATATATGTGGAGCCCTGAACTGTTTTCTAGTTTCCCTCTGCAACTGTACAAAACCAAGACAGGTTATCCCACAAGTTTAGTGTCAGCCACTCCAGGGTATCCTGTGGGATCCTGCCTTGTTTCTGACCATAGGGCTTGGCTGTACTGAGCTGCTGGGCATGGTGTCACTGTGCTAGCTTGGGGCAAAGATCTGGTGCCTATCTGGGAAGTCAGAGAGTATTCTGTTTCCACCCTGTAATGTAATTTTAGCCAAATCAGTTGTTTGTGTTTCCTCCCAAAGAAGAGGAAATACAATCCAGAGGGGAGGACTGGCCAGAAGTCAAAAGACATTTTGTTTTTCTGGCTGTCTCACTGAGGTGCAGTGAGTTTGCACAAGCCACTTCCCCACAATGTACTTTACTTATGTCTGGCCATCCAATATTTTTACCTACTATTATTTTATTTTGGTCCTAACAATATGTTCTATTTTCTATAAGAATCCCAAATCTGCCCAGGAAAAGCAGCTGCATGACACCTACCAAGAAAGCACAGTAACTATTGGTAAACCCAAACCTAAATGTGTGCAGGTTCAATAACTTCTGAAGCTTAGATCCTGAGCATTGCACTTAACCTCCCACACCCAGCTGCTCTCTTCCTTACTGACTATCCATGCTCAGGTTTTTTTCACCTGCAGTTCCAGTTCTGTTTCTTGCAATGAGCCATGCATTCCTCTAGTGCCTGTGACCTTCAGAAAATTCCTGCAGAACAACCCCTTCACCTCCTGAACACTCCAGTCTCCAAAACTAAGCACAAAACTGAGTGTGTTTCTTGTTTCAGAAGACAAGTGTTTTTAGAAAGGAGGAGAAAACTAAGAAGATGAGGCAACTGGGAGTGTAGAATAACAGTGTCTCCAGTGTAAGAGCTGCGGGGGAGGGAATTTCTCCAGCATCATTCCCACACATGTTTTTATTATAGCAGAAGTTCCCGCTGCGTAGTGATTGCAGTATCCCCTTTAGAAGTGTAGTAGGAACATATGCACAGAGCAGCTGCATGATATAAACTTGTCTGCAGCAAAGTGTGATAAACAGAAGTATCATCTGCTACAGGAATAGCTGATTTCTGTGTTATTTAACCTAGCTATTCCAGGGAGGCCATAAATCAGGACGGGCTTTCTGCCGAGCACACCGCTATTGCCTGGTTGTTTACCCAACTGGCTCATGGCACTCTGAAATGGCCCTAAGCTTACAGCCAACAGGAAGGGCAGAAATCTGTAAGGGAGTTAAAGAAAAAACACAGCATAAGGAAACCTGACAGGGCTAGACAAGCCACTTCTCCATCAATCTGGAAAATGCCAGTCCTTCCTTTGGCAAGCTTGTTTGTCCCTGATCACCAGCCCGAGGGGTGCCTTCTCTGCAGGCACATGAAGGCAAGCTCAGGGTTCCCTCTGGCCAAGCACAGCCCCAGGGCCTGTGCATTTGGGTGCCCTGAGGATGCAGGTCATGTCTGCAGTGTGGCTTTCTGCCCCAGGAACAGACACCAAGGTCACCCATTTCTTGGTCAGCCTCCTCTCCCCCATCCTCAGAGGAAATTTTCCACTTAAATCCAAGAGTGTGGAAGGTAACACACACTTTGCCTGTTCTCACTATGCCTTTTAGAATAACAGCTGAAGATCTATATTTGTATCAAGTCTAGCAGCACCACAAACTCCACTAGCAGGCTCTTTTAAAGGATTTGTTTTTCCCTTGCTGGCTGCCTCTGACTGTGAGCAGCCCTGGGTGCACGCAGCACGTTCCTACTGCATGCATTATCCAAACACATCTGTAGCAGTCCCTACATGATTAAATACAGCAAACAGAGGGGATGCTTCAGCTGACACTGACTCACAGATCTCTCCCCAAGGCCCTGGGTTAGGTAACCAATCTTGTTCCCAGAGAGCCCACAGCCTCCAGGGCTCTGGAGACCGATCTTGACCTTCAGCTACATTTCTCTTCTGAGCATCATCATGCAGATGCTGGGACAAGGTCCTCAGCTGGCACCAGTCTCACAGCAGGCTGGACTTCTGCTAGTTTGCATCACTTGAGCCCTTGGGCCTTTTTTATTAGCTGCCTAAGGCTTCATCCTATCATACAATGAAATTAATCAGCATTAAATTAATCAGCACTCACTCACTTTAGGATGAATCTACACTGCTGAAGGGAGTGAAGGGCCTTATGCAAAAGTAGACAAGAGGCCTCAGGTTCAGGACTGAAATCAGCTTTCTCAAAAAAGATATGAGCATGTGGTGGAGGCTCTCCTTGTTTCTTGTGAGTTATACAGCACAATGCCTAGAGTAAATATCCGAGCTTTGGTGTTTGTGTAACTTCCTCTGCAGGGTTTTTCATCACAGAACCCAAATTATTTCATATTAAGCAGGGGATTCATTGAACTTCTCTATTCCACAGGAGCTTGGATGAGATACCTTGATGGGAAGAGGCCCAAACTGTAACACATTCAAAATCCTTCTCCACATTTAACTGGGAGTTCAGATTGGACACTGGAGTGGCCTGGGAGTTTTTTCATATACCTTGACATTTGAAATCATATTTAAACTTCTCCATGTTTTCTGGGCTTGTCCCTATATCCCAGTGTGATAATGGCTGCAGGAACTAGTGTCTTCTCTGTCTTGCAAATGGGACGTCAGCATACAATTTATGTGAATATCAAAATAATAAATAAGAGTGAAGATGAGACTAGGACCCAAACCCTGTTTTACCCAGAAGATTAACAGGTCTCTAGAATATGTGACATACACAGAGATTGCTGAACACATCTTCTTTTTAATTTCTAACCAAGACTGATAAAACACTTGAGGCCCTTGGAATATGAACCTGCCTTCAAAATAAAATCCTATCCTGCTTCCTAGCATGCTAATTAAAAGTGCATGGCCGATTCAGGCAGCCTTACAATAACAAGAGAAATGCTGCAGGCATAGAGATGGCAGGGTTTATCCTGTTGTGAGTATACAATATTAAAAACAGGCCAATGTCTCATAAGGATGATTATGAAGGACTCTTGACCTTTCTGCAAGAATAAGAATAAAAGCAAAAGAAAAACAATAATCAGTTTTGATTTATCTTGAAAGTGCTCTTCCTTTTTTTAGGCATGAAGTTGCTGTTGCACAGAGGTGCTGAGGGTCACTGTCACCCTTCTCCATCACATCAGTGGCCACTGACCAGCTGCTTGGGTCTCAGTCTGTGAGCAAATTGACAGACTCCACTGGAGACACCTCCCCTGGGATTACATGTGGGAGCACGGGTCACTGCCTCCCTTAGCTATTTTCCAGCTCAGCCCTGTGTTTGGTTTGTTTTGTTCTGGTTTTTTTGGTTTTTTGTTTTTGTTTTTGTTTTTTTTTCTTTGTTTTGCTTTATTCTGTTTTATTTTTCTTTGCTTGGCAGAGCTGGCTGCTGTGGGATTGGCAGTGGGAAGGGGTGCCCTGGTGCAGGCTCCCTGCCCTGCCTCAGCAGCACTGCCAAGAGCTGCTCAGGGGCAGCAGCTCAGCATGCCCCCCCTCAAAAAGCATTTTCTGTCTCCTGACAGACTTGGCTGTGTGACTTGTTAATGTCCCAGCACGCCCATGCAAAGAGCAATTAGCCTAAAACCCATCAGTAATGGAAAGTAATAACACTAATCAAAATAAATTATGGAAGCACTAGATTTTGAAATGATGAGCTTTATAAACTACAGCCATGACCACTGAAGATAACCTGATGGTGTATCCAAGGATTCCAAGTCCTGTTTCTAGATTCTGTCTCAGGCAGTACATGTATTGCTTTAACAACATACACAAAACTATTTAATGCTTAACCCAGAAGATTTGAACAGCTTCATCACAGTCTTTTATTGGAAGCTCAGAGCAATTTTGAGAATAACCACTGAGATCTGATCAAAAAATATCAGAGAACTTATTGGGAATTTTATGGAAACATTCTTTCCAGTGATAGAACCTTTATTTTTGTGCTTAGACATTGAGGGAAACCCTCAATAGCTGAGCTAATCTTTTCTGGTATGCGCATTTCTGCCTAGAGCCAGCTGTGTACAGATACCTTCTAACATTAGAATCAGAGCTATGTCTTTATGCTGAGTCTTCAAAACAAATTTAGTCAAAAAAAGCAGGTGTAAGATTTTTGTGATGCTGAACAGTTTGATCTGAAAGCACTTTTCATTAATTTATTTTGAATAACTTGGATCTATCTACCCACCACAGGGCTGAAATGGGTTTATTTGATCATTGTATTTATTTAGGCCTGGTGCCATTGGGAATAGGAGAAGGTGATAGCCCTCTAAAAGTAAACCTAACCAACATTTGTACTTCATAAATTTTAAGGCCAAGAGATAAAAGGCATTGTACTCATGTGGACTTTCCAGAGCCAGAGCATTTTCTTTACTTATCCAAGTCTTATACTGAGTCCAATCTCTTTAGCTGAATTTAGACCTCTTAAAGTAAAAATAAAAAGGCTACCTTAAACTAAGTATTTGTTTAAATACTCAACCAGAAATTATAGACTATGGTAATGACTAATTATCCTTAATTATTATAATCACCCTATTTCTAATCTAAATATGTTTGTCTCCATTTGTAGTTGAATGCATTCCCAAGTCATTTGCCATTTGTATCAGTATTCATCACCCTATTTTGGGGGGGTTAAGAAGGAGGTCACTGTTAAAAACCACATTCTTCCAGCAGTGACTTTCCATTTATAGTTAAATTTTGCGTCATACCGGTTCTCTGGCTTTTAACTCAATTTATGTGTGCCACACTTACTCTGTGTGTAGCTTTATAATTCCATAACCCCAGCATCACAGAGCACCCTCTGTGGCCAGCCCGGCCAGCCCTCAGCTCTCAGTAGCCCAGCGGGGATGGCAAAGGGACTTCTGGCACCCAGGGGTGTCGTCCACTCCCCAGATACAGCTCTGTGAGAGACAGCAGTCTGTGGCTTGTGTCTTTACTCAAGGGAAAGGGCACAATTTGGCTCTGAAATATGCAGCTTTTGGGGTTTTATATTGTGCTGAAAGAGGTGGCACAAACAAGGAGGCAACCAGGAGAATTGCTTTCCTGCACTTCATCAAAGGTGAAGACAATGAAACAACTGGACACTGACATTGTTGTCGGTAGTGTGGGACATCTTCTGCTCAGTGTGTTTTGTAGTGATGTCAGGATCTCCCTGAGGGGTGTTTGGGACCCACATGTGTGCCCTTTCAGGGACTGCCTGTGGGATGCACTGCTACTCCATGCAAAGTGCCAGAGGGTGCTGCAGGTGCCCTCACCCAGGGTCATTTCTCATCACTGAGAGCTCACTGATACCTGTGGGCTTGGCCTTTCTTGGGTGTGGGTGATAAGCTGGGATCTGGCAGTCAAGCACAAGACGGGGAGCCTCCCCAGCCCCAGGGAAAGCTGTGAGCCCAGCCCAAGGGAGGTGGCACATCAGAACCTCCTCAGCACCAAGAGCTCAGTGTGGGACTCCCGAGGAGGCTCCTCTCTGAAGCTGTGGCTCTTCCCAGCCATGGTGCTGGTTCTTTGGGAAGCTCCCCTCTCAGCTGGAGTTTTTAGCTGCACACAGAGGAGTCATCCATGCAGGCCAGGCTCAGCCTTCCCATCATCATAAGGGGATTAAGTGCAGTTCTTCCTCAGAGGATAATTGTGAGGAGAAATGCATTAAGGACATAGAAATGCAAGGGTATGAGGGCTTTGTGAACACATACTGAGAGGCAGAAAAGCACGTGTAACTATGAGCTTATTGAAAAAGAAGTGGACATTTCAAAGGAAAACAAGATTAGCACTGCATTAATAAGGAGTAAGAAATATCAAGTAATTTTTATATTTGCATGAAACCATAAGCCACTAAGAAACAGCTTGGTAGCTTCCAGCGTGATTTCTTGTGCTTCTTTTTGAGTGACCAGTGGGGAAAGGAACTGAGCCAGGTGGATTAGGCATCACTTTCACATTAGCAATTCTTATTTTTCTGTCATTAATGACTGCATCTAGGAGTAGTGTTTACTATTCAAGCCCACATATATTTGTTTATTCTCTGTGGAAAAATACTGTGATAAACCATCAAGGACTACATGGTGTACAGACATGAGACAAGCCTGGCTTTATATCCTGCCTCTGCTACTTGTCAGTCTCATTTATTGTGCTGAGGAGCAGCCCAGTCTCACCACCATTTTGCTTTCTGACTAGTTTGGTTGATCCTGCCTTTGAAGAAGAACAAGGGCTAGAGAAAGATAGCCCCACTTCTCCCACCTTCTGTGGGCTCATCAAATTTTACATGGCACCTGCTGATCGATGTTTTTCCTTTTACTTCACTGCTCCCTTTTGTGTTTTTCAGGACAGCACCAGGAAGGTAGAGTTAATCTTGACACTGCCTTTTCCTTCATGCTCCTTCATGGTATCATCTTTGAAATGCATTCTGTTGTGGAATCTAACAACACTGAAAACTTTCAGAGAATAATAAAACCATTAGCTTTATCGAAACACAATAATTCCATCACTCACTGAAAACAGACTTCTGCAACTAACATAATAGTAAAGCAGAAATTCAGTTGCTGGTGCACTCTAGAGGTGAACATATTCAAAGAGGAAACTGGGAACCACTAGTTGTCAAGCTGTTGGGTTTATTAGTTTAATTGCTTCTTATAGTTCTTTACCTAGTCTTTTCCTAAGGTGTTGCTGTAGATTCCTTGGGGTGAATGTTGCCAACTACTCTATACATCTTGCAATTGGAAAAAAGAAGTTTTCTCAGGAATTGTGTAATTCATTATTTAATCTGTTGAGTGATAATATATGGGTATGTGTATCTTTTCCTAATCAAACACAGGAGACAGAGGAGATGTCAGATCACAATAAATTATACTGGACTGATGACATATTTTAACCTGTGCAGCTATTTGTGATGTGAATAACCGGACATCCAGAATATCAAATTAAACAATGAGACTCATAAAAGAGCCTTTTGCTATATTTCATTCTCTCACCTAATTAGCTGAACATATAGAAAAAGACAGTCCCATCAACTGATTGATTATTAAATGTCACTTAAGGTTCTCATGGAATTTATGTGGTTGCAGAGGCAGCGTTAAGGCTCTCTCCTCCCTCTGCAATACACTGATACTGCTCATGGCATTGGCTGTTACCATCCTTTGGGAAATGTGTCCCCTCAAAGCATGGGAAAAGGAACATAGCCCTGAAGGAAAATATTTTTACTAAATGTCACCAGATACATAATATTTCTTGTTTTGAGTGGTACTTAAATAGACAATTCTAGCCCTAAATATAATAAGAAAAGTATAATAGCCTATATTTTCACAAGTTAACTTTTCTTAATGTTAACATATCTTGACTACTTGGCTTAGAATTCAAAGGTAGTGTAAAGGAAAATAAGATTGTCAACTGTAATACTCTGAAAACAATTGGTAAATGTAATAGAACCCATATTCTTTTGAAACAAATCCCCCTTCCTCACTCCAGGGTTACAGTAATATTAGCTACAATACAGATTGGTCGGCGCTCCTTTGGCTCCCAACTCACCTCCCCTAATGGGGTTTGAGAACGTGCTCTTATCAGCATAATATCCCTTTCTAAAATTAAATCTGATGCAGCTGGAGATGGTGAATGCTGAGGAAGAATATGTTTTCCACGGGTAGCAGAGCAGAGCCTTTCTCCTTCGTGCTGAGTACCAGGTTGTAATAACACTGACACAGAGAACTTGATCTGGGGACTGTGACAAGAAATATTTAGTGCCAATAAGAGAAATTGATTTCTTGGGGGAAAGAAATAAATGGGTTCTAAATGTGAAATAACATCTTTGCATGTATCTGTGATCCTGATGTAGTGCTACTGCGTGAGTGACTGAAGCATATCTGATCATACCCTGTTGATTTTGGAGAATTAATGTATTTTTCCACTCTCTTTTTACAGCTCCCAAGTCTACCTTTTGTCCCACTGAAGAGACCTGGTGGCCAGGCCTGGTTATTATCATTGCAGTATGCTGCACCACACTAGTGTTCCTCTTTGTAGTTGTCATCATTTGCTACAAAGCCATAAAAAGGTAAGACTCCAGAAGCTTTTACTGTTCTTAGGGTAATGCAGCCCCACAGAGGCTGACCCAAGACTTATCTCATGATATCATGTTTAGTTTAAAGGCATCCAAAAAGCAAAATGCATTCTGTATGTGTGTTTTCATTGGAAAGTCGCTTCATGTACCATATCCTGCATGTATAAAGGGTGTAGTTCGATGCAGTCATGGGCATAAGAGAAAAAATAAAAACAGGACAGAACTACATTGTTCATATTAGTAAGAACTTGCCCAAAGTGAAACTGCTTCAGGTTGCTGGTGAATGTGGAGAGCTTTGGCTTGGCCAAGCATAGAGGTAGGAAACACTGTACTACTTGTATTTGAACACTACTTATGGTAACATTCAAAATTTACATGTGGGATGTGAGATTCTTGGCCCAGGTCCTTTACTAATTTTAGCATTTCAAATTAATGCAAACTCTTGTAACTCAAAGTCCAGTAATATGTGTAGTTTTTCATTTGGAGACCATACTTCTAATTTATTATTGCTTCAAAATTATAACCTCCAGATGAAATTCAAAACCTTTCTCTCTTAATGTAAAAGCCTTTGTGAAGCCTATGTACAACAGTGTGTAGTAGCCATTTCAGCTCACTGTCTTTGCAATAGCTGCACTTGCCTAGGCCTTGAGTATTTAGGAAGTATTGATTTCATTTGCACAGAAAAATATGAGTGAAAATAATTTCTTCAATTAAATAAAATCTTATATTTCTGGTGGAAAACGTCAAAACTTTAACATTTCCGTTTTAAGATTCCAAATGCAAGTCCAAAGGGTTGATTTAGTAGGGAAAGTAATTTATGGTAATTGTAGGCCAAAAGGATGAAGGTTCATTTCTCCTCTACTGTTTTTAGTATGGCTCTGACAAAACCCCACAGCTGAGTGTTTGAGGTATCACTGTTTCATCCTATGAGGGTCTTGGCTGGGAGCTATTAGTATATCCAGGTGACCCAGCCTGCAGCAGAGAATGCAGGATTCCCACCCATAGCTGTCATGAGACACTGCAGTGACATCTGAATCTCAGCTTGGAATACGTGACTGTTTTTTTCAACTGCATGTTTTCTGAGTGATAATATTTTGGAGTGAGGAAAAAGGAAAATAAATGAAAACAGTTTTCATGAAAAATGTTATGTGCATGCAGTGTGATTGCAAGATTTTTGTTGAGCCTCAGTGGGGAAATCACAACGGTGGAGCATTGGATATGTTTTGTAGTTGTTGAAAAATTTATGCAGGATTTGAAAGAGCATCAAAAAGGGAGAATTCCAGCAAGAAAAGAAAGCGTCTATTTTAGTTCTTATTAAATTTACATTAAGTATTTTTGCTATTCTAGTTTAACTAAAATGAATGTTTATTATTTTGGGGGAGCTGGAAAGCTTTCGCTCTAGCAACTGCACTTCAAATTATCTTTGGAGGACTGAGATTGGCATCCAATTGAATTGATAGTCCAGTGCAAAGTCTCACACTTGTAGTTGCTAGTCTACCATTGCTGCTCATTTGTATTTGTCAACTCACTGCCAAATTGTGAATGATTTGTGTGAAGGCTGCAATATATTTGTATGAGAGCAGTAACTCTCCAGAGCAACTTGTACCTCATGAGGAATTGCTTTTCAAATCTGCTGTGATGCTGGTAGATGGGAGCAATAGATGGGAGGAACAGAAATTAAATTTAAAGAGACAAATTTAGAGCTGCATTGCAAAGTTTTGGGGAATTTACATGCAATCTCATGGTTTGTTTCAGTGCAAAATAATATCGATATTTGATGAAGACACCCATTATTTGTCAACAGTATGAATATCAACCTACAAGTCAGCTTTTTGAACAGGCATTAGGCTGAGAGAAGAGTGAAAATTCCTCTTAGATCTTCTTATTTTTGACATTCACACTGCTGACAAATGCTAAGCTGAAAACTGCTCAGATGTGGAATGGACAGCTATGAAAGAAAATCATATTAATTATGATTTTATAGGATAACTAGAGCATTTATTTTCATCAATGAGTCCTTGCTAAAACAGTTCAGCTAAAAGAATGCCCTGAAGTGCCTGGCAGCATTCCCCAGTAGTTCAGGTTTCTTGATCCACTGTAAAAGGTATCTCTCAATAAATGCTGGGATATAAGATCAGATGTTTCACAAGAAAAGCATCTCTGGGTTCAACACAGTATTATTACATATGATTGAGCTGAATTTACTTTAGCTAATGTGAGAAATCCTTCACTCTGTTTTTTTGCTGGGAGGTAGAAGTGACTAGAAAAAGAGTAAGAGGATTAATCTGGGTGATGTTAAAGCCAAGATTTCCTCCAGTGTGTTCCCAGCTTTGGGCTCCATAACCATGCTCTGCCCTGTCCTTTCTCATACCCTCATCCCACCACCTCTCCTCTGCACTCCTCCTCCTGGGCTCTCCTTCCTGCACATCTCCTGGAACTGGGACTTCTATCACTGCAGCACCTCTGACAACTCTGTCTCCTACCTCCACTGCATAGGTGCTGAAGAGTGGAGTAACAGCAAGTCCTCTGGTTGTAGGGTGTGACAGGGGTTAAATGCTTTAATAGGGAGTGCAGGCAGGGATTTATTTGCATTGAGTTTGGCTCTGTTGTATTAATCCCTCACTTTCATAAGAATCAAATTTGGAGTAAAAAGAAAAAGAAAAATCCTATTGAGTTTAAGTTGAAATCTCATTTACTGGTTTCAAAGGGCCAGAGCCAGTCAAAGTCTCTTATGTCTGCTTTTCTGTAGCAGATAGAGAGGTAGTGACCTCAAGGTATCATAACTCAACTGTGTTTTTATTCAATCTATATATAAACTGTGTCTTCTGGGGTAGTTTCTTTTCCCTGATAAAAGCTAAAACTTCAGTGTATCACCAACTTTAGGCACCAAGGCAATTTGTAATAAAATACAGCCTAGTGGATTGGTGCTTCTTTGTATACCATAACTACCAGAACTAAGCAAGTATGCTACTACCTCCATCCCTGCATCTACTGTGGAAATACTCAGGTTCTTTCATATGAAATGGCCATAAGAAATGCTGGAATCAAACCCAGTGAATGGATTTGACTTCTCTGGGCCATAAGGGAACTTCCACCAAGTTGCATCCATCAACTTTAATACTCAGATGGGTTGAACTTTTGGGAAGATACATATGGAGTGATAGTTGAAAGGTGCTTCAAGCAACTTCTAAATTCCCTCTGTGTGTTGCTGGTGACTGCAGCATTGGACAGTACACGACTGGCACACCAGGTACAGATGTGTGCTGCTGCTCAGGTCAAGCACCAGAGGAGACCTCACATGATATTATGTTGTGCTGCAGCATGGTTACATGATGAAAGCACCCTCAGTTTGGCTGTGGAGGAATAGCTATTCTTCTGTGGTCTTGGTGTTAGAGGGGTATTTCCACTTTAAAAAAAAAATGTTGTTTTTCTTTTAAAAATCTTTTCCATAGCACATCAGAAAAAAAGTAGCGATAGTCAACACCATCTGTGACATTTGTGGATTTCTAGGACAGGCTTAATCACTGGCTGGGGCTCAGCCTCAGTGTAAGCAGTGAGACTTTTCTATACATTTCATGGATTAAAAAAGTGATCTCACAACCAGTGATTTCTGTAACACATAGAAAGAGCAGATGAATAACTGCTTAAAAATCTAGAATACTTCCAAGTAATTCTCTATCATGTCTTTGTCTGTGAAAACCTGCCATTCTCACTCTTTCCTCAAAAGACTGTAATCAAGAAGTAAAAGCAGGAGGTCTAAACCCGATCCATAAACTAACACAGGGTGGAGAAAACAGATTATTTCAGTATTATGTGATTTTTGGGTTTGGCAAGTGCACCATGAATGCCAGCAGCTCTAACAAACCTTCCTCTGGTGTAAATCAATGCAGATTCAAAATTAACCAGTAGAATTCAATTCATTTGAATCAGCTCTGGAGGTGACTGTCCCTTAAGCTTTTTTTAACATCTGCAAGTACCTGAATAATATTAAGACACTAAGACTAGAGGGAAGAGAGAAGTAAACACAGTAAAAAGGATTAACAAGGGTTGTTTGGTAAATAAGCAACTGAGATGGGGGAGAGCAGGACATGCAGTGTGTAATCCTATTTCTGTAGCTCACTGTGTGAGAGTGTCTGTGAGGAGAGTAAGATATTTACATAAAAGGGAAAAATAAATCCCTGGCTCCCTCTATAAAATTAAGATAACAGAACCATCTGTCAAACCTTGAAGGAGAAAGCAAAGCTGAGCATCCTGGACTTTATGACAAGTGATGTACCAGCTATTCAACCTGTCAGGGAGTGTTCTCAAACACTCCCTGAAAAATATATGCTCAGTATCTCTGGAACATCCCTATAGTCTGAGATGACCCATGAGCAGGTCTCTGTGCCTGGTGATGTGGCTCCTTGGTTCTGCTGGATTTCAGGTAGGATGGATCCATCTGTTCTCAGATGTCCTGCAGGGTTTGCTGACAAAGAGCCCTCCTGCTAGATCAGCAGGGAAAGTGGGCTGATGATAGCCAAGCTTTACATGATATACCTTTTATTCACTGTTCTAACTTTGTGAAGCCACTGTTCTATTGGTGTCTCATAGCCTGAGAAAAAGGTACCATAAATGCCTACATAGGCACTTCCTTCAGTAGGTGTTGAGTTCACCTTCAAATAATAATTAAATGGAAGAAAATATTGTACTGAAATAAAATGACAGGTCATATTTAAACTGTCTTAAAATTCATTGCTCAGGTATTTTTAGGGTGCTTAGCATTTGTGTATGATTTATGGCCCCTGCAAAGTCTAGTTTCAGAAGCAGGAGCAAGGTTCTGAAATTTGGCTTTGTTTAACAAGAGACTTGCAAGAGGAAGACACTGAGACTTTGTTAAGGAGGCCAAGAACTGGCAGTGGGGGCTGTGGTGAGGGTGCCCCATGGTGCAGGGATTTATGTCCCACTAAAACGGTCACAGCCCTGCACTTTTTCCCCAGCCAGTTTTGTACCACTCACTCCCCCAAAGAGCAAGAACTGACCTCTACATGGTCATCTCCTATGAGCCACTGAGATTAAGCATGATCTAGTCCAAAATCAGTATTAATTGTAACAAAACAGTGCTGTTTAGCCTGAGCAGAGGAGACAGAATCCTAAATGTACTTAACTGCTTTGAAGAGCAATTTGCAGCATGACTGATGACAGACAGGTCAAGGTGAATTGAAATTGTTAATCTCTCAGATTCTCCCTGACACATTAGAGGAGTTTGTACTGAAATGGTGCCTTAATTCCTAGCAGGTGAAGGGAAAGACAGTAATGACTTCAGAAGACAGAGTGAGATAGTTGGTGGAAAAGATAGGTTTAGAACTACTGTTTGAGAGGGAGACACCCTAAGGGAAGAAGAAGGTCTGTGGGGGCAGATCTCTGTGCCTTTGATGCAATTCATTGATGCCAGACCAGATCAGCTCTGCAAAAGGGATCAGCCCCTAAGAACTGATCCCTAAGAATCATAGAAAGACCCTGGAAATGTTACTGAGGGCATCTGAGAAAAAGGCAGACTTTAATATTTTGGAAGAGTAAGGAAAAGATCTTTGCGTTGTGGCCTGATTCCGCTGTCTGAATGTTGATGTTTATCAACAACAGGATTAGTTTCTACCACTGAGCACCACTGTCCAGGTCTTCTGCCACCTCTAACCAAAGCCCAACATCCCTCTATGCCTAATCATCTCCCAGTGGTGAATTGACTCCCATCCTTGGAATGAGGCTGCAGACAATTTACTAAAGATAATTTAAATACACTGAGCAACCAATCTTTCTGCAGGAGATCCAATTTTTTAATTATCAAGAAATGAGTTCATAAAATCACTGGATGATAGAGGTTGGCAGGGACAGCTTGAAAGCATCTAATCCAAACTTCTGCCCTAATAGAGTCAGCTAGAGCAGCTTGCTTATGTCTGTGTCCTGCTGGGCTTTGAATATCTCCATGGATGGAGAGGGTTTTTTTTCTTTTTGTTTCCATGTGTTCTTTCAAATGCATCACTATTTACTAAACTAAATGTAGCCCTGCTTGATGAAAACTGAGTGCTAATACAAGGAAAATCAATTGTTCTATCAAACAGTATTGAAGTCTGGATGTTGGTTGTGCAACAATTTCGAGGGTGGTATTTATGAGACAAGCTGTTGAAGAGCTTTACAGCTTGACCCAAGCTCAGTGGAGATGCCAGAGCTCTGCTGTATTTATTCTGTTGATCCAGTGGCATCAGTGGGGATTTTAGACACGGGACTGGTAGCATGTGCTGCCTGATGTTTTTTGGGTGCATCAAGATGAAGAAGGATTGGTGTAATTTTTTAAGTAGAATAGCAAAAGTATTGCAACTACTTGTTAGGCTCTTTTGACAGTTCAAGGGCTGATGAGTGAAGTGGATAAAATAGCCTTTTACTTGGAGAGATGGCTCAGCCAAGTTACACGGGCACTGCTGTGCAGAGCAGTTTGTTTTGCTCTTGTCTGTGCAGAATGTGTTGGTCAGAAAAGCAGAAGGATTTACTCTCCAGTGCTGTCAGTCTAGGATTTTTATAAGTACTACATGTTTTTGTAACTGTTTAGGGCAGGATTGCTCTGTCTCTTCTAAGTTATGCAAACTCACAAATTCTGTTAGGGAGAAAGTTTGTGGTCATAAATGGATAAAATGCTCCACAATTTCTCATAGCCAGGAACACTGAAAGCCTCCAAGAGGATTTAATCCTTAGCATAAAACAAGTGGTCCACTTTCACAGAAAAGTCTCTTATGGATCATTTTGCACTTGTTTACTCCTAATTTGTGATATATTGACAAAGGTGCCAACAGAAATCTGTAGAGAATTATGGTCTGTCCTGTGACAAATTAATTTTTCAGTGTGACCAAAAACAAACTTGCCATTTTTTCTGTTTCTACTGCAGATGAGGGTGCCACATTGAATGGGCAGAAGTCTACCCTTACAACCAAGTATTGCTGAGAGTTACTGCCTCAGTACAACTCTGATAGCCATGGTGGATTTTACACACTTGTGACAGAATATAATGCTCATGCTGGTCTAATTGGTTGCAGCATTCTTGATTTACCCCAACACAAATAGAATATACAAGTTAATACTAGAGCTTTGAAACATATAGGAGAGATGCAAGGCTCACTATGATGTTTTTGTTACATTTTTTCCTAAATACAAAGAAATCAATTTTTCTTAGGTATTCTTTTAATTTTTTAGCCAGTCATACTTTTTGCAAGCTGATGTGAGGATACTTGTGGCTGACCATGTGGGTGAAAAGCCAAAACTAGGCCTGTGGCATACCCAGCACAGTGTGCAGACACATTTGAATAAACTTTCTGTCTTGATTATCTGGAGTATCTGAGCTTAGGGCTTGCAAGAACCCAGCAGCAGCAGCCTGCAGTCCCTGGGTCAATATTTTTATGACTCAGAGAAAATTGTACCCATGGTAGTAGGGTGGGGGTGTAGGTCCATATTCCCACTCCTTATCACCCAGAAATTCCCTCTGCACAAAAATGAATCCCATGGAAACCTCCTTGCTGGCCTTATTGCCCCCTTTTGCTTTCTGCAAAGGATTTGCAGTTCATTTTGAGTAAAAGCAATAAAGCCTAATTTCTCCACTGGCTGAACAACTGCAGCTCCTGGTGAGTTGAGTTGGTTTTGAGGGTCCTAGCTGAAGAGAGATCACATCTCACACTCCCTCACCTTGTTCTGCTGTTTGCTGCCTACAGCTGCATTGTCCAGAGGGAAAAAGCACAGACAGGGTCCCCCTCTGCACATCTGTGACAGTCATGGGGTGCACATCAATCACACCCGCACCTGAGCCCCTTGGACCTGTGCTGCCACTGCTTGAGGGGCTGCAGGGTCTGATTTCTGCTACCTCTGTCCTCCTTTCTCCCCAGCCCCTGCACTTAGTGCTCAGTATTTATGGTGCTGCAGGGTTGCTAAGCAGCGCACAGCTCCCTGCTCAGAGAGCCTTGCGGTGCAGGTGAGACACGCAGTAGGTCAGTGTGGGCAGAGCTGGATGGGAGAAGATGATATCTGCTGGGGTGGTCCCTCTCCACAGCACACCTGCCTCACTCTCGCTCCAGAGTCCCCTCCATCGGCAGGCACATGGCCACTCCCTCTGGTGTGGCTGGGCTGGAGAACAATATTGGTGGTTTGTCCATTTTGGAGAGCCATTGGCTAATTAGCCATGTCAGAGAACATTTGTGAGGATGAGCATCACGACATCCGTTCCCCAAGCTAATGCCAGGTGATGGAGTGAACAGAGGGTTATGATGTGTGTAAACAGGTGTATGTAAAGAGTCTGATCCCAGCTGTGTGCTAGGTAGGAGTGAGAAAATAGTGGAAACAGTTCTTCATTCCAGTCTTTGAAAGAGGCCATGAAAAGAGGACCCACATGGAGCAACTGTGCTGCCTTTAATGTCTGCTTTTTGAGGCAGTGGCATGAAACTTTTTCGAAAGATGTTAATACTCCCAAGCAGCTGGAACTGTAGTTTCTTCCCTTCACTTGCTCTAAGCCCTAAGAAGCCAGTGTGGAGAGTGGCTAAACTCAAATTCTTCCTCAGAAATTGTCCCCAGTTACAATTTTCTAAAGCGGCATAAAACCAAATCTTTGCATAGACATCAAAGTGAGCAGGACTTGCTGTTTTCTCTGCCTCTTCATGGACTTGCCCCATTGCACACCTGGAGCATGAGAAGGCTGGGACCATCCTGTGCAGTCCATGGACATTGTGTTTGCATTTATCCTGCAAAGAGCAGGGTCTGGCTGTGAACACTCTTCATTGTGAGTGGAGAAAGCCAGAAGCAGTTGCATGAAAAATCAGTGGTCTCAGTCTGGTTGAAGGCAGAGACAGAGTGCTTCAAATGCAAAGTGATCTAGATAGCTGCAAAGGTCAGTTAATTTTATGAGTTTTAATTTTCTTCTCAGTTCTTTGCATTTGTGTTGCAGACACTCTTCTTTCAAAGACATTTCTGTAGCAGAAGATCTGCAGAGAACTTTTGTTCATCTCGACAGAGATTTATCATACAGTTAAATAATGTTGTGAAATTGTATTTAAATGATTTTGTGAAATAGCAGTAGCTTCATTCTTCCATCATTCAAGTTGTTGCCTATGTTCGACAGTGATGAAATGGCACGGTAGTTATCTGCATTCAGCAAAATATCTGGACACAAAGTACCATAATTTGGGGGATGGAAAAGTCCATTGCCTAAAATGCCAGTATCTACAGTCACTTGACTGATGAGGGGCATACTGTCCTTGAGAGAGAGCAAGAGAGCATGGGAAGAGCAGCCCTTGCTCATCTCCTCTCTCTGTCTCTTATTACTTCAACCCCACATTTTTCTAGTACTGATTCCCATCCTGACCCAGAGCACAGGCATCAACAGCCATTCATTTTGCAAACATGGTAGGGAATTCCTGTTCTTTTTTCTGCCCCACTTTCCCTTCCAATGTGGGCATGATTTTGTAAGGACACAAATATTTCTAATATTTCTCCAGTTTTCTTAGTTAATGTTTGTTAAGCACTTTGAGTATAGCAAGCATTGAATAGTTGTTCAATCCATTCTGATAAGCCTAGAGAATTTTAAAGAACTAAGAGAGAGATATAAGTTTGGGCTTCCAATGGTTTTACTGTATTACAGAGTGGCAGATAAGTTTGTTGCCCTCATGCCAGCACCTGTGAGAACATGTATGTCTCGGTTTTGTGGGGGCAGATCATACCTAATGCAGTAGAGTTACAAATAATCCCATTTTTGTGGGTGGAGCATACATATTTCCAATCCCAGGCTGGTTCTGCAATGCCTAGCAGAGCATGGAGCAGCATGAACTGATCTCCATGACTGTGCCTTAGCTGCCTGCACTACTCTGCAACAGGGCAGATCTTTGAGGAGCAGGAGTGTGCCCAGCTCATCCCCAAAGGGCACTGACAGTGCATAGTCCACTGCCAGGCATGGCCATGGCTGTGACCATCCTCCAGACATGTTTTGTCTTTGTTCAAAGTGCCTTCATTTCATGCATTTGGTGCCTTTTTAAATTTTTAATTTTTTTTTTAAATCATGTTTAGTAGCTTTTTGCCATTATAGACAGCCAGCATTATGTGTTCATTTTTTTACATTAGTCCCATTCATTTTTCTCCTTTTATAATCAAAACATATTGACAGTGTATTCTACACTGAAAACACCCGATGAATAATGTCATCTGTAATATCCCTCCAGTCAATAAAACCTTTTAAAGATCATTAGAGGGAATGCAAAGAAAGGGTTATTATGTGAGGGGTCACTGAAAGTACTTTTATCAATTATGTCAGTTAATTGTCCAGCATCATAATAATAAAGCTGTTTCTCTTCCTTAATATTGGTTTCATGTAGGAGCATAATTCTGAAGTTAGCTTAATTGAAGACTTAGTAGGAAATAGGATTGTATCCATCACCTTTGTCTCCCAGGGACAGATCTTCTTCCTGTGTAACATCAGAACAAATCTTCTTCAAGTCCAACAAAGTCTGTGGAATTACTCTGACTTTGCACTGGTGAAAATAAATGGAGACTAAATTCCAGTTCTTAAATTTCACATGTGGCTCAGCAATCTGCTGTAATTACTTGCAATCTGAACAGTCCAAATCCTCCCTTTAGACATACCCAGAGTGACTGCAGCAGGCTGAGAGAGGTGCACTTCTGCAGAATGAGATGTGCCCCATGCTTTGCAGCCCGAGTGCACCAGCTCTGGGAGCCTCTGAAGTGCTGATGAATGGCTGCTGAGCAGTATGGATTTTTTTTCCCATGAGAGAAACACTCAGCAAAGACTCAATCCATGCACAGAGAAGGGAATTTGAGTGTGAACCATCCCAAAACAGAAATCGCCCACATGCCAGCAGGGCTTAAATATACTCCAGAAACTGGTCAGCTAAAATTGGCTGTGAGACAGAACCGAGTTGGCTGTAAATCACAGCTAACGAATCAAAATGCTCACGTGAACAGTCAGAAAAGAAGAAGCTCTTCTTGGGAGTTAATATCTTGGAGCTATGTCAAGCTGTCCTGCAACAAGATTTGCAGAGCTGTGAAAGAAACTTTCTCCTTTTGCATAATTGTCCTAGCACTATGCAGAGCACTTGCACAGATCTTCTCCCCCTCTTGACACAAGACAGACAGAAAAGGTCTGAAGATGTTAAAAATTGTATGATTACTTGCTCTTGTAAATATTATTTATCATCTGACCACTGGTTCAGTTTGACTAAGATTGAAGTACTCAAGGGTCTCTAGGGAAAGAATGGCCTTTTCTGATTCATAAAAAACTTATTTGTTTTCATAAGGAGCAATGCAGCTTGAGGAAGGAGAACTCCATCAAATGTATAAAACTGAAAAAAAATCCCAATATACATAGTCCTTTCAAATGCTTCAGGTAATATCATCCAAGATACCTATAACACTTTCTAGTTTGGAAGAGTAAGTAAAAAAAATCATATATTGTGATAAAAAGTAATAAACACTGGGACAAGACAGTTTGTTGGTCTTTTAGAGGCTGGGCTATTTAACTAACCTGAGTGGAGATGGAAATATGGGGGATCCATGTAAAAGCCTTGGGAGACAAACACTGAGCTGTAATGAGTGTGTTGCTAAAAGTTGTCCAGATGGAGCTGCTTTTTATTATAACTGTAAAACATTTGCTTTGTATGTGGGAGGCAGTAGAGCCAGTAACCTCATCCTACAAGTAATGAATAGTGTACTGCCTGTTTTCTGGACAGATAGATGGTCCACATATGGCCATTGGCTAATTTAATAGAGAAAAACCAAGGTTCCGGAGAATTTTCATCATTAGAGTTTCTTCTTTGACTTCTGTCTTTACATTGTCAAATAAAATATATCCATACTGATTATTTTTCTTGTGTCTCTGAGACAGTGAAAGGCAGAAGTCAGAATGTGACTCCTTCCATGATTCTGAAGATTTTCAGAGAAGTGTCCTCCTCCAACATTCATTTAAGCCATAGCACCAGGCTGGCCAGCAAGGCTGGTTGTATGTGGCTGCACGCAAATTTAACGACTGTGGTCCTGAAAGCAACTGTTGTCAATGCACTGAGCTCCTCTAGCAGGAGTCTTAGTCACAAACCAGTCTTAGAAAGCAACCTCTCTTGTCCCACCACTTGCTCTCATGGAAAGCAATTCACCTCTGATGACTGATGGCCAGCATGAATCAAACAGTTGTTTGGTGAACAAACAGCCTCCATTCATGTTCTTTATGTTCTTATAAACATTCAGATTATGCAGAGTGATGGTCTAGAAATTGAATAGCACGACAAAATATATTCTTCTATTCCTATCTGCTAAATAAGGATGTATTTGAAGTGTGGCTGTAGCCCACACATCATCATGTCTGGGCTTCCAGCAGTGATGTCTAGCCTGGAGCTCTCAGCAGAGCTGCCAAAGGTACTGCTAGCATCCTAGCCCTGGAGATGAAGCTGAGTGAAAATAAACTACCCTGAAAATAAAATACCCTGAATCTTGGACAACTTTTTGTAACCCAGAAAGGTGCCACTGCAGCTGATCTCTACTGGTATATAGGTGGCTTGGATATTTCTGGGTATTTCTATTTATATGTCCCCTGAGGATAGACCAATCCTTATGAAGCAAACGGGTGTGTTGTATGAGACTCAATTTTATTGAAAGTTGTTATATTTTGTGTGTTGGTAGCTAATGAAATATGGTTATGGAGAAGAGCTTTGAGACCACTGCACATATAAGTGAAATAACTCTTTCATTGCCTTCCCCCTTCAGCCACTTTGCCCCAGGGATCAGCAGGCACACACTCAACCCAGCACATGCCAGCACCAGAAAAGTGGCTGCCAAATGGAGCTGCCCAGAGAACTTTGTTCAGAAGTGAAACAGCAATGAGGAGAGAGACATGCTCTTTATATGTTACTAAAGGCACCTTCCTGAGAGAAACTGAAAACACAAAGGGATTTTTGGCATGGGCACCCCTTACATTGGCACAGATACAATTGTGCAAAGACAGTACAGAGATGGCTCATAGCTTTCACCTTTGGTAGAATCTCTGTCAGTTGATACTGATACCCATACAGTGCAATCTTTCATGTATATACATATATAGAGAGAGACTTTTGCAGTTGGCTTTTAGAATTTACAATTTTATACCACTGTTCAGCAAAAAGTGAAGTTTCACTTTGAACTTCTGAGTACTGGTCATCCCCTCCAACAATGCATGCCAAAAACGCAATCTTTCCTCCTCTAACTATACCTCAGAATAAGAATGACCCTCTATTCTTGTTTGGGAAGAAATAGGATATGTATTTCCCCAGAGAAGAATCCAGGGCAGCAAATCCCCAATTGGAGACAGGTATCCCCTGGCAGTGCTGAGTCAGGTGTGGGAACCCCAGAAGGAGGTGAATTTGAGATCCTGTCATGTCTCTGCTGCCAGCCCAAGGTCACTGCTAGCTTAATTGGATTTCCTTGGAACCCAGCCTTCCCAGGTGCTGGACTGGATGCACTGGCACTCAACAAAGACATTGCTATGGAGGTAGTTAGTAGAAAGAGGTTTGCAACACTCAGGCTGTCTTATGAAATCAGGTTTCATTCTAAACGCTATCCCTTTTAGGCATGAAGCACCTGGAAGTGTATGAAATGTGGATTGCACTGGGAGTTTTAAACTCTCTTGCAGCTTACTGTTCTGGACAAAACTTCTGTTCCCATGTCAAAGTGATCTTATTCTTCTCAAAGCTTTATTAAGCCTATAATGAGGCGTGATAAAGTAATGATTAAATGTATAGTCTACTCTGGTTTTACTTGATTTTGTCTGAGTAGTCATAGACAGAGATTTTCTGAAGTGTGTACAAATGGGACAGGAGGTGAAGCCCTCTCCTAGTACTCTATCACATAATTGCCTTACAAACAGTAGGTCTGTGCCAAATTAACACAGTAGCTAAAGCTGGCAAGGAGAGTTTTGTCGAATACACAAAGTTTTGTGACTAGACATAATAAAGGACCAAAAACTATGTTTCCTCTAAATTTTTTTCTAAACGTAGAGTGTAAAAACTGTGTTTGAATGTGCATCAGTACATTGACCTTTATCCAGGACTCTGCAGAGGGTTGGTACAAGCCAATGTGACGAGCCAGTATTAAATTCTTTGATAAATAAGATGTATAATGTGATCAGAACCTCATTTGAAATTGTAGCTTGACATGTGAAATACACTATTAAACAGTTGTTTGATGCTTTCTTGATTTTAGGAGTCGCACAAGTTAATGCATGCATGGTGGAGAGGTCATTATGGACTCTGAGGCATCATTTCAGGCGTGTACTAAGCTGTACAGAGTTGCATGGCCAGAGTTTCATTCACAGATGTTTGGCATGAAGACCCAATTTGTTTGCTAAACAATGTATAGCAAATTATACTGTAAAACAATGCAAACCACTTATTAGTGAAAAGCCTGTTTCGCCTGCCACCAAGTGAGTATGTCACAGATATGAATAATTCCCTGCTCATTTCCTCACTAATTTGAAACATCCCTTTAACCAGTGAAGAGCAACCCTGGAAAGGAAATGCATAAATGCTTGTCCATAGCTTATCATCTGAAAGGGGGCTTAGAGTATTACACTTTTGAAGATCATGCACAGTTTGGCTTATTAGGCAAAAAATAGGATAAAAGGATTCCCCTTGGTGTGGAAGAAACTTTGCATACTTGGATCTCAACAGTCAACAAAAATTGGAGTAAAAAGAGTTAGTGGCACAGAGCTAGTGGCACACAGAGAGCCAATGCCCTAATGTAAGAGGGAACTTGAAAAATCACAACAAGCCAAAATGACCTTGTATATCTAAATACATGGGCCAATTTAATCACAGTGACAAGTGCATATGAGTGTGCCAAGCCGGGATTTAAATGGTGTAACTTGGGCAAGTCTGACCCCAAATCCCTGCCTGTTGTGCATTTGAAAACAAATTGAGAGAAGGAGTTAAACAGAGCAGTCTCCAAGCCTGAACTTTTGCATCAAACAATAGTCTTTTCATTGAGACTCAAGAAAATAAGTGCTCTGTTTTGCTAGCACTAACCCTGAGCAATTGATAAGGCAGAAGCAGAATTTTGATAAAATCTCCATTCCCCTATTTGCAGGATCTGAAAAAATAATTTTCCATTGCATGCAAGTGCCAGTGGTGTGATATCCCTGGCAACCTGTCTAGCAGGATCTGCAGAGTGCTCCCACCATCAGAGGAGAGCCTCCAATCCACCCAGGTCTATGCTGGGACACCAGCCTGGGGAGGGGAAAGTGCAAATTTCAGGACAACTGAAGCAGTGCATCTTAAAGTCATTATTATAAAGCAAAAAAATGTAGATTAAAATGAGAGGAATACATTTTTTAACATAAAGAAAGACAAGGAAGTCTAGACAAGGAAAGAAAATGGAACTGGAGAGATGCAGAAATATAGGAGACCAAAGAAAGAAGGGGTAAATAGGAGGAAAAAAGCAAGTAAAAGTGGCCAAAATGTCTTAGTTTTTAAAATATTGATAGGTTTGGAACTGGGAGAAAAGAAAAACAAAAGAATTTTTGAAAGCAGCAAAGATGTTTAGACAGCGACACTATTTGACACTATTTATCTGCCCTGGAAAAAAAAAAAAAAAAAAAAAGCACTGCCATCAGAGTCTCCATTTTTCCTGTCAGGGATGTGGTGTGGTGGATGTGTGCTTTCAGTGTCACAGAAGAAAGACCCACATGACCTCGTTTCAGATGCAGACAGGCACTGCATGTTGAGCATTGAAAAACAGTTCATCAAACCCCTTAGTCTCCTTAACTCTTAGTCTCCCCTTTCATTTCCATTCTCTAATAGCTGCAATCATTACTAATATTACCAAACTTTAACTCTTACCAGCTAAACAGACACAAAATATCACAATCAGAAGTATTTTCTTTGAGATTACAAGCAAATAAATTTACCTATCTGTAATCATTCTCCAAAGTATTAATCTTTCATTAATACTCTGCTGAAATTAAGTATCATTAACAATTTTTTGTTAATTTCTGTTTGTTTTATTAAACATAGACAAGAACAATAGCACAAACTGACTGTTGTAATTCATGTATCTGGTCTTCTTTTTGCCCTCAATAGCACCTTAAACTCAAGACACTCATGTCTGTCTATGTGAAAAGTACAAAGTTTTTTTCCTCCTACTATATTTAAAGCATCAAGTTAAGCCACTTTTGTGAACGGAAGTTGTGGGGAGCAGTTAAAGATAGAACATGGTCTGTTACAGGACTTAAGCTCAGGTCTCCCTTTTCAGAGTAACTATGAAATCCTAAATAAATTGCTTTGCTCTATAATGTACAGATGCTTGATAGCTTTCTGCACTTGTTCAGAATTTATTGTATTTTCTCACAATTAACACATGATCCTGGACTGTGTTAGCAAATAGTAGGAGTGGCCACTAAACAAAACAAGAAGGCAATGGTGCTGGAAGTCTGGTAGGTCACAGCAGGCACCATGTTTCAGTCACTATCTCAGACACTGGAACACAGACAACTGTATCTGGGCTAGCAGAATAGCCTGCCTTTACTGACAGTGCAGGGGAACACAAATGCCTTAGGCACAGAGCATCTGACATATTTTGGGTATCCACTTTAAGCTGTTTGAATAATGTTTTATAAGTACCTGTGATTTTCCACTGGCTGTGAAGATTGTTTGGGGTGGTCACCACAGGTGTACATATCTGCACTGGTCAGATGAGTCCACTCCTAATTACTGCACACAGTGATGTTCTGATGATGAGTGATGGACTTGGGTCCTTGGTGGACATGACTGGTCATCATCGCAGTTTGAATGATATGACACTTGGAGGAGAGAAAAATCATGACTGCCCCAAGGCAGAGCCCAACCCAGCACCCCGCCCAGCATCCCAGCCTGTGTTCCAGAGATGAAGGTGGCAGCGGAGGACATTCCTTCCAGCAGCCTTCACCTCATGCAATAGGGACACCTGTGTCCATTAACAGATTAGCATGGGGACACCAAAAGCGCATCATGACACGTTAGGATCAGACCTGCCACCTTCCAGGTGGACTATGATGCTTGACAAAATTAGCTGCTGCTTTGGCCTGTGGTCAAAAGGGGAAAATAGACAGAAGTTCAGTATTATTATGTACCTTACATGTCCTCACTTTCAATCTGTATTGACAAAGAAGATGTTGATCTCTGTTCTTTCTTCTCTCCCTTCCCTGCCTGTACATCACCAAACCTGGGATCACCCAAGGAAACCAATGAGAAAAGAAGAGAACGGAACCAGTCGGTCGGAATATGCAATGACCTCCTCCCAAAACAACAAAACAGTTGATAACAATGCGGTCGTATAATCCCCGAAACCCCGCCAAGGGCAGGAGGTGGTGAACTTTCAAAGCACACACACAGAGATGCAAGGTGGGTGAAATGAGGCAACGAAGGGAGCTCTGTGGCCAAGGACTTCATTTCAGAAACAGCGCACGCATCAGTGATCCAGAAGAGGAAAAACAGGCTGCTCCCCAGGCTTGCTGCTACTCCGAGGGAGGATAAACTCACCCACCTGGGCTGCCCAGAGAAAAGGCCTCACAAAGGCATAAGCACTGCATGCTGCATCCCATGAAAGTGATGTTACGATGCCTCCCGCTTCTTCCTCTTCTTCCTCTCTTTCCCTACTTTTGTGTTTGAATTGAGTGTCAGAAGAGGTGATCTGCCAGAGTGGCAGTAGTTTATCACAGATGGGTCAGAGGGAGGTATTTCCCTCTAAATGGGAGGTGTCTCTCTCTAAATGGTAAGGGGTGTCTTCTACAGCCTGTGCAGTTTCATACACCAACGCTTCATTCTTTTCATTCTTGCTGTTTCGTTATTAAAAAGGGAACAAAGGTTTCTGTTAAGCAATCAAGCAAAATGGGCCTGAAATTGTGACTTATCCCAGGATATTTATCTGTGGTCTGGTGACTATGCAGTTTTCATGGATGAAGGCTTTTCAGGCAGAAGAAATCAAAGTGTAAGATTTTAGCAATTAGCATTGCTATTGAAAGAGATGTTATTAAGATGTGCTTTAAACATTATTAATTCATAATCAACCTCCTTTTTTGCACCACACTTTTATTTTATCTTTAAAAATGTTCCTTTGTTAAATTCCATGTTTCTCTATGTTTGCATCACACTGATTCCCCAGGGAAACTCCTACAGGAAAGATACTGTTTACATCTTGGTGTGAGTGTTTGGGCAGGATTGTGTTGAAAGGACTAGCAGCCCTTTGAAATTCTCTTCATTCACTGGTTAGTCTTGTTCCCTCAAAGTGTTGAGTCTCCTGAACTGATGCACTTAGGACATTGCAGGTCTGGCTTGTAGGACCACTTTTGAGGGTCTGGCAGCTGGTTGTGCCCACATTACCTCGGTCTCTGCCTCTCCTTAGCTGAGGCTGACGGTGGTGCCAAGTTCAGCATACAGTTCAATATACTTTCCATGACATGGATTGCAGACTATTTAAAGTAAAGCTGAATCTACCCAAATGCATTTCACATAGGATCTCAGGTCAGACTCAGTAAGCAGCCCTTAGGAAAAAGGTGATGAGACTAGTTGAGATGCTGGTCTTTCCCTACCTCCTGAAAACTTTCCTTTGTGTTGTATATCCACATGTATGTCTCCATTTACCTCTGTGCTGAACATAGCGATGCAAAGACAAATTTACATCCTGGCATCTTGTCTAGACATAAAACTTTGGTACCACTCGGTCTCCATGTCTGTGGGTAACTCCCAGGCACCGACGCAGTCTCGCTTCAGGACCTGTCTGCTCCCCAGCTGTGTTGTCCCTCAGTACTGCAACAGACCAATAATTTCAGTTTTGTATAAGGATGTGCCTGAACTGCAGAAATCAGACCTGGATTTTGAGCACATTCCGGCCTGTGGGTATTCTGTTCCTGGGATGCAGAATTTGGGGTGATGGTAGAGGAAGACAATGTTCTGCAGATCTTCCCAAAAAAAAAGCTCTGGAATGTTCAAATCAGCAGTCTCAGCTCAGGCCCATCTGCAGTTTTCTATTACCTATCAAACAATAGGGTGTATGTAAATATAAGTACCTTTTCAATTATAAGATGAAATGCTGCTATATATTGCTCTTGAGAAATTTATGTAGTTATTCATTTAGCTTTTTAGTCTGTCATCACTACGTAGAAGTTTAACTGCATAAAATTATTTTTTAAAGTTAGACTTTCTTGGGAAGTGAATGCAATTGCAAAAGTGAAAGGAGGCAAGTAACGCTTTGCACATGAGTATGATCATTCCCAGCCACATTAATGTTGTGTGCTTGTGCAAGAAACAGTGATATATTCTAGATCCAAAGTGGGATTAAAATTACGGAATTTACAATTTGAGTCTAATATCCCAAATGTTGATTGTCTAAAGCCCCTAAATACTATAATAAATATATTGCAAGTATATTTCTAGAATATTTTTAAGCTATAGCATTTATTTTGGTGTAGTTACCTATGTTTCTTTTTTTTTTACTCCAGTTGTTTCAGCCTAAATGTGGAAACATGGCATAGTTTGAGACTGGTTGCATGTTTATCTGAGAATATAAAGTATGAATGCAGATAAGTTTAGCATAATATGGGCTCAGGAGTAGCACTTTTTCCTACATGTTGTCAGTTTTATTTGTTTCCTAATACAGCTTTAAAGGCATGTTCTGTAAGGTCAAAATCACAAAAAGGATTTGTAGGTCCATCAAAATATGTCTGTTTTTGCAAAAAAAAAAAAAGAGATGGTCACTAAACTGTCTGATTTTCAGTCATATCAGCAGTAAAATGTCCTCACTAGAGGAGACCCTGGTGCATGACACAACCTACCAGCAAACCCAGCCCAAGCTCCATGAAGACTCTTCAGGAGAACAAAAAAATTTTAAAACTTCCTGGAGAGTGGAGAGGCATTGCAAGACACAGCACATGCCACCTAGGATTTTTTCCAACTCCGCCACTGATCTGCTGTTTACTAGCAAGTGATTTTGCCTCTCTGTGCCTCAGTTTACCCATCTGTATAATGACAAGAAAAGCAGGTAACAGCTCTGCAGCAGTATTTTGAGGGAAGTACACATAGCTTATTTGCTGGGCGGATATACACTGTCGTTGTATGCAACATGCTGATAAATGTATTGGGCACATCATTCCATAACAGTTCTTGAGCAGACATTCCTCATGTGCTTTTGTAATGCATTGGCCACAGAAAAGCAGCAGCTGAAGGGCTGAGAGCTGCTCCTCTGCTTGCCCAGACCCTCTGCTCTCAGCCCTCACATTGCAGCATGGCAGGGAGACGTGGGAAATGTTGCGTGGGATAGTTTTGCCTTTAGATTCCTGCCCAAGCGCAGTTGGCTACATTGCACCAAAGTGATCTTGGGAAAGACGCTCGGAAAAGTATAAAAGTATCCTGGAATCAGACATAACTCTTCAGAAAAGGGAGGCTAGACAGGGGATGCCACTGAGGAGTGATTTCTGAGGCTTGCTGATGGGGTTTAAGGTTGTGTTTAATACTCTACAGACTACTTGCAAAGCTTATATAAGAGAGGCTTCTGTGCTTCCTAATTGTACTATAATTAAATGTGAAGGGGAAGTAATAGGCCAGATACATAAGCGCTTTGCTCAGCAGTGATCCTGGATCTGGGGAACTGGCAACCCAAAATGCAGCTTTAAAAGCCTTTTGAGTTCCTTTTTAGCCACTAAAATATCAAGAGTAGAAAGAACCTGCCTAGCTCCATTCACAAATTAGTCAGATCCCCAGCAGGTGTGAAGGTGGCCTGTTTCTACACAGAAGGGACTTGCTGTGCTCTGACCACCACCAGACAAACTCAGCAAACTGCTGCCCTCAGTCTGAGGGAGAACAGCAGCTCCAAATCTCTTCTCAAGGATCACCACTAGCAGGGAATGAACCTTAAGGGCCTGAGCTGCAAAGTGTTGAATTTCCTTGTTCCTCACAAGACAGGAAGGTGGAGCTGAAGCCATGGCCCCGCTGCCCTTCCTGTCCCGCACCTGACACAGCGGTGTGCCCAGGGAAGCATTTCTGCCTTGGACAGATGCTGCAAAAACAGACGTGGAAAGAAAGGGGAAAGTTCTACGAAGTATAAAATATAAATATATTGATATATATCTATACAGAGACCTGATTGTCCAGTCTTGCATGCCTTATGGTCACAGCACGTGGAGAAAGTGTGGGCACCCTGCTCCAACCAGGTCATGACCATAGATGCTGCCAAGCAATGGAGAATCAGGGCTGTGGTAGATATGTATTTACAATACTCCCTGCACCTGTACAAACAAAAATATATTATTTTAAATTGCAAAATAGTGTGTTTAAATCAATGCATGAATGTAAATATTCTAAGATCTGCCTTCTTGACTGTGTACCACATGTACAGATGAAAACAAATATTGTTTATAGGAAATCTGTATCGGTGGTTAAATGACTAAAGAGAAAAAAATATCAGACTTAATGTTGTCATGTTTCTCAAACAAGCCATTAATGTATATTTAGTATTTA
Organism: Taeniopygia guttata; assembly: GCF_048771995.1. Classification (NCBI taxonomy): domain Eukaryota; kingdom Metazoa; phylum Chordata; class Aves; order Passeriformes; family Estrildidae; genus Taeniopygia; species Taeniopygia guttata. Next base: position 49,690,409 of record NC_133030.1, on the reverse strand, counting down.
AGGATATTGCTCAATAGGTATGTTCTGTACCAAAAACTGTGTTGCATATACAGATTGTTCAGTACCCTATTTTAAAAAGGCACCATAATTAATTTTTATTTTAAATAAAAATGTACTTGTAAAAACTTAGCTGTGTCCTGTTGATTATGTAGCTGAGAGCATTGAATGAGGGAATGGCTCCAGTGCCTCTTCAGGCACTTCTCTTTTTACCCAAATTTACCAGACATGCTTGAGCACTTTCTGTTGTGGTTCTGGAGAAGCTCATGGCTGCTGCTTGTGTGTGTTTCTGGATGGGTCCTGGTTCTGTCTCACCTAACCCTGCAGTTCTTGTCCCAGGTATGTGCACTGCTGGTGGTGCATAAACAAAATTATTGCAATCGTGCATTCCTGCAGTCCCCCCAAAGCTCATTAAACCCTTTCTCTAATGCTGAGGGGCTGGAAGTTTCATAGTCTAATTTTACAGTGATTTCTTCGCCTTTCACGTAATACTACATATCTTTATTTATTTTGCTGCAAGAGATAATGTTCATAATATTCAAGAGATAATGTTAATTTATATTCTAACTCCCTGGATGGGTTTTACCCTCCTTTTCCACTCAAGAACAAAAGCAGTTTATGGACCAGTCCTTGACCAGATGGACACTGACACACTGTAGCCAAACCTGGGAGCTTTGGCTGGGATTCCCCCCCAGTTCTGTGCCTTTACAGGTGAAGAGCACAGCCTCTTCGAAGCCCTCTGAAGCCAAGGGGCTGCCACAGCCTGCTCTCGTCCTTCCCAGCAGAGCTCCTCCTTCCCCAGCCACAGGGGGAGGAGGCTGAAGTAATTCCCCAGGGACTGGCGGGTACCTGGTGAGGTCAGCTAACACCTGCCATGGGAGGGGAGGATTTTATTTAAATAGGGAAGCATTTTGGTTGCCTTTAGTTCCCAAGACATTATTCCCTAACAGTTTTTGCTGGTACCTTAGGAATTATTTGTTGTCCCAGTTTGGAAAAAATCTTAAATAAGACAGAGCAACAGTAATCATCTAGCATGGTGGGAACCTGAAGGGTCTGAAGCACAAGTCTTACAAGGAGCAGCTGAAGGAGCTGGGAATGTTTAGTTTGAAGAAAGAGAGGCTCAAGGAAAACCTTATCTCTCTGAGCTACAAGTACCTGAAAGGAGGTTCTAGCAAGATGGAAGTCTTGCTATCTACTGATAACAAGTGATAGGACAAAGGAGATGGCCTCAAGTTGCACTAGGGGGAATTTTAGATCAGATGTTAGGAAAAACTTCTACCTTTAAAGAGTTGTCAAGCATTGGAAGAGGCTGCCCAGGGAAGTGACAGAGTCAGTAAACCTGGACTTACTTAAAAGACGCACAGATGTGGCACCTGGGGACATGGTTTAGTGGTCAATGTGATGGTGCTGGATAAGGGTTTGGACTTGATGATCCTAGAGGTCTTTTCCAACCTAAACAATTTTATGATTCTACGATGCAAAGTGGTTGGGGGTCAGTTTAATGAATTACAGCAATAACCATTATGCCATAGATTATGATGTCCATCAGGTTTAAATATTAGACAAGTTTTGCAGAAGAAAACTTGCATGTTAAAATCTCCATGTGAGTACTTAAAAAGAAAATGCCTCTGGAAGGCATTGACCCCTGCTTCAGGCACCAAAACTGTTGGATCAACATCCTTACCTCCAGTCTGCAGAGGAAGAAAAATGTCACTTTGGAGAGCAGGGCACACCCTGGTGTGGTCCCTCAAGTCCTATTAACACTATCAGCCCCAAATTCACTGCTGTTTGGCTGAGCTCTTGTCCTGCTTAAGTGATCATGAGATGGTCACAACAAGCAAAGGGAGGATTGGGTGCAAATCTGATTAGACTAGAGTACAGTAAAAGAGCTCCAAACCTGAAACCAGGTTTATGTCTTGAGTACAGCTGAAAACCTTGCTAAATAATATGAGGTGCAGCAGCTTTGCTGTGCTGAAGAGCCTGATCTTGCCTGATGGGCTCTATCTTCACCATCCCATCACTGTGAACCAGTGTTATGATAGCCAGAGAGAAATTAGATTACTGGGGTTTAATATCATTAGGGGAGGGAGCAAGAAATTATAATGAGAGAGATGTGTATTCTGTGATTCTGGTAATATGAAATCATAAAGTGCTTTTCACTGGTTTCATCTGGGCACGTGTTGCCAAGGTCTACATCTTTTTAAAAGATGCCCAGTACAATTAGTTCCAAATCAGAACTTTCTCCATTTCTGAAAGATGCTTTTATTTGGGCATGCTTGATTCATGCAGGTATAATGTTTGCTCACAAAGCAATCAAATTTTTTTAAAAAAAGAAAACAAGAAACAACTGGCAACTGATACTACAGTATGTATTAGTCTTAATTACTGGAGTGTTAACATTTTTAATATTAATATCAGTTTCTTTCTTATAAAAAATATCCCTTCAGAACTGATCTTCCATTAATAAAGATTTTATCTAAGCCATTTCTTTAAGGTTATTTCATAATTGCGATGTCTTCAACCATATTTATAGCACAGAAACAGTTGTCTAATTATGAATTTACAGAGAAGTTGCCCTTGAAAGTGGCCTGGAACTAAGTTTTTTAGTATTCAGAAAAAAATATGGAGAACATTTGTACCAAGATAGCTGGCATGTTCTGAACAAAGGCACTCACTGCAACATTTAAACACTTGTCCTGCTGCCTCTCTCTTGCACCATGGCACAGTTTGATACACCCATGGGGATTGGCAGTTCTCCTGATTAGACTGAGTCCTGCCAGCCCAGCCCGTGTGGGTGTGAGCATCCAGGTGTGAGCCCTGGGACAGCTCCTTACCTGAGCAGCAAACACAGAGCACATGGGATGTCCTGGGAGCTTCAGGGGAGGTGCCAATGCCTGGATGAAGTGTGCAATCCCTCAAGGGCTATTTTCTGGGGAGAGGAGGGATGGTGCAAGTGCTGGACACAGTGTGCAGCACCAGCACCCACTCTGAGCCCTTGTTTCAGGCAGTCATTGGACAAGTTAAGGTTCAGTAACAAAATGATTGAGGCTGGATGTAAGTACTTAAACCCTCTGTATCATGTATTATAAAATTCTATAAAAAGTATTACGTCCATGAAAGAAGCATTATTGAACTGAGAAGAGTCCTGATTAGCCTCCAGGAGTGCTGGGAGGGCACAGGACAGGGCAGACATGAGCATGGAGACCCAGTTCTGCCTCCCCTAAGAACTTAGGGAAGAAAATCCTACTGGTTTAAATTTCTCCCTTGTTGTATTATGGCAATGCTTGAGGAAGCTGATTTTATCATGCGTACTGGCTAGATATATTAAATCTTTTTCATGGCTGTTGTTGTCCTTAATCTGTGAGCTCTCATAAAAAAATAGTTAAATGGTATTTATATATCTCTGCCTGAAAGTATTTTATATGATATATCTCTGTGGCTGAAAGAGAAAGGAAGTTTCTTTGTAAATAGCAGCTGGCTGTTTTCCTTTCCTATGCCTTGATATAAATTTCATGAATACATTTCTGTGCAGCACAAAAAGAACTCAGGGCTGGAACGTGAATAAATTTCCCTTTACGTTCGGCATCACTTCCCCCTGCACACGCAAACAGAAATGCTTTCAATATTTAAGTTTCATTTAACACAGGCCTAGTCGGAAGCAGAAAAGAAAATATAAAGAAAAGCAGCAGCATGGCAGAGACATCCCAGTGAATGAGCCTGTGAGCCAGAGACAGCCTCCCCTGTTTTGATTTGTAATTTGAGGATAATTCAATTAGACATTTCAGGCAATTTAAACATTCATGCATTGTCCAGCACCAAAGCATGAACTGTTCAGCAGCAAACGAGACCTGACAGCCTTAGCAGGGCGAGTGAAAATCCCAATGTTTAAAAGGAAAAGCTCTCACCTAATTGATATGCCTACTGGAAAATTAAAAAACATAAAGCGGGGGAGAGGAGGCGGCTGTGCGGGAGGTACCACGAGGGTGAGAGAAGTGCAAAGGGCAGAGCGAGGGGCATATTCTGGCTGTGGGCTTCACACCTTATTTGCAGCCATTTGCTTAAAACAGAATATTTCAAAGCCTGTGTTTTCCTTTTAACAAGGGATTAAAACATAAATGCACCTGATCACCCATCTGCTCACCTCTCCAGAGGTGGCTGAAAGGCAGGCAGGCATTCAGGAGCAAAATGGGAGCATTTTCATAAGCAGCTGCTTATGAAAGCTGGGTGCCCCTGCCCACTCTCAGCCACACTGGGGTGGCTCAAATCATCACCCTGTGCCGAGGTCTGGCTCTGAAACCGCACAGCAGAAGAAATTCCTGTCTGGAGCCATGGCCCACTCAGGTGACAGGGAGAAGCTGGAGAGCAAGAAGCCCCTCTTTGTGCCTGTTCCATGCACAGCAAGGCATTGCACAGTCCCTTGCCCAGCATCATGACCCTGCTCACCCTGCCCGCCCCGGCCACCAGCAGCCAAATCCCTGCAGGATAACACGAGGGGCACGGCCCTGTGCCCACAAATGGGGATATTGTCTGCTCAGCTGCTTGGGCAATAGCTTAGTGATGTTGAACACTGGGTATAATAATAATAACAATAACACAAGAATTCCAGGTGGAATTTCAAACAAGGATGTCTCAGAGCCTTGCTTACTTTAAATGCATTGTCTCTTGTGACCTCTGGCTCCAGGGGAAGAAGTGCTATTTGTCTTGTCCCCAGGAGATTGCCCTGGAAGCAGCAGGTTGCACTCACCTATTGACCATCTGGCTGGCAGACAAAACAGCTTTGACAGACACAGGTCTGGATTGTTCAAAGTCATTCCTTTGATAACTTTTAAAGGCAGGTGATGAAAGCATCAGGAATCATTAAGTAAAAGTCTTCTGGCAGGCTATGTGCCTCTGGTGTTCCTGCAGTGCTCCCTCAGAAAATCTCTGGAGCCTGTAAAACTTCTCAGGAAATATCACACCTACCCCATCTTCACTTTAAGTATTATGCAGGACCAAGTTTGGATAGTAAAATCTCAAAAAGTACATACAGTACATGTGGATGCCAGATAAAGTGGTAATTTTCCTTGAGTCATTCTATTAGCAGATCCAGCATTTAGTGTGCCTATAACCTACAAAGGTGTGAAGAGTTTGTGCTGGAATTTCCCATGCTAACACTCTGCTTTAAGCTGACCTTTGCATTTGTCCAGGAGTTGCAGAGCTGTCCTGTTGCTTCCAAGAATTATAATGGGGGAAGAAAATATTAAAACAAAACCTAGAAGTAACTTCTGACTGTTTTACTGAGAATCTCTAATTCCTTGGGTATTTGGAGTTGGGATCAAATTTGACAAGAAGATCAATGTTTTCATCACCAGTTACAAGCTTCTGGAAACTCTTGGTTTCCTTTCTTCAGAGGCCATTTATCCTGGATGAAAAGTCCACTGAAAAGCCTCTCTGAGGTGAGGCTGCTCCACCTCTACCATTCCAACTAAAATTAAGATAATGAATATCAGTCAATTCTTGTTCAAGAACCATTCAATATATGTGAATAAAGTCAGGGTTAAATAAAAGCAATTCAGCTCATTAATTTTTTAAAACTATACTTTTGGAAGATCAAAACCCTTGTACATTACTTCCTACTGGTGCTCAGAAGGGAAGTTTGCTGCCCTCATCTTTGGGCATCTTGGTAGAAACAGATCTTAGCAGAAAAGAAAAACCACTTAGCAGAAATAAAAGAGGCACTTTCCACTCATGGTATTATGAAACAGGTGATGTTGGTCATACATGCAGGTAGAGACCCTTAGCATGAGAAATCCCTCAGATGAATGACCACATGAATCTGCTCTGCTCTCCTCTTTCCTAATACTTTGGGCACTGCATGGACAAAGGTACAATCCTACAGCTCCCTGCCTCCTGCACAGAGGCACACACACACACATTGCCTGTCTAGAAATGAGCAGCAAGGATCTGCAATTTTCCATGACAATGCATCATAAACTGTTTAGGACATCTTTCAAAGAAACCTTTTCTCCCTTCCCAATCACTGAAACAGAATTGTTATACTTTTGATTGTTTTTTGGAAAATTATGGAGTGAGGATAAGAAGGGAGTGGGAAATATCTCTGGGTTTATAATTTCCCCCATTTTTTTTAATATACTGAAGGGGCATATCTGAAGTTACTGAGGCTGTATGAAAATGTAGGAATGGGACCAAATTGAGCAATTACTGACTTGGCTGGTATGCTTTTTGGTTCAGGGAATTTTTTTCCTCATGCCTCATCACTTGAAATATGAATTCAGGTCCTCTAACTCAGTGTTCAGGTGCAATTAAGAGACTCATTGGTTTCAAGTTATGATTTTTTGGAGCCAAAACTGTATTCAAGGAATAAGAAAAAAAAAAAAAAAAAAGGAAAATTTAACAAGCAGTTCCTTAGCTCAAGCATCAGACTGTGTGGTGTCCACAAGGTCACATGCTATCTTTAATGGCCCTACTAAAAGCAGTAGAACTACTCCATACCAATAGGCATGGGGAAAAGTACCAGAAGTTTATTTTTGTAACTGTAATGTTGTGTTGGAATTGTGTTGATAAGATACCAGATGGAGCCAAGGAATTTTAGAATTAAAACTTATCATTTCTGAAGGGGAAAAAAAGTCTTTTCTGAAATGCTATTTAGTGTACAAACAGGAAACGAATCAGTCATAAATTTGAACGATGCTCTAAATTCAACACTCCCTTAGAGAGTCTAAAGAGTTTTGACTTACCAAGATGAGTCTCGTGATGAATTCCCATTTGGTATTTCTACTGTGCTGGCTGATGTCTAAACATGGTGACATATTCTCTGTGCAGCACCATGTGGTGTGAATTGGTTCCACTTCTGCTGTCAGTACCTTGAGGAGTATCAATAATAGTGCACTGTCGGTTGTTATAGGGGAGAAGAGCTTTATTTTAAACACCTGTGACTTACGAAGCCTAAGAACCTGAGACAGGATTCCTCTCATCTAATTTTAACCAAACTAAAAAATGTAGTGTTTAATATATTTCAGCTCTCCAGAACCTTGTTTTCAATGGAGAAAGATAGCAACTCCAGATGGCAACTCATCTTACCCTGAAATAAACACCTGTGCCTGGGGGGCTGAACAACCCCACTCTCTTTGGTCACACAGGGACAGCTGCTGTAACACAGTACAAGGCTGACAGAGTCTGAATTTACTGATGCTGAGGGCAGATGCTGCTGCACTCAGCCAGTTTGGCAGGGCAGGTGGTATCCAGCCCAATGATGCCCGATACCCATCTTAGTGGAAAATAATGTAAAATCAGGTAATTATAATCAATAATCAGTGTACAAAAAATGTATCAAAAATTGGGCATATTCATAAAAATTTGTAACGAAAATGCGACTTTATTCTGAAAAACACAGTCGATTAATTAATACAAAACCACTTGTGTTTATACAAATTTAGGAAGTATACAATTTAGGAAATTTGATGAAAACACCTTGTGTATGTGTGTGTGTGTGTGTGTGCATGGATACAATTTAGTTCAGCCTGCCTAGATGAATGTTATTCTGGAAATAATAATTCTTGGGCAGACAATTCCTTTGAGGTCACTTGCACAATCTGGTAAGGCATCCGCTGCAGGGGACAAGCGAAGAGCCCACGGTGCTTCCCCTCACTCCCAGCCAGCAGCAACACACACAGCACAAGTTTTCCCAAAGCTGTGGGCTCGTGGCTCCTCAGAGGCTCAGCTACTCTGTGTGGAGACTGAAACCCAAACTGGGACCTCAGGGGGGTCTGGAGAGCACTCAGGAGACGGGCCCAAGGTCCCAACCCGCCTCACTGGCAAGGCATTGTTGAAGTGAGCATGGAAATGCAGGTTGCAAATACATTAGAGCATGAAGCCCCTCTCTCTACAATCCTTATTCTTTTTTAGGTTAGTGCAGCAGCCATAGGACGCCCCATTTAAATCAGTTTTTCCCCCTGTTTTGAGCAGTTTCTGGTGTGAGAGGAAGGAACTGGGGAGCGCAAGGGATGGAGGAGCGCCCTTGGAGCCGCTCGCCTCAGGGCGCGGGGCAGCGCTCTGCCCAGCTCGGCTGGTCCCAGCCGCCAGCAGGAATCACCGGAGCTGCCCCAAAAGCCAACTCGACCCTTCGGACGCTGCATCTGCCAGCGCCACCTGAATTCAGACGTGCCCTTTCTCCCAGGGAACAGAGCAGCTGAAAGCAGCGTGACACTCCAGCAGCTTCGGAAAGCTCAAAAACAATCAGCGCTCAGCTTGGTCTTGTGTTTTCAGGGATTTTCTGCCTTGACTCGCACTTGATCAGCAGAAATAAAAAAAAATAATTCAAAAGAAAATTAAAAAAAAAAATCTAAAATACACTAGCTACCAACACACTTTTCCCCAAACATTTCAAACTCTCAAGCGTATTTACGCCAGGAAAATACACCTTTATTCCAGGAATGTTCTTGTCGATGCTATTTGTAGCACGAACAGATTTATTTTTTTTTTTTTAAATAGCTGTTTCACAATTGTTTTTCCAACCTGTTAACTGGGCTCCTTCATACACAAACTTGTCTATAATGGTGAGATCTGCTTCAGGATACTTTGTCAGATTATGGATCAGTCTCCAGAGTGTGTCTGGAAAACAATCATTATGTAAAATCTTGCTTTGACCTGTATTAATTTTCAACTGTAACTGAATTAAGGCAATGGACTGCAAATAGTGTGTGTGAATGAAATAGATCACCAGCTGAGGCTGAAAACCCTTGATATTAGATCAGAGAGGGGAATTCTAACTATCAAAGGTGTTGCAGAAAGTGCAGCCCTCAGCTGATGATTGTGGTTGCTAATGATTAAGGATCTGCTGAAGCTGCCAGACCTGAAGAGGTGAGGAGGGGAAGCAAAGTTCTGTGGTTCGTGGGTTTACAGGCTGGTGCACTAAGTGCAATTATTTGAGTGCCTGGTTTTCCATGGACCTGGCTGGTGTAATACTTTGACTGCTGGTGGGTTCATATTCAGGCTTTCCAGACTAAAGAGAGTGAGCGCTGTTTCACACAGAGTTCTGGGGCTTGGAGTAGGGAACATAGTGTTTGTTGGAAGCAAAGTATAAAATAGTTGTCTATAATATCCTTTTGCATAAAGGAATATATTTTAAAACTGTACTGGAGATGAAAACAGTTATTCCATATTAGGTTCTGTACATTTTTTTCCATACTTTATATGGCAGGAAACAGAGGCAGGTGATACACAAGTGGTGACATTATTATTTGCAGGCTAGAGGGGAAAGCCCTTTAACAGCAAAGACAGAATTGGCCCCCTGATCATATGTTGTGTGAGAGTTGTGTTTGGGGGGAGACGCAGCATAAACTAATATACATTAGACATGACATTTGGATGCTGAAGAATAACCTACATTCCACATTTGTTGTGATGATTTACAGCAATGAACTTGACCCAAAAAATGCTACATAAGTGTTCAATGTTATTAATAATAATCATTCAGAGAATTCTCAGATGGATTACTTCAACTTCCTTTCTGCAACAATTCTGGTCTCCTTTTTATTCTGCATTATCATTTTATTCCCTTCTAATTAAATGTGATTTTCTCAGCGGATGCTTATATTTTTTTATTTGAATATTTGACCCAATAGAGCAGAGTAATGAGCATCCCTCACCACTCTCCCCCTTACTGCTCTGGCTCAGCCTCACAGCCCCTTGTGCTGTGTGGAGCCATCCTTAGAGAAAGTCACAGCTCTGGAAAAGCACTGGAGGGAAAAGTTGTCCTGTTTTGATGAAACCCACGGTGCACATCATGTCTTCCTTTTTGGATGATGTTGAGTGGTAAGCACTAGGCCAGCCTGTGCATTCTTGGTACAACTTTCAGGGCATCAGTTTTACTGAATAAAAGGAATAAAGGAAATAGAACAAAGGAAACAGGCTACTGGGTCTTTGAAATCTGAAACTAGCCTGGTAAAGGAAGGTGTTCATTTTTTTCTTGTCATTCAAATGCATTGAAGTAATGGAAGGTGCTCCTTCTTAATCTCTGTCATTTCAAAGAACCCAACAAAAAGGCACATTTTTAGCTAAGTGTCACAATTTCAGACCAAACTTAAAACCTCTCTCTTAAATGTAAGAGCACCCTGATGGACACCACCTGAATCCACAAACCAACAGTGCCTCAGGAGACATTCCAGCTGTATGGAATTAAGGATTGTGAGAGGAGCTTTTCCCCATGACAGCTAGCAGGCTGTGGGTACCTGTGTGAGGATGCAGAGATGTGCTCTTCTGTCCTTACCTAATGGCACAGGAGGCTGTGGATGATGCTGGGCTCTGATGGGCTGCAGGTACCCAGATATTCATCTCCAGACACAGCACTGCAGCTCATGACACCATTTTGTTTCTTTGCTCATTGCCTACATGGACATCACACAACAGAGGACTTCATTTTGTTTCTTTGTTTTAAGCGTAAATATTTTCTGGATTTAGCTTGCATTTTAAGGCTTTGGACAAAGGGAGGGACCTAACTCTAGATATCCTGTGAAATCTGTGGAACATCAAAGCCTTAGTTTCTCCCTGGACCATGTGGGTGAAAGAGGTAACAGACAAACCATCTCCTGCTGATTTTGCACCAGCCCTCGTGGGTCACAGAGTATGACTGCTCACTCTCAGCCAGCATCAGTGAATAGAGTCTCCAAGTTGAGGTAAACTGAGACAACAAATTTGGAGACATCGATGCAGGGCCCACAAAGAGCATTTACTGGAGTCAGAGGAAATTTTTTCTTCCAGTTCCACAGGGCACTAATTATTTCCATATGCAGCAGCCACCTCCCTGAAGGCAAATGTGACTGCTCAGGCAGAGCACCTTAGCTCCCATTGGAACATGTACCTTACATTTACTGGCAGTGGGTGTTGCAGGATAGGATAAACTTGGCAAAAAGTTTTTTGTCTGATTCCATTTCCAGTTATTAAGTTCAAATGATTGAGGCAACAGAACTGAAACCACACTTCAAAATTTAGTTCTCTTTTCATTTCCCTTTTCTCTTTTATTCATATTTTGATTTTTTTATTGGTTGATTCTGTTATGAGTGGCTTTTTTTCCCCCCACTTTACATGATTTATAGATGATTTATAGCAATTTTTTTTCTTCACAAAAAAGCCCTAAGGTAATGAAAGAAAGAACTGTCTTATGGGTAACTTATCAATTTCTGATTGTCAGTGAAGAACAGAAATAGTGCACAGTCTGCCATAAATCTGCTCCATTCATAGAAATGAGCTGCTATCTTCACCTTGTAAAAGTCACCTCCCACTGAAGCAAAGGATCTTCAATTTTTTTGAAAGGAAAAATACTTTATTCTCCTTTCACCAAACTGTCAGGAAAGAAAAAGTGGTGCTGTTCTGAGCCTGCATCTGCCCTATTCCCTCTCCCTGTCCATGTGGCTGTGGTTGCTCCTGCACAGCCCTGTGCCCTCTGCCTGCAGCCCAAGGATGCTTCCAGCATCCCAGAGCTTTTCATTACCTTATCTCCATTATTTAGACAAACACAGAACACTTCTCCAGACAGGTTCCAGGGCGCCAGTTTATCTGCATTATTATAGTAATGCTCCTTTATCCACAGTACCCAGCCTTTCCTTAAAAATCAATCACTGCCTGATTAATGTTCTGTAAATAAGGGATCTCCACGCTGCCCTCCTTTTCTCATCTGCTCTGTTGTGTTTCACTGCTTGATTCTTGTTTTGCTCTTCTGACATCACCTGACTACTTGCCTTATTCAGTCACTGTCTGGGGTGGAAATTACTGTCTCTTTTTGATGCCTTTTTCCTTGACATTTTTTCCTTTTGGATGAAATGCATTTCCTTTTCAATTGATGACACAGTTCAAAGGCTGTGTATCTTTTCCTAACTTTCCTAAAGATAAAGAGAACATATATGCTGGAATTTTCTTGTAACCACTCTAAATATCTGCATCACTTCTTGATTTGATTGTCCAAACCAGATAGGAAAGGAAGGTTTCTATTTTTCTTTCTAGCTGGGGGAGAAAGTTCATAAAACAAAAAAGAACATGCCTCAGAGAAGCATTTCAATCAGAAAATCATCTGCCCTGAAGATGTGAAAACCAATTTTGCTATATTTATGAGTTTCATAGCAAAGAAAGGTCAAAATGTGAATATATCTAGTAAAATTGGCAAAATCTCTTTGGCTTCCACTGCCCAAACAGGGATAAAACTCAAACTGTGTCTTGTGGTCTAATGCCAGCAGGGCTTGGTTTTCTGTTGTATATGAAAATGTTCTACAGAAGTTGTAAGGTATAGAGACAACACAGAATCAGAAAAATCAGATTAAAATTAACACTGCTCAAATATGGAATTAAAAAGAACCAAACAACAGCAAGACAAACAAGCAAAAAAACCACAAGGAAAAATGATGCAGAACTACTTCTTCTCTAGAGAGAGCCAAATCCATTAAGCTAATTAGTTGAGCAGCTGATGTTCTGACTTGACATTGTTTCTTCATTTAGGATCGTTAATTCTTCATGCAAGATTTCTCATTATTTCTTATCCAAACAAACCCCAATATCTGGATAGCCTTCTGCAAACAGTTTGCTGATAAAATTTTCCTTTGAACAGTCACAATCTGAAATTTGAACAGTGTGACCTATGTGACCTATTACATAAATTCAATTTCCTCTTCGCTTGTCAACCAGTGACCCACACTTTCTAAACAACTTCCTTTATCCCTCCCTTAACAATTGGTTTCAATCCAAAAGAACTTTCCTTTTGAAATTTTAATTATTTTTTTTTTAAGCAGGGAGATATTTACTGTTATGTAAATCCCCATTCTGTCATGTTCTTCTCATAAGACATGGAGACAACAAACAAAGCCAGACCCCCAGCAGACAACCCACGGGAGGTGGCAGCCAGTCAGTCCTGTTTGCAGAAAGCCTCCTCTAGAAACAGCAAACACAAGGATTGCTGCAGACATATACAAGCTTGCTTGTTTTCATCAGCTTTCACAGCTTCCCAAAAAGGATTCCATGGGCTCCCAAGGGTCCTGTGTGTTGAAAAACATTAAGTTAGAGAGAGAAGACACATCTGTGCTCTGAGTGCAGCAGTGTACAGAGGTACCTTAGCTGGCATTGAGTGAATAAGCACTAAAAGTAACAGCCCCATTTTCATGCCAGAGTACAAACAGGTACATATCTGTAGGAGGACTTTATGTGCCTGACTCCATTCCCTTGCAATGCCTCATTCATGTGTCTCTATTTTGTATAAACATTCACATATTTGAAGAGCACATCCATCATCCCTCTTCTCCATCCTGTTAAGCCACCACCAAAGCCAATGGACACTCACTGTCTGTGACACTAAGGGGACAAGCAGCTGTCTTTCGGGATGGGTGCTCCTCACCCCACTCACAGTGCAGCAAGCAGGCAAGTAAGGTCACCAGAGTCACACACGCTCATCCCAGAAAGGGAGGGCAAGCTGAGGAGCAGGCAGGCCAGCAGACTGCTTGAGTGCCACTGTGTCCCCTCCATCACCATGTCAGACCTCAAAAGGCTTTGTTGTCTCTTCAGTGCATTTCTGCTCCTTTCCTTCCCCCCAGAAGTTTCAGGGATTAAAAGCTCGGACATTCTAGTCATGGCAGGAAAAGTGGGTGCATTGCACAGGGTCCCTTTAGCCTCTCTGTCGGCATCAGGAGAGGAAAGTGCTTGTATGCAGCCCAGAGCTTCCCCCAGGTGAAGTGCACAGCATCTCCACCACTGTTTCTGGGATGGGTTATTAAATTGTCCCAATACAGACTCACACAGCTGCAAGAGCTGGCACAGAGAACACTTAGCAGGAAATCCTGCAGAGCAGGGAGCAGGCCTTCAGAGGCCAGAGAGCTTCTTTTCTATTGCTTTTCCTACTCCATCATGCTCTATAGAAGATGAATGACCAAGCTTGACTTTTAGCAATTTAATTTTCTGAGTGTGTTTTTTCATTGATCAAGAAGTTGCCTGTTTTGGACTTTACCTGATTGTCTCTGAATTGTTACTCTACACACATGCCTGCAAGCAAGGTGCCCTATGACATCTCTGCTAAGCTAATGGCTTCCTGCCACTGAAGCTTAATAGGTGGCATTCCTCTGCCATGCAAGGCCTGAAGTTGTTCTGCTGAGGAAAATTGAGTAGAAATTGGATCTGAGGATAAAATATTTTCTGCAGGGTCAGAATTTTATATAAGCCTTAACCTTTAACTAAAACACCTCATCAAAAGTAAGGAAATTAAAACGTCTACTTTTCTAAGCAGCAGTATTTTTCCCAAAAAACCACAATTTTCTTATGTATCTGGAGAATAAATGCAGACTGGATTGCCTTTATGGGCCGGATTCTGCCATCCCTCATGCTTTGAACCCACTTCAATGCCCAACCCAAAGCTGTTGTCACTGCTCATGACTGCTGAAAAACAGCATGGATTTTGGTCTGGTATTTGCAAAGTTCCATCTTTTTGGCCTTTTGGGGTGGTTGGTAACTGCATTTCAAACTTTTGAACGAGTAAAGAAGTTTGGATTTTTAGCAGAATTGTCCCAGTCAGAGAATCCTGCCCCACGAGAGGGACTGCATACATTGTCCCTCAGGAGGAAGATGGGCTACAGCTCCCTTGTGCAGAAGCAGCAACTTATTCTTCCTCTCCTGTATACAGGCAGGTGTCCTATGTATACCAAGGAGCTACTTCAGTCATTCAAATTACCCTGAAGGGATCAGACATGTGCCTTGTCATGAATGACCACTGGTAGCTCAGGATCCACCACTTCAGTAATACAAAACACTGAAGGCATCAGATGTTCAGAACACTGAAAACCATCTCTCTAGAGAAAATGCAAACTATTCCCACAGCCTGTCATGCTTCCTCCTTCTGCTTTTTTATTACAAAGACCTTTCTTTCCCAATTTTCCCCTTTGTTTAAATTTAAGAACATCTCTTTTCTCTTCTCTTTTCTTCATAAGAGGAAGAAATATTGCAATCAAGAAATGTTTATGAGTCTTTATCACTGACAGTGATGCACAATTTGTATTTTGCTCATTAGGGATTTCCCAGCTTCAGGTCTTCCCTTTCTGTTGCTTCAATTAACTTCTGTTTGGCATTTGGCTGCCTATTAACACCAACAAAATATTGTCATGAAAACATATCAAACTGGCCTTCTTAGGCTATAATCAGTCTTTTTTTGGTGTGAAGTACAGTCAGATTCAATCTAGACTATAAGTTCACTTCTAAATTTCCAAACATGATGCAATATGTAGAGGTTCAATAAATTAAATACCTTCTGCCCCATGTGACATGTGAGCTAATATACTTTTTCATTTTATTTGATATACCCTCAAAGTCAGGTATCACATCCAGAAAAAGTTTCTCTCTTTGTTGAATGGGTAATATCCTCTCTAGAAGTACTGGAATCTACTAAAAACTGCCAAAGAGATGCTTGTTTTGGCTTTATTTGTTTTGTTCACTGGTCCATATGAAATTTTCTCCACTAACCCATTGAAACCCCATAGCTACCTCAGATCTCCACCTCTTGGGGTCTCCAAATTCCTTTTGAACCATCTTTTGTGCACAGATCTTTACACAGAGGCAAGGGGGTGGGCAAGTTCCTTTGACAGTTCTCCGAGGGCTTTAAAAATAAAAACCTCATTTTCATAAAATTGCTCTGGGGGAGGCCAGTCTTATCTCCTGTGCACTACGACAAAGGAGTTGAGACATGGATGCTTTGTCTAAGACTGGTGCTAGTCTGGGACCAAGAAGATGGAAGTCAGACCTCTCTTCTCTATGTCCTATCCCAGGGCATTCCCATGAAGGTCATTTGGTGCTGACAATTACTAGAGTAAGAGTAATCAGTGTATCTCAATGAATACCACAGATGAAACAATTTTTTCCTATTTTCCTCTATATATTACAGAGTAGATCTATACAAGTCCCTTATTTAGTTTGCCTCACAAAAGCATTAAATGGTTGTTTCAGTACTTCAGTGACATCTTAAAGCTGTATATGCTGGAATTGAATGTAGTATCAAAGTATGCACATTTTAAAATATGACTCTCTGTGACAGCAAAGGAGATCAGATAATTTGAGGACAAACAAATTTCATTACATAAATATTATTTCTTTAATTACATATGTTTTTTTCCTGAGCATTAGTTTAGAGGGGATTTTAGCTTGGCTAATCCAATAAAGAGCAGTGACTTGGAATAAAAACAGCAACAATTACTCCAAGTCCTCTGCGTTCTCTTGTAGCAAGAATTGTGTCCCATCATTAGCTTCTAAGCTCTCAAACACATCCTTTCCATCTCACCCACTGCTGACATTTCCCAAATGAAAATGCCACTGCTCCATGGACAGCAGTGTTTCAGCAGTCAGTCTCTCCTGTCACAGCAGATCCTACAGCTGTCTTATCCAGGGTTCCTAATCAACCTGCTGGGGAGAGCTGGATTATTACTAATGTAAGAGTGATTGAAATGAGTGATTCCATCCACTTAATCTCAGTGTGAAAAATAGAGACTTTGCATAGATAAATACCAAGATATCACAAACAAGTATGGAACAAAACCCCCCTGAAATACCTGGGTTGTTCTGTCAATAATGCATTAGTTACTGGAATATTCTGTAAACCAGCTGAATGGTGATTCCAAATTTGTTTCAGATTGTCATCCTGGCAATAGCTTTTTATATGAATGAGTCATAACTATTACAACTTAGTAGATTTCTTAGGGCAGATTCTCAAGACTCTAGTCCCAGTCACTTGCACTTCATAGGAAAAAGTCTTACAGCAGCTGATGCTGACAAAAACCTCCAGCAAGAATCATCACAGATTCCCAGCCCTGGATATGGCACCCTGGATCTAGAATAGAGTAGAATAAAGTAGAATACAATACAATACATTATTTCTGTTTGAAGGGACCTACAATCATTATCTGGTCCAACTGCCTGAGCAGTTCTGGGCTGATCACAAGTTAGAGCCTCAGTTTGTCATATCAAAAGGAAAAGCACTGCAGAAGTCAAAGATGAGAAATTCTGGCACCACCACATCAGTGAGGGAAGGAAACTGTCAGGGAAGGAAACTGTCTGAACAACAGTTCAGATCTCTAGGAAAGAGAGACTCCACCAAAAGTACATGTAGTCTAAAATAATTTTTGCTTTCACCCTGGGCTCATTCTTGGAGAATACTCCCCTTATGCTTCCTAGCCCCACAGGCCAAATGGTGAAACTCTGCTCCTGAGAGGGTGCCCTGAACCATGAAACCAGTGGAGGACTGTACTCCAGTCACCCTATTTGCTCCAAGCAGTGCCTTACATTGCAAGAGACTGTAATGAAGTCATTAGGTCTAATGGAGGAGAAAATAGCTATTTAAAGTAGATCTAGCACCAGAACTGGACTGAAGTGGAATTTTCCATTTTATACATATGAAAGATTAGCTGTTCCTGCATCTCACTGCTGCAGAATTAGCTATGGATCCAATTATGACTCTCTCCATTCAGCCCTGCAAAGCCCCTTTCTAAATTCTCAGTCAGCAATAAAGCAGTTAATGTTTATCTAAAATGCTTATAGTGCTTCCCTCTCCCTTGTGCTCCTTGTCAGTTAACCTTCAGATTGCAAGAAAATATATTGGTTTTCCACCCTGGAAGCATTTCCCAGATGCCTAGGGAAGCCCTTCACACACCAGGTGCTGCTTTTAATGAGTAAGGCTTTTAACTTTCATAACTACAGTGTCACTACCAGAAGTGCTATTTGCTGCATGCTGTGATTTAAGGTTGAAAAAAGACAAAAACAAAACAAACAAAAAACAAAACAAACTAAACTAAACCAGAAAACCTCAAAAAAAAAAAAAAAAAAAAAAGCTTAAAAAGAACCCCAACAAAACCCACTAACAAGACTGCCCACTCAGCTCACAGCCTCTCCCTGTCCTGGGCTATCACAGAGCTTGAGACCTCTGAAGGTTACTTCTCTGCCAATTTCAAATATTGACCTTGATGTCCTGTCCCTTACAATATTCTTTAAAATCCATCATCTGCAAACTAAGTTTAAGTCAGGAAACCTAATTAGTAACAGAGACAATAAATAACAAGCTTAAGGGGAGGGAGGAGAGAACCTCTTGCAGGTGGCCAGATCTTAGCTGAATAATTCTCTGTGCAATGGTCATGCTTCAAAAATTTAATTCTGTGTAATTTCATTTAGGATGGGGAAAACAAAACAAAATGAGCAAAGTGATATAGGATTTCATTTATATTCTGACAAGTACATTCATCTAAAGTTTCACCATAATAGCTGCAGTTGCTGTACCTTTCTTCCAAGCATTTAATTGTGCGAAGCAAGTAGCAGTAAAAATTTTAAAAATGAAATAAAATAAAAAGGACCTACTTGGCATTATTATTTGCTATTTTTATACAAAAAAAAAAAAAGAAGACTACTCCCTACTGGCAGGCTGATTGTATTAATCTGAGATTCTTATGGTCTTCAGACTTGATTGCTTTTGATTCTTGCTTAGTAGAAGTGGTGATGAAGGAGCTGAAATCATAATTCCCATTTAGAAGGCAAAGAGGAGGCCACTTCAGTTCTGTGGTGAGTAGCACATTTTGTTGTTTTAATTAAAAAGTTGTTCTGAGAAGCTTCTGCAGTATTCAGAGCAGAAAAAGATGGTATTTTGAAAGACACTTCGGGGAATCACTCCTGCATTTTTTTTCAGCTTTGTTGATGTTGCTTAAACATACTAAGCAAGAGAAGCAATCATTGAATTTGAAGTACATTTTCGATCTTGAAAATTGTAAATCAATTTTCTCAATGATGAAAATATATTTTCCTTTATGCAGTTCTTAAATTGCTATCCATCTCTATTAAGGCTCTTAAAGAGAGATTTTCAGCAACAGAACACCCTCTAAAACAAACAAACAAACAAAAAAAGATCTAAGTATCAAGAACTGAAGGTGTTTAGCCCAGAATTGCAATGATTCTCAAGTGCCTGCTCCCTTTGAGATGAGTGCCCAGAAAACTCTCCAGGTCAAGGCTTGTACCACCTGAGAGTGTGCCAGAAGTGAGGAACATTCTACAGCCACGAGCCACCATCCTCTTCTGGAGACAGCAATGGCTGTCAGGCTCATCAGTGCACTGCACAGCCCTCTGAGCCAGCCAGACCCCCTCAAGACTCAATTTTCACTTTTAAAAATCAATACACTTCACTGGTACTTTCAGCTTCTCATATGACAGCAGCATTGAAAATTAGTATTTTACTGAGATGGCTAAGGGTGGACTTAGGAGGGCATATAAGATTTGGATCCACTTCAGAAGCATGTGACAGCTTAGGTAAGATGCTGTTGGCCTAGAGAAACTAAGATAAATCATATTTAGGGTTTTTATTCAATGATGCCAGGATCCTTCACATTGTCTCTGACCCAGATCAGCTGTTCCTTTTGCACTGGAATAATGACAAAAGCCTTTTAGCCTCTTAGATTTAGCTCTAAACTCAGCTCAAACTATACAGATGTATTTGAGGTGCCTGCTGTGTTTCCCTCCGCTCCAGGTACCAGCCAAAGTGGCGCTCCCATGGCAAAGAGTAAAACTAGTTGCAAGGGATGTAAAGGTCCCAACATTAAAGGTTCATTTCTTAACCTCTGGAACTACCCTTTACTAGAGCTGCATTCTAAATACTCCAAGATGCTATCACTTACCTGAAAACTAAATTCTGGCTGAAATTTAAGATCCAGGTTTCTCTGCTGGAAAAGTGGTTCAGGGAAGCCTCAGACTGGCACAGGTCAACCTACACATCCCAAAGCACCTTAGTGTGACCTTTCCTACTCACA
The DNA here is from genome assembly GCF_048771995.1 of Taeniopygia guttata. Lineage (NCBI taxonomy): Eukaryota > Metazoa > Chordata > Aves > Passeriformes > Estrildidae > Taeniopygia > Taeniopygia guttata. Next base: position 49,670,619 of record NC_133030.1, on the reverse strand, counting down.
CCAGGAACAGGGCAGGAACAGCTCCTCCTTAAGTCTTCACATCTCTACAAGCCACGCACTGTGCATTCATGAAGAGGTGAGGGAAACCAAAATCTCATCAAATCTCTTATTGTTTTGAACTGTGAGGGAGCACCATGATGTCATACTTGAGACTACTCCATCAATGGAGGCCATAAGGGGGCCTGGTTGTTTGTCCTGCTCTCCTTCACACCTTCTGAGCAGCCCTGTAACACTCACTGTGAGGCACAGATGTCACAGTACACAGGAAACAGAGCCTTGAAACGCTGCTGTAGTTTCCAAGCCATGTCATTCTGCACTGCCTTGTGACACTTGAGGCAGCATTAAATTACCTGCATCTAATCCTCTCATTTGGAGTAAAGCATCTTCAGCTGCCCTAATGTTTGAGCTCAGCCTCACAGCTGGGAAAACTAGCAGCTGGTTTGTGATTCAAAAGGAACAGAACAATAACCCATTGAGGCTACTCCTCCTGTCTGTGGATGGGTGAGTCATATGAACAATTGGACAACACAGATCGGTTAAGCCTAATTCAGTTAATAGAATTAATTTGCAAATTAGTACACATTAGGTGAATCAGCTGCAATTCATTTTGACAGAAATGTTAAAAAATACTGAAGTAATTATAATGAAACAGATAAATATTACTGCAGAAAAGGTTCTGCAGTAAAGAAGCCAGTCTCTATCTGTAAATTTTTATCTGTAAATCTGTGAATGCATAGGTTGGATTTCATAGAATCAGTAGGAAGCATATCTTCTTCCTGGCTTGTATAGTCTTTATTACCCTCACAACCCTTAATGGAACTTAAACAATCATTAGAGATGAGCTGAGAAAGTTCTGACTGGGATCCAGGCATAGATGTTGGGACTGATAGAGGGTCTGGTGCAAGGGAAAGGAAATAAACTATATTAAATTTAAAGGCTGGCCTAGGAAAATTATTTGGTAAAATAATTTGGTCCTCTAACATTCTTCCTAGGAAAGCTTGGAAACATGTCTGTGCTACTGTTACTCAGTGACACACAGAGCAGATAAACATCTGACATTTGGACAGCATCGGTGTCTTCAGGGTAGTGATCACAGGGAAGAAAATGCCAATAGCATGATTTTATTCATGAAAGGCTTGGAAAAAGCTTTGGTCAGGTACACTTAACAGCATCTCCTGAGCAAGAGTCGAGCTGTAGCTCCTGGAGGAGTAAGATGATTTAGGAAAATGCTGAGCTCTGAGTTGTGTGTGGTCAGAGTAAAGCAAGAGGCAAGAACAGGGGAACAAATGTGCCACACACATGTGACGCAGAAGAAAACCTCCATTGTTGGCCCAACTGCACAATGATGGCAACGCTTGGTGTTGAATAAATGTATCTGGAGGAAGATCAAACCATGGCTGCATCAGTTTAGCAGTGTAATGTGACACCTCCCTGGAAACCACAAGCACCTGAAACACTGCTGTGGTCACTTCATCATATCAATCCTTGCTCCTTCTGAGCTGTACATAGGGGTTTGATCCCTAACAGGAACCAATTGTGCCTCTCTGTAGAATTCAGTAAAACTGCACTTTGTACTTGCTTTGGATATCACAAATCAACACTTGTACACAGGATTTTGTTAGCAGCGCAAATTAGGTAACAGTTTCAAGAAACAATTTATTTCTTTTAGTGATGGTCCTTTTTATTCTGTTTTAATGATACTTTCCTGCATGACAGGGATTCACAGGTGTAGCAAACCTTTTGTAAAGTACCTCACTGCAATCAATTTGATGTCATCCAGAAGTAGTGGAGCTGCCACAAAAGCTGATCTGTCTAAAAAGTCTGATACCTATAAAATTTTTATTCTGTGTGTCAAACTTCACAGGCATGCTACTGTGCCTTTCTGAAAGGATTTAAAGTTGCAGAACAACCGTAACAGTTATGTTGTCCAGCCAATGAATTATACCTTGAGAAAAATTGACCTAGCTTTACATGGTCTGTCAAACTTAGATCTCTCCAGCTCACAGTCATGACTTAACAGGTTTGATGGGGAGCATCAAATGCAGTTAAATGCAGTGTCAGATCAGGTTACCTGGGGCACTGCACTGAAGGCTGCTTGCCAGTTGGCTGAAGGCCCTCTGGTATCTATCAAATCCAGCAAAATACTGTAAAATAACTCACAATGTAGACTTCTAGTCTACATTGACTGAGTCATGGGTTCCACTTTTCCATGTTAATGCTCTGTAAGTATGGATGAGAAACAAGCCACTCTTCCCAAGCTCTGCCAGCTCTTCTGCTCCTTGTACACCTTATGATTCACAAACCACACACAGTGATAGCTGGAGCCCTCAGTCCACAGCTGCAGGACTAAGGCACTGCGGGTCACCAGGCAGGCTGGGACTCTTTGTCTGTTCAGTGCCAAGGTGGATCCAGGTTCTCTTCCTGATCACTTTGCAGCTGGGGAGCATCAGGACCTCTTCCCCTTCGATGGCTATTCTCACTGCTGTCACTTGATGCTCAGACTCCAGCTGAAATTGTGCTCAGCAGGGAGAGGCAGAAGTGAATATAATAATTCAGAGTTAGAAACCAAGTGACAAATGCAGAGTCCTTCTTTTCAAATTTGCATCAAGCCCAACAAACCGTAGTGCTGTTGCCTCTGCCTGACTTCAGGCAGACTGCTCAGCTGAGGACCCACATCATTGACTAAGCAGCTCTTATGCAGTCAAGATTCAGATCCTGTTGAAAAAAAATAGATTTCAGCTTTGTCTAAGAGTCACATTAAGAGGCAACAAGAAAAACTGTGCATAGAACTCTCCCAGAGCTACGTGCATCTGGGGGAATAGCACAGGATTCTTGGCTGCAGAACTCTTTTTCAGGACATGCTAGCAAAGAAAAACAGCCCTGGGCTCTGGTAATCTTCATCCAGCTTGAAAGGAGGCTTTGCAGGCCAGAGTTCAGAGACATCTTCCATCTCAGAGCATTTGTCAGTCCTAGAGCACATCGGATGCTGTCATAGCATGTAAAACAAAGCCAGAAAACCAACTGTGCTTTTAGGCCTTTGAACTGCCACAGCTCGAACGACATGTTGCAGAAACATTACGTATAAGATAAAGCATGTATGTAGGTAGCAACTGATGTGCTGTAAAAGCCTTTGTTTGTGTGACCCTGCGTGTAGCTCAAGCCGTGGTTTTCTCCAGAGGCAGAGGAAAGCCCCTCGAGATGCCCACGCAGACATTAACCTCACGCTCAGGACACGGTTATGTAACCCAGCAGTAGTGGGGGTTTAACCATTCCTTCATCCAAAGTGCCCCTTCTTGTTGGGAATTTCACAGTTCAGCACACACTAAATTAACTCTTTTACTAGGTCAGGCCTGGTAACAAGCGTTGATTTAAGCAGCTTATTGCAACAGAAGACTAAACACTGTTCCTAAATGGCAGGTCTCTGTGATCCTGCAGAGGATGGATTCTGCTCCTGCTGACACACACCCAGAGACACAGCCGTGCTGGGAGCAGGGCAGAGCAGAGAGATTTGTCGCTGCTGTTTGGTAGCATTTTCAGGGAACACCAAATGTTATTTACTTCCTAATCTTCCTACAGAATATAAAGAATTGCTGCTCTGGGCTATTTCAGAGAGATAATGTGAGTGACTCATTTGAGTTGTATATTGACCTCAGGCATTGTAAAGATATATTTCACAGTGCTTTAGAAAAATACTAATGCAGATTTCTGTACTTCTGAAGATCCCTAGAGTGCACTTCAAAGATTTTCCTGAAGTCTTAAACCACATATATCTGGTCAAGCCCCAAGTTATTTGTTGTTATTAGTCAAACGCCCCTAATCATTGGTCCTATCATCTTCCAGACTATATCCCCACTAAAGCAGCTTCTTAGTAACTTGCAGTCCTAATTTGCCTAGGCATAACAGCTCCATAAGAACCATATTAATTATAATCAGTGACAGATACACACTAAATCCTATATTGAAACATGGGAGTAGTTTCTGTGACCAACTCTTATCTCTAAACCCAGAGCTGAAACCAAATCTCAATTACCACAGTGCTAAACTGTTTAAAGACCTGGATTCAGCAGGTCTGTCTTTGGCTTGTGTTTAATTTTAATTATTCCACACCACTGTATTTGCATTCTTTTTGAATTTTGCCAGTCTGAACATAGATGCTTTGAAGCAGATTTTGCTAGGCAGGGAAAAAGCTTTCACCATGTTGCTTCCATGCATTATCCACTGAGATGCCTGATCAAAGATTCTCCTTTCCAGCAGTGAGTTTTAACAACAAGCTTTCTCAGGCTCTGCTCTTCTCCTGCAAATCATCTCTTCATCCTTTAGGTTTCCACAATTCCCATCGCATCCATCAGAGCTCACCCACCTCACACCTGAGGGCCTCAAATTCCTCCCTCTCCTTGTCTTTCAGATCTGCCAGATCACAGCATATCAAAACACAAAAATCTCTCTCATACATGTCCCACTTGCAGGGGCCCAACACTTCAGTGGGGTGACCTCACCCTTACATCTGGGCCCCCCATTAATGTGGTTACCCAGCAAAGGTATCACCTGTGTGGCAGGCACAAGATTGAAGACACTCTTGAGGGGTGGAAGGAGTGGGTCCCACTGGAAACACAGACCACAGCTCCTTTTTGCTTGAAGTTCCAGCTGTCTACCACTCAGCATGGTACTGCACCCCCATGAGGGAGTGACAGACCTTGGGGTGAAAGGAAGGGATCCCAAAATCAACAAAACATGGCTCAACCACCAGCATTCTGCAGGTGAGCAAGGAAGTGCCTACAGGGAATCACTATGGAGAAAATCCCATAAACCCTTCAGGAAATCATGCTCTGAAGTACCTGTATATTAATGCACACAGTATGGGGAATAAACATGAGATGAGAGTTAAGACTCTCAATAGGTAAGATCCTGCATGAACGAAGGATGCAAGAAGATGGTTAATAGTTGAGAAAAGCCTACTCCAAGCTCAAGAGCATGCCATGCTGGTGCACCCCCTCCCTGCTCCTCCTCAGGCTACACTATGATCTCAGAAAGGCTCCTTAGGCCACCACCCTCTGAGCAGGTGCTGCTGATGGAGCCTGGGCTGCTACCCCCACCCCCTGAAGCTCACTTTCACCACCAGCTGTTGAGAAGATGCAGAGGCACCCAATGGGAGTACTTCACTGAACTCCAGGGGAATTTTTCACTGGACCTTGTACACAGTTTTTAGTATGCACACAGTGAGTAGTACATTAGTGTGCATGGGAGTGTGAATGTTCTCTCTTGGATTCTGAATTATGTTAGGTATAGTAAGATAGGCTTCTAAGGGAGTTGGTGTGTTTATAGAATACTTTGTTAAATTGTTGAAATTAGGCTTTTGATTTAGTGCTGTTAAACCTTTAGGCCAAAAACTGTTGCTCATGTCTAGGGCTCACTTTGGTAAGGGGGTCCACTCTGAATCTTGACTCAGTGAGTCGGTCTCTCTCATTCCCTTTATCCATACTGTTTTTTCATCCCCAGCCTCCATGTAGATCATTTTAGGTTGCTTTCAGTTTTGGATTAGCCCAATCCATTTCTTTCCACTGAAAGCGCACAGAGGGGCATATTTTAAGCAAGCTAGCACATGCCTTTTTTTTTTTTTTTTTTTTTTTTGTTTCATTGGCTGGTTTTATTTTTATTGTTTTTGTAAAGTATAATTGTACTTTAATGGCATATCTGCAAACATTTCCATTTTTATTTTAGTAAATGCATTGAGGGAATACTGATCCTTCACAAAACCTGAAACATACTCAGGTAGATTGTGAGAGTGGTAACAAAGACTAGGAATTTAATACCATTCCACTATATAACTTAATGTTTGTTATTTTTCTAATCAGTTCATTACAGAATAAATACAGAAAATACAACCGGGATTGCACAGATTTAAGTATTTATTACAAGAGGTGGTAAATCATTATGCTTTCAAGATTTTACGTGAAATCCACTGAGTTAATTGATTCTCCTTAGATTCCAATGGGCTTTGGCTGAGGCTCCTAATGATATTAAAATCCATCTGTTATTAAACATCATGTATGCAACAGTATGCAAATGCTGGGATTTGTAAGTATCATTATACAAAAGTTCAAGTCCAATCATGCTCCTCTTGAAGTTTGCAACATAAATTCTGTAGACATCAATAAGAATAGATTTGGGATATCTTTTTAATTGCACTGTATACAAGTATCAACAGAAGAATACAACAGAGTAGTCACAAAATTAAAGAGGCTTCTATGAAACCTACAAAGAAGAGCAGCAGAGAATCAATGAAGTAAAAGCAGTATTTCAAAGAATAATAAATCAGACCTGGCAGTTTTGGAAAATGTACTGAAAAAAACACAAATTAATTGGCACAGTTTAACAACCTAATTTCTAAGTGCACTTCATAACAACTCTCCTTACAAGCTGCTGTTTTCCCAGAAGATGATGACAAAAAGCCTCATTAGAGCATCACTGTTTTATAGTGACAGATTTTATTGCATTGCCAGCTGTGAATCTAAAAAAAAAAAAAAAAACCACCAAAACCTCCCCCCTAAAAACTTATATAAAGGTTCCTAAAAACCCTATTTTCTTTTGTAATTGTCAAAAAATAGCAACATAGCACTTCCATGTTTGAATACCCACAATTCTATTTTTAAAAAAAATAGAAGTTAAAGAAAAGTGATTTTTGTTTTAGCTTCAAAAATAATGTAAAGGAACATTTAAGAACAAGTTATTTCAATGATCAGAGAGATATGTACAATATGATAGATTTGAGTCCAATCCATGTTCTTGAAAGTAGACCTAGAACCTGTTGATCCTGAGTAACTGTAACTATAAACTGGCAGGAGCAGGCTCTCAGCTTCACCCATCATAAGCTTTCTCCACATCTGTCCTATGCTAAAAAGTGTAGATACAGTATATACTCTGTATACGGATTTATACAAAAGGTCTTTTACAGCTCTAACCCTGTTATTGCTAGGCTAAAAAATGAGTATTATGGAACAAATTACATGAATCATAAAGGGTAAAATTGAGACGCAGCTTCTGATGACTGAATTTCGACTTGAGCCATTTTAAACTGGGTACACTGCAGCCACTTGCGGAGCACAGATGAGCTGTTGTTCATTTGTCCTGACCCCTGTAACATCCTCAGGCTGTGATGGTTGACATTACTCTGGATGGCTTGGAGGCGGAGCTGAAGTCCAGCAGATAAATGCTGTTGAAATTATGCAAAACGTTTAGTTTCTTACCTTTAACAGGTACATTCATGTAGCAATGTGAAGGGAATTGGTTTGTTGGCTGGGAAGTTTCTTACACTGCCCCATGTCAAATTTCTTTCTTCCACATCCTGCCCTGTGGCGTTGCCATGGAGGGCAAATGTGTTTACAGACACAACTCCATATTGAGACCAACTCCAAAACTTTTCTTCTCTTCACCAAAAATCTCTTGACTCACAAAGCACACTACACCACCTTGCCCTCCCTTACAAAGAGGGCCAGATGGTAGTTTTACCCAAGCAAAGAGGCCCACAATATCTTCCTTAGAACCCAAATCTATGTCCCGAGTCAAGAGTCCCAACCCTGAATTGTCAGGGAACACTCAAGCCCAAGGCATTAAGAAAACCACAGCTCAAGGAACAACCAATCTCAGTAAATAGAGAGGGTAGAGAACAGGGAACCCGGGTAGAGGGAAACGTTCCACAGGAGAAAAGAAGAACAGTACTGACTAGAGGTCAAGTCTCAGCAAGTGATGCTCTATCGATGCTCACACTTCAGAGCTTCATCTCAACTGCATAAGCTATTTTCACACATCTTATTTCCAGAATTCACAGAAATGTATAGTATTAACAATAAAAGGATAAGGTACTAGAAACAACTTACCTTTAGGTTTGACTGTATCATTGGCAACCACATTGGTATGAGCTGCAAGAAGAGGTACATTTTGTTATTATACAGGTGACTGTAAACATGCTACTGTTACCATGAGACACAGAAGGATACATCTAATGCATTTAGCCATTTGAATTGGCATGGTCTGAACCACAAATCTGAAAATGTAGTTATTTTAAGTACTTGGAGAAGGTAGCTCTCAGATGTAAAAAAGCCAGTTTCCCTTTTCTGTAGCTTGATGCATCACCAGTAGCATTTACTGATATCCTGTTTAAGGCAACAGTGAAAATATAGAATTAAACTTGTTACAGGAAGTCACTTATTGCTTTCCTTGTAGGGGTGTTTCTGTATGTGCAGGTGAGTAATATTGGAGTAAACAGACTAAACATTTTGCATGGTGAGGTATATATCAAGAAATGAAAAAAAAAAAAAATACAGCAGTAGTTCTTAGTAACAGGTCATATAATTAAATGGTACCAACATTTTTTAAGCCACTAGTTACATCAGTGCTTCACTGCAGAATGTGAGATATTCTGTAGGCTGGGGAGCACAGGTAAAAGCTATCTAGAATGATGAGGTGAGGAGGTCTGCAAATTTGCCAGCTGTGATTGGACTGGAGTGATATGTATTTCAGACTCCTGCTCTTCAGGGAACTTTTACTTCTGAGAAAGTGTAACATGACAACCTTATGAAAGCCAGAGAAGCATTTCTAGCAAAAGTATTCATGTTTTCAATATTAATTTAACCACTGAGGTTACTGTTCTAAAATGTTCCTCCAAATGGCATTAAAATTTGCAATTTGCCAATTATGCTACTGGAGCTGCTAGTTAAACCTAATCACTATTGACAACATTAGATAAAGTGCTGTTTCCCTTGTGCAAGGAATGATAATTGTTTCAATTTCAGTGCTCTTTTGCTGGAGAATCATATGCAACTCTGTCAGGATTCATTACTTAGTCTATCACATGAAGAACCATAGTCAAACCTCAGCATTTACAGACAGATGAATGCCAAAACAGCTGGAACACAGCCAGATGCAGCAGATGTGTGAGCTCTGTACATCCTTCCATGGGCTCTCACACTAATGAACTGCTCAATAAGATGCAGTGACCACAATCCCTATGTGTGTTTTTGGTGAGAGGGAACAGGTCTGAGAGGCCATGCTCCACACCCCACTGCCACCAACAAAACATCACTGATAATTTCATCTGGCACTGATGGAGTTCCTATGCAGTCAGCCAGTGCTGGCAGGACTGGTGTCAGAAGTACATCAAGCAAGAAGGGAAGCCAGGTAGAAAACTTAGGGCACCCCTCTGCATCTGAACCAAATCACTGGATAACTTTTACAGTCAGCTGAGAGAATCAAGCACTTCACATTCAGTCCATCTTGTCCCAAAGAAAGCATCTAAAATAGATCAAGATGAATCATGTCCAAAAATACCGACTGTAAAGGGCAGTAATGGAAACTAGCTTTTATCAATATCTCTTCTGGACAAGTCTAAGGTCAGATACAGATCTTTGTCCTCCAGCACTAGTTCTGTCTTGCAGAGTCTGGACATATTTAAGGAAATGAACATTCTGCTGCACGCACAAGCAAGCAAACCCTCTGGTGCTACAGCTGCCAGATAGATAAGTCACACAAGAAGACATTTTTATGGAAGCACTTGAGTTTTGTTAACTAATCCTCAGCCAGCCTCTTCTTCACAAAGGAAGAATACAAAACACTAATCAGAAAGAACAGCTGGAAGAACAGAGTGCTGTCAGACACTACCAAATTTCTAGTTTATAATTTCAACAGAACTGTATTGACTCCAGTTTAATTTTTAAAGGGAAAACAGGCTGTAGAACAGGCTGGTCACGGTGCTGTTCTGGCTCTCCCAGTCTGTTGCCTTCCCAGCTCTCTAAAAAGCTACACAGCAGCTGCTGGGGCTGCCCAAAACCCTAGGATCTCTGCAAAAAAGCCTTGAGCTGTTCTTGTCTTTACTGTAGGGTCCCAAGTTCCTCAGAGTTACATCTGATGGTCAAAGATGTGACCAGCAAGGTACTGGTCTCCAAACCAATGCCTAACCTGGTATGGCCTCTTTCCCATTTTCTCTGACACAGAAAAGCAGGAGAAAAGTTCAACACTTGCATTTTATTTCACAGTTGCTGAAGAAGAGACCATCTCAATGCTGATTTTTTAGATTAGAGAAGCCACTCACTGGCTCCTGTGGGAATAAGCTTTGCACCACTGCATCTCTGAAGGACTTCAAACATACAGTAAGTCTCTAAATCATAGCACTTATTTTTCAGAGCTACAATAAATATTTTTTACAATCAGTTAGTTCAGAAAAAATATATTAATCTGGAATTATGAATCCTATACTACTGTTATGCATGTATATTTTTCATGCAGGATTTCACTTTAGGGCTGAGTAAAGGGGATTTGGTCACCCAAATTCTCCTCTTCCATCTCCTGCCCACTAAACATAAAAGCTTAGCACCTTAACTCAGAGTTCCACAGTTTTATGAGCTTGATTTTATAGTAACAACAGTGTCCTTTTAATCTGACTTAGCATTTTACTGATATATGCTCTCAAACATAACCCACTGAAAGCATTCATTTGATTTGTGACAGGATTTGGCCCTAAAGGCCTCTCTTTTCACAGCTTTAAAGCCACTCTTCATCTTTGTCAAATTCTGAACATCCTGCACTGGCTAAAAGAGAAGCCCATATGTCTTTCAGACAGAGTCATAATCACTTTAACATCCCTTAGTGACAGAATTTCTGTAGTGAATCAAGCCATTACAAATCTGTATTTTCACAATGAGTGTGAATACTTTCATGTTGACATAAAGACCTTCAATTTTAGCTACTTTATTTTCAATTCTTGCTTGATCATAAAAGACTGGAGTAAAGCAACAGTCAGAAATTTCCTTTATGGCAACAGAAGAACTATATTAGCCTTAACTACTTATATGGAAACTCTCTTGCACTGGGAAAATATAAAAAAGCATAGTAAAATTTATTTATGCTTGTGAGACTACCTCAACCCTTCTGCAAACACTGTGATAACCAATGGAAGACTGACTATGGATTTCCAAAGAGACAACTCATATACATTTAATAACAAGAAAACCACTGTAGCAAAAAGTTATCCATGTGAGGCTCAGAACAGAGAGGAGATCTGCAAAGGACCTATGATGATTAAAAGATACAGAATGGCTGAAAATTCAGGTAGTAGCTAGAGGTTCTGAAAGTCAGTGACATTAGTTTTGTCTATTAAGAGGAATAAGATCATTACTGACATTAGTGGCAATGGGAAAAGGAAGTAGATTAGATGTTAATTTTTTAAAAAATCAGGAGAACTTGAATTTGAGATTTTGGTCTGGTCTTCTTACCAAGGATTTTATTTTTCTGTATGCTCTGCTAGGGTATATTGTGACATTAACATTCAACCTCAGTTTTTTCCACTCTCTCTTTTTTTGAGTGGGAGGGAAAGCACAGGACAATACATTTACAAATCAGAATAATCAGACAATATAATTTAATAAATATTCATGGTATGGTATGCCTACCTTTACAAAAATGGTAGAGTTGCATTCTTGTAAAGCCTCCATTAAACTGATCACATGCAGGCACACCATTTCCACCATCTTAGAAAAGAAAAATCAAGCATAAAATCAAATTAATATCCAGCATAACAATGTAGTAAGATGAGCCTCTAAGAAGGCTCTTCCTGTATTTGCTAGACAGTTTATTAACCACTGACACACAAGATTAAATATTACATGAGCACATATAGAATGTTCTTCTTTATTTAGCTTTACCCCAATGTGGTAACATCTATCTGTTAAGTATTTCAACCCTTGATGTATTCTAATTCTTACCACACATCAAAACAAGTTGTCTTTGGCTTTGTTCTTTTCAGACATAATGAACTGTTTTTTATGTCTTTGCTATGCAACTCTCATCAATCTGTGTGTCAGAAATTGGTATTTTTATTTATTTAATCATTGAAAATTAACATGCTCACAAAACCCATCTTTTTATCCCCCATCAAAAGACTATTTATTGTTTTGAACTGACAGCTAGTCTGTAATTCTTCCATTTTGTATCATAATGTATGACAGATGCAACTATCAGTTATTTGGTGGCAGACAGATTTTTATGTTTTATATTGTGTAAATTCACAGGTACAAGACAAACATCCTGAGCCAGCAACGACTATTTACAGTGCCTGTCTAAACTACATGTCAATTCCCCTTGATAATAATAAACTCAGCTTTTATGTTGTGCTTTTCATCTTCAAAGTGCTTCACAAACTAACTAACTAACTAACCTTACAACACCCCTGTGAGACAGGCAAGTATTATTATCTACATTTCACAGAGCAAGAGCTGAGGCAGAGAGCTGAATAGCTATGGCTCTAAAGCTACATAATACTTTCAGAGAAAGGAATGGAATTTGGGACTTCCCAGTCATATTCTTGTCCTAGGGTTTGACAAGAGGCTTTTGTGTCTGACTAAACTGGCTGGTTGGAAACACAGTGCACACTTCCTGTTCCTTCAAATGGAGCTTCATGAACTACTGTTCCCAGCAATGGCTTGTGAGAGACCCCACCATGTCAGAGGCTAAAATATCATCTAGGGACAGCATTAGATGGTTCTCGTCTGATATGGACAAGACATAGGAAATAATAATTGGCTAAGACTTTCAATTGCAGCCCATGCAATTACAATTAAAAGGGCAAGGGCAATACCTGCCTGGGATGGAAGATGTTTCACATGGGGAAAGGACAATTATATAAAATGATTTCCATACACATTGCAGATCTACATTTAAAAAGAAAAAATAAACCCCAAACAAACCAGGAATGAAAACCTTGGTAGCAGCAAACCTTTAAAACCCAAACCTTAAAACCTAACTTAAGAGGAATGGGCCATGTATAAAAATGTTTCCCACTCAAAGCTAACATAAGGCTCTCCAGAGCCAGAACTACTTGTGAACATCACAGTTAAAAAGTTTTGACCTGTTACGACTATCCGGAATGCAGGAAACACAATAGGCCTTGCCCATCAGAAAGAAGCTCTTAACCCTAAGCCTGCAGGCACAGAGAATCATCAGTCAAGGGTAAGCGAAGGAGCAGCTATGAGAGGGCTGCTGGAAGCCCTCTGGGTTCTTACTGTCCAAAGTTGCTCCAACAGAAGAGAGCATTTGCAATAAACAAACATTCAAAGGTTATTTCCAAGCAAATGGTATGGATGATTTGTGGACACAGTGAACATTTCCCTTTTAAATCTTATCTCTAGAGATGCCTGCTTCCAGTGATTTGTTACTCAAACATGTTTCAAGAGATATTTATGTAGCTTATTTCTGATGAAAAACTCGTGAATTATGGGTGGCCAATTGTCGGCAGTTGAGTGTTTTTTCACCATCACATGGTAAAAAATAACCAAATCGATATTTGAAGAATTATCTAGAACAGTTCATTTGTGCTGTAAGGCAGAGTCAGATAAAATAACAGACCACAGTTAAGCGCAGAAATATATACAAAATGAGATGTGATCCAAGGAGCTCTTAATCCAACAAGTAGCAACTCAAGCTCCTGATGCTGTTTCAGGTAGATTCTGGCTAGATCCTGTTTCAGGCCCACTGTGAGTTTAAATCACTACTAATTAGCTATCCCTTTAATTTCTCAAGAGCATCAAAGTCACTTTATGGCTATTCATAGTCTGTTATATTCCACTGAAACAGAGCCAAGCCTCCTCTGAGTTTAATCTGTACTAAATCTGTCTGCAGCACCTGACTTACCACTTTGTTATGTGCCATTAGCTGCAGGATGCTCGGTGTCACTCGGCTCCAGAACTCCAGGGCTGTGAGGATTGCTGTAAAGCTAAATTCATTCTGATTCTGGACTGTCGGAGCTACTGCTGTTTGTTCACAATACACTGTCCAGAGCTGAGCAAATATAAATGCATGGAACAGGGAACACATGTGCAGAACAGATGTCTGTAGCAACAGAAAATAGAAGACAATGTTTATTTAAATAACTGTATTGGGATACAGTGCAGAGACTTTCATTCCCTCTGTCATGTGTCCCACTGTGCAGTTTTGACCCTCACTTTCCCATGTTTCCCTCCTATTAGGAACTTGAAAACATCTTTTCCATGTTTAAAAAACGGGTTTATATTTGTAAAAACTGCATTTGCAAATATGTTTCCATGTCATCAAAGTGCCTGGCATTAAGGTTAGTCCCTTTAAAAGAAAGTTAGCTTTGCAAAACAGGTATTTAGGACTATTTCTGAAACTTTCTTAATGGAAATCTCCACAGCAATCTGTGGAAGGCCTGAAAGCGCTGGCACATATGACTCCACTTCAGAACCTGAAAGGACAGTTATTGTACAAAATACATGATTTTACATCTGTTCTGTTAATCTGTCATCCATTTCTGCTTTGCTGGGACTGTTCATGATCACAAGGAAACAGTCAAGGAAAGAGAATTAATTTTGCGTACTGAGGCATGGCTCCTTGCTAATCCTTGTTATCTACCACAGTCTGAGCCTCCAGGACTGCTGGACATTAACCACTTCATTACAAGAAAGAAGCTTCTGGTCAGAGATGCTTTCTCAGTTTGCAAGTGCAAGAGGGATTCATGCTCTGTGGCAGTATAACTGCACCAAACATCGCAATGGTTGCTTGGTAACTGGAAAGAGGTATTTGAAAGATCAAAAAAAGGCCAAAGAATTGGATGGGAAACAGCAGTGTCTTGGCTGGGTGGAGGGAAAGAAAGGAGGATTTTATGTATAAGATAAATGTGTGTATTTTATGTATAAGATAAATGTGTGATCATTCTACTTCTGTCACTAATAAAAAACTGATTGGTGTAAGACTGCTGCTATATTTGTGTTAAACTACTGTCACAAATGTTTTATAATCTGTAATAACTCTTCTTGTCCTGAAAACTTGAAGAAGAAAGTTGTGCTTGAATCATCATCATTTGTAATTATTCTGATCATAAAATTATTTCCCTGCTATAACAATGCAAATATACAACAAGAATAAATAACTATCTGAGGTATTTGCTACAGAGATGGTCCTTGCTAAAGCTTCAATTTGGAATTCAGTTTTTCTTTCCTCACTCCTTTGTTCAGACATTTTGAAATAGCCAAACCTCAAACTTAAGTGTACTAATTTCATCAGTCTTCTAGGCAGGTAAGAAAAACTGTACAGGGATTTATTTCCTTGGGTCCTGGGTTTTATTAAGCTTTTACCCCTCCTTTTATCTTACTAAAAATAAATATTTTCAAAAAGGCCAATACAAAACACATCTCTACTTAAAACAGATAATCCCTTACCTTTGATTGCTCTGGAAACCCAATCAGAATAACAATAAGGTGGTCAGCAATTTGTGAACCTGCATCCAGTGGAATAGGCATGCAAGATGATGGAGAATTTGGACAGACAACATTGTGTGTCAGAGACCCCAGAAGTAGCCAGGACAGCAAACGAATGTGTGAGACACATTCTATGAACTCTTTGGGCCTGTCAAGAAAGAGCAGATTTTACAATGATACTAAGTTTTCTGGCTTTCCCCAAAATATGGAGTCTCCTTATGCACATTTGGCAGATGCAGTCTCAGTGTGACACAGATCATTGGTACAGCTCATGGGAAGATTCCAACCACACAGAACTTGGTGGCCTTGACATACCGTATACAAGTCCAATAGAAACTATTTGGTGGGTGTAAGAAACAGTGTCTATAAAAGGTTAAAGCATTCACAGATTCATTGCTTCCATATAGAATGATATTTTTACACAGATATCAGATGGAAAGGATTCCCCAAATGGAAATGCTCCTCTCAACTCCCCTGGACACCATACAGCTGCCTTACCTCCAACGTGTTCCACCTCTCCACTGGTAACATGGAGTTAATTTCTGTTCTTGAGCATTTCCTTGCATATTTGGATTGTGTTTTTGAGGGCAGGGACTATTCTTTTTTGTGACACTTAAGTATTTTTCCACTGTCTAGTGCAATGTCTAATTGCAAAGCAGTGACCCTAGATAATCTAACAAGGAAAAGCCCTTTACTGGTGACATCTTGTCCATCCCTTTTCTGCTTCCAAGCCCTGACTAAATACTTATTTGATTTCATAGGCACACGAAAAAGAAATTGTTATTCCATCAATAAATTACTATTTACTAGGCCACTCTCCCTGCTGGTTTTGGTTTCTAATTTGATGTCATTGTCAAAGATTCATATTACCCAAGAGGCATTCCGTTAATTTTTGGGTTTTAGTAATAAAATCTGATACAATGCTCTTCCTCAAGTGCCTACAGAATCTTAAAGGAACTCATTACTTTCAATTCAAAACATGTTTCTTTTTTTTTTTTTTACATATAAGAAACTAAAGTGCAAGGATTTAAGCACTCCATTATTTCCAAAAGCAGATATGCTCCACATAAATGCACATGCAGATATATCTAAAAGAACTGGAGCCTAAACAGCTTAGTCCCCAGAATCCTGGACAGGTAGTCTGGGACAAAGCTGGGACAGGAACACAGGTCTGTTGAAACATAGTCCTGTTGCCTACGCTCAAAACAAGTCATTTGTTGTCACTGTAACACAAAGGTCAGTACTCTGCTTTTTTTTTAGAAAATAAAACACTGTACATCAGGATTTCTCTTAGTGAAAAGGGACAGAAAACATGTCTTGAGCAGGATTTCTCTCACTTAACTTTAGCCAGGTGAACTTAGTGGCTTATCATACACCAGTAGGCTACACTTTAGAGTTCTCACTCATTTGTATTCCATGATTTCAAAGGCCATTTCCTGTTTCATTGTCTATAATTCAGAAAATATTATCTGTAATACTGGGACTGATCAAGTGCCTGTGTGCTTTTCACTGTGTGCACCTAGACCAAGAATCAAGTTAATTTACAGAGTTACTCCAATCAAGCCCCCAGAGTTACCTCCACTATCCCTTTGGCATGTATTTTAAATATTTTATCGACAAACTCCTCAGTGAAGGATCAGGGAGCTGCTGAGCAGCTGTTTCAATGTCCCACTGCCACCATTTCCTGCTGTGGGTCTTAACTATGGAATCTGGCAATAAAAACATAATTTTGTGAAGACTTCCAACTCATTTTAGTATTCCATTTTGTGTAAAAGTGCTCTCACCCTTGTTGCATTGCTGAAGGAGGATGGTAAAGCCAAGGCAAATACCGGATCACAGCTTTGTTGTCCCTGTGGTTCCCCCGGGTGATTTCCATAGCAGCAATCTGAGCTAAACCAACTTTCAGATGTCCACCAAATGTGTCTTCATGCAGTGGCTGAGAACAAGTCTTCATGTGACTCTGCAAGGCAAAGATCTGATTTCCTACCCAAAAAGAATATTTCACTTGAAGTTCTTCCAAAAAACAGCATATTCTATTTCACTCCCCTTCAATTCCTTCCCAGGATCTCTAACTGTGTCTACAAAACAAAGCTCAGAAATAGATTTTTAAAAATTCTCCAATGCCTATATTAGTAACACCAGTATGATGCAGATCTTTCCACAGAGACCCACAATTCCAAAAGGCCATAATATAATAATATAAAGACATAATACAGATTGGGCAAAATGTATAGGCAGCTTTTGTATCAGCAAATTCAACAGCTGATAAATACAAACTAATGTTTGCAATATCCAGAGAGCTTAGGTAAAAATGAAATAATCTAACCATTTAACAACATAGTATCTGGGCAGGAAATGCCTTCCATGTGCAATATTCCATTTACATGTTCAGAAAGAAGCTCTCACTTATTATCCAGCAATATGACTATATTGCACTAGTCAGCTATATTGCACTATTCAGTTACAAATGCCTTTAAGCTCTGGCAATAAAATGGCCAAACCTCTTACCAAAAAACACTCAACTTATGCTTGTCAAGATAATTTATTCTGCTTTGCCAGCTTTAAGGGATGTTTCATTGCTGCTTCTTGAGAAACTTCTGTATTTCTATTCGGCTAACTTTGCATTACCTTCTGGTACTAGACTATAACAGAACACATTCTGACTGCAGTTGCTTGCTTGAAAGGAGAGCCATATGTTTCACACAAGAAAATCAGGTCATCAGTTATCCAATTATCATAACAGGATAAAAATCAGTGAACCAATAATATTTTTGTAACAGATAAGTATCCGACCTCAGAAAGTTACACTCTCAAATCGCACTTACTTAAACTCTCTTGGAAGAGAAAAAACCCCTAAGTACCAGCACGAATATTTAATGACTTTGCTATACAGACAGGTAAAAAGGATAGTTATGCAGGCAGATATATTATAAATCTTAAAAAATGGTGGAATTTTCTAAATAAAATCCTGCCAAGCTTTAGCAATTAAGATGTTATCTCAAAGGGAAAAAGAAACCATAACAAACTGAACAGAAACAGTACACTGAAATGAGATTATCTTGAGAGTTAACATTTACACCTTTTTTATAGTGCAGTAGTTCCTAATATACAGGATTGAAAATAATTTGCTTATTTCAAAGAAATTATTCTTGGATAAGCAGAAGAAGACATTGGATATAAATAAACAGCTTTAACTAGGTCTGTTCTCTGAATTCCTACAGAGAGTAGAAATTTCCAAATTTGAAAACCAGCTTCTGCTGTTGGAATTGATACTGGTCATATAAATCATACAGGATTCTTTGTTAGCTACAGCCCCAGATGCTGCTGAAAATACACACTTGACATAAGAAACTGTACAACTGGATGATCTTAGGACTAATTTTCTAGGGAGTAACACTTCTGTTAATAAAACCCAAGTAATGTAAGTAAATATATTAAATGAGCTTGCAAGAATTTTAATCTAGATGTTGTGAATTTGTTTGAAGTTCTGACTATTTGTAAACTTAGAAATGCTTAAAAATATTTTCTCGAACATGTTGAAACCACAAAGTAAGTTTTATCTGTTTAAATAAAAACCGCCTTTTAATTTTAAAAGACAGAAAAGCTTATTCTTTGCAATACATAAAATTATGGTCATATTTGACTCTCCTATTATGCTAATTTTTTCCTCAGATTCCTGTATTACATGGCTAACTCAAAACAACATGGAAATTCTGACTTAGTTTAAATGGCCAGATGACTGACTTGGGAAGCTTCTTGTCCAATTCCAAAACATGAAAAGGAGAAAACAGGTAAAAGTTTTAGTTCATGTTCTACCCATACCCATATATAAAATTTAAAAAAATAAATAGTCCCACTGAGGGTAAGAAGTAATTATCGGACTTCAGCACTGTGAGACCAATTCTAAAAATCAGACTACAGCTCAAGGGAGATGAGCAAAAGGAGAAAGTCCAAATGACAGAAAGCTTTTTACAGAAATATTTTACACAAGAGAGAGAATACCTGCAAGTATTTATAAAGAAATTTTTCCTATTCCTCGTTTCAGGTAAGCTGATTTTTTTTTTCCTGTGGAACTAGCAAACCAGATGTATCTCTTGCCTCATTTATGATTCATTTGCCTTCCTATTCTGAAAGCAGTTCTGAACTTTAACAGAAATGGGTGAATAACTTAAGAGGATAGAGTGGGAAGGCAATCCAATTCAACTTCAAATGATTAATTACTTTGTGCTTTGAAGTAAATTTCTACTCCAGCATAACAGGCTGCTTCCCTTAGACTATTTTTTTTAATTCAAAAGAATTCATGGCAAACAGGGTAAGAATTTAGGAAAAGGGATATTTTGTACAGTAAAATACAGTTACAGAGAGTTTCAAGACACAAGTTTCAGTTTAGATGGGATTCTTCTTCCTTTGTGGTAAGTATTGTTAACGTGCAGTATGGTTTCCTCTCTGGGGCACAAGGTGGGTTTGAGAGGTCAGATGGACACTGAACAAGTAAGTGTGTGAGAAACCAGTAGGGCAAAAATTCCATCTCATTGTATCATAAATGAACTGCAGAGCACCAACGTTACTTAGGCTACTTATTTTTCAAAAGATCTTAGAGAATTTCCATTCTGTAGGAAATTTAATTAAGTTCCTCCATGAAACAGGAATTTTAGGTTTTGATTAGCTAATGATTACTACGGTCTTTTTATGAAATTTATTCCTAAATAAAATATTTTCTGTTAACAGAAGTATTTTCCTATCACTCCTCTTAAAAATTTGGCATCCTACTAATATAAAGAAACCAAAATGCAGTTTGTACTACAACTGTAAGAGCCATTTGGTTTTTCCCCACCTCAACTGAATATAACCAGACAATGGGAACAACAGCATCCATTAGGAAAAGGACACCTACTCTTTTAGGTCAATTACTGCATTTTAATTACCTCTGAACTTCCAATAAATTTCAGTGTCTGTTTGTATCTATAGCAGACACAGAATTCCTCCACAGGAGTGTGCTTAGTTGTACAGGCAGGGAGTTTTATGCTTCCCTGAGTTATATTAAACACAACTGTGGACTTTGGTATGACATTTGCTTATCATCAACATTTTGGAAAAATCATGCCTTCATTTCTATTGTGTACTCGTGATATTAGAATCAGCCTCCATTTCAACATCACATAAGTTATTTTTTACTGATGCCGCAGAAGTTTCTAATCTATAACAGCACTAATATTCTTTTACAAGAGAAAGAAAAAAAACCTGTCAGTCACCCTCAAATACTTCCTACTATGTCTCACAGGCAGGTTCCTTAGAGAAAACATATTTTTTGTCAAAAAACTCATACACTTTAGATCAATATATGCCAGAACCAACCTTCAATTTGGTTAAGGTATGCATATCTGCAATGAAATCCAGCACTTCCCCAACATATTGCCTCATGCATTCCATTGCTGCTGTTCCACACTAAAACATAAAAGAAAAATGTTTAAGTACTGGGTTTTGCTTCACCAGAATACAATTAGTCTGTCTCAAATTCTTTATTTTACTTTTTAGTTAGAATAATTAGGAATAGGTATTCTTTGAAGTTCTTCTCACTGTATTATCTCCTCTTATCTGATTATAGTATGAGAAGATAGCCCAGCTGCTGTAATTTCTTCATGCATCATAAAATACTTTTATCTGTGACAGCAATAAAAGATCAACTGATGAAACTTTCAAGAATATTCTTGTCATGTCATCCTGAAATTTACAGTGGTCCAGAATCAAAACTCAATAAGTTTAGAAACTCAATGAGAATTTAACAACTCAGTTTTTTAAGCAGCTGAGCATTTCTGCAATTGGAACCAATCAGTTAAAATCAAAGAAAACAAAATTCAGGCACAGATGCCCTTATTTCACATTAATTACAATGGAAAAACAGTTTAAATAACTTCAGGTCTTCTATATGTAAACATCACTAAAATGAGCATCACTGAAATGTATTATGTTTTCTCCTTTATGCAAAAAACTAATGAATATTTCTTGTGTATTCCTGAAGAAAAAGTATTCAAAACACAGCATCATAATGGTACTTAAGCTATGCAGTGCTCCAGTTAGATCACAAAGGTATAAGCTTATTGAGATGCCACCTGTGCCAGAGCAAAAACAATCTCAAAGGGAAAACACGAGGATTCACTGTGGTACTTGCTGTATTTGTGCACTACAGATTTTTATAATCCTTTTCCTAGAGCACTGAGAAATGTGAACCTGGCCCTCAGCAAGCACAAGATGTGCCTGAGGTGCATAAAGCAGTCAACAGAACAAAGCTGTTGGATTAAATAAGGGCTTTGAATAGATCAGAGAGCCCTGCAGGGAAGCTTTGCAAAGGTGATGCTACCGACCCACTAGGTACCACATAAACCTCTGTTTACATGGTAATAGTCTGAGGTGAAGAAAATGCTACCTGAATTCAACAGGAACTATGGATGCCTCATTCTTAGGGGCCAAGTAAAAGAAATGCTTAACTTTTGAGGCTAAATGATCTCATTATTAAATTAGATACCTTTTTGAAGTCACCAAAATCTACTTTATCCTAAGTTATAGGCTCAGGGCAGAGCACTGCAGTGAAGTTTACAGAAGAAAACTACTGTTCTTTGACCTCTTTTTGATTACCTGCACTTTGAAGCATAGAAGCTTCAAAGATTATCCTATCTGAGGAACTAGATTTAGTTTTAGTCATAGAATTATTAGGCCACAGTTGAGTTCTACTGACCGAAATTAGAAAAACTGCTAGCATTCTATATTTAAGTAACCTGGGCACTCCTCATTTTTGTATGCTCCCTTACTATGCCACCTTCTGGTTTTTCAAATGTTGTCCCTGTCAGTTCCCATGACAGAATAAAAACCAGTAAAACATGGTCATTGGGAACCCTGTCTGTGTATCCTCCATCCAGTTTATGTGCACTAAGGATTCAACCTGGGGTTTAGAATATAGAATAATAGAATTATGAAAGAGACTACACTCCAACTTCTGCAAATAAATGCTTGATTGCACAAGAGTCCTCTCCAACAACTTATTCTGTTTCATGAAAGCAGTAGGCAGCCTAATTTTCTGTGTTTCTTCTGAAACGATCATGTTCCTATCACACCTTGTAACACCAGTATTAATCTATCTATTTAAAGCAAGTATAAATTAAAATATCCTGTTGGGAGGAAAGGTATTATTAAAGATTGGCATTTAAAAAATCATGCACTTCAGAAGATACACAGGAAAGATCCTATTAAGTCATCCCTAAAGCTGACAAACACACAAGGAAACAAGTTTTCCTCACTCAGCTTGTAAAGCAAACCTTGGCTAACCCTCTTCCATCTGCTTGGGTGACCAGTCACATGTGTTATGGAACAAGTCAAGACCTCCCATTGTGCTACTTCCTCCCATATTCACCAGGTGCATATTCAGTGCCTGGGCAAGGAGTACTTGTAATTTAGCTACACTCATCAGCAGGATATAGATGAATGACTTACACGTTACTAAAAAAATACCATTAACTCCCTTCTTTAATCAGATACTCTTTTATGAGAATGGAGGCAATAGCTTGTAGCTTTCCATCCTGCTACCATTTTTTATGTGTTCAACTGGTCTGCTCCCCACTGAGAATTGCAGATCTCTGATTTGTCTTTTTGAGCACAGGCTCCACTAAAGTCAGTTATATGACTAAAGGTTATCAATGAAAGCAAGGGAAGCAACATCAAATTCAGAAGTTTTCCACTGTTAATAAAAAGAATGAAGCATCTCAACCTCTGCCTGTAATCCATCTTACCAATCAGAGGAGAAATGAAAAGGACAGAGCATTAAAATGAAGCAAAGCAAGCTGAATAAGATGTATTTTTTAAAAAAATCAGAACAGCAGAACTAAGCAATGGACTCTGGCTCAGTACTTACTCCAGGCATTGAGGCAATCATCTGTTTATGTAGAATTGTTGACTCAGCTAGTTTTGTTCCAGCATCTGCACAAACAAACTAAGAAGAAATTAAAGACAAATTATTTTTAATTGTTTTTTGAGGAACCTGAAGACACTAATAATTTATTCATTATTTCATTAAAATCAGTTCAGATCTCTTCTTGCATTTATTCATAGCAATTTGCCTTTAGAGATCTCTTTCTTTATAAACAACCTACTTAACTCCCTATTATAAATTAGATAATTTTATTGAAAAAAAGAATCTGACTTTAATGTGCTTAATTAACATATATGCAGTGCAAAAGCAATTTGAAGAATATTGTGTAACAAATCAGACTTTCTTTATTAAAAAAATAGATATACTTGCTATTTCTTCCATTTATCAAACATTCCTCTCATTATAGAGTGAACCATGATAGAGGAGGATAAGGCAGGATGCCATATTCTTCACTGTGATATTACAACATGTCCTTGAAGTTCTACAATGATGAATTATATAAAGAGTTTTGAAGTTGACAACATACTAGTATGGTGTGGTATGAATTCTGCACAATACTACATAAACAAGCTGTTTCTGAGACATGGTCAGGGCCATGCTATTACAGTAGAATATCTCTCATTGCTTTTCTTATGCTTTTATTTTACATTTTTTTCTTGTTTCTTTTTGTTTTCAAATCCCTTGACCTAAAATCTCAACTGTCCACATCATTCATACATTAAACTTGCTAATGCTGTTATTTAATCATTATACACCTCAATAATGCATTGGACACCCTGCAAATTATTTGCTTGTTCCTAAAAACTTCTTGTCCTAACATTATATCTGCACTTCAACAATTTTTGTCCACAGTGATGCAATGTAACTTTCTAAGAAAGAGCAGACAGAAAATAGCTGTCAACTAAGGTTTAAGCCTTAATCTTCCTTCTGATTAAAAATTAATTGATACCATAGTACTTTCACAAACTGAGACAGATATTGACTACCATATTTTATGGATGCCTAATGCATGTATGTTAACAGAACTCTCAATAACTGACTTCATTTCATGAAAGTATTTCAAAATATCCTTTACAGCCCTAGAACTTACTCTTAAACATCCACAAGCTTTACAATAAAACAGATCAGGTACACTGAATCTTAGAGACTGACTGAACAAGCAAATTCTAAATAGATACCAGTACAATTTGAAGTCAATGGAAATCCTGAAGATGAAATGTGAGCAGGAGAAAAGTACTTGGAAACAAAATGCTGTGTGAAGAAGCAGTTCCTATGGAAACCCATGGAACAGCAGCATGTAGATGATGGCTTTCATTTGCTAGGACAAATCAAGAAGACAGTCTTTCTGTACCTTTTATCATCCAAAACTCCTATGCAAAGATTGGAGTGATCTTGTTAAAAATTCTCATTCTTTGTAAAGTGGGATAAAGTTAACTCTCATCTTAGCCTTAATGTCACCAGTGACACTGATGGCACTATGTAACCTGGATAAACGTGGGTGTCAAATGTACCTTTCTAGGAACTCCTTTGTTAGGCAGCCCACGACTAATCTATCATTAAATTAAAGTGCTCATAGCTCCTTTGTTATCTAGAAGAGCTTGACAGAATCTCTGTATTCTGTGTGCACTGTCTGTATAGAATCTTGCATACAGGCTAACATGTCCAAGGAGACATGACTGCTGGAAATTAAAACCATTTCCGTTTGGTGCTGTGTTAACTCTGCTGTGTCTCTATTCATTCAAAAGCATACAATCTGAATTAATATTGTAGTGGCTTTGTGTGGTAAAGAGGGGAACCAATCCCTTAATTCTATTAATGGCACCAGAGAATATTTAAAAAACAAGAGACATATGCATTTTTACTGGTAGATTTTATTGAAATTTCTTAAATTACACTGGTGCTTAAGATGGGCTTAGTGGTTACTATGGTATTGCAATTCCAGAGGCTGTTGAGTGATTCAGACCACAAACTACTGAGAGCTGCCAATTTACAGTCAATGGGAGACGCAGTCATCATGCCTCCAGTAGGCATCTATGGCAGATGGTCTGAATACAACCCCTATTCTTCACCACTGACTGCATAAAAACAGAAGCTGGCTGCTTTGGATAGCAGGAAATATGAATCACTTCATCAGCCTCTGAAAGAGAGACATCATAAAAGACATTTATATCCACATTAGATGCTGTTGTGTAAGGTATGAATACATCCCAAAGTGAATACAGCATATGGGAGCAGTGCTAGGAGGAAAACCCAGGCAAACACCATTTCATCTCTGTGAGATAAAGTAATGTAAGAGAGTTTTGCTTATGGGTCTCTCAGGCAATTGACTCAATATGAAGCACAAGTGTAAATCAGTTAAACCCCACTGCTAAAATTGACATGGCCTGTTTTCA
This sequence comes from Taeniopygia guttata, assembly GCF_048771995.1. Lineage (NCBI taxonomy): Eukaryota > Metazoa > Chordata > Aves > Passeriformes > Estrildidae > Taeniopygia > Taeniopygia guttata. The sequence goes on along the minus strand of NC_133030.1, from coordinate 49,645,045 downwards.
TTCTCAAATTACACATTCAGGAAGGACTAGACAAGGGGATTGTTGTGCTTTGGGGTAGCCACAGGACTGAACTATAGGAGTAATGCAGAATAACTGCTTTATTCTGTAATACAGGAAAAATCTGTTCCAGTCAAAAAAAAAAAAACAATGTAGATGGTATCAAGGTGCCTCACTGCAGCCAAAAGACAGAAAGAGGTTGGTTATTTGATGGTATTGACTGGGACTGAAAAAAGTAAGTTTGAGTTTAATAATAATTAACAACAAAAAAAATTACAAACTTGTGCTTTTTAACTTAAATAGATTTTAAAAAACAACCCTTAAGCATCAAAATTTTAAAAAACCCCATGTGTTATTCTTCCCTTTCCAACTTCTTCCCCTAACACTGATGGCATAAGGATTGTTTTCAGAGTTAATCCTACTGTCATATTATTTCATTTGTCACATTGTCAGTATTACTTCCTCTGTCAACTGGCAGTCACTTACTTACTATGAATATTGTACCAGTACTAAAAGAAAATGAATCCATAGTAAGCTACATGAAGCTTTGACCCATCATGGGAAGGGAAAGAGTGAAAAGAGCTGTGATGCTGGGAGCATTATGAGGGATCTACGTAATAAACACCTCACCTGCACCTTACAAAGTGCTGTTATGCCGGTCCCCTGTAATTTTAAGTTTCAAATATAAGTTCCTAACATATCATTGTTACCTCATTGTAAACAATGAGAGCTCATTACCTGTGATCACATTTGAGGGACTTCAGCAAATTTCTGTGGGACAAGCTTGTGATGCCAAACTGTGCCTTCTTAGAGGCAGTTTTCACAAGCCTGTATCTGATTTCCTCATGTTTTCCAATAGTAGCTTGACTCCACAGAATGAAAGCAGCAGAAATATTGTCAATGGATTCTTTGCTGGAAAACTATAGGTCAAAAGAAAATGGCCTTCAGGAAGTGGAGACAAGCTTACTGCCAGAAAGTAAGTTGTGACCACGATGAACTAGCAGCCCTTCCCACACAAGCTGGTGACAGCGTTTGAGGCTAGGATATGAAGACAAGGCAGCACCAGGGGCAGCTGCCCCAACAGGACATGATATAAAACTCAACAGACTCAACCCTTATGGGTCCTTTCCAGGTCAAGATATATTCTGTGATATTCAATACATCATCAGTGATTCACAGGTCATTATCATTATGAAAAACTTGGATTCCAAATATAGTTTCTTAAATTTTAATGTAGGAGCCTAAATCTATGCATCAATGCATACAAATGCAACTTGATTTTGATTTTAAAGTTCTTGCTTCCCCAGACATTGCTGGTCCTTTCTGTAACCATGTTGGACTCAGTTCTTCAGCCTCTGCCCCACTCCCACTCTGGGCCAAGACAGGATTGATATGAGAATTACATCAGAATTTCCTGTACCTGCACCAACAGCAGCAGATTCATGTCTGGTAAGGGCGACTTTAACTTGAGTGCTTGCAGTAACTCCAGTATAACACAGCGTGTCAAATAGAATTTGTCCCTTTCCTGCAACAAAAAACCACAGAATTATGAATGTCCTGAAATTCACTGACAGCTACTAGTAAACCATAAAGATACTTTTTATCTAAGTTTGAGAAGTACCAGTTTCTGCTGTCTTAAAAAAAAAAGCCAACATCACTCATAATTAATATAATTCTACAGACTTAATGAACAGACATCAATGAAGGTGATTTTTCTTTGCTGTTTTATCAGACATTATATCCAAGATTTAGTATTTCACACATTAAATACAGACAGATTTTATAAAATAGTTATAAAACCCAGGTATGCAAACACAGCTTCCATTAAGTAGTCCCATGAAAAGAGAAAAGAGGAAAGCAGTAAGAAATGACACAGAAGAACAAAACTGGCATAGTATTTAGCATTATTCTTTCACTGAAGCTGCCAAAACCAGTCTCTATTTCACCATACACTTTCTATTGTTATTCCCCTTTAAAAAAAAAGCATGCCTCCACTACAGCTGCTTGGACCATCTATTTCCACTCATTAGACTTGCAGTACTTTTCCACTTCCACAATAAAAACAGTCTTGGCTACAGCTGCTACAAGAGAAACGCTATAAAACATAGGGGGAAATCAGCCAGTGGAGATTAGAACATAGAAGTCTAAGAATAGAGTTGTAGGGCTGAGTCAGCAAGGAGTGGAAGAGATAAGATGGCCTTGTTATACATCTTACTTTGACATTCTCCAACTTTAAGATAAGATAAAAACATGAAACAAATCTATAACCTGCTACTGACCACAGCAACTCAAGAATTTTGATAAGCAGGTGCTCTATTTCAGATAGCCATTAAAGATGAAATAAATGGTCTAATAATGAGAGCATATCCCAAGTGTGCTTAAAATCTAAAACCTGGTATCCCCTTCATCTTGCAAATACCATGTACTTGCCTGCCCACTTATGTTAAATGTGTGAAAATTTCTACTCAGTCAGGGCCTCAGTTTCTCCACAAAATCTGTAAAATGGGATTATTTGTCTCTTCCTCAGAGAAGTTTTATAAGTTAATTAGTGAGAGAATTTGAAGGCCACCTCCAGCTGCACACAGGAGAAGCTGAAAGTGAGAGGGAGCTTTTGTTGCAGCAGACCAAGCAGTCCCCAGTGTTCCTCTTAAGGGAACTGCTGTTCCCACACTACCTGTGTGGCATGCTAACAAAGCTTGCAGCAGCAGTGCATGTCTCCCACAGCACCCACATATCCCAGAATGAGCAAAGATTTTAAGGATCAGGCTTTGATTTGAGAGAAGGTGCCTAAAAACCAGAATGGTGTGTATTTCATGGAAGTTATTACTCCAGTCTGTGAATCAAGAGACCGTACTCCAAGCTTCTAGTTTCCTCTTCAATTACATGGAGTGTGCAGACAGATAACACATTTAGATGACAGAATGGGTCCCAAAGTGCAGTCCTTGTCCTTGCCTGACTATACTGCTGCAGTCTAGGCAGCTAAACTTGCAGGAATCTAACACTCCAGAATCAGCTGTATTATGAAACCATTTCCTGAGGGGACAAATATTCAAAAGTCACACATTCCACATGCATGAGTGGTGCTCTGATAAAAAAATATACAATATAAGAATATCCAGGAGAGGTCAGATGAGAACAAATGTCTTCAGTAAGTTATCTCCAACAAGGCCATGAGCAGAAGCAAAAGGAAGAATAAGAACAAGGCAAGCATGTATAATTTCACCAACTATTTTCAGCTCAGGGAACTTCTGAGCTCAGTGTGGTTTCTGTATAATTCAAAACTCTCAATGTATTGCTCTTCCACGTAACTGTCCATTGACCTTTGGGACTCATGCCAACATTTAGCACTAATGGTACTTGGTAAAGAGTCCCACACTGTTGAAGAATCATTTCCTTTTACTTGCTTTGACTAGTTCCTATAAACTTAGTATGTTCTTTACACTGGAAAGGAATGAAATTACCTATCCCTATCTGGATCACTTGGGACCTTGCAGACCTCCCTCACATTCCCATCAATTGCTGCTCTTTCAGACCAAAGAGCTCTGACTTAGTTGCCCTGTATGTGGAACTCCAACTGTTTGATCATTCTTGCTATCATTACCGAAACTTCCTCTCACACTACAATATTCTTAGTGGGAATGGAGAACCAGAATGGTGCATAAGACCCACGGTGTAAACAAATCCTGATTACTTGTTAGAATTCCCCAGGGAGAGTGTCCCTTCCCACCATCATATGCATTCCCACACTTGTGACACAGACACTATGCAGTGCCACACTCAAGTCAGTTGACATTTACATATCCCCAAAGAGTGGACACAAGTTCCTATCAGTAACCCAGTCCAGCAGCCTACACATATTGAAAAAGAAGGAAGACGTAATTATTTCAAAAGCATTCAGCTATTTTACATACCAACATCTATGCTATACAGGATATAACTGGGCATAATCTAGTGCTCTGTCAGAACACTAGAAAAGAAGCACAGGCTTCATGAATCCCAGCTTTCTTGGCTTTAGGGATAATACAACACCTAATTGCCTCTTTCTCAAAGAAGTCTCCCATCTCACGGTCTAAACTCTTAACATTTGTAATCACATGTGATGAAGAGAGATTGAGCACCATCAGGCAAAATGGTTTTTTGACATCTGATCTCTTGCTTCCTGCACTGCACATCAGGAGTGATGACTTATCCTACCCAAGTCTACTTATTCCTATCATCTTGCTGGTGATAAATATGTATAAACTTTATACTCTGCCACAAAGCCATTGTTCCTTGAGAGTAACACCCAGGGGAGCCACAAGTATAAATCTACCAAATAGATACCAGAAGTGTCAAGAATACACTACTTCAGCCACTACTCAGCCAAATGAACTCTCTCAAATGTCTATGCATCCCTATAGAAAATGACTTTGCAGCCTTCAAATTGTGACTAACCACATGTCAATATGGAGAACATGAAGCTACTGAAATTCCAGTAATATGTCAAGGTCCAAACTTATTACTAAGAGTCAATTTGGACCTTAACTTGCTATCCCCAGGTAAGCCAGTATAAAGCAAAAATCTTTATTTTATCACTGCTGCTACTACAGAAATTAAAAATACTGAAGATCTGCCTCTTAATATTCCTTAAAAGGTTCAATAGCAAAATCATGTAGCATTCTGCATTTACTGAGTAAGGGACAACAGAGCACCACAAAAGGCTAAGTTTAGGTTCAAGCTTCTGCAGCTGTAAGAGATAAGAAAGCCAGAAAGTGTTCATTTAGGACCTTAAGACACTTGAAAGGAAAACTAAAGATAAGAAGATTACAATCCACAGAAGAGATGGCAATCTCAACTTCCAAAGGCACTGAAAAAAACAAATTCCTGATCTGGAACAGAAAGGAATTAGGAATCAGACAAGGAAATATCAGATTGATGTTGAGTCTTTAGGCTCCAAGACAAGAGAAACTCAAAAATTCCTGCCACAGGGTATTAGGAAAATGCTGGAGTAAAAAAAGTTTTGGAGTGGTTGTACAGCACTGACCTCTACAAAGTGCATGTCAGAGTAGCTTGCACTTTGAAAAGACAAGAATCCTCCACAGCTTAGCTGAAAGTTGGTATTTTGTTCCAGTCAGCACAGTCAAAATTGCAAAACAAGCAATTACATTTAAATAGTTTCAATGCTTACAATCATATTCCTTCTGGAATTCACTTCTATGTGGTGCTGTACCACAACACTCTTATTTACCTACAGTGACTTCCACTGTAGAGAAGCATCATAACTGATTTGGTGTTTTTTCTAACAGCAGTCACTAATTTGACACTTCTAAGGCAAAACTATGGTAAGCTTTCAGAAATAGCAAAGATAATGTAGTGTGGAGTTCCACTAAATTAACTATTTTGTGGCTATACAATGCAGAACATTCACTAATGCTTCCATTTTTGGGTCATCAGGTTGCATTAAACTAAATCAAGAAGATTGTAATCCAAGCTTCCTATGTGCGATTAAGTACTCACTACATTAACAGAACAATCAACCATGAAGCATGCAAGAAACAAGTGTGGGTTTTCTAATACCATGGTCTTAACTACATTTTTCTGAAACTGCAGAGCCTGAGAAAAGTAAAAAATTTCCTGTAGTTCACCATTTGCTTTAGCAGATACATGAAACACTCTGATAAGACCACAAATGCAAGAGGGGTATCTTTGCCTTAGTTTTAAATGAGGCTTTTCTGTTTCAACGAAAAAAAAAATCACTATTAGACTTCAAGTTAACATTTTACTCACTTTGCCTTGCCCAAAGCCTTAACTATAGATACAATTCAAAATCATTCCAAAAGCTAGGCAATCTCTTCTGTATTCAAGATTATTCCATTGTATAAACTCTTTCAAATTAGACAAAAAGCTAGTACTTGCTTGCTGTCATTAAACATAGTTAATTAATTTCTATTTAATGCTTCAAACCATTACATTTTTGTAAAAATGTTTCTTATTGTCTTGTGGTGCAGTTTTTCCACGACAGTGTCATTGCTTTTATCATTTCTTCTTCACTGTTTGTACAATGATATTTTAAGTCTTAACAAGACTCAAAGAATGCATGTTCCAGTTGTACATTATCAAAATAGAAAACCACGTAACTACTTATGACAGAATGTTTCCTGAGGATTAATTACTGTTCTGACAAATGTAGCAAGGATGGAAAACTGTGCACTTAATGGCTAAAGCAACTTTTTTGCTCAGTACCTTGACAATCTACATAATGGAGTATATATGACCATGGGTTCAATTGCTTTTTTGTTGTTAAACTTCTCACCGATAGCTACAAAAATGAACCCAAGCAATAACTGTTACTTGTACACCATAGCTTTCATCCAGGAATCTTTAAAACTTTTAAAAAGTGTACATATACTGTTCCCTTTTTTCACAGCAACAGCCAAAGGAAAATACTCAATACAGAATGAACAGGATTCTAAGATGGAAAGCTCCTAACTTGGAGTCTTCCATTTTAGTTAGTTGTCTACTGTCTCCCCTCCCAGCTGTGCTCTCAAAGGGAACTACGAGGAATATTTAAGTTTTTACTCACAAGTGCGAGTGGCTAAACTTGTGCACTAGGAAAGATATGACTGTACAGACATTTTAAGTGGTGCATGAATACCAGGTATCTTCTCAATATGAGAAAAAAATGACCAAGTCCCAAAATCACATCAAAATATTTTTCTGAGCAGGTTCCCATCATCTGCGTCTTTACTGTGAATGTAAAACTCAGCATTATTAAAAGGCACTGAACCATGATCACTACTTGATTAACCAAACTATGTTAAAACTGTTGAGATGCCTGAAAATTGATACTGATTCCATCTTTACTTCCAAACTACTTGTGGTAAGCATGACTTTGTCCTGTTTTTCACCTGTCCCTAAAGGAAGAGCCAATGGCACTGTTACCTTTGTGAAGGCTCGGTAGCACAATCCACATAGTTCCACCAGGTAGGCCAGAGTGAAGACAGCATTCTGAATTACAAAACTCAGTAATTTTGAAAAAGGTTCCAGAAGACTCTGCAATGACACGTGTTACAGAAATCAATAACTCGTTGCCCAAAAAAGCAAAGAAGCATTCCAACTCTGAAACGCCTGAATGGAACAGCATTATTTTTAGCTCAGAGGTTATCTGCCTGGGATTCACACTGTTTTGGTCAAACAGCTGTATCATATGCCTTCATGCTTCTGTCAGAAGTTAGAAACAAAAAGTTAGAAAACAGTTTCACTTGTGACACAGTGTTTATAAGAGATCCTGTATAGTTTATGCAGGAAAATCTCACTGACTTCAGTGGAATTGTACTGAAAAAGGTCTAAGGAAGCTCATTACTCTTTCTTTTAAAGAAAAAAATAGAGGAGGGAAAAAAAAAAAAAGAGAACATCAAATCTTTAAGAAGACATACATTCACACCCACACAAGAATGTAATTCTACCACCACTTTACTGTAACCTAGATTCCAAAGCTCTTATCATTCTCCAAACAGTATGGGAGTGCACAATTTTATGCTTACATATAATACTTTCCTAGCCAGGGGATATGAACACATTCATACAATTGCACAGGCAGACTATATCTGAGGCAATAGAATTTTGTCTTCTTGGAACTTACCCTGGTGGCACTAGTGGTAGGTATCTTCAACAAGCAAATCATGATTCTTAAACTAGAGTCTAAAGAACACTGAACATATTTGAAGGCAAAAAAGAAAAAGAAAATAAGTTAGTGTCTTTCTGTGTACATATCTTGCTTATAGTGGTAGTGGCTAGGAATAACTTACAAGTGAAGTCTGAAAAATTATCCCTGATGATTGATTTTTAATTACTTTCTCTAAACTGGCTTATTCTTGAACACAATCATACCCCTTCAGTGAGGTATAGGCGCATACCATCAACCTTATTTTATATGTCTGTGCTTGTTCTGGACTATGATATTTTCCCTCACATATTAAGACATCTCACAACATGTAACATTGGAATATGCCATGTCAGCAGCTGTTTCCTTAAGTTGTTCCTTAGAATGCAATGTTTATTTCAAGTAAATCACACAGGTTACAGCACTGAATGGACTTTTCAGGATCAATCCACGGTCTTTCCTCACCCCTGCTGTAAACATCTAGAATATCAAAGTGTCCCCTACAACCCTAAAGAAAAGAACAGGAGATTGAAAGTTCAGGAGCAAGCAATAGCTTTTCTTGTATCAGTAATAATACCTTCCATGAATACAAGGGAAATCAGAGCAATCCCTCCATCTAAAGGTTCTGTGAATGGTGGATAAGCAGTTGGAACCACTAAGATCTACTTAATTTCTTTTTATTTTTTTCAGTTACATAAGATGCAGCAGACTGGGGTAGCTAGTACACAGAGGGAATGGTTATTGCCTGCTTGTCTTAGTAAGTGCTGAAGGATAATGCCACAATTTACAAAAAACTAAAGATGTTTCAAGATCTGACTATTGCATATTAGTGCCAAGGAATTTAATATCATTCATGTAGCCAGGTGGTGACAACCAATTTAAAAGACAATGTTATCAGTAACAGATTTAGATTTTGGATCCCTCAGCCCATACAGAACAACACTGCTTTGTATAGAAGAAATTACCACTGAGTTCACTCACACCACAGGAAACAGATTAAGTGCATCAGAATTCCATTTGTTTTACTGGAGTTTACTGGAAAGACTCAGAAGTTTTTACTGTGTTTGCTGAAATATACACAGCAGGAGATAAGATCCTGCTGTATGTCTTCTGAGCTCTGATAAATCAGAGCCCAGAGTTTCTGTATTCAGTTTCTGTAACAATATTCTATTACAATCAGAACTATAACCTGATCAGCAAAAGAGGCAACACCCAAGTCCCAGCAGTCTCAGCTCTCTCTGCCTTGTCTGACTACTGTGTACTTTTAGCAAATTAATTAGGTGGTGCTGCTCTTCTTAAGAGTTTTATGTAGCTTCAACAGTTAAAACCAGATGAATTTTTATTGTCTAAATACTGCCTCTCTCAAATGCAGTATTTTAATCTAACAGACACAGGGCATAGAAAATGCATAGGAGAAAGAAGTGAAAAGTACCCTGGTCAGAGTTGTTGTTGTTACCCACAGAAAACATAATTAAGGATGGATCGGAGATACAATTAATCCAGTCTGGAAACATCAGCTGAATCATTAGGAAACATTCACAATAAACCACTCTGAGTGCTTATCCACACTTTCTGCACAGTTTTAGTACATCCTGACCAATAGCTTGTTTCAGATATCCACACATCATACCTTAAGAGGCAAAACACACGGGAGTTTAGTAAGGAAGGTCTGAAACTGATTACTAATTGTGGTCCAGAGGTTGCTGGGGGAATCCATCGGCAAGGCTTCCATAAAGGCAGCAATGTTTTCCAAACAGCGTAGCATCGCACCCCCTGCTGGCAAATTCTTTTTGTTGTTTAAACCCTGGGAAACAAAACGAGAACTGAGAACAATCATGCACATGCAGAAATGGTCCCTGACCCGGTATTTGGAAGTGCTGAGGTTAATTTGAAAACAAATACTGCATGCTTTTTCTATTATGTTAATGATAGTATTGTGCTGGGAATTTGAGCTGTGTATGCGAAAGTTAGTCCAGCAGTTCCCAAAGTACTGACCAAAAGATTTTGAGCCAAAATGTTAAAAGCAGGGCCCTAACTCATAATCTGCTTAGACTGGCATGGCAGTAGAAAAAGCAAAACTCAAATTATTCAGCAGATTTTTCGTGTTTTCCTTTAGACACTTTTAAAGAAGATATGTTCATTCACGTTCTGTAGACCATGTATGCTTTTGTGGCTTGTGTCCTGAAAAGACATAAGTAAAGTCTTCAGTTTTAAAGTGATGCAAACATCTTGTATGAGGCAATTGCCATGTTCTTGGAAGGGGAGGTTACATGCAAGTGACTAGCTCTAGTAGGAGGAAAAATGGTACAGTAGAAATAAGCCAGCTGCATAGAATAGAGTCATGAAAGACAGGCAATAGATTTTTGGAATACTTAAGAGAAACTGTCATCAGATAAAATGAAGAGGGAGAACTGAGATGAATGAGTAGAAATGTTCCTGAAAACAAAAAGCAGTGGTTGGGGAAGGAATGGGACACACTACCAGTGGTGAGGACAGCCTTATTACTTCGAGGAAGGACAAAAAAAAAAAAAAATACAGTGTTTTTGATGAAGCAAGTTTGAACTTGAATGAGGAGAAATGACCCTGATAATGCTAATAAAATTAGCATCACTAACACAGCCAATTGTCAGCATACCTCTAACAGCTGGCTCAGAGCAGCAATGGAACTCAGCTCACTGAAGTCCATCAGAGATGTAGCTAAGGTCCGTAAAAAGCTTCCATCTGAAATTTGAATGACATTTTTGTACTGGCTATTCATACAGAGGAAACCGAGGGTCAGAAATGCACCCAGGTATTGCACATTACCTTTAATAATGCTCTGGAAGAGCTGAGGGAAGATGCCATTGGGAGCCAGCTGATGGAACACACAACGGAGGAATTGCTTGGCCACACCTGCAGCATTTCCAGGGATCATCATGCTGAAAATGAAGGGAAAAGGAAAGAAGACAAAAATTGCATTGCAGATTAAACACTTGTCATTGCTGACTACATGGATAAAATAAAAATTATGCTATTCTTTTTAATTATGAAATTGTTTAGTTAAGAGTGAGACACTCAAAACCAGAAGTGTCCTGATCCTGATAAAAAGTACAGCATGTTGATTTTATGACTTGAGCTCAAATATGGATAGATAAAAAAATTACATACACATACTTAAAGTATTCTCTCAATAAATACCTGTATCCACATAGTTTTATTTGTGAGTCATGTGAAAATGAAATATAATCCTGCTCTCACCTTGTGTACTTCAGTGACACAGAATAAGGTTTCTGGCTTTTCACAAAACACATGAACAACAGGTAAACAAAAACGTTATAATATTCATTTGCCTCTTGCAGTTTCCTTCAAAAGATGAAGTACTCTAATCATTCATAAATGAATGGTTTAATTTTAAAAGCCGAAGTATTATCTATTTACTCATAAATCGTACATGCTTTACAGCTTCACAAAATAAATTTATTCTATTCAGCATCTGATTTACATAATGAGGCATCACTAGCAGGGATTCTCCACGGCCAAGGACGATTCACTTGACTGAATTCATGGAGATAGTTTATCAAGACAAATACTGAACACAGAACCAATTAGAAAAAGCTGCATTGAAATTGTGAAGACCAAACAGCATCTGAATCTGATTTTTTCCAGCTTTAACACATATGAATATGAGCTCCTGTTCATCTCTAGAAAATACAGGATATTTGAAACAAGTGTAAAGCTTTTTCCTTTTACTCACAAATATTAAATAACATTTTTTAAAAGTTAAATTTAGTTGATTTTAGGGTCAGGGAAGATGATGCTTTAGATCAATTGTTTCACTTTTGTCAAGATATCCTTTGCTACCATACCTTTCTGCTTGATTAGAAAAACTGGTACTTGATGCCAACCTGGAATAAAAATAAAAAAGAAATTGAAGCTCATATACTTTGTGTGTGTGTGTGTGTGTGTGTGTGTGTGTGTGTGTGTGTGTGTGTTTCATTTTTAATTACGCTGATAAAGTACCATCTTAAATAAATAGCACACACGAATTTTAGAGAACATTTAAAATGTTAACACAAAGATCTTCTGAAGAGCACCTAAATTCAGAAAAATCATGTTTGCATGACATAAACTCTATTCAGTCTTGCAGTCTCACTAATGCTCAACTTCTCTAAAGACAAATTTTGCCTCTCTCTACTACCACAAAGATAATGAAGTAATGTTCTTGCCCTACAGCATATCATGGATAACTAATTTTTTTAGAGAGAAAAAAAGTTTGCCAAAAGCTACCTACTGATTGAGTAGTTTCTGATTAATGCAGCAACACAGACTAAGGAAAAAGTCTTTGCTTGGCCCTCTAAATTGAGGCTTCTAGTTTCAGATATTGGCACCTAAATAACTAGCCTAATTTCCAAACCACTAATTACCTACAAGCTCTTCCAAAGTCAGATGAGAACAACTGTAGTCTCAAAAATCAGGTCATTTATTTTAGTACCTAAATATAGACTTTAAAGCCAAATATGGGCATTCAGTGGTGAAAATACTGACAATCTTAAAAGTAAAATCATGCACTTCAATATGCAGGACACATAAATTAATAGAATCAGGACTTACAATATCAAAGCAAAACACTTTTAATATCAAAAGTCACTAAAAAGCTGTACACTGTAAAGCCAATATAAAGATGGACACTGGAAGCATCCCTTATATACAAAATAAAATTCTTATTTTAATCTGCTGCAAATCAGTATTCCCCATGGTATAAGTTGATAAGTCTAAGGGAAAAGTTAATAGAGCTACACTATTTTATACCTAATCTTCAATGGGATATTTTTGATTAAGGATCCTTTTAGCCTGGATTTAGCTGTTTCTCATCCTTGGTCACCCCCTGTTCTGAAGACAGTTTCCTCTTTAATCAACTAATAAAATCCAAAAAGGACCCTAAGGCAGCTCAGTCAATTTTAATGAATTATGCATGACAAGCTGCAGACACAACATACTTCCAACAATGCAATAATCTCTAACTTGATGGTGCAGGGGACTAAAGGTTATCTTCAGTTGTTCTAGCACAAATCAGAAAATCACATTAGAGTTCCTGACTCCAGTATTGTTAAGAGAAATCCACACTAAAATACAACATATTATTTCTGGTGTGCAAAGCTAATTCTGGGTGAGAAAGGTCTGAAGCCACCATCAAGCAATACAGGCTTTTATTCTGGAATGACTGTAGCACACATTAAGGCACACAAGGATTTCTGCAGAATGAATCAGACCAATCACATGCCCAATGGACATGACACCTATGTTCAAAGATCTACTGAAGTACAGAAACACAACAATGTAAATCTTTCTTCTAAAAGAAATCAAAGTCGAATGTTTTTCTCTCCTTTTGAATGTGATAATGCAAGCATGGGGTTTGTGACAAACAAAACACTATGTTTCCAACTCTGGAAAAACTTCACCTGACATGAACTACAGTAACACTTGGGAACATCTGAAACTTTCCGAAATGTACGGTCTGTATATATTTATCATTGCTACTCTAAATATTTTATTGCACAAATGCCATGAACTCTCATCATTATCTCCACTCTGCAGGCCATAAAGCAGAACAGGAAATGGATGTGTTCAAATTTGTACACATTAGGAACAGAAGTTAAGTTTGTCACAGCTCCTCACTAGCTCAAGTCTAAATTTAACTTTCAAACACAGCTTTAATGCTTGGAAAGCTAAATCTCACTGGAAATCAGTTAAATAAGACCCGGTAAGTCAAAAATCTTGATTAAAGAACCAGATCATAAATTTAAAGGCAAGTCAGAGTCTTAGAAACACTTCAACCTTTAATTATCAGTAACTTGAACCAAGAAATTTTTTCCCTTCTGAAAATCCCAACAGATGCCTATCTGTGTTGGTGGGTACCCAAATAACTTTTGAAAATCTTTCTGTGTGTTGTTTAGGTCCTGAAACACCTTGGACTTCCTAACTCCTTATTTCCCCCTTCTATGCATGAAAGTAGTAGCTCTATTAGTAAGAATAAAAAAGCAAAAAGTCTAAATAATTTCCACTTCTCCTGTTAGATGGGTATTTGGAGCTATATTTTGCATATTTTCAAAGTAATTCCTTTGTGGGGAGCCTCTTATTGGACCTAGAATTTGTCAGAAATTGCAACCAGCAGGAACAAGACAGGACATTAACCACGAAAACCCCATGTTGCACTGTCGTCTGCTGCTCTAAAACAATCAGCTGTCTCACAAAGAGCTGTCTCACTCTAAAGATGCAGCATTTCCCCCTCAAAACACAGAAAAAGGTAGCCCACTTATCCCTCATCCCTTGATAATTCATCTTCCAAATTATTTACTCTCTGTGGCTGTAGTACTGTTGTATTTACAAGAATCACACAGAACGGGCAGCATCTATCCAGATCCGAAACTCTGCCTCTGTCAGAGTTAATTAGCAGTGACAGCAGGGAACTGCAGCCTTGCAATTAATGGAAATGGAAGAGCTGCTGTGTTCAAATGGAATTGGGAGGTAGTGGAGAAGCAAGGCTGTGAAAAGCCATGCCCCTGCAGAAGCCACAGTCAAGCAATTTGAACTTCAGCCTCCAAAAAGAACGTGGAGGAGGAGAGCTGTGCAATGTTTCTGCATGTCTAGTGCTGTCAGAAATTTATTCTGGAACACCCCATCACATCCATCCCACCTCTGAAGCAAGTAGTTGTGGAAGTGGCTGAGACAGCAACCACAATAATTCAATGGTAATGATACACTTTAATTATCCCATACACACTGGGTAAAAGTAACAAGAGAAAAATAATGGCAGCAAATGTTCAAGACTGTCTCAGAGATATTTTCACACAGCAGCTGGTTTGGAAGCCTTTATAAGGCAATGCAAATTTTCACCTAGCAAACAAAATATGGTTGAAAAGCCTGAAGAGTGTCAGGCATGCTGATGAATGATCATACCTAGGAGTCAACACTCCTCCAGAAGCAAAGGTCAGAAAAGCTGACCACATTTCTGCATAACTTCTAAAGCAGGAGCCACATAAAAGTGAAAAATTGTGTCAAAGCAGCAACAAGGAGAGAGCCAAAAGAATGCAATTCTTGTAAGAAGCACAGAGGCTGTTTATGAGCATTATGCTGGAAATACAGGGCCAAGGTACTCTAGAGTTGTTAAGAAAGACTTCAAGAGAGCAGAAGAAAATAAGGTAAGGGAGGTTATTAGAAAAGTCTTCTTTCAAAAAGATGAAGTCCTGTCCCAAATGTAAGCAGAAAAGAGCATAAATTCTGACAAATGGGGTATAAAAAGCACTAGGAGGCAGGACAAAAAAAAAAAACCAAAAAACAAACCAACAAAAAAAAAAAAACCCAAAAAAAACCCCAACCATTTTAAGGAGCAGCTAGCAGGAGGAATAAAAACTAACAGTAGAATTTTCTTTCTTGCAAGGACCAATATTAAGAAGCACACCAATTGCTGCACCAGTTGCTGTTCAGGTAACAAACAGGGTAGTAAATAAGTAAGGGTAATGTAGAAAATCTGAATTTATTCTTTACATCACTGCTTACAGTGGGACAATCTGAGGAGATTCCTGAGCTGGAACTTCCCTTTGGGAGGGTAAAAGGGGAGAATATCAAAGGAGCTGCTAAAAAGTGAACTGACAGTGGAAGAAGTTACATAAGAAATTTAGAAAATGATGAGTAACAAAGACAGAAGACAGAACCAGATGTTATTCACTTAAGAGTTTAAAAATATACACCTTTGTATAGTGAAGTTTACATAAACCAAATTCCAGGCACAAAATCCTTTCAATCTCGTTGGAGAGAGGAAAGTCCTGGATTTACCTTCCTACAGACTGCATGATGTCCAACAGCAGAGGAGCAGCCAAGTCTGGACTGAGGTGAATGAAGGTTGAGAGCACAACTATGGCCAGGCCTAGTGTTTCTTCATCATATTCTTCAAGAACAGCCCCACAGTCATGGCACCTGCAAGGAAGTTTTTAATCCTGATGTTAACAATTTCAAACAAAGCATTAGTATACATAAATCTGTGTTTAATTATGTCTTTTAAACGTATTATTACTTGGTACATTCTATTCCACATTTATTTAGAAAGACAATGAAATTGTGATCTTTCTATAATTAGTGACAGTCCATAGTTTTCAAACATTCATAGAATTTCTCACTAGCTACACTGCCTGTTTCTTTAGTGACAAATGAAAGAGGGCCCCAGGGCAGGCCTTGTTTTGGGTCCTGCCTTGGCAATTGCACTCCAGCTGCCTCACTGTGTCAGTCTGCACTGTCCAAGAGCAGTCTGCAGCAGCCTGGCCCTCAGCAAAGTGAGCACAGCCAATTTCTGCAGCTTGGGCTAAGGCCCAGGCACCATAGACACAAACAATGACATTCACAGATGATGTTAGAGATGGAACAATTTCACATTGCCCTTCCTGTCAGTCATGAATTATGAATAACAAATTATACAATTAGAAAACAATGATCTGATTGGTTCCCACAGCAGCTACAGCTACTAAGAAATAAATGAAAAGACTTCTCAGGGGCACAGAACCTTAGATGTCAGAAAAGTCTTCTTTCCCAGGGCAGATTTGCTGCTGAGTCACTTATCCTTCCCTGAAATGCTCAAAGACAACTGAAGAAGGTCTGAAAGGGCTCTGAAATGTCTAATTATAAAGGGGATGTCAGATTTTGGAGAGATGAGACAGGCTTTCACAACCTATGAAAAAGGCAAACCAATGTGGGAAACTGGCTTATCTCAGCCCAGTAAGAAGGCTGCCTTAATTGGATCAATCAGTTGCCAATGACTCCAACAGATTGTGAGATTTTAACTTAATGGAATTGAACAGGCAATTTTCTTGACTTTTTTACTGAACATAAAGAAAATATGCCAACAAAGTCATGGAAGTCAAGCTCAGCTGGTCTGTATGTTAATAGGTACTGCCTGAGCTTTGGTGAAATGGCCAAGGGAAGTGCCACAGACCAGACTAACTTTGGGATGCTTCACTTTGTCACACAATAAGGTCCATTAGCAGTCACAGCCTGCACAATGGCCCTGTCTTTCTCCAGTGACCATCCTTGCATGTCCGTCTGTCACTGGACTGAGCACACACAGGAACTTGTGGTTTCTCTTCCCAAGTTTTGAACAAACCAATGCACGGCTCCCTGCTGACTGCTTTACTTCTCTAGTAAATGAGTACACTTCTGATTAACATTCCTTTTACAAGCATTTTAACCAAACAATAGAGGTTTGCAAAAGCTTTGAGGATCAATGAGTATCAGCATTAAAAATGCTATGTAGATTATATATGATGACACATCAACAGCTACTGATTTCAACAGAAACCCAAAGGATTTTTTAAATGGAATTTCTCTTTTCTTCTTTTTTTTTTTTTTTCCCCTCAGACAAAAGAGGTTTTTGATGGATCACAAGGAACCCTCAATTGAAAGTAAGATGGAAAGTGCTTCCCCTGACCTCAGTGGACACACAATAACTGAGTCATCATTTCACTTGTGCACAATCATCCAGATCCTACTGAATTGAAAACACATCTTGCTAGCAGTGTTTAGAAAATGTTTATCTTGGGGTAAAAAAAAAAACCAAACAACTTAGCATAGAGATAAAACGGACTATAAATTATACAATGGACTCTGTATTTGCATCAAGCATATCTACACTTTATTTGACATTCAGCTAGTTCTTTGAAAGGAGAGAAGAAAAACCACTTACTTGTCAGTCATCAGAATGGGCTGGTCATCAGCAAATTCTTCTGGTGCAGGTACAAACATACTGACTATACTGGGTGCTGACAGTAAACTAGATTTTGTAGCACCTTAAGGCAATCAGGGAAAGAATTTAAAAAAGGAAAGAATCATCAGACAGCAATCAAAAAATGCACGATGAGCAGACTTTTAAAGAATAGCCATAATGGCTTTACTATGCCTAGAAATAAGAAATAAATTGTGTCTATAAAAAGACATATAAGCACATTCCTTGCTTCTGCCAGATTATTCCAATTACCTAGAACTATCAATTAAAAATAGATCAATCCTTGGGGAAAAAAAGATAACATTAACCAAAAATTGGATACATTTGTATCTACTAGGTAGAGAAGATGATTCTACGGTTGCTACGAGACTGCACATCAGAAGATTTGCAGTATTCCCCCATACATTTTGGGAATTAACTTCCCATAGTTCTCAGTTATGTGAAGAAGGAATTGAGTTCACATGTCTCAACACCAGGTCATCAGTCTGTTCACTCTGTCCCTAACAGAGCCACAGGAGATAAACCAGGAAAGGACAGAGAGAAGAAATAATTCATAAGGAATTGAGAACATTGGAGGGTTGATAATTAGAAATGCTTTCCATTGAAAATCTTCAGAAGTATCTTTATTCTTTAAAGCTGAGTTTTTCAGCTGAGAGCACAGCCACTCTGATCATGCCAACATATGGGGTTCCCTTGGCCCTTGGTGCTTCTGTGCACCTGATAGGTGCTTATTTTGTTAGAAAAAGTTATGTTTTATGGGAGATCAAAACTCTTGACTTCTCCAAGTTCTGCCTTCCCGAATTACAGTTTAAGTAATCCATTGCCAATATTCTTTCTGGTTGCTTCAATATGTAGATTCTGATTTAGTGTCAACATTAGCCTGTTCTGGTAATATTTAACTATGGAAACAGGAGGAAACTTCTCTATGTAAGATTTAGATGGAATTTATTATGACAAAAGCCTGGTTGCTGCAAGAAAAGCACATTTAACAACAGCTCTCAGGCAAAATAAGCTAAGAATCTCCCACAATTTCTGAACTCATAATAAGTGGAGTGAAATGAGAATAAGGCAGGTTTTAAATAACCATTTTATGAAGCATGAAGGAAACATTTCTTTCACATCCATAGTTCCAAACTTTGTAATTGCTCCCTAAGGTTTACTGGATATGAGCAGACACTTCAGGAAGGCTAGAATACTTCAGTAATGTAGAAAAACATCCAGAATGCACAGGATAGGTATAGATTTTGTATCCAGGTTTTTCTTCCCCACTCAGATAAAGATCTGTCTGCCATGGCTTTTGAAGTTTCACTAAATATTCTCTAGATGTTAAGTTCCACTGCAGCACATAAATGCTAAAATCGGTCATAATGCATGTTAAAATATTGGAGTAATACTTAACTACTCAAAAATGTCCTCTCTTGTTCAGTGAACAGTAGGAAAAAAACATGATTTAGGCAAAGAAAGTAGGTCACTGCCCCACTGCAGGGCTGTAAGAGAGTCTGGATGTATTTCAGCTGTGAGGGAGGAGAGTTTGTAGAGAAATTAGATTCAGCCACTCTCTGCATACTTTCTGCAGGACAGTTGAGGTTTTAATAGCTGAACAGAACACAAAATTCAGCACCATTTTGTATTAACCATGAAATCTTCCTGGCAGTCTTGGCAGAGGACCAGGTCAAACAGACACTGAACTAACCTCTGATTCTCAGTGGTGGTCCCTCCAAATCTGGGTTTAGGCAAACAGGGACATTGCACAGCCTCTTTCCATGCTGTATCTGCTCTGTGAATAAAGAAAGAACTTCAGTCTCCAGCACCACAAATCCAGCACCTGTCACCAGTCAACAGCACCACAAGTCTTAAACAGTTAAAACAAGAGAAAGACAAATACAACTGCTAGAGGGAAAAAAAAAAAAAAAAGGAAAAAAAGAAAAAAAATAAAATAGTTAATTTTTTAAGCGTAGAAAGGAAGGGGCAAGAAAGAAAGAAAGAAGGCCATACAGGAAAAAGTACACAGACAACCTAATAATAAAGAAGGCATTTTAGATAAGAGTCTTTAAACAGGAAAGGAAGTGCTAGCCATAAAGATTCTTACAAGATATGAAATATATGAGCCACAAAACGAGAAAGAAACAAGTGTGTAGAAATACCAATACACTAGAAGATATAGTTTGCACTGGCAGAAGCCAGGCACAAAACAATCTTTTTTTTACAGACAGCAAGCTTGGGAAAAGAGTGGCTTGAAATAAGAATGGAAGAGAGACATGACATCTACCCAGGTAATAAAAAAATAAATTAATAAAGCAGCATGGCCCAAACACACATATTTATGTGGGATGAGACTACTTCCTAGTTGGTATGCATGAGTAAAATGAGTCTTAAAATTGTGGGGTGACATTGAAATTACAAATAGACACACTGAGACCTTTCTTTCCCAAAAGAAAAAAAAATCAAAAAACTCTGTCCAAATAAAAACTTTACTTTGAAGTTAGTGGTTGAACAAGAGACTGAGAGATGCAAAGCTTTCCAGAAAACAACTTTTCATTTTGCTTTTCCATGCTTGAAGGCCTTTAGCTGAATTGAATATTGGAGGGAAAAGTCATAGATGTTGTGAAGAAAGCTACTAGGTTTGGAACAGGATTAACTAGACAAAGATTCTGAACAGTTTTGAGTATTGACCTGTTCATTTTGAATACAGGCTAAGTACTCCTTGCAGAACACAGGCAGTAACTTTTAAATCTCTAAAACCCTGCCTGAGAGACAAGGTGATCCAGCTAAGTCTCTTCAATAAATAAACTTACCTGCTTTTAGGACAAAACCCCCATTGTTACCACTGGCAAATTGTGACCTTTATGATTTAAGGGTCTCATGCCGAGCATGCTATTCAGCAGACTGGAATAGAAAGGATAATCCTGAACTATGCACCATATCTTTAGCCACTCTTCAGCTACACAGATTAGTTTGATGGAACTTGATGCTGAAGACTAAATTAACCAAAAATTTCAGCTCAGCTGGGGCTGATGGTAAGACATTCATCCAGCATGCTAACTTCCATATAGTATTTTAAGCATTCCTTTCTCTCAATGCATCTGCTGATAAATTCCTGGGAAGCACAATTTTATAATGTCAATAACATCAAAATGGGCACTAAAATACCTAGCATTTTTGATAAACCAGAATGAATTTATTGTTTAGTGACATCTGCAATGAATTTGGTATAACTGAAAGTATTTTACAGAAGAAAAACATGAAGAACAAATGAAATGAGTAATGAATAAATTATGTGCTTAATTCAGTTTTCATTGCTTTGCATTCATCTTTAAAGGAGAAAAAATAGTGAGTAAACAGAAACTTCAGGTGTTCAGAATGAGTTGGTAAAAACTTCTTTAAGGAGAAACAAAACTGGCTGGTAGAAGGCACGACTCTGTGGTGTAGCAACACCATTGTAAACACACATACAAATAAATGATTCCATGCACCAGGGATGAAATCCTATACCTAATGAATTCAACTGTGATTCTTTCATTTCTTTCAATGAGACCTGGAAATAATCTGAGCAATATGCACAATTAAAGCGACAACACTGTACCACTGTCCCAAATATGTAACTATTCCAACTCTTACTAGGTGATAATTTTATACTCTCTATAAAGATTCACTTTAGGCTTGATACTGATCACTTATCTGCAATGGTAGAATAGAAATATTCCTTTTTTTTGTTTTAAGTGGATTGTTACACAGTAATTGGTTTAGGAAATAGAAATAAAGAACAATAAATGCAGCTCACCAGTATCCCAAGTGCTGATATTGTGGGGAGCACTAGACTGGTGTTCCAGCTGCCTCTTCATTAGCTGGTTCATTGTCAGAGCTCCCAAAGAGCCTCTTTTCATTTGTCTGAACTGAGCTGCAAGTCAGAAATGCAAAAGGATTTCAGGAGCTCAGACAACATTTAGAACTACACTCATTTCCTGATCTTACAAGCCAGCATGATATAAATACTGAAATGACAATGATGGCTTGCTCTAAGGATCTTGCTCAATTCAATATGCACCTTTCATACAGCTACACAGGGTACAATTGTGGCCCCAATGCCAGAGACCTGGGTTCACTGTGCCAACTGTCAGTGCCTTTTTGCCTCCAAATATTATGAAAGCTAATTAAAAGACTTGGTATCTGGGAAGTGATAAGATACTACCCCCAAAACTCACATGCTGAGAGGCAATAAATGTACATTGAATCTCACTCATATACAATGTACCAAGGAAGGAAACTCAGTCTCCTCCCAGCAAAGCATTGGAGGACTGCTGTGTCCATGCTGAGCCTAGGAAAACAAATTCACTGACTCTGTGTACCAGCAGCATCCTTCATGGGTGGCAGACCTGAACTTGCCTCCTACACACCCCTCAGACAGGACACCTGCACGTTCTGCTGAAGTGTGAAGCCAGCAGCCTTTGAAGAGGAGACCCTTCTGTAACTTCACTGCCATTTTTCTTATAGAGAGCTATCAAGCAACAAACATTCAACTTTTATTAATCCAACAATTCAGTTCATTTAACAAACTGATTTATGAGATATGTGTCACTGGATAATGCTCAAAGTAAAACCATAAGGGAGACTTACAAATTTTGGTTTATATCAATGTAGTGCTCATGAACATAACTTAGTGATGGACTGGCAGTGTTAGGTTGGACTCAAGGATCTTAAAGCTCATTTCCAACTAAAATGATTCTACGTATTTTCTCTAATTACATTGAGGAAGAAAGAGTTCACACACAATTCCTGACTTCCTCACTTTTTTCTCCATTCATAAAAAAAAAAATTCAAATTGAATGAGCAAAATACATTCAATTGGACAAACGAGCCTGAGCAGTATACTTCCACCACTGAAACTAAAATCATTGTTTACTGCATGAAGACAGAGTTTCAAAGCCCTGCTTGAACAAGGCCTGTGAAACTGCTGACACAAGTATCCAGGAAAGCTTTTAAAATCTTGCCTTAAGTATTGCTTTAAGTTTTTCCTCAATAGGATCTTAGAGCAAGGACAACAAACTAAAATCTTCTCTGAATAATCATTTTCATCTGCAACTAAATTAAACATAATTAAAAAGACCACTAACTATCAGGTAGTTCTATTCTAAAATTCTGAACAGTAACCATCTAAGATGTGAAATTACACACAGCATTTCACATTATTAACTGTGGTAAAGAAGTACAGATAAGGGAACTGTGACTTTCAGGAAGTCAAGAAGGGTTGAGTGCCTTCTCCTAAATCTGCTCTACTCATTTTCTACAAAAGAGTTTAAAATTCAGAGTAAGCAGAGTACTCCCTTAAAACCAAAGCAAAACAAATACAGGCCTTGAGTAACAACGACCAAAACAAATACTTCAGTGAAAATCTGCACTGAAATTACTTTATTAAATGAAATATTTAAGTTTTTACTCATTACATCCTTCCCGGTTATATCCTTTTGAAGTGCATTTAAACTCCATTTTTTGGCCCAAGTACAGCACTTCTTCAAAGCTGCACTGGTTTAACTGAACTTGTAGAATTGAACCAGAACTATTCTATGTTTTACTTTTAAAAGTTATATTGCAGCTGCTTTTCACAGCAAATTAAGAGAAAAATAGAATTTCCATCATTTCTAGGGCAATGATTTTAAATAGAAGCCTTATCACTTTATCAAGCATAGAATTTCCTGATAAAAGAACAGCAATTAACGTTAGAACTGACAAGAGTGCTTGGAGTGCAGATGACTGTCAAAATAGAAAAAATTATATCTTTGAATTTTCTCTAGCAGCTTTTAGCAATTGCAATTAAAATCTTTTCATTAATATATCACATAATCAGGCTATTGTTGAGCAGGTTTGAATTTCCAGGATTATTTACCTGATTTCTCAATGACAGCAATGACTTCAAATAATGCTGAGTTACAGGTCAAAAGTAAAACAAACAAAATAAATAAAACCCAAATAGCCAAAAAAAAAAAACAAAAAAAACCCTGACCCAAAATCCAAACCACCAAATAACTAGGGAAAAAAAACCCTAAACTGCAAAAAATGTCAGAGTTCCCAGCCTTTGAACTGTGTTGGATCCAGGATGATTGCTGTGGACCAGCGTGTGACTTTTCATGCCTGTGACTGACTAGTGGCAAAGGGAGATGTGCTGGCTTCAGCTGGGGTAGAGCTAATTTTCGACACCGTGGCTGGTACAGGGCTGTGTTTTGGATTTGTGCTGAACACAGGGTAGATAATAAAGAGATGTTTTTGTTATTGCTGAGCAGGGTTTACATGGAAACAAGGCCTTTTCTGCTTTCCATGCTGCCACACTGGGGGTGCATGGAAGGCTTGGAGGAGACACAGCCAGGGACAAGTGACCCAAAGTGACCAGAGGGATACTCCAGACCATATGGCATCATGTTCAGTATATAAGGTGGGTGAAAGAAGGAGGGAGGGGGGACACATCTGCAATGACAGATTTCATCTTCCCAAGTCACCCTCACTTGTGATGGGGGTCTGCTCTAGTGGAGATGGCTGAACACCTGCCTGCCCATGGGAGGCAGTGAATTAATTCCTTGTTTTGCTCTGTTTGCATGCACAGGTTTCTCTTTCCATATTAAACTCTCTCAGCCCATGAGAATTTCAGATTTTACCCTTCCCATTCTCTCCCCTGTCCTGCTGGTGGGAGTGTGAGCAAGCAGCTGCCTGGGGCTTGGATGCTGGCTGGGCTTAGACCATGACAGGGGGGAAGTTTTCCTCTACCAGGTTTTCTGCAAGAAACCTAACAAGCACATTAGAAGATCAATAACCTTCATACAGTGGCTGGCAACATTTTTCATTTGTTATCTACCGATCTGGTCAATCCTGTAGAATTCTCTACTCAAAGAGAGAGGTCCAAAGGCAAAATCTTCCCATTGCAGTCAATGATGTATGCTTTGTGTGGCCAGGTTTTATTGCCTATTTGTGTTACGGAAGTGCCTCGTGCTCACAGGCCTGATCAGGGCCTTCTAGGCAAAGTACTGAAAAGATACATAGTAGAAGATTAAAATAATTTCAGTCTAAATGTACAAGGGACACAATGGAAGAATTCATATCCCTTCTTGCAGTTGGAAACTGAGGCAAGTTTCCAGAAAAAGGAAAGAAATATTTACATAGGAATGCAGGTTCAACATCATACAGGTACTATTCCCAGTTTCCTATGTTGGAATTTATAGGAACCACCAGCACTGGGCTAAAAGCAAGAGAGATAGCTCTTAACTGGCACCTCTTCAGCTGCTTTAGTAAGTGATATCTGCATCATTAGGTGGCAAACAAATGTGCTCTATGAGATGTACATGACCTAAGATCTTGAGGGAAAACTGGGGAGGTACACAACTAGCATGTCTAAAATAACATTCTTCCTTTAATAAACCAGACACTCCTTCCAATCAAATCAGCAGACAATTAATTTCTGAGACCAAAATTTAATATTGCTGTAGCAATCTGAAATTGAAGGTCAGCAAGACAGTTGAGCTGACCTAGCAGTTCATTGGCATCAAGAAAGTCATTTCCCATCCCTTTTTTACTAGCCACAGTTCTGCCCCACTGGCTCTCAGATGTATCACCTAGATGGACACACCATTCTGACTTTTATTAAGTGTTCTAAAGTACCTCCACCTTAATAAGTGGACATCTTATCTTCATATGCTCTGCTAAACCATCTGTCATGTCTACTTTAAACAACATCATTCACTTTCAATTGAAATGGTTATGGGAGTCCCAGACAAGGAGGTACCACATTTCAGCAAGCAGCTGAGAAAGTGGCATTCAAGGCATTTTATAAAAATTGCAAGAGATTTTTTTTTTTTTTTCCTAAGGTACAGTAAAAAATGTACCAAAGGCCATAGTAACAGCCCTGTGGACTCTCATCTTCTGTTTCTGTGCACTGACAGTTGACAATGCTTTCTCACAGGGGAAAATAAACATTCCGCTTTACTGAATTACTGCTTTTAGCTGCTACCTAGTTTAATTCAAGAAAACCATATTCGCCAAACTTGCCATGTCCCAAGAGAAAATCTTAAGCTACTAGCTGTTAAAATGCTGCTGACCATCAGAGATTTAACAGTTCTAATGATATCCAAAACAGCTGTAATTGCAAGACTCAGGGGAACTCAGAAGAAGGAATTTACCACCCATTATGTGCATCTGATGCACAATACAGTAACTTTGGTTTTAATCATCAAACCAGAGGTAAACTTACTTGATATGGAAGAGTGACTACTTGTCTCTGGAACACCTGCTTCAAGGGTTGGTGCAGATGATGACTCTCTTGGCATTTCCAGAGTTGAAAGTCCTTTGGCAGCAGGATCTGCATGTGAAAATTGTGCTTAAACTTTCAGCATTTAAAATCAACAAAGTTTTTAATCTTCCTTCTCCCTAGACGTCCTTTTCACATCATTTCAGTCATCCATTCACCATCTGGCATTCCCAGCAGTTTTAAAAGGATTCAGTGTGTGTGTCATAAGAATATTTATAGGGGCATGGGGATCTATTTCTTAAAATCACTTTTTAAAGGAGACTTCTGCCTATGGTCTTTAGAGCTCATGACTAATAAATGCACCTAGAGTTTGATATTGATCCCACTCAAGTGATTATTGGAACCACCCACATGGAAATAAGAGAGAAACCACTGATTCAAAGCTAGTTTAAGTGACAGCTTAGCATCTTTTAAAAGCCTTTACTCCAACATGTCATCAGTTTTCATTCAAGAGGCTGTTGACCTAGCATTTGTTCCTGAAGATTCACAGTTTAAAATTCTGCATTAAAAAGGTTCCACGTGGTGTTGTAGAACTGGAACAGCCCTTCCAAGCAGTATCAAGGGTGACAGTGTTCATTACTGCATGAAAACTGGCCCTTTTTAATGGTCAAAAAAAGCACTGAGTCTAATTGCACAGTTCTTTCAAGGCCACACTTCTCTATATGAAAGGCTCAAAAGCACTCAGCTCTCTTTAGTTTTTCTAAAGCTCCAGTAATTCTTCAGCTTATTAGAACCATAAATGGGACAACAGGCCTGAAACATAAAGGGCACAGTGTAAATATGATTACACAGAGCAATTTCACCTTGTAGAAGTGGAATATCCTAAGAAGAATTTATACTGTGATTCCCTCTGAAGCACTTAAGAAAAAAGTGAGGTGAGGAATACATAAATATGCCCCCTCACTTCAACAGCAACAAAGAACTGAGGCCTGAAGGATTCTGTCCTTTTTCATTAGTACGTTAAAAAACATGGTAGAATTCTAGTAACTGAAAAATCCTAGGGAAAAAAATAGCCAAGATATTAAAAAGGCAGCAGCATACCATTTTTCAAACTGCTTGATAGATCCAATTGGAATCTGAGGAAAAGGTAAAACTCACTTTCTCTCCACCTGAAAAAAACTTGGTAACAAAACTTTGCATTGAAATCACCTGAAAAAAAAACTTAGGGTACACAGAGGATTGTTCATCTTTGAATTTTAAATCTTTAACAAACACAGACCACGAAAACTTTGTGGGTACCCAGTACAAAGAAGGTTACAAACAGGTTTTAGTGTATAAAAACAAAATATATGTGTATGTCTATATGTAAATGCAAACTGTGGCTAATTCCAAGTGCTCTTACTTTGGAAGTCCACAGCCTGCTCACTCTTGCACTTTGTGATCCATTCTGCTTTCCACTGCCTTATGCTGGCAAAATAAGGGCCAAAAATCACTACACCAAAAGAGAATCAGTGTAGCATGGACTAGATTAGGAGGATAAAAGGCACAGAAGTATGACCATTTTTCTGACTCCCAGCATAAAGAGGACAGTGAGTTTCATTCCCTAACTTGGATATCAGAATGAATATTTTTGTCACAGAAGTCTGCTTCCTCTTCAAATTGGTCCTTTACACATTAAATGACTAGCACATTCCTTGTGAGAAACAAACACCTGAAAGCACTCAGCTAGCACATCAGATGCTATAAGAACCCACTATAAATATACATATCTCCTTACACAGGTCTGTTACTAAAGCCTTCACACAAAAATAAGCCTTTTGAGTGGGTGACTGCGCTCACCTGCCTCCTTCTGCTCTCCCAGCTTGTCAAGGATGTTAAAGGAAATGTCCAGGTATTCTCTCTGAATAGCACTCACAGCAATCTTCCTCTGCTTCCTCTGGCGAGGAACAATCTGAATCTTAAATTCTGACTCCTCAGTTTCTCCTTCTTGCTTCTGCTCTGTGTTTTGTTCAGTGTCAGACTCTGTATTGGTATCAAGTTTATCACTTTCTGTTTGCTTTTCAGAATCTTCGGGGACTTTAATAAGGACTGTCTTTACATTTGGGCTTGGAATTGTTCCACTAGGTTTAATTTCCTCCACACTGAGCTCAGAGTTATCATCAAGGGACATTTCTGGAAGGGCAGATGATTTCTGCAGCAGGTCTCTTTTCTGTTTCAGAGTTAGTGAGTTTCCAGAGGACACGTCCTGAAATTCTTCTGGCTTAACTAACTCTGAAGAGTCCTTCTGGTCTTTGGGAGAAATGGAAATGACCTCTTCTATTGCTGCTGAAGTGTTGTTCCTTGTATCCTTAGAACTAAAGTCTTTGGAGCAATCTTCAATGCTGAACTGCACCAGCGGAGTTGTGCTGAGGCTGAGTGCAGACACGTTGATAGGAGTTGAAGGAGATGAAACAGCAGTTTTGGCAGAGACCTCATCATTCAACGGGTTTGTTGTTTCCTCTTCTTCATCACTCTCCACTATTCTAAGGGGAGGAAGTGGTTCAAAGACTAAAGAGTCACTATCTGAAGTGGAGAGCACTGAATGTTTTTCAGGACCTGATGTTGAATCGGAGGACAAATCTATCAGATCTAAATCTTCCTTGGGATCAGCAGTTTTAACTGGGGAATCCACTTTCACTTCATAGGTTTCCATGCAATTTAGCCTAACTTCTGGTATGACGGGTCTTTTGGATTCCTGGAAGCTCTCTGTATGAGGAAGACTTTCTTGTGTGTCTATATTTTCAGCTTTAGTAGAAGAATTCTGCCGAGAGCGTCCATAGTCGCTGTGCCTGTGTGTGGCGTAAGCAGCAGGGACAGGAGGCTTTTCTAAGTCACAGCGGTCTATGCAGGACTTCCTGCGGTGTTCGTCTAACGAGAACAGCAGGGAGTCTGCGTTCCCTATATCAAGAGATTTTTGTTTTAGAGAGCGCAGTTTTTTTTTCTGAATGCTTTCTTCTCTCACACAGCGTAGAATGCTGTCTTGTAAGGCCCCCGTCTCTCTATATTCAGCCAGCTCTATTTCACCTGATCAAAACAGAAAAAGCTAATACTACCTCAGTTGGAGACTTTTGGCAGATACCTTCATCTTTATATCACAATTCAACATGACTGACATTTTAAATGCAAACCCAGTATTAGTCAAAATTGCCGACATTTTGTTTTAAACTCAGAACAAAAATACATGGAATTTTACAACAATCGTAACAAAAACCTGCTATTTGGATAGTAGAGTTTATCTAAATGCTGTCCAAAGTCTACTCATCCTGGACAGATGTACCTGAAGATAGACTGTTTAACCCTGTGCATTGAAAGGAGGTATCATAGGCATGTAATTTCCACAGATACTTGGCTGCATGTAGTTCACCTATTATTTACTGCAGCAGAACAAGCTTAGAATGGATACTTCTGATTCAAGAAGCAAGGCTAGTATTGGCAGTGAGGATATTGCAGCACAAGCCTGAGATCAGAGAATTTTCCCTGGTGATCCTAGAACCCAGCAGGGTCCAGCAGCTATCACAGCACCCAGGCTGGGGAGGAGGGCAGCGAGCACAGCTGCACTGCTGCCACTGCCACTGCACTGGTACTTTGCTATGTGAAGACATGCATTGAGAACATCTTCAAATATTATCACCATTGCTATTATTATGAATTATATATTTTTCTCATAAAATAGGATATTCCTAATCATTAATATCCACCTGTTTCAAAATACTCCATATACAAATCACTGTGCAGAAAAAAGAAGTGATAGAAGTTTTAGTGTTTGCTCTAGTCAGAATCACTTCCCCTCCCTCTGCAAACACCTAAAAGGGAAAAAAAACCAGGCAGGTAGTTGAAAATCTCTTCAACTTTTTTTCAGGCTATTCATTCCAGACACCTAAATTTGAAATCAAAATAGTTCCTACTTTTTGAAAACCCCACTTTTGCCAATGGAAAACAATTACATTTGCAGCAGCAAATTTGTTTACTGTAGAGTCCCACCTTATCAACAAAATCAATTTTTGGGAAATAGATTGAAAAAATAATTTAAGTAAAAAGTCTTCAGCCCAACGGTTGAAGAAAATTCAAAAAAAATCCTCTTATTTATTTTCTTTTAATTCAGAAGAGCTTAAAGTTTGTTTTTTTTTTTTTTTAATGCTTATTTTAGGTATTTTTACTCTGGAGTGTCTACTTTGAGATTCCTGAAAGATAACTCATTCAGGGAAATGAGTGTTCTTCGGAGTCAGAGTAGTTATATTAATATTAGGCAGTGCAACAAACTCTACAAAGAAAGTTGGTCGCTTCAAACTAAGAGTAGGAAATTGTATTTCTGCATGAGTTTATACCAACAAAGCAATTCATACTTCTCTGAGCATTCATCTCAACTGGTTGATATTTCACCATTTTGCTGCCACCAATTCTTTTCAGTCTTGCAAAGAAAGTTTGAGACTCTTTATTGCAAGGTCCAGTTGGTGTATCATGAATATCAGATTCATCAAAAACACTGTCTTCTTCTGCTGGAGAAAGAAAAAAACATTATTATTCTTAAGAAGATGCAATTTCTTGAATGAAAAGCTGTCTACGTAACAAAACCTCAGCTAGTTTCAGCTAAATTGAAAAATGAAGTTGGCTAGAAAATTTGAATCCCAGGTTTAATTTGTCATTCTTATTACACCTTAAGTTAAGGTCTGAAAGAAATGAAAAATGGGTTACAGTGCAACAAAAGCATAACAAAGCTTTTACCATTCTAAGTGTATCTTCTCTACCAATAATAATACAGATTCTTTAGATGGAAGAAATACACTAGACTGGGACACTGACTTGAGTAAACAACTTCTGTAGTGCTCACTGAGAAATGGTAAATTGAAGAAGATGGAAATTAGTGAAAGAACTACAAGGTAAGGAAAAAAACAGTAAAATAAGAACATGAAAATGGAAGAAATAGATAATGTTGGGAAGCTGATAATGGTAACAGTAATAGAATAAGATCTAAGAGTATGAATTATGAAATTACTGATCTAAGTAGTAATAGTAAAACATTATGCCCTGATTTGAGACCAGCCAGCCGAAAATGCAAAAGAGAAAGAAAGATCCAAATCTATTTATCCATCCAAAAAAACCTGTGTCATTTATATGAAACAGCTATTAAAAAAACAAAACAAATTTCAAAAAATTAAAAAAACTATCGTGTGGAATCATTCTGTAATTCTACATCCAGTGATTCATCTCCAAGGAAATAAAAAACACAATTGGGACAATAAAAAGAACCAGAGCACTCAAAAGAAAAACAAAGTTGGTCTTGTTTATTGTAGCAAGCAAATATGGAGAGGAAACACATTTGGTGTCTGGGAGTGAAGGGGCAAATCAGTCAAATAGCTAGAATGGATAAAAAAACCAAAGACCTAAATGAGACATAAATATCTTCAGTTCTGAAATTGCTGGGAAGCTGCTAGTACATGTGAATATATGAAGCTGCCACCTAAGGGACAAGATACCTAATTGAAATTATGAATCCAGAAAAATTAATCAAGGTTGATAGTAAGAATTTCTACAGAAACTGGCTTTAATAAGATTACGCTTAATGTCACGTCCTACGTGTAACTTCTTCTTCCCCTTACCAAAAAATGCTTTTTGCCACAAGATCCAGCATCAGTTTCACAGCAGTCTGTACACTTGATCCCCACAATGGAGTTTGGCAGAAAAATTCGGAAAAAAATCAATACTGGGGACATCTATCTTCAGCATATGAATTCTTGCTCCCTGACAACAAAATCCTCATCTGTTCACTATCTAAACACCACCTCTGATGATGACAGCAACACACACACTACCTGACCAGTGATTAAAAAAGTCTTTTAGAAAAGGTGAGAAAGGCTTCAACTTTTTAACTTTTTAAATTGTATTTGAAAATACAATTTCCCCAGGCAATTGTATTCACTGCTTTTTGCAGGTGAAAGAAAACTTTTCTATATCCTCCTTTTTCTGCAGCCCTTCCACAAAGGAAGAGAACAAGCCCTGTTGTTAAGTCAGTATTTACAGAGTAAAATTTGCCCATTTATGGTCCTTTACCTCTGTGCAACCCAAAGCCCTTCACAACAGCTTTGGTAAGCAAGTAAATATTATTCTTCTCACTCTAAACACAAGGAAACAATGCTGAAGTGAGACACAAGGCCACCCACAGAACCAGCAATGGACAAGCTGGGTACTTGGGCACCTCAATTTGTCTTTAAAAGGTCTCAGAATAAATCCGGAAAGTTAATGCACTCTATAACGCATTAGTAAGTCATTATGAATTAAGTCATTAACTTGTCTCAAAACACAAACAAAATTCAAAGTAAGGCCACAGTTGTCTCTTAGCCCTCCACTAACAATACAAAATGTCCAGCTGAGTGAGGTTATGCAATATGTAGTTTAAATCCACATTAAGCTTGCTTTAATTTTCTAGAGCAGAGTAATAGGGTGTTCAGGTAAACAAAATGTTGTGCTCTTGTTTTGCTGTACATCTTTTCACAGGCAGCAAGCAGCAAGATAGGAAAAGGTACTGACATGAAAACAAGAGTTTATTGGATTTTTCTTCAGAAGAGTTTTCTGCATACTACAAAGACTATTTGAGAAGGAAGATGTAAACAGCAAATAAGCAGCTAAAAGGAAAAATAGCTGAAAGAAGGCTACAGAATGTCAAAAGAACATGCTAATCATTAACACTTATTATGTAACTAACTTCACAAACCTACAAATTACACTCAGTGACACCATGGCATTTGAAGCCCCAAGCTTACACCAGTTCACACGATCACAGCACCTCTGCTACACCTAGCAAGCACATACAGAGCTCACAATCAGACACAAAGTAGTGAACCATTCTTCTACCTTTAGACATCCACCTACACATTTGCATTAACCTTGTCAACTTCAGTTCATTTAAAGAGAAAAGCAAACTACAGACTGAAGTCATAGTCTTCTCTTTTCTGTATCAATATTTGCTACTATTTCATGTTATTACAAAGTTAAGTCAGAATGTGGTGTCACACTGGTTGCACACATTTTGTGATGTAGGATCAGCTAGCACTGCCATAGGAAAGGCCAAGAACTATCCAGGCATGATGACTGAACCATTATGTCTAGGACACACTCCCCTGAGAGATGCGAGACCACTGTGCTATGCTCAGCCTACAGAGGAGCTTTTACTATACATGGCAATCCTGGCCAGGTAAATCCCACTTCAGACTCAATTACAAGTATTATGTTCTAAAGGTCAGACCATATTTACCATTCTACAACATCTGCAAGACTTAGTGAATTAAATCAATGACTCTCATACAAATCAGAGTGTTAAAAGTACCTTTCTCCTTTTCACTGTATCGGCTTATGTTACTGTTGTCACTATACAAAGGACCAGCAGTTGCATGGGGCTTGCAGCTGTGATACTGAGCGTTGAGGGTATTGACTGTGATGTGGATTAGGTGAAGTACAATCTTGCTGATTTCACAGTCTCTGTAGGGGTACTGTTCAGCAAAAGAGAAAAACTTCAGCTTAAAAACTAACTTTTCTCCTTGAATAGACATTCAGGAAGTAAAACAGAAAAATGACAATAATATTATCAGCTGGATGCCCCTTGCCTTCCCTTTATTATACATTTCCAAATATCTCACAAGAAGTAGGACTCTTGTCAGTTTTCTAGAAAGAATTATTTTAATAAAATATCAAAAGTCCATATTAGTAACATTTAGTGTCTGCACTTCTTTGTATGCCCTACAGAATTTTGTTAGGCATATTAAAAGTATTCACAGCTCCATTTCAGTGCATAAATGCATTACATTTTAACAGCATTTCCTAAAAAGCATCACTCAACTGCAGAATACAAACTGCTGAACTGACACATTCCTCCATTTAAAGTCACTACTGTTTTGTTAAAACTAATTCTAAGTTACTCAAAATACTCCTCACTGGAATTTCATACATAAATTTTCCTATTTTAATATCCATATTTTCCTTTCTCTGGCAAACACTTGAAAAACAATGAAGGCGGAAGAAGCACAAAGTCAGTAGCACAAACTAAATCCTAACTATTTCAGACACTGACATTAAATGCAGTGAGTAAGTATATCAAAGAAAAATGTCCTTTACAGTTCCATTCACTTCCCATGCATTTAGGTTTTCCCTGTAACAAATTTCAAATTGAAGTGTAACTTTTTATGTGGACAGTGTCTTGTTAAGACCACTCACCTTATACAGAATAACAAGCAAAGCCTTTAACCACATCTGCCGAATGTGAGGCTTGAGGGACCAGAGGGAGCAGCGAGGAGGCTGCTGAAAGTAATGCCTTAGCTGAGGACAAGTGCAATATTTCAACACCTGCACCACCAAGGGAAGAAGATGTTTTCCCAGGTTGATGTTATAGTCCATCACCTGTAAAGAACATAGGAGTTACCTCACCAAAATCAAATCCACAGTTTAAATTTTAAGATACACTGGCAAGTTCATAAAATACATTATGCTGAAATAGCTTTGTATTATAGCACAAGTTGATCATGTGTCAATACACAAAACCATATTAAATATATCCCATGTTTAACAGACAGGATGCACCTGTGAGATTTGGGGGTTGTGCAGTTTGGTTATTTGGGGGGTTTGTATTAACATTTTAACATTGTACTGGCAATTTTCCTTTTTTTTTTTTTTCCCTCAATATGCTTGCACATTAGGCATTAGGGTTTTTTAAGCCCCAGGTTCTGGAATCAGGTAATGACACTAGGTTCCCACTCTCCACTGAAGGTAAGAGTGCTTACTATTTCTGCAGGAAGTTTATGCACACAAATCCTAAAGGATCCAAGAATAAAGCAAATGAAAATTATCTTGCTCTAAATAAAATGCTCATCAATCTTAAGTGGTGGTGTTGCTGCATTCAGGCTACTGTGATTATTGTTAGTCACATGCCTTGCCTCCATCATGACCTTTGAAGAGCATCATGCTATTTGGGGCCAGTGGTTTTAATCCTAGGAGTGATTCAAAAGTGCAGTGAAGCCATATATTCCCACTATCCTGACACAATTGTGTTTCACTTGAAACTGCAATGCCATTTTTCATAATCTTCCTATCAGTCGTCCAACATGAGCTATTTTTAACATCACACATGCTGAAATCAGCAGTTAAACCAGATCATAACAAGGCTCCACAAAGCCCTTGTGGCTGATGCTGCCCTGCACTGGTTGACATCCAGAAAGTTGCAGCAACAGGCCAAAGCAGCTCCAGCACAGCTCCCTAGATCTAATGTGCCCCTGCAATTTCAGTGGACTTACTGAATTTTATCAGCAGCTAAACATCTAAACAGACAGTCTATACTTCTTCTATTTAGTTTTTATTAAAACAAGCAGATGAGACTAATTTACAAACCCTAAACTCATGGTCTCAAGTTCTCTCCTGAACAAGCCAACTAGCAGCTTTTCCCTGTAAAATTCTCCAGTTTGATGTGCAGCTGTCTCAAACACTTGTGTTGCATGTGTAGAGCTGAACAGATGAATCTCGTGCTCATCCACGTAGGGTGAGCCAGACGAAGATATGATTGATAATCACCGAATTTGCTCCTACCCCGTAATGCCGTGTTCCCTCAGGGAGCAATAGTTACACAGTACGGGCAGGAGAGGCTCGTCCATAGAAAGCAGCCAGAGCGCTGCCTAACGGAGCAGGAAAATAGGGAACGAAGGAATGATGGAATGAAGGAATGAAGGAACGAAGGAATGAAATAATGAAGGAATGAAGGAACGAAGGAATAAAATAATGAAGGAACAAAGGAATAAAATAACGAAGGAACGAAGGAATAAAATAACGAAGGAACGAAAGAATAAAATAACGAAGGAACAAAGGAATGAAGGAATGAAATAACAAAGGAACGAAGGAATAAAATAACGAAGGAACGAAGGAATGAAGGAACGAAGGAACGAAGGAATGAAGGAATAAAATAACGAAGGAACGAAAGAATAAAATAACGAAGGAACAAAGGAATGAAGGAATGAAATAACAAAGGAACGAAAGAATAAAATAACGAAGGAACGAAGGAACGAAGGAACGAAGTCCGCGGGAGACGCTGCACAACAGCGCCACTGCGCGGGCAAAGGCCGCCACTGCAGAGGAACCCGGGCCCTCGGAGTCCCGAGCGCTCGGAGCTTACGGTGAAAAATACTGAGACATTTGATTTTGTTGGTTTTTTTTTTTTAATCGAACAGTCCACTCGAACCAAGCTTGAAATCAAAATCAGCGATTCAGCAAGCCAACCTAATCCGGAGTTGACGGGGTAAAGCAAGTATTTATGGCTTGGGAAAGAAGAGCAACTGAAATAGATCTCCTAAAAGCTCAGTACTAAGTTTTCACTCTGTGAACACATCTTCGGATTGCAAATGGTATTTCTCTTGTAAAAAAGGTGATTCCAACACAAAGCAGCCCTGCAGCTAAGAAAATAATTCTCTCAAAACATAAATCAAAGTTGATGTTTGCTGCAGAGAGAAAAATCCTGGACTACTAAAGCTCTCAAACTCCTTTTGACATCAGAGGAACCAGGATTCAAATGGTGAATCTGGCTCACACAAGACATTTTAAAGATGGAAGAGAAAGGCAGGGGCTGATATTTACAGCTGCAGTAAGGACTACTTCTGAAATTCAGGGCAATTGTAATCACTGAAATGTGGGCTTCCAAACTTGGAAAACACATGAAAAACATAAATGTGGAAGATGCTGCCCTGTGATCTGAACTGCCACTTCCAGACTCTCAATACAAGAGCAACAGGTCTGAATTTCCTTTTATAGTCATTAATTCAAAACTTCACAAATGAAAGATAATTAACACAGCTATAGTGCTCTGGGACAACAGAACACAATGCATCTGCAGCTGCCCAGTTTGCCTTAACACCATCTATTTTGCTTCCTGAAATATGGATACCTGACATCTCCCCAGCTGTGAAAGTTGGTATCCAACTATCAACATCACATTTAACTTTGAAAAATCACTGATTCCAACACATGAACTAGAAAATCTTGGTAAGAATTGCAGATCCAGAAGAGACAAGGACAGCTGTGAGCAATGTTTGAAAGTTACAGAGGACATCAGAAAACACAGCCCTTTTGGCCCCCTAAGGTAATCCTTTATGAGAGACTGTGATAAGGAAAAAGCATTGAAGTGATGATGATGCTCCACTGCAAATAGGAATACTCTGCAAGTGCCAAACATTTTTCAGTCCAGTATCACCCACTAATCCATCAGTGGGAATTAATTGAGCCTTAGAAGAGCCTTGTGAGGTAGAAAATTATGGTACTCCATACAAGACGGATGGATGGATGGCAAGGATGTGCTTGGTCATTTATCACAGAAATACAGGCAAAAGTTCATAATGGCAATAGCACTCCCTAAGAAAGGGAGAACAGAAAGTCCTGGTGCACTGTAAGGAGGAAAAATGAGTCTGCTGCAAAGTGAAGAATTTTGAAGAGTTCACAGACCATTCACATAGGGAAACAAAACGAGAACACATGGGAGAAGAAGAAAGGAGGAAATACTCATTAGGAAAGGAAGGTATTCGAAAGCTAGTGAAAGAAGGCAGAGGTTAGAAGCAGTCTCTTATTTTTCATAGAGTGGTAGTATTTGCATGTCTCCCTGCACATAGAACTATAATCTCTTTGCCAGGGATTCAGAAACTTTAGACTACCAGTGGAAAGAAATTCTTTCAAAGACTGAAAAAGTGTTGAAGTTTTATGTAGGATTGTTGAGATACTGGGAAACAAGACAAATGATGGACTTTGGACCTGGTTAGCATAAGAGATTTGATAATAAGATCAAACCTCTTATGGCAAGAGCAAACAGAACTTTGAGGATTAAAACAAGATTCAATCAGACTGGTTTACTTGGGAAAAAAAATCATTAAACTCTGCAAGCAAGAGGTGTTGTAATAGGCATAAGTTTGTGTATGTGATTTTAACCTAAACATTGTAGTAAATGTTACTAGTCTTCCTAAAACAGTATATAAGCATTGGTAGTGCACAATAAATTCATATTATGATCACCTATCAGTCTTCCCCATCTCTCTTCATCACCGACATAGGGTTCCCTCATTCAGCCATTATTTCTACAACAGGCAGTAATAAATAGCAGCAAAAACTAGTAAGCGCCTTCACCTACTTGTGCTATCCCAGCAATAAAGGCATTAAAGCAGGTTGAAACCCGCATTTTTTGGGGTGCAATCATGAAGCATCCTTCCTGCTGATCGTAGCCAAGCAGGACGTAGAGATGGCGCTTGACGGTGTTGAAAGCTTTAGCGCTGCTGATGTCTGACTCTGCGCTGCTCTCGTCCTTTGCCATGAACTTCATCAGCACCGTGATGAGCTGGTGGACAGTCTGGTGGTCAATCCCAGCATCCTCTGGCAGCAGGTCTTTTATTGTATTATCGTTCTCTGGGGAAGGTTGTCCTGCGGGCACAACAGACATTGGCATCAGACACTGGAGAATGCCGTGTAACTCTGTAAATCAGAGTTCATTGCTCCATTTCTGCCCAAATACACCCAGTGAAATTACAGGAGACAGGCATGCACATTGTTCCTCTGTTGCCTCAGGTCCAACAGCACAGAAATACCTACTGTGTACACTCAACTCAACTCCATTTCTCAGCTTTCCCATACTGAGTGGAGCACCTTATTTCCCATCCCAGTGCATTTCCACCAAATAGAACATTATTATTCTTCCACATCCATCAAATTCCACTGCCACCAAACTCTCATCTGGTATGGTTATCAGTCTTTTCTCAGTAAACATGAACAGACATCAGTCTTTGACAGTGGAAAATGTACAAAATGGCAAGGGTAGGAAATATGAAAAATTGTACCAAATAACAATTAAACAAAGAATGAAGACTACCCCTATTAGCACAAATCCCTTAAATAACTTGTAGTACTACAATAACTTGTAAATACATAGTGTTATTTTAATATTCTCATTTACCCATATTCTCAATGTGATATGCTATTCTGACAAAGGAATCCTTTGTTGATATAACTGCATCTGTCTTAGGTTCCTCACAAGAAAAACTGCTATGTCTGTAAGTTTAAAAAATAATTTTAAACGTATATTGCTTTTTTAATTGTGAGTGAACAGAGGTTTGTTTAGCTGCTTTGCAAAGCACGGGAGATGGTTGTCATTTCTATTAGAGATAAAAATTAAAACTATGCAGCAGGCAGGAATTTTCAGATCCACTTCTATTAAGAATAATTTTCATTTATTAGTCTTACTTGGGTTAAAAGAAATAACGAACTTTATGTTATACAGTATTTTTTGTTCCAGACAGTTTTCACTGGGATTTTTTACTTAAAAACTCTCCTTCAAAATGGAAATTCTCTATCCAAGCTTTTGCTGGACCAAGATTTGCAGATACAAAAAGAAAACAATGAATTCTGAAATAATTAGCATCAGAAATAAAGCAAAACCATTTTCAGAAGTACTTCAAAAATGTACTCAAAAAGTCATCTTAGCTTCATGGACATAAACTGAGAAATAATCTTTTATTCTTATATAATATTACATCCAGGTGAAAATTTTCCATGGAATTATATCATAAAGACACAATTTTCATAATGATGATATCTGACCATATTATTCAACCCTATTTATTTTCATCTCTAGAATATGTTGTGATATTTTCAATAAAATAAGGAGATAAGACGAAATGAATGAAAAGATCATTGGGCTCTAAATAAACACTGGTTCTTCAAATAGAATTTGAAGAGTAATTAATCTGAAAATATTAAACCATTTTATTTTCACTTGCTGAACAATATAATTTAGAAGCTCAGTGATAAAATGTTCAGCTTCAAAAGTGTTTCATTAACTCTAGCTAACAGACTTCTCCTGACATTTTACTTTTCCAGAAATACTACTACGCTTTCTGATGCTCATTTGTCATACTTTATCCTCATACTTATTTCTCATTTCTCATACTTTAACCTCAGGAAAAACTACACAGTAGAATAGAGTGAAAAAAGCTTTGTTTGAACCCTGATTTGTTTGTCAAAGGTCTACTAAGTATCAAGACTATGGAATGTCATTCGCCCCATTTTTATTTCTGATGTAGAAACCTGCAAAAAAACAGAAATGGAGAACTACTTGTTTAAAACTACAAAAACTGTACAATCCAATTTAATCAATAGAGCTTCAGGATCTGGAAAACTTCTGCTGCTGTCTGGAATGAGTCTTAGGTTATATCAAGCCTGAACTAAACATCAACACAGGGTACATGTTATCACATGAGGCTGTTTAAATCCAAGCTTGGAATGCAAAACCAAGGCAGCTCTGTCTTTACAGTGGCTAGGGTAACTTTTATCCCTTAAAATTCATGTGCATTTGTATGTGTCTATACAAGGTAATCTAGATACACAAACATATCCTCCCCAACCCTCATCAAAACCTTCTCACATCACCAAACACACAGCCAGGAAATATACGGCCTCCACACCTGAATTCAGTCTAGCCTTACCTCCAAAGATTCATCTCTTTATTCATGTGTGACTTATATCAGACCCCTTTACCTCAAATTACTTTAAGGTATATCACAATGTGACATAAAACAGCAGATCAGAATTACATCCCACTTCACCATCCCAACTGTGATCCCTGTCAATGAAACTCTCTCACTGACTGTTCAGGATACTGCCGAGGACATAAGAAAAAATACATGATCCTGGTGTTTAATCCATACAGAATGCACACTGAATTCACCTTGCATTTGGACTGTGCAAGGATGCCTCTTTTACATCTAAAAAGAACAGATGAGCATAAAAACTGGTTCATTCAAGGGCTATGTATAAAATACACGTTTTTCTACAACAGATGTACATCCTCTGTTTAGGAGTCAGTCAGTTCCTTAGCTGAAACACATATGCTCAGTACTGCCAATGCAGAATTAAAAACTGAAACAAATCTCAAAAACATTTTTTTACAAACATACAAGCTTTTAGGAAGAAATAATAAATACGGAGAAGGAGAAAAGGGACAGTAATTAGTCTTCCAGTTTCCAAATAATCTGTCATATTCTGAATCATATTATCAGAATTTTCTTGAGATCAGAAGTTACTTAGCTACATGAAAAATTTTATATATACATTTTTAGTGGAAACTTTGTTTTAACCTTACGTGATGAACTACCTAAGCCTGGAAAGTAAAGTATAGAAATACCAAAATACTAAGAAAGCCACAATGTGTAACAATGCCTACTGTGAGACTGACAGTTCTTATGCAACAAAATCCTTTAAGCCCGGTACTTAGCAGGTGCTTGGTGCCATTAAATTAAGAACAATCATCCACTGATATACTAGTTTGTTGCATCGTGAGTGCTTGTTCCCTCTGTGAGCCTCTGTCAACCCACACATGTGTTCTAAAAGGAAATAGTTTATTTCCAGCTCTCACTGGGCTAGCACAGCAGGGCTATATCCTGATAATTCAGAAACTCCCCTATTTCATTTCACAGCTTAGTCAGCTCCCACAGTGACAAGGTATCTTCCTTTCAGTTGATCATCAAATAAGTTGATATATTTTGATTACGAATTTTTATCTGTTGGACATATTCCAAG
This sequence comes from Taeniopygia guttata, assembly GCF_048771995.1. Classification (NCBI taxonomy): domain Eukaryota; kingdom Metazoa; phylum Chordata; class Aves; order Passeriformes; family Estrildidae; genus Taeniopygia; species Taeniopygia guttata. The sequence continues at coordinate 49,603,813 of NC_133030.1, read as the reverse complement.
TTTTGAAGACAGAACATGAAAATATCTGAATCTGACATCTTTTCACTTCCAAATTATCAGTCTACACAGCATTCAGAGCAATTGACTGTCAGTAGCCACAATTATTAAGAGATTACTTGGATCCTGCTGTGCTACCTATTCTACAGAAGCCTGACAGAAGGGTGACATCTTCAGAAAATGTCAGTAAATACAAAATAAGGGACTTGAAATATCTATAAGCAGAGGAGATAAGTGTAATTAATATACAGTACTGACAGTCAAAAGCATTCTGTCTGCTGTCTTTAAAGCCTGAAAGACTCAAAGATCTGTCTCAAAACAAGTGACCCATGGGACCAGTCTAGCAAATATTTACTTGTGGGCAATCAAACAGAGGAGGGCGAGGCACTGCTGGCATAGCTGACTCCAAAGGCTTATTTACAACTGGAGTCAGCTTTCAGTACAGATTGAGAGCAAAGCTTTAATTTACACTTTTTGGAACCATGCTGAGATGTGATTCAGCCTGCCATTTAGACAACTTCCATCTTGTGTAAGTTTATCTCATGATTCAGCAAGAAAGTCAGAGTTAGAGCCTTCCTTTTCCTGTTCCATCAAAACACACCTCCTTTGTCACACCCACCTGGTGTTTGCTCTGGTGTTCCTCCAAGAGCTGGTGCAGACTGCTCATGTCTGGTCAAGCTCACAGCTTTAGAAAAAAAACAGGAGCAGCTCTGTTTAATAAGGCAGCATTGACATCTTACACTTAGCTTATATTCAGTGCTAGCACATTTATGTTCATTTACTCATGCACTGTTGTCAGGCTGTAGGTGTAACTGCTTGGAACATGCCACTTGTGTGCCCTACAGATTTTGTGCACCATGTTCTATAACTCTAATTTTCTACGTCATTTAATTTTGCAGGTACAAGAGCCAGCACACAAGAGTCTCTGTGCAGCATCTGTAATCAGTCATGAATGATTACCTAAGAATCCCAAAATATTCAGGGGGACTGTGTTGGAAAGAATATATATTGCAGTGTTGGAAAGAAGATTACCTTTTAAGTTAATAGTTCACTAGCACCCAGGTTCAAAAGTTTTATCAGGTCCCATTATATGGGTAAGAGCAATGTAAGAGGCCCAATTTGAATATAAAGATTAATCTGCATTTGCAAAATTCTCTAAATGAGAACAGCCAAGCTTCATCTCTGCTTGGAAAGGCACTCCATACAATCCTATGTTTTTCCAGCACCTAGGTCCCCCTGTAGAAGCCCACAGGAAGGATGTGTTGCATGGACATTGTTTCCTTAACAACAGAATGTTGAATATATTCAAAAACTCATTTGAGACATTAACAGCTGTTTTTAAGACATCTAGCATATGCTGCTTGCACTGATTAATAGTTATGATTAATAAATATATTAGTAATATAAGTATGAGGATTTTTTCTGTAAAATCTGCTTCTATTTAAGACAAAACTACTGCATATTAGCCACAAATAAAAATTAAGATCTAGAAAAGACAAACTAGTCTTGGAGCATTTTATCCTGGCCTTTTAAACAGACATATCTAGACACAATTTGTCTACATCTACTTTCTTTGTCAAACTCATTAACTTGTCATTAACTGAGTAATGCCCAAAGCAGTCAGAAACTGACGGGACAAATACTGACAACTCCAATGTGTACCCATCAATGGGATACGATCCTGGGGGAGAAGACAGAGGTGTGTCGCAAAAACATAAATAGGTACTCAACGAATTTTGGTGGTTAAGGTTTCCGGAAGGGAGAGCGCTCTCTTGGACTCGGCGGGTCCCTTGACGCTGTCCCTCAGGGAGCGCACGCTCTTCTGGCGGTTCCGTGCGAAACGAGCCCGCTTGATCTTCCACATTGCCGCATCACTGAGGTTGGCCACATTTGTCCGGACAGCAGTGATAGCTTTGCAAATGCAAGGACCAAGTTAGGATTCATTCCACAGCACGGGGAGCTCCTACTGCTGCCAAGTGCCAAATGCAACTGGGCCCCGGGTCCCACTCGAGCCAAGAAAGTTTCAAATGAGCCCACGGGGTCCACCTGCAAGGTACTCATTTGCATGTTCTCATTCTGAAAACTGTAAAACCCCAGAAGGCATAACTGTGTTTAAATAATTATGCTGTTTCTTGGTCAAAAACAGATTCTTGAAGCCAAAAACTGAATTTAAGGCTAAGAGAATATAAGGTGCTCCCTATTTAAAAGGGTAGAAATCTCACAAATATGGATCACATTTAGTGTACTCATACCTAACCATGGCCTCTAGTTTTGCCTTACTAACCTCCTGTTCTGCCTGCACCTACCATCCTCATTTTGAACTCAAAAAACCTGTGAGTATTTGATTATGGAGTTACAGTGGTGTTATCAGCAATATCGCTGCATGTCTTAATGGGATCACCAATACTTTTCCACACTCATATCTATAGTGCACTGGAACCCCTTGAGTTTAATCATCTGAGTGACTGAAGTCAGTGAGTCCATCCTCTACATCACCTATCTATTTGAAATGGCAAGGAGAAAGGTTAAAAAGAAATCTAAACATTTTCTTCAGCTTAATTTAAACCACTCCAAAATATTCCTATTTAAAGATACTGCCCTACATTTGCAGCCAGAGGTGTTAGAAACTAGTGCCCAGACTCGCTCCTCAGTCCACAGCAGCAGATCTCAGCACTGGGTCAAGCTACTCACATATGGAGAAGAAAACACCTTTGCAGTTCCATCCCTCTCCTGTGGAGCAGTTGCAGCATCTAGACCTTTTTAGGCACTGGGCTCCATGCAAATGTAGAAGGAAGCATTACGCTGCTGAGGGAACATGCAGTGTTCAGACAGCTGTTCCCATCTCCACCAGGAAAATCAGATGGAAATAGATCTGACTCATAGGCCACCACTTGGGTTAGGAAGTTTTCAATTATTCAGTATTCTAAAAAATTATGCATTAATTAATTTTTAGTGTCTCTCTAGTGAAAGCAAGATTTGGCTTCTCATTAAGAAACCAAGTATAAACAGGACAAACATTTAAAAACATTTGTCACTGCAAAAATAGTTAACTGAGCACTGGCTCTAGGGGTCCATGTATCTCTATGCTGTGCCCCACACATTGCGGCTTTTTTGAGGGTCAAACAACTCCTAGGGCTCACTTTGCACAGATCACCACAGGACAGGGCTGGCCATGATCTGGGACTTGAAGAACAGCAAATGTGACAGCATTAGAACTTCTACAGTAGAATAAGTGGGTTAATGTGGGCTGGAGGTGCTCACAGAACCAGATCACAATTCAACCAAGGCTGGCAATCACATCCTAGTGAAAGCAAAACACAACACCCAAAGGTGCAACAGAATACAGCCTAAGCTGTATTCAGGAAGTAAAAATTGCTTACTTCAATTTATATTATTTTGACCTGAAAGATTACTTAATTTCAGAGAATTTATATACATGAGACCTGCAACTCTCTCAGACTCTTGCCAGCAGCTAAAATTCCAGGCTTGTAAAGAGTGATCAAATTGACTTGGATTATGCTTACTTGTTGGGAAAGGAAATTCTTTGTTGCAGTCCAGATGAAGCTGCGCCTCCAAAGACAGGGTCTCAAAGCGATTCACAAAGAACTCCCAGCTCAGAGCTGGGATATCTGCTTTTAGAAAATGAAGTAGCAAAAGCTTGCTAAGAATTGTGGGCCTATCCTTGACAACTGTGTCAAACTGGAAATCAAGGCAGAGGCAGAGACCCTATAGGGGGAAACAAAGAAAACAACACATAACTGAGATATGAGATCTCTTAAGGATTTTTGAAATAAAGGGAGGTCAAAGCTCATAACTTCTTCTGTCAGTTAGAGCAGGATCAAGGTTTAGCTCCTTTTTTCTACCAAGTCCTTCAAATCAGAACTAACGCTACTGATATCAGAGGGAGGTAAGTAAAGACATAAATAAGCATCATATTTGGAATGTAGAATTTTCTAAGATTCTGAGTAATACAAAGGTACAGGCAAAGTTCTATCCTACTGCATATTTGGTACACAATATCAAAGTGCTTTGCTCATGCTCCCCATCTGAGAAAAACATTACATTTAGGTAACTGGATAAAGCTCTTAATTATAAAAGAATTAATCACCCTGGTTAAACAAGGGAAAAAAGACTACATTGTGAAAGGCATCAGAGGCACTTTGCCTGAAAATTCTTCTGTACATTATCCGCACTAGAATTTTGTCTGGACTGTCAAGATTTAAGCTTGGTAAGAAAGCCCACATATTGAATATGGAAGTGCAGTATACTGGTCTCATTGAACCCAAGTTCAGTAACAGGGTCATTGAACTCAAGTTCTCTGGAAACTATTTTGAAAAGGTAGCAAATGGAATTAAACTAGCAAATATTAACAGCTTTTTGTAGGCAGTAACCCTGAACTCTTTAAAATACATATTCATTCTATTCTCCACAGAACTAGAACTGAATTGTTTTATGAGATTTATTTTTTTATCTTGCTTTTCTCACTTAGGTATCTGTTTTGATTTAATCATGTGAATCCTGACTAGCAGGCTCTCTCACATTCATAAAATTACATGTCTAAGTAAATCTTTAAAAGATCAAGACCATGTTTGGTTTTGCTCAAATACATTTGCTCAAATATATTTTCTGTGAGCTCAGCGGGGTCTCATAAGACTTAGAAATTTATTTTTTTAATTGAAAAATACCAAATTATTTTCAAAAAATCCAAAAATCATTTACAGTTTTCTACGACAGCAGTTCAAACACAATAATCCTTTGCAGTCATCAAAGTATTTACAGTTGGACTCAATCTTAAAAATTATTTTTTCCCATGATTCTAAGTTGGGGTAGGGCAGTATCATTTTGTGCATATGTGAAGCATCAAGACCAATAATGCTTGCCTAAAGAAGTATTAGCAGTGACTGTGATACTGTACATATGAACTCCAGGTGAAAAGCCAGCTTCCCATTGGAATGTATTTTTTCCCCATGTAGCACACCCACCTGTAAAGCTGGCCTCTTTATGGTGTCAAGTAATAGTCCAGCTCTTGTAGCCACTGCTGGGTTGACATCTTCCACAGCAGTCAGGAAACAGCAGAATGCATGAGCCAAAGAGTACTTCAGTAGGTGGTTTTTTGTCACAGAGTGAATATCCAAAAATCTGCACAACACAGCCACTTTCTCAACTGTAGCAGCAAGACAAGAGGCACATACATTTAGACAATGGTTTATGCCCTGATTAATACACATTTCCTAGAAATAAGCACAGCTGAGAAAGTAACCATGAAAAATAGCTACAAAGATTTATAATTTTGATTTTTATTATCCAAAATATCTCATTTTCTCATTTATTTTACTGCACACTGTTGTGTCATAGTTTAGCACTGAACTATCTGCAAAACTCTCCAAAGCAGCAAAAAGATCATCATCTATTATATGTCTCCTCAGTTACTGCAGAGAAAGCTCTACTTCTTTAGAGAAGAAACAAAGAGAAAATAGAGTACATTTCTCAGGCCTACCTGCTTCAAATCTCATCTTCCAGTCTTTACTGTTGAAATTGCTGTTTATGATTGTCCAGAAAATGTCAGCTCCATGAGGAAGCGAAAGTGCATGAAGAAGAAGTGGGACTGCCAGGGAAGAAAGCTGAGAGAATTCAGACTTTATAACTCCCCATAAGCTGGCAAGACAAAAAAGAGCAAGCCTGCTTATAAAGACACTCCCTTGATATCCTTTCTTCTAAATGTAAAGAACTTTGCATGAACATCTCTATGAGCCATGCTGGGCATTTATGTGAGTACTCTGGAGTGGATTGTAGTAAAAACAGAGTAGGAAAACAGAGCTACTTGCAAATCTTCAGCTACAGCATATTTTATTTCAAATCCAGGTTCAAATATTCCTCACTTTGAAATACTGCATTTTGAAAGAGCTTGCCTAGTTCAAGAAACTGCCATGGAACACAGTCTATGCTACAAATTAGGAGTTCCAGCATGACCAGCTACACCACATAAGCCACATGAACTGTCTTGACACAAAAATCATGTGTATCCACAAATAACTAAGAAGTTGGATATTCACAGTTTGCTGGTATAGATTCAAGACAGATTCTCTAGGCTGCTAAAACCCTAAGTCTTGGGAAATGCTCAGCAAAATTGATACAGAGCAGCTGTTAAGTGCCGACAAACAAAAGATCATATGCTGATGTTTACTCAGCTACATTTCTGCAGAAGTCTCCTTCTCCAAAGAGAATCTTAAAATGCACAGAATTTCAATCCAATGCACTCTGAGTGAATAAACTTCCTGTTCCTCACAACAATAAGGTGAAATACTATTGTTGTCTCAGCTTCAATGCTAAGGCCCTATAAACTGTGTGCCTGCCTTCAAACATCCTTTATTTTATTTTGTAGATTCCAGGAAGATACATCAGTCTCAGGTAATGGTGTCATTGCATATGAGAGACTCTGGCTCATTGCAAAAGAGGTGGTTCACAATGGAGTAGCCACGATGGACAATGCAGGGTTACCTTGACTTCATTTACATCTTAATTAGCCTGTGCAATAACTTTTATACAGGTTTCTTAATCTTTCTATACTTCTCTACCACTCTTGTTAATTTTCCATAGTAAACTTGCAAATTCTTTGACACTAACAACAAATGTGGAGAACTAATGAAGTATGAAGAGAAAATGTGCAATAATAACCCACCTTGCAATCAACATGTGATCTTGAATATAGGCAAGAAATTGTGGATGGTCTTTTCTTGCTATATACAGGCATTCCCCATGAAGACACAGGATCTTCAGACAATTCAGCATATTAAAAAGAATGTCTGGTTCTTCAAACCTTGACATTTCCTGTGTAAACAGATGTTTCTCTCTCAACACAATGACACCACTTCACCAACAATACAAACTAAACTAACAAGTAATCAATGTTACCTGCAATATAGTGTATATGAGCTTCAAGGTAACTGGAAGTTGCTGATAACAAAACTTCCTTTCTGTGTCATTCTTTATTGCTGTTAAAAATGTAAGTTACAGACAATATTAAAATTCTTTTATCTGTGACTTCAAAACTAATCTAAAGAATGTTAAAGTGATGAGAGATAAATTAATTCTAGGCACATAAATCCTGCAGTCAGCAAAGTCAGCATATCATGGAATGTGGCATCTAATGTTTTTGCTACTTTATATGCTCAAAAAGCCAAGATTTCTTTTAACATTTCTGGGAGACAGTCACAATTGCTATCAACTTATTTACAGCCTATTCAATTAATATGTTGAAAGAATTAAATGCATGATAAAAAAAGTTATTGTGCACTTCTGGACTTGAAAGACTGCTTGCATTGTATATGCACTGCTGGACTTGAAAGACTGCTTTCATTGTATATGAGTATAAGCATTTCTTTTAAAGTCTTACTACAATAACCTTTTCAGCCTCTACTTACCAGCATTTTCTGTGGTTTCTGTGTGATTTCCTGGGTTTTCTCCATGCTTTGGTGCTGATTTGTCTTCCTCTTCTCCTTCAGTTCCTATAATAAACTCAGGTCTAGTATACAGAAGACTATCCTCGAGGTTATCTGTGGGCTCCTTTAAGAATATAATAAGTTAAATTCATTTCTTGATGTTACCTACAGACACGAGGCCATATCCTGCTGACTAAGCTACATTTGGTGTGACAAACGGAGCTCAAATGAGGCAGACTTTTAGTTCCATGTACATTTATGCACTCAAATCACCTGCATATCTAATATTTTGCATCAGCAAATGAATACTGACCAAAACAAGGGGTGTTCCTGACACTGACTTAACAGAAACTATATATGCATATTGGAGCTGAGGTGGATTCAATCAAAGGGCCAATACTTCACCAAGTTTGTCATCCTTGCCTGAAAGGAGTAACACACAGGAGCAGGGTGTTTCCTGCACTACTGCGGAGTTACAGGCTTAGGGGCAGGACCTACCTCAACCACTTTTACATTGAAAAATGTAAACTCCAGGCTGGAGTTACTTCTGCCAGCTCAGGACATTGTGATATTTATGTTGCAAATTTCAGGGTGAATTTCTGGAAGTGTCCCAGCACCCAAAAGACTGCACTGCTCACTAATTCTCAGTTGAGATGAGAATCTGTACTGAAGGGGCATGAGATGATTTTCTAGCACAAGTTATTGAATACCATGTGCAAAATATCTACTTCTAACATACACATCAATCTGAAAATTTGACACATAAAAAGGCATCGTTATTCCCTCTATGGAAGAAAAAAAGCTAATAAAAATCTGCTACTAACATGCCACAGCAAATGAGCATCATAATAAATGGAATGATGCCTTCTTCTCAACTACCAGATGGAACAGTTACATATAATAGACATCCAGCTTAAAATAAATTCATCAGACCACCACCACCATACGAAATTCTTCAATTCTTCTGAAAAGCTACAAAGAAGTTTAGTGATGACTAGGGACTGGAGAGTATGTATCTTGGTCAGATAAAGTTGGATACTCAACTTGAAGTAAAATCATTTCTCCCACAGTGCTCAGCATTTCAAACAGTCAAGCTCCAACTAAGGCTTCTTCACTTGACAACCGATGCACTCAAAATCATTAATCATTTTGTATCCACTCCTTTCTTTTAACAAAAGGTAAGTATTAACACTTCTCTTTTTGAGACACAGTAAGATTGGAGTGATGCACATCCAAAGTGAAATAGCACTTCAGTGTTCATGGAGGAAGAGTTCATGGCAAATTAATATTGCCATCTTCCCTGGATTCCTTGAAGCAATTCAAACTTAGGAAATTTTACAGTTCAATAGCATTTTGTTTTAACCTCTCGAATCCTTTGTGCCAAAAGTCAGTGCAGCTTTGCTCCCTTGAGCACAGTGGAATAAGAATAGTGAAGGAGTTTCAGCACACCAGTAATACACACCCTTTCCTGCTTTACTTACCACAAGCCTGATTTCTTCTTTTGGAGCAAGCTGTTCCAGCAGCTCAAAACCCAGCTGGTAACACAGAATGCTGGACTGGCACAGACCACATTCAACTGCTTTTTCATCTTTCTGACAGGTGTGAGAACCACCCCAGGGTGCCTGAAACACATTGTTTATGATGGATATTATATCTTTTGAGATGCTGTTCTCTAAGCCCAAAGTGACACCATCATCCTGGAGTTCCATCTGAAAGAAAGTGAGAGGATTATTCATTTAAAAGGCAGAGTACAAACTGTCTGCCTCTTCCTACATTTCTGCTAGTTTTATATTACAGTGCTGGGAAGAATCTGAGATAAACTGTAACTCAGAATTTTAAATTGCCACTGGTGTTGAGGCCCCAGCTCAAACAGCTAGAGAAAATAGACAATTTCAAGCACAGAATCCATCAATTTTACCTGGAGACTGTCATCCAAAACACCTGTCCTTGGATTCACAATGTAGAAATCTAGCTATCCAGAAATTATGTATCTAACCTAAGCTTATCAACAAATCTCTGTCTCTAGTCTGTAAAAATAAACAAAGCTCCAAGGAAAAGTTCCTGTTACTAGCGTCAGGTTAGTATCTATCCTGAATGTGAAGGTATCTAACTTCTTTGAACATGAACCTATAATTTCTATAGACATAAAGACAGATGGCAGCTGTGCTGGGATTCAAATGCCTTACACTTCATGCCAGGCCCTCAGCAGAAAGATAATCAATAAAGGAGAGCCAAAAGTGACTACAGAACTTCAGTGTTCCTTCCATGTGCATGTTTTTCTTCTGCAAGTACCTGCTTCAGGATTAGATCAAACATCAGAATGAAGCAATTAAGATTCATTTCCTCATCTTCACACTCAAAATCAATTGTTTTTCCACTAGGATGTCCAAAATTCTTGAAAGGGCTGTGAAAAGGACTTCGTATTGGACTCCGAAATGGGCTCTGGAAGGGGCTTGGGAAAGGACTCAGCACGTTGTGCTGAACTCTGCGCCCGGGGTCAGAAGCAACGCTTACCTGAAAACATAAAAAAATCAACGTGTCCAAGTGACTGTTAGACATTTAAGCAATCTCATTCTATAAGAAAATGCTAAAAATAGCAAGAACTCTGACAGCCTTGCCACTCCCTTGTGTAGCTTTTTTTTGCAAAATATACATGTGTCCCTTATAAACACCACTGAACAATAAGATACTATGGAAGTACAGGAACCATATTCTGCCCAGATGATACAGTCTCTCAAGCTAAGTGGCTGACATCCATTATGTTATTCCTACTAAGGAGAATTTCAACATCAAAAACCAAACTGAAAATTGGTGCAGGCAGTAAAGCAGCCATCAGGTTACAATGATCTTCTCCATAATCCATGGACACTGGCTTTAATAGCAGGAGGCTAATAAAAGAGCTCACCTCAAGAGAACTTTGTTAACTGAGGTTGTACCAAGGATACAGGTAGCTGGAAATGAGCTAGACACAAGGGCAGTAAGAAATTGTGTATGTCTGCACTGATTTATGCACACACCACAGCAGGCCAGCTAAAACACCTTGAGAACTTCTAGGCATTGCAGGGAGACACACACACTTAGATGACACACCAAGTCAATTTTCACACCAGCTACGGTCTGAAAGACCGGACAGTAAGTTTAATAATTTTTTGTGCTTAGTTTAGAAGTGATCATGGGCTAGGTGTGGCAGTGCTCTCTGCAGAGCTGTATCAGAAGACTGGCAGACCATGTCTAAGGAGTTGTCAACCACCTAGATGTTCTAGTTCCTTAAATCTAAAGAATCAGGTCTTTCAAGCAACCATGTTCCTGGTGTCCTTGAAGCACTTCATCCAAACTACTGGGAAGTTAAGTCACATCAGACCAAGTATGTGTAGTACCTACATATTTGTACATGTTTTCTTCCAGACCATAAGCCTTTGACAGACAATTTTTAGATCAAATTCTGCATCTCTTGTGTTTGGGACAAAAAATGCAGGGAACCAGAAATAAATTCTGTTCTCTCACCCTTTCAAAACATACCCTGGCCCACCAAATTCACACCAGAATACAAAAGGTCATTCTGGATGACCAGTTGTCCATAATAGTTTGTTCCTGATGGTTATTAATAGAAGGTGCAAAGAATAAAACCACTTGGAAAAGATACTGAGTTCCCACCTGTGTTATCTTTACACTTTTATATGATAATTAATATTAACTGAAGTCACACCAATTTTCTTTCATTTTCAAAATGTTTGTTGTTTTCAGCCAAATGCTGCCATATTGAAAGATGATTTTTAATTATTCATGTGGACTCTATCAGGAAAACTGTTATCAGCACAAAAAATAATCAGGATAAATAACAGTTACCCTCCGAGCTGCAAGATTTCCTGCCAGTTCACTGACTCTTGATTTTCTTTGATTTGCTAATTCTTTTACAGAATTAACTCCATCAGAAAACATGCTGATTAGCAACTGAAGAGGAACCACAATGTCTAGTTCAGACAATACCTAAGGAAAGCAATAAATAAGAAAGCATGAGTTTCGAGGTGGATCACAAACACCAGCTACTTTATATGCATTTTTGTAACATCATTCTCAGTTCAGCAAGTTCTCTGCATTTAATTTTGGGATTCAATGAGGTGAGGTGCAAGCTCAGATTTCTGTCAGAATTAGGGCAAAATGAAACAGGCATTTTCAAAATATTTGCTGGCATCCACTTGGTGCAGCCTGAGATCAGTCTTATGCCCAAATACACAGAGATGTGAAGTTATTCTACAAAAATATTTCCATAAAACAGAAGTATTACCAATACTTGAATGAATAACTATTTTTTTATTATTCCTTAAAATTGAATTCCATTTTTTATTCTTAGAATCTGGTCAGAATGGTAGCCTACAGGTGTCAACATAGTGACAGGATTGTTAATTGTATATCATTTGGAGAATATTCACAATCTATTATGCCACCGACACTCAGATAAATATAAACTCATTTGTACTTGTCATTAGAGTCATTAATTCAAGAAAAATCAAAAAAATCATGCTTTACTAAAAAACTCTGTATACCTAAAAGCTTGAAATTATACTCGGGTAAATTGGTCTTTGTAGAGGCTTAATTAAAATAACCCTCAGCAGGAAAGAAGCAGTAATGGAAAGTACAGGTATTATTCCAAGGTGCTGTGGAAAATTTTATATCCTTTCTGAATTCATTGCCCTCAGCTGACATGACAATTCCTGTATCTCCATGTCTCCCTGTAACACTGGGTGAATGCCAGTTTTGTGGGCAAATATAGGACAAAAAGGGCAAGAGCAGCAGAAAGCTTGGTGGGTACAGAGCTAGTCTAATCCAGCTCATCATATACAGAAACAACTACAGCTGTTTCTGGAGTCTGGAATTAATTTTGGAATCTACAGACCAATTTCCGTGGAGACTAAAAAGTAATGCTGTAAAAAAACTCAGCCAGCTGAATGGCCCTAAAGACTCAATTGACAACAAAGGTTTTCTTTAAAAATGGATAAACAAATTCCCAAGCTTCCATTTTTAAAGAATCACAAAATCATTTAAGTTACAAAAAATCTCCAAGATTACCAAGTGCAATCTTTGACTGATCCCCACCTTGCCAGCTAGGTTATTGCTCATGATGGGTTAGCACCACTCGGGGTCTTTCTACCAACCATCCTTATATTGGAGCTAAGCAAAGGGCAGAAGGGGTGCATGAAACTCAGAACAGCAGATTCTTTTTCAAAATTACCAACTTTTTCAGCATGACTTGTCAAATAAGGATACTTACATGCAGCCAGAGCAATGCTTGCTCTTGCACAGAAGATGGATACCCTGTGAATCGACAGCTAATAAAGCCAAACATCTCCTCCAAGGAGAAAGGGAGAGGACAAAGCTCAGTGTCAAACATTTTGCTGAAAAATAGAATAAAAATGTAGCATCACTGAGTTAGCATGGCATACACTGTGTGAGATAGAACAGGAAACTGGTAGGGGGAAGCTAATCTTACTTGCAGCCTCACATTCCACACTGCTGATACCACCTGCCCTGACTATACAAGCCCATCTCAGAATTTGGTGATGCACCTTAACAGTTGACATCACATATGTCCAGTTTCATTTGATAGCAGTATCTTTTCCAACACCCAATGCAAAAATTGGAAAATTTCTCATCTCACTAGTCCATTATTCCACGCTTGCACTAAAAAAAAGTTTACGGCAATATCTACAAATATGAACTTACAGTCAGTTTCAGTGCCCTGACAACAGTTAAGAGGCAATGTGAAGTTTTACCATGAAAGTCATAAACCAGACATAAAACTGTAACTCCACCATCATTCTTATTCTGGTGTTTCCTTTGCTCAATACAGGAAGATATCAGCTAAATACAGCTCTAATCCCTGCCATTTCTCATCAACTGGACAGGAGGAGAAAGATGGTCCTTCCAACATGCTGCAGAAAGCACACTAAAAATATGCCTTGCTCACACCAAAGAAGCATCCATGTAGTTGGCTCTTGACACAAAGATATGGGGGGCAAGAAAAGAAAACTGTCCCAAAGCTTAAATCCTTTAGTCTAAACATAAGATACAAAAAGAAATCCAAAGCATTCACTCACTGCCATATATTGCACACATTTTTATTAGTTGGCACCATTTTACAATGCTAAAACCCTCAACAAACATATGCAAAACCAGAATGATTCCCACATATGCCTACGTACCTCAGCACTTCCCGAAACTCTTTCAGTTGCTTATCAGGCACTTCTGTCCTTATGGCTTCCAACCATTCTGGCATGATGCACTCCCACACCGACTGGTTTATCACGTTGTATGGAATCAAGCACAGGATTCGATTCAGCCCTTCTTTCAACTGGGTTACAGCACTACACGATTTGTCCCAGTATCCACCAACCTGTGAGTATTTCCAAAAATCATTCTGATGAACAACATTTCTAGTCCCTGTAACTTCCTCAGTATCACAGATTTGTTCAGTGTGTTTTAGCCAGGAAATTTTTGGAGGTCATCATTAAAAACTTCAAGGCATAATTTAGAATTCAGGCATGGAGCTACATTGTTTTTTCCTTTTTAATTTAACTGACAGCACACAAAGGCCTTGTCCAAGACTTAAATGAAGTTTGCTCACTTCCAGGCCATGATACAGTGTATTATTATTTATAATTCTCAAAACGGCACAGCTTTATTTGGTCAACTTGCACCATCAATTTTTTGCTCTGGGCAACTTGTTACAGTGCAGGGTCTTTACTTTGAGAGACTTGGTCTGTACAAAATGTTCTCTCATGGGTGCTTGTTTAGGGTTTTTTGAAGAAAGGTTCTCAGTAATGGAAGCAAAAAATATGCTTCTAAGTACATAAGTAATTGGCATACAGAGATTAATTATTCTAACTGACCTCGGCTCACATCTGCTGTTCCTGACTAATGGCTCTAGAGATGCCTGCTGTTTTGGCAGCAATTACTGGTGATCTCAGCCAGCAAACTATTTTTCCTTCATTCATCACAGCTAATTTCATGGCTATTTGTCTTAGTGTTCAAGTGAAGCTTTGCAAATCTGGCAAGTTTTTGGTCTAGTCTTAAGTATTGCAGTAGGGGGTAGCAAAACTCAAAAGAAGGGTTGGATCCAAGAAAAAAATCTGCAAGAGATTACAGCATGAGGTTCAGTCCTTCCTTCTCCCCTTAACCTCAGAGCCATAGTCTCTTTTGCAAAGTTCCTTACATTCAAAGTGTCCATCCACCTCTCAAATTGCCCCAGCTGACCTACGAGCCTCCCAGCAGCAATGATTACTGAGTAAAACCTGTCCATGCTGGTCTGCACATGTACAGCAAACGATGGTCAGTTCATGTCTGATGATACATCACGTTAAGTCTTTATGGCTTTCCAAGTCTAGCCACTTAATTTTAGGAAACAAGTCCAAACATGTTCTCTAGATATTTTTCAGTAAAAGAAAGTCTTACAAAGCACGACTAAGTGGTGAATTCTGCTTCATAACTAATGGACAGAAAATAATTACTCTTTTTAGAAGAGGTTGCACCAATGGTTACACTTAGGCACCCTGGATAACCTTCCAGGTAAATCTCTCTCTCTCCATCAGCAACAAGGCAAACCATGTCAGACTGGGATCCTGAGTCACTCAAATTAGGTCTCTGAAGTTAGCATCAGTATTCCCAGAGTTCCCTTCAGTTACAACTATGTGATTCCATAAATCTAAATTCACAGCTGCAGAGATGAAGAATGCAAAGAGGAAAGAAACATCACCAAAGGACAGGCTTACATCTGGGAGTAGGTAAATGATACTTTTTAGCAAAGACAAGTTTGGGTACTTCAGCAGCATAATGAAAATGTGCAGCATCAAAAATGTACAGTACCTTTCAATACCTATAATATTCTTCCTACCTGCCTTCACATCAGTGTAAACAATGCCTACTTCCTAACACAGTAAAGCTAAAAATGATGTGAAAAGGAAAAATTCCCAAATTCCACTGCTCCCTCTTCCACTGAGATTTCTTTGCCTTGTCAGAGCTGGGAAAGAAAAGGTGATTTTACTTAAGACCTTAATCTCAGTAGCAAATAAGGGAGCCTTCAGATAAATCATTCTTACCCTGGCAAACTCCATTGGCTTAGGCAGGAGGCACATAACCATGACATCAAACCGGACATCACAAACAGTCTTCAGCCACTTAGTGACAAACTGGGGCTTCAGCTTTTCAACCAGGCTGCCAACTTCATCATCCATCATGTAAGCTGTAGAGTGAAACCACTGGAACACCATGCTAACCAGCCTTGCTAAACTCTCTGTGGGTGTATTCTCACTGGGAGTGCAAAGGCTCACCTGGAAGAAACACAAACCAACTTTCATTTCTAGAATTAAAGGTGGGAAACGTTTTGTCTACTATATTTTGCATATTCTCAGAGTTATGAGGATGCAGATTACATAGGAGACAAATGAGATGATCAGTTTTAAGTAGAGGTCAGTGCAGGACAATTGACAAAACCTTTCATAACCAGAAAATAACAATATAATGGGAAAAAAAAAAAAAACAGGCATTGATTTTTTTGTTTACTTTCAACACTGAAAAAAAAAATCAGAATAGAGTGCTTTGACAAACTTTTTTGTTTGAACTTTAAAATTACTTTTAATTTCAGAAGGTACTGCAAATCTAGTAAAATATATGATATACATACACACAAGAACTTCAAAAATTCTGAAAGAAAATGCCTACCTAATGTAATTACTTTGCAAAAAGATTCCCATCTTGAATTTTTTTCCTCATTTGGGGCATGAATATGAGTCTTAAGTCCTCGGAAATTCACACATAACGCTTAACATTCTTCACCCCTTCTCCAAACTCTTTAAAATGATACCTGGACTGTAAAGCTGTCACAAATCTGAGACCAAATTTCTACCCCAGTTCACAGGCCACCACACTGCTGAGCCTTTAATTACCTGATGTTTGAGCTCTTGGTACCGTCTGGGTACAGGAGACAAAATTTCAGGTCAGGCTGCTGCCCTGAATGCAAGGAATGGGTGACAGAATTGAGAAGCTATTGAGAAGCTCTTTTAGCCACCTATCAGCTATTCACTGTCATTTCCTAGGGAAAGCTGCGCTCTCAGCACTTGGCAACCTGAAATTGGTGACCACTGCCTCATAGCACATGAACAAGAGAGCAATGTTTGTGTCATATCTGGAGAAAGAAATTACAGCTCTCCTGCCCAGAGAAACCAGAACTCATTTTAAAAATGTTTTTCCTCCATGATTTTTCTTGAGATGAGGCAGCTATCAACCCTCTTGCCAATTCAAAGTACAGTCTTCTACTTCATTGCAGGTTGATGTTCAGGTGTTTGCTTCCTTGTGCTTGGCTCAGTTGAGCATTAACTCAAAGGCAGTATCCGCCAGCAGCCCTTTTCAAAGGAGCTCTTGACCCCTTATCCAGTTTCTGCATGAAAGATAGCCATTTTCTGAAGGAAAACAGCAAACCAGGATTTCTCACAACCTATGTGGTCATCTCTGTGAATACCCACTACAGAGAAATCAAGAGATTTTACAGGAATAGAATGGAGACAGTGAGTTCTTCCTCCCTACCACAGAAAGGTACACTTTGAATGTCAGGGATGAGGCATGTACAGTGAAACATAACCTGTTCTGTTTGCACTTAATTTTCCTTCTGGAAATATAGACCTTCAGTCTTTATAAAACATTATTTGATACAGAACAGATGCACATGGCACAATAAAAAAAATAATGTTTTTTATTCTAAAACAACATTAAACAACAAAACCCACAAGATGTCAGCAGAATATAAAGTTTATTCATGTATTTCCTTGAAACTGCAGAGCAGCTCTTTTGGTGCTAAGGAACTCCACACCTACCACCCTGCCATCCAGAGATCTCTGTTTAGACAATGGATGAGAGGTCCTGCTATTTGCCCACCTGTCACTGGGTGACTGAAGAGAGAGCCTGAAAGGAAAGGTGGCTTGGAAAGAGCCTAAGAAAGACAATTTTCCTTAAGGAGAACTGCAGAATGCCATTTCTGAGGATCTGTCAGGCTGCAGCCTGGCCTGCTCACGACCTACCCAGCAGCAGACCTGCTGTTTTGGAATAATCTCTGGTAGCTGCTGTGGAGGTAGAACCCAGGGGTTCATTCTGTCAATCCACACCAGGTGAATGGAGTACACTGACATAACTTGATCAAGCTGACTGCAGGAATGAACAGCATCCCACTAAGAATCCTCCAGCTTATTCAGAGGTAAGAGAGAAAGCTCTGCTTCCAGAAAGTCATGTTGAAAGCTGGAAGGTGAAAAATAGATTTTTAGGGGACAGCCTTTTAAAGTGAAAACAATGACACTCACCAGGGGGCACTTGTGAACAGAAGGTGATGGCAAATAGAAAGTCAACTACAAAACTGAGACTGAATAATTCTGTTATACACTTCGTAGCAGAATCAGCAGCTCCACCCAAACTAGTTACGAAATATCCATGTTTGACAGCTTCACAGGACAAATTTTTGCTTACAAATCAGAATAAGAGTCCAACAAAAGCCAAGAGGTGAGGAAAAAAAATAGAGGTAAAATAGACTTCAGAAAGTAAAGGAGAGGCAACCAAGAAGAAAGAAAAAAGCACAAATTTCTTACCAAGAACCATATTCCAAACTGGCTCAGGAGGCGTTGGTCATGCTTGTCATCATCTTTATTATCAAAGTCTGTGTTGTCCAGGGAGTGATGGGAAGAGGAGAGGCCCATCTGCCTCCTTCGGTTGAGTTCATGCTCCCTCTGCTCTGCATGAAACTCTGCTTCTTTCAGCAAGCTAGAAAACAAGCTTGTGGTCAGTGAATGCACCTTTTCTGCAGTGGATACAGGCATCTAATCAAGTCTAACTAGATATACGATGTCATCACTCTCCTGAAACAAAATAACATCAAATCCTAGGATTCTGGGCTGACTTCCTCATCAGGACAACACTCACACCTGAGCCCCTCTCCGCTAAAGCAGCAGAAGTTCAGTGTCTGAACTATCCCAGTGAAACTGCAATCCACCTTGCCGAAGGTCTGCAGGAATCTGGACACCACAGCCTGGTGCTGCCTCACTACCTGATGACAGCTTCCACCGTGCAGACGAGCTCCTCGGCGCCGCACTCGCGGGTGTTGATGGGGGGCGGCGAGGTCTGGTACAGGTGGGTCTCTGCGGCCGCGCCCACCTCGCTGTGGTGGTTGGAGTGGCACCTCTTGCAGTAGCGCACGGGCCGATTGCCGTGGCGGCCGCAGCAGCCCGCCGAGAAGCATGTGACAACTGCTCTCCTGACGTGCGAGCTGCAGTTCTGGAAAATAAAAAAGCATTTGTCAGACCGCAGGTTATCGGGGAAAATGGAACCGAAAACAGGGAGGAGAGCCAGCACTAGGGAGCTGGCTCAAGTGTCGGCAGTTTCCAAAATCACTCTGTCTAAGCACAACTGTGCGCAACCTCCAAACATCACTGACCTTTCCAGAAAGACAAGCTCAAGGCTAAATGCAGAGCCTGGACTTAAATGTCACAGTTGCTCCTCTTTTGAAACACCAAACTGACATTTAAATCATCAACCTCAACCTCCTGACTTGGAGCAATCTCTAAATTTTACAGTAGTTCTCTTAATACCTGCTTATGCTTCAGAAGGTCTTTTTAGGTTACAGGTAGCAACACGTAGATCCTTAAGAGTGCAAAAAAATGGTGCCACCATGCCACAGTTTATGCTTTGTAAGGATCTGCCTTATCATAGGAAACTGTACAAGCCTTTGAAATAAGCACCTGAATTTTCTAACACCTAGTAATCCAGCCCAACAGAAAAGCTTTCTCTACCACATGAGAATTGGAATAGCATCTACACTATGTTCCTTGCTCTTAAAGTCTTATCAAAACACATTAGCTGGTATGTACTGCAAGCAGATTCTTTTTGTCAGCAACCTTTTCAGAGCCAAGCACTGAAGATTTTCAGTCCACATATTTTTAAAAATACACATTTTACGGTATGATTTTTGCTCCATTTAGGATTAATCCAAGGAGATGAGAAGATATATAAACGCTTAAATTTAAAATTCATCTCTTGTTCTATCCTCTTCATATAGCAGAGTTATAGAATACAAACAGAGCTCAAATTGCATAATTGAATTGCTTTACTAATTGCCACTTAAACTAAAACCTACAACTCAAATCAACATCATCAGTTTTAACAAAAAGAAACCTGCTGCTGCTGAATTATTTCCATCCACCAATAAATGCATTCATGGATACATTGTGAAATTTTGGAATGGTACAAAGAAGAACACACTACACAGTAATGGAATGATATTACACACAACATCAAATCATGCCCCATCACACAAATGGCTGAATCTTACCTTCTTCTGACATATAGCAGAAATTTCAGCTGTAAGGGGAAGGCATACAAAACATGAACACAAAGTGACGGTCTTTGTGGTTTACTACGGCAGCCACGGGAAAATGGACATCCTGCAAGGAAGTCTCTGGGCTCAGCTTGTGTTTCCAGGTACTACTGAAACCCCTAAGCCTGCACAAGTTAGGACACTGTACACTTACACCTGTGGCTATTTCTATTTTGAAATGAAGTAACAGCCTTGGTGCATTAAGTGTGGTGTGCTCTGCAGCCCATCCACCTTCTGCTTACGCTTCTGCCTCACAGACAGCCTTATAAAAGCACACCTTGTACCCACGGCTGTGCCATGCAGGAGACATGGCTCAGGTGGGCCGACACTGCTCGGGAAAGCTCTTGGCATAAAAGAGTAGTGAATATAGACTAACAATGCCAAAGCAGCCACTATGTCTGGCCCATAATTTCAGAGTGAAATGTCTGCAGAATCAACCTGTAAGCAGCAGCTATTCGATCTGTTGCCCTGGCAACATATGACTCAGTAAGTTTAAGGGGCTGATTAAGAAGATGTGCTTCCCTTAAGTAAACAAAACATTCTTTATCTGGGTAATATTTCAACTAAAAGCAGACAGCAAGAAAATCTCGACTGCTTAAGAATTCAGTTTGCAAGGCAAAGAGAGAGGCAGTCTTCATTCTGTCCCTGGAAGTGTTATTTTAGATATGCTGATTAGTCTATCAACACGCTTTGTCTGCATTCTAGTAGCTTACAAAATATCAGGTCTCTCACTGGCAAATGGACAAGAATTAGATCAATGATTGGATCATCAAAAATATTTTACGTCCTTTTCTGATATGCTTTGCAGTTTCATTTCATAGATTTTCAGCAGCTTTTAGAGCTTTCAAATCAGACCCATGTTACTGGAAGAACTAGCCCCATTTTTTTGAACAGTACTGTGGGACACAAATACTTCTTAAATACTTGGCTCCAATTGTGAATGCTTCAAGATTTGACAATCTCTTAAATTGTCTCTGTTTCCTCATACCTAAAGAATAGCATAGGATTTCAGATGGAGGATTAGTCAATTCTTCATACTTTAAGGACATTAAGCAGCATTAGATACAAACTGCCTTAAACAAAAAAAAAAAAAAAAAAAGCCACCCAACACTTTTGAAACTTTTGAACAGAATGCAGCAGTTCAAGTAATACAGTATGGAGAAATATCAGCATAGCTTTGTACAATTATGATTAGCTTGTACCTACCCTTAAAATATCTCTTACCTTGTGGCAGAAGAACATCAATCAACCATTCACTGTGATCCCTGTAAAAATGTATTTGCAATTAGCTTTCTTTTTATACATATATATACATGGATTTAATTTTGCACAGAGGAAATTTAGATAAATCAATGTGGTAGGAGTGCCATTATTCTGAAGCTGCTTTTTTCAAAAGTAATTTTATAAATTGCAGATTGATTTACATTACATCTCTTTGTTGTGCCGTCTTACTGTAAATTACCACTTTGACTTTGGCCACCCTGTTCAAGGTTTTCAAAAATTACTTTTGAGACCTAAATTTATCAAATTAAAAGAGAGTGCGCTCTGAAAGTGTGACAGCTAAGAAATGGTAGTGAAGAATAACAGATGAATATAGAAAAGAAACTAAAGTACCAGTACTGTTTTCTCTGTGTGTCCTTAGAAGCTCTGCTTTACCAAATTCAATTACTTTTTCCTGCAGCTTTAACTCAATGATGACTTAAAAACCTAGATGTAATTGCTTTTCCCACAGCCAGTGTGATTTAAAGTTGTCTGAAACTGAGGAGAAAAACACTCCTTTAGGTTCTGAACTATCTGTAACCTTGCTCATTTGAAGTAATGACTGGCACTGACTGTAAGTATCAGTAGATTTTGTATACTGATGCAAACCAAAGTAGCAATTTAAAGGTAAAAAAGTCAACCAAAAATGAAAACAAAGTGAGGTTATTTTATTTCGGAGTACATTCCTTCTAAATACTGGCAATCCTGGATCAATTTCTTTGATCTCTGTCGCTTCATAATATATCTTAAGAGACTAATCTGAAATACATGTTACAAAACATTAGTGAAAGCTCTGTAAAAGAATAGATATTTCACTATAATGCTCAGTTTTAAATGACAACTAATGGAGGGGGACAAAAAATGTTTCATAAGCATAAGCTGGTTCATTAATGAGGTTTCCCTATCATAGTCAATGCATCCCACAGTATCTATTCTCTCAGAGATCTCAAATTAAAAGCTCCATTTAAGGTAGGTGCAAATGCTCATCATGTGTGGTAAATATCTGAGTGGCAGTGTGCTCCTTATATTTCAACAGGCTTACCTATATGAATTATATGCTAATCATACTCCAAAAAAGCAAAACTCCAGAGTTCTGGAGTCTGACAATGTTTATCATTTTCCAGCTCATGGTTCACCTACCCTGCAATTCTTTGGCTGCATTCTTCACAAAGATATAGGGGAGGTGGCTTATCACCCAAAGCCACAGACAGGGATGGGTCAATGCACATCTGAAACATGGAGAAGGAAAAAGATTAACATATCTGTTCATTGAAGCTTGCTGAGAAAGTTCAACATGTTAATGCTAGGACATAAAATGTAACACAGCTTTGATATGTGCTAAGAGCATTTAGTAATGAAAGAAAATACTCGGCATCTGGCATACAAGATCTGAAACTATTTCTAACAAAGACAGGGATGTGAGAGCCTGTAAAAAAATAGGACATATTGCAGTACCAATATGATCGCTTTCTGAAAGACGAGTACGTTTTGTTATATATCACATCACATATTCTCTATATGCTGCTACTTTCTTGTCCCCAAAGAGACAGCACTTAGAGGATCCATTGTTTAGGACAAGGTAATGGAAAGGTCTAGATTTTTCTATCCAAAAATGCCTCTTCCAGCAAAATCTAATTTTCAGTCATCACAGTTTTCAAGTATAGAGCACAACTGCAGTGACAGAACAAAGACTCACAGTTCCCTTGGCAACAGAGGTCCAGACTTTGTCCTGCATTAGCTTTTATCCTTTCACATAAGTCAATTACAGAAAACAGTTACAGTTAACAGCCAGTTCCATACATACTTGTTCAAGTATTTTGTATTACAAAGGAAACACTGAACACTGTATCTTAACCACTGATCACTTTTACTCCATTGGAGTTCAAGATTTATAAATAAAGACAAATACATTTTGAATTTTTCTCATCTTTGCTAACCAAATCATCTCTTTAGGACAAAACAGACTGCATTTTTCTGAGTGATGACTGATCAAAATTGATTCTGTCAAAATTAGGTTAACAGAGCACTCAAAAATATTCAGGTACTTAATCTGCAAAGCTTGAAACTGTACTTTTTAAGCATTTTGCTCTATTGTGTTATTAGCCTGGAACTAGTGACCACTACAACATGAAGGAAAACCTTTCAGCATTTTTCCTGTGAGAGAGGAATCATTGAGAATGACTGGAGTGGGCAGGAAGGTGGTCCCTTGCAAGATTTCCAAGATAAGTCATATCACAGCCTGTATACCAAGGTGAACATGGTATACAGGAAATAATGTTTCCTGTATACAGTAATATTTGTGCACATTTATATATATGTGTGTGTGTGTGTGTATGTGTGTTCAGGAAAACATTTACATGGATTAGCCAGGAGCCAGCTTAGAATTTTATAAAGTACTTTACAACCATAGCCATGTTTAATTTCAAGATTTCCCACACTAATTGCAGGAAAAACCTTATCTTGCTTTAGGCAGCCAAATAGCACATTCACAAAGGTGTGGCCCCTTGGTGCCAACAGGCTTTGCTGCTCCTTTAGCACCTGCTTTTGGTCACCTGCACAGCACCACAGCACACGGCTGGGGTCGAAGTAGAACCTCCCCCACCCAGAGAGCTGGGTTTGGCCCCTAAAGTAACAGCAGTACCTTCACAGCGGGTTTGTTAATCGCATTATGGCATTCAATGTGCTGGCAATGAATAGGATTCCAGGCTGCAAAACCAAAACATGGCTGATTAGTAAATGAGAAGAGATATTTACATTCTTTGTGTCTAGCGGTCTCAATTGAGAACAAGATCCTCTTGTACTAAGCACTATACAAATATGAGTATGATACAAATAGCCACTCCTCAGGAAGCTTAATAATTACCATAAACAACCTTGAACATACAGGCCTCCTGAATTATTTAGAATGTAATTTAAATGAACCATGGATTCAGCGAGAAAATGAAAAAAGGAAGACGCAGACATTCCTGTTGCAGACACTTCTTGATCTCACCAGCATCTTGAAATAATTAACTATCCTTCCACTCCAGGAGCAAGATGGTAGGAGTAGCTGAGTAAATTCAGTTACTTTCCCAGGCAAAATGCAAACACAGCTGAGACAAAGGAAAACTAGTCCAGTGACAGAAGGAATACTATCATGATTAGTTTACAGACCTGCTTGCATGGAAGAAGTGATGCAGAGCAGTACATGAAGAATTTCTTTTTTTTCTAAACAGTCAAGAAAATTTATCAACCCTCCGGTAGAAGGCTTTAGAACAGATCAGACAACTTCTACCAGGAACATTCAGACTGCGCTTGAGTTGATCTAGGGGTCTTCTAAGGTTTCTTCCAACCCTTCATTTTCCTAATTTAAAATGTCACATTCTGGTCCAGAAATTTTAAAAGTTAACTAAACCTATGTCATATGACAGAGACTAACTGAAACAGGTTCAGACAGACAATCAGGAAAAGCAATGAGTTGTTGCTGGACAACAACTTCTCGTGCCCCTGTAGTAGCACTGTCCCATCAGTATCTCTGGGGAGTCTGGCAGACAGAGAACTTTATACCAAGCACCTACTCCAGCTGCGTTCCTGACTTTGTCCCCGTTTTCATCCTATAATCAACCTTGAGAATGAATCCATTATACTAACTGCACCTGACATCACATGACTTTTTTTGACAGTAACAGCCGGATAAAAAGTCTTAGCAACAGGAGCAGTGTTAGCAGCTGGCACAACAAAAGCAACCAAAGCAATAATTGAAAGGAACATAAACCAGAACTGCTGGGAGGCCCAGGCAGCAGTTTCACAGACTATTTGTTACAAACACAATATTTATTTCTTCTCCTGTTCAGGTTTAGCTAATATTGTGAGTAAGATAACCTATTTACTAGCCATGATCTGAGTTTTTATTTTTCATAACATCTTTTGGAAAATGCAGATAAATGGATAATGCATATTGTTATGAAAGTACAACTTATCAAACAAAAAGAGTCGCAATATATCACAAAACTGTAAAAATGTCACTTTAACGCTTCTCATAATTTATTTATTTTGGCCTACAAAAAACCAGCTGCACTGACCTGTGTACTGAAGTCCTCTGTACTCACTGATTGCCCCAGGGGGTTTTAAATTGGGCCAATAGTGAAATAACATCTGTACTGCTGGAGGTTTAACTTGAGATGGTCCATAGGCTATTACATATAGCAAATCCTAAGGAAAGACATGTACAAAATGTTTATTTTTTCAAGGTAACACACCACAATTCAAGATATTGTACTTCTGTCCAAAGATAGCTGAACACACAAAATTAACACATTTCATGCCCTAAGAAACTTCCTTTGTATGCTCTTAGAGACAAGATTAGATGACCAACTTGAATGCTTCCGAGTTTAATCAGAGGATGCAACAGCAACTACCCATCCCACAGTGCACTAATTCTCTGTCTAGTCATGGAGCAAAGAGGTGAGATACAGATAAATAAACCAGATTTACAGCAGATTCAGACAATAATACAAATATTTATTGTAAAAGTCCAGTCCCACATGAACTGAGAAGCCTGCTCATTATTAAAATTTCCACCCACTGGAGCCACAACCACAAAGTACTTAGGAAACAGAGCTCTGTCCTATAAAACATGGAACTGCCTCTAAACTAAAAATTAGAGGGACCTTCCTCTCCATAATCCAGAGGGAGGACTGGAAATAAAGATCATTTACAACTTCCTGGCACACAGCCAGTTCAATTTTCAAGCCATCTGGTTTTTATTACTACCCAAGCACAGTAATTTCCACAAAGTATATATGATCATAAACTTACTTTCCATACTTCTTGCTTATATTTCATTAGACATTCCAGTAATTGGCAATGATACACTGAGAGAGAAAAGACAGTATAGACTTAATATGGACAAGGAAACTCAGGTTAAAGAAGTGATGTAAACAGCTGATTGGCTCGGCTTTGTCCATCCAAAACTCTATGCCTCATTCAAATATTTTTTATTTTAAAGGGCTTGCTAAAGAATCAATGCCCTGAGAGTCATCACAAAATATAAGAAACTGAGTATTAGTAACTTCTTTCTGTCAAGAAATGCAGGAAGATGATTACCATGAGGGTACAGCTTTTTGCACAGCAATGGAGATCTTTTTCAAACACATCTAGTTGAAAGATACCTGCTGATTCACTAAAACTTTGTCCCTCTGTCACAATGTAAATGGGTATCTTGTCATTCATCTTGAGGCAGCAATGGAAGTCACATGTAACTATTATTTCCACATATACAAAAGGCTATAGGAGCCACACTGTATCAAACAAATATGAGAGCCAAGTGAACTACTTTAGATGTCTGACTTCCCAGAAACCACAAGGCAACATTTTTCTCTGACGGTTTGAACACAGAAATCACAAAAAAACAAAGACAGAACATTTAATGAAAAAAAACTGACTTCTGCAAGCAGCTTTTAAAAATGGTGTTCTGCTTTTATTTACCTGTATAAAGCAAGCTAGGATGATGTGACACTCCACAGAATGCAGTGTGGGGTCCCTCCACACACACTACATCTACCCATCCACATAAGACAGGAGATAGTTGACAGCTGATGATCATGTAATGCAACAGCTCACTGGGGTTCAATACTGTTTCAATTTCGTTATGTGATCCCAATGGTTTAATAGGGACTGCCTCACTTTTGCTTAGATACTCATAATTACATATAACTTCATTATAGTTCCATTAAGTCTGCAGCCAGCATTACCTGTCTTCTTTAGCAAAACAGTACCAGCTGTGAGTTCACTGATATTTGAATCATAGTGTAAGACAGTTACTATGAATTTCTGTAGTCAAGTTAAATGGTATTTCTCCCCAACAGTGACATTAGATATATCAACATGTCAAACATGAGTAGATCAGAGTTTTCAATCCTGGGCCAAATCCTATTTCTTTATCACAAAGTGATCTCTTGTCTACATAAGGATTATTTCCAGCATGATGTCCAGAAATCTCAGTTTTGACTACAACAAATCATTTTTCATCCTGTGCTGGGAAAAAACAGTATTTTCCCATAATGAAAACTTTTCTGATTTCATTTGACAATACTTCCTGACTGACAGTTTCAGAATGAACGATACCACGCTGCATGTTTACACATACCTGGGTTTGATGTGTACTGCATTGCAATCATCAGCATTGATGATGCAGACAGATTGACATGTGCTGGAACACCTTCTCGTTTTGAAGATCCCACTTAAAAGAAAGGAAAAAATAAATGAATTTTCTATTTTAACAGGAAAATCAGGTGAGAATAGCACGTAACTGATTCCAACTCAGGCAGATAAAATTCCTAAGGTGCCATATCATGTCATGAAAACAAAGCAAAAAAAAAAAAAAGTGGAAGAGAAAGATGCCCAGGTACTGATTCACAGACTGTGCCAGGTTTTCCAGATCAGTGCAACTTCATCCCTAAAACTGCATCAACCAGTTGCCTTCTCAGGCCCTCTCCTTCAGAACCCACAGACTGGTCAAAATAGCATCATTTATACAGCTAAGTGCACCTAGGCCTTGGATTGTAGGAAGGGCAAGGAAAAACTGGAGAGGAAAATGGAAAGCCTGCTGTTGAGGTGTGCTGAGGAAGGGCTGGGGCTGGTGATAGCTGCTGGTGCAGGGCACAGATTACTCCTCAGAGAGCATCTGCTAAGAGCTCAAGTTACAGCTGCAAAGCAGAAACATCAGTCCCATGGTTATGTGAACTGTGTTGAGATAATGATGAACAGCAGCACTGACAATCTTTCACCTCAGAATCTTTTACCTCACACAGAAAGTGGCTGGAGTTCCTCCTAGTCTCTCATGAAGTGGGTTACTATTAAATGCAATATATTTAGGAAAACCCTGCAGAACTTTTACATGGCAACATGGCTTTGAAGGCAAGCTCCCACAAAGAGATGTCACAAGTATCTTTCCACCCTCACAGCACTTCCCCAAGCCTGGCTGCCAGGACCCAAATACCAAGCATTTGGGATAGAAGCACAGAACTGTAGCTACCAGCTCAGTGGGCTGTTTTCATCCCTCCCATCTGGCTCTCCAACTGCTTAGACAATCTCTTGCATCCTCCCTTTTGGTTTGAATCAGAACTAAACGCTAAGGGAAGGAAAGGTTCTGCACTTGCCTTGCAAAGGAGCATATAATTCCCAGCAGGGAAAGACAAGGAGACTAATTAAAAGAACTCTCAAATAGAAATGAAGGAGAGAAGATAAAATGGAGAATTTCTTCCTTTCTGTTCTCCACATGACCCAATATTACTACAGATCTTTTCACTGCACTTCATTAATTCATTTTTTTAATCTTTTCCACACAAATAAGCACCCCCAAATTATTACAGGAAGGTGTATTTTTATGGGTTTAAATTGAAAAATACTTGGCAGCTCTAACTGGGCAATTAAATATAGCCATCAGCAAAAAAGTAGGACACAATACTAGATTAGTAAATTTAAAAAGCAGCAGACTGGTTTCATACAGAAATCTCACCAAAACTGATAGACAAAAAAGCCAGCATGACAAATGCAAATGCAAGGATGCAATCTCTATCGGGGCAGTTGGGGAACAGCATCTATTTAAGTAAACCAAGGATTCGACTCATCCAGTTATTCTGAGGTACAGTTCTAAAGATCTGAGGAGAGACAGGATAAGTCACCACACTCAGCTGTTCGTTAACAGGATACAGCACTGGGAAAAGAAGTTGCTTAATGTAAAATTCTGTTCTTAACACAAAGAGGATCTATTGCACATACATATTAAATATATCTTAGCAATTTCAATTTGCACACTGTCATTAGATGTGTCAGAGTTAATAGAGAAAACCTCACTAGAACATACCAAAAATGAATATTTTACATGGGAAAACTGAAGTCCAGAAGAGTTAGGGAACTTTTCCAGATCATTGACTGGTCAAATCAGAAAATAAAGGTGATACATTTGCATTAAATATTAATCTCAAAACACTGGACTATGCTTCTTTCAGCACCTTCTGCATGGTTAAATGGCATTACTCTTGATATCTGTACAAAAGTTGTTCATATTTTTCCACAAAGAATTGGGAATATAAAGATAAGGAAGAGACATTTTCACAAAATCACAGATGGTTGATGTTAAAAGGGACTTCCGGCCATCATCTTGGCCAATCCCTCTGCTCAAAGGCAACTACAGCAGATCTCCAGGGAAAATTGTGTTTTGAGCACCTGCTAGAATGGAGAATCTGCAACTGCTTTGGCAAACTGTTGCAGGTTTGGTCACACACAGTAAAAAGCTTGTTGGTTAAATGACCTAATATTGACCTTAATGATTCTCTCTGCAGAAAATGGTTACGTTTCTCATTACTGCTGAAGTCCCATTGAGCTTTTTGTCGGGTACATGGACAAGCATTCAGAACACACCTCAATATCCACACTGTGCAGGGACTATGACATTAAATAATCATGTGACATCTCCATGGAGAGGAAGTAAAAAGACAAAAAGAGGAAAAAAGGGCAGGGACCATCAGATTCAGTCCTAACTGTTATGGATAGGAGATATTACAGGCATAGTCATTTAGTACAGAACTTAGAGAGAAAGTGCCAAAAACACAGATAGGGAGAAAATAGAAATTCACCACAACATCATCACATTGAGAAAAATCATACTCGTACATCCAGATCTGTATCTATGCAAAAATTATGCATGTTGCTATTGCATTTATTATTTCAGGAGCAGTTTGTCCAACTGATTCTGTATTCAAAAATTCCACTGCTGGCACTGAAAGTTCTAGGAGTCTGAAAACAGTGATTTTTTAAATTAAACATCACACTTTAAAAAAAGGAAAAATTCACACCCAAACAACAGTGTAATAAATAAATAAAAATGATAGAGCTATTTCCCATTGAAAATAGTCACATGAAATTATTTTATGTATGTAAGGAGATTGATGTTCCATTACAATTCTGTCACAGATCAAATTTTGACTCATACAGTCTGATACTATTATGTGCCAAGACAGAACAATAACTAGAATGGGTTCTACTTACATATAGCCATAGGCAGAAAAGATGTGCTGAGATACTCTATAATATCCTTGTGCAGGAATGGAGGAAAGGTAGCTAATGTTGAAATCATTGTATAAGGTAAAGTACTCAAAATATCATCACTGAGAAAAGGAAGTAAGCATGTAGTAGTGTAAAAAATTGATTGGCCAAGATCTGTTGAATAAAATGAAAGAAATATAGAATCATTACAATGAAAACGTAATTATAACTATGTACTTTCTTGTTTACTAATCTAAAAAATTAATTCTATTTTAATTCCAGCTTTCCTCTCAAAGTAATTTGGGAAGATAATCACTGTAGACAAGTGAGTACACCCTCAATTTTTAAGTCCCTCCTAAATGGAGGGAAACAGCTGCTGAACACTCCTCCAAAGAGTGTGAAGAAAATATGAAAGCTACAGTCTATAAAATAATCAGTTAAAATCAGTGTTGATATTAATCATATGGTGATTAACATATGATGGCTTGAATTTAAGCAGAGCTGTTACTAGAATAAGAATTTCAAATGCACATTGTATTGAAGGCCAGATTTTGCAAAAAGCATTCTAGTCTTTATCAGTCATATTAAAATAAGAACTTTATCTTAATTACTTTCAAGAGTTCTGCAAAGTATCTCACATATACTGACTACAGGAAGTGTCACTGTATTTTTCAAACCACATGTGATTAAACTACAGATCTTGATTTCCAGGGAAACCATTGATGCTAGAAGTGGCCAGAGCTTAAAAGGATAGGAATATTTATCAAGATTATCTACACTTATTCTAATAAATCATATTGTAACTCGTTGGAAAGGATACTTAATAACTGTGCAACATTTCAAGATCTAAAGGGAAGGCATAATTTATTGTGTACCTGGTCACTGTGGAATAATCTTTATACTCTCTCCCAAATGAGAAAGCGAGCTGGTGCCTATAACCCTCTGACAAAGGTTACAGCACTCAATGAAGCCTGAGTATGAACCTGTATGATGACCCAAAGACATCAGAAGGCTTTCCTCCTGCATTTGTTAACTATTCCCCAGCCTTCAGCACATTGCACACAGGCTTTCAGTCTCACCTGTACAACTGTCTCTGTCAAGCACAGATTGATCTGTAGCTGTGAACATTCTGGGTCATATCAAAAATTAAAAGTGGCAGCCCATTTCAGTGGTTCTGGCCAGCCTCCTATGCAAGAGCCTAACGAGACCCTCAGTGCTACAGAGTGCTTCTCCTGCAATACATATTCACCAGCTAAATACACTCTTTTATAACCTGATCAGGCCAAAGCTCAGGATTGCCTTGCACAGCAGTTGTACTTACCCAAACAACATGGATTATTCTGATAAAAAAGTATATAATTTTTTAATCAATTACTAAGCTGAGGAAGAAATACATAACAAGTTGTATTGCAAAATTTGATTCTCTGCACACAAAACCATACAAAACAGCAAGCCATCTCCCCTTGCCCCAAGGATGAGTCAATCAAATTATTCCTGGCACATATTTATCTAAAATGTTCTTAAAAACCTGCAAGACAGTTCACTCCTTTTCCTGTCAATTCATCCTAATGCTTAATCATGTTTATAATATAAAAATAATTTTCATTTTAAAAATTTCCATTGCTGCTATATAAGTGTATAACTTCTTATCCTGGTCAACTATAACAACAAATAGATTGATTTCATTTATTTCTCCTCACAGCAACCTTTACATATTTTCATACGATAATCACATCTCCCTTCCATTTTTCTCTAAGCTAGATAAACCAATTTTTTTCTGTTTTTCTCTCACTGCTCACATTTTCTAGATCTCAAATCATTCTTGGGTTTTTTTTTTTTCCTGGATTCTTCACAAATAGTACATGTTTTTCTTGAAGCTAGATGGACAAATCTGAAAATTTTACTCCAGCTGAGGCTTTATAGGGCTGTTAGAATAATAAACATAATGTTTTTGGTATCTCATACATAAAAAAATGTTTACACATTGCTAGAATACTATTTGTATTTTAGCGATTTATGGTCTTCTCAGATCTACTGTTAACACTCAGAGCTCTCTGCAGTACAGCTTCCAAGCTGGTATTGCCTCTTTTTCCTTTAATTTCTCTCTTAAGCAGAGTATTTTACATTTCTCCTGTGGAGACACTTCAAAACAGAATGCAACTTGCCCCAATTACTTGAGTCACATATCTTTCACACAAAGCACATGCTAGTAATCATCTTGATAACATCTGTAAACCCAAAGTCTATCAGTTAAGTAAAAAAATAAACCAAAACTATTTAGTAAAAATTAAAATATTTAGTAATACTAGACCCAGCACAGCGTCCTGTAAGATTTCCCACTACTCTTCCAGCTGCCAAGCCACTGGCAATTACTCCTAGAGTGTTTCACTTACTCAAGTGGGAATCATGTCCCAGGATTGTCTATTAGGATGTAAAACAACACAGCAACAAAAATGTGACTAGGGACAGAAAAAACACACAAGGTGAGGCACTGTGTGGCCATAAAAAGAAAAATGTTTGCCCAATGTTGTTTGTTTTTTACAGCTCTCCATTGATTGTTAATCATTGGCATGTTATCTATTTAGGAAAAGAGTTTTTGATCATTAACTCCACCACTTCTAAGAATTTAAGTTAAGTCAACAAGTCTGTATCTTGCTATAGGCCCTGCTTTTGCAAGATCATACCATTCATTTCCTAGGGTAGCAGTCTTGGATTCAAACATACTGCTGCCAGCTGAAAGGGAATTCAGCACTTTACAGAAACAACTTTCCTCCTGAAGAATTTCAGCAGCATTATCAGATAGACAACCATCTTCCCATAGAACTATGTAAGCAACTCATCATGATACCACCGTGGAAATTAATATTGGCTAATACCTAGGGAGAATACTGGGCTACTGAATCCCAGTAGGGAAAGGCTAACAGACTAATAAACCAGACAGATGCAGAGCAGAACTTGAGGAAAACAATACAAACACAACACAGTCACAAACCCCACTTGTAGCTACTTTGAAACATAAGACAATATTGGTTTTCTCTCAGACAGAGATGCTGCTATCTTTTTTATACAGGTGTATTTTAAAGCCATCTCAAAGCACAATTACTGTGATTTTTTCTTCAATTAGATATATACTATATTCTGTGTAGAGATGGACCTTCACCAGAACACTCAATCTGTGCATTTCTTATAGGCCAGATACACATTTGCATGTTCTTTGTGCATTTTTAGGAGACACACCCCAAAAAGACAAACTGAAGTTATCTCAGCAGATTCAAGTTAAAAATCTGGGTATCTTTACACCCGTCTGTGTAATTTTTGTTACATACAATTGTATTTTAGTTACATACCACCAGCACATCACTAAAAATCAGACAACCTCAGAATTCAAACCCAAATCCACATTTAGCAAAAAAACATCCTTTATTTGAGAAAGTCAAACAGAACACTTGGATATAAATGCATCCCAGAAGCTTTGAAATCCAGATCCAGGTCAGTTTAGGCCCATCTCTTCTACTGGATATATGCATCACTCATGGATTCACAGCACTGGAATCATTCAAGGGCCTGCTTACCATGTTGCCCATGTTGTAGCAAGGGAACTAGATCCAGTAGTGTCACCAGTGTCACGTAAAGTCCTTGATAGTCCAAAGATGGGTAGTCTGATAACTGAGCATCACGACTTTGCTGGCCACGTTCAGATGGAGCATCTCGCAGGACGCTGTAAAGGAGGGAGCGAGTAACAGTAGGGTTGATGGAACTGACCTGTGGTCTTAGAGATGGGGTGAGTGGGAATGGCACAGGAAAAAGACACATGGTCATGGGCACTGTCAAATTGGAGGCATCTTGATTCTCCTTCTTCCCTGTGCGGGACAAAATGCTGTTGGGGGGACAAAGAAAAAAAAGAGACAACAAAGACACAAAGAACAGCACATTACATTGAAATGACACTATAAAACAAATAATAAAAGACCAGATACATCCCACATAAGATGCAATCACTACCAAAACCAGCATGTCTACAAATCTAGCAACCATCTACTTCCATGCTTTAAAACAAGAGAATTAAAAATTGACGTCTAGGAAAATTTCATTGCATCTCATGTGTTATCTGGTTCATAAGGAGCAAAAATATAAAAATGCATGTTTCAGTGCCCTACCCATGTTTCACAGTTAAGAAAAATTCTAAGAATTAAAAGTGTTTAGCTGTGTCAAAATAGGCTGGTATTTTGCTCTGAGATTCTGAGGATTTTGAGAGATTTATTTTTTCCCCCCTATAATCTTTTGAGCCAACTGACTGAAAACATGCAAAATATAGGTGTGGCACTTGCAGAAACATGTTTTAGCAAAGAATAAACATGTGTGTTTGTTAAGATAGTCTTAAAAATCACATGTTTATTGCATTAAAATAATGTCTGTATGTATTTTATGATACTGTTTCATGACCACTCACTCAGTATCATTTGAGATAATGAAGTTTAAACAGGCACATGGATTTAGAAATAATATATTTCTAAAATGTTAACTAAACTACATTTGGAAAAGTTATAAAATAATATATAGTAGATGGTCTTTAGCATATGTTTGTGAGCTAATGATAATGGTTGTTTATGTGTGTTTTTAATTTTGCCCACGTTTAGGGAGGAAACATTTTGCTTTATGAATACAAACACTCCTTGGGTAAATAAGTTACTTTCAAAAATCTAAGGGCTAAGCAAGCAAGACCAATTATGTAACTGCAGATCAGACAGTATGTTACCATACACTCCTGCTGTTACTTACGGTATTATTCAACATAACTCATTATAAACTAAAGGAGAGATAATTTCAAAAAATAAAAATAATTTAGTGGGTATCAAAATAGAGGCTATACGTCAACCAGCTTGTTATGTAGTTTTAAAAATGTTGCAAACATGGTTGTAAACATGGTAATCTAATTTATTTTAAAAATAAACCCCACTATTTTAAATAGAAATAAATTCTCACTTAAGCAGTGTTATATTTTAGTTATCAAGCAATTATAGGGTTAGTTCATAATCTCCATATGTGCCTATAAAATATAATACACCTTTTAAATATATTAACCCACACACAAAGCTTTTTCTCCTTTTTAAAGCACCTTTTTGCACCTCTCAGTCATTGGGATTTCCAAAAGTAGTTGCTGTTGGTTTAACTCTGTTCCCACAGTCAGTGTTAAACTTATAAAAGACAAGCCAATAGCACTAAGATTTCCACTGACTCATGAAGAGCAGAATTATATCAAGAGAGAGCACTTCTGGAAACCTCTTTTCTCTTTAACAGTACAGAAATCCCTATCATATAATCACCTCAGCAAGTCTTACCCCCAAGTCTATTCAGCAATTTACACAAGTAAGCCAAATTCTTGCTAAGGTGCTTATAAGAGAAGGTGTAATACATTTGCAATAAAAACACTTTTACAAAAACAATTATTTGCCAAGTGGCTACTATCACATGGCTACTTGGCTACTATTACATCACCCTTGCAGTCAGAGATGGCACACAGTCTGGCTTACAAAAATACTATTTTTTTCTTTTTTTTTTTTTTTTACTGTGCCTCATGTATTTGGCAGATGATTTTGGTTTCTGTTACCCAATGTCCAGTAAAAGAAACATCATCACTGTCACGGTTTTATCAGATCACCTAAAATCTAGTATGACTTTAAAAATGAATTATCAGAGTGCTGATTCCTTCTAATTTGCTTGATGTTCATTTGCCATATTTTACAGCTTATGTTTAGAGATGTGAAGGTACTACACTACATTCCTTTCTTGTCTACCAACAGATAATACCAATTACCCATCTCTTTACTTGCCAAAACATCACTCCATGTGCACTTATTTTGAGAAAGGATATTAATCCTTTCTTTTTACACTGCGCTACAGGCCCATCTCTGGATTAGATGCCAAAGCCCACTTATATCTTGATCACAGCACCCTGTTGTTTAACAGTAATAAGACTAGATCTAAATTCCAGCTGGAACCACAACAAATTTATTAAAAAACAAATTTAAAAAAACAGGCTTTTGCCTGACCCATATTTTTAAAAGGCAATAAACAGAGGAGTCAAAATTGAAAATCTGGGAAGTCCGTTAAGACCAAGATACAATTGCAATTTGCTTCTGGTTCAATTCAAACCAAGTACTGAGAATTTGGAATATCTGCAAATTGTAACTCCAAACTGAACTTACTCCATACTGAACTTGCTCTGCAATAAGGGGCAAAGCTACCAAGGCTTGTTTCAAGGCATGTATATCTTTGTTGCAAATATATCCCACAATTACTGCCTTCTTGGACAGGTTTCCTAAAATGCCTACAAGTGAAATTACATCTCACCAAGGTAGCACAATAATGACCATTAATAGCCACCATGGCATTTATAACTATGCCTCACATAAAGTATTTTACTTAGAAATACATATGGAGAATTTTCCTCAGGAAAATGCGAAAGAATAAGCTTTTCTGCGAGATGTTTCTTAAGCCTTAGATCATTCCTCAAATGAGGGAGAAATCACTGAAAATGAGTAGGGCATGAAACAAATTCATGCTGTAATGTAAAGAAATGCTTTTCCCAAAGAGAAAATTAAAGAAGAACTAAATGAGTCAATGTGCTATGCATTGTGTATGGTGATTTTATGTGATGTTTGTTATAGAAATACGGAATTTTTTTCAGTCATTCCACATCTGCTCCCCCCACCCCTGAGCTTGTAATTTATGGAGGCTGCATACAGAGCAAAGGAGTAAATTAGTCTCTTGTGCAATCATCTTTAGCCAGCAAAATGACACCACATATGAATGTGATCCAAAACAGTGGGCACATCCCACTGAAAAGAACACAGTCAGCGTGTCCATAACAGAAAAAGGTAAAAGTGTAATAAACAGTAAAATTTACTTCTGTAAAACCCAATCACTATGTGGAATTTCTCCGACTATTCCTTCATTATTTCTATGACTATACATGTTCACTAAGAACTGTTTGTCCCTAACAGCCCAAATTCATTGCATATGCTCTGTGTTATTCTGCACCATGTACTTCTATTGCTGATGTTAAACCATGTACAATGGAGTCTCAGTGTAGGAGGCAGAAAGGAGACTCAGCATGAAAAATATTCAAATAAGTTTTTGAACATGCTCTTCAGAAAGGTTCTTAACCAGTCTGTTTAGTTTAAGGGTAAATCTTCCAGAGATCTGCACACAGTGGGTGGGAGTTTCCTTCTTTCCATCTGCCACACTAAATACAGGGTGTGTTGTTTTGCTTTTTTATCCATCTTCTTTCTTAGTATCAGCAAGTGTATAAAGTTACACTGGTTCTATCACAGCACTCAGCCTTTGACCCACAGTTCAAACTCCCCAGCTACAGGGGTTTAGAATCTGAATTTGACCTTGCCTGAGTATCAGAACTCAGTCCACTTAAATTTAGATCCAAGCCCTGGCAATAATTTCTCATACCTTTTTAGTTCTGAGGCTAATCAGATCCCAGATCATGAAGGACAAAGCCATTTGTGTATCAGACATGAGTATCATTTCTGCCCCATGGGGTTCAGCATTACCAACAAGAGGATTTTGGTTCAGTCCCATTCTGAACATGAAATTTAAAAAAATGGAGTTGCTTGACTGTGCAATTGCTGCCCTGATTTCTGATCTGCTCCCATAGTTGCTAAGTATAAAGCTATTTCAGTAAGCCCAGGAACATCACTGCTCCTGGAGTTTGAAGAATTTATCAACAGGACAGGTCAGCTGTACATTATAAAAGAAGACCACAGAGTGGCAGAAAGATGTTCTGCTTTCTTTAAGCAGAACATTCTAAATCTATCCTGACCCAGTGAACTTCTGACCAAAAAGAAACATATCTCATTATAGCACTTGGTAATTACAGCTAAAAGAGAAAACATTCAGAATCAAGTCCAACTTTCTTGTTTAACAGCTTAAAGGTTCCATGTATTTAAGCAAAAGCTGTCTTGTCATAAATAATCTTACTTAAATGCAATTTAAGTGTGTGTTGTACAAATAGTCCATCATAATAGCCTGATGTGGGAACAGAGACATGGTTCAGAAGTATCTTTCGTGACTCTTTGAACATTTTTCCCACTGCTCAATACAATGAGACAAAATTTAATTTATTAACCTTCAAACAAAAAGTCCTATTGGCTGCTGTAAGTTTCTTCAACAGTCTAAATGAGGAGGGAAACAAACAGTTCTGCTCTTGAAATTTTCAGAAGTAAACAGGAGGTTTCAAGTTTGCTGTGAACAGATGTTCCATTAAAAATTATTTCTATCTGTCTCTCCTTTTAAACAGGGTCAAGAAAATTTTGATGTATCCCAGGCTCTTTGAATGTTAGAATGAACTGTTCTCATTCTTTTAAGTTTAAATTCTTGCTTCTCAACTTGTCTACATCGTAGGAGTATATGTACAAACATATGGGTCAATTGTAGTTTGTTAATGTTTCCTCCTCAAATAATGCAAATAGCTTTATTTCCAAACTACCCTTTGACAGCAGGGACAATCTTCCAGGTATAAATCTGGAAGCTATGCATAGAAATGCAATTTGAACTGAATTCTTCTGGATGTGAAAACCAGTGCCAGGCAAAACCAGCAGATAAAAATCCCCTCTTCATGGTCAAAAGCCATTTTAAAACCAATTAGGAAATATGAATCCACTAGGCAGCACTGCGGAGTGTACATTATTCCTAATAAAGTCTCACTTTTTTTCCTATTTTTTTGGAAGACAAGATAGTATTTCCTATTCGTAATGTATTCTCTAGTCACGTGGTATTTAG
Source organism: Taeniopygia guttata (assembly GCF_048771995.1). Taxonomy (NCBI): domain Eukaryota; kingdom Metazoa; phylum Chordata; class Aves; order Passeriformes; family Estrildidae; genus Taeniopygia; species Taeniopygia guttata. The sequence continues at coordinate 49,564,891 of NC_133030.1, read as the reverse complement.
CACTATATATTATTACTAAACATTAGACTAAGTCAAAAATGTTGGATCAGAATAATCCTGATGTGTTGTTACCATCCAAATCCAGATCTGTATACAAACTTTGTCTGCTCCTGTTGTTCTAAGGGACTGAACCAGAACCCAGAAGAGCTGAACCAAGCACAGTAAGAAACCAGTTCTGCTTGCTTGTCTGGCTCCACTCTGGGATTCTGAGGCACCAGGACTCTCAAGGAGGCCATGATTATACACATCTAAAACTCTATAGGTACAAACTCCTTTCTTCACAAGTTCAGCATGTTTGTGCGTTCAGCTAAGCCTTAGGACCAAGCAAATGCATAATCAACCAAGTTTATTCTAGAATCAGCCACTCAGTAAAGGGGCTTAACTGGGCAAATTGGGCAACAGCCACTGAAGACATTCGTTCATACCATGTTTTTCTTAAATTATGCTCTGACTCTTTTTGGCTGACCATTGACCCGTTAAATCTGGCAACCAGTTCAAAGCCAATCGATATCCCCTACAATTCTTTAGCTCTTTTTTCGTCAAGAGCATTAGTCAAAACTTACCTCAATAAGGTCTGAGAAAAGTATTTCAGAGTATTTGCAATGTCAGTTCCAGAGGGCACAGGGTATATGTTGTGGAGAACCCGGTTGTGGTATTCTTGAAGGTAACGGATTTTGGAAGCAACTACATAAAAGACAAAAAGACAAACACAAAAACTTTCATTTAGGCTTTTTGCAGATTTTGAGAGAGTCATGACTGTTTCATTTTCATTTTTTTTAAATTTAAATATTAAACTCAAAAACCAGAAAAAAATCTCTCTGCTCATTCTGTTCTGACTGAATAAATTGTAAAAGAGTGCCAGGGAGAGCACATGGAAGTGAATTTCTGCATCTGTATTAGGCAAACTTAGTGCTAGCAAATTAAAAAATATATATTGCCACTCAGCACTTTGTCCATGTCTCCAAGCATCTCAAGAGTCATTTATAATGAATGAGTCATTGGACCACAGGAGGTTCATGTGAGACAGATAAGTATTTCTACAGCCAAAGCAGAGATATAAGCTAAGACAGAGAGACCTTATGTGATTTACTGTGGGCCATACATTTACTTTATGCAATGAACTAAAGATATAAGAGCAAAGTGGCTGCTCTTTATTTGTCTTAGGAAGTGCAATCAAGCAGATAAAGGGATTTCAAAGAGCAGCAGGAGGTGCGCACCTCCACTGAAACCAATTTTTGTTGTATTACAAGTAAACACTGGCTTTATTTTCTAATAGGAATCCTTGTTCAGTATTGGGAAAAAAGTGATTACTCCCCTAATTGCACAGCCTTACATTGCCTGTACAGCACAAGACAGTCTCATGGAGAGACATCTACACACACACAGCTCCTCTTGCTCCACTCAGATTAACCAGCTCTGCTGAGACAGAGTGCACTGGCTGGGGCAGAGGGCTGCTCAGCTGTGCTGCACTGCAGACACAGCCTCATGAAAGCACAGCTGCCTGGGAACTCTTCATCATGTTAAAAGTGCACCAAGACTGTAACAGGCAGTTAAAAGGGGAGATGCTTCTGAATTCTTTCAGCCCTTAAGCATATGGATTATAACAGTCTTTCACTATACCAAGATACACCTTGCTGCCCTACTGGGCCCCCTCAGTGTGGAAGATAAATCATGCTTCCTAAACAAGCAATTAGTCAATTATTGGTTTTATTCTCATGGTCAAATAGCATTTATTAAGCAATAAATACCATTAAGTCCTCCACTGAACAGAAAGGTACTAACGACCTGGGAGACATTGCTATGGCTTACACTGCTGAGATAGCTGGACAGTTCATGAATTTTCTATTTTTTTCTGTGCCACTGGCAAGTTGAATGAGAAGGGGTGACATTGTACCCGTATTGCAGAAAAAGACTGATGGACGGACACCAAAAGCAAAGTGTCTGCAAATATTGTTGGAGGCTCAGCTTGAAATACTGAGAGCCATTTTGCCACTATAGGTAACAGTACACACTGGACTTTCACATCCAGAAAACAAAAGATTCCTTGAGTGGTCAGCCACACAACAAATAAGTTCTGACAATCTCAAGTCAATTATCCATAAAATGGTGAACACTCAAATAATCATCAAATGAAGAAAACTCTTTTCTTGAACGCATGACAAGAAATCCAGACTTACAGCACCCAACTAAGGTCATTCTTTAACTCATTTCCTGTTGTAAGGAGGGCATTCCCCAGCTCCTGCAGCAAGTGAAGCTTCTGCAGACAAAAGCCTCCCTCATGGTATTACCTGGCTTCATCACAAGGCTTTCTCCTTGAGAAAGCCCATCAGGTGACTGAAGGACTGGGGTCTGTGTGAAACCAGCAAGCAAAAATGCAACCATGGACACTGTCATAATGCATATGCAAAAGCAACACTCTAAAAATGCATAAGCATCTTTAATTACATTTCCTCATCCTTAAGCCTTTTACTTCACAATTAATGAATAACTAAAAACAATCATGACATTTCCCCTCTCCCTCAAACAACTGAAATCAGAATTACCACCACGTAGGCCTGTGGCACATGAGCAGTGCTCTGCAGGAGTTTATCCTGTGTGACAGCAGCCATAAGTGGCTTCCTGTATGGCCCCCAAACCACTGGGCCAGGAACATCTGGGCAGGATGTGTTTCACTCCACATTACAGAGGCTGACTTGAGCAGCCCAAGACTGTTTTCCCCTTCTCATCTCACACCTCATTCTTTCTGCCCACTAATCCCAGTTTTAGTCCCAGATTTGCAGGCTGTCTCATCAGATTATTTATAAGGTAGACATTTCTTTCAACTGCCATAAAACTAATCTAGTTTAGTTTCTAGATTAAGAAAGTAATGATTTCGTAAATGTATTTTGTGATGTTACTTTCTCTGGTCAGGGAAAAAAAAAGTATGAAACCAAGTATATCTGTAAATGACACAGACTATGCAAGGAAGTACCCAACTAAGAACAATTCACAGCAAGGTGCACAGATTACTGTGGCTATTATGGTTTGCTGTCAGATATCTGTAAATTAAATGGACTACAAAATGCCAAAGATTATTACACAATTCAGATCTAGATGTATTTCAGAGAGCTGTGTGCCTCCCTACAGTTACTAATTTTCAATAAAGGGCATAGGGTATCTAGAATCACTTAGAACAGCTTTTTTTTTAATGAATGAAAATCCATTCATTTTTATTAATTGGCATTGTTTTGTAATTGTATCAGGCCAAATATCAAAAGAGAAAACTTATTTATAAAGTCTAAATATAAACATTAGCTTTAGGCTAAAGGTTTCAGCCTCACTTTCTGTTTCCCAAAAACAGTGTTTCCCAAAACAATGTCCATTTCAGCACAGCTTCCCACAGCATAAAGAAAATTCTGAAGGAAAGCCCCAAAGCAAAAACTTTGCCAGGATTCAAGCTACAGCAAGTGTGCAAATGGCACAAATTTCTGAGTTTCCAAGTACCCAGAGACACACTTCAAAAAGTGATGGCACCCTGTGGAAGCACTTGGCCACCCTCATAGGGTCATCAAAAAAACAAATAGGTATCTCTCTAGCATCAACACAGACTTCACTAAACTCCTCAGCCCCTGTGTAACCATTGACTGAACCTAGAGTAAAGCCATTGGGAGTCCTCAAAGATGGCCTTGGTTGCTCCACTGTCCTGGGGGGGAACAGAGCAGGCATCAGGCATTCCCAGGACATTACTTACCACAACTAAACACCAATTACTGCTTTTTAGGGTGAAAAATAATTCATTTTCTTTGAATACAACAGAACATCTCAGGCATGCTGCAAAGAGTCAAGTGATCAAAGTCACTGTTGATATATCTGGTATGCAATACAAGATGTGTGTGGTCACAAAAAAGAGCAGCTTCTCCAGTTAACCTCCAGAATGACACCATTTTACCTGTTGTTCACAGAACCTGCCCAAGAGCTGTGGGATTCATGTTTAGACCAGCTTATCTTCTGTTCCAATCAGTGATTCCTCAGTCGCAGTGTTTCACTGATGCTCTTGGTAAACTGAGAATTCATTATGACTTGTAACTTGAGTTCTTCCCAAGACATTCTGGTTCTTGCCTGTCACTCAGTGAGGGCAGAAGCAACAACAGCGACAGCTGGGGTTTGAAAGTTTGACTGGTAGTGATGCATGCACACCAACACATCCTTGTCAGAGTCCATTACTCAAAAATTGCTGGTGAGGGAATCTTGAAATTATGTAGAGACAAAGACATTTGGTAATGCCATAAGAACTAGTCAGGGAAGCAGCCTTGGTAAAAAAAATACATTCAGCAGGTTAGAATGTACAGGATATGTCCATTAACCAAATACTCTGCCTAGAGTATCACAGAAAGGAACATTGGAAGGCAGAAAGATCTGAAATCTGGACCCGAAGTCAATCTTAAAATAGAGAGCTATAGGGACATGGTAGGCTTTGATGCAGTGTCTTGAAAAGTACAAAGGGATGAAAATAAAAAACAGCCAAGGATAAAATACATAAGAGAAGCTCAAACAGAGCAGACCAAAAGCATTAAGAATAGAGGAACAGAGAAGACAGAATCGAAAAGAAAATGCCATAGCCAGTGCTAGGACAAAAAGTAGCACAAATTCTTCTGCATGGCAGTGTGAAGGAAGTACAATTAATGTGCAAGTATCACACAAGAGAAGAAACAGTTATAGAACTCAGGTGCAAGTAGGGGATGGAAGCAACAACAGAATGGTACAGATCCAAACATTGCACAATTCAGGGCTTCTGCACATCAGAATATTGTGTCTCTAGTTAAAAGACTAGAACTCCATCTTTACAGCAATAAATTAACATCTGCATAATATTTTTAAAGCAAGATGATCCATCATCGTAAATAAGCAGTAAACCCTAACAGAAAAGAAAAATACAGGTATTCTTTTTGTTATATCTGTTCACCATAAGCATATATAAACACAAGGATCCTTCTCAGTGACCTGGAGGAAGAAGAGAGCAAGTCTAAGCATGCAAAGTGTCAAATCACATCACGTCATCATGACAAACATCAATCCAACCTCTTGGTCCCAGACTGCCTGTTCATAACCATGACACTGTATCAGGCAAGAAAGTAGCTTTGATATGGGTGGCGAGCTCGACTACCCCAGTATTTTATTTTCAGCATCCCATCAGGGCTCTTGCCGACAAACCAGGTGTCATGAGCAACAACAGTGAGGAGCATTTCCACAGCCCAGATTGCTGCAGGTACCCCAACCACCATGTCATCTACTCATGCTCTGATCAGCTCCAGCCAACATGGTGGTTACAACACCCGCGACCAAGCAGAGGCACGCTGGCCGCGGGCAGGGGGATGCCAGCACCTGGGGGAATCGCGCTGGGACCGGCCACTGTGGCAGGTGGCCTGTAGGCAAGACACAAACACCCAGCCTACATTCACCCGAAAGGTGAGCGGCGCGGGCAAGAACGACAGCACGGCTCTTCTCGCTCCATCTCACTGCAAGACCACCTGCAAGGCGGCGACGCGTGCGTCACCTCTGCTCTCGCAGGGGGCTGCATCCTTTGGGACACGGAGCCGGCAGACGGGGCAGGCTGGACCGCTCCCGCCGTGGGGCGGCGGGCGAAGCCGGCGGCCTCAGTACGAACTCTCAGCCCGATCCCTCATCTCCCCCGTCCGCTCCCCGGCGCTGCCTTTGCCGCCGCCCCGAGCTGGCCGCCAGAACAGCGAGGAGCTCCGGGGGCTGCGGCCACCAGCACCGGCGGCGGCTCCGACAGAAAGAGCCAGAACGCCGGCAGCCCCCTCCCCCTGCACCGCCTGCCGGCGGCCGCCGCAGACCGCGGCAGGAGCGCGGGCAGCGCTGCCCGCCGGGGCGGCGGGCGGGCGGCGGCGGGGCAGCGCCATCGGCGGGACGGCGCCCCCGGCCCCGCTCCCCTCCCCTCGGACAGACCCCGGCCCGGAGCCCGCCCGGCCCCACTCACACTGCTCCGCCTTGGTGGACATGCTGCCGCCCCGCTCTGCCCCTCGGCGCCGCGGAGCGCCGGCCCCCGGCCGCGATGGAGCTGCCGGTGCCCGTGCCGGTGCCGCCGCCGGTGCCGCAGGGCTGCGGGCCGGGGAGCGGCGGGCGGGCGGGACCGGGCGGGAGCGCGCTTAAAGGGGCAGCGCGCCTGGCGGCCGCGGCAAACACGGCCTCGGGAGGGACGGGGTGCGAGACGGGACGGGGAACGTGGGATGTGATGCGGAGAGGAAAGCTGGCTGGCGCCGGGGCGGTCCTGAGGCACCTGCCCCAGCGGCGCTGCGGCCCCGCCGAGGTTGTCACAACGTCGAGTTGGGAGCTGCCGAGCCGGAGGACCTTGATAAGCGTCGGCGGTGTCCCCGGGGGCCGCCAGGGTGGCCGGGGCTGCGGAAGGGCGGGCGGTTCCCCAGGAGCTGCACTGAGCGAGGACAGCGCTGGTGGCACTGCCAGGAGCTGTGCTGGGGATCCGTGTGATCCCTGACGTGGAACAGCACTGTTGTTCCCTTGCGTCCTTCTCCCCTCGACCCCTGGCTCCAGCTGTACCCCAGGCGGGCGGGCAGGCAGGCAGTGCCTCCGGGCCGGCTTTCCCCACCTCTTTCGGCCGTGCACCGAGCGCCTCGGGACCGCCCTGCCCTTCCCGAGGAAACAAGGGCTGCGCTCAGCCCCCACTGTGTCCCTCTCCTTCTCCAGATTCCAGCCATGGTGACTGCCCCAGGACCACGGTGGGTTGAAAAGATTTTTGTCCGATTGTGGTGGGAGTACAGTATTAACAATAAAAGTCATTTGCTTCAAGAGAAATTATTTCACTGCTGTGCGTCCTATCAGCTTCCCCATCGTCCTGACTTGACCGTACCAGGTGTCAGAAATTAACAGTGAACGATGTGTTTCTTTTCTGAAACTTTCCATATAAGTTTTTTAGATCCTCACACCTCTGAAAAAGCTATGTGGAAGCAGCAGTATTTCATCAGCCGGGCATGAGAGTCATGATGTTTACACACAAAAAAGTCCATTGCAACATACTGTCCTCAAAATGCTGGGCTGTGTAAAGTAAATAGGACTGTGGCAGCCAAAGAGAACTGCGCTGTGGAGGTGGAAGAAAATAGCTATCTTTTGTTATTCATCATAGAAGGCAGTGCCTCCAAATTACTGCTGCCCTGATTTGGGGACAATGCACATTCACTGCCATGAACCACAATGAAGGGGCAGATTCTGTTCACTGGCATTAACTGGTTCATATTTTTCCTGAAAGAAATTTTCTAAAAATAGTGCATGGGCAATGTTTCTTCAACACCCCTTAATTAGGTACAAAGTAGAAAAGTAGAGCTCTTACTGGAGGCCATATATCTTTCCACACTCCCTGCTGCTTGTGAGCCCCAAAGACAGAGAGAACCCAACTTATACCACAGTTTGCTCTTTTACATTCATTTGACAGTAAATATTTAAGTTTTTGCCTTTATTAGAAGCTTTATTTATTGAAGTGCTCAGAGAGGTCATGTGGTGCTACAAACCAGTTTCCCCTAACCCTATGTCTCACAACATGGAGCATAAGGGACGAATATACAGACAAATGGCTTTCAGACTTCATTGAAATAAGATATTGAAATTTCATCTTTAAATTTCTGTCTGTTGATGCAACAAATCAATCTGAACTGCTTTATTGCTTATTACAGAACAATAGTAAGCTCTCTGCACTGAGGGGAACTGCGCTTCCATAAATATCTTTGAATTATACAAAGTGTTCAAATACCAGAGTAGTGAGCTTATTAAAAACACTCAAGTTGATAAAGCAGGAGTACACTGAGAAAATATTAATTCCATTTCTCATGCAAAATTTCTTCTTTGGTTTAAGTGTCTGAAAATTGCAGCTATGCCTGCATTTACTGAACAAGGTCCTACATAGTACAGCATGTAGTTCAGCTACCTGGTAAACAATTTATTGCTTATGAGTTCTTCTGCATTGTCTAAACAATGTCTAAGCCCTAAATAAATCCTATACAAGTAGTCTGTTGTTCAGTCAAACAATTTAATACTTGCCTAGTTTGTTAATTCAAGTATAGAGACTCATGCTTTATATTGTGAACAAATGTCATTAAGCAGCAAATATAGAAATGTGGCACTCTGGGAATTAATTTCCCAAGTGTCTGGGCTGAACCAGTGTCATAGTTTCTCAGCAAGATCCTCATGAATATGCCTAACAAAATTGGTACAGTGCTCCACTAGGAACCATTTTAAGCAGCTAAGGTTTATGTCCATTTGATTTTTTCCTCTGCACACACGTGTGTTAAGAGAACACATAAAAGCTGCAGGCATCTTAAAGCCCACAAATCATTAATAAAATAATATATTTTTAACATCAAATGAATGGGGGGTGGAAAATTTACACACCAACAGATGAAAATGAAAGCATGCTACTTTCTGAGTTCATGAGCAGAAATTCTACAGAATCATGGAATCTTTGAGGTTGGAAAGACTCTCTGGAGCTTGTCTACTCTAACTTCCCTGCTCAAAGCAAGGTCAGCTAGAGCAAATTGCTCAGGGCCATGTCCTGCCAAGTTTCAAATATCTGCAAGCATAAAGACACCACAACTTCTCTAAGCAACTTGTTCAAAGTTTAGACTATCCTCACAGTAGAAAGCGTTTTCTTCTTGTATTTCAGTTCATGCCAATTGCCTGTCATCCTGTCACTGAGCTCCACTGAGAAAAGTGTGGTTCCATCTTCTTATTCCCTCTCCTAAGGTATTTGTACACGCTGACAAGACCCACTCCCCACACCAAACCTTTTGACTTTTGTGCTAAACAGTCCCAGTTCTCTCAGCACCCTTTTACATGACAGATGCTCCAGTCTCTTCATCACTTAGCCCTTCCCTCAACTTACTCCAGTATATTCATGTCTTTCTTGTACTGGTGAGTCCAGAACCAGACACAGAACTCCAGTCAGGTCTAACCAGTGCCAAGCAGAGCAGTATAAACACCTCCCTTGACCTGCTGGCCGTGCTTTTCCTACTGCAGCCCAGGATCCTGTTGGCCTTCTTGCCACGCAGGCTCATTGCTGGCTCACAGTCAGCTTGGTGTGTACCAGGATGCCCACGTCACTCTTTGCAGAGCTGCTTTTCAGCTGCTCAGCCCCAGCCTGTACTGGTGCTTAGTTATTCCCTCTCATGTGCATGATTTGGATTTTAACGTGTTGAACTTCATAAGACTCATGCTGGCCCACATCTCCGAGCTCTCAAGACACATTTGAATGGCAGCACAACCTTCAAGTGCTGGTGTATCAACAGCTTCTCCCAGTTTTGCATCGTCTGCAGAGGGTGTCCCATCATCTGGGTCGTGGGCAGAGACATGAAACAGCACTGGCCCAGGGCTGACCCCTGCAGTGCAGCACTGGTTTCCAGCTGGGCTTTTTGCCCCTGAGCACAACCCTCTGAGCCTGGCAGTTTGTTTGGCCACTTTCCAATTCACATCATTGTCAACTTGCCTAGTCCGTATTTCATTACTTTCTCTTTGCTGATGTAACGGGAAGCATTGATAAAAGTCTTGCTAAAGATAAACTTTCACTGCTTTCTCCTCCTACACCAAGTTAGTAATTTTGTTGCAGAAGGTTATCAAGTCGGTCAGGCATGGTTTTCCCTTTGCAAATGCACGCTGACTACTCCAAATAACCCTTCTGTCCTTAATGTCTTTGGAAGTGATTTACAGGATTATTTTCTCCATCATCTTCCCATGGATCAAGGTGAAGATAAATGACCTATAATTTCCCAGATACTCCTGCTTGTCCTTCTTGAAAACAGGAGTGACTCTTGCTTTCTTCTATTTCTCAGGACTCTCCCAGTAGCTTTGGCCTTTGTAAAAGATGATAAAAATCAGCCTTACAGTGTCATTGGCCAACTCCCTCAGCACTTGTGAGTGCATCCTATCATGTCCCATAGACTTGTATAAGTCTGGTTGTTTTGAAATGTGGCTTTTGCAGGATAAGGTAGATAAGGTGTGGAAGGGATTTGGAACATATTGTTTCTGTGAATTGTGCTGGCTTTTAACTAAGTTTTGCCTGCCTAAGAGTGTGTACTGTAGTTACAATATAATTCAGGAATAAATAAATGACATTTTCTCCTGTAAGGAGAAAAGAAGTAATCAAGAGCAGAAGTCACTATTTATGTGACTATTGTCACTTTGACTTACATTTTCAAGTATTCAGCTCCAAAAAGACACAAAATATTGTGTTGTTCCTTTTTTTTTTTTTTTAATCTCCAAGCATTAACAAATCTACTTTTAGAAAGGTAATCCTTTCTGAAAAATACAAATCCTAAGCCTTCCTACCTTGAATCACATACAGAAAATTTATTAAACTGTTCATAAATTGAAGTGAATTGATGCATGTATAAAAATAAATAATTGCATTAGTTTACACAGATATATAGCTGCACATCTGTATCCAGACATGTTCACTGTTACAAACACTTAAAACATTCTCATGGTGTTTTCCTTAAAGGTTCGGCTTCCTGAGTCATGTAATTACATGGGTCTCTATTTGCATTTCAAATAAAAAATAGTTCTTGCCTGACATATTCAAAGACTCCAATGCAATATAAACATTGTTTGAAACAATGAGTATTTCAATGCCTGAATAACAGGCAAGAATGAGAGGCAAAGCACCTAAGTGCATTTTAAGTTTTATCAAAACACAAAACAAAACCAGATAGCTTTCAATTTCATTTCTTTTAAGCCAATACCTCAATTATTTCAACTTCCTCACCACTTTTGTCAGGAGATTATCAATACCTGCATTGTGATAGGAATATTAAAAACTGCAGTAGAAGTGGGGACAAGTTTGAAATGCCTCAATTTTTTCCTTTAATCTCTACAAGCCTATCTGAATTGAAGGTTATGGCATGGAGGGGGGCAAGGGTAATTGCTATAAGAAAAGCCAAACACAGAGTGAACTGAAGCAGGAGGAGGCAGGTTTCTCTGGCTCACAGGATTTTTCAATCTACATGGTGCTTTCTGAATAATTACAAAGCTAAACTAATGCCAATGAAAGGGTCTTGGTATGGAACTGGAGCCCCTGAACAGCTCCTGCATGGGGACCAACCTCCTCCCTGTCAGATTTAAACAGCAGATGGAGTCCCTCAGGCTCAGATGAGTGTTTTTCACAGCAATAGTTATATCATACTAAATTAAATTTGTCTCTAAATCTTTACTCTATGTAAGAATTAATCCTCATGAATGACTGTAAAATATATAATCGCTTGAGGAAAAAGTCTATCTGGGATTAAACTGAGCAGTTAGACTTAACTGAGATAGGCTACAGCATGTATCCTGGAGCAGTTCCTCAGGGCTCTGACACCTGGGTCAACCAGCATGAGCCAAGAGACAGTGAGCAGGGAAAGGACCTCTTCTTGCTCACAGAAAATCATGTCTGCACAAAAGTAACACAATATTACTGACACCTTGTATAGTCTTGTGCAGGGAAATAATTTCTTCTGAGGTGAAAATACCCAATTTTAGCCTCTGTGCTGAGACTTAAAAGTGCAAGGAAAACGTCCTTTAGTGGTACTATCACACAGCACTACGTACAGAAAAAATACCAACCCAACCTTCCTCCTGTGGGAGGGCAGGAAAGTAATATTCTGAGAAGGAAGGTGTAGAGTAGGATAGGCATTTGGATAAGGTAGAGAATTAGAATAAAATAGAGAACCACTTGGCAGTAATGGCAGAAGTGATCATAATGTGACCAGAAGCTTGGCCGAAGCCACCGACCCATATCAGTTATGCCATCTGGCATGTGACAAATTCATTTCAGTCATCACTGACTTGGGCTGCTTTAAAGTGAGAGATGGAGCAGCAAAGGGCTCTATGTCTCATTGCTAATACTGTGTTTCCAACAGAGTAGCCAGATTGTGATGTTGATATTTGTTCTTTCTTTCCCCAGTTTAGAAGAAGACTTCGGGAAAACAAAAAGTTGTTAAGAAATACACTGGTTATTTGATTGTACTAACAAAACTGGAATTTTTCTCTTATTATGATAATTATGTCAACTAAATCTGTGGATGTTTGCTTTATTATTACATTTGTCAACATCTGTCACTGTAAAAATCTCTGATAAATGCCCTCAATTTCTCTTCTAGAGTAATGTCATTAGCCTCTAAGTGAACAAAATACTTAATTTGTTGCCATAGCAGTGGAGTTTAAGAAATACATGGTGACCTGCATAAAGAATTAGCACAAATTTGATAAGCATGCACTAAGACTATTATAAAATCAGAGACTGGATATGCTGCTCTAAGAGGTACAGTCTTTGTGACAGCTAACATGCCAAGTTTGTGAAAATTAGCACCACCCTAGCTGAATTATATCACTCTGCAAACAGCTGGGATTTTCCTTACCTTTAATATCAGACTTGTGCAGAATTGACTATTACCACCTACCTACACGGCTAAAATAAAAGCACATCATAGTGGCAGTAATGCTTTAGGAATCAGAATGACAAGTGTCAAAATACTGCCTTCTTAAACCTATCACAGCATCATGGCCCAAAGGCAAGGAAATGAACAGAAAAATTAAGAAGACCAGATACTTACTTTGCTTTTATCTTTCTACACTCAAGTAAAAACATTTGTAAGAGGTCTCTGCTGGGCAAAAACAGAGGGCAAAAAAAGGCATGAGACTTTCCACAAAGAAGTGAGGAGAAAGCATGTGACACTCAACGCTGCTGAGGTCCTTAGTGTTTTACCACACCTGTACCAAGTTTGTGATCCATGCCAGGGTCAAGACCCTAGCTCAGTGACAACTAAAGCTGACTGACCTTGCTCCTGCATTTGAAGGCTGTTTCCCTAGGAGCCAACAATCTGTCTAGTCTCTCCTCCAAAATGGTTTGCTCCACACAGGAATCTAGCAGTAACCTAGGACGAAATAAAGGGTGGTCTATCAGAGACAGGAACCTTGGTGGAAACAAAAAGTGAACTAACTTGACAGAAATGGGACACTCTTAAAGCAGCCTGTAGGAAAGCTGCTGCACTTCACATGGGAATGTATTTTTCTCATCTGCAGATCCTTACAAATTGTCCTATCTATTGCAAATTCAGGCCTCCTGACAATTGCCTAATATTCCCCAACAACTTTTTGCAGACCCAGAGTGTTTATGGACCATAAGCTGAACACTACCTCGCCTCTTAATTTAAGTATAAACTCATCCAGAGCATCTATTCTTAAGAAGAGACAGCAGAGTGACTGAAAGACACTTCCACTTACTCATGAGTATTTTACTATGAGTACACTGCAGCACATTATCACAAAGCATGTAAATGTTACGAAGTTTAATTCAATACAAGATCTTCTGCCTTACCTGGAATGGCTGCTACTTGAGTTCCAATGGAAGAACAGGCTTCAAGCACTTACCCTTAGGTATGTGTTGCCTGTGCTACTACTTATATTGAGCTTTAAACCAGCTTTGGCCCCATATGCAAGAAATGCAAACCATTGATGTAGAGATGCCATGAGAAGCATGGCAGGGAACCATCCTTCAGCTGTTTCCACCTCCTGCTACCCTGCTGCCTTACCTTGGGCAAGCATTCATGTTTGGTGCTCTCCATCTAGATGTGGAATTACAGGAGGGACTTTCTTTGCAAAGGACTCCACTGATGTCCACACACAGAACTCAGCATCACTCAGGGAGCACTGGGTAGTACCCATCAGGCTGCAGGTAGGGTGCTGTGAAATAACAAACCGACCAACCATTTTCACCAAACACCTTGGGCAGCTGTAGGAAGCCTGAGGAAAAAAACAGCTGTTGGAGCCAGAGCCCTGGGCACCACTGGCTGCACATATCAGCCCAGTTCTAGATGAACTGTGTCTGGTTTAGACAAATAAATAAACACCCTTGCACTTAATGAAGAGTATAAGCTCATTCATACCACACTAACAGCAATAAAGGTGCCTGCAATGACCTGGCTTCTCTCCTTTTCATCTTGGTTTTCTGTGCACCACATTCCCCAGAGCTTCCAGTCCCAGGGTTAAAGATCCATATGCAATTAGTAAAGAAAGCTATATGAAGACTGAAGTATTTTAAATGCCTGTAGAATGTAATCATTAGTACTTTCAGGAAGAAATGCTTGGAGTGGACTTAAAATCTGAAAAAAAAAAGTATTTGCGAGAAACACTTAAATTTCAAGTAGCTCTTCAGGTAAGTAGTTTCTAAAAATTATCACTGCTTCAATAGAAACATCCCTTTATATCTGTTACCTCATTTCATCCAACACAATTGTCAGTGCTTTACTCACATCCCCGAAGTACATATTATAACCAGGGAATCTTATTACTCATTGCCATAATTTAAGAGGACAAGTACAACAACTGAAATGTAATATCTTACTGATTTATTTAAACATTACTAGGTGAGAGAAGGATAATGAAATCAGATACAGGACAAGCAGATACAGTGAAATGTTCAAAGCTGATTTTTACAAAAGATTCTGCAAAATTGCCTTATTATTCCAAAGGATGCACTGACAGTGTGCAGGAGCAAAACTTCAGATTGCTTGTCCAAGTGCCTTTCAGTTACTGGCATTGCGTTTTCTCTGAATTCCAGGAATGCAGGCACATATCCAACACTCATTCAAATCTGTGGGAAACTTTCCACATACACAACTGGGCTTTTATATCAGACTGTTCAACTAAGTGACAAAGCTATAATTTCTTGGAAAAAAATAAGTGAGTATGACTTTCTTTAAACACTCAGGATAAATGTTTCCATTCTCAATCTGAAACCTTCAGTCATGGTTACAAGGCTGAAGGGAACTCAGACCATTTATCTGAAAAGCATACTTTAGAAGTACAGCAAGTACAACACTTTCACACATTCACAGCCCTACTTTCATAATCTGTTTTCATATTAGATATTACAAATTACTTAATGGAATTTTAAATTATATTCTGCTAATACTTAAGCATCATAAAAGGTTCATAATCTGTATTTTCTTGCAAGACAGACTTGAAATTATTAGAAGATGTTCTTTTATTACACATACAATGTGGCATAACAAATGTTATTTACTGCACTTTTCTCAAATTTAGTCTAGACTTCAAAGTATTTATCACAGTAATTGCAAATAGCAATAATGGGAAAATCTCTCAAAAATCTTAATCTAATATAAAAACTGAAAATAAATTGAAATACCTGACAATCATGACCTGCAGAAAAACATTTATCCTGGTGGAAGAGAAACACACCAAAAGAACACATGTAAAGATTAAAGAGAAACTCTCAAGAAATTAGTCCTAAATTCTCCGAGATTTAGTATGAGATGACTATAAATTTTTTCCTCTGTATATTTTCCCATTTATTTACTTTAAACTTTTGATGGTACCTGTATGTGCAGAAAGGATGCAGGAACAATGCATCCTTTCTGCATCCAACAATGCATCCAACAAAACCATGTATCAAAGGCAAAGAGCAAACTCATTTTTGTCACCTCACCAACCAGGGATCACCAAAGCAGTGGACAGGACAGGCACACAAATGGGAACACAGGCACTGCAAAGCGTGGTCCATGGTGGAGGATCACCCAACCTGCTGCTTTTTCCTGTATTTCAGGGATTCACACAAGTATAATTTACCACTGTGCTTTAATCTTGCCCACAGGAGGGCAGGATTCTCAAGCATGTTTGATAGGGTGCCTCTAAGTCTACCCAAGGTCTACGTTTCCTGGACACAGATGTTCTACTTGTCCAAAACACAAGGTCAGACAACAATCAGTATGATATATGTGTTTTTCAACAGCCAAACTGCAAGTCACTTGAGCATGTTTACAGTCCTCCTCACTGATCTTCCACTTCTCACAGTACCTGGTGGCAGATCCAGACTGGTCCATGCAGCAGTGATGGCAGAGCAGAGCTGCACTATTTTGTATCCTTACACCATTGTACATCTGGGTCCAGTTCTACAGTACCTGCAAAAGCTTTCTGGGACCTGGCCCATGGGATGAGTGACAGTGTGGGAACAGGGACTTTCAAGAGAGACCAAGTTTGGAGTATTACAGTTTATTGTAGCCTTTATATCTTCATCTTGAAGGTAGGTTTTCTATTTCTTTTTATAGCTTGAAAGGTGGCACAAGAACCACCCAGCTGGTCCAAGAATTGCCAGTGAAGCTGCTGAAAATCCAATGATTGTCTCCTAAATTAAAGAAACAAGGTTAAATAAAGCTCAACAAATTGAAATGTTCCCAAACTAAGATGTCTGTTGCCAAGCAAATTATGTGGTATTATTGAACTTCTGCAGCTATAATTCCAGAGATGTGACAGACTCCAAAGGAAAAATAATCCACAGAGGATCATTTTACATGTCTGAACTAAAAGCACTAGCAATCTGTGGCAGTTGGAAAGAAAAGTATCTTAGTCCATTCCTTGCACAAACATGCTTATACAAGACACATTTAAAACAGTAAAAGGCACATTAAAAGATATTAGGCAAGTGTCTTATTTTCCTACAGATTCAGTACATTTTGTGCCTATTTCTTCAGCTTCTTATAAATAAAATCGTTATAGAAATGGTATTATGGGCTTAATAGTTACAGTAGCACAGTTTACCACTGTTCAGTTTACCAGAGCTTTGGGTATTTACCAACACTGGGAGGTGATACAATAGGGCAGAGAGTTGCTGCTTAATTTTTAGTTAAATAAATGTAGTTGGTCTTCTATAATCACATGCTGGAATACTTGTGCTGGGGACTATAATCAAAGATTATAAAAGGCACCCCACAGAAATGGATTTTGTGACATGTCTCTGTAGGATGCTAGGACAGCATTCCCTTCCTCTCAGGCACAGATTTCCCTTCTAGGAAGTGGGAGGAGACAAACTTCTTTGAGGAGTGGAGGGAGTTCCTGGGGAGAGCTGGCTTCTAGTGGGGATGAAGAAAACAAAAACAAAAACAAAACAAACAAACAAAAAAAAGGCTCAAAGACAGAACTCACCAGCAGTCCCACTTTATCCTCAGGTGGGGAGCTGTGGATCCAGCGACCGCTCCAAGGGGCAGACCTGAAGCAGAGGAGTCGGGATCCACAATGCATCACAGGGCCCATTGTTCCAGCCCGGGGAGGAGAGAGCACCGCTGGGATATCCTGACTAACAGTGACTACTGCTGCCGGGAATTTCTCAGCCCTTTGTTATTTTCTGTTGCTCAAAGTCTGTAGAATGATGAATTCTCTTCAGTGAAGACTGCTTGACAGTCAAGTCCCTTCGTTTTTAAGCTGGGTGCAAGAAGCACCAACCCAGTTCCCGGGTCAGCAGCAGCAGCAGAGGGTCTGTGCCCGCTGCTGGGCGAGGCGCACCTGGGGATGCGCAGCCCCTCCCACGGCCCCTTTGGGTTACGCTGCTGAGCCCAGGGAATGGGAGGAGTCTGTCTCTGCTGCTCTTGCCGTGAGCAAAATGAAGAAAGCTGTCTGTCTTCTCGTCTACAAGAACTTTAAAAGTCTTTTTTCCCCCTATGCATATGTGTCTCCGCACAAATTGCTCGCACCCCAATTAAACACTCTCTGGAATTCCTGTTTGCAGCTCACTTACTATGTTCATTCAAGAAACTGACCCATAAATGACCAGTGTCTTGAATAAAATACTTCCCTGCTCCCACTGCAGAGAATATCTCCTTCTTGCACATTCCACCCAAACCATCATTACTCCGGTGTACAGTGGAGCTGTGAGGCTTCCCTGCTGAGAAAGCAGCCTGCCTGGGTTCAGGATCGAAGCAAAATGTGTGATAGGGTAGCAGGCAGAGGCAGAATAATGTTATCAGCATTTCTGGTATAGGAAATTATTTAAGCACACAAGTAGCTGGGCAGACACAGAGATGGACATGTCTACTCTTCTGCATGCACAACTGGAGAGCTACAGTGCCATGGCACTAAACGCAAGCTTAGGGGCTGTTAGCCCAGGAACAAGCACCGTGCTCATTAAGCAACTCTTGCAAACTGAGGCTGGTTTATAGCTAGTCAGCTTTCAGCCACAGCAATCAGACATCTGACACTGTGCATATGTGCTTAAAATGTGTTACTTGTACACTCGGAGGTGGAGAGGCAGGGAAGTAAATAATCCTCCCCTCAGCTATGGACTGTGCCATTTCCAATATGGACATCTTTGATAGATGAATTCTGTGCCTGTTATATGCAGACATGAAAATTTTTACCCAGCTGCAGTAAACAGGTGATTTATTAGATTCCTTACTCATTTCTAAATACATGTTATTAATTTTTGCTGTCCTTTCTCCTGCTTTTAATTATCAAATCCTGAATCAGATAACTATAGCATTCTTCTCTAGGCTTCTCATCAGAGGACACCCTTGAAGCCCACTTCCAAGACAGCCAGCAACACACTGATGGTGAGGAGAGCCTCAGCATGAGGGGTTTTTGACAATATCCAGAATATGTCAGCAAGATGTGAAGAGCAAAGAGTTAGAAGTCTACACAAGCAAACAGTGGTGGATCAGTGGTTAAACAGACATACCTGGCATGTTATTTGCCAGAGCTGTGGTTTTGTTATCTCAGTAGATTTAATTACTTGATTTTATGGAGGACGAGACAAGTTTTTTTCCCTGTAAATTCTCTCCAAACACTAAATATCCTACCTGTCTGTAACAGATACAGAACTTATCCAGAAATAAATATGTCTGAAAGATGTGTCTAAAGTAACCAGAAAGCAAGACTGATTTACATTCATCAGCTGAGGCAATAGCAGATAAGCACATGGTGGATAACTCTAAGCAACCAAACTTCCTGTGACAGACCCTCTAGCAGCAAGAGATTGTCTTAGATATGATACATGATATTTTAAAATAATAGAGTTTGAGTTCTGCTACTTGTTTTCAGGTATTTGCTTTTGTGTCTCATGTTCTCTACATTGACTCTCTTCTTCTCTACAGTTGTGAGGATTGGAAACTTCATAAATTTGTGCTGAGATTCTCCATTCTATCTCCTGCTCAGACTACTCTAGCATTAATTCCTGTATTAAAATGAAATTAAGCACTGTCCTACAATAGCAACAGTTCCCTCTAATTATTCTTGCTATGCTTGGCTCTTATTTTTCAGCTTTCTGAACATTCATTAGAAAATTAGATACAATCTTATTTTTCTATCAAATCTTCTGTGGGGATGAAAGGATTAAAAATGAAAGCTTGGCAAGGAGAGAGGAAAATAAGTTGTTGCGAGCACTGTTTTCACTCAAAGACCAACCTCACACCTGGGAGATATTTTTCTCAGTGTGAGAAAATTCATGTATTTGTGTTCAATTTGGGTTGTTTTCTGTCTGCCATAGAAGAGCTTTCTCACCCAGATAACAAAGTGTTGTTAACAAAAGTAACAGCATTCCTCAGACAGCCTGGCGGCCTTTTCGTAAGGGGGAAGGGAGATAAGAAGTTCAGAGATTGTAAAATACAACCTGGGGAAGATTTGTGCATGCCCAAGAACCCTTTTATTTTTGTGTAACACAAGACTCAGACCTAGACACACTTTGCCCTTGATAAAATGAGTTTAGCATCATATGTGTCTCCATTTGATTTTGGAATCCTCCAGCCAGTGAAATACTGGAATAAATCTATTTTTTTGCACTTCAGCTGTGAGCTGTGGTTATCTTGGTGTTTCCTGCATGTATTTGGTTCACAGACCTTCCAGGAACTGAGCTGTAAATCCAAACCACTCTTCCCCAAATCACAGCCCCTGCTCAGAACAGTGTTGCACCCTGCCACTGACAGCCAGACCACTGCTATTTTCACATGGCACTGAACAATATTTGTCAAAAGGTCCCCCAAAGGGCTCAGCTGCTCTTGGCTCAGCACTGGCCCTTTTGTTCCTCACTCAGTCTGTCTCATTCAGTGCCTGGGGATGCTCAGCCTGCTCCAGCCTCCTCCATACTTGCATTGACAACCCTCCAGATAGCACTTATCCACCACTTGTGAACATTAGGAGTTTTCTCACATTAAGTTTAGATTTGGAAAGCCTTTTGCTGTTCCTAGATTTGTTATTGGTCCCTTCAGAATGGCAGGAGGACTTCAAAGCTCTCCTGGCACAGCTTATCCAGGTGCTTTCTTCTTCTTGGATACCATAAAAATACATTCTGTATTCTTCCCAACATGTGTGGGATTTTCTCAAATCCCACAGGGTGGTTCCTTGCTCCTTCACTCTTTTAGAGCCCTGTTTTTAAGAGTACTTGCTCTTTAGACTGCTGTCATTGGAATAATTTGCTGTTGAATTGCTGAGGTCCCTTGCTCACTAGCTAGAACCTTTTCCTCACACCTTAGCTGGGAGGGCAGGTCCTAGGGCAACTTCTCTGGTCACTGGTACAGTGATACAGGTATTAACATTCCCATTAGTGCCAGTGCACAGCACTTTCAATTAACATAGAGACAGTACCCCCTGATTTGTAGCTAATTTTCTCCCTAATTTGCTTCTGGGGAAAGATTATAGATAACAGTGTAACGCTGTTTCAGCAGTTTGATTTCTGTGTGAGGCCACTTGTTTATTTTATTTTAAAAGGAGAGTTGAGTGTGGAGGAAGTTAATGCTGGGTCATATTTTCCATGGTACTTGATTTCAGAATATCATCTCCTCAGATGAACCACCCTGCTGCACAGAGAATTGTTAACCCTCCCTGGACATAAACATTGAAACTCTCATTTTAAAGAGAATAGAACATACAGAATTAAACAGATGTTGAAACTTCTCTGAAAATTGTCATTCAGTATCCTGAATGTTCAGATCCACAGTCATGATAAAATGACTCCAATGACATTATTGAAGAGAGAATTTTTAACCATTGGCAGTTTTTTGGGTTTTTTTTCCCCTGGTGTGTCTATAATAATATTCCCACAAATAAATCTTTTGATGTTATATTTGAAAGATTATTTGTGTTTGTCTTTGCTTTTTCACAGAAGGAAACGTTTCGGTAGGAATAAACAAGTTTCTGATCTATCACTGCCGTAAATAAAGATGCATCAAAATACGGAAGAATTCAAAACACTACTCTTATAGCAATATAACTTTAGGACAATTGTACTGATGGTGATATTTAACCTGTAGAACTATGGTGAAATGTAAGAATTTAATTTGAAAATGAAATAACTATAATTGCCTTGAAGATTGTTGAAGTCTGGGGTTTATTTTCTTTTAATGAGAAATTTCTAACATTTTAACTTGCCCTGCAGAAGTTTCATATCTGGAAGAAAATAAATTCTATTTCTACTACTTAGACACATTTTTTTAAGCTGCCTTCAATAAAATTAAATACATTTGACATTTATAAATGCGCCTGATATCAGTAATATTTTTTCCATAAATTTCCACCCAATAATAATTATAGTAGAATAGGGAGGATTTGGTGGTGATTCTACTGTTTCTTCTTCAGATACAGAACAACATGCTTTACAATAGACACAATCTAGACGAGTTATAACATAAATTCATGACTTTTCCTTTCCAAACCTTAGTGGAACACTTTTTTAAGCTGTACAGGAAGCACCTGTGGAAGAAAAGGTTGGATATTTTTTTTTAATGCAGCAATGGGACTCGGCCAGGGTGAATGAACCCCCGGGCAGGGTAACCCGTGTGTCCCCGGGCCGTGACCTGGGCGTTGGTGCCTCTGCAGGGCACACACCATCACCCAGGGCCAGCACAGCCCAGCCCCGCGCCTCTTTCCCAGAGGAGAAGCTTGAGTGAAGTTTCTCCTGAATTTCCAGAATGTACCAGAGAGAAGAATCAAATGCTGGGATCAGATGCTGCATGTTAATAATCCAGAATACATATTGCTCAAGAGCATTGCCCAAGCTGCCTTAATAACACTGAAGTCATCACTGTGTTTTGAATAAACAAACCATTTACAAGCTAATTATAGATAGCATTTTGCCTTGAGCATTTACTGAGTATTTGATACTGTACAGGTTGTTTCTGAGCAGAAAAAAAATTGAAAGTAGGTATTTCTTTAACATAATCTTTCTAAGAAAAACAGCTGATTAATTCTCATGTCCTTGAACACAGACATACAAGAGTGCTTGTTGATAATTCTACAGCTGTTTTGATTTTAAAGAAAAAAAAATGTTAATAGGTCCTTCCTTTCAGCTCCTGTCTCCAGTGAATTCATCCCCCAGGGTTTATCAAGATATCAAAATTAGGAGCATGGACACCATGAATTCTTTCTATCATTGTTTTTGATTTCTTCAGTTATAAAGATCTTCCCTTTCTACCAGTATGGGCTTAAAATCTGAATCTAAAATGTATATTGCCTTCTTCCTCTACTGACTTTAAGAGAGGCTGTGCTCCTAACAAAGACAATGTGGTTAAGTAACGACATTTGATAGCCCAAATCAATGCCTGACTAGTCCTGGGCTAAGAAAATCAAACAAGGTTTTCACAATTGGTGTGGGCCCTTTGCATGGATCTACCATTATCCATACTAATTAATGAGAATGGGTATTTCTAAACACTTATGAATTTCCTGGAAAGAATGGCTGGTACATTATATTACTGCAAGTCTTGCTTCAACATTTAATAAGTCTGCTATACATAGCGTGTATAAAAAAAGGAGAAAGAATTTGCCATGTATTACCCCAAGTACCACAGATATAATAACAATATAAGAAAACAATGGATCTAAGTGCAAAGACATGTAAGTACTGAGGAGAAATGCGAGCAAAGAGGAAAGGAGAGAGAGGGGAGCAGTGAGGAAGGTTATGAGGGATCTTGAGATCAGAGCCTGCTTCTTCAGTTCCTACTCTCAAATCCATTACATTTTATAAATATCAGTAGACAAATGGATAAACCAATCCATTGGTGTCACACAGAGATCATTGTTAGTGGTTCCAGTTAGGCACTGAGGTACTGCAGAAATTGTGATGCTGCTCTTGTTTTCAGAACCTGATTGTCAATTTGTGTAAGAGTTGAAGATAACTCCACATGCAGTTGTCAGAAACTCATTCTCCATCCCAAATTGTATTTATGGCATGTAAAGGCTGAAGAGCAATCAGGCTCAGCCCTCTTGCTGTGAGACAGTTCAAGGGGAGAAAGAAGAGAATAATTCAGTTTATCAAAATAAAATCCCACCATTTGGTTTACTGCCTGAACAGAGCACATGTGAATAATGGAGACAACTTCCTAGGTGAATAGGTAAAGCCCAATCTAATGTTCATGTGCCTTGGTCAAGGGCACAGCACTTCAAGAGGGCAACGTGCTCTTAGGTTTTTATTAACTGCATTAACAAGGAAAACTACACAATATGGAACTTACTTGAGTTCAGATTCTCTCCTCCTGAAGTGTAGGTAAGTAATACCAATGACACCCAGAGCAGGTTTGACATGCTATTGCATAAAGCTTATTAAGAAGGGCACCAGGTGACATTTTGTCATTTACTTCAAGCTCAGTTAGATCAACAATAGCAAAAATAAACAAGCTGAGGAAAGAAATTCTATAATATATTAATACATTGATCTATGCTTGAATCAAGGATATTCAAAAGCAAAACCTTTATTAAACAATGTTAAATTTTCTATTGCTATTTTAATACATGGCAAGCTTTTAATTTAATTTCTTCTGGCTTTTTATAATGTCTTTATTTATTTTTAAATTGTAAGGTAATTTTTTGTGCATGCTGCTTTGTTTTGAGTGTAGTTTAAACCTCTGGCAGCCTTCCATCTTCAAGACCCATTTCACACTGTAGATGGCACTAATTCATTGTGCAACACCAAGCAGGCTCAGTTACCTACAGCTGGTTGGGTATACGACTTTGCTCTGGTTTTGTTCTCCTGAAGGATAAGATTTTTATCCATTTGTTAAGTAGCACAAAAAACAACTTAAAACTTGCTTGAAACCTGGGACAAAACATATTCTCTGCTGGGCTTTTGGCTGCTGTATGCAGTATACAACATTTTTGTTCTGTAAGCTCAAACAATAGTCAATGGTGTAAGGGATTACTTAACGTGACTAAGCTAAGAATTCTCCCACAGTTCTGGCACAGCTAAATCCAGCAAAGTCCCAGCTGAAAGTCTGAGCCTCTGAACAGCAGAGTGCTGTGTGACTGGCTGCTCCTGGCTGTGCTGGGGGCTGACAGGAGTCTGACCCACCCTTGCAAGGTGCTTTCTGGGAAGTGCAGGCACAGCAAGGAGGATGCTGTTTCTGATTCTGTTTCACATTCAATACAAAGCAACTGCTTTGAGAAATGCTGATCATTTTGCAAGTTCTTCCAGCAGATATTTCTGTAGGTGGTGAAGACCCAAGCTGGCCGCTGCCTTTATTTGCAATCACAAAAATAATCAATATATTGCTAACACTGGTAGAAGTAATGAGATGCTGAATTCCCCTGAAAGCTATTTGATTTTCCTAAAGGGCCTTTAGGACAATTTGAAGATTTGTCCTATGTCCACTAGTAAGTGATACTGTTTCTACCAATTTTAGTGGGACAATATCATCTTTTTGACCTTTTTCTTAAGACACTAATATTGCCATATTTGGTTTTTTGTTGTTTTTTTTTTTTCTTTTTACCCTGTAAAGAGCAGTAAGAGAGTTAATTACTATTTATATTTTTCCCTTGGAACCTGATGAATAAGCAAATCAGCCAGGAGTCACAGCTGGAATAAACTGGCACTCTACAACTGCAGACAATGCACTGGGCCAACCCAGATAGAGGGAGGAGACAACCCATGCTATGATTCAACACACTGGATTTTGGACAAGACAGTAAAAAATTTATCCCAAGAGCTGACTGTTATCAGCTGGAAGCTTGCAGAAGCAGGCTAGTCAGTAACCTCCGTTCATCCAATTTGCATATATGTACTGTGCCTACTTTTAAAATCACCAGAAGTGATCTTTTTTCATGAGGTCTCAAGAAAACACAATCTTTTGGCTTTTTCTGCTGTTATGGGTAGGCATCACAAAGTAATTGCCATGTTCAACTCTGGAGGATACCATAATCCTGGGTCCAGTCCAGAGCCAGGCCATCAGTTTCAGCTGGTGGTCTTTGACATTTTTCTCTTCTGCCAGCAACACTGATTTTACCTGCAAAGTTTGCTTGCAGAGAATTATGGACTGAACATGAATACTACCTGTAGGAACCTAAGGGTACACCTCTGGTGTGCAGCAAAGAAATGCCCAATACCCTGCTAAATATCTGTACTACTCTTGGAATTAGGTTAATATCCCCAAGCAGTGATGTAACAGCTTGGCTGCATTAGTGCCATCGCTCTAATAAAAGACTTGCTCACCATGCCTAATCCTGGATTGATGTCTCCAGAGCACAGGTATAATTCAGCAGGGTATGGATTGCCAGTAGATGTTATGCCACAAGGTTGGTGCTATCCATATAGCAACACACAAACCACTGTAGGAGCTATGCTAGAATCTAAACAGGTCAAGTAAAGCAACTCTTTAGAAAGTGAAGTAGGTGGAGAATCAGACACCAAGGGGAAAAATTATCAGGATCTGACATTAATTCATTTTTTCTTCCAATATCATGAAAGGAACTGGTGGACTCACTGTCCCAACAAAGCCTCAGAGGCCTATCTTTACCCTAAAATACTATTTTCACAGCCAGATTATGCTTTGACATGCTCAGACAGCTGCAAAAGTCTACAGAAGCAGAACTGGTCTTACCAAGGTAACACTTTCTGGCACATAAGGCTCCTTTATTTTGAAGTGGTGAGTAATGAGGTGAACACCCCATGCAGCACAGCAAACAGTAGCAGCATATCATTGCTTATAAGATTCATAGCAGAAATTAATTTTAAGGAGGGATTTGAAAAACCTTTCGCACAGATCTCCTACGATATACATGAGATGGCCCGAGGCAGAGGATGAAAGTACTTGGGAGAAAATAAAGATCACTCTGCAGTGAATGTTAACTTCAAAGGTAAAAAGAGACGCAGAGGCAAAATCTTGAAACGTAAGCAAAACCAGACTTTCAGCACATTATTAATTAAATCACTGTAATGTGCTATCAATTTCAGTTTACTGCATTCAGGGCTCACTTTATCTGCTAGGACCTACACCTACACTCTGCATACAAAAACCCTTGAATCATTAGTCAACATAGAACATCTGACACAGCTTAAAACTACTTCTGTGTAAAAGGGGCTTCCAAAGCAATCATCTCATTCAGGCATTTGCTGCAACTCTGGCTGTTAGCTTGAAGCTTTTCATGGGATATATGAGCACTACTCATTTCATATATATTGTGGGCAGGTACAGCAAATTCTAATCCTTGGTTCCAATGTTCTAGGGATACTAGTGCCTCATCTCCAGCAGTTATCCCATGAATGTAATAGGATCCCACTATGCTCATACAGGACCTCCTTATCTTAAATTCTTGTTTTAAAGACTCATCAGATTCTTAGTGTCTGTATTTGTGTGATTTTCCATGCACTTTTTCTCTCGTAACACTCTTAATGTTATCTCAGATCTCACAGTAGGAGTCATAGGTTTTTATTAACTCTTACTTCTTAACTAAAACCTGTCAATAACATTTCATTGATCTCTGAAATGCTTTGTGGCTTGGTGTGGAATTGCAAATTCCACCATCAGCACTACTATTGTCAGGAAGCAAAACACGTCAGCCCCACCTTTGGAACAGCCAACACTGTTGTCTTACACACCTCTCAGCCTGAAAAGGCAAAATATCTTCAGTCAATGCTTCATAGCTTCGTTCTTTCCAGGACTTGGGTCTTCCTGAGATGAGGAAGCCCCATCAGTTTCATGATTATTTTCTCATGCTCTTCATCAATGTGAGTGCCAAGGATACTCCTAGAAGAGAGACTGAAGGGACAGGTAATAACTGCAAGGTGCAAAGAGTGAGGGTGAGGCAGCAGGGGAGTCACCTTGAACTCATTTTTATTCTTCCGGTTGTGATTTGAGGGCAAGACAGTGAGAAAGACATCTTGAAAATGAGCATTTGTCTGCACATCTTGAAAATGAGCATTTGTCTGCATAAATTGTAGCAGCAGAAGAGCTTGAGTTCCTGAAATACTGTTCTACAAATTACTGAACAGATGTTCAGTCCACCTTGTCAAGAAATGGGGATTGGTATCTTTGATTTGTACTCATAAGGGTCATAAGAAAGCTGTGAAGGGCAGTGAATCAATTCCCTGAACATCTCAGATATTTTTTTATTAATGCAAGAAACACAGGAAATAAACAATAAATGCTGGGAATCTTAAATACAATAAACCAGTTACTACTGAAGTCACACAACGGAGAGAGGAATAATCCATGTTACTGTAACATACACATAATGATAAGAAGGAAATGCACAAGGATGTTGTCACAGAAACACTCAACAGGGCAGATGATGCAGACAAGGCTTTTTGAAACCAGCTAGCAGAATCAGCCAAAGGTACAAATGCAAATTAGGCATAGTGTCACACTCAACTGTGAAGAGAGATCGATGTATTGAGTAACTACTCATTCCACAAACATCTTACATTGTGCACACTGCACACAGAAACGGGGAAAAAAAAGAACCATTTGATAGGTACTGCATGGTAGAAAAAGACCAGCAGTACAGGTCGGCACAACCAATGCAAGCAACTGCTATCATCATCAATGGTTTGGTTTTGGAGTCTTTCTCTCTACTGAGAAATTACAAAGAGCATTTACCAAGGAGCCACAGGATGGGTGATTATACCCCCACCAAGACCATCAGTGACACCGTAGCATGCATATAACAGCCTCCTTTTAAGGACCCAAATAAACGTTAATCTAAATGAAATTTGATTTACAATAAGGTGACACTGCTTTTAGGAAATCACACTGCTTTGGTGATCAGAGCTAGAGACATTCCCTGTGAATGTACAGAAGTCAGCTACATAAAGGTCACACAAGCAATCCAATTAATTTTGTGTGCTTAAACTTGAGATCTTGATTGTATCTTCCAATGTAGGTTTGTCTAAATGTAATGGTCATGGGCTGTCCAGCATTGTCAGCCCATGGACTTCAAAGGCCATTAATTCTGTAAGGTCTAACCTCCTGGCATAAATCACCACCAACTTTGTCTTCATTTCTTAAGGTGTCAGGTTGTTCCACAGACAGACACTGTTCTCCAGGCCTCCCCACTTACCTTGGAATGTTTCTGATGTTTCTTCTTTCCCTTGTGCTTTTTCAAAGGCCCCTGATGTACACGTCTTTTCTACCACGTGCTTGGGCCAGGGCCTGTTTAACATCTTCACAGTAATAGTTTGCACTTTTTCCCTGCTGGATACAACTATCTCACCTCATTCAATTCACCAGACTCCCCAGAAGAGCACAGTAGCTCTGTGCCCTTCGGCTTTCCCCTGCACATACTGAGAGGGAATTCTCTCCATCACAGAAGCAGAGATCTGACAGCAGATCCCAGTTACATGGCAGCCCCCATCACAGATGTCCCTGGGCAGCCTCCTCCTTCTCTTCTGCTTGCAGCAAAAAAAATCCTTTACCCTCACTTGCCCTCCTCAGCTCTCTTGCCAGAACATAGAGCTCTCTTCGTCTCCATGTGAAGATCTGGTGATTGAAGGAAGAAGCAAAACCAGGGCAGAAAGAGCATTTCTGTCACTGCTGGGCTTCCACA
The DNA here is from genome assembly GCF_048771995.1 of Taeniopygia guttata. Taxonomy (NCBI): domain Eukaryota; kingdom Metazoa; phylum Chordata; class Aves; order Passeriformes; family Estrildidae; genus Taeniopygia; species Taeniopygia guttata. The sequence continues at coordinate 49,536,325 of NC_133030.1, read as the reverse complement.
GCACCTATTTCATACAAAGAAGCACAGGTCTTGCTCTGCCATCACTGGCTACATAAAATCAATTACTGTGGCTTGCATGTCAACTGCAGACTGTTCTTTGAGGGTGTCCCAGCTGATGTATAATGAGCCATGTGTATATGAGTATGGCAAATAACCATCTACAAAATTTTAAAGTAGGTTTAGGTAGTGAGAAAAGCTCAGATAGTAAGAAAGACAACAGACAAAAAATAACTTTAAAGAGCTAGTTATGGTCCAGATCTACATATTCACAGAATCTCAGTAATACCACTGATAAAAATGAAGCCTGTTTAGAAAAATAAGCTTCAGTCTTCAATCTATTTTCAGCCTTTGTGCATTCAGTTACTGTGGATCACTTACCAATAAGCAGATAATATTTCAATTATTCTGAGCTTTTCTTTAACCATTATATACTTCCCTGAGTGCTGTGAAATACACTAATAAAAAAATCAGGATAAACTGGACTTTAAGGATTCTATTTTCAATGGTAGAAAGTCACACTTGAAATGGTCCTGAATAAAACTGTGTTATTTACTGCAAGACAGAACTATATTTTCTAACTAGTGCAACTGACATTATTTCTCTAGTAGGCATGGTACCTAGAGGTACCTTCTGCATGGCGTGACCCAGCTCTCACTGAAAACTAAACACATTTGGTTTTCTCACTGGTTTGCAGGAGGTACCTTCCATGATCACACCTTCCAGCTGATAGATAAATTTTCTAGCTCATGTACTGTAATATGTGTTTGGCAGACCATCCAGCACAGAGGGACCCTGGCGTTGATTACAGCCTCCACACAACACACCAATAAATATGTTATTAATAATCACAAACAGTACACATTTGGAATGGAAATAAAATGAAACATCTAAAAGTCTAAGAAATTAATCACAGACAAAAAAAATGAAGCAATTGAAGTGAACTGGTTGGGGTTTTTTTCCCAAGTGTATTTTCCCTTCAATAAACTGTGATAAATATCATCCAAAGGGCATTTCAAAGCTTGATCTTCCTAGTGCAAATGAAGGGTAAGTGAACTACAACACATAGGGGTTGGTTTTATTTTTGGTAAGCTGTGGCACATAATCAATTTTTTCTAACACTCTTGAATTTGTAGATAAAATGCACTGTATATGTAGAGTGATTATCATCAGTAAGTATTTTATAGAAGTCCCTGCAAAAACATGAATCATTCTGTATGAGCAGAGGTACTGAGAACTGTTGTGCAGCTCAGACAGATTCTCACTCTGCTCTTTGTTCCAAAGAGGATATGACATTTTACAATATTTAAGGCATATATAAGATTTTACTCACTGGGACATCAAGAGATTATTTTAAATTGATCAAACCAAACATATCTAAATCCTGATAAAAATGGAAGATTAATTTATTTCTCAGAATGTGGAGTGAGTATTATAATTAAATGAACAGGAAAGTGATGCGAGTGCACATGCTCTGGGGGTGTTTGTCAGACAGTGTGAATCTCCTATCCTCTCATCTCAGAAAATACATTACCTGCATGTAAATGCAATTAGCTTCCACTTCCCACTCCTCCACAGCAAGGTTTGTAACTCAGTGTTTTATACCTGTCTTCTGCACCAAGATCCCAGGTGGCAGAAGGAGTTAATCAGCTTACTTCAGTGTGCTTCCCAGCTGTCTGGTCCATGAGACCACAGAATGCTCAAAGACAATGTCAGTGTGCTGCAGTCAAGGGGTGACCTCTATGCTTTAAAGTCTAAAATAAAAGAAAGCACATGGTAGCCATCCTCACTTCCAACCTGCCAGATGTCTCCCCTAAGTTGTTACCCAACACACTGTTTGTCTCTGAGTCATAAGAAAGGAGGTTTATTTTAGTTACTAGAAGGATGACTACTGCAGAGCAAGATCTTTGTACTTTAATCTAACCATCCCTTTTGACTACGTACTAGTTAATGATATTAAATAATAAAAAAGAACACTAACAAAACAAATATTCAGCCTGCAAGTCTTCTTTTCCTTTCTCATTTTCATTATCTAGAAGATTATGAGTTAGGCTTGCTGGAGAATTGACTGGTCTTTTTCACCTAACAACAGAACTTCAGGAACAAATCCATAACTGGTTCTTCTGAAACCTTAAAACCAAGCTGGGGAACTACTTTCTTTCATTCTGAGAGATCTGTGACCTGACCCTTACTTATTTAACTTCAACTTGTTTTTACTTCTCTGCTGCTCTCAGCAAACCACTGCTAAAATTGTAACAATGATACTGTAAATCATGAATGACATAGAGATGCTGGGGTTGTCTCACACTGTTAATATTTAAGAACCTCATCTGTAACAATTTCTCCTAACAGATACACTTAAATTAACAGTTCCATGTGTTTTGAAAAGACTGCAGTTTAATTTGCAATCGTTTCTGTCTGTTGGTTGCCTGACTTTGGTGCCTCAGCCTTTCCTGAAGTTGCAGCATTCATAAGGACCCAAATGAGAAATGGATCGAGTCAAAAATATTTTAGCACAGAGGTCATAGACCTAAATCCTTATATGTCCAGGCAGGCAATATGAACATATATAACACAATTCTACAGAAAAACAGGGTAAAATAAAGCCAAGGCGAACACTGTCTATATGGTATTCCATATCAGTGTTCCTAATAACAGGAAATGGAAAGCAGGCTTAGGGCAAGAAAAGAGACAGAAATAGAAGGTGGGAAGGCTCTCGTAGGCAATAGCTCAGAGGCTGAGCTAGTCAGTTTTATGAGCTCTCATGACAACAGCAACAACAGCAACAACAGCTTGCAAAGATATCCCATTTACAAGAAATAACCTCCCTTGAACAGATACAAGCATAACCCTGACAGCATGAACTTCATCGATTAAATTCCAATGATAAGAATTCCTTCATCTCTGGTACTGTGCAGATATGGAAGTCAAAGGCTGCGATGCTCCCATATACAACAATATCAGAGAACATATGAATAACTAAGATGGTTAAAACCCCAAGGTGTACATGATACTGTCTATAAAGCCAACTGCACTTCTCTGTTTTTAGGCTGAAACCAGTATGAAAACAGTCTACAGCATGGGCAAATATATCAGGAGTTTTTTTATCCCTAGCTCCTTGGTAAGCTGCTGAGCACTACGGGATGCTCTGCCAAGTGGTAGTTAGGGAGGTCTGCAGCATCCAGGCAAGTTAATTACAGAGATGGAGGACAGCAGGATGCCAAGTGGGAGGAAGGCTTCCCTTCAGAAATGGACTGTCAGCAGAATCAGGAGGGGATGTAATCAGTCATAGCTTGCTTTTACCAACCAGGAATAATCATAGATGTGGCATTCAGCTTGCTGAGTATTTTCTAGCATGTGATTTAATCAGATTTTTGGCCAATTCATTGAACTTTTCTCAGACCTTCTCATATATAGACATGTGGTGCTTTGCTCTTTTAGTGGGCACAAGTTGTTCAGTTCACTTAAGAGTTTTTATTGTTCTAATAAAATGCTGATATGTATTCTTGGTCACTCTCACTGATTTAGGAAACAGTGATCTTACAGACACGGTGGCAGATACCCACTGATCCTGACTGTGTCACACACACCTTCCTTTGAAGAAAATGTAGCTGGCGTGGTATCAGCAATGGTGGGAATAGCTAGAAGTATTTTTGCTGCTGGCACCTACTTTCACCTAGACGAGTGAAACACTAATTTCTCATGCTGAGAGGGATTATCGGAAGCTGGAAAGGTGGTGAGAGTTTATTTCCAGGTGAGCAGTATATATTCCTAGGATGAACAATAAAACTGGAATCTGACTGTGCCCTGCCTCTAACAAGCTCATGGCAGCTTAGCAAAACAAGGAGACAGACATAAGCTTCATATAAGCAGCTTACGTTAGTCTCAAGGACAAAGAACACGCGCTGACACGCCACTTGCACCGCAGACACCTCTGCATCTGGGCACGGCAACAGGCTCGGGAGATGTGTCACACGGAGCGGGCAGGGCACGCGGCGGTGGAACGGGGATCGCGGCTGGGGCACACGGGCCAGACTCGACTTTTCCGCACGATCTCAGACCAGCCGTGCGGGGAAAAGCCCCGACCTGCCTGAGCCGCCGAGCTCCCCGCGCCGCCCGAGCTCCCCGAGCCCCGCCGGCCCCGCCCCGTCCCCACAGCCCCGGCCCCGCCCCCTGACCACGTGGCTCGTGCGCCGCAGCGCCGCCGCCGCGCAGGCGCCGTGCGCGCTCCCGCTGCCCGGCCGAGCCTGGGGCTCGGGAGCAAAATGGCGGCGGCCGGAGCGGGGCCGGGCGGGAGCGGGCGGCGCTGAGCGGGAGGATGGCGGCGGCGAGCGGCTGCCGGAGGTGAGGCACCGTGGGAAGCCGGGCTGGGAGGGGATCGCAGGTTTGGTCGCGACGGCGGAGGCGAGGGGGCAGGACCGTCGACGCCCCCACGGCGGGACTCGGTGCGCGCCCCGCCGGGCCGGCTGCGGGCAGCTTGTCCCGCCGCGCCGCTGCCAGCCCGCAGCTCCGCGGGGCCCCGCCGCGGGACGGAGCCTTCCTCCCCGTGCCGCTCCCGGCCCGCAGGTCCGCGGTCCGGAGCGGCGGCAGCGGCCTCGGCTGTGCCTGTCCGCGCTGTCGGGTCCTGCCTCGCCGCCCTCTCCCTCTCTTCTCCTCTCCCTTCCGCCCGGCGCGCTCCCCGCGGAGCTGGAGCGGAGCTTGCCGCCGCTCCGGACCGCGGGAGCTGGCGCGGGGCTCGTGCTCCCGCGGCCGCGGAGCTCCGCCCGTGCCGGGCCGGTGCTCGCCCGCCGCGGATGCCGCGCTCCGCCGGTGCCGGCCAGCCCGTCCCGTGGCCGTGGCCTGGAGACTGCCGCTGCCCCGGGATGTCTGGGGCTTTGCCCCACTCCTCTCTGTGCAGGTATTACCGCGGTGATCCTGGAGAAACTTGGAGAGCTTTGTAGGTGATGGGTTCGCCCGTGCCTCTGGAATATTCGTGCTGCCCGTGGGATAAGTGCTTTTCTGTTGGTTCGTGTTTCTACTTGCTCTTCCCCGCCATCCCATATGAGACCGTTGGGTGAAAGATGACACATATGTCGAGTACAAACATAAAATACGATAGTACGATAATAAAATACGTTTCGATGCAATGATAGTTTGTGTGAGAATTTACCTTAGGCAGTGTAGCATCGCTTGAGGCTTTGCTTCAAACCAATGTAATATAATAACAAATTTAAAATGTTTGGCAGATATACCATTGGTGTGTGATCACCTCAGGTTTTGCCACATACTGCATGCTCTATGTTCATTTAGAAATGGAAAAGATAAAAACAGAAGCTGAAATAAAAAAAAATTTAAACCTTGTAACTCATGTTGAGACGCTGAAAAGATTGATGAGGTAAAGCTTTACCCTCTTTGTTTGAAGAGGATGAGTCTTCTAAGCTTCTCTTTTATTGTTTCAATTAATAGTTTGAAGTTCTGTGTTAGTATCCTCCACACAGAGTGATGCAGGGAGGGGAATTTCTTCTTAGATCCTTTTCCATTTGAACCTTTTGCTTAAGAATTCAATGAAAATTCTTTTTCCTCCACCCTTTTTCAACTAAGTCCACTATTAATATAACAGAAATAATTCTGTAGATGTTATAGATGTTATTTATGAGGATGTGGAACAGAAGACTGTTAGTAATGTATGGGTTCTGTGGACTGTGATGTTTACAAGGCAAGGTCTGAGTGCTTATTATGTAGAACATCTGTGTGAAGGTAATGTATTGAGAAGGTATGGATTGTGATGCTTTCTTTCTTTTTGGAATAATTTATCAACTAGATAACTAGTCTCAGTTGAGGGACCAAAGCATTATTGAGCCATTTAAGAACTTGCTACTTTGCTGTGTCAATTAGTGTCGTGTAAACAGTACTATCTGTTCCTGCTTATATGTAAACGTGATGAATGTCACAGTAAATCAAGCTTGTACCTTAAGTTACAACACAAAGCTGCCAGTTGCTGACTGGTTTGTATTAAGCTCTAAAGTTAGACTTGCATAGTTGGGCTGCATGCAGGTAATCTTGGAAATGGAGCTCAGTGTTTTGTGTCAAATGTAGAGCCAGTGTTTGTTTTTGTTCAGTGGAGATGAAAACAGCTATTGAATCCTTTGTATTTCAGCTCAGCTGCACTAAGCATTGTTTTACTTGCTTTCAAACTTTAGCCAATGCATAAATGGGTTTGACATTCTAATTGAAATTACTTTTATAAGCTCTCCTGGAAGAGTTGCATGGATTTGTCATAGGGATTTAAAAATTTTTCCCCTCTTTGTTTTCAAGCTTGTCTGAGAAGCTCCAAACTTTTTGTTGTGAAGCTACATTGCTCACTGTTAAATTAAAGTAGAAGGTGCTGCCTTTGCAGCCAGCTTTTAAAATTTCATTCAGTGAAACTGCCAGAGCTTGATGAATTAAGAACAAAATATTGAGTCGTCATTTTGAAAGCAGCATTTCAAGTTGCTGCATACATGGTGTCAGGTTTACAGATTAGTTGTCACTGATGACAATTAATCTCAAGGTTTGTTTGGGATGAATTTTAGGCTTGGACAATGTCTTCTTCTGTCCTGTTAGTAAGCTGCATTGGTGGTGTGGTGTCTGGGGGTCCTGCACATGGCCATAGGAGAAGTGGACACTAACCCTGCTTGCTCTTCTGCCACCCTGATGCATGTTTGCTCTTGATATATCAGACCACATGCAAGAAAAGGGGAGTTTTTTCTTATGTCTTGGGTACACTGTGGTGACTGAGGTAGCTGTGGCTGGCTGCCTTTCAGAGACAAACAGTAAGATGAATGAAAACATCTGATGGACATATTGATGGGCTGTGTATACTTCACATTAATCAATAACAGATCTATAGGGAAACTGTGAGATTGCACTTAAGAAAAAATATCTGTATTCCTAATGTGACTGATGAGAATCTGCCTCTACAGCAAATCTTAATAGAGAACTGCAAGTTTTAGTATTAACTCTTAATTTCTTTTTGTTTGTTTGCTTTTTCTTAACATATTTAGATGGCCTTTGACTTCTGTTACCAGATCAATGGCTTTTCCCATTTTTTCACACCACACCAGTCTTGGAAACCTGATGCACAACTTTATTGTACATGCAGTGGGAACCAGGAATCCTAGTTCACGTGTTAGGTGAGCTTCCAGTGAATCATCTAGCTATTGCTTTGTTTAATTTCCGAGGTTCTTTGAAAGAGAAATGTTGTCAGTATCCTTAAATCTTTGAATAGAAGCTATTGTGGATTTTTAGAGTGCTCTTTCCTATGTTGGCTTGCTAGTATGCCTGAACTATAAGAAGGAACTGCAGCTGGCACATTTAATTCTAGTCTTGCATTTTACACCCATCCAGTGTGTCCTGCATGTCTCACAAGAAGAATACTTTGTAATGATGCTTTCTATGTAATGAATGGACACTAGGAGATTGAAATTGTTATTATAATATGATTATTATATTTTGGTTTATTTCAATTATTAAACTGTACTTATCTCAACCCATGGGTTTTACTGCATTGTTTTTTCTTTACTCTCTGTTCTGTTCCCTATCCCACTGGCAGGGGGAACCCACAGAAATAAGGATGCCTATGAGGTTCTTGATAGATACTTAGTGGCAAAATCAGTTTAAAGACTTTTCAGTCCACTGCTGCATTTTGTTACTTCCTGCGCTGTCCCCTCAGCTGTGTTGATAGGCCTGTTTACATGGCTTCACTCTGAAACATTCAGGAAATTGATCTTTATGAAAAATAAACCACTAAAGCACAAAATAACTTAATGTTACATCCTTCATCTGGGTCATCACATTGCTGTGGAAAGTCTGTTTGCACAATGTAGAGGTGAGGCCAGGGAGGTGAAGGGGATCAGGGTGGAACTGTGTTGCCTGATGTGCTGGATTCAAGTACATACCTAACTATATACTTAGTTAATTTAAATCTAATTTGTTTGCTCATTGTGTGCAGGTGTTGTGCAAGCTTACACCAAACACTACTGAATATTAACTTTAATTACTGATGGCCTTGCAGACATGTCCAGCCAGTTGGGGATTTTCTATCATCAGTGGGTTTAAACTGGTTATTTAAATTTTCAGGTGCTAAAGCATGCAAGAAAAAAAATTAGCAGCAGTCAAAACTTATTAAGTAGAAGCTTTCAGTACTAAGTGTGGAGGTACAGTATTTTGGACGACATCTTCTTAAATCAGTTTTATGTTTCAGAATTATCTTCTCAGTGGTCTTACTTTGTTTTTCGAACTTGGCACTCAGGCGTGAGCTGTTACCTGTATAACTGACTGATAATTTTCTAAATCCTCTGTGATCTTTGTCCTCAAATTTTTTGTCTCAATTCAGTGGTCATTCATACTATATGTTTTTTATGACATTCAAATGTCATTGTATGTTCTTCCTGTATTAAAACTGGATTTTTTTTATATTCATCCTGGCTTTTCTGTGTTATTGTACCCTGTTTCCAACTCACTGTAGTGAATAGTAAATGGTAGAATTTAATTTTTTTTTAATCTCTTTTAGGGAATAGCTTTCTTGCTCTGCAGTTATTGTGATTCCCCATATTGTTAAAGTGCCTTTTTATTTCTACTCTCTCCTCTTTCTTACAGAACCATTTCTTTATGGTAACTTGTACTAAGATTAATCTCTTTTTCTTCATCACTTCTGATCTTTGACATTATCTAGTGAGGAGTGCTTTGGAGAGAGATCAAGCTAGTTAATGATATGCAAGATTCCTCTAATTTGGAAACCTTGTCCAAGATCTGTTAAAACCTAGTCTCAGGATAACTACCAGGACATTTTACCATTCTGCTGATGGTAACAATGGCTAAACTTGAAGGAGCTGATGTAACCAGTAATGTAATGAGTGACTGCTGCTTGATTCTTTAGTTGGGCTTATTCTTTTGTGATCTGGAACTCACAGAAGCTCTGTGGGATCAGTAGAGCTGCAAAATATATCTCTGTGTGCTTGCCTGTGTATTTTAAACTGCAGTTTGGATGAAAGAAGATTGTTCCCATAGTCTGCCCCTGAGATTTTAATCAAGGTTTCTTATACAAAGAGCAAGAATACCAGTGTCTTGTGAAGGCATCCAAGATGAGTAAAATTTTATACTGATTTATATGAAAATCAAAGTATTTTTTGAGTGACCAAGTAGATCACATTGCATTAGTGAGAAATTGAAGTGCTGCTTTGTTTATCATCTACTACTCCAGATCTCTGTACTGCAATGAAGAATATAAAACACTTTTGTAAATGGGTAGGTTATTTTAAGTGCTTTAAAAATAATCAGTATGAGTGACAAAATGCTTTTGTCATGCCTTTTTTTTTTTAATGCATTTTTTCTCCTGACCCCAATATTGGAAATGCTGCTTGAGAGCTAATTAAAAGCATTCTAACATAGCAAATACAATCAGAATGCAACAAGACAGTATTTTGTGGACTAGCGCTCCCTTATTTTTTGATCTCTTTTGATCTTCTGCTATAGCTTTTTTCAAATGATGGTTTGTGATGTAAAGATGGGGGAGAAGTGGTTCGTTGACTGTTAGAACTGGGTTTACTGTGGATTTGGTGATTTTTTGGACTTAGTCTTGGAAGATATCTTATTTAAAACCTTCCTGCTGCTGTGATAATTATACTGCTTATCCACTTAAATTCTGCAATGTATAAGATGAGGTTGTGCTGAAGTTCTTTTTACATGTGGGGGCATTTAGAGGTTTTTCTCATGTACCCAGAAGTATGTCTTAAAATACATAAATGGCTAACAACCTCTGAAGCTGCTTGTGATACTTAACTGAATGACCAGAAGATTTCATCTTGAGGAAGGAAGGAGTGTAGGCATATACACAGTGGAATTTTGTATTACCCATTAAAAAAACCCTGACAAATCCCAGACTAACGAAGCATATGAATATATTAAAGGCTGATGTCTTGTACCTTGGTTCATCCTGTACTGGACAGCTCAATTTCAGACATCCTGAGAGATGGAATGAAATGCATATAAAATGTCTAGAATGCAGGTACAGAAGATAATGTTAATAGATTCATGGCTTTCTTTACAGTCATTCTAGTAGCGAGTGCTGCTCTCTGAAATACATCAAGTTGCTTATTCTGTCATTTTAAGTTGAAAATATCTTTTCCAGTCTATAATGAGGAGCTTCTAGGAAGTCTTTGAAATTGTTTTTTTTTGTTTTTCTACTGCAGAGACAAGCAAGTCTCTGCGGTAGAATAAAATGCACACTGGAGTTAGGAAGCTTTGTTTTACTCAGTGTAGTGATGGCTTTAGTACTGAAGGAGGAATAATCTTAATTGTGTCAGCACTGAGAGGCAACAGTTGTTACTGGTGGGCTGGATGTAAGCTCCATAACTTCTCCAGAGGAATGTATATGACAGCAGGAGGAGCTACTCGGTGTCCTTGTGAGCCCCCCACACTCCCAATGTATCCAGTATCTCCATCTTCTCTGCAGTTTATTTTCATGAGTAATTAGCTTATCTAAATTTTGGATAAGAATGTGTGTTTATTGCTTTAAATTCTCAAATCCCAGCTTGGCCAACTGTTTTGATTTTTGGAAGTTTTTTTTTTTTATAGCCAAAGATAATGTTTAAGAGAATAATTTGATGTATCCTTTTTTAAAATACGTAAAAGGTACTTTATATAGGTCAAAAAGTACCTCCTGCTTCTTATTTGGTCCTTAAAATCTCTGTAGGGTTTAATCCTAAGCACTCCTGGAAATGTATATTTGGTTATGAAATACCAAAATACCCTTCTAATATACAGTATAAGGCCTGTCTTAATTGTATTTTGTAGTTCCAAGCATGGATCTGAAGACCTGGTAATCTCTGGTAAAGTGACTCTCATAAGTATTTCTGCAGTGTATCAAAGCTGCTTGTCTTTGACTGGATTTGACTACAGTCTTTTATGTTATAACCAAGGCAATTACTACTTGAAGTTGGTTTTAAGGCTTAAATTACTTATCTTCTGAAAAAGATGTTAATCAGAAGTACAGTCTTATTACAAACTCTCTAAAATATCTATTCATACTACTCAGGGCTTTTCCACTGCAAGTAAAATAAAATTTGTTGTGTCTTGTTCTAAGTTTCTCAAGACATTTGAACTTCTCTGCTGAGAACATCTGAGGTAATTTTGTTACTGCATAATTTCTCAGTTAATTAGTGGCTCAAAGTTTCCCCTGTGGATTAACAGACTTGTGCTGATCTAGGTATTTCCCCACCACTACCTTGGGCATCTGTCCTTTCTCCTCCTTCCCTCGTTCTGTTTTTAGCTACCAACTTACTTTTGCTGGAGAATTGGAGAATCAAATTGGAAATGGCACATTTTGTGACTGAGTGTTAGCTGCATCAAAGCTCTATTGTATTAGGCACTAGCAATGTTCAACAGTAATGAGGCTTTTTTTATTGAAATATCTTGTGGATCTGGAGTTTCATCCTTGCTTTATGTTTGGAAGGAAAGGGAACTTACTTTTTTCTCCACATATACAAGATTAATGTGTTTCCTTATTGAAATGAACATTTTATTTTTTGTTAATCTGGAAACTGATCCAGCTAAAAACTGTTCTGTTCATTGAACATAAATGGAGAGTTGAGTGGGAATGATCATCTAGGTAGAGAGGGAAGTAAGATTTTTTTTTTTTTTGGTGGCAGTGTTGTCTATTTCTATACATTAATGGACTTTTCAAATCATGGAAGACTCAAAGGAGATTTGAGAAGTAGAGCACAAGCTGGCAAAGTTTCTGCATTTTGCCCTTTGAATGTGAAGGAATTGTGGTATCAAGGACAGTTGTGCGTGAGAGAGAAAGATGAACAAAATGTGGTCTAAAATTACATTAACAGCAATGGGTTTCTTTAATGGAGTAACTCTTGTAATTAGTGTAATGCAACAGACTTTTGCTTTCCTCCTAAAAGTTTTGTTTGATTTCTTTGAAAAATCTACTTATTTTTTTAGTATTCTGGGACATCTGAAAAACTTCAAATCTTGTGGGGAGAGAAGAGTTAAGGCATGTCAACAGTCTGCTCAAAGGGCAGATTGCTTTAGCAAATGGTTAAACAAAAAACCACTCCATAAGCTTTTCTGACTCTGCAGCCTTTAAAAGTCTGTGTTCATGAGTTATGTGTAGATGTTGCTGAATTAATGAAATTAAGTGTGTACATGATTGGTGCCTCTGTTTTCAGAAACAACATTGTGTCAACATTTGTGATGCTCTTTTGACTGTTCTGTAAAACTTGCATATTCATGTTACAGAACAAAAAATGCTTTGGAAGTGCAGAGAGCTTGTTGCAGGAAATGTGGAAGACATAACTTCCTTTTCTTGCCAAGGGGATAATGTAAACAAAGCTCCAACTTAATTGTAGTCTAAGTACTAGTCTGGTTTTCTGACTAAGCCTTTCCTTCCTTAATTGATTTCTTTTATTATTGAGAAAGTATATTTTCTGAAATGAATTCATGTAGTTTTGGGCACGACTTTTCTTAAAGTTTGTGAGCATTTAGTTCTTTCTACACTTTTATGGAATCTAAATGTAGGTATTAATGAAGATAACTACTGAAACTGAAGTTACTGGTATAACTTTTGAGAGTTTTATGGGAAAATATTGCAGTATTAATGTATTTTGCTACTATTTTCAAAACTGCTGAAATCTTTGAAGTATACAGCATAGAAAGATTTCTTGGCATCAGGTGTTATGATATAAATGTTAGTTGTGGTATAGTGTGGCTCTTAAAATTTTCTGCTGAAGTTAATGAATTTAAACTAACCGTGCAGAAGAGTCCAACCAAAGGGGACATCTTTCAAATGTAAGTTTTTAAGTAACTGTTAAAATCTTAGCATATACAGATATAATTGATTTAGAAGAATAGGTATAAGATCATTGTGTTAGTTATGAGAGGGTTGTCCTAAAAACCTCTAAATACAAGGAAAATGTTCTGTGGGTTTGACCAGGGATTTCACCCTTGCTCAGGGAGGCAGCAGTGCATAACCAGTTAACACGGTCTCAGATAAGTCAGCTGTTGTATAAATACCATGTACAATCAATTGTACAAATTGATTTTGTATTGCTTCCTGCAGCAGTGAACAGAACAGACTTGGGAGTGACTGTGGATATTGGGAGACAAGGGGAAGATGTGAGTGTCAACACTGGTGCCAGGCCAGAGTGACGTGAAGAGAGAGCAAAAAGCATGACTACAGGGGTATAGTTTTGTGGAGTTATGAGGCAGTCTAATAGGAATAGTGTGCTCTCTTCATATTGAGAGCTGTGAGATCCTGTTCCAGTTTTAGCTGCCTGTCAGACAAATGAGCTGGAGTTCCCTCTTCCTGTCTATTATCTCCCATTTGAAATTACTTGGTTTGTGATCATATAATCTCTGTATTTAGTGTGAGGGGAAGCAAGAAAACCCCTTGGCAGAATGGAGTGTGAGGGAAAAGTACAGTTCCCTGTTAGTTTGACTTTAGTGGTAGTATCAGATCACCCTGATGTACCTGTGAAGAGCTGACAGGCAGTGAGTCCTGCATACACAGTTGGCTTTCCCCGTCAGAGGGCAAGTTCACTACATTGAGGGGAATATATTAAAATTTGCATAGGCTTAGCTTTATATTTTTTCCTAAATGACTAATACCTTAATGCATATATTTTGGACTACAAATTTAAAATCGTCCAAGCATTCAAAAAAGCGAAACTCCCATGGACCTCTAGTAGTGATGGCTGCTATATGAAGTGTTTTTAACCGAGGAGGGAACAAACTGCACAGATACAGAGGAAAATAAGTACAGGCCAAAGAATCAGCAATCAGCCACCTGGATACAGGGAGCGCTGTCATGGTGAATCCTAGCAGTAGCTGCTGCTGTCTAAATTGCTTTTTTCTGCTAGAACTGCCCTTGCTTTGCAGGTAATTTTTTCCTATTGTTAATTTTTTAGGAACTCTGGAGAAGAAAAAGCGTATTGTAAAAGTGGTATTATAGCTGCCCACTTAAAGTAAGATGTTTTTATTGACAGTGGTAGTTGGCTGAATGAAGATTGAGGCAGTGCTGTACTTGGGCAACAGCTGGAGCAGCCACCCCAAAGGATCAACTGAAACACAGTCCAGTCAGGGCTTGCATGGCTTTCCAAATGTCTGCTGCAATGAGGAGGTACAGCTCTGCTGCAAGAATAGGTGCGTGGGGCCTGGGAATGTTTATTTTTTGAAGACTGTGTCTACTGAGTCAAATTGAACATTATGTATGATTGTGGGAAGCAAATTAACCTTTTCTTGCTGTTCTTCCTTTTCTCGGGCATCATCTGGGTTCCTTGAGCCATTTGGGAAACTGGTACAGGTAGCTAACTACACTGGGGAGAAAAAAATCTCACAGAAGAGAATACCTGTGTTTAGCTGCTGACACAATGGAGGAGCTTTGGGGAGATGCTGGTGGTAGCTGTGGTGAGCACTGGCACTGAGGAAATGTGCATGGAACCAGTGTTGGTGAACCAACTTAGGTTTACATACACCAAATAATGCATTTTGAATCCAGATTGCAACTGTGGTTTTGTTGGATGCAAGACTTGTCGTGGCTTGTGGCTTACTGTTGAAAGTATTCAAACTGTAGCTGTAATGAGTCCATTTTATGACTGTGACTTAATGCTGTCTTCAATGAGGAAAATCAGAGTTTCTTTAATAAAATTCCTGGTGTCTCATGAAATGACTGGATTATATTGCCTTTTGAGTTCTTTACCACACCTTTTCATGTTCCCCCTTCCAGTTTTTCTATTGTGTATAGATGTATCCATTGGTGTTACATGTGTAAGAAATGATGCCAGCAGCCAATACTTCAAACTTGTTGTATCTGAGAGAAAAGGCTGAATGGGTGAAATTGCTGTTTTGTGATGACAAAAGGACCTATGGAGAGGATGGTGTACAGAAGAAAAGGAATGGTGGCGTATTAAGGCCTGAAGTGTAGAGAAAATTGTTTTGGATATACAGCAATATTGGTAATAGCAGTTTTCAGCCACAGGCGAGGATTTCAGTGGAAATAGATGAGCTGTGTATTGTTACCAAGCATCTTGGAGGCTTAAGTATAAAGGAAGAGTATTGTGTAGAAACACTGTAGTCATGAGGAATGATGTTCCAGGCAACAGAAATACCTCAAGATGTTATTACTGATACAATGACTGGCTGGCAGGATGAAAAGCTGATTACAGCCAAAGTAAGATAGAAATAAGTTTTCATCTTATCTACTAAATGAGGCACCTGTATGGGAAGGCTGATCAATATGTGGGTCCAAGACTTTTTAGTCTGCTTTGATGTTGGAGCTATTGTTGTGAAAACCCCAAGCGGTGTCATCACCAGAGATGACTCAGGCTGTGGAATTTAATAAGGGAACAGAAACTGAGTGATCAAAAGGTTGCTTTTTTGAAGGTGGGCTGAAAATAGTAAGTCATAAGATAGGATGAGTGCTGCCTGGCTACTTAGGTAGGTACAGAGCACAGTATCTGGGATTGTCCCATTAGTTACTCTAAGGCATTCTCAGAGGCAGTGTGTTCTGAGAGGAAGAGTGAATGTAACTGTACACTGAATTTACAAGCACTGTTGTGTACAGGAAGCTCCCACATCCTCATTCAGAGTAAATTACTTTCTGTGAAATAATTGGGCCTGGATAAAAAGGGAAAATAACTCCAGTACAAGGAAAACTGTAGGGTACATGGATCTTCCATATGACTGGGGTTTGAGCCAAGGTTTTCCCATCTTTAGTAGATTTGTTAATTGAAAACAGGATTTTGTGTAGTGGTTGGGTCACAGCTTAAGCAAGAGGAGGAATTCCCTTTCTTGAGACAGAGATCTTTGGGGGGCACTCTCAGACTAAATAGAATAAAATTCCATGGGGATAGAAGACTGTGGAGATGAAAGACTGCTTGCCCTGTTCCAGAAGAAGCAGCAATCCTGTTGACAGATAAAGGGTACAGGGCTAAGAAGCCCATGAAATAGGCTCTAAGAAGGTGGTAGAGCTTCATGTGGAAGGTTATTCTGCTCCACTTCTGCCTTTTCCAGGGGGAGGAGAGCAACAGGTGACCATGGATATTGCTGCAGTACTGGACAGTCTGGAGACACGCTGAGGAGGACAGTGATCTTACCAGACTAGTATTTGACCTCAGTATCCAAGGCTGAATGTAGCTGAAATCTCCAGGAGTTAGGTAGCTGGCCTGAACTTTCCTGGAAAGAAAAAAAGCAGACTACTTAAAAAAAAAAGTCGTTCTTTTTTCTGAGGTACTTTTTGTGTAATTTGGAAGTTCCTTTTTCTGTCTTAACCAACTGATGTGTTCATATATGCAAACCAAAGAATATTTGCCGTTCTTAAAAAAACCCCATGTGGGTAATTTTTGCTCAGAAGAGGCCTTTTGAAACACATATAGACTCCTCAAAATTTATCACAGTATGTCAGACTATGCTGCAATTATTCTAGACCGGCTAAAATTAGTTATCCTCATTTTCCTGTAAATGCATATGTTCATACCTAATTAGTCTCTTTAGTGATATTGATAAAGATTTGCTGGATAGGATTTTTCTGATTTTCTTATAAAGTAGATTTAATGATGTTTTTATCTAAATCAGATAATGTTCCTTTCAAGTTAACTTGTGAAAAAATGGAGTCATTGAAGAATACATGCTGACATTTCACTTCAAGAGAGTCCTAGAGGGCCATAAATGAGCTCTTGCTCATTTGGCTGAAAGAAGTGTTTTGAATTCATCTTCACAAACGTTAGTTAAGTCTTTTATATGAATGTTATCAGTCAGAAGAGACTTTTAGTAAATAAGTGTGGTTTTGCAACCAACTGTAAGAATCACTGTTGTAGAGAGAGGACAATTTATTTGCTGGTATATGAAAACATTTAAGTTGCTTGGGAAGAGCAGCCTATTCCATGCGGGATTGTACTGCTGTAATTCAGTTAGTTTCTGTGTGCTTTATGTGTTTGAATTTTTTAGCTGCTGGAACTTTTTGTGTTTAGAGGAATATAAATATGTTGATGTCCCCTGCCTCCACAC
Source organism: Taeniopygia guttata (assembly GCF_048771995.1). NCBI lineage: Eukaryota > Metazoa > Chordata > Aves > Passeriformes > Estrildidae > Taeniopygia > Taeniopygia guttata. The sequence goes on along the minus strand of NC_133030.1, from coordinate 49,519,300 downwards.
TGCTGTTAGTGATTTGATCTGTCAGTCTGTGTTAATGACATTTTTTATTTACTTCTACGATGTGACGTGTTCACATCATAACAGAAATTGCTTTGCTGATCATCAGAAATACTACTTTGAATGGTGTTTGCCAAGACAGCATTGAAAAGAGTTTTTTTTTTCCTGTAAGTTCTGTGGGTTTTTTTCAACTGTTGAAATGCTGCTCAGTGTTTTCAATTTCTGAAATGTGTGTATCTTCAAGACTACACACCTTTGTGCTCTGTTTGAGCATAGTTCTTTTAACTTTCACTCTGATTCCTTAGAGAAAATGTTGAAAATCAGGTTGTTTGTTGCTGGGTTTTCCTCACTAAAACTCAGTCCAGTGATTCTCAGCAAATCTAAAAATAAAAAGCTAGGACTGTTTTGGTGTTTTTATCACCTCTATTTTGAAAGAACTTCTTGATGGAGAAACATACTACTTCGTGGAAGAGAAAATGCTGTAAACTTCATGCTAAACTATAAGAAAGGGTTCTTTGTGGATAGCTGGAACACATGATTCTCAGCAAAGACTGAGTAATGCAGTCACTTTAGTAATCTGGTTACATCTGCTTTTTCTTGCCCTCTTGAGCTGATAACTGCTGATGTGGCTTAAGTTCTGGTGCTTTTCCTTATTGGGTTTTTCTTTTTTTCCAGTGCAGTGAATGAGGAAATAATACAGATTCATTAGCTTATGTTGTAAAGAACATTATCCAAACCACAATCTTTCAGCTGTTTCAGTTGCATCTTACTACTGTATCATCCAGTTAATTTTGAATAATGATAAAATTTGATTGCTTGACATGATTATAAAAAGCAGTCAAAATAGGCTTTATGTGGATTTGCATGTGTGTCAGGCATAATCAACTGAGCCTTCACATTTCAGCTGTTTCCCTTGAAAAGAAAGTTACTTGCCAGTTACGCAATTTTTTTCTGGTATGCTGTTCCATATCCATTCAGTCCTTTAGTGTGTGCACTTCTGAGACTTGAGATTTTACCTCCACAAAATCTGAGTGTGCCAGTACCTCTGATTGTCTCACCCATGGAAAAAGAGGAGGGTTAGGACAGATAGCACTCAGCTCCTGACAACTCCTCTTACTTGGAGAACCACTTTCTCCAAGGAAATTGGAGTAGATACTCCATGCACATCTGAACAAGCAGTTGGAACTCCAGCCACAAGCAACTTCATTTTTAAGAGCCTGTGCCTTTGGGTGTTGTTTACTGGTAATTTCAGCAGTGTACTGCATAACAACCAGCATGGCCAGGGCTGGCTCTGGAAACTTCTTAGTGGATGGGAGCTTGCTTCTGTTCTTCGGAGTGTGGATTGTTCCTGGATCACTTTGTGGTGGCTCGGGGCTCTCTATTGGTCACCAGAGCACTGTCCTGCTGGAGGGAGGTTCAGGATGTTAAGGCAGACTGGTGGGATGTACTTTGGTCATGATAGCAATGGTCCATTCTCACAAGTTCTTTCTGTTTTAGTTGATCTACCTAACTTCTATGGAAATAAGTTTAACCTTGCTGAAATTTAGTTGATGTATTTCCTTACTAGGGTTGATGCTTTTTATTGCTGCATCTTGTCATCTCATCTTGCTGTAAAGTTGTACTTGTTACTTGGGATGAGCTGTTGGGGCAAAATAGCATAGCATTTTTGGTCTGGATAAAAATCTAAGAAAACATGAATAAGTTATTGTTATGATGCCTGGGTTGTCATTTACTCATAGTAAATTTAAAACAGGTAAAATGAAAACCTGAAATGCCATGTTGGTACAGGTAAGTGCATGTACTTGAGATAATTTCCTACTTTGGTTTTAATATTATGCTATTGCATAATCCTATGGCAGCAACTCCAAAAGAAATACAAAGATCTTAAAATTTTATGGGGGAAAAATCAAATGGTTGTAAAACCTGTTGTAGTACTCTCGACTTTGCCCTTTATATGAATTAGATCCCAGTTTTATGAAACGTTTGTATTGAGTGATGATATAAACAAAGTGTCACTGTTACCAAAGTCCATTCTCTACTGAGACTTTTTTTTAAATCAAAATTCCCAGTCCAGGAATACCTGGCTGTCAGCCTAGATACCTCAGATGCATGTCATGTAGCTTCTTAGGATTTTAGGTTCAGTGTGACAAATATTAAGAAGACTGAGAAACTTATTTCAGGCTGAAATCTTTAAGCAGACTTGCACTGATTTTAAATTTTATTCTGAGTATCAGTATAATCTGAAAGTCACTTTTGTGCTGTTTTGTAGGATTTGGAGTGGTAATTTTGGTTTCTATTAACTTCCTCATTTCACATAACACACTCCATAGACTTTTTCTGCAGTGCAGGCTTTTTAAAACAAGCTTTGACATAGTTTATAACTCCCTGTGTATGTATGTATGTTCATAATACATCTGTACGTGCGTCACTGCTCTCAACTGTTTCAGTTGGCCAGCAGATGTTGAATTTGGTTTCATTGTGGTAATGCTTATGGGGATGTATGCAGCCTTTTAATAAAAAGTAAAGAAAAAGCTCACCTGATGATGGTTTTTAAAACAAAATTCCATGGGTATATTCTGGAGCTAAAATACAATTTAAAAATTCTTCAAATAAGCTGAAATAAGGGAAGTTTTGTTATGCAGAGTAACTTCTGCAAGAAAAAACTAGATCTGTCTTTCCTTTTGCAGCTAAAGATCTAATTGTTTGTGGTTTGGAGTTTTTCCTTTATTTTTATGTTCCTCTCCTTTTCACTGTGGAGAAGCTGCATTCTTGACTTGGCATTTTTGTAGTAGCTGAGTTTTATTGACTAGACTCAGTTATATGCCAGACTAAGTGCTGTTCAGATAGGCTGTGTTTAGTATAGAGGCTGAAGTGGACAATAGCAAAACAAACCAAACAAAAAGAAGGCATCTAAATCCATGAAGTTCAAGTACACTTTGCTGTCAAAAGATGCAGTAGTGCAAGTATTCAAGTTGTGCCATAACAAACAATTTGGCTGACTGATACTGTTTCAGCTTGTTTAAGTTGGCTCTAAGGTGGGTCAGTTTATCTAGTTTACAAAATACTTGGGACAGAACCAACAAGGTAGGGAAAGTGGTTATGAGAATGAAGAGAGGAGGGCAGGGCTTTTTCCAGGGCAGAGTTCATCACTGGTGCTAGCTAAATTTTTTGGGAAATGCAACATGGGTTATATAATATTATCTTGTGAAATTTAGTGCTGTATTAAAAAATAAATGTACTTTCAGTTGATACCTGAGGTTAAGGACAGTACTGGAACTAAAGCTGTGATGGGTTTTGAGCCATGGGGCCCAATACACTCTATGAACTACAAAACATTTTAATTCAAGATGCAAAATACTCCTAAGAAAGAAGCCTGCACACACATGACTTAGAGGTGCATGGAAGTTATGTATTCTAAATTTAGTGAGTGAATTAGTTCTGCACGATACTCACTTGGGCTTAACGTGTAATAATGTTATTGTGGTAAGCCTCCAAATAAAATAATTTTATCTATTGTGTATTTTAGAATCTTTTATGACGTTCCTTTTTGAGTTTATTTAAATCCTGGTTTGCAAATTCAAACATTGGCTGCTAATGGTATTGAACAGTTATATATATTCCTTCCATCTCTTGGCATGTATTTATTTCCAAGTGGAAGGTATCAACTTCAAACCTGGGACTTGGTTCTGAATATTGAGTGCTTACTTATAAAAAAAAAAGAAAAGCCCAACACTTCTTTTTTCTTCTATCTCTTACTTAGCTCCTGGACTCCTTCTGTGTTGGAAAGAACTGAAAACTATTAGTAGATATCTAATAGACAGTTATCACACCGTAGCTGAATACAGAAAAGTGGAATAACAATGGCATTATTCCAGGACTCAAGTCCAAAATGAACCAAGTCCAATTTTAGGTGAGAAAAGGGAAATTGTTAGGGTATCTGCTCAGGTTGCTAGCCTTTACCTGTGAGTAAGTTAGCATTTAAACTGAAAGGTGACTTTTACCTTCACAAAGTTTGTCCTTGGGTGTAACTAATTCCATCTAGAAATTTATACCGCTTTTAAGCAACATATTCTTGGTGCATATAGAAATGATTTGGAGTGTCACTGTTTTAATGAATTTTTTTTTCCTAAGTGTTTTTTCTTAAGTCAGTGAAGTTTTTCAGAAATGAAGTAGAGATCCACACCATATGGATTCAGTAATCTTTGAATAGCTTATTTCTGCACAAGGGAGAAAATGAGTGCATGCAATGGCTAACACTGAACTGATGCAACAGCTTGTGTTTGCTGAGAAGATTTACTGGTATTTGCAGGTGTGATGTTGCCTATTTTGGTTGTGCTCTGGTTCTATCTTCATCCTGAGTAGGCTTCTGTTCATGTAGGAGGGTATTTTATCTTTATTTCCTGATGTGCAGCAAGCTGAATCTGCATGTAGAGAAGTTCAAGGTTGTATGCAGTTGAGATGACCTGGCTGGCTGGCTAGGGAGGGCAGGCATGGGAGCTCCCTTGGCTCATTTACAAGCCTCTAGGTTGGCTCAAGTTGGCTTGAAAGCTGCTGTGGTGGTTTTATGGTTGTGTCTCCTGCCCTAGCAGAATTCCGCTGGTGCTCATCAGGCTGCAGCTATGTGAGGCCACCCTGGGATGTGCACAGCCAGAGCAGCAATTCTGCCTGATAACCACATCTGTAAAGCCAGGTTTTCAAACTCTTCCCTCCTCTTCCTCCTCATGTACCCAGCCCTCAAATCCTGGAGCACTTGTTCCCTCACCCCTGTGCCTACAGCAATTTGCAGCCTTTTTCTTCCTGGCCTTTCACTCTCCTCTCCCCAGGATCCGCACTTTGAAACATGTACTTGCATGTCACTTTCTTGGCCAATTCAACATGCCAGAGACTACCAAGAAAGGAAAAAAAATTCAGAAGAATATAGCAAATCTATATGTGTTCACAATATTCAAGGGAATCTAAAAGATTCTTAGCATAGACTTTACCTTTCTATTATTCTTTATCTTCATGTTTGTGTTTTGGAAGGGGACACAAGTGTTCAGTTGACAGCGGTTCTTCATGTGGTAACTTTCATTTTTCAGTATTAATATTTTAACACTGCTAATATTGGAATAAATGAGAATATCTTTGTCATATGTTAGCAATGAGTCCTTGTTCAATTCACCTCAGAACTGATTTCTAAGATGTTTTCAAGTGCCAAAAAAAACATTTAATGAATTTTTAATTGCCTTATTTTTACCATTTTAAATGTATTTCTAGGTCTTCTCAATTCTAAATTTGAAAAGCAATACTGAATGAGTACTATGTAAATGTAATGAATAAAAATGCAGCTGAAATAAGTCATGATGGTATAAACTCCAACAGGACTGGCTTATTTAGCTTTCTCAATCAGTATAATTCAGTTTGGGATTTTTTAACCGTATGGGAATAGGTATAATGATGTATGAAAAGTCTTTCTTGGTATAGTCAAAGTAGAATACCTTAGCTAAAAGTTTGATAGGCTGTTCCATGTTGCAATTTATCATAGGATTTGTGAATGGTTTGGGAATTTACAGGTTATTGTGGGGGAAAAAAAGTATTTCTGATCTTGGTTTAATCATTGAAATAAAAGGGTATCTTGGAAGTGTTTTGAGGTTTTCTGAAAATACTGTGTGATGGAAGCTGAGTTTATTTTATATAAATCATGTAACATTTAGTGACAAATAATGAAGTTACCTTTTTGGTGTTTTTGTTCTTCAGAAATGGAGGAACAGAATGCTGGACCTGGGATTGAAGATTTATAAAGGATTATGGGATTGTACATTGAAGAGCCAGCAGGCGGGATGCCTGAGTGACTGAAGAAAATGGGTGCTAATGCATCTAACTACCCTCACTCGTGTTCCCCAAGGGTAGGGGGAAATTCACAGGCACAACAGACATTCATAGGTAACTCTTTTTTGTTATCTTGTCACTTACATGAATAACTTGGTGGATTGTCTATGTGCTGGATTTGCAGAAATGTTATGGAGGGCTGCTATTTTCTAGGTCACCAGTTTGAATCCATTCAAGCTCAATCGTGCATGAAATTCGGTACTGTCCATCTGTTTGGCCTGTGTATGCAATAAGTTGATCTGCCTTTTGCCAGTAAGCAGTTGCCAGATTATTTAAATAAACTAAGTGGAGTTTTTTATAATTAAACCATGCATGCTAGTTTTCCTGGTTCAAGAGCAGTTGCTTTCTGTTAATACTCATACTGTTTTCTACTCTTCCTCAGAATTTCTGTCAAACTGTGTCAGAGCATGTAAAACCCTTGATCATCAGTGTTCATTGTAATATTTACGTTGTGTCCAAGTGAACTACCTCATTATTGCTAGAAGGGATATCTCTGGTAATATTAACAAGCAGGCTTCTCTTCCTTTTCCTGTTTCTGCAAAAGGGAAAGTGGGTGCTTACTGTCTTAACAGTGTTACTTACAAGCCAGGACCTTGCTTAGCTGGAGACATGTGTTGAAGTGCCCTTAAAGTATTTTCTCATCCTAGTTGTAAGTGGGGCAGGCATTACCTTTATGTGTTTTTCAGTCTAGTACAAAGAGACCTCAGTGTAGATCTAAGTACTGTCACACTATAAATAATAAACAGCTATGTTATGAATCTGAAAGAAGGCAGTCTCTGAGAAGATAAATATTCCTTAAAAAACACCCAACCCTGACAGCCTGAAAAATGATCTTAGTGGTAAATAACATCAATAGTTTATAAATGCTTTTCTCCTTTATGCTTCAGCTTGCAACACTGCATAAGTAGTTATTGATATTCAGTGTTGCTTCTCTTTTTAATCACCGTTGAAAGCAGAGTGACATTCTTAGCAGAGGAAAAATTGACTCACTTTGTAAATTTTCTCTTTTTTCTCAGCTTTCATGGCATTCCTAGCTCTGAGGTCTCATTTGAGGACAGACCACAAACTGTTACATTTAAGGATGTGTGTGCTGTCACAGCATGTCAAGGAAGAACTTTTAGTCCTAACATCATGGATATTCATGTTGTAAAGTTCCCCTCAAGGGTTTATATATTTTCAGGGTATCATAAAAGATTTCCTGCAGTCTGCGTATATGCTTTCTAAAATGTGGCTAAAATGCTTTTCTTACGTGTCTTGGTGTTTTTTTAATCTGTCTCTATATTGAGTGAAAAAAAAACCTTAGAGGCCTTGAAACAGGCAGATTTGCAAGCTGAAACACCTTTTGAGCAGATTTGAAGACATTTCCAAAGGCTACATTAAATTCCCAAGAAACTTTCTACATGATATGTGGAAGGTTTAGTTGATGCTCTTCATTATTAAACTCAAAATAGAAACCCATAATGTAGTATGTCTCAAGAAATTTACTCACACCCCTCCTCCCTTACCTGTAGGAAATTGTGGCTGAGACTCTTTTTGAGGAAAGCCTAAAAGCGTGTGATTGTCTCATCTTAGGGAAGGCAGATGAGTGTTCTGGGTAAAATTCTTGCTGCAAATATCCTGATATTATGGGGTTCCATGAATGTGCTATTTACATCACATGGGTACATCTCTTATTCATGGCATTTGGCTCTTTCTCATTTTGATTTTTGTTTACATGATTGGTTTTTGTAGCTGTCTCAGTAGAAAATAGGTGTATCCTAAAATTGATAGCTGAGATTTTCATCACTTGCCAGAAAAATAATGTTTTAATGTTATAGCAGCCTTTACATGTTTGGGGTTTCGGTGTTGTGAGGTTTTATTTGTTTGGTGGGAGGGTGGGGGGGGTGTTTGTTTTTATCGTATTGTGGGGTTTTTTATGTAGAAGGCATTAGATCTATTTACTGCCCTAAAGGAGAACTAGGGGATGGAGTTATAATAGCTGTATAATATGTATTAGTTGTCTTATTCCTGGAAACTGGATTTAGGCCTGTGGGTTTGTTTTGGACATGCTACTTTACCATTAAAGCACTGCACCATGTTTCATGCTAAATGTAGGATGGATGCTGAAGTCTGAGAACTGATATGGCAAAGGAGTTTCATAGTGTAAACGCCTATTGTTAGTTGACTTCATCCTAGTTTGCTTATAGTTTGTGAAGAGGAGATAAATCAGTAAAAATAGTGTAGTGCACTTACTGGAAAATAATATTTTAGTTTCAGCAAAAGCTTAATTTGTAATCTTGCTGTTTTGTCTGCAGCATTCAGGAGGAGGATTTCACACCATTTCCTAGGGTGGTACATCTGTTCAAGATGTTTGCTTTTCTAAATAGAACTCTATAATTAGATATTAAAATGTGTGGGCATGCAAAAGACTAAACAGATCCCATTTTTCATTGTCAAGTTCCCAAGCAGCTTCCCTTGGCAGTCAGCTGTTTCCGTAAATATTTGTCTGTCCCAAGCTGGTTATGGTCTAGGGGCATGAAGCAGCAATTGCTTCTGAGCAGCATTTGATAGATTGGTACCTTTTAGTATAGTACTGAGTAATAATTTATTTTTTTCCTACTTTTAATGCTGCTACCTTATGAAGGAATACAGGCAGCCCAAAAACATTCTCTTCCAGATTCTTTCTTTGAGGGATATGGAGCCACCAGTTGTTGTGAACCCAGAGAAGCTATGATGGTGCATCTCTGTTTCTTACAAAAAGCAGTTGTGTGGTGGTGCTTTTGTAGCAGTGCTCTATCTGTTTCTAAGGGTTAATAGCACTGTTTGCAGTAAATGAAAAGTTAAATCTTGTAAGTAGCTCAGAGTACACAAAGATTTGAATGGCGTTTTAGTATTTTGTGGTGATTCATGTGGAAGTAATACCTCACAGCAGCCTTTAGGGAAGAAGGAAATTGAGACTTGCGGTGTCCTAGTTTTTCTTTAGTGGAAAGTTAGAGAATGTTCTGCACTCAAATTTGCCATTAGAATCCAATGTACTTCAAATAGAAATGAGCTGGTATGTTCTCTGGAAAGAGAATCTGTCATCATAGAGTGACCAAAGTGTAGTTATACTTCTATTGTGAAATGTATCTCTTTAAATTAAGGGGAAATTCTATCCTTGTCTCTATCAGCAGGAGGCTGAATCTCTCCTTTTCTATTGTCATATCTTGTATAGCGTGTGGAAGGAATTTTTATGGTCGATTTTGCAGCACAACTTCTTTGTTGAAGTTGTCTTGAGTTACTCCTGTTATTTCATTTAAATTTATATTCTTTTCACTTCTTGAAATTTCAGTATGATAAATAACATGTTGCCTGATCACACAGATTTTAAACTTGGATGAAATGCTTAGATGTCTTTTCTCAATTAAGAAAAGGTCCTTCTCAAAGTTTGTACTAATAGAAGAATCATAAAACCACTGCATTGCATGATTTGTGGGAGTTTTAATTAGCTTTAATTTCTTGAGGCTGCAACTATCTGATACCAGGTATGCATCTGTTGTTTAAGTGAGGCTTAATGCTAGGACAGAACTTGAAAACAGTTTGCAGGGGGGATTGCTAGTATTTCACTGAGATATTAGTCTTAGAAAAAGTTAATACAATTACACTTTTAATGTTACAACTGCAATATTCTCTTCCTGCTTAGATAAGTGTACCATATGCTATAGAGCCGCATCAACTGGCACTGCTTGGTTCTTAAAATCGAATATATTTTTTAAAAAACCCAACCAAGCAAAAAAAAACCAGACCAAAACACCCTGAAACCCAGCAAACTATGAACTCTGTAGATGCAAATAAAAGTCTTTGTTCTTAATGGCCAAAAAAAGGCTTTGGTCAGGTTTTCAGTTGTTAAATTATCTGATGTGAGGAGAAGGAATAACTTGCAGAATCACTGATGGATTATTTAGGTGTTATGGACCTTCCTTTTAAATTTAAAGAATAAATATGTTCAATTTTCCTTTTTGCCTTTAGGGACATCATCCTACTCTCATCAAGGTTTTGGCTGCGAATCAAAGCTCTATAGCCTTGACCATGGCCACGACAAACCTCAAGACAAGAAAAAGAAAACCTCTGGCCTTGCCACCCTCAAAAAGAAGTTCATTAAGCGTCGGAAATCGAGCCGATCTGCTGACCATGCCAAGCAGATGCGTGAGCTCCTCTCAGGCTGGGATGTCAGAGATGTTAATGCGTTAGTAGAAGAATACGAAGGAACATCAGCCTTAAAGGAACTTTATCTACAAGCTAATTTGGCAAGACCGGAAGCCAGGACGCTACAAAAAGACATGGCTGAACTTTATCAATACAAATATTGTACTGATGTAGACTTAATATTTCAAGAAACTTGTTTTCCTGTGCATCGTGCAATATTGGCGGCAAGATGTCCATTTTTTAAGACGCTGCTTTCTTCCTCACCAGAGTACGGGGCAGAAATAATAATGGATATTAACACAGCTGGCATAGATATGCCTATGTTTTCTGCTTTGTTACACTACCTGTATACGGGCGAGTTTGGAATGGAGGATTCGAGATTCCAAAATGTTGATATTCTTGTGCAGCTTAGTGAAGAATTTGGAACACCAAATTCCTTGGATGTTGACATGCGCGCACTGTTTGATTATATGTGCTACTATGATGTGGTTCTTAGCTTTTCATCCAACTCTGACTTGGTTGAAACTTTTGGTGGAAGTCAGAACTGTCTAGATGAAGAGCTCAGAGCTCACAAAGCCATTATTTCATCACGATCTCCCTTTTTCCGTCACTTGCTGCAGAGAAGGATACGAACTGGTGAAGAAATCACAGACCGAACTCTACGGACTCCAACTAGAATTATATTGGATGAATCTATCATACCAAAAAAATATGCTAAAGTCATTTTGAACTGTATGTATACAGATGTGGTAGACCTCTCCGTTTTGCACTCCAGTCCTTCGGTGGGCAGTTTAAGTGAAGTTCAGGCTCTTGTAGCAGGAAAACTAAACATGACTAGGGCTGAAGAAGCCATGGAGCTTTATCACATAGCACTGTTCTTGGAGTTTAACATGCTTGCACAAGGTATGTAAATACTGTCCTCACTGTAGAATATATGACCTTATTATAACAAGTTTTAGCAATTTTGCAGTGTAGAGATGCTTGTTGTTGGCTGTCAGTGGCTGACAGTTCCTTTAGAAATTGAATTTGTTTTCTATCTGTAGGTTGTCAATAATGCATCTATTTTCTAGGGACAGAAGCAATACCATGCAAAAGATCTAGTTGTGTGGTGCATAGTTGTTGAAGCATGTTAATTTTATCAAGTATGTATAACTGGTTTTGATATTTCTGATGCTTATCTCCTTTCTGTGATCCATTTTCTAGATGTAAACTACAGAGAGATCCTTGCTGAGAGGAGGAAATATTTAGACTTGTTATTAAGTGTTCGTATATGTTAACAGGGTGGTAAACTTGAACGACTATTTCTGTATTTATGTTAAAGACACCAACCGTGCGATCTTGCTGTTGGAAGGAAAACTTAAACAGCTTAATTGCAGTAGTCTTAGATCTTTAATGTCTACCCATCTATGAACAGAACTGAAGGCAGGGTCAGTCACTATTTTCAGACATAAAGTTTAGAAAGTTTTACTACTTCTGTTATTCTTGAAGATCAATGAAATCTTGATTACATACAACCTACAGACCTGCATTACTGCTATCTCAGATGAGGTGTCCAAGCGCTGATCAATGAGCTAATGGTGCTTCTTGTGGTGGCAGGAGGTTTGCCCACAGTCTTGTCTGTTGCTGTTTGAGCTATTTAGTGGCCATACGATCTATAATGAAGTATGGGAATTGCTTCAGGCCTTACTGATGGGGAATAAGAATTTTACTTTTGAGCTGAGAAAGGGAAAATGGAACTCACTGGTATATCAGGAACATAATATGTTTAAATTAGTTTAATTTTTTTTACAAACATAACTTTTTACAGTAGGTCTGTACATCCATAACTTCTAGCTGTCAAATTAAGTTTGACAAGGTTGAAACATTATATTGTAAACTATAAAGTAGTTCTGAGTAAGATAGGAAACTTGATAAAAAGTGGGCAGGAAAGGGCAGTATAAGCACTGCAGGAAGAGGTCATATTTTTAATGAGTTCTCCTAATAGTTACATGAAACTGAGAGTGATAAGGATATGAGAAACTAATAGAGCTACTGCAGTTCATGTGGAGTTTGGCATTAGGAAACAAATTTTCAGATTGTGCTGAAATAATTGTACTGCAATAAAACTGCACAGATCAAAGGGGATGTGTTTTCTGAGACAACATGCTGCAGGATGCAATTCGGCTGTTCTTAGGCTCAGAATCATCCAGTCACAGAGCAGCCCAGGTTAGAAGGGGTCTCTAAAGATTATAGGATCCGACATATCCAAGTGAGAGAGTGAGCCTAGGTGAGATTGTCCAGCATTCTGTCCAATCATTTCTTGAAAACCACCAGTGATGGGGACTATACTGTGTCCCTGGGGAGATTGTCCTGGTGAAGTGATTGTTCTCATTGCAAAAACATTTGCTGTTGAGATGTTTTCCAGTGCAATTTTTACCTGTTGCCCCTTTATGTGGCTTCTTGAGAGAAGAGAACCTCTGTCCTTTTTATAGCTGCCCTACAGTAGCTCAAGGCCTGGGAATACTGTTACAGGGTCCCCTGAGCCTTCTGTTCTTGAAGGAGAAGAGACATAATTTCCTTCAGTCTTTCCTCATAGGCTAGTTCTCCAGTACTTTGATCAACATCATGGCCCTCCTTCAGATCCTCTCTTCTCTATGTACATCTTTCTTATTTTTGTTGTTTCCTTCTCAGTACACCTAAAAGCTTAATGTCTCAGAAGGGGCAAGAAGTTTTATTGTAGCTGAACTATGGTATTGAGTTAATTTCTATACGATATGCACAAGCTAATAGTACTTGAGAACAACTCTGTAGATCAGCTGAAAACCAGAAAGGAAACTGAGTTTAAATTAAAGAGGTGATGCAGTTTCTCAATTTTGGTGCGTGCACATGTATACAAGTACTAAAAGGATTTAATGTGGTCAGGGAATACTAGTGAGAGAATTAAATAGTGAACGAAACCCTCAGTGAGACACTGAATAATTATGCACTGTTTCATAAATGAACATGGTGCAATTCTTTTCTTCAGATTGGAAACCTAAACAACTGTGATCTGGAGGTGCTCTGATGAAGCAGTGTAAGTTATAGCAAAGCAGAAAAGCAATGACAGAGAACTTTCAAGAGAAACTGAAGTAAACTTATAGATAGGAAAATAGCTTTTATTTTCTATGTTAGTAAATACTGAAAAATGAGGTGATATTTTATTTGGTGCAGAGTTTGTTTCTGCTCGCTTTGAGTTCACTTGGATCAGCATGTTATTAACTGGCACTCTTCAGTAATGCACTACAGAGCATTGCTGCCTTGGAATGCATATTCTATGAGTCAGTGGTAACAAGATCTCTGCTTTTTCCTGGAAGTTTTCCCCCAGTACTACCTCTAGGAGAGTAATAAGCAAGGCAGCAGCAGGATCTGCACTGGGCTTGCACCTCAGCAGCACACTTGAGTGGCTGGAGCCCACGAGTGCAGCAGTGCAGGCTCCTCCTTGGTGGCCCTCTGGATGAACTGGAGCTGTAGTGTTTTGGGGGTGGTTATAGGGAGGATGTAGAGGGATGTAGTGGCATTTTCTTCTTTCCATAGTAAATCCCTTTCTGGCCATAAAAGTAGTGAGATTGAGGGGTGGGGTTGTTGTTATGCACAGGGGAGAAATGCAGTAAAATCAGCAAGTATTGAAGTCCATTAAATTATCAAATACTAGAAAATGTAGGTTTGGCACTCCTTCAGATATTGAAATTCTAGATGTTAACTTCATCTAATTAGGGTTTTACAAATTGGTGCTGCATTCCCTAGCTACAGGAGAAAGTAGTAAGCACTCTGTAGATCTGTATATGCCAGTGGAATCAGAATCTAATAGTTTCATACTTAATTTGCAGAGTTCATGTTTAGGTCATTGGTACTGTGCAGACATGCAAGAACTGTTCTGGTATAATCTTATAATCAAAATTAAAACGAAGCTTATTTGGTCAGGGAAAACCATATGCCTGTGTGTGACTGAGATCACTTAAAGATATGCTTTAGTCATGACTGCTGTTCTTGTTTCTTGTTAATTGTAGCATCTTGTCCTCACTTCTATGATACTTAACTTGAGGAAGTTGGGAGATATTTATTTCAGTTGTATCCATCCTGTTCCCTGATTTCGCAGCTAGTAGACTTCCGTGCTGGAAGCTGTCACTCAAACATCTGACTTCTTATGCAGGGTGATGGGGAAGAGGCAGCATTTGTAGGTGCTGGAGGCCACTGAGCAGGCAGTTCTCCTGACACCTCTTAGCATGGATCTCTGGCAGTGTTTTTCCACTCTGTGGTGCAGCAGGTGTCCAGTTTTCCCCAAGTACTGACTGATTCCATCAGCTGGTATTTGCAGTAGCTGATGTCTTAAGTTTCTTCTCTAGATTTCCACACCCTTGGCTGAAGTTTTTTTGTTTCAGTTCACTCTGGCTGGCCAATTGCAAACTTGCGAAGGCTTGTCTCCCTGGTTTCATGGAAAATATTTTGGGCTTATTATGTTAAGTCTGGATTCTCTTTCCAGTTCATTTTTCTGGCTTCCACTCAGTTTTGCCTGGGTGTTTGTAACTGAGTGTCAAGTGAAATTGATGTATTTTAAAGCTTCTGATCAGCTGTTTTTGTTTTCAACAGATTTTAGTTTGATTTGTCTTCAGGGACCTTTCTAAGTATCCAGATGTTGTAATTTTCCTTCTGTTTCAGCATATGATTCAGCTTTGACTATTTCCATGGAAATTTTCCCATTCCTGACACAGTGAATCCTAACACACTCCTTTTTCAGATTATTACGATTTAATAGATAGCTTCCCTATGGTGAAGATGGTGGTGAGTGTGTGAAGAGTCTTTACTGTCCAAGTAAAGCAGGACAACCTTTATCTAGAATTTCCTCTGCCTTCATTTTGATTCATTTTAGCTGAGGATTGTCACTTATCTTTCAAGAGAAATTGAAATGGATCTTTCAATGAACTAATTTGACTAAATAAACTAATCAGAAAGCATATCTGGTCAATAGAGCTGATCATACTGAAGTGTATTTGTACCTAATAGGACTGATACTGCTCTTAGGAGTGCTCTGGTGACAGTTTTTACTGTCAAAAGTGAAGCTCTTCAGGGCTCTCACAGAGGCTATGAGCATTAGAGTGCTCTCCAGGAGGCTGGAGCACATCCCTTAGTGATGTTTCTGTGCTCTGCCTGCCTGTTTCTGCCCTCTGCTGCAGTTTTTCTGTCTTCATGCTACCTTGCTGCTCTCTGTCAGCTGTACTGGTACAATTATTTTAACACATTGATTCACAAAGATTTGGTTTAATACCACTTACCCCTTGTTCTTCTGTAGTACAGTTACTAAAATGAGATCAGTTCCCTAGTCCTGTTCATCACACATTACTAAAATACTCCTCACTTCCAGTCTTACTGTACTGGCCTGCTGTTGCAGGGAAGTTTGATTTCAGGCATATTAGTTTTGTTAGATAGCTATATTACATATGTGAATCCTCTATTCCATCTTGGCCCTGTTACCCACTGTCATGAGTAGCCCCACTGAGGTGGTGGTACAGAATATTTTGCTGTGATAGGCTTTTGGTTACTGGGACCTTATTAAATAATTTTGGCTGAGAACCTTTTCTGTCACTTGATTCAAATAAGTTTTCTAAAGTAAGACTGGCAAAAAAACCCTCAGTTTCCAACTTTTTGCTTTCCTTCGCTTTTATTTTAGGTGTTGAATTTACTCTTGACAAATATAAGAACTTGGAAACTTTAAGTGCTGCTGTATCCAGTAGCACAGTGTTGGACCTAGGAGCAGATGTTGCCTGACATCAGAAGTACTCTTGGTGTTAGGAGGGCTGAAATACTAAAGTGCCAGGGATCCTATGGTAGCAGTATTAAATACACATTCAAAAACTATGGTTCCTGTGATTGCCAGCATGGTCTCTCCTAATGTGACAAACTTAAAAAGCATTGAATAGCTTCTAGATTCCAGTTCAGTGTTAAAAAGAATTCTTACTACTTTTTTTTCATTGGCTAGAGCACAAGGTTAGGCAGAAAGTCTTCACTACAGAATGAGTTAAATCAAGCTAACAGTTGTGTAGTAAAAGGTTTGCCTAATGCCACTTTTGCTAATTTTTGAAGCCAGTTGTCTTGTCTTCAGTGGGTCTGTCAAGTGTCCTGACCCCAAGCCACTAGCTAGAATGCTAAACATGGGCTCAAGGTATTTCTGTCTGGAAGGACTGTGGGGCTGCATTTGGGAGAGAACTCTGAAGCATACAGGGCCTGATGGTAGGAAGGCTCCATTGGCATCCAGCAAAAGGAGTGCATGGGATAGCATAATTTGTGCAAAATGTGATAGTTATCTTTCCTTTTTGTAGATTCCAGGTTGAATCTGTGAAGGATAGTAATGGTCACAGAAGCTTGTGGGACACTGCAAATGGATCTTGGGAAGGTTGTTGCTGCCTGAGTATTAAAAAATAGTATTCACAGGAAAAAAATGCTCTATTTCACTGTGAAGAGCAATATTGTGGCTATTAGATGACTACTTTTTTTGCCAAGTGGCTGATTGTTAAAGCAGAAAAAACCTCTGCCAAAGAAGAAAGGAAATTGGATTCCTTCCCTAGCTAGAATTGGGTTGCCCCAATTTATTTAAAATCTCAAAAAACACTTATAATTATTACCGTATGCTTACTTCAGAATAAATACTTTTCATAATCCCATACTTCTGACCCATTGCTGAAATTACTTAGGAAAAAGACTGTTTCATTTGCTAGTCATCCTTAATGAGCTTTTCACCTGATGTCATATTATTGTTAGTTGTGCAATTATTGGACTTGACAGAAGAATTGTGACTGAACTGATGCACTGTTTCTATAAATTGGTGTGGCTCAGATCTTTGGCACTGCATTTCTGATGTCTTTTCAGGGGGCAGGCATCTTTACTTCAAAAATAAATGTCAGATTAAATACTAGGAATGGCATTAATTTTGAGATAAGTCTCTGCTTTTGTAGTTTGAGTTTCCAGTGTGTGGGTTTACTTTACTGCCTTTGAAATGGAGCAGTCCTTATGTGCGATGTTTAGAGTTCAGGGGAATGCAGTTTCTGCCGAAGTCAGCTTGCATGCAGGCAGAATAATTGCATGCAAAAAATTGTGCCAGGATTTAGCAGGGGAAGGCTGAGTGCAGATGACCCTAAATAATGGTTTCAAACTATTTTGTTTCTTATTCGTGGGAGTCAAACTCCTCTCTTAAGCAAATTGCAACTAGTCACCACTTTAATTCACGTGCCAGGTTTGCTGCTAACTAAACATTTTCCTTTCTTGAGCACCAAAAGGAAAGCTGAGAGAAACTCACATGACAAAGTTAAATGTAATGTCAGCCCTTTGCTGTTTGGGTAAAAATGGATCCTTAAGTGGAAAGCTTCAGACTTCATTTACTCTGTGTTTCTGACATATACTGAAGTATTTTGAGCTTTTTTTTGATGATAAGTTGGATTTTGGATGGTTTATTTGGTTTTTGTTTGTTTGTTTAAGGCTATTTCTCAGATTGTTGACCAGAACTTTTTAAGACTTAAGATTTCATCCTTTAGGAATGTGGGGAATTCTCCCATCTAGAGGGGGCAGTTTCGCTAACTTGTACCTCAACCCACAGAGTGTATTTCAGAACAGTTTTCATCCTCTGCTCTTATCTGCACCAGTGATGACTGGAGTGATGTTCCAAGTGCCTCCAACCCATCTTTGTTGCCTGTGCCCTGCTCATTTAAGGCCAGTGCTTGCCATTCAGGTTATCACTATCTGTAATGAGGCATCTGTTCTTTCTAGCAGTAGTAATGATAATATGTAACCTCATGGACATAGGTGGCTCTGAGAAGTGCCAATACTATTTCAGTAATGGTGAAGGACAAAGCAGTTGTGTTGAAACACGACTCACCACTCACCCCTTTGTCAGAAGCAAATGGAGAGTCTGTCTGGGGATGCACAGTGTAATGCTGCATGTGCTGCATTGATCAGAAATGTGTGTGCTTTGGGTAGCCCTTCTGTCAATGGCTGCATTCAGTCTTCTTTTTCTCAGGTTAATCACACATATGAAAAAAAATCAGCCAGCTGCTTGTTGAGGAGCATTTAGTTTAAATGCATTACTGTTGGAGGACAGACATTACTCTTATAAATTGCTTTAGAAATTTAATAAGGATTGTGTCCAAAACTGTCTTTGTATTCAAGCATATTCCTGAAAAGCTTAGAAACTTTTATTAAATTAAAATATTAAAATTACCACATGATGGTTGTTATAGTATTGGATACAAATATGTATGTCTAATGGGACACAAATTTGTAACAGTCTCATGTTTAAACTGTTGCTTTCTACTACCTTCTTTACCCTCCTGTTTAAATTCCCATTTTAGTGACTTCTAAGTAGTAGCTCCTTTGACAGATTCCCTCCTACTTGAAAAAGCTTGTTCACTTGTTACTACCTACTCCATATCTTTCACATTATTAGTTACAATGGAAATGGAATAAACACTGCCCTATGTAGAAAAGTAAGATTTTTCTTTTATTTCTGTTAATTGTTGCTAGTGTGTTTCATCTGTATGCAGCCAACACCAAAATATATAGCATCAGGAGACCTGTCTTGGTCTTGACCAGGGTTGAGATTACTGTGCTGAACACGTTTTTACTCAGCTTATTTCAAGAGCTCAGTAATGGAATACACGTCCCGAAGTTTAGTTTTTAGGTATCTTTGAAACTGAGAGAAAAATTATGATGTATAAGAAGTAAATTGCAGTGTGGACATGTAGCTCTGAACTGTCTGGGGACCTCTTATAGGAACAGCTGTAATTTTGTGGCTGAAGTGGGTTGAGACTGGAATGTATAATTCTGAGAATTCTTTTCTTTAAATTGCTATCTTTGTGCTAAACCAGATGTACAAATGAAGTCAACAAAGTGCTGTTGGAGACTTCAAGTTATCAACGTTGTGGCACCATCTCTCTTAACTCCCTAGTCTCAAGTACCCATGTTTTCAGCCTTCCCACAGCATGTCTTCCCTCATTTCTTCCAAATCAGCTCCATTTCCCTTCAGGAGTTTTAATTATACTCACTCTCCTTCAGAACATGTGTGCCCTGTGAAAGAGTAAATCCTAATAAAGCAGGGGGTAGGAAAAAAGTGTGGCAGACTCTCCATAAGTCTGCCTCCCGTCTGCTTCCCTGTCAGAGAATGCGCTCCCTGTCCTGGCACCCTCTGTGCCTGGCTGAATACTGAGGCCATCCTGGTGGCCTGGAGCAGCCATCCACTGCTTCCTGCCTTTTCTGTGACTCAGAAAATGATGCTTTGCTGCCCTCATCCTGTACTGAGTAGCTGAGTACCAGCACTGTTATAGCTTGTGTTTCTTCTCTGCATGTTCTGTCTCAGGAGCGTCCATGAGCAACATGATACAGGCAAAAATCCCACCTTTGTTACAGTTCTTGGGTTTCTGTAAATCTGCTGTGAACAATAGTGACTCAAATTCTCAATGTTAAAATGTGTTAAACACTCAGATTACCAAAGAGGGTTCTGATTGGGTTGAACTAGCTTTCCAGTTGTTTATCCAGGCATGCCAGCAGTCATGATGCTTCATGTGCCTTTAAAAAGTGAATAACTGTATAGTTGGAGTCATAAACTTAAAATAGAAATTATTGTACTTCTAGTCAAAATACAACCATGTTTTCAACCTTGATCTGTAGGGCACCTGTCTTTACTCTCACTGGGTGTACATAACCCTTCCTATTACAGATTGAGCTACATGTATTATTCCTTCGGGGTCAAAGTGCCTCTGTAACCACACTGTTGATTGCTGCCCTTGTTTGTCAGGCTGTGAAGATATTATTGCTGAGAGCATCTCCCTGGACACCCTGATTGCCATTCTGAAGTGGAGCTCTCAGCCCTACGGCTCCAAGTGGGTGCATCGCCAAGCACTGCATTTCCTCTGTGAGGAGTTTACCCAGGTCATGACTTCAGAGGTCTTCTACGAACTCAGCAAGGACCACCTGCTCACAGCTATTCAGTCTGACTATTTGCAGGTAACCAGCAGTGCAGAATACAGCTGGTCCTGCTACAACTAGCAGGATGTGTTATACCATTATTGGAAATGCCTGGCAGTAGTTGATTTTTAATTCTGAAGGCTGAAGAGAGCTTGTACACACTAAGCATTCCTTCTGTAATATGTAAAAAAAATTAAATGGAAGTAGTGATTAAGAAAATTGTTACGTTCTTGGCTTGTAACACAACCCAAATGTGGTATATGCTGTTGCTTAGAAGTCTAATAATAGTTTATAAATGCATGCAAATTATTTTAAACAAAGCATTTCTGAATCTAATACTTGCCTCAACTGTTTAAGAGATTTATAAAATTACGTGGTGGAAATAGTTTTGCTGTAACAACACATGCTCATTTGGGGCTGTGGGAGCTAACAAACTTGAAATGGTTCTGAAAACTCAATTTATTTTCATGGAAAGAGAAAAATACCATCTCTGACAAGTATTGCACAATTTTTTTAAAATTACTTGCCTTCAGTGATTGTGTGGTTTTTGGGAGAGGGAACTGTACTGGCCAACAAAGATTCTGGATTTTTACTGCTCTTCAGGGGAGATATCTTTAAAATTATGACCACCCCTTAATAGCTTAAAGGTTACTGTATTTTTTTTTAATGCATTCATCTCAGTCTTATTTTTTTTGTAAAGGATTAAGTGCTAGAGATAATTTAAAGTGTTTTTTAAAAAGCTTTGTTAACTTGAAGCATTTCAGAAATTAGTTTATACTACTGTTGATCTTCCATGAGCGCTAATTTTGCTGAATTTGTCATGTTAAACAAAAGTTTGAAAAGCCCAGAAGTAGAACTGCCCCTTTTAATTAAATTTAGTAATTCAAACTTCACAGCTGTAAGTTTCCATACTGAATACAATTTTTCCTTCTGTACAAAACTTCTTCCTCTTCCTAGGGATTCAGTAAGTAATATGAATGTAGAAATTATGGTGGTGATATACCTGTAGTACAGCTTTAAATATTAGAAGAAAGTGGTAAGCAGATCATAAAGTGCAAATACTTAGGTGCAACTGTGTTTCTTTAGACCTGTAAAAGACCTGTGATTTTTTTTTTCTTTTGTGTGTGTGCATGTGACATTAAGCATGTACAGATTACTGACTTCCTCTTTCTACAGGCAAGTGAACAAGATATTCTTAAATATCTGATTAAATGGGGAGAACACCAGTTGATGAAGAGGATAGCAGATCGAGGTGAGAATCCTTTAAACCATGCAGTACTAAACCAAATAAACCAAAATTTATGGCAGTTCTATTTTGTGAGTCCTCTGTAACTTAGGGAAATTGAATCTACTTTGTCCCTTGTGTAGTCAAAACAAAGCAAATGCTCTTGCTTTCTTTAAGGGTTTTGTTACCTAAAATGAGAACACAGCATTCTGAGAGAGATGGGACTGTTTAGCCTGAAGAAGAAAAGACTTAGAGGGGATCTTAGCAGAGTCTATAAATATCTAATGCCAGGAAGCAAAGAAAATAGAGCAGCACTTTTCTCTTGGCACCCAGGACAAGATGAGAGGCAGTGAGGCACCAGCTGAAATACAAGAAACTGTGAACATGGTCAGACACTGGCACAGGTTGCCCAGCTGGATGCAGTGAAGGGCAATGTGTTGTACCTTACCTGGGGAGGTGTGGGAAGAGGGCACTGGTTGTGACTGAACTAAACTTTTGAGGTCCTTTCAACCTCTATGACTGTCTGATTTTGAAGTCTTGTTGGTTTTCTGTTGTCTCAGAATTACTTTTCTTGTAACTAATTCATCAAATAAACCCCTCTGCAGTATCTTGTTATGCAGGCTTCTCACAGTAGTGAGTTTACTTAGTTTACTGTGTCAGCCTTTCACTTCAGTTTTGAGTGTGTCTCTCTGATAGGAATCTGTGGTAGTGAGAAACAAGCCAACAAGTGTCACCAGTGTTTTCCCTAAAGTAGATGTAAATGTATTTTTATGAGCCTAGATGCACATTATTGCTACAGTGGTAACTTCAAGGGCAATCTTACACGTGTTGGATGTGGGAATTACGTTAAACATTTATGTCCCAAATTACAAATGATAGGATCTTGTAGTTCATCTGCACTACCGAGTGTCAATCACATAATGCCACAAGAGGAACAGAAAGGGAAGAGGCTGCCTGAGTAAAAAGAGAGCAATGCTGGTGTAACTACTTCCTTGGGAAGGCTGGCTATGCTTCTGAAATCCACTATGACTGCTTGCAATATAACTGCTTTGTCATGGACATGTTTTATGAAATGCAACAAAAAGTTAGTTAAAGGATGTGCTTCTAGTGTCCTGAGAAAGTATTTACCTATTTCCAAAACAGGATTTTCCAAGTGTTTGTCCTAGGGCACATTGGAACATAATGGAGCCCGTTAAAGAATAACAGATCTGGGCTGGGGCAGAAGCTGCTCCTTTGGGATCACTGCCCAGCTTCTTCCTCTGGCATTCATTGAGTAAACAGCTCATATCTCTAATCTGGGATCATCAGAAAACACAATAAGCAAAAGCAGAAATAATGGTGACGCCAAATTCTGTCAGATTAGAGACAGATTTAGTCTAGTAATTTCATTTAAATTCTTCAGCGACACTCCTTGTATTACAGCTCTGAATGTGTGATGGTGTCAATGCCACAAAGCATTAGAGAATGTAGTGAGCCGTGGCCAAAACTTTAGCTGCATGTACTGAGGGAAGGTGGGTATGTTTGATAGGTTTCCTCAAAGAGGGAATCTAGTCAGTCACACTCAGGTTGGGTACAATATCTAAAATACACATGTGGGCTGCACGGTCATCTTGCTGTCTCCAGGAAGATGTCACTTCTGGTACAATAAGTGTCCTGTGACGGTGAGAGCAATTTGAGAGGGCTTGACACTATGTTACTGAGGTGGGTTACTCAAGGAAGCTAGAATAATGTATCCCTGAGGCCTCTTCAGACCTTAATTGATAGAAAGTGTCCTTGAAAACTGCTGGGGAAAGGCTGAGGTGCTACTGGAGAGTCCCTGGGGGAACTGCTGGCAGGGAGGTACAACTGCTTTCATGGCATAGCTCTTCATAGAGCTTTCCAAATGTCTATGTCAAATGCTATTTTTGTGTTTTCTGTCTGGCTTACGCTTTGAAACTGGCAGCTGTGCCCATGACCCATGCAGGTGTGAACTGAACCTGTCTGTGGATGCTTCATCTAAGATTTTAAGGCATGGGGTAGAATCATAGAATCATTTAGGTTGGAAAAGACCTCCAGGATCATGTAGTCCAACCTTTGACTAAGCCACCACCCTGTGCCATGTTGGGTTGTTAGTTTTGTGGAATAGTGCTGATGAGCCCTACTGATATAAAATGAGAATTTTCCTTCCTTTTCTTTAACCTTCCCTGTAAGGTAAGCCCTGTGCCTCCCACTATCCTCTTTAAATTTTCTGATACAAACTTAGCATGTCTTGTTCCTTCCCACAGAGCCTAATTTACTCAGTGGTACTGCTCACAGTGTGAATAAAAGAGGTGTGAAGAGGAGAGATCTTGACATTGAAGAGCTGAGGGAGATCCTGTCTCCACTTTTACCTTTTGTCCGCATTGAGCACATCTTACCCATGAATAGTGAAGTACTGAGTGATGCAGTAAGTCAGTAGTCTCATACAAATACATCTCTGCAAGTTAAAGTGTTCAGGTGTGAGGGTTTTTTAGCTTTGGTGGGTGTTAGTTTTGTTTGTTTATTTTAAGGATTAACTTCTAAAAATGTTATCATTGAGAGTAACAGATGTGTAAGACTCTTTTTCTGGTTAGGTTTTGTGTTCTTTAAATCTATCAAAAGGCAAAAAAAAAAAAGTGGTGTAAGGATTCAGTGTAAAGAATGCATTTATTGCAAATTTTTACCATATTAATATTTAAAAAACTCTTTCTTGATTCTTAAAGATGAAGAGAGGCCTGATTAGTACTCCTCCTTCAGACATGCTACCAACATCAGAAGGTGGAAAGTCAAATGCCTGGCTGCGGCAAAAAAATGCTGGAATATATGTGCGGCCAAGACTGTTCTCACCATATGTGGAGGAGGCTAAGGTAATATCAGCAACACTTAACTGTTCTCAGATTGGAGTCATCAGGGGGTTCTGTAAAGAGGGAAAGATTTTGGGATGTTTTGTCTCTTTACATGTACTGGCCTAAAATACTAACATTTTCAGTTTAACAAGACTTACAAGATTGATCATCAGGCTCAAGTCTCTAGAACTGGTCAGAAAAATTTCAACAAAATTTTTTTTTGTCGAAATTGAAATGTTTGCGAGACAGATCTTGATGAAATTCCACCGGAAACAAAGCAGCGTTCTGAGGGAAACCTCCCTGGTTTCCAGCCAGTTTGCCGGCCCAGCTCCTCGGCAGCCCTCCTGGCAGGCGGATGGCAAGGTGAGAGCCTGAGAGTCCCAGTCTGCAGCTAGTCAGCAACCTTGGTGCCAGCCAGCTCTTTCAGGCTCCCCAGCTCCCACCACAGCTGGGTGGAGAACTGCTATTCCACTCGGCAGAGGACTGATGTTTCATCATCTTGTTTAAATCAGAACATACCCAAAATCTTGTGATCCTCCGCAAAATGGAATAAATATCCTGTGTCCAATTTGAATGAATTTGTTTCCCTCTCAAGCAGTCGCTTCCCTGTTTAATTTCTTGCATGAGCACTGTCAAGCTGAAGGTCTTGTAGCATCTCTGGTGGTGATGTTTAGTGGCAGGGTGGAGATGGTGCTGTGTGGGACAGGAATGTGCCACGTTCTGTTGGACAGAATGGGAGTCTTTTGTGTCACTGACCAATGCTGCCACTTCAGGTGGCTCTGACTTGACTTGAGAGCTTATGAGTCCCAGCAGTGGAGGTGACAACAGAACAAGAGGATTAGGTGAAGCTGTGTACATCCACATCACCTACAGACTCTGACATCTGCTCGGGTGAATGTGGAGCTTTTACCCTGTGCCTAGGAGAGAAAATGTTTTTTAAAGATATGAGCTGTTATTAATATCCTCTTTGAGGGAAGGCAAGAAATAAAACTGCTTTGCATTTGGGCACAGCAGTTAGAGAGCACCAAGTGGCACTAAAATAGCAAAGGAGGATTAGCTGGTTAAAATGTTCTCTTTGGATCTTGGATTGCTAAAACTAACAAAAATGTGATAAAAGCTTTTAGTCTTAGTTTTCAGGTATAGACTATGGGAGTGCTTTAGTATTTATCCAGAATAAACAGTGAATTCTTACAACCCCCATACCCCCGTCAGAATCCCTGCTTGTTAGTACTGGTTTCATATTATGCTGTTAATATTTTAAAATAATTTTAAGGCTTTTTAACCTTAGAGGGAGGACTCTCATACATAGTCTCTGGTAACTTTAGTCCTCCTATAGATAGTTTAATTATTGTGAAATAAAAAAATTGTGAATGAGTGATATTTATTTTTTTTTTGCTAGTCTCCCATTTTTTGAAATAAATTCATTTGATCTTAAGTAAGAATCTTCAAAGGGTAGGCATAAATCTTTTTCTGTTCTTTAGATGTCTGAGGAAAACGTTTCATTTTCAGGCTGGTGCCTTCTACTCAATGGCACAGAAAGCTGAGACTCATAGGCAGGAATTTTTTTAAGTCCAGAGGGTCTGGTTTCGAGTAGGTCAGTTCTAATCTGACAGGGTAAAGTAAAGAAAGCATCCTTCCCAAACTATTCTTCTGCCTGCTCTTAGCTCAAACTCAGCTATGATGATGACTGGAAAACGGAATAGAAAATGCTGATGTTAATGATGGTGTTGTTTGTGACATGACAAAGTCACTGTGGTGCAGACATGGTGGGACTTGTGTCTCTGGGGCTGTGCTGGCAGCAGTGCAGCGGGTGTGTGCAGTGCCTTCACGAGGCTCTGGTGCTGTCGTTGCAGTCGGTGCTGGACGAGATGATGGTGGAGCAAACGGACCTGGTCCGCCTGCGGATGGTGCGCATGTCCAACGTGCCCGACACGCTGTACATGGTGAACAACGCGGTGCCACAGTGCTGCCACGTCATCACCCACCAGCAAGTCAGCACCAACCAGGCCAGTCCTCCCTCAGTCATAGCCAACGAGATCCCAGGTGAGCTGCTGATGGCTTCCCGTGCCGAGTGAGCTCCTGGGAGCGTGTGGGTGCTTGGGCCTGGGGGGAGTGAGTGTCAGTTATTGAACTCCACCATTTCCTTGGAGAGTAGTTCTGCACCAGGAGTAGTCCTTCTGCTTTGGTCTGTCCTAAAGACATTAACTGGTTTTGAATGGCAGAGTAAACAAAACCCTGGGACTGGTTAAACAGGTAGAACACTTGCTGGAGCCTGGCTCTCTATTCTCAGAATTTTCTATAGGGTTCTCAGTTTTCTACAAACCAATTGTCCAATATAGGTAAGATCTGTGAGTCTGGAAAATTTCTTTCAAAAATCAAAAGCCAGAGAACATAACTTGTAAGGAAATCAGCTGAACTCAGTATGCCAGAAAAGTACTGGAAATGAGAACTCAAAACACATTCACTTCAATTTACCAAATCCACTTCAGCTTTGAAGCCAAACCAACTTAATTCCTTGTGGAAGAATGTGTCAGAGTACATTTTATAGGCTCAAGTAAATATGGCCTCTCTTGACTTCAGGGTGATTGGTGTGACATTCCCCATAGGCAAGCCAGGAAAATATATACTAAATGTATTTTGTCATTTATGCATGTGATCTTTTGGTGTCAGACTGGAAGAATTTATCTAGTGGAGTTCTAAAGCATCTAACTCTTCCTGTCTTTCCCCTGTCCTATTAATACTCAGTGTGCATAGAGAAAACACTGGCAAAACTTGCAATTGATGGCAAGTTGGCAGGGTTAGTGGATGTTTTGGAGGGCAGGATTAAATAGCTAAATGACCAAGATTAAATTTTAATTCAGTGACAGAAAATACTGTGCCTATGGCATTCCCCATTTTATAATCTCTTTGTATATCAATTATGTATCTCTTCAGTCAGCTGTGTTGAGAGGAAATAGATAAACTATTCTTACAGATGCTAGACCCAGGACCAAAGTAATGGATTGAAATTGGTGCAAGAGAATTTAATTTGAAGTGTTAGGAAGATTGGAAACAGTGTTTGGTTATAAGATTTCTAGGAAAATTTGTAGAACAGTTTTGATCTCTTTACTTCTTGTAGTCTGGGAAGAAACTTGATAAAGCTGAAAATGAGCTTCTGAAAATTTCTGTTTGAAAAATTTGATAAAAGTACCAATTGTTTCTTTAGAAATCTGTAGCTCTCAGCAAAACTGTGGCATCTCAGCAGTGCATTATAGTATTTAGACTTCCCTCCCAGAAAAGTGTAAATATACTTAGCATGAATTGAATATAAACTATTTCATTTAAGATAGGACTTTGATAACACTTTGCTCAATTCTAATTTCCAAAGAATTTGAGAAAGGCAGCAGGTTCTCAGAGGTCTTCAGTGTTTTGCCAAAGTTCTCATGTTCTTGAAAAAACTGTCTCTGTTGGCAAGCACGAGACACATCTTGACCAATCTGAAACTCCCCTGCGTTTTGGTTCTGTACAATTTAATAGGCAGGAATTATTGCCAGTCTCTTGATTTGAGCACAAAAATGGGCTCTGAGCCTGGCCAGTAGTTGGAGCGCAGGAATTGTGTCCTGGCAACTGTCTGCTTTACTTAGTCCTGTAATTAAGCAAAAGAATTGATTGGTTTGCCAGTGCCTTTTTGCTAGAATGGGTAGGTAGGGCCCATTTAGTGTGAGGAGATTAAAGCCTGTCCCAACCTCTAACTTGTACAGGGATCCATCCTGAAGCACAGAGGGAGCGCCAGGGGAGAGCTGGGCAGCATCGCCTCTGCGCCCTTGGGCCGGGCTCAGAGCAGGGGGTGCTTCACAGCTTGGGGCTCCCCGTCTGTCCCTGCCTTCTGCTTGCACCCTCTGCCTGAGGACTCTATTTGCACAAACCTGCTGGCAGTGTGTTTTAGTGCTCTTCCTGCAGCACTATTGTAAAATGAGTTCAGCTGAAGCCTGCTCTAACTTGAGGCCAGGTTCTGCAAGTGGTTGGGCTTCTTTATGCATTTTCCAGTTTCAGTCTGAATTAGAAATCTTGCAGCTGAGATAACTGTATTTTTTTATATACATGATCTTTCTTCCATGTGTTTCATATGAATAAAAGTAAAAAAAAAACCCAAACCAAACCAGGGTTTGAGAAGACAGTATTTTTTAATGAAAACCTTCTATCTTTTTTATGCCTACTAGTTTGGAGAACTGCTTCAGACTTCTCTTAGATCCTCTTTATTAAGTATTAGCAAAATGCTGGCTCTAGCTAAACATCTGGCTGCTAAATCAGGCTTTTTCAGAATAATTTAAGTGTGTGGAGGGTAGAGGACTTATTTACAAGCCTTGAGGACTGGTTAGAATGGGTTCCTTCCCTCTCCTCTCAGAACAGGAACTCCATTGAAGGAGGGAATATTTTGCACACATATACTTCTTCATGTGCTGATGTAAATTTTGTGAAATTGGGACCAGTCGTAATTGTGTGGTGTTTCTCCTTCTCTGCAATGCAAATGTCTTTTCACACTGTTCTTGCTGTATGATCTGTTTAATTTTTATGAGTTTTCATTACGGATATCTGGTCATGGTAATACATAAAACACTTGTAAAGCTGGTAAAGGATCAGACACCAGAATTTACACACTCAGAGATCTGGATTTGTCTTCTCTGTTTATATGCGCATTTTCCTTAGGACAGAAACACCACAGAGAAATATAATTCACCATCAAAAAGCAGTAAGAAGTGGCATGAGAAAGTTTTGCAACAGGCTAAATACCCAAAATTATACATGACTTTCTTTTGGAATGGTTTTTAAAAAATTATTTCAATGTGACTGCATAAAACAACATAATTTTAACAGGTTTTTGTTGGCTTACAGTTCATGTAACTTTTGTAAAATGCCCTTTCTCTAGTTACATACTGGTGTTATGGTCTTTTGATTATAGAACTGCTTTAGAAGTATGAAGTATATGCCAAAAAAAATCAATGAATTCTTGGCTCGTGCAATTCAGTAGGGAACATTCAGTTGTTATTTAAGATATCCTGCCTCCACCTTCAAATCATGGAATTCCTGCATCATAAGGGGTTTACAAAGAAAGCTGTATTTGTGGCTCATTCTAGCAGAAGCTGGAGAAGTGGTGTATGTTTTTATCATTTGTATTATGTGTGTTATCCCATGTGGCTTAATGATGCTCCATGGAACATGTGTAAGTTAAACAGTTTTGGCAGAATGCTTCTTAAAAAAAAAAAACAAAAGCCAAGGCAGCCTGATGTTAGATTTTGTTCCTTCTGAATCAATCCAACCATTGCAATCAAACTTACTTAGAGTTGGATAAAAAGGACTCTCTTATGCCCACCCCACTCTCTGTTATCCCTGCAGTTCCCAGTCTCCTGGTTGTGAAAGAGATGATCCGGCGGCTGCAGGAGCTGCGCCACACGGAGCAGGTGCAGCGAGCCTACGCTCTGAACTGCGGGGAAGGCGCCACCGTCAGTTACGAGATCCAGATCCGTGTGCTGCGGGAATTCGGGCTTTCTGACGCTGCTGCTGAGCTCCTGCAGGTATGAAGGATGGCTGTGTAGGAACATGAAGGGCTTGATTGTGTTCTCTGCAGTAGAGAATGCTTGCTGTGTATGCACACAAGTGCTTTGAAATGCCTGCATGACTGTCTAGGTGCAAATGCCAGTTGCATTTTATGTATGTGATTTTATAAAGCTGTAAGTGCAATGCATAAATAGTTTTTCCAAGAGTCATTGCCATTCAGGAGGTTCTTATTGACACAAATTTTGGGGACAAAATAAAACTGCTTAAGAGAGAGTGGATGAGAACAGTAGAACCATAACATGAAACCTAGATTATTATTTATTCTTAAAACAGAGAGGCGAAAAAGTGGTAGCTTATGCTGTAGGTCTGCACTGTGTCAGGACTGGGAAACTGAAAATCTCTCTTCTGTTTATACACTGGTGCTAAAGCACATGCAATTGTTGGTCAGCTTACAGTGAATATGCTGCTTCTTGCCTTATTTTAATAAAACACTAATCCATTTTGCATGGTAGCTGTAGTCACCTTGAGTATTGGTGAGCTTGTACATAGCACAGGCAGGCAGTTACTGTATTAGCATGTTTCTGAGAGCATTAGTTGGGGAGATTTTTCTGGATGTCTTCCTAATTTGTCTTGTAACATGCTGGGCATTTTACTTTTGCAGAATCCTCACAAATTCTTTCCCGATGAGCGATTTGGGGATGAAAGCCCACTGCTGACAGTGAGACAGTCTGGACGATGTCGCGTCAACAGCACTCCCACTGCAGAAACCATGTTTACAGAACTGGACTCTTTCGTGGCCTTCCATCCACCACTGCCCCCTCCTCCACCTCCATACCACCCACCAGCAACTCCTATTCACAACCAGTTCAAAGTGGGCTGGAAACAAAGGGTGCCAAGTCAACATCCCTCCCGTTCCTTTTCTTACCCCTGCAACCACTCGCTGTTCCACTCGCGGACCGCCCCCAAGGCTGCCCCTCCCGTGTACCTGCCCGGCGCCAAGGCGGCGCCTCCCGACTGCACCAACACCGCGGCTCTGGGCCGCCAGACCGTGGCGGCGGCAGCGGCAGTGATGGCAGCTGAGAAACAAGTAGTAAGTGTTGGGATTTCTCCTCTTTTGCCTATTTCTCAAAGTACCTCATCGAAGGAACTGGAGAGAATGCTTATGATGAGGTAACTTGGCTTTGTTAAATAAAATCAGTGTCTTTGTTGGTTAGGAGGTTTTTCTGCCGAACTGTCAGCATTCTCTATCGCAAAGGCGTGCCCTAATCCCTGGGAGAATGAACATTCCAGGGCAGGAGCATTATTGGAGGGGCAAATGGCACTCAGGAATCTTCTGAAATTGTAGAATCACAGAATATCCTGAGTTGGAAGAGAGCCACAGGGTCTGTTTCAGTGTCCAGCCGCCCTGTGGGTGAAGATCCTTTCAGTCCTGTCACTGGTCACAAGAGAGATCAGTGTCTCCTCTTCCTCTCACAGGTAGTTGTAACTGCAGAGGGGTCTCCCCTCAGTCTCCTCTAGGCTGAAGAGACCAAGTGACCTCAGCTGCCCCTTGTGTAGCAAATGTAGTTTGCTCTACACTAAAATAAAGCATAAGCCAACTTCAGTAGTGGACTGCACACTGTAATTAACAGGTAGAAGTAGTGGGGATATTTTGGCTATTTACAGGTAAGTGGTCTGAAGTAAACAGGTTACCTTTATACATGTTGAAGAGTATGAAAGCTTTACAGCTGAGAAATATTTGAAAAGGAATTGACAAGCAGAAATTGGTAATTGCTGATACAAAGGACTTTGTTATGGTATTTAAAAGCAGTCATTATAGTTGCTGAGCTACAATATGATGCAATAAAACCAATTGACTATAAGATATCCAGTAAAGACATAGCTTTATGAATGAAGAATTTAATAATTTATTTCTGCAGTGAAAAAACTGTCAGTGCATAGCTGGGGCACTAGAAATGTGTGAAACATTAGAAATGTGTGCCATTGTTTGGTCAGAGGTGGGATTCATAGCATGTCACTCTCCTTTGATCAATACTGACTTCCCTAAGGAAACTAAATGTTCTGCTAGAACATGTCCGTAAGTAATGCAAGGGGGAGCATAGGCTTAATATAGGTGATATTTTTGTTCTGTATTCTTTCTGCAGTTTGTGAGTTACTGTTAATCAGTGTTTGCTAAAGTTGCTTTAATGAGAAATTATACGTGCAAGTAGAAATTCTCACTCTCCTCTCTGGAAGGCTGTAATATGAACAATTCTGCACTGAGGCAAACATGGGGTAGGTGAGAAGAATGCCATTGCAGCAGCTTCCACATACTCTGTGGATCCTAGTGAGCCCTGTAACTGATGCTCCCCCAAGTCCTGAGGCTGTCCTGCATACACATTTGCAGTTTACTTACTTTAAAATGGGGAAGCAGAAGGGTTGTGTCTATAGAGATGACACATGTGTGTTGTGGCTTCCCTGCACTGGAACTGTGTGCTGTGACAAACCATTTGTTAGACTCTGCACCAAGTACCTTCTTTGGATTGATAATTTTAAATGGCTTAAAAGCTTAAAGCCTACCTTTAAGAAGTTCAGCAGTACAGTGTCCTTTACTGCATGTTAAAGGCAAGATGCATTTAAGAGGAGCTGTAACTGTGACACAACAGCTTCATGAAGGAAAGAAGCAGGAAGGTGAAGGTTGGTGGATAGATGTGTTCTTTAAACAGTGCAGGAAACTTGCAGGCTGAAGTTGTCGAGACTAAAGTAAATTAAGGAAATGCCTTTTTGAATTACAAAAACTATCCTAAATACAGTTTGTGTTTAGCTCTTGTCTTTGTTTCCATGGACCAATTTCTTTTCTTTTCCAGTGTACTCAGCCCCTGCTAAATGAACTGATGCCAGACATCGCAATGGGTGTGTCAGCAATGTCTTTGAAAGACAGAAGATTACCAGAGCTCACGGTGGACACGGAGCTAAGCCAGGCGGTTACAGAGGTAGGGCCCGGCCCACCCCAGCACATTTCATGCATTCAGAACAGACACATGCCTACTTCTCGGAAAAAACATGCAATAGAGCAAAAAATAGATGCTCGAGAAAACCCGCAGGAATATCCTGACTTCTATGACTTCTCTAATGCTGCATGCAGACCCTCTACTCCAGCACCCAACAGGCACAGTTCTTCACCTTCACAAGGCATTTATTTTGGCCCAGATTTGTACAGCCACAATAAGGCATCACCAAGTGGCTTAAAGTCAGCCTATCTACCTTCCCAGATATCTCCTAAAAAGCAAGAGGATTCTAGGAGGGAGTACCTGCTCTCACAAGATGGGCATCAACACAGACAAAAGAACGAGCCAATACACCTCGATGTCTTAGAACAGCCTCCCCAGCGACTGGACTTGGCACTGGCTACCCAGGAAAATGCTGGGAATGGCCCCGTTCATGTCAGGGGAAGAGCAAAAATGGAAACAGATTTAACCTATGGTCTGACCTCCAACAGACCTTCACTCTCTGCATACAACTCTGATGTGCCAGAAGAGAGACCCAGTAGGAGACTGGCAGATGATGAGCCATTGGAACACGGAGCACAGAGAAATGCAGATTTGGAAAGGGAAGATGGAGTAAGCAGAGGAAGGAGGTCTCCAAATAAACCAGACTTCCTGTACAAAAAATCTGCCCTATGAAAGCAACCTCCACTATTTCTCTGTGCCTAAGAGTTGTAAACATCCCATTCCTTGCAACTTTTGGCCTGACTTCTGTCAGAGAAATTTTCATGCCAGCAGAAAAGTTCAGCTTTGCTCACTTGTTTTGTACATACATTGCTTTTTTAGAGACAGCATGTTATCAGTTTGGTTTTAATGCTGCTTCTGGATTTATTTTGTTGCAATTTTTTTTTGGAGCAGATTTAATTAAGCCTTTTAAAAAAACAGAAACTGGTACCTTTTTTCTACAACCTGGTAGCCTTTTGCACCTGTACATCTATTTTAGTGTATTAGTTTTGTACTAATATGTTAAACTTTAATGTCACATTTAAAGGACTGTATTTTCATACTTTTGCATTTACCCTTTCACATGCTGATTCTCTATGTGCATTGGTTTGCACATTATGAAATGTATTTTCTTATGAGATAATAACAGTGCGTTTATTTTTTAATTATAGGAATTCCAAAGAACAGCACATCAAAAAACCTACATTTTTAGTTGGATTTTTTTGTTTGGTTGGTTAGATTGAAATCTTCCTGATTTTTACGACTATGGCGAGAATCCAATCTAATATTTTGTTTGAAAAGATCTGCCAGCTGGTCTTATCTTTGTATGCATAGCAAACCCACTTCAAAAATTATATTTGAGGTTTTAAAAATCCAGAGGGATATTTAGGAATTCAAGTTCCTTTGAAATTCACTGGAATATAACAGTATGAGTCTGTTTACTTTTGTTTTGGCTGTGACCATGGAGGACTCCATGATCACCTGGAAGCAGGAAGCACTTACTAGACAGACTAAAATTGCTGATTTGCCCATTTAGAAATAAATCTAGAAATACTGTAAAAATTACAGTAATTACTTGTTCTTCCAGCTGCTCATCCGTGGGTAGGCGAAGACCAGATGAGCGGATTCCTGCTAACTCGTGGAGTGTCAGGAAGACGAGGCTCGGAGCCTTCGCTGTTGCCTGAACACGTGGGAGGGCTTCCCTCCCCGGCGGTGCCGAGGTGACAGCCCCTGGCCTTGCTTTCTCCTGCCTGTGCTTACAAAAGGGCTTCACTCTCAGTGACAGCGTTCTTGCCTGGCCTCCCCTGGCCCCCAGGGGCAGCTGTTCTGTGAGCAGAATCCAAGTGAGAGTCACTGCTTCAGCAACACGTGTGAAGCTCTGTCGCTCTTAAACTACACCTCCATTGCCTGATTTGCTTTTTGAAAGCACAGAAATGAGATTCCCCTGATAACAGGATGTGAGGAGGGAAAGATGCTGATCTGGGTTGGCTCCTGCCACTGGGGCAGGGTTCAGCAGAGCACCAGGGGAAGGGTTGCAATTATGAAGTACATCCTTAATACTCATGGTGCAGTTCTAACAACAAATCCATTGCATCCAGGATAGGGATCTGATGCCACTGCAGAGTAGTGATTGCTGGTAAGGTCCTGTTTGGTGGAGGGCTAAATGCAGTTTCTGTAATGAGTTTCCCTATAGCAGAAAACTATAGTCCCAGGTGTGACCTAAGGACTGCTTTAAGATTAGGTTGAATTGTTTCCTGCAGCTCAAAGTGCTTAATACTGTTCAACAGAAATCTTGCTGTAACTTTACTTTTGGTTTTAGTTGATGGCAAATTCTTACCTAATATATTTCATTGAAGTATGGAGGGCCTGGTAACAACACAATGTTACTGAAATATATTGAATACAGCATTTCCAAACTACCAGATAGCTTCTAGATGAATTAAGATATTGGTCTTTGAACCAATAAACTGCGTCTCCTGCAGACATATCTATAGACCTGCTTCCATGGTGGTTCTGCAGGTGCTCCTTTTGAGGTGCAGGCATGGAAAGCATGGTGTAGGGCTGGAGCAGAAACTTGCCTAAACTCTGCAGGTGATGTGTCCTGTGAGTGAGGGGAGATTTATTTTTTTTTCCTCTGTCAGCTTTTTTTATCTTGTCTTTTGCCCACAGTCAAGGCACTGGGTGGTCCTGGCTTCATCACCCATCTGTGGGATTTCAATGGGAGTGGTGTAGGACACTGTTAAATGCAAGAAGTTGTCAGTGGGGGGATGGTGCTGCTGCAGGTTAAGGGGCTGAGGCTCGTTGGGTTCCTCCTGAAAATTTGAGCACAGTGCTGTCTGACTGCATAGCTCTAACTGCACACAAAGGTCTCATCCTCACCAGCATGAGACCAGCTCAGTAGAACCAGTAACTTTCAGCACACACAAGAACCCTGAAACTCCCTGGACTTGCATCATGTATGTGTTGGCAGTTTAACTACTAAAATATCAGAGCTGCCCTCATAAAATTTATTATTCTCAGTATTTTTGCCTAAAACTGATAGATGTACTTCAGGAAAACTATTTTGATTATCATGGTTTGATGTGGCACTGTGTACTTGGGCAGAGGTGGGACTGAGATCTATAGATAGAATTTTAAAGCTTGAAATATAGGGCGGGTGTGGCTGATGAAAAGTTTTGAGGTTATGGTTTGAGGGAAATCATGAAATGCTTTGGCTTTGGATAAGCTGGTGAGAAATGCCTCTGGGGAGGACATGTCTGTGTTTTAGAATACAAAATTGTTTCTGAAGTCTCAGGAGCTGTGCATTATTAAAAAAGAGTATGAATAACATCTTCAAAAGTAGATGCAGAATGACAGGCAAGTCCTTCTGAGGCCACAAAGACAATCAGGCCATGTAGACAATCTCTTTTCACTTACATATTTTGAATTGGGAAGAAGATGGCAGCTAATGGCAGCTGGTTTGAAGTGGAAAAGAAGGATTTCTTTAATTACTGGAACTTTATTTTTGTAGTCCGGAGCAGGATTTCCTACTTGGGATGTGCAGCGGGGTGAGACCATGTTCCATGGCAGCATTATTCAGAAGCCAGTGTTCATCCTACATCTCACTTGCACACCACACGTACCTGTGCTACCTGCTACTCCTTGTTCTCTGTCTACTGAAACTTTGGTGCAGAAGCTCCTTGTTTACATGAAGCACTTTCTGATTAGGCTGGAAATTGACACCTTTTCCCTCTATAAATTAGATGGAAATGACAGATTATTTTGC
The DNA here is from genome assembly GCF_048771995.1 of Taeniopygia guttata. Lineage (NCBI taxonomy): Eukaryota > Metazoa > Chordata > Aves > Passeriformes > Estrildidae > Taeniopygia > Taeniopygia guttata. Next base: position 49,482,970 of record NC_133030.1, on the reverse strand, counting down.
TTGAGGATAGAGATATAAACATTGTTTTTTTGAATGAAGGAGACTCATGCTCCTTGTTCTATTAAAGAGAGCTCAGACTTGCATTTAGTGAGCAACATGCAAAAAGGTCTTATTCCCCTTTCCCCAAACCCAACTCCTCTTTTCCTTAATATATGGATGAGTAACTTAATTCCTAAAACACATTCTTCCTTTGAAATGTTTTGTTGTTCCACAGAATTATTGTAGTTGTGTATTAGTAACTGCTGTGTTGATTGGCAGTTTCATGTTGTATTTTCCTGTTCTTAAGGATTTTCACTTACGAAAATTAAGGCTGTGGCCACCTGTACTTGTAAGCCTTGGGTTTTGGTCCCAAATGTATGTCTTCAGGGGTTTCTTTGGTTTGGGTTTGGGAGAGTGGGGGCACAAGGGGGTTTGGGTGTTTTGTATGGGTTTTTGGTTTGGTTGTTTTTCTGGGGTTTTTGTTTTTTGAAAGAACACTAATGCTGTTTGAGGCACTGTTCTAATAATTCTATGCTTCTATGGTAGAGGTGGTGCTGAGCCCTGCTGGATGCAGGGAACAGCTCAGAGGGAAACTTGTAAAACCGCATTTGGGGTTTCTGTAATTACCTGTACTGCCAGAAGGCAGCCCTGCCCTCGGCAGTGTTAAGAATTTGTTTCTTGTCCTTGTGTTGTTACTGGTATAAAGTCAAGTGCCTTCAATGCTAAAGGCTCAGAAAACTTTCTTAAACTGACTTCATGTCCTATGCAAGTGTTTTTTCTACAACCTGCATAACCAGTACTTTGTAAAACTTGTTTACGCTTCAATTGTACATAGTGTTTTTTTAAAAAAAATAGTATTTTTATTTAGGTACCTCCAAACTTGAATTCTAGTCTTGTGTGATGCATTGTAAAACAATACATTTCTCTTTTGAGTACCATTACAGTTGTAAAAAGGTTTTCACTGGTTCTATTTTTCTACTGTTGCTGAGAAGCATGTAACACTGACTTTATCCTACGTATAGTTGGCATTTCAAATAAATGGCTTGTATAGAACGTGGTTGTGTGGCTGCTTTCCCTGAGCTGCTGCTGCCTGGCTGCACCCAGCACCCTGCCCTGCTCACTCCAGGCTGCAGTGACCAGGCCTGGGGGAAAGGAGCCCAGCAATAAAGTGAAAATGCTTGGGAAAAAAGGGGTAATGCTGTGAACGCCAAAGATATGGTATCAGCCAGTGAAAAAGAAGGATTTGAAATTAGTCACTCTGATCAGGCAGTTGATGAAAGTGAAAAGCATTTCAGTAAAGTAGTTCTGTGAGTTCTGGCTGGAGCCTGAGTGACTGAGGCCATGCCTTGTGACGGGCAATAGGGCTGCTCAGAGCTGGGCCTTGGGCACAGCCCTGGGTGCAAGAAGTGTGTGTTCATTTTCTCCTTAGAGCAGTGTTCAGTTCCCAGCATTCCCAGGTTGCAGCTTCCCTGCCGACTATTCCAGCTGACTGTTCCTTACGCCTGTGTCTCAGAAACAAGTGCCTCATTGCTTCAGAGCAATGACTGTAGTTCAGAAGTGTCATCTGGCCACTTGCCTGGTCCCACTCTGGTGTACAAGGGCAAAATACCGTGGGATACATCCTGACACAGCACAGGTGGCTTAGGAGAGGGAGAACTGTGTGGTTAATTACTGACACTGTCACTCCCACACCCAGGAAGATGAGTTCTAGGAGCTTCCTAAATTAGATGATTTTAACATTTTTTCTTACAGGCTCTCACTTTGCACCAGTGCTTCTAAGCCTGCCAGCCTCAGAGGAGAGGAGGGTGCCTGATGTCTCTGCTAAGGGGAGGCTTTCTGCATTAGGGACTGTTGGAGCTGGGTCCCTTCAGGCAACCCTGCTTCAGCACAGGCTGATGCCAGCAATGCACAGTGCTCACGGTCAGTTCTGGGCCTGTGCTCTGCAACTGGAGCCACAGCAATTCTACATTTGAACTCACTCCTTCCATCACTGCTGTATTTTCTCAAGCACAGCAAGGCTGCTGCTGGGCCATAAAGCATTTCTGTGATCACTGGGGCCTTTCACTGCTTTTTTATTTCCTGTGGAAGACACAATTGCCTTTGGGTACCCTCTCCCTTACTCCTTCAGTGAATTACAGAAACTGCAATAGAGACAAAACATGACCCTGTCCTGCTCCAAACTGTACTTGCCAGCGTGCTGCTATCCCTTGTTTCACACCTGGGTCAGGTAGAAACAAAGTGCAGAAATCCTGGGTTTGACCAGCCCCCACTATACACCTTGGTGGCTTGGGTAATAGGTCATCACTGGGCTGTGTCTGCCTGGACTGAGAAAACAACACTACAGCAGCACTGTGAGAAAACAAGACAGCACACAGTGAACAGTTCTTTTAATCTTTTTATATTGTAGTTAGATGTGCAGTTACAGCTCCTGTAACAGTTGCTACCAAAAAAAGAGCATGTACAATATCCAGAGTTAAATTTAAAAGCAAATAGGAAAGGGCCCTGGGGGTCGATGACACATTGAGCATGAGCCAGCAGTGCCCTGGCAGCCAGGAGGGCCACCCATGTCCTGCTGGTGCATCAGCAATCAGCCAGGCAAGGGAGGGGATTTTCTGCTCTGCTCTGCGCTCAGGCAGCCTCACCTCCAGTGCTGGGGGCAGTTCTGGGCACCAGGACATGAAATAATTACAAAGCTGTTAGAGAGTGTCCAGAGGAGGGCCAGGAGGACCTCGAAGGGCCCTGAGGGGAGGCCATGTGAGGAGCGGCTGAGGTCACTTGGTCTGGTCAGCCTGGGGGAGACTGAGGGGAGACCCCACTGCAGGTACAACTTCCTTGTGAGGGGAAGAGGAGGGGCAGACACTGATCTCCTCCATGTGGTGCCCAGTAACAGGACTGAGGGAATGGCCTGAAGTTGTGTTGGGGCAGTTTAGGTTGGGTGTCAGAGAAAGGTTTTTCACCCGGAGGGTGGTTGGGCACAGAACAGGCTCCCCAGGGCAGTGGTCACAGCACCAGCCTGACAGAGTTCAAGAAGAGTTTGGACAGCGCTCTCAGGCACATGGTGTGACTCCTGGGGCTGTTCTATGCAGGGCAGGGAGTTAGATGTGATGATCCTGATGGGTCCCTTCCAACTCAACATAGTGTATGTTCTATGAAACTGCTCAGCTGAGCATCTATGCTAAACTACTGTTTGTAAATAAAATGGTCAGAAACAGATAATAGTGAGAAGGATAAAAGTCTACCTCTGCTTTTCAAAAAACATTAACATGGAAGCAGAATAGTACCCCATGATATAGAAATCCTCAAAAACTAGAATTTTAATGTATGTTTTGGGTTCTAACTACATTAGGCTCCAAACTTACAAAATCTAAATTTTTAATGGCAGCTAAGTGTAGTCTTAAAAGTCAGTGAAACATCTCCTGTCCCATGATTATCACAGTGGTTATAAAAAGAACATTGGATACTGTAGCAAAATACCATGATGCTGCAGTGTTTTCAGCAACATTTATAAAGCAGAAGAATTTGCTGAAGGCTAGTTTTAAAAATCAAAGTATATAACAAACCCCCCCATGCTTAGTTTGTAATTTAGTACCTCCTCCTAGCTCTGATTTATGTTCAAATGAGTGAATTAAGATAATCTGAAAATTTTTTTACCACGGAAACCATCCCTGTGCAATACTAGAAATAAGTTTTTTTAATGTATAAAACCAGACAGAACACTGTTGCATCAAGCCTAAGCTCTGGTCTCCCATTTGTGAGCAGCCCGGGGAGCGTTTCCCCAGCGGGAGCGGGCAGGCAGCAGCGCCGGCTCGGCCCGGCCCGCCCAGCCCGAGGAGCCGCGGCAGGGCAGGAACAGGCAGGTGCTTGGTGCTGGGGCCCTCACCAGAACGGCTGCAGCCCCCGGGGAGGAGACAGAGCCATGCAGGCAGGAAAGCCAGGAGCGCGTTCCCGGGCGGATTTAGCACAGGCCGGCTCCAGGCGCCGGCAGCAACCACGGGAGCGGCAGGACACGCTGCTCCGCGGTACCCGCCCTCCTCCCCTGGAGACAAGGCCGGCTTTCCCGGGAATGCCAAGTCGATCGGTACTGAAATGCCTCTAAATGCAATGTAAGGATTTGTTAAGAACATGTTTTAGGTGCTACAAATGAAGGACGTGTAAGACAAAATGATGATGTTTCTTGGATAGCTGGATTTTGATGAGAAACCAAAAACTGACGATGCCTTTTCTGTTTGCCAGTGAACATTGTTTTGCCACTTGTCCTTTCAGACCCAAACCCTCTCAGTCTAACTACAGTAGTACTGCATCCTGTTAGTCCGTCGCCTTTTCCGAGACTGAAATTCTTCAAAGAAGTGCTGAATGTCTTCTCTTCTAACCACCTAGGAGAAGCAGTATGAAACCCAAGTTGTGGTGCCAAAAGCTTAATTAAAGGATCCTATTTTATCTCCACACATAATACACAAAGCACAGAAAAGCAAATACCCTGAAATTTCTCTGGTACAGCTTTCCTGTTGCACCCGAAGGAGAGGATTAATGCCCCAATTCTATTGTAGATAATACAAACAGGGAAATGAGCTCCCCAAAGGCAGAACAAAGACATGGACCAAAGCTCCCAATGGTATTTTAATGACTTCGACCTCTTGCTTTTATCATCAGAAAATTTAACACAAAGCAAGATTTTCATTAGCTCGCTTCAGGGTCATTCCAATGTAACTAAGAAAGGCAATACAGCAAGTCAGCCAACAAAATGCAAGTATTACTTAATAGTGGCATGCAAATTCCTGCAGGAAAACAACTGACAAGACTGACAATCATAGTCTGTCCTTATTCTTCTAAGGGCTTAGCTTCAATCTAAGAAAAACCAGAAAAGTTAAGAGCTTTTCTTCCTGAATATCTTACCTAGAGCAACAAAGTTTCATTTTAATCTAAGAACTGCTCTCAGTACCTTGCAGACAGATTTCTGTAAAGTTCCCATTATCTCTCAACAACATCATAAAGGAATTGTTAAACTCAAATGAAATAAGGGATTTCTGATTTCTACTGCAGTACCAGCAACTCCAAGAGACAAGAAAAAACATTACAATAGAACATTATGGTATTCACCACCCAGCCCTCAGCAGTTCTTTAAAATGTATTTCTGGCAAACAAATTCTAGAAGTTCCACCTTACCGTTCCCTCATCTGCAAACCTCCTGAGATAGTCAGTCAGTTCTGTCTTGAAATCATTGTATTCTGGATGGCAAAGCAAAGGCAAAGAAAAAACCAGTAAGATACCCAGTTTTAGTTTGACATTGACTCAATAAGAACTTGTTCTACTTCCTCCTGTCATTTGTTAGGTTTACTTCAGACAAATCTAGGTTTAATTAGATTATAAATAATAATAATGTAAAAATGAGAATCCTAATAATTTATGAGACTAGCCTATGTAGTGTGAGCGTCAGTTTGGGTTGATTTCAGAGAAAGGTATAGAGATCAGTGAGTGAATTAGTAATTACAAGTTACAAGACTGGCCCTGCTCCCAGCTTCCCCCAACAAAAGCATGTGTGGGTCGTGATGGAAAGGCCCAGCCTGTAATTTGGGACTGGGACACTGTCCTTGCCAGAGTGCAGAACCCTGACTGGAAGAGAGAAACACAGCTCCAGGTATAAACACCTTAGCAGTGCCTTGTCACCGTGTTCTGCAGCAGAGCTACAAGGACACCTGGCTGGCACTCCCCAGCCAACAGGAGAGTGACAACAAAACAGGGAAAGACAAATCAGCCAGACAGCAGAAGTTCAAATTAATGTTTAAATAGTCACGGTACAATAAATCACTATCATTACAGTATCTAACATGTTAAACAGGGTGAAAGTTTACACACCATCCAGTATCTCACTGTAAATTAAAGTTGTAATGACGGGCCAGAGAGGACCAATCCTCTGAGGTGTGCAACCTGCCGTACAACTGTCATTCAACCTGTCATTCACTTCTGCATGTTACTTCAAAAATAGTTTAATACTACACTGCAAGGCCTGATGTCAATCTCTTGTGACAAACTGTTCAGTTAAAAGTGTGTTAAGGGATACTCTAAAAATGAAGTTGTATTTACCACAGATGAGTTCCACTTGCTGGACTCTGTTCATACTGTTAAGGGTGTCCATTAAAGGATCTCTCCTCTCTGTCTCTTGGTCACTGGTACCCTTATTTTCGTAAGCCAAGACAGTGTCACATTCGTCTGTCAAGAACTGGACTTCAAGCTCTGAATACATTTTCTGGAAAAGAAATTAAAATTTCCTTTTATGTGACAAAACTTCTCAGATGGAGGTGCTCTCCCCCAATCCTTGTTGTGTTCAGTATCACAAATAACAATAATAAAAATAATGTGAATCTGTATCCAGTGTTTCAGAATTTCCTCATAACTTCCAAGCAATACTGGATTAAAGCAGCAAAGAAAATAGAGCATTTAGAAGCCCTTTCCTGTTATATTAACTCCACAGGATTCAGTATGAATCTTTATGTGGAAATGAAGGGAGGTTTCAGCGTTAAGAATATTTACAAGAATAAGAAAATTTAAGATTTTACCTAAACCTTCTCAATGATTGTCTGGGAGCTCCTCCCTGCCTGTCCCACATCTCTGATGGTAATGAAGAGAACATACATACCAAACAGTCTTCACAAGTGCATAATTTGCTCCTCCAGTTCGATGGCCAAAAGGTGGCAGTATCTTTTTTTACAAATGGCTTGCTTTGGAGCTCTTTCAGCTTGCAGACTCGCTCCTCGCTCTTGGCAACTACCTGAATTAAAATGAGAGTGTTCAGCATTCTATAATGTCACTTCAAAGAGACCCTGTTCTTTTTGGCATGTCCTTCTCCTTAGGCAAGAATTTTCTTTTGTCTCAAACAGATTCATTTTTATAAACAACCTATATTACCATCCACATGAGAATTCTGATGTGGTTTCAGCAATTTCCACAGGAAATTTCTGTATAAATTTACTGCAGTAACTGTAAGCTGGACCATCATGCAAGTGCAGGTACACCACGTATTGGAACAAACAGAAGTCACCTCAGTGGCCAGGTGGCTGAGAGGAGGAGACAGATGTAGCCCATCTGCAAACAGACATTACACCTCCTGACAGCCCTGTTCCACAGCTCACACTGTGCTCCACAGAGACCACAGGTCTGAAAGGTCAGTGACTGAATAGGAACATGGGAAGAGGCTGAACACTGAGCTTGTACAGAGTGAGGAGGGCTTCACTTCAACTATCAGCAGCACGAAGATGTGCAGGTCAGAACAGAAGGTACATTTTACCTCAGGACAGGCAGACCTAGAGCTAGTGGATGGTTCATTGAATTGCTCCGATTGCTTTTCCTCCTTTGTCTCATGGTGTTCCACTCCACTTTCTTTTTTTATTTCTTTCTTCTGCTCTTCACTTTCCTCTACCTTCAGGACAACCCCTTCATCTTCAAGGGAGTTCGCTTTGGTCAAAGGAGGAACTGGAAGATGCATACCCACAAGTAAAAATACTGTGCCAGAAAAGGTCCACGTCAATACAGTCATTCTCTCTGCTCCTCCTATTCTAAAACACTCTGCTTCCCAAAATCTAAGCCCTAGGAAAGGGAAGAGGGTATCACGATTTCAGAGTCCTTTACTAAGATACTTGTCCTTGACACCCCTTGCTAGCTACCCCAGTTTCAGTAACTGTCACGTGCTTTTTTGCTGACTGTGTTGGAGCTTCTAATTTTCTCCAAACACACCTCAAAAACACCACCACAGATTAACTATGCTAATCTCTTGTTTATTATTTGTTTTGATGCCAATTCAAGAATGCACCCTGTGACAAAGCTGGTTAGAAGGAGGAAAACCAAAAACAGACAAACACCCTGTTCTGTACTATTTACATTAGAAAGAAAAGAACTCCAGGTGGCCATCCTTGAAAATACCATTGAAATTTTGTGCACACAAGAAATCTATCAGCAGCTGATACAAGCAGTATTTTTAGGAGACTATGGCAAACTGGTTCTTTCTACAGAAATCAAGTCATCTATTCTTTTATGTCCGCAGAGCTGGTGTGACCGCAGGGAACGCATGTCCTGAGCACAGCCCCAGCCCCACCCAGATTAATGTTAAACATATTCATTTCAGGTCACTCTATCATTCACTCTTTGCTGCTCAGAGTGTCTGTAAGAACTGTTTGTTTCACTGCTTTCCTTAGGATGGTTCTTCAGTTCTTTGATCTAGCTTAGAAATTGAGTTCCTTGACTCAAGTATTAAATCTTCATCCATTTTGTGCTAGACATCTTTGATAAAGTAAATAAAAGCAAGCAGCACTGAATCAAGATTTAAGAATGGAAACTGCTTTTTTTTTTACACAAGTTACTGCCACCCCACATGTTCCACTCCTGAAGGTGATTGTCCAAAACAATTAATGAGTATCATTTTTCCAACCACTTAAAACCAGTATTATGTCATTAACCAGCCATGTATGAGAAATACATGCTCACAAAACACTGGCTCAGATCCCTTAACTTTCTTTACCTGCTAATTGCGAAGCATAAGCCCATAGGAAACAGCAATGTTTCATGCAGGCCTGGCACACCATTTCATGGAAGTCTCCACTTTCAGGGGGTACTGCACCAAGATGCTGTCAGAAAGAAGCAAGCACACAGCAGAGAAGAATCTCTATTGATTACATACCGAACTTGAGAAGAATTCAGTCCCAAAGCTGTCCATAAAATGATGAGAACTATTTGGGCAATTAAAAGCACTTAGTGGCTTTCTTCTGAAAAAGCATTCCTGCAAAGCTCAGAGTATGCAGCACAACACTCTTCATTCATACACTGAACACAAAAGAAGCTTATCTACAAGAACCCATAATTGAAGCCAATTTTTTTGCTTTTTTTTTTTTGCATTTTTTTTTTTACTCTTTGATCCTGCAACTTCAAGCATGGAATTTCGCTTGTACCCTTCAAGGCACAAGAGGCTGAATCCTTAATGTTTACCCATTAAGTAGGGCACCCACTACGGTGCTTGGCTGCTTTCAAAAGACTTCCCCAAAGTTTGAAATCAACAATGAACAGCACAGTCTGTTCTTTGCTACTTAAAGGAATTAAGAGGTTAAAATGCATTCTTTTGAAGGAAGAACTATTCAGGTAGTTGATAATGATGTGCCTCAGTAAGAATCTTTTTCTCACCAACTATACTGATTAGAGTTTTCTAATTAAAGAGACAGTTATAAAGTTATTACTTTATTCTGCAGTGGTAACCTTCAAAAAGCTAGGACTCTTCCCAGTATTTTTTAACTAGAGTGGACAGCAGTCACCTTCAAAGCTCCTCTGCATAAGCTGCAAACAGCCTTGGAACTCCTGTAATAACCCTACAGTTTTCAGAACTACAGCAAACTTCCTAAGAATTACCACACAAACCTACCCAACACCAACCTGATCCTGTGCAAATAGCAGTTCTGCTATTTATAGTTTCCTTACCCTGCCATGGAACCAGTCTTCACAAACGATGCATTGGATCATCTCATCTGGAATCTAGATGAACAATCATATTATTAGCACTAATAGCAACCTCCAGAATCTCTCACCAGTCTCAAACTGCAGTATCATGCAAATCCTGCTCAGTGAATTGCATTTCCCTCTTCACCCCTCACAGGAGCTGCCATTGATAAGTAGTTAGTGCTTTGTTAGTCAGTTTGCTTCCCTCAGGTTCAACAGCACATGTCATCTCTCATGTGACTGAGGCTGTGGAAATCCCATTTATTACTACAAAACCAATCTTTCCAGCAGGGCAAGACTTTCTCACAGAAAGCTGATATAAGTTAAAACACTACTGGTATCCTTCTTCCTATACGCAGAAATGCATGAACAGACAGCTCAGCAGAAGAAAGATACTGATATTCACACTGTCATCAGGTCAGTGAAAGATGCCAGAACCAAACTTAACTGGTCACCACACAGGACAGTATAAAGTGCTTTGTTATGAAACAACTATTAATGATTTCTTCAGAAATGTTTTTAGCTGTCTCTGAACTTGAGACAGGAGAGCTTATAAAATACTTTATTTTTTGTACTTGAAAGACTTGTGCTTTCCCTGTTCTTTAAAACACCTGATTGCTGTGACTGCAAACAACAGCACGCACGTGCAAATCCAGTGTGTGTGTTTGTGTGTTTCAGAGAGACAAAAAAGCGTTCTGGCTACCATCTAGGACTGTAGCTAGTGCTACAGGACAGGGCAGACTCTCCCCATCCCAGAAGCCTGGCCAGAGCATTGCTGCAGGCACAGGGAAGCACATTCTGGTCTTTCCTTACACGTGCAATGTGTTTATTCTGCACTGGGCCACGTTTCTCAAGGTTATGATAACCCTGTCCCCTATGGAACTTGCAACTTCAGGGAACTGCAGCACCATTTCGTCCTCCTGTCTCTAAGGCATAAACATACTTCACCATTAAAAAAAAATATCAAGTAATTACTTCATACAACACATGAAAACCAATATGGAACATAAAATTTCTTGGAGTGGGATCTTCCTTGAAAAGCAGCTCAGTGACCAGCCTTTTCACAGTATCTACCAAAAACACCATCTATATATGATTACTACTGCATTTTGTATTTCTTACCTCATCTTCAGGATCAGGGTAAGGTCTTTTACAAGTACAGTACAATCCATAGAAGTTGTCATTATATTTATTTCCTGAATTCACCTTGCTCTTCTCCTAGGAGAAAAGGGGGAAAAGTCTCAAAAGACAACACAATAAAAAACAAAAGACAGTAAACAACAAAAGACAGCTGCTTCTGTTCCCCCTTAACTCCTAAAACCATCATTATTTCCATCAGCCTGAATATACAAAAAGATATTCTCCAAACACCTCTGCTTTACACTGAACAGCAGATAGGGCATGTGAGGAATGCTAAAATTCATACCTAAAAAGGAAAAGCAGTCTGCTCACCTTTATAACAAATGGCAACCGTGGTGTCAGACAGATTAATGGACAGATGCTGAAGCTTACTTAACCTGTACAAATTGAATTTTCACTGAACTGAAGCAGAAAGAACAACCACGTGATCCATTTCATTGACTCACATGAGAAATGGTAACATAAAATTGTCACAGGTGTCTCTGTAGGGATTACTGCATCGTGACTTTGTTGACTGGCTCTGGATCCATTTCAATTCTCCCGAAACAAAACAGGTATACACAAAACCACTGTCTGTTTCAATGTTTGGACTGCTATTATCCTGGGAGCACCAGTGCAAACAAGCCAAGCAGCATTCTGTTGCTGCTTCCCAGAAGATTGAGACTGCCAGTTACTTGAAAAGTTCAAAATGCCTAAGTAGAAAAGTATAGGTAGCTTAATACAGTAAAATACCATCCCGTCACTAAGTTCTGGTGACAAAATATAAGGGCACTGATGCCATCACAAAGAAGGAAAGGGAACAGTCCCTCTGACAGCAGCACAGCCTTAAACTTTCTTAGTGCAACTGCAAAATTACATGCCAAAAGGTTATTCTGAAACAGCTTAAAGCTAATGAGATGTATTAGTGCAGAAACACAACTGCTTCTGGAAGTGTGCTGACCATGGATGCAGAACTGCTGCACTCCTGGATGACAAGGACCAAATATTCCTTCTCGTCCCAGCATTTCCTTTTGGTCCCTCAACAGTTTTATACCTTACTGTAATATTCCCACCTTTTTTAACTTCCTGGGACGACTGGAGGTGTCGCATGAGTCATCACTGGCTGAGGGGAGGCACCAACCTCCCAAGACTCTTATTTTGCCTCGGAATGCCTGAAACCTGTCTGAAACTTACCGGGAATAACTTGCACTGCAGATTTTTGAACTTGCTATTTCCACAGTCACAGCGGAAATTCCTGGAAATAAAAACGTAGCGTTTCGGGGTTTATGTGAAGTGAGAACACGCTGGGTTTCGTATTCTGAACAATTCCCAGCAGTTTATCAGGAGCCCCGGGAGCCGTGAAGTCCCACACGGCGGGTCCCGCCCCTCCGGCCGTACCTCTTGGTGTAGAGCTCGAAGAGGCGGTGTGTGCCGTGGCACTCGTAGCTGCAGGCCAGGCAGATCCCCGCGGGCTCGGCGCCGGGCGGTGTGCAGGTGCTGCAGGCGTACAGCGCCTGCCGCTTCACCGCGCCCTGAGGGACACACCGTCAGGGGCGCGGGCAGGGGCGGGGCCGCCCCGCCCGCCCCGGGTCCCGCCCCCGTGTCCAGGCCCCGCCCCCGGCCCCGAGGCTCCCGGCCCCGCCCCCACCTGAGAGTAACTGCAGCGTTCGTGGTCGCTGCCCCCCAGCACGGCCCGCGCTTCCTTCTCCAGCTCCTCGTTCTCCGCCAGCACCTCCGCCAGGGACACCACGGGTTCCTCCGCGCCGCTCCCGCCGCTCCCCGGCTCGGCGCCCTCCGAAGCCGCCGCCTCCATCGCCAGGACGCGGAGGCCGAGGAGCGCCAAGCGAGGCGGGAAACGCGGGGCAGAGGAGGCGCCAGGGGGCGCCACAGCGGAAGCGGAATCGGTCGCGCCCCACGTGACCGTGGGCGGTGTGTCCCCGCCGGGGGGGTTGGCCGGCGTGTGACGGGAGGGGCGGGCCCGCGAGCGGCGGGCGGTGATGGCGGAGCTGGCGGCCGAGGCGGAGCCGGGCCCGCGGCAGCGCCGGGATCTGGTGGCGGAGCTGCGGGACCGCGACGGGCGAACGCGGACGGTGCGGGTGCCGTACCCAGTGACGGAGGAGAGCGAGGCCGCCCAGCTGCGCGAGCTGCGGGGGGCGCTGCGCGAGCTGCAGGAGCGCGTGGCGGAGCTGCTGGCGCCGCTGGTGCAGGAGGAGCGGGCGGCGGGCGCGGCGCGGCGCGGTGAGTGCCGGCGGCGGGTGCGCCGAGGGGCCTCCGCCGGCCCCGGGGCGCCGCCCGCGGCCCGCATCGCTCACCGCGCCTGCCCGAACCTTGGCAGGTGGTGGCGGCGACGACGACGACGACTACTACTATGACGACGAGGAGGATACGGGCGAAGACGAAAACAACGCGGACGCGGCGGCGAGCGACGATGACCCTCCCGTGAAGCGGACGAAGGTGCGGCAGCCGTGAGGCCGAGCCTGCGCCCAGACGGGCTGTACCGACTGTAAGTGTCCCGGGCCCGCTGCACGGACCGGCTCCTGCGGCGCTGCTGCTCCTGTTTAAATGCGAAATGTCCATCCCAACGCTGTTTTAATACGGAAGCCTTTCCAAAAGGATGTGCCTGGGTGTGAGCAGCGTGTTGCTTACGGGGTGCCAGTGTTACACTGACACCAGTCTTTTGGTAAACTAGTTGCTAAGTATAAACTTTTCTCACAAATCTTCGGATTGGTATGTTTTTTAATAACTTATTCCAAGTCACAGTATTTCTTCATGTGACACCGCTTTTAAAATAAAGCAATAAAACCTGAAAAGAGTTATTTTGTCAAATATGATCTTTAAAAGTAGAAAACAGCTTGTGTTTGTATGGAGAAAAGGCAATATAAGACCACTATAAGTATCAGAATTACAAGCATGTATAGGACTGTGCCCATTCCTGTACAGTTCTACAGTGGAAGATTGTTTTTGTCTATAATCCACAAGGTTTAGTCACCTATCAATCAAGAAGTTTCTGTGAACAGGTATAAAAACACTCTTGAGTCACCCCATAGAGCCTAAAGCCTAAGAATGTTCTCTAGCAGATTTTAACTGCCTGAATGAATACTGTGAAAAGCATTTTGAGGGGTTATTTTCTTATGTTCTCCTGGCACAGTTTGTCTATATAATTATGGAAACTGAGCAATTCTTGAGACTTACATATATAAGACAAAGTATGGAAATAAATTAACTTTTATGAGGACAAAATTGTCTGCATTCGTTTGAAATGCAGGGAGGAGCCAGAAATGATGTCCAGTAAATGTGTCCTTTGGCATTTATGTACTCAGATAGTCTAAGATACTCTGTTGGCAGATGGGATAGATGCATAACTGAAAAGACCAACTCAGGTTGTACACCTGTTTTCCCTTTTCCTCCAGACAAACCTTCCAGAAGTGGTATGAACTGTGTAATGGCTGAAAAGTAACATTTAACATTAGGCAAGAATTTGTGGCCTTTACCTATAGGCAGTGTAAACAGTCCACTGGCATGCCATGGACTGAAAATGTTTGGTCTAAAGCAACAGACCCTAACTTGCACAGGAGTAAGTGCAGGTAACATTCCAGTAATGACATGCTTATTTTTTTTCTGTCAGCCTGGACACAGGAACATGCAGCACCTGAGCTCCAGATAATACCAATGAGCATTGAATCAGAAACTAACACTCAAATTTCTGCCTTTAAAGAATCCTTGCTAGTCCGTGTAGCTACCAAAAAATGTAGCTACTGAAACTTTCAAATGACAAAAAGAGCACTGGAGCTTCAGGGGACTTTATGCAAGTCAAAGTTGTAGGTTTGCTTGTGGCAAAAGTGCCCTAACTCAACAGGTTTAATTTTTCTGAGAACTACTGCAAGGTCACCAGGCACAGGAAGCTTTAGTGTGATGTGGTTCCCTACCCTCCCAATCCCCTACAGCTGTCTTCTGAATCCCATCTGGGGAGCCCCTAAGTCACTGTGGCCCTGAATTTCAGGCAGAGGAGGCAAGTCTCAATGGAAAAAAAGAAGCTGTATTCTTCACCTCAGATATAGTGCTTTTGTACCTCACCAACCTTCAAGGGGACAACAGAATAAGCTCAGTTCACCACATCTGCACTGTTTGGTCCAGTCTGTATGTCTTACTAATAGAACTTGGTTTTACTGGCCCAAGGGGGCTCAATGGATTTCCTCACTAAAGGGGAGAATGCTGGTGTGTTTGTATGGAATTAAAAGAGCTGATGTGATACTAAATTCTTGGTAGTATTACATGACAACCAACTACTGTTACTAGTTACAAAACATTACAACAAAAATGTCAAAGCATGTCTCCTTCACAAAGATTGGGATTATATGATGTACTCTACTGTTACTGTTTTGAAATACTGAACTGCCTGGTTCACAAAATTTGGGGCTTAATTCATGAAGGAATTTAACAGGTTGCATGGTTCTGTGTTAAAAAAAAAAAAAGCTTTAAGTCTCAAGTATGCAAGGCACTCAGATAGTGTCTAAAAGTGCAGTACCTTTCCTATCTCCCAGGAGAGGGATCCACAGTCACCATTTTCATTAAAGGATTTGAATGCCATTCACCTATGGCAGCCCATTTAATTCCCACTCACTCCATTTTAAAAGGTTACTTATCCACAAGCTATTATGAGTATCAGATCTCTGTAAAATACCCAGTAGTCTGGCAGCTGGGACATCATGGGGCCTGACTCGTGGGGACTAGGTTAGCACTCAGCAGTGTGAACACCTGAGCACTTCTGAGCACACACAAATGGACTGGACATGGGCCCTCAGGACCGAACTGAGCAGAAGTACCTTCTTATGGCTGTAGCATGTTCTTTCTTCCCAGAAGAAACTTGCACCATAAGGGTATCTTTAAGGAGAGCTAAGATAAGTCAGTTCTTAAAATTTAACTACATGATAAAACTATTAAACTGCTTTTGTGTATTAGTTCATTTGTATAAAAGTGGTTCTCATCAAAGACTGTGACATAAGAAGTAGGATTTTTTAAAAAATAGTAAGAGAAACTAGAGAGTATCCTTTTAAGAAAACAATGGACCAGGCAAGAGAAAATAAGGAGAGTTAATATGTAATACATTGCAACAACTGGAACATTTTGTTCCAGGGGTAAGTCGACCCTCAAATTTTTATTTAAAAAAGGTATCAAATTTGCAGTCCTATTTTGCTGCTGGAAAAAACATGTCATAAGGAACAATTTTATTGTAACTTACTTTTGTCCAAGTTTGAAGGGCTGCAGCCTCATGTTAAGCTCTTCATTGGACCTGCTCCCCCATGGCAGGAAGTGAAGAACAGGCTCAGTAGCACTTAAAAATACGTGGCAGACGCATTCCTGATATGGGAAGGGACTGTCAGGCAAAGGTCAAACAGCTAAAGAAACTAACACTGAGACTGCTCAAGTGATGTTCGAACAGTCTGACAATGCTTTATCTTGTGACACAAATGAATAAAAAGAAAACCAGGGTAAGTGGCATACAGATGATCATTAATCACCTTTGCGTGACAGCTACTCACTTTGTTGGCAGAACATTAAAGCTCAGAATGTTGCAAAACTTCCAAGCTTGATTATCCCAAAAGTTTGTAGATGTCATTTTGTTACAAGCAGGTCTTTGGTGACTCAGATAATCAGCCTTGATAATACCTATAAATTTTCAGAATAATCAAGCTGAAAGGTATTTCACTACTTTTATTTTTTTAATACTACAGTAAAAATCAATTTATCATTAATTTTTATGGTCTTTCCTTTATTTACCCTGTCGGTAAAATTTCACCTGTTGATGTTCCCCTGGGGTCAAAAATGCTGGAAGCACCAGCAGAGTTAACTTAGCTCTTCTCCTATTCCCATTGTCTAATATTTGTATACACTATGCTAATAGTTCTCCACTGCTGCTTTCCACTTCAAGCTCAAATCCCCCCACACATAGCATTTGCTTGAATTAGACTGTGTGTTCTTCTGTAGTTAGTTGCAAAGCACATGCCTGTCAACAGCTGGAATCCAAAGCTAGGCTTCTGATGGAAAAGTCTATGAACACGAGTCTCCATTCTGCAGGTCCCTGCCCAGCACATGCTCCACATCCAGACAGCTTGGGTCATCCCACCAGGCCTGCTAGTGAGTTTGCTAAGGGTCATATGCTTGCATGACAGAAAATTAGGTAGTTCTTACTATCATTTTCTATTTTTATGCTTCCTCTTATGTGCTCTTTAAATAATTCCATCTGTATACAATGTTTAGTTTGCATAACTGCTCAGTTTAAAGCTACAGCATCAAGTTTAAAACAGTCCAGCCAGAGGTACCTCTCTGACACAAAAGTAAAGAATGGGATTCGGTTTCATCCAGCAAGCCCCAAAATTTCAGGCTACAAACAACAAATTAGGGCACAGAGCATAAGAGGACAACAAAAGATGAACTGAACACCACACACCAAGGGAAAGGCATGAGCACAGGCTACAGAAATTGACAGGCAGCAATGCTGTCTGGCACCAGACACGCAAAAACCCCACTAAACCAAAAACAACAGAAACGAAAAGCTATTGATAAGTATCTGCATTAATAGACTTGTGTTTATAAACATTGAAAAGTTTTTATTTTATAGATAAATAGCATGGTGATTTTCAAAGTTGAGAAACAACACAACTTAAAAGCTCTGACTCCCCAAGACACTAACTACTCGTCAGAGTTTATAATTTACTCCAGCACACCAAGATGGCAGCTTCCTCATTTTCATATTGCACTTAGAACTCAAACCCTTCTTACAAAGGCTACATTGTTTTCAGATCCTAGCACCAATGCTGACAATTGAAACCAGTGTCTCAAAGTATCTCCAAGTGCAAACAGAAAGTTTCAGGTGTTGGAACTTCAAGGCTTAAACACAGCAACAGTGAAAATAGTGTTCTCTTTCCAAAGCAAGAGAAAGACGGCACTCTCCAGGATTCCCTTAAAGCAGTCAGAAATGGATTAGCATTTGTGATGATTAGGTATGGATAATCACATACAGTTGAAGTTACAGTCAAGGAGATTAGCTCATAATTCTTTTGAGTCTACTTCTGAGAAGTGTATTTTGCACTGTTTCCATATTTGTTATTTCCATCATGTCTGGGACAAAAATGGACAGAGAGAAAGAATAGATTCAGTCTTATTCAAAATATGCTATTCCAAAATAGCACTGAAAAATAGAGGTTGAAACTATGGCAAAAAAATCTCCATGAAATTTCAGTATGACTGAAGAAATTTGCACTCATTACAAGAATGATAAGAAGGTACCTTATTTCTTTGAATTTCTGGAAGAAACATGATTATCTGTCTTACAACCTGTTAGTTGCATCCCCCAAACAGTTAACTTCCCCAAATTCAAAGCTTTTCCTAATATATCCGTTCTCTTGGAACACGGTTTTGCGTGATGCCTGGAGTGAAATTAGAATGGTCATAAATTTCAGTAACTTATAATTTTATCAAGCAAGATGATAGGAGAAGGAAACACAAAAATTTTTGTGCAGACTACAGGCTAATGCCAGCATAGGCTGATTTTGATGTCATAGGAACAGTTTAAAACATCAAGCTCCAGGCCTGTGGCACTCCTCACTGCCTGCCTACTAGTGTGGGACTGTTGTGACTGAAAACAAGTAGGCTACCACAGAAAAAAATGTACTTTTTCCCTTTAATGATTTGCACAAACTTTATTCTTTGCTTCCTGTTTTTGTATTGAAACTTGTTTTTAAAAATTCATTAAAAACAGCACTGATGTAGATAAAAAAAAAAAAAAGAAAAAGCAAAGAATTGTGTTAAGTGCAGCTTTTATAATCACATTCTTAATCTCTTTTTTTCCTTTTACATTTACCACAAAAGAAGTATCTTTTCATTGATTTCACTCCAAGGGAAAACATAGGAAATCACTTTTTTGCACAGAGGAGTAAAGTTGTGGACCAGAAACTTGTTTCCCCACAGGACCTTTCAGATGGAGAGTTGCAATTTTGCATCTTTAAGGCAAAATGATGAATACTTCCATCACATGTCACACAGGTCTCTTCCACTCTGGCCACTCGATAGAGTAGTAGTTACTTGTTTGTTTTAAATAGAAAACAGTCTCTCTCTTCATTGCTTATCAGTTTGACAGAAAAGGCTCTTTCCGGCCTTCACTCAGAACTTCAGTCTTGTGATTAGATCAATGATATGCAATTGCTTCAAATCAGCAACAGAAACTAGAAGTTGAGCTAAGTGTCAATTAGTTGTAATCTACTGATCTGATTAGAGGCCTTCACAAATGTTTGGTGACGATTGCAAATAACAGCCAAGCAGATAGGAATGATGCAATACCCAACAGTTTTGGGGTCAGCTCTTGTACAGGAATAGAGGAACAAGAACATCTGTAAGTATGGTATTAAAAATATTATCGTCCACAGCCAAAACGGCAAGGATAGCAGTCGTACTTTTAAGGAGTGTGTCCATGTGGTTCCTTCCTGTGGTTCCTTGGGGTGTTGCTGAATGTGCTCCAGTGCTAGTTTGTTGTAAGTCTCATTGATTTCAAAGACGTAATAAAAAGCTGCAGCACTTGCTAACAAGTACAGCCCCACACCAATCCAGCCCATCCTCTGGCGGAAGTTCATCATTCTCCATGCTCTGCACCTGAAACAAAAGGTGACACAAACATTCAGTACAGCTTGGAAAGAGGGAACAGATGAACCTTGGTTTTCATAAGTTAAATTTCTATAACTTTTCATTACACATTAGTTAAAACACGCACATCAGTTTCTGAAGACCTGAAGTTTTCTCTACATCATAGAAAAGCACTACTCTGCCAGCAACAGGTTATTGGCAACAACAAAAGAAGCTCCACTGATGGCCCTGGATAGCTTAGGGCCTGCTGGCTATCAGGATATGCCTGCCTTAAGTCAGGTACTCAGGGAATAAAACAAAAGTTATCAACTGGGTAACTAACTTACCCCATCTGCCCTCAATGTCTCTAGACATAGAGATAATGTAAGATTTTCTATAAATACGTAAAGTTTGGAAAGTTCTTTGATGCCTGCAAGACAAAGATACTGCAACATCCACTTGTATTAAGCTGTAGCTGAGTGCCCATTTATGAACCACAGAAAGGGATGTTTCCAATTTGAACATGAGGTTCAAGGGTTAGTCTGTACTGAAGGTATGTACATGCACAAATTATTGGAGCCCCACAGACACTATTGGGCTCAATTTGAGCTGCTTCAAATCTCCAGCTGGCTGCATGGGTCTAGGTGACTGGAAACACTCTTCAAACCAGTCACAAACACTTCAGCTTGAGTACCTCCACACAAATGAAGTCATCACCTCTTCCCCTCCAAACAGCCCTTGCACAGGGGAGGGAGAAACACTGCTTCACTGCAGCTGATTAGGGTTCTCAAAAAAAAAAAAGCTTTTTCAGACCTCTAGGCTTTTACCTTTCATACCTTTTCCTACGAAGGGGTGAAATCCAGCTATGTAGTGCTGTTTTAAGAAAACATATCAGGACTTTAAAATATCAGGCAGAAATGCTTATTAAAAATGAATTATGCATAGGAAACAGAAACTATTCATGAAAGCATTAGAGAATTTACCATAAATGACACAAAATCATTACACCATTCTAAAACACCCTTTCTGAGCCAGACTAATCTGCCAGTTTCGTTGGCAATCCTACTTCCTGGTTTTACATAAGAAAGATACCCTCAATTCTGACATGACAGAATCTGATCAAGGTAGCCCTAGAGGAATTGTTCTGGCCCTCAGACTCCTGCATTCATGGTGGCCAAAAGAATCACACATACAGGAACATAAATACCTGAGAAGGAACAGTAAATACCCGAAAAGAACAGTAAATACTTGAGAGAGCTGTTGCAGACGTAAGTAATGCCAACTTCTCGTTCAGCTGATCCTCCTATATAACTCAGCTGCACGTTTCCCCTTATTACCCGAGTCAATACGTTTAGTGGGACAACTGAAAAATTATTGAAAATAACCGTTAATCTACAGGGTAAGAACTTGAACCCCAAGTCTTCGTTTACCCGCTAAATAAGCCGCTGGCTGTTTTTCCTAGCAGTTCGGCATATCCGAGCTGGCTCACGAGTTGTCACCTTCGAGGAAAATAAACCGTCACAAGGTATGTACATACCGAAAACACAAACACTATCAAAACAGCAACAGATTTAAGAAGGTAAACATCAGCGCGCTTTGATCCTGCCCTTGAGCAGCAGCCAGAAGAGAAGCCTTAGCTCCCGGTTATATCGAAAGAGGCGGAGGTAACAGGGTCTTCTCATTGTTATTCTCCGTTCTCAGACCCAAGTCCAGCTGGCAGCTTTTGGGCACACCCGCGATGGCTCTCGGAGCCCTTCATCCCACCAGGGCTCTCGGAGCCCTTCATCCCACCAGGGCTCTCGTCCGGCGACCCCCCGCGCTCACCGCCCGCCGGACCCGCGCTCCGGGCGAGACGCGCTTCGCCACCACGGGTCCTTCTCGGCGCCGGCAGCTACTTACGTTCCTCCGGCGGAGAAGGAGGGAGCGGGAGGGCGGCGGCGGGCGGCCCGCTCCCCTCAGCCCGCGCCGCGGCGCCGGGAGGCGGCGAGTCCCGCGGGCCCGCCCCGCTGCCCGCCCGCCGCCATGGCCGCCCGCCGGCACCGCCACTTCCGGCACGGGCCGACGGCTGCCGGGGCGCGCGGCCGCATCCGGGGCGGGCGCCTTGGCCGGCGGCCATCTTGGCTCGGGCGCGCGCCCCTCTGTGGCCGGTGTGGCCGCGCCCAAAATGGCGGCGCCGCCCTGAGGCGGCGTTTGGCTCCTCCGCGGGGGACAGACCCGCGGCGTTGTGCTGGCACAGTGGAAGTGACAACAAAGATTACCAAAGAAGTTACAATGGAGACTGAAAGAGTCCGGCAAATGGCAAACGTGTAGTCCAACCCCAGTATATGCTTATACATAAACATGACGTAGTGGATTATTTCTATTAAATTAAATTATCAGGAGATATTATATGCTTATTATCCCATGACAACGGGGGTTAGGATCAGGCGATCTTTAAGGTCCATAGGTTTCTATGATCTACTGGGGAAAAGCTTTTAATGATGCTAAAAGATTGTTTAAATTGACAGCAAAATGACATGGTCAGGTGTGTGCTATTCAATGGCGGTGATGATTTGGGAGAGTTTGTGCCGAACATGTTTGCCTGAGTTCAGGAACTGTGACGTGAGCTCTGTGCCAAAACTGCATCACGTCACATATGAAGTGACACCTGTTACTAAATTGTATCCTCAAGTCATGAGAAAACTATCTTTTCTTATTTAGAAAGCACCAGGGGCCACAATTCGCTCTCACACAGCTGTCATTAAGAGGGAGACTAAAAAAGGATTTTAAAATGAATGCCCAATAAAAAATGAAAGACGCTAAAGCAATGACCTTTCTTTGTTTATCTCTAAATACATAGGATCTTCTGCCAATTTTCTTGGGGATGTAGCAGGTGCATGTGACACAGTATATAAGAGCTGCGAAATCAAATCTGTGGTGGCTTATCCTATGTTTGGTGTTTCAATGAAAAGCATCAGAAGCTAATGTTTTGGATTGTAGTCAAGACAGCTGATGAAAAAATGTACAGAGCTGCAGATATCAGTAGAGAAAAGGGACACTTGAGAGCCCAAAAGAGTCAGAAATACAAATCCTCTGTCATAGAACAACTTTCAATTAAGTCGTACTGTTTTGGGTTTTGTTTTTTGTTTTGTTTTGGTGGTGTTGTTGGTTGTTTGTTTTTTGTTTTATTTGTTTGTGTGGGAGGTTTTGTTGTTGTTGTTGTTGTTGTTTTTAATTATTATTATTGCTTTAATGCTCATTGAAGGCCCAAAAGTGACACAAGATGGCGCCCAGAACCGCAGAGCCACCCTGACTCCCACGTCAGAGATTTTACACTTCAGTTGAATGAAAATATCTTTCCTGAAGTTTAAATAAACCATTAGTGTCGTTCTGATGACAGATGTAGATATGAATAGCTAAATACAGCTAATTATCCCTGGGACACTTCTCTCAACTAAATGCCATTCTTTCATTTCTTTCAGGTGGTGAGGTCCCTGTTGATCTAAAAGTGAATAAAGCTCCTGTGTGGCTCACAGACCTTCCACTCAAGCGTGGCTATATTGTGTTTTCTTATATTGAGGTTAGAGGTAATGATGAACCATTTTATTTTAAAATACCAACCTAGATGTCAAATAGAAGGTTTCCAGTATGAATTAATATGTGACTGTACAAATGTATGGCTTGGCAGTGGATACGTGTGCTAAGTGCAAAGCCTGCATTTGCACTTAAAATTCTGAAGAAAAATCAGTGAAATGTGGACCTTATTCCTACTTAAGAAGCCTGGCTTTTCTCTGAATGGTTGGAGTTGGAAAGAGAGGATGGCTTAGGATTTAACCTGCTTGTAAATCAGGTAGGTTAAAAGGCTCAACCAAGGGTTTTTTGTGATAAACATAGAGCCTGAGATTGTGGCTATAAAGAGAAGGACTTAAAAATTTTGAAGAGTTATAACAATCACAAGCTGCCTTGGAAAGCTAAGGCATAGCACCAGACAGAGTGATTTGTAGTATATTTGGGCTAGATCTCAATCTGCATAGATTTCAGTGTCATGCTTAATCTCTGCCATAGTAAAGGAAGGGACAGAGCAAGTAACTGAGGGTTTGTTGGTTGGTTAATTTTAGCAGCAGCCTATGAGGGGGGAGGGAATAATACCAAAATTAGTAGAACAAGAAGCAACTGTTCTTAGCTTTAGGCAAATTCCAGTCACAAGTGCTGGTAATAATGAGGGGAAAGAAGTCATAACTCTGCATATTGAAATGACAACATACACCTAGTGAGACTCAAAAGGGTAATATTCAGCTTGGGAAAACCAAAGGAGAAGATAGAAGTCTGCTGAATCCAAAGGAAATAATATTTAATGAACAGAATCAGAGAATTAATAATGGGATTTTGTAGCATTAAAAAAAGAAGTGTTTGACCTAGTTTTCACATGCAATGTATTTTTACAGAAATATTTGGTTTATTTTGAAGGTAAAGCAGAAAAACAATGGAACAGCAAGAGCTGGCTGCTCCACAGAGGGCAAGAGCCAAGCATAATAACACAGGCCGGAGCCTCACTGCCCAAGCCCAGTCCCACAGAGCCTGAGCAAGGCAAGCAGGGAGCACTGGATTCAGCCAGGAGTACAGAGCATCAGACAAGTAACAAGGCAGGTCCAAGGTCAAGATGTGAAGGCAGCCCATAAGGTAGGTTCAGATCCAGTGAGAACTACGGTCAGACATCACCTAGCAATTGCCATGAAGGTCCATACTGATAAGAAAAGACTGAGGTCAAGCTAGGAAGTCAGTCTGTGACTCCAAATCCAAATAAATATGGCTTGGCACAGTCATGGCTGAGCTGTGGACACATAGTGATACAGGTCAGGCATGAACTGAAAGCACAGGGCTTAGATAAACTGGGGCTCCTGAGCCCATGGGAGGGGTCAGGGGAGGATTGTTGGGGCTATTAAGGCCTGTTAGGGTGCTCAGGATCCTGACAAACTACATATGAAAAATGAGGGTTGACAAGAGGAATCAGAAGGGTTAGTTGTAATCATTAAGTCAAACAAAGTTTTCATAACTCAGTTTTAATATAAAGTCTTTCCTAGGCTTAGATGTTGGCCAAAATAGAAATACAAAGATAAAATACACGAGATGATTAAAAAGTAGTTTTAATCTTCTAAAAGGCCTTCTAAATGGAAGGCAGAAGCTGAAAGACAAAATGCATCTTGCATTCTTTTGGGTGAATATTATGTTTATATTTAGCAGAGTTGTAGTAGGTTCTCACTGACAAGTCATCAAGAAGTGAGAATCTTATAACAGAGACATTTCTGTCAAGATGGCGTTTGCTTTCCACTTGCAGGACACTGATTTTTGATTCATCTAGAACATCACATTCTGGATCTTTTCCTTCTTAATCCTAACTCTAAACCTAACTTTTGGCTAGAAAACGGGGATCCTTACAGACTGCATATATGTTGGGATTCCAATGAGAAAACTCATGTGAATTTTTATCAGTGAGTGCATAAATGCCCAGTGTTTCTGCAACTTGTAGTGGTTTTATTTATTAGATGTAGTTACAGTGAATTTTGTAGTATCCTGTTGTGGTGTAATAAGTTGTTTTTATCAGTTTCTTATAATTTAGTGTGAGTAAAGAACATTTGTTTGCTTCAATTAATATGTTTTATGTTTTATGAATCTTTAGATTGTGTTTTAGAACTTTTGTTTATTCCGAAAATAAGGCTATGATCTTCTGATTCCCTTTTTTCCTTGGGTGGTTGTTTTGTCTGTACTGCTATCTTTCTTTGAACTTTTTTGTTGGAGACAGCTGTTTTCTTATAGAGTGTAGCACATTCATTTGGGAACATGCAAGAAACTTTTCTACAGGATTGAATTTTTATATTCTATTTTTTTTCTCATTTTAAATTGAAATAGTATATTTTCTTGGTTTGCTTGCTATATTAACCTCATGAAGAAGAGCTATTCAGTGAGCTGAATGGTGGTCTTTATCACTTTTGACTTAATTTGTATACTTTGAATTTTTGGGACCTTAAATTACCTTAGTCTTAAATTCTCAGTTCCTGAAATTCTGCTTCTACCGTTTATTTTTTGGCAGCAGCCACATCTGAGTTAAGCTTCAGGCAATCATGTTATCCAGGTTCTTTGAATACCATCCATACTTTGTTCTTAGTTGTAGAAATATTTATCATCTTTCCAACAAACTATTTGATATTTACAAATGGAATAGCTATCTCATTCTCTCAAACATCCACAGTAAACATCTGCCAAAGGAAGAATTACACACCACTACGCTTTGTCAAAGTGCAGAGTCTTTTATGAAGAAGGGCCTTGGTATTTTAGACAGAACTCTTCCCTACACTGATGCTCCTTGTCCATTATTTACCTCTGAATGTACCCCTCATGGCTGCATTGTCTGTGGTAAAACTATTCCGGCAGGAAAGAGATAAAATCTTTGCTTTTACATTCTCCTTTTCAGCCAATTACAAAGTGGCTTCAAAATTGAGCAAGAACTGACAAAACATACTGAAAGGATATGGGCAGAGGTGTCTGGTAACTGACTATTCCTCTCCCTGGCATTTATTCAAACAGAGGACAAATACAATTTATGCAGAAGCAGTGCAGATATTGATCTCACAGCTCCAGTGATATGACCCAGCATTGTACTGGCCTTGGAGGAAAGAGAACTTTCCTGCAGAATTTTTGTCAAACCAGTTTACAGTTATAAATTGCGTTTCAACAAAACCATTATTCATTACAATTTATTGTTTTTCATTAAATCCCCACAAATAATATAAAAAACCACCCCAAGTCTAGCTGCCATTAAGCTCCTGAGAATTCTGCTTTTCCATGTTTTCAACTTAAGTCAGCTCATATTGCCAGAAAGGAAGTTATTAAATTTCCATGTTGAATTTGCTGCAGTCAATATGTTTGATCATATAAACAAGTTAACTGAAAAATGACCCATGTTAAAAAGAAAAACAGAATCCTTCTTCTGTCCATATAGACAGTCCAAAAGAAACATCTGACCATCTCAGAGAGTGACTGCTCCATCCTCACAAGAGGAGTGATCTTTTTTTAAATTTCCACTAATTATCTCTCCTTCAGTGGTGCTTATGTGAAGCAAGTTGGTAATACCATAGAATTATTTTAAAGAGATTTAGTTATTGCCTCTTCTGAGATTCCCAGTTTCCAGGGTGTACCTGTCTTGCTCTAGACTGTAAACTCTATGCAGCACGGAGTATCTATATTTAGATTTTCCAGAAACATAACTTTCTTTCACTAAACAAATAGTGAAAGATCTTAGTTCAGATCAGGCCTTTTCCCAAATTCAAAGAATCCCAATATTTTTGCATAGACCAGGATGGAGGTTTGGAGGAGGTAGACAGCATATTAAGATTTGCAGAATCTAACCTGTCAAGAACAAAAACAAAGACCAAA
This sequence comes from Taeniopygia guttata, assembly GCF_048771995.1. Classification (NCBI taxonomy): domain Eukaryota; kingdom Metazoa; phylum Chordata; class Aves; order Passeriformes; family Estrildidae; genus Taeniopygia; species Taeniopygia guttata. Next base: position 49,456,372 of record NC_133030.1, on the reverse strand, counting down.
CCAACAAAACAGCAAACCAAAACCAAACAAACAAAACCAAAAACAAACACCTCAAAACCCCAACAAAACCAAACCAACCAACCAACCAAAAAGAACTTCATGTGTTTGTCTTTTAGGAACCTCTTCCCTCTACCCATAGTTACTAACATTAAAATGTTAGTGTATGCAAGAGGCATATGTGTAAGATATCCACCCATATAATGTGATAGGTTGATAGGTTCTTAGTCACAGAAATCTGCATAGATTATGAAAGAACAGAACTCGTCTGAGGCAATGGGGAATCACTGTCAGAGGTAGGCTGAATAACAGAAGTTCCTGATAGTTTACCCAAGCCCCAGACTTGTAAAGCACCTCGTTTCTCATTGAAGTGTTTGATGTTGGCTCAGCTGTCACACGTGCACACTGTCAGTCCAACTGAGAGACCAGTGTGAGAGGGGAGGCTTTCATACATATGTCAGCAACTGGAAGTAAATCTTCATCCTCATCTGTAAGGAGGGCTCCTGTTGTTGGCCTGTTGTTTAGTGAAAGGTAAAAGTCTGTTCACTGTAGCTGTGAAGCTTCTAAGTACTCACCTAGCCTTACACCTGAATTTGCCTTTTTCTGAAGCCCATGCTAGAGGTCTATGCCAGAAATCAGCACAGAGATCCAGAATGACTCGAACATTTGAACAGAGGTATTAACAGTAGTTGATGGTTACTCTCAAAGGGAAAATTTCAATAATTTATGAGTAAGTAAATATTTACATTTAATTTAACAAAAGCACATTAAGCAGTATTTACAAATTTTTAAAGCAAAAGTCATTATGTTTTTTCCTTACTGTGCAGAATTTTTAAGCTGCTGCTCTGTGCTATATAAAATGAAATTTCAGTAATGCCTACTGTCATACTCTGTCATATAATTCCAAATGAATATTTAAATGTCTCCAGCTTAGCATGTTTATTACTGCATTTTTTGGGATTTTTAAAGAGGGGAAATGTCCATGTCTCCACAAAAATGTATGTTTGGTTTGCCTTACACCAACATAACGTAAACAGAGTCATCATAAAAACATGAAGGTGCTGGGAGAGTAAAGAAATATTCTGCTATGAAACTGTAACAAGTCTAAGTACATCCAAGTCATCACCTTCTCCACATGAAAAAGTACCTGGCTTGAATTAGTGTGTCACTGTAGGTGCATTTCTGCACTGCTTTGTTTAATAGGAGTTAGAGCACCTCCATTATAAAATGATGCCTCTACATAGCGCAGAACTGTTACCAGTTGAAGTGTTTCACCAGTGAATCCAGTGCATAAATGATGTTGCAATGGATTATGACGCACACTTAAATCTATCCTGATCTGAGTGTTGAAGCAGAGGTTACCATTTCAAGTTTTTTTCATCTTCTATTCTGTCAATCTTTTTTCACTAGCTAGAAACTATGATTCTCAGGTTGTTGCAAGTTTCAAGGTGCTAGTTCTAAGTGCTCTGGCAAAACAGCCTCTGAAGCAGTGGAAAATCTTTAGCTTGGTAAAATCAGGCAGCCTGATACTTTTCTGGAGTGGCCTCACACAGTGAAAATGCTTAGAGACTTGATTAGCCAGCACTGCACTGGTGGGTAAGAACAGCCACCCTAACCCAGGAGGATCAGAAAGATCAGTAGACAGAAGGGGTAGATGCTCCTTCTCTGGAAATCTGCACAAAGAAGGCCCCCAAAACCCCACCAATGTTAGCCAGCAATGCAAGAGTTTTGTAACTGAAGAAAAGTCCGCAACAGCTGCAAGTTCTCTTTTCCCCAGCTGTGTGGAATGATAGTAAACCAGTCATTTGGGGCTATTGTCATTGATAGCAAATGGACATAATTAGCAAAGAGGAGTTCAGGTTTGAATTCTCTCAAGATTGAGTAGGTGAGATCCTTTGACAAGACCCACATGCCTATTATTCTTCCCCCCCCCCCCCCCAATCCAGGCTTCATCATCTTCAGATGTCCTACAAATTGTGGCTGGTCCTTCTGACAGATTCTTTTGGTTTTGTAGAGTAGCCAAAATCTAACCTGAAAGCACTATCAACTTTACCCTCAAGACATCTGCGCTAACTTCTAATTCTCTGGCTTATAAAACCATTTTCTTGAGAGAACTCTATAGCCCAAGTAGCTGAAAAATTACTTAAGTGCGTGTAACACTTTTATGACAGCTCCTTGGCACATCCTGAGGCCTCTGCCATCTAAATGGTGGCATGAGCCCTTTCCTCTGGTTTCGGGTGTTCCTCAACCTCTCTGATTTCTCCTAGCAGGCCTCCATGTAAAAAAGAATCCCACTTCATAGGCTTGGTGTAAATGGAGCAGAAATAACCACTACACAAAATGCTGAGAGTTCAAGAGGAACGTTCTTCTAATTTGTCCTCCATCTGATTTGTTTAGCTTGTTTTCACAAATAAATAAAAGAGGGAGTGTGTATGTATCTGTATTTATTGCACAATTCAAAAACAAGTACACAGACCTCTTTTGGACATTGAACTTCTGTATGTATCGGGACAGTTGTCACTTGGGTAATGGAAATTGGGTTCTGATGAAGACAATACGTACAATGTTAGCTCATCCCTTATCAAACAATGGGAATCTTCATAAGCACAGGTTAGGACAAACTTTGCATCCATTGGAAAAGCTTTCTTCAGAGGTTACACCAGAAAACTGAGGCTCAAAGCAAGCAGCCTTCATCTGTTTAGTCACTAACATTCCTTCCCCTCTCCAGAAGCTCTGAGAGAAGGGAAAGTCCTAAAGGGCAGCATTGGCATTTTATGTTGAACTATAAAGGCTGCTCTTGTGCATGTGGTACATTAATATGAAGCACAGAAGTGGCCTGTTCAGAACTACCAGGAATATTTGCTGTGATCCTGCCTATGAAAGTGTCCCTTTTAGCTGTCAGAAAAGTGACTGGGAAGCAATACCTGTGCAGACAGCTTCAAAATGACACTCTGGGATTGTAACAAGTCCCACATTCAGATGTGATCATTGCCTAAGCTTTATTTACAGACTGTCAGGCACTGAGTATGTGAGATAATAAATTTAATAGCACAGTGATACAACAAGTAATAATGGAATTTATCATCTATGCAACTACAAGTGTCATACAGGATCTAGGCAATCTGAAATATCTGAATGCTTGTGATTCTAAATGAGCTATCTATTTCACTTTGCAAGCCTGAGCATCTAGTAAATGCTCAGAGCTATAAGCAAATAGTATTCTCAGTTGATTTATTCCAGCTCTTTTTGATGATGGTCGTTTGGCTTGGGTTTTTTCCTTTCTCTTTGTCACTACAGCTGATTCACTCCTGTTTTCTAAAACTTGTCTCCTGAACTTCCAGTTCTTTTCTTAATTAAAGAACCATAGAAAGTTCTTTCTACAGAAGGAACTTCAGTAGAAAGTTCTTCTTTCAGAGGGCTGCATGTAGTAGGAGGCAGAAATGGGATGTTACAGGACAGAGTATTGGTAATGTGGAGGGGATGTATATGTATAATTTAATATTTTTATGTGAGACTGGTACTTGAGCAAGAAGGGAAAAAAAGCATCTTTTGGTTATTGAGTGTGGGGATTAGATAATGTTTCGAAATGCACTGAGTGGGAAAAAGTCAAGGATGGGGGATGACTGGTGGAGCAAGACGGGTTATATTCCTGCCTCCAGGAGGGTAGTAAGTAGGAGTCAAGTCAGTGCACCACTGATGCCTAAGTATGAAAGTGTGAGTACAAGAGGAACAACATCTGATTCAAAGCAGGGTTTTCCCAACTGTGCCTCTAGATTATCAATCAGGAGCATCTTTAGTTAATTTCAGGATAGTTGTGGCATGTCCAAAAGGACTCTTGTCTGTCCAAGGGAACCTCATTTTGTTTAGGATTGGAGTTGTTTCCAAAAGCTTTTCTACATCTTGTTGATGAAGCTTGAGTTTCCTCTGTGTGTCACTGGCAAAAATGAGGCGTGTCCTTCTGCAATGTCCATGTGCTGGGGACTATCAGATGGATTTGTTTTGTTTTTGTTTGTTTGTTTTTGTTTGTTTGTTTGTTTTCTTTGATACACAGAAGTTAGTTGGCTTTGGAATACTGCTGGCTTTAGCAATGCTCTTCTGCATCTATTCTTTTTGCACTGGTAAGACCATACCATACATTGTGGTAGCTTTTGAAAAACATGGAAATTGCTGCCCTTCCCAGAGAGGGAAGCCAGTGTCTCCTGATGGGACTATATGAAATCAGCAAGCACAATGGCCTGTGAACTGTTGGTGAACTCTAAGGAAGCATTTAAACAAAACAGGAAAAGGGTCCTCAATCACTGGAGCCATGAAAAGAAAGTGCAAGTGATGGTATAGCCCACACCAGACTTGTATCTTTCCTGTTTTCTCAGTTTTAGCAGTTAAAAAGGTTCAACTGTAGCCCCAAACAACTCATGGAAGTGGAGAACCACTGGAATGAGGACATGTTCTTTAGGTCACCTTGAACACATTCTCAACAGGAGAAAAAAAGACAGATGTAAGCCAGCAAAATATGGGACAACAGTAGTAGGATTAATATATGTCCAGGTCACTTTATATGAATTTATATATATGAGATATATCTATGTCAGTCTGATTTACATTCATTATATCAAAAATAGCTACATTTAAAAAAATTACAGCAATACAAAATATGTGGTAAGATGGCTCATTTTGCTTTAAGTGTTCTCCCAGAATTTTTATAGGTACTTAAAACCATCTGACGAAAAAATTACAAACAGCTATAAGCAAAATAACTCTCTTATCATGAAACTGTAGGTTGAGAAAACTTTGCTGCATCCTGGTCCTTATCCAAGTCTCAATCCAAACCTTAATAAACTGTGAGGTCACCCAAATCCTTCAGGATTTCCTTGCACATAGAGTTTGAATAATTTTAACTACACTGAAGTAATCACCAAAGTATATATCTCCATATGTCTGCATTGGAAAAGTTTGCATGAGCATTAGTTCCACGAAGCTGATTGTCATAGTAAAAGGCAACAGAGCTACAGTAATGTAGCTGTGTGTCTATGTCCACAGTTGAGTTTTGGCTAGAGGAAGTTATTCCGTTTAAAAAAATCTGCTCCTACTGACATACTGGCACAGGACTTTGTCATCTTTTGTCTTGGCCACATAGGATTTTTGTGGCTTCAAATTCTTTATTCACTGATGAAATGCTTTCTTTGGTTTATGAGCTTATACAGGGTCTGTCCCCAACATGCTACATGACAAGCAAGCCAACTTGGCAGCCAGACCTTTTCTTACTCTCTTGCAGCATATACATTAATCAGAGCTCAGGATAGAAGACTTTTTGAGCTTTTGTATATAAAATAAGATGTACCTTCTCATAAAGGTTATTTCCTTGCAGTTTCAAAAAACCCCATAGTTATCCTGTTTTCATGGCTGGAATAGAAGAGCTTGCTGTGCTCTCAGGGTGACAGGTAGCCATCTAAGCAGCACTCCACTTCCTGATGCGAGCTCAGGAATCCTTGAATGGCCCTGCATGGGATGGTCATCTGCCAGGCATTGTTACTCTCTTTTGGAAGGTTTTTGACCTCTTCTAGATTAATTCCTTCTTCTGATCTCAAAAAGATCAGAAATACCAATGAGCCTCAGGCAGTACTCATGAATCCTTCTTTTCTTTATAAAATCAGAATACTGAAGCATAAACTGCATAGGTTGTCAGGTGAGTGGGGAAGTAGAGGTGAACCATGCCTTCCCCATCCCTGCAGCTGCTGTAAAGTAGGATTGCCACCAAAAGAGGTAGTTTGATGCCTTCTCTTCCTGGCTTCTTTTTTCCAACCTGCTTGCTGCCTTATGCCATTATAAACAGGTAGAAAAAAGAATGGTGATCCAGACTAAGGAATTTGTTTAGGCTAAGACTTAAATACTGTTGTCAATTTCTGGGTTTGTTTAAGTCCATCTAAGTTCCTGGCTCCCTTATTCTGTCCTTGCACAGCCACATAAGCACATGGACTGATGTGAAGGAGGGTGTGGCAGAAAGTGAAAATAAGCGTCATTTTTTGGAGGGACTGTGGCTCTGAACAGCACCACCTGATTTATCTGACTGTACAATGACTGTCTTTCCAGCTGGTAAGGCCTGTCCTGTGCCATCTCCATGGGCACGCAATCCTTCAGAGCAGAGCAGCTGGGCAGCATCAGGTGCTAGAGGAGGTCCCTCCTGGGAGCCATGACCAGAACTCTGCAATGGGTGGGTGTCTTGTGGCCCTTGGCAAGGGATAGCTGTGGTACGTTTGAATTCAGACATCAGAAATGAGCTTTCACCCCCAGGACTAACCTTCACTGATTTATCACTAAAAAGCTGCTGGCCAAGAGCACATTCACAAAAGTTTCCAGACAATAGCTGCAAGTATATGGTTTGCCAGATATTAGGCAAAAAGCAATCATAAATTGTAGAAACTCAGTTTCTGTCATACACATGCTCTAGTGAGCCACTGTGGAAAGAAGTCCTATCTGTCCTTTCGATGAATCTTGCTATAATGAATCAATTGTAGATGTAGAAGAGACCTGAGGAAATGGCAGCCCACTATGCTTCTCATACATTTCTCTCTGTCTGCTTCACTGGTGTTGACAAGTTCCACATGCTGTGCGGCACCTGGGCTACTCTTTGAGTCTCTCCCTCAGGCCCAAAAGCTGCAGTGCAGAACATGCAAAGTTTTCCTTGTGCTCCCTCTTACCTACAACCTCATTTGAGCAGTGCTGTGTTAGCACATGGTCTGACTCGGTGGTTTGACTAAGTGGAGAAAGGGGAGACCTCTTCTGATACAGAAGGCTCAGCCTGCCCTCCTGCCCATCCACAACAAAACAACAACTGTGTTGTAATAATAAAAAATGCAAATAAAAGTAAAAACCCTACACTGCAGGCAATGTAAATCACTTCACCTCTTTCTTTCTGCTCATTGCAAAAGATCCTATTGTGACTTCTGCCGGCTGCTGAAAAAATAATTTTAAAAGTACTGAGAAAATATACTTCAATAACTAATTAGGTGGAGATATCTCATATTATTCTAAAATGAATCTCCATGGAATTTCACTAACTTGTACCACATTGAAAGTATCCGGCTTTGTTAGAGCCCCTGTATTTATTGAAAGGGTTAGAAGACAAGGAGGTTCCAGCTAAACAAGGGAAACCTGCTTTGGCCTGTAGCTGAAGCTAAGATGAAGAGGAAGATAGTTCTGATTGCTGGAGGGCTCAAGATCCTAATCAACCCTCACCCCTTTAATTAGCATGAAGCAGCTCATGAGATGCAGCTTACAGAGTTGGGCCATGGAAAGTCACAGGAATAGTCAGCTTACTCCTGATCAGGAATTGCGTAAATATTACTCTGGGGCTTCCTGTGGTTGAAGGTTTGTCATTGCCTGAACAGGCTCTGCAATGTAAACAGAGGATTGCAATTTATTTAGCAGCATTGTACAGCAAGATGCAGTACAGAGGCATAGCAGGTGAAATATGTTTCCCACATCTGCAGTTGTTCAAGGGTTAAGATTCAAGAAGTATAGTTTAAAATGAAGGCATTTACCAGCTTTCTCATTCCTAAGATTGAACCTGGTGTTTGATATATGTCATACAAATTTGTCTATATTGGAGCAAAGAAAATTCCTCCTTTTTAGTGCATGTCCTTCATTTCCAGAGGAACTAGGAATGCACAACAGCTCTAAAAACCTGCTCTCCTGCATCTGGAAAAAAGTACATAAATATTTCTGTCTCGGCAAACTGTGTTTTAGTGGTCTGAAGCTGTGACATTTCTTAACGAAAAAAAAATTCAGAAAGAAATAATTTCAGAAGATAGCTTCAATAATTTCATGTTTCAATACATTCATATTCCATTTTGATACAAATATAAATTTTGAGCTTAATATACTGATGCAAATTCTAATAAAGTCTAAAATAAGTCTGGTGAAACGATAGCTGAAATAAAGCACTGATATTGGCAAGACAAAACACTTCATAACAAGAAACCCAAGTCAATTTGTTTCAGGGTTATCATATTAATTTGATAATATTTGATAAATTCTTCTATTTTTGAGTTTAAAAATTTTCCAAAATTACCATGCTCCCATAAAATGTTTAAATATCAGTGAAACATTCTGCAACAGGAATCATGCTATCAAAATACATTTACTATTTCTAATTACATTAATTATTAAACTGGAAAAATGTGTGAATATAATTAAGATAAAAAGTGTTATGTAAAATAAAGGTTAGAACATATCAGTAGCAAATAAGATGAAGAAGCAAAATAAAGATATTTATTCCTCAGAGCAACCACAAATGGAGAAAAAATACTATGATATAAATTTTCAAAAACCATTGGTATGAGCTGTTTGCAGGTGGTTCCATTCCTTGCCTGTTTTCCAATATACCCTTGGGTCAAGATGACTGCACTGTTCATGTGAGTAATGACAGGAATGTAAAACGCTTTCTACCAATTCCCTAAATCAATTACCCCTTTCATATTTCTTAGGGCTTTCACCCTTCTTTCCTTGACATGGATACTTCTACCAATTTTCCAGTACTCTGCTGAAGTTATAAAACCGCATTTGTTGTGGCACTGTGACTCAGCAGAACTCGCTGAGCAGTTCCCACTGCACAGGGCTCCAGGGCTGGTTCACAGAAAGCATCATCACAGAAGCATCATCTGCACCTCAGCTCAGGATTCCAGGTACTGCAATCCAACCCCTCTGTGAAGGACATCGTTATTGTAAAGGCCATGCTTTCCATTCCTGGAGAGGCAGAAAAAAAAATTCAGGCTGAAATTATGATCGTTTCAGATGAAGTAGAAAAACAAAACCAGGGAAATGATACTTCGCTGTGAGACAGCACAGTAATTCTGACTGAAAGATTCTTCCTCTAAAATGAAGCACAGAACAGCTGCCTCAGTATTTAGGGATGCATAACCCAAAAATTAGAATGTCAGTCCATGCTTGCATTGCCTGCCTTCTGCCTCTTGCAAAAGAAAGTTAAATATCAGACAGCTATTGCAAAGTCTGTTTAATCCCTACACATACATGCAAATGCTGGAAGAAGGAAGATCCTTGGCTTTGCAGTGAAGACTCATGTTTACTTGGAACATTTTTTCTGTGAAAGATGTACTGACCAACCACTTTCAGCGGCACCCATAGGGAATGTAAGTACTGTGCAGAACTGTTCCTCCCTAGGAAACCGAAATTCCACGGCGCATCCACGGGCCACGCCCCCGGTGCCCCGGCCGGGCCAGGCCCAGAAAGGGGCGCTGTCTCTTTAAGGCGGCGGCGCGGGTTCCCCCTGGCGGCGGCGGAGCGCAGTCCGGGTGCTCCGGCTCCGACCCCGCGGTGCTGCGGCGGGGCGGGAGCGTCCCGGTGCCCGCCCCGCGAGGTGGGTGGGAGCGGAGCGGAGGGGACGGCCCGGAGGAGGAGGAAGTGGAGGCGGCTGTGAATAGCGGGCAAATGGGGAGCTGAGCGGCTGCAGCAGCAGCAGCACCGCGGCCGCGCAGCAGCAGCAGCAGCAGCGGCGGCGGGCGGGCACGGAGGCGAGCTCGGCGGCGGGGTCCGTCCGTGCGTACGGGCGCTGCGGGCGTGCCGCGGGGCGGGCGGCAGCCTGCCTGCTCGGCTGGGCGCTCCGGGGCTGGTGCGGGGAGCGGCTTCTCTCTGCCTCGGCGAGCTGCCCGCCGGTGCGGGAAGGGCCTGTCGAGGCTGCCTGCCTGCCGGGGCTGCCCCTGGCGCGGCGCGGCTCGGCAGTTCAGCGGAGCGGGCGGGGGGCAGCGGCCGCCCCGGGGCACCGGCTGATCCTCCTTTCTCTGCTTCTCTTCCAGCCGTCGTTTGGCAGGCGCCGAGAGCGAGCGGCAGGCGCGCTGCCCCGCCGCCCCGGACTGGTCGCCTGCTCGCGGGGCGGCACCATGCAGACCTTCCTGAAGGGGAAGCGGGTGGGATACTGGCTGAGCGAGAAGAAGATCAGGAAACTGAATTTCCAGGCCTTCGCCGAGCTGTGCCGGTAAGGAGGCGGCCCTTGCCGCGGGGAGCGCCGGGGCGGCCGCCGGGGCAGGCGGCGGCTCCGGGATGGGGCTGGGGACGCTCCGTGCTCGGCCGTGGCCCGCGCCGCCCTCGGGCGTACCGCACTCGGTGCGTGGCTCCGCGGAGCCGGCTCTGCCCGCCGGGACCGGGGCCGCAGCGCTCGCCATGCCCCGGGCACCCCGCCCCGCTGCCGCCGGGCCGGGCTAAGCGCTCCTGCTTCCCGCTCACCTGGGCGCTGCCGGTCGCTCCAGGGAAGCGCTATCCGGGATGGTGCAGCGTCCCCCTGGGTGTGCCAGGGCCCGGCACAGCACCGCTGTGCCCGCCTGGGTGCATTTCTGCCTTCTGATTCCAGGGAGGTCTCTGGTATTCCCGTTGAAATAGGGTAATTTGGGATCTTTGCGGATCCTTTCCCAAAGCCGAGTTATTATTAGAAAGAGTCAAACGTTTGGGAAGAACTTTCCTTCAAGTTGTGTGAAAACATGTAAAATTAGGGTCTACAAACCCCTGAGTAAGCTTGTGTTCATTTGGGACGTGAATGAGACATCTGAAGATGGTATAACTGTCTGACTACCACATCTATTTCATGCTGTCCCAGAGGTAAAGGTTAGTTTGATAAGCTGTAATTGGACTTTATCTGAATAGCTAAGAGGATAGTTTTTGCGGCATGTTACACAATTTTATTATTTAATTGGGAGTTAAGACTCCGTGTGGGTCCAAAGTTTTGTGACACATGCATTACAGCTATGGGTACTGAATAAAAGCTTTTTAATTACTTCATTCTACCACTAAGTTTACAGCAAGGAGACAAAATTAGTTTTGATAATTAAAAAATATGCTGCAAACTTTACAGAATATATTGTATGAGACTTTAAATACACTTTATTTAAAGCATGTGATTCTAAAAACACCAGTCCCTGTGAAATTTCTGTTGACAGCAACTTGCTTCTTTCTATAAAGATGAAGGAAGCAGAACAGAAAACTGTTTCAAGAAAGTGACAGAAACTTTTACATCACTTTTTGTACTTGGCATTCTGTAGTCCCTCTGTCAAACCAGCGAAACTTACTAGACTTTTTTAAAGTATAGGAAGGGCTGCAAGTTCTGGTTTAATATCTAATTTCATGTGGTTCTCCAAGCAAAATTCTTGTAGATGAATAATGCTAAATTTTGCCCTTCTATGAAATAATAGTTTTATTAGGCTCAAAATTACAATTTTTACCTCTATTAGGCATACAAAAAGTATAATTTTTAGGGCCTTGAGGTATGATACAGGCTGTTTTTCATGCCTGGGAGCTACAGTGAATCTCAGAAAATCCATTAAAAATTTCTTGGTATTATGTTCTGTACATTGTTCTATTTAGCAATCTCCAAAACAGACTTTTTCTCCTCCATTGTCCTTGTTTCTCTAAGTCCTTTGCTTCCTTTCTCTCTACCTTAGAAATTCCTTACACTTGTGTTACGTAACACGGATCTACAATTTCTTTGTGTACTGTACAAACTTATTAATAGTTTTGGGTCATCATGTTGCTGTGAAAATTGACCCCAAAGTGTCTCTCTTGCTTCACTTTTCTAATTTCTTGGTGAAAATTAGGCTGCCTCATCCTGTACAGGCAAAGCTTAATGTGAATATCATTTACAGACACTGGATAGAGATGGCTGTTCATACATGCTTTGATACTTTTGAAAGCATTATTAGCATTTCTGTACAAGCAGAGATAAATGTTTAGTTTAAGTATCAGTACAGTCATTGGAGCACATTCTGCTGATATCTTGGATGCTCTGTTTTCATTCCTAGTAACTTCTATTGACACCAAAGGGAAGCTGCATTGATTTAGGCAAAGATCTCAAGTATTTTATGGATGACAGCTACTTGATAACTTGTTTGCTTGTAAGCTTTTTTGCTGTAGGAGAAGTCATGCCAAGTTTAACATACATCTTACTCGAAATCTTGTGTATGGTAAAAAACAAGACAAGCATACTCATTCCTGTACAGTGATTCATGTGTTAGAGTGGACTATGTATCTGTCTGTCTACTCTATGTGCTTTATGGTGACTGCTACTTGGAATTTATTTGCCTGTTGCCTAGGGATATACTTTCTGGATGACTACAAAGTTCAGATTTGTTTGTACGAGTTTGTAATGAAGCAGTTATATAGTCCAGGAAAGTAAGAGGAGCCTCCTAATGAACTTGTGAAGCATGCTGGGTTTAAATCGGGGGAATTATTAGGATAAGGAGATTCTTTATTTCTTTACAGTTTGCCTGGGCAGCTGCTTCTTGTGCAAAGCCCTGCCATCATAAAGAGGTCGTGGACAGACATTTCAAAATCTGTTCAAAGCATTCTCTGAGAGATAGGCTCTAAGTGCTAGACTGCTTTCTTAAGCGTGGCTTCAGCTTTTAGGTTAGATTGTCTGAGCTAAGACATTAGCCAGTGTGAGTGGACAGAAGACAAGGTGTAGCTTTGGGGTGTAGGAAGCCATGGCTTCAGCTCTCTGCTCCACAAATATTGGGTGGCAACCTTAAATACTTGCCTCATGTTTGTATCCATCTTGAAACTTTCTGTAGGACTGACAAGAGGGCTGTTCTGCCTGAATAGAGTGTCTTGGGACTTTTGCCTAATCTTTTTATTCATAAGGAAATCTTCCTCTTACCAGAGGCCTTTGAGTTCTTAGCATGTTTCATCCTCACTGTGACAGACTAGATATGTCCTATCTGAGCTATATTCTTTGTAGAGATAAAGGTAGTGCCTGTCGTTGTATCTACCTTCACATTTATAAACCAGGCCAGTGATCCCAAATTGTTGAGTTGCACCCCAGTGCAGACCTTAATGCTTCTGCATCTTCTTGGGGGTTCTAAGCAGAGTGATGAGCAGAAAGGCAGCGTGTTTTCACAGGTCTGTTACAGAGAATCAGTGATTTCTGAATGGTGCCTTAGGGACTGTTGACCTGGAGGATAGAACACTTGGCCTGCCACCTGGGAAGCCTGGTTTCAAGCCTGTAGCTGCTGTCTCTCAAGGGACACCAAACCTGAAGATGGGCCAAGCTCACTCTGATCCTCTGGCTGAACCTGCCACTGTGTATAGAGAGGGATGTGACTTTGCTCCCCAGTGCCAGGTTAGTCATTCTCCCTGGTATGTCTGAGGCACTATGGCAAGGGCATTCCTTTGGGATGAGGTGTGTCATCAGTTCTGATCTGTTTCCTGAGGTGGTTTTTGGTTTTGCTCAGTAGCTTTTTTTCTATATAAGCTGTTTTGTAAGCTGACATTGGAGCAAGACTTTTATGTTGCATTCCATGCATCAATACAGTTTCAGTGGTGAGAAGAGAGTTTCTGTCTCAGCCTTTCTGATATGAAGGCATTCCTGTTTGAGTTGTCATACAGGGGTGAGCTCCTTTGTGTGGAACAGGGCGACACTTGTGTTTCTTGAAATGTGTTTCTTGCACTGTCAGGTAATTTACTGCTATTGCCAAGTTGTCCTGTGCTTTTAGTAAAGCTGCTAGAACACCATGCTTTATGTTGCACTTGGAATTCTCTGCATTCCAGCATATATGCTGTGGCTGCTGGTCCCTGAGTGTAGGGTCCTTGTAGGACTGCAGCGTGCAAATGTCTGGTTGGTGCATCTCAGATAGACTTTCTTGTGAACCTTTATGTTCTGCTCCTCTAAGATGGCACAGTCTGAGACTTTAGGCTGCTGTCTTTTGTCAAAATACAGAGTATCTATGCCCTGCTGAAAAGTAAACCAAGGTTTCTAGGCATTCCTAACAGAGGATTTAGGAGCCTGTGATATAAGTGTTTAGTTTTGATGTTGTCATGTTTCTCTGCTACTGCTGAAAGGAACAGTTCCTCCTTTCTCTAGCTGCTTGGTCTCATCTTCTGTCTCAAACTGGGTGTAATGGTTATGCAGTTGGCAAAGACTCTCAATCCAATCAGTTCCATGCTCATCATGTTGACCTTGGAATGGCTGTCACTGTGCAGGTGCACGAACACTAATACAAGGTTAGGGAAATGGAGATGCCACGTTCCATTATAGAGATGGGAGAGCTATTGTGTGAGTGTCAGATGGTGGTGATAAGGACTCTAGGATGCCAAATAATTTTGTAAAATACACATGCTGCTAGATCTCTGTGGACATTGTGAATGAAAAGACTCATGTTCCTCGCATATATGTGTAAAAATGCATATATCTACTTAGAAAATTAGTTTGTGCGTGTTTGGCACCAGTTCAGATTAGTGAGGTGTGGCCATTTATGAATGTTTCTTTGCTGTCTAAAAGCCTCCATTTTCCTTGGTAGTTGTTCTGCTTGTCAGCTGTTACGATGATCTCTTCTGGGAGCTCTGGAGATATGAGGCAGTAAGGTCACGGCAATATGAATAAGTTATAGTGATGTGAAGTGAAATACACTTCATCCAAGAGGAGATAATTTAAAGTCACCCAATTCTAAATGATAAGCTACTTCTCAGTTATTTTGGACAGAAGCATTCACATGTGCAGCTTGTAAGTTTGCATGGAAATGTAGCTTTTCTATGTAGCTATATACATAAAAAGTCAGAATTTTCTCTTAATGGCATGTAGAAAACAAATAGAAAAGAAGTTGAAGATGTAATTCGTTTTATAATAAATCCCACAATTTGACTGATAGGAGAACTGTGCTTGTACACCCTAATGAGCAGATTATTTTTTGGGAAGACTTTGCTGTATTTTTTTTTGGTTGGTTGGTTTTTTGTTTTTTTTTTTTTTTTTTTTCTCATAAGGCAGGGTGAGCATCTGGGAGGAAGAAGTTCCTCAGGAAATGATAGACGTGCTGAGAAATTCAAATTCTTCTCACAAAGGCAGTGGAAGCAAGCTAATGGAGTTAGGCCTTCTAGGAAAGGCTAGTTGTCTTGTTTTTTAGTGAGCAAGCCAAATTGTCATCTTCCCTCCTTGTGAGATCACCCGTGACAAACTAATAGCATCCCCTGACACACAGGAAACTGAGTTGTTTGGGTCCAGTTTGGATTTCCAGGTGCTACGCACTGGTGAAGACTCTTGAAATTTGAGGCCATGTTCTTGAACTGTGGCCTGCATCAGTTCAGCAGGCCTGGGATGTAGCACAGAATTTTGGGTATGTAGCTCCAACAGAGCACCTGTCACGTGTGCTGAAGACAGTTTGCTTATGACAGGTCACTGTGGTCTGATGCTTTGTTGGGCTTTTTTCATTGAGTTATGATGAAGCTATTTTGAGGCTGATACCAGGTCAATCTGCTGAACATAGCAACCAATGATTTTTTTTTTCCTACCAAAATATTAGTATGCTATAACTTAAATTTCTGTATGGCTTGAACTTGTTTGGGTTTTTTTTTTTTCTTTAGGCTAAATTGATTCTTCAGCTTCCATCTATTTAATTTTTGTGATATAATTGAGTCTTATTTTAGCATATGAGAAATTACACTATCTAGTAATGTACCATAACATGGTAAGCACTGTTGTCAGTGCTGTAGATCTGTATGGTTCTCTTTTTCTCTTCTATATTTTATTTGTGGTCCCTTGTGTGCCATGGCCTGTGCACAAGAACCTAAACATGAATTTTAAGACAGATTTAAGAAAAATGCTGGTTTGAGGGTATTAAATTAATCTGTTTCTTTATATAGCAGGCAGGAAGTATATTACATATTTTTTCCAGGAAGAACTCAGGGGATTTTCTTTAACCCCAATTCCCTGCAAAAAACCCCTAAATACTACTTTTGTTGAATATCTGGCTTGTGCCAGTTAGCTTTTACAACCTTAAAATCCATAAAAATAAAATGTATGTGTGTTGATCAATAGCTCCCATTGTTGGTTGTGTTAGTCTGAAATTCTATATCATGAGAAGTAACTGGGGGCTAGATGGGTGGGTAAGTTTCTTTGACATCAATTCTTAACAAAGACAACTGGTCTAATGGTAGAAGTTATACTAAGCCATGAAAACGTGTTGAACATAGTGGCAAAGAAGGGTGTATTTATTGGAGGAGAAGCTCACTCTGTTTCTGGATTCCTGCTCCTTCCTATAATGCGTAGAGACTTTTTATTCCAGAAGAGCTGGATATGTGTGCATTTTCTTAATCTGAGAGCACCTACAGACAGGCATTCTCCTCACGTAAAGCTTACAGTGTTATGCTTGCATAACCATTTCATGGGAACACAGCGCAGCTGCTGGACAACAGAGGTGGCTGTAACAATCAGCCTTTCACAGCAACTCGGTTTTGTGGTCTAGCAATCATTTACCTCAGGTTCAGGAAGTTTGCATACTCCTCATGGCACATCCCTTTACCACAACCTGTTGGAACTGATACACAGCAAGGAACAATAATAAGCCTGGTCAGGTGGCAGCTTTTCTGAGAAAGATATGCATTCTTTTCCAGATCACAGGCTGAATACAAATTGTCAGTGTTGCCAAAAAAAGAGCCCTAAAAACCCCAAGCAAATGTCCTCTTGGGGTGTCTAAGTTGGAACAGAGCCTGCAAGGCGCGTGAAGAAATGTGTCCATTCTGCACAGCACAGATAAGGCTGCTTCTGCAGTAGCCTCACCTACTGCCATTGGTCTAGGGCATGGCATTTCAGGGAAAAGGGCAATCAGCTGGGAAGTGACCTAAAGAGAGCAGAATCCTAATGCCCTAAAGTGAGTAGAATCAGAGGTTTTGTAATACAGTGTATTGTACTGTGCTGTTCAGCATAAAGAAGAGGCTGGAGATCACCTTGACTGTAAAAAGCTGTTGTAGGAAAGAAAAAAACAAAATCAACACATGCTCCCCCCTCTTCTGCCGAGCATATTCCCCTGTTCTGTTGTAGGTTGAAGAAAAAGTAGTGGCCTTCCACTGTGCCAAGGTGGGATGACTGGTAAGTGAAAAAGATAGTTTAATTGTGCAGGTAGGCAGTGGAATTTTTTCTTGAGACCTCTACAACCACATTGAACAAATATGCTGGGAATGATACAGGCCTGTAGTGCTGTTTCAGAGCAGAGATGTTGACCTCTCCTGAGGTCAGTGCTGCCCTGGTTTAGTTCAGTCTGTAATAGTGCAGAAGGTACCTTAGAAACCATTTTGAGTGTGCTTGAAGTCCCTTTACTGTTTTGAGAGTCGTGACTTGGGAAGTCTAAGCACCCAGTCTAAATGTGTACAGTTCTCTTGAGTATAGAGGCTCAGTGTGAGTGAGGTGTTGGAGATGACAGTGTTTCCTCTGTCTTAATACGCTGCACCTAGGAATTGATAGCATATCTCCTGATATTGACCAGAAAAAGTGCTGACACTCTTTGGTGAGATGACTTTTCTTGAACACATTCCAAAGAAAGGAGGAAGAAGTGCATGTGAAACACACTGATGTAAGTGTGATAATAGAAAAAACAAGCACCTGGACTGATCACATCTGTGGCACAGTGTTGTAGAACAAACCTTCTCTTATCTGATTTTCTTCCGTTTTCCCATTTTGGGTTCAGTGTTCAGTTCTTGAAACAATGGCTTGTTTTGTACTGATGGAATTTAACCCTGCTCAGAAGGAGTTATGTGCTTTATATGATCGAGGAGAAGCTGCTGATACTCCCATACTGTCCAAATACTACATAAATGCTAAGTAGTATTCTGTCTGCCTGCAGAGAGAAATCCTATTTGAAGGACAACCATTGCTCTTTAGGAATGGCTTTCAAAATTACTGAGCTTCACTGAAGGAGGTGTCCTTTATTTCCAAGCAGAATGTCCTTACTTTTCCTTACTTGTTCTTTCCTCCCAGCTTCAATGATTGGGCTAGTTTGACTGGGGTGTGATTGCCACTCATGTAAAATAATTCCTGTGAATTGGGAACCAAAGCCGAAGCCTGTTTTTCCCCACAGTCAGGGTACTACCTATGCAGGAAGCAGGGTGTATGCACATTGAGAGGTTGCTCTGATCTTTAGAGTGGAGAAAATCATGTTTCCAGATGTAATGGCACTTTTAGGAAAGTAATTGGCAGACTCAGCACAAGACTTGGAAGCAGGCTCAGTTCACGTTGAGCTGTTTAATCGTCTCCCCTCTGATGCCAGTTAGTGAAGATTTGTAATATGTCTTGTCTTATAAGATAGTGCTGAGTCAATTTTCCTTGCTTGGAAAAATTTGAAGTTGGTCCTTCCTTCTCAGAAACAGTCTTATTTTTGCTCTTCATCATATCCGTCACAGACTTTTCTTTCTTCTTGTCAAAAAGGCATCTTTGATTCTTTCCCTTTGTTACGTGCTGGTTCTGCATGTCCAGTCTGGGTCCCGAGGCACTGCCTTGTGAAACTGAATTCTCCATAGTGCTGCTGGCAAAGGAGAAAAAAAAAAAATAAGTGAAGGAGACATGTCTGTAGCAAAGTGAAGTTGTTCTGAAGCCCCGTGGTTGTCTCATCAGACTACACCACAACCATTCATGGATATTGAGTCTCCTTCCTCAGAGATCAGTAACGAGCTAAAAATCAGTGTTGCTAGAGTCCTGGTTTGAGTTGAATGTTTTCTCCATAAGCAACATAGATGTCCTTTTCTGATATCATTGTGTTTTAACATGCTGGTGATTCTTTGTACTTTCTCTAATTTTTTCCCTGATGTTAGGTATGGATAAATACATGTAATACTGCAATGTGCTTTGTTACAGCAGGAAGAAAGAGTTCAGAGGATTCTCTGGAAACCAGGCCCTTGGTACTGTGTGTTGTAGGGCTTAGTAATGACTCTTGCTGCCTAACCTTGATAAAGTTATCTTCATGTTGGGGTTGGGGCAACTGGTTAATAGCTGATAGAACAAATGATGTCTGGGGTGATTAATGGTCCTGGAAGGAAATGATACCATTAAGGTTCACTTATGAAATGCCACGCCTAACCTGCTGGCAGCCACAGTGCTGCAGTCCTTTCTCCCTGCTATTTTGAAATTACTTTTGTCATTTGGTTAAAAAAATTGGAGGGATGACTAGACTTACTCCTTATCTTGTCAACCTGCTTTCCCTACAAGGATGACAACTGTCATCATTTGTACCAGTGGGCTGGGAAATGCTGCCTGCTTCAGCAATACGGTGTGTTTTAGTGAGTCCAGCAGTGACCACTTAAACCCAATAGGGTATGTATGTTTCAAGGAAAAACTTGGTTATTTCCTTGTAGTTAAAATACAATCCACAGAGATGAATGTAAGTATGGAATGCTGTAGTTCTTTAGCTCTGCATGTCATGCAGCTGCGTGTAGATGCTGCTTTGTTCGAGAATATGCTATTTCTTTGATTACAAAATCTCGTCTCAGTTTTGGGGAATTTACAGGCGGAGGATCCAGCCCTCTGTGCCTGCTGTCACTGGAGTGTGGTACCAGTGCAGATGGAGTGGGCTCTCCTTGCTGCAGTTTGAAGGATGAGAGTGGCAGTGGGAACGGCGAGGATACTTCCACCCAGGTTCATTGGTATGTGTTGGTTTGTAGCAGAGGCTGTAATTGCTTGGAGCTGTTTGGGTGACAGGCCAGCTAGAGTGTGAGCCACACAGACCTGTACTCAGCCAGCCAGGACCTGAAGGGATAGTTACAGCAGATGCTTAGGGAACGTATGAGGCACAGAGCAAATGTGTTCACCTTCCCCTTGGCAGACCCTTTTCTGTCAGTCACTTTTAGAGACTTTGGTGGCAGCAGTTGTGTCCATGGTACCACATTTAGTAGCCACAGATGGATCTGCTCCACATAAATCTTTTAATGCGTTTTTGAACTCATTTTCATTTCTGCCATCACAGGAACATAGAGAGGCTGTTGGTGTTTGTTGGCAGTTCTCTAATTTGCCTGTGAATAGAAACATAAGCAAATACAAAGTTGAATTTGCTGTGATGTTTTTTTTTTTTTTTTTTTTGTTGGGTTTTGGTTTTAGTGTATTTGTTTTTTAAACATGTAAAGGAGTAGGTATTACTTATTTTTAAGTGTGTGTGTAAGTATTCACTTTATAAAAACACCCTGGCTCTTGACTAATTTAAAAAAAAAAAAAAAATTGGTCAAGCTGTCTTGCAAAGTTCAGATGTCAAAAGTTCTTCCCCAAAAAGAAAACACTTTCCTGCTAAAAATAAAAAA
The DNA here is from genome assembly GCF_048771995.1 of Taeniopygia guttata. Classification (NCBI taxonomy): domain Eukaryota; kingdom Metazoa; phylum Chordata; class Aves; order Passeriformes; family Estrildidae; genus Taeniopygia; species Taeniopygia guttata. Next base: position 49,436,329 of record NC_133030.1, on the reverse strand, counting down.
GCTTCTAGAAGAGGGAGGAGGAACTAAGATTTGGTTCAGTTTAGAATCCATCTTCTAACTCAATCTAGTGCATGGTAATCTGTGACTTGCAACAAACAGTGGAGGGGTTTGTGGAACCTAAAAGCCCCTTGTAACTGAAGAGAGAAGAGTGTCCAGATCCTCGTTTGCTGCCCGATGAGGTTAAGTGCTAACATAGCAGAGGGGCACTCAGAAAGTGAAGCACTGTATTAGTACTGCAATAGTAACAGAAGCCCTGTCTCTTCTAGCATTTATGCCAAATGTGCAATTAAATTTTTAGTAAAATCTGCATCTGACTTTCATCATATGGAGAGCATTAAGTTTTTCTAGTCTTCCTATTGATTTTTTTCAGTTAACATTGCCTTTCTCTGGTCTCAAATATGACTTTAAGAGTTGCTTGAACTCTGCATTCTTTCACACTGTTACCTAAAATGGATTTTCTTTGCCAGTCAGTCTTTAAGCACAGATGTGCATGCAGCCAGCCCAGCCTCATGGTTTTAGAGTTACTGTGCTGTCTGGAACAGGTATACACCAATGATGTGTTGAGTCACGGTGTTTCCAGTATGTGTGACTTTAATGTAAGTGTCCTTTGAGATAGTCTGGGTAAACTGTGTTATCAGAGACTCTGTACAATGCACCCTGGCATGACAGAGCTGTTGTGAAGCTCAACATTCAGATACACTTGCTAGTTGGAAGGGTGGGAAGAGAAGGATAGAGGGAACTTGTTCTGAGGTTGCCTGTGGTGCTGCTCTTGTTTTGTTGACAAAGAGGGAGCTTAATTCACTGGAGCTGTCAATCTGGTTGTTCTGAAGCCTTGAAAGAAAACTCCTGTAAAACTGTGTGTAAGAGGGAGAAAAGGGAAAAAGAAATAAGCAAGACTACTATTTTGGTGAAAGATTAATGATATAAAAATCCCCCCACAATTGTAGTTGCTGACCTCCGCACTGTATCTACTAGAAAAGGGAAGTATTATTGCTGGCATACTGGGTTGGAGCACTGTGTGCTGTGGAAGAAGTACGTGATGATAGAATTGAACAGCACCCTTTGTCCTTTGGCAGAAGTTTTCTTTTTCAGAACTGCCGCCTTATAAAGCTTGTTTAATCTGTGGAGAAAAATAGTTTGTGCTACACCTTTAGTTGTTGCTGGTTGTGTTAACTGCAAGTGGCAACTGGGGCTATAGGAGGAGAAAAGATCTATTTGCAAATGAACAAGCACTGGATGGGGTTATATTTTTTGACTTAGTGGCTTGATGTTTTGGTGTAACCTTTCCTCCTGCCTCAAGAAATATGTTGAAGTCCAGGGACTTTGACTAGCTCAAAGTGAATTTTGAAAAGAGTAGGTCTTTTTTTGACCTTCTTCCTGAACCAAAATTTTAACACACTTTAAATACAAAGTACCAGCTTGCTACTAGATAGGAGATTGAAACTGCATTTTGTTTTTCTTTCTCTTTCTAATGCTATTTTAGGCCCTCAGTTCGCAGCATCTGGGAGGATGTGTGCTTCAAATTTTGGTTTCTGTTTTTTTTTCTTATTATTCAGTAGACTAAAAAAATCTTTGGTCACAGGCATGCACCAGTCTAAATTACTTTTGTTTGGGGCTAGCTTAGTTTCAAGAACTCTCTAGCTAGTTTCCTTTCTGATTCCTTTTTTAGTGCAGTGTGACTAGCTTTATTCTTTATGTATGCTATAGGGCATTGATCTTCATCACTTTTGTTGCTTGCTAGTGATGGATTGCCCATTTTCAGCTAGTATTGCACCTCAGGGTAGAGCATTCTTGTAGATCAGAACTTGCTTTTTTTCAGTAAAAATAGTGGATTTTGGTATTGTCTGGTCTAAATGTAACTTAAAGGCTCTCTTAGATCACATTTTTAAATATCTGACAGGTTGTCATTGCTTCTGGCTATTGTAATCAAACCACATGGACCTTTAGCATATATCTCATGTCTCCCTGAGAAGGCTCTGGAGAGTAGAGAAGACTTTGCGTGATTGGTGCTGGTCAGCTGCTGTGTTTTAATTGTGAATATTTGTAAGAGACTGGTGGGATGTAAGGGCTCATTTGAGTCAAATAGGAGTGGAGCCCACAATGTAAGGAGTGGTAAGTGATGGAATGAGCAAGGCATAGGGTCATTGGGGAGTTCTGGCTTTTTCTCTATGTAAAATAATCTCAAGTGCATAGCAGAGAATTATAATTGCAGAGAAAATCACTTCTAGGTGTGCTGTGCTGACCACCACCTCCAGTAGTAAAAGTCTTCCTTCATTTTTGTGCTACTCTGTTCAGTGATTCCCTGATCAGTGAAGGGCTGCATCTTGGCTCACAATAGGTATTGTTTGGGTTGGGGTTGGTACAATATTTTTGTGCTGTGATTTGTTCCCTAATTGTCTTGAATAATCTATTAAAATGTAGTGCTTAATCTTTTTCCTTTTTGTCAGGTTTTCCTTTAGTATTTTTGCAGTAGTAATGAAACAGTGTAGCTCTGCTTGCAAGGAAATCACTGAAGAAAAACAGTATTTTGGGATGTTTCTTTTGTGTCTTTGGCTGTAGACAGAAAGAACAGCCAGAGACAGAGTAGGTTAGACCTTCAGTCTGACATGCTGTCTGTTCCCATGTTAACAAATAACTTCTCAAATTTTCCCTGGTTCCTAGTTTCTCCTGTTTGTCATTGTCAAAAAGTTCTATAGAAACAGATACTGGGAATTTTCTTCAAAAGGGAAATGTTTTTGAAATCACAGAACATGGTTAGAACATTTACTACAGCTAATGTGTGTTTTTAAAGTCACTTTGGTGTTACCAGACTGAGGAAAAGCATGTTTCTTCCCTGCCCCCTACCCCAAATTACACTAACTGCAATTAGGAGGCCTTAATTAAAATGCTTGGTTCGTAGCTTGGGCAAGACTTTGGAAACAAAGTGATTTATTCTAAGACAGCTTTACCAAAGATTTCTTCTGGTGCAAAGCTGTTTCCTGATGTGTAAGATCAAGATCTCTAAATCTTGTTCCTTAGACAAATTAGATGGTGTAAAAGTGCTTTGTGCAAGTGCTTATTTTTGAAAAAGTAATCCTTGCATATGAATTAGGCTGAGATTCAGAAAAGCTCCTACTTTTTAAGGTGTCGAGTTTCTTTGACCTTGGTGGGAACACATCTTGTTTGCAGATCTTGGGCTAATCCAGCTCCCTCTGAAGCTATTAGTAATCTCTGTAGCTGGATTCCTTGGGAACTGGATATTCTGAACTGGTGTTCAGATTTTTTTTTTTTTTTTAATGGAAAGCCTGAGAGACTTGGAATGGAATGGAAATTGAATTTGTTCCTGTTGGGACAAATTTGATGGCAAACTTGGATCACCACATGGATTTCTTTCACTGTCTTATTCTTGCCTTGTTGTACCATAGCTTCTGACAGCAGGCACTTAGAAGATGTCATACCTTGATAACAACAATTGCTGGCCAAGAATCAAAAACGTGGTAGGTAGTAATTAAAACATGCAACCATGATGCCATTGAAAGTATGCTAAATGCCTACTTGGCCTGGAGAAGTATCTGCTAGTGTAATCTGAAATTTGTTTTTGTAGGACCAAGTGTAGTATTTGAGTTTCTTGTTACTTGTTAGTGCTGTTGTCACCTTTTCTTATGGTGATGGATGTGTGGGTGTGAAAGCTCCCTGGCAGAATACACTTTTTAGTACACTTGCTTCTGGTGGTGAAACCTGAGACATAAAATGTTTCTGAAAATGTGCATGATCCATGTGAAATCTCCCAGTTGCCTCTCCTTGAACTGGAAGCAGGTTGCCAGTTGTTTAGCGCTGATGCAGGCAGAATGGAGCAGCCTAGCAGTGCTGTAAATATTACAGTGAAAGGCTTGTGCTGGAGAATGTTTCTGGTTTAATACTTTTTGGTCGTTGAAACAGTAATGTCTGTGCGGGGCTGTTTTCAGCAGCTACTTTGGCTTTGAGAGGATAATTGTTGGAGTTTTCCATAAGAGCAGGGATGAAGGTTCTCTTTCAGTAAAACTTGACTTCCTTTAGATAAAATAAAAACGATTAAAAGGTTAACTGTTTCTCATTCTTTGTAGGTCTTTGAAAGTGAAATTTTTTTCCTTGGCTTTTTTCCCCCTGTCCGACACTTAAGGAAATTAAATTATTTATTTAAAATGGCTGTTGTTGGTATTGGATGGCTATAGGAACTCGGAGGTATTTCTGCAAGGCCAATCCCCAAAAAACTGGAGAGATGACTTTTTCTTGCTGTACTGTAAATATATAGTTTGACTATGAAGAGTTTTTGAAGCATGCTGCCTGGATAGTTCTGAAATATGAGCAGACTGTTGGATATATATAGACGAGCTGGGAACAATTGAAATGTGTTTAAATCTTGATGTCTTCCATGTATTCCCTAGGATGTGGGCTGTACAGGGAGTTTGCAGATCCAGGAATATTCTTCTATGCAAGAGACTGAAGACCCTTAAATCAGACACAGGCCTGGCAGCCAGAACAGGGTTGGCTTTTGGCTCGGTAGTAGGCTTCACTGTAATTTAAGTAAATTAGTGAATTTTCTAATCTACTTTTTCTGCCTGTCTGAAATAATACAAACCTGTTTGAGTGCTGTTCAGCAGCTGAATATTTCATGTGCATTGCTCATAGATCATTGGATCTCAAAGAAGAGCCAATGTGTGTATTACTACATCTTGTTGTTTTTCAGCAGCTCTTGATTCGCATTTAGCTATTCCAACACATGGTTCAAAATTAAAAAATAAAGTTGTTAAAATTTGTCTCCTTCTCATTGATTTCTATAAAGAAATATCATTGGATCTAGTTGTTGAGGGGACAAAGATGTTTTAACAATTTTAGTTCATTCAACTGCTGTTCTCTTCCAGACATATTTAGCTTATGAATGTTTTCAGTTCATATGCAGAGTAAGTAACTCATTTTTGCCAAGCTAAGATTTCAGCTTCTTGCATTGACTTTCCTAACTTGGTAATTTTAATTTGTGGTGAAAATAAAAGTATGGTTTGAAAAACAAAGAGGAGAGAAGGAGTTGGGAGGCTATATACCAATCCAATGCAGAAGAGACAGTGATAGTGATAAGGATTGTTTTCTTGCTTACATATTGCTATACTTCTTGTGTGGCTGTCCGAGTTCCAAGATTCTGTAGAGCAAGCAGCTGCCATTTTCCAAGTGCACATAAAACATGCACAGGAAAATGGACACTCTGGAAGCAAATAAATTTGAGCTTGAACATAAACCTGCTGAGGCTAATGGGAAGGTTTACCTAGCACAGGAAATTTGGAAAAAAAAATCCCCCAAAGCAGGAGTCTTTTATTCTTCTTATAGCAGCTTATCTGTGAAGGTGCTATATAACTTAGCTGTGAACTAAAAAAAAAAAAAAGGAGAAATAATGAGTTATCAGAAGTTATTAATTTTCTTTCACATCTGTATGTTGTTTACTGGGACTAGCTCTTCAGGAAGTCTGCACTCCTCTGTGTTTATTCTACACAGTTTTACTTGTATTAAACATCTGAAAGGCTCAAATGATTGGCTGCTTGAGCGTTGTATCAGCCATGGTAACAGCTTAGTTTTGTCATGCTTATTTTAAAATTAAAAGATAGGTATGATCTACAGCTATTTTTTTTCCTAAAAGAAGCTGCTGTTCACCATTGTACCAAGAAACTATTTTTTCCCTTCTAAATGAGGCCTGGATCTCCTAGGAGATTTGAAGACTGCAAAGTTATTTTCTGAAATATAGGATAATTTGATGCATCATCTGAAATGATGTTTGAGAAATAGCACCATACCTCTTTCCAATGACCTGCAAGCAGCACACCACAGTGTTTCAGTCTTCCTTTACAGGTGAGGATGTAGCTGTGTGAACCTCTGGCCTTAGATCCCATCCTAACAGTGACAATGGAGCAGTGTAATCTGAACACTCCCAGGTGGAAAAAAGGGATCAGTTAATTTGCTTTAGAAGAATGTCAGTATTTCAGGGTGAACTCTTGTATGTTGGTAGGACTGAAAACTGTGTCTGCAGAACACAGTGTGTTTAGGTAATCTCTGAGTATGTGAAGGTTTCAAGGAGTGCTCTCAGGGGAAAGAATAAAATGTGAAACCAAAATGAAACCCTTGTAGACTACAAGGCCCTGTGCCTCCTCTCCTGGCTGCTTTTCAAATGGACAGCTGTGAGCCATATCTAGGAAAGAAGATGGATATAGCAATCAGAGTGGGCTGCCTGCTGTGATGCTCTGAGCACCCTTTATGATCCAATACAAGGATTATGCATTTACTTAAGTTGGGATGCTGCTTCTGATTCTTCTGAAGAAAGTTCATGTTGTTGAGTTGTCCTGATTGTGAGACTATTTTCTTTTTACAATGATTTTGTGGATTATTTGTGGACAAATACTGGCTTCTGAAACTGCATGTTTGCATCAGGGAAAGGAGATTCTTTCTGCATGTGTTCTTATTTTATACTCAGACTGGCAGCATGCCATAGATTCCCCATGCTGTTGATCTGTTGGAGAGTGCATCTCTGGGCTCTCTCTTGCTTCTCTAAGGTACGATTTTTTTTGTCATTTGTTAATTGGGTTTTTTGGGGTTTTGTTTGTATTTTTTTTGGGTTTTTTTCAAGGAGGATATTTAAATGTGGTCATTTTCCTCTTGGCTTTGTAAATCCTTTGGAAGAATTTCTGTATGGTCCCACTTGTGTTGAAGAAATTATGTTTAGCAAAGCTGTGACTGGGTGCCAGGGGAAGTTTAAGTTAGGCATTAGGAAGAAATTCTTCACAGAAATGGTGATTAGATACTGCAGTGGGCTGCCCAGGAAAGTAGTGGAGTCATCATCCCTGGAGGTCTGTAAGGAAATATTGGACATGGCACTTGCTGTCATGGTCTACTTGACATGGTGGTCTTCAGTCATAGGTTGGACTTGATCTCAGAGGCCCTAATTGATGCTGTGATTGTATGTGTGATTTGTCCATTCTGCAGCTGTGTGGTAAGTGGTAAAGGGCTGCTAGAGTAGTTTCCATTCTGGACAGAGTACTTGGTGATAGTCCTGGCCCAATGTCCAGCTAATCCAACTGTTGTCTTGAGCATATGAGCAGAAGTGATGAAATTCAGGATCATTGTTGCTATGCAGGTACCAGTTTATGGCAATGTCCAAAATTTTCACTGGTGTTCAAGTCAACTGCTGGTTGCTTTGGGTGTGAAAGGTATGATGGTCCCTGGCAGGTATTTTTCTCTTTCCCCCAAGACCAGCATGCTGTGGAGGATAGAAAGGACAGCACCACAGCTGCTGCCTTGTCTTGTATCACTGGTGTGAGAGAGCAGCAGGGGTGGTTGCAGTATTGCAGTGCCCTCCCAGGCAAGGGCTGTGAAGGCTGAGAACTCATTAGGCTGTCTTTGGGTCCCAGAATGTGCACAGGTGTCACAGTCAGGGTTTCAGGTAACAGCAAATGAAGGTAGTGGATACTGCAGGATGAACATGGACGGACTCAAGAGGAGTTCCTTCCTTTTGTGTGGAGTTACAGGATAGGTGGGCCTTTGGAAGGACATGCAGACACAGCCAGGGTAACTGTTGAGCCTGTGGGATGCAGCTAGTGGAAGCCTTGGTGTGATCCAGGTAAGAGCAGTGAGGTGGGTGAGAGAGTAAACAGCACCATCAGTAAAGTGAGGGACAGCATGAGAGGCAAAGGCTACAGTCTCTGAAATGGGTTTTGATTGAGACACTGATGGGACTCTGTACATCCTGCTCAGAGGCTACAGTTTTAAAATCCATTTCATGTAAAATGTCTCCACTGAAAAACTGGATTCTAACTTGAGCTTTTTAAAAATAGATTTTTGTTTGGGTTTATAGAAGAAATGCAAACTCCTGTTAAGTGTGTGAAGTGTCTGTAATGGCAAGCTTCACATCCAGAGCTTCTGTTGCCTGTATTTTGTAAGCATGTTCATCATCAGGGGAGGTGTTTGGTACTTGACAGCTTAAGCATGCCGTGCCTACTTAAACTACTAGAAAGGTGCAAGACGAGTGATGTTTGGCTTGGTGCCATTAAATTACAGCACAAGAACTGTATGGCTGTAGGTAAATAAAGACATTAGTTCTTGAGCAAGCCTAGTGTTGAGGAAGTGGTAAACTTTCAAGAAAAAATGGAAAGAAATTTGCTCTTTGGTGTTATGTTCCCTCCAGTTCTCTCTTGTGTATCAGCAGAGGGAGAGATTTAATGGCAAGTGTAGCACACAGGTTGTCTTTGGAATCATCTGTAAGCAGTTTACTATAAGATAGGATGCAAGACTTTGTGGGTTAGGGCCTTATTATTGTGGCATATTTTACAGAGAATTACTTGAAAAAGAGAAATATTCCTACTTTTAACAATATTAAAATCTGTTTTGTTTTCACATAAAGGCTTATTTATTCTTTCTCAGTTCATAGCCTTAAATGGCCAAAAATGCAGTTTTAAATTCTTTTCTTTCATTTCCCAATTGTTTGTCTGTAGACTTTTCTTTTTTTTTTTTTTTTTCCAGTAGTGATGTGAGTAGAGAAGTTAATTTTCACCAGGGAAAGTTTTCTGTAAAAAGTCTAGGTATGACTTTACTAGGATTTTTCTATGGAGAACACTACAATATGAAAAGAGTGGAATCATAAATAAATGATCTTTTTTCCAGTGCCACTTCTGACTGAATATGCTGAAGACGGGGACATAAATGAAGCTGTAGTGCACCTCTGTAAGCAGGGTCTGTGGTTTAAAAGTGCCCTGGAGCACTTGGCTGCTGCTGTAAACTCCATTGGAAATTAGTAATTGGAGCTGTAGGTATTATGTCTGACCCATATGTAGGTCAGTGCTTTTGTCAGCTCAGAAAATTTGCACTTTAGTGCTTTACATTGGAGCTGGTCTTCTCTTAAAGCCAGGCCTTGAGAGAGGGTCCTGCTGCAAAATGAAGGCTGGCTATGGTGCTGTTGGACTGCCCTGGTGGGCTGTTGTCAGCTGTGCTGCCTGGTCTGAAGCCTTCCAGGTCTGAGTGCTGTTTGTGGTATTGGGGGATATTTGGCTGGTGTCTGCCTTGGGGCAGTGGTGTGGAGACCTGCAGGCCAGGCTGGAGGAATGTAACATGGATGTTAATGCTAGAATTCAGATGGAGGGAAAAATGCAGATGTTCAAATTATTATTGCAAAAATCGAAGTATCCTGGCAATTAAAAAAAAATTTATCTGGAAACAAAAGAAGATAATTAGGGGTGATGTAGTGCTTCATTGAGATGTGAGGGAGTAGTCCAAATAATATGACAGCTTGCAGTCTCTTAAGTGCCACTTTTGCAAGGTTTTGATTCTTATTTTATAGCCATCATGACAATATTATGGTCAACTGGGATGATTTTGAAGAGGAATGTTTTTGGCTAAATTGGATTAGCTTTTGTCCTTATTTAAGGTGATGCCTGTGTATTGGGCACCTTGGACTGTGCTGACCAAGCACAAAACCCTGCCAGGGCATCTGGGCAGATAATACCCACCCAGTGCAAGAGTGAAGTCAGCAAGGCTGAGCAAATGCATGCAAGGGGGTTATGTAAAGCTGGGTGTGGAGCAGCCTCCTTCACCATGAAACACAGCTGACTGTGAGGATCTGATGTGCAAGGAGCTGTGAAAACATGCTGCCAGGGAAAAAGACTTCATGGAGTAAGAAATCCTGCTGTTGCAGATAGATGTGCTAGTAGAGTGTAAAATCAGACACTTGTTCAAGGATTTTCTTTTGTCCTCACAAACAAGAATTCATTAAAATATTCTGAGCATTTTTTTTTATTTACTAAGAGATTTGGAGGTAAATGTGTACATTTGCAAATTTTAGTAGTATAATATAGTTCAGTAATTTTAATTAACTGTTACTTGATAACTTAAGTAACAGCAAATATAATGAACAAAAGTCATTACTTATAGTTCAAAACTAAGACATTTAGAATTTTTGACATCATTAGAAGCTGTTATTTAATGCAGATTTTTATGTGTAGTGATTTTTCAAGTTCTTATATATGTTTTGGAATTACAACAGTTTAAAAGTTGTAACAAGTCCTTTTCCTTTATGTTGATTGTATCTCCAATTAACCTATGATGTAATTCTGGCAGTATCTTTGAGCTGATCCTGTATATAACACTGTTGAATGTGAAAACCCTGAAGAGAGAACATGGGGTGCAGCAGTGTGCATCCAATAAAGAGCAATGTGGAAATCAGTCTGAAACGAGAGAGGAGTGGGCAGCTTCTCCTTGCCTTGTGTTGCACAGTCACCTATAGGCTTCAAATCCCTGTGGTACAATAGCATCTCCACAATGCTTATCTCTTGTGTCTACAAACAAAAGAAGTGAGCAAGAGAAAATGACTATGCTTGTCCAAGGGAGATTGGGTCTGTGATCATGTGTAATCAAACATTTAATAAACTACTTGTATTTTTCCTTCTAATTAGTTGTTGCTAATTACTGGGATTGAAGGGTGAGTTTCAGGGCAGAGATGAACAAATATAACCCAGAGAAAAACTGCTAACTGCTACTGTGCCTTTGTGTACCTACTGTGACTGCCTCTCCAAATCCCTCTCAAAAGCTGGATCAGCTGTTTATATGTCCACCCCCTAAGTGATAAGGACAATGGTATTTTGGTAGATTAGAATAGAAATGCAGCTTTTCCTTTTCCTGTAAGAAGAATTTAGGTTATCTTCTAAACATCGGCATGTTGAGATCACAGCAGTCTTCTAGTGGGGAGGGGCAGGTACCAGAGCATCTAGAGAAGTCCATAAAGGGAAGCAAATGTAAAAGATGCAGCTGAACTGTTGGCCTAAGGCTTTTTTTCTGAGAGGGAGAGTAGGATATGAGTATCAGAGCTCAGGTATGAGGTAGGATTTAGTTTCTTGAGACAGCTTCTAGAAAATCTGAGGAGGCCCAAGAAATTGTCTGGCTCTCTCAGTTATGGGGTGTAGCAGACATCCCAGCAGATCTGAATCTGGGTTAAAGCAGAGTCTGGATAGAAAATGTAATAGTATTTGTGGGGTTGTATGTCAGCTCCTGCATGCCCTGGCCAAATTTGGGAAATTTGTCATCTCAAAACATGCGTGTTCAGTCACTGATGGAAACGATGGGTGTAACTGTCTAGGCTAAGTCGAGGGAAAAAAGCAAGGCCAGGAATAATTAGAGGGTCCTGTGTGTTTGTGTGTACCCCAGCATCAGCATGAGACAGAGGAGCAGCAACATGTGCCATGGAAGGTCAGGGGTGTGGAGACAGCAAGGCACGTGCTGTGGGTATTGGCTCATGGCAGAGCTCTGAAGGGTCCTCTTGGGCAAAAGTCATGTCTGCAGAAGGGCTGAAGCTGATCAGAAAAAGAATGCTTGATTCTTAGAGATGGGATGCTCTAAATTTCTTGCAAGCAAACAGGATTTGTGTTGAACTTCTGTCTTTATTATTCACTTCACCTTTCAAGCAGATGTATGTTTTTCTAACTGCTTGGATAAAAAGCAGGCAGTATTTGTGTTTTATGATTTATCAGAGGGTTGGATTTTTTCCTCTTACTGCACTGTTAACATTCCACTGAGGCAAACAAGAAAATGGGTGTTCTGACAAACCTATCCATATGCTATTGCTTAAACCAAGAACCCTATAGACTGAAAGAAATATGGAGGATTTTAATCTTTTTCTAACAGCAAACTTCAATGTAATCTAGAATAGATAAAATGCACAATAAAATACATGTATTTGTAGCACATACATAGATGTGCTTCTCTGAAGTGGTCTAGTCACCATGATGGAATTTTCACCAGCTAGGTTGGAGATTTCTTGAAGATACTATGTTGTGCTTTTCAGGTGCAGAAACTATGGTAAACAAGGGAGACTTTTCATCTCACTATCTGATCCCTGATCCAACTTCAAGTTTGTACTTTCTGACCTTGGCTGATCCTGTACATAACAATCCTATGCCTATCCCTGCTCAAAGCTTTTGGTGTATTTCTGTGAATCTTCATGGTCTATATTGCCTTGGTATTAAGAAGTTGGCAGTAGTACCTTCTTCTATATGTTGGATTTCCAACTTTTCAAACTGCAGCCCTATCCAATGACATCAGTGGAAAATTGCTCTCTTACTTGAACGCTTTTGCTCAGGATGTCTGTGTTGGGGTTTTTTATTTATTCTTTTTGATCCCCACCCCAATTTTCACATTAGCTATTAAAATTATTCTGTATGCTTTATAATAAAGAACATTTATTAAATTGCTGTCTCTTCATTTAGATACTTTTTCTTGTAAGGACATACTCAAATATTGCATGTTGCAGAAATTTTATTTCATTTGCAGGATCATGTGCAGACCATGAAGAACATTCACTGCAGCACTGTCAAATGCTCTATCCTATTGCTTCTCAGGGAAGTTGGCCACATGTTGGAATATTTTCAAACAGTATGATCATCACTTGTTGGAAGCCAAGCTTTCATTTTATTGTGGACCTGTCTAGTGAGGTTTCCAAATAAAGTAACATCATTTTTCTTTATGTTGATGTAAAATTGAGCAGACAAATCAATTACAATGGAGGAAAACATTCATTATTGGTATTGGCATTTGTATCTGTTCAAATGGAGAAAAGCAATTCAATTCACATTTCTTTAATTTGTACTATGCATTTTCTGCTGAACATCATTTCCCTCCTAAATAGAGTACCAGACTGCAGAAATGCACTTCTCAGATTCTAAGTGCTTGTCTCTTTTCCACTGATATGGTTCATATAGTGTTTGGGGAAGCTACATAGCAAAATACAGATTAATTGCTTTTAACCAGTTTTTTTATTTGGAGCTTAACCAGCCTGTCCTTTTTAAAATAACAACTGTATTCATAAGTGCCCCGAAATAAAGGCTGAAGCTTGAAATGCATCTCAAATGAATAAACAAAACAGGGGCTGACTAAGTTATGTGAGCCTGAACTGATGCAGTTTGAAGGGAAAGGTTTTCTAGGAGTGCTAAACCTTAGCATGGATGTCCTTTTAACCTTATTGTTATTTGTGCCAGTGCATTTATCTGGCCACAGTAACTTCCCTGCATAGGCTCCTGTTATTGCTTATGTCTGTGAATCTATGGCTGATTCCAGTTCCATAGAGGAAAATTTGTTCCTTGCATATGCAAACAGTGGTCACTTGGTGAGTGTAAAAGACAAGAAATCACAAGGGTTTCAAAGGTGATGAAACTTAAGGGAGGCTTGGTGTCTGACTTGTACAGTGCCAAAACACAGTCCCTTATGGAGAGGAAAAAAGGAGTTGCCATCAGGTTTCTTCATTGAGCAGACATGCTAACTTTCTCTTGTTTGTATAATGAATTTTTTTTCTTTTTTTGCATAAAGAAAAAAGCCCCAGACACCTATATATCTTACTTGAAGCCTGGCTAGAGATGAATAGTCATTTTTGCGTGGCAAGTTGCTGAACTTAAATACGTCTGTAATTTCTGCCAAAAAAAATGCCCACTCTCTTTGAGATCCAAGAAATGAAAAAAAATTTTGCATATTGCACATTTCTCATGCATGTCTCAGTGGGTGTCTGGCCTCTATAAAAACTCCCAAAACGTTTATTCAAGGCTGTTTGCCAGAGTCTTGGAAAGTTGCAGAAGATATACAGCCTTTGGGAGTTAGTAGATTAAAAGCCCTTTCTAGATGAAAGCTGGCTCAGTAGACATGCCTTTCTCTCTGTACCCATTGGCTTTAGCAGAGTGGAGGTGTGCATTTGTTTTGCCTTGTGGTGTGCAGGAGATCTGCAGAACCTGCAGTACCAGCCTGGGGCCCAGCAGAGCCTTGTCTCACTGGCCATACTAAACTGGTGGTCTTTGTGCAGTGAAGATGAGAGCAGCTGAAGCTTCTCAGAACATCAAGGCACATCTCTAGTTTAGAGATGAATATGTCATGTGGGACAGTGTCAAATGCTTTGCATAAGTCCAGGTCGATGACATCGGTTGCTCTTCCTTTAGCCACCAAATCTGGAAGGCACAATGCTAGCTGTCCCCAGTCACTCTGTATTTGCCAAGAGCCTTAGTATAGTTTCTAGGAGGATCTATTCCATGGTCCTATTGGGAAGTCCCCTGTGAGCTTCAGGTGTTGTGAATGTGAGGCTGTTTTATCTGTCTACACAGGGCTTCATCTGCTTGGTCTCCCTGGTCAGGAGGTCTGTGTCACCTGTCCTGACCCATGAGCTCTCAGTGTGCTCCTCATCCATTCCCAGGTACAGCTCCTTGCACTCCAGCTGCTTATTGACCTACAGAGGCTGACTCTAAAGAGCTGGAATCCTCCATTCCAACTCTCCAGTCATAGAAACATTTGCACCATGCTCATATGTTTCTAGAAGCCTCTAGTAGTTCTGCAGCAAGAGTTTTTTATATATAAAGATGATTACCATGTCTGTCCCTGCAAGGGATATTGTCTTCTGCCTCGTGATTCTGCTGCCTCTTCTCAGGTCTCTTTGAGCCATCACTGATGTCTTGTGACCTTAGAAAGACTTTTGAAAGGGATGGGTCATGTGTTTGCTTCCTGCATATTAAGGGTCATACTAACTTTGGGGTGGCTGGGGTCATGAGGAGACAAAGGGAACTGGCAGCAGAGAGGATGTGCGTGCTCCTTGCAGCACTTAAGGAAGCAAGCAGTTTATTGAACCCAAAGGATGGTGCTAGAGAAATTTAGCCTGCAAATTTGGAGGGCTCTGACCTTTGGGAAATTAATATCTTGTAATGAAAGATACAGTTCCAAAACAGCTTGGTTTGAAGGTGGTTTTTAATAAGGTAGCAAAGAGATCACATGGTGTGGCTGCTTGCCATAGCTGGGAACTGGATCTGGTAATGTCTGGTAGGGTAAGCCTATGGCTAAAGTCTGAACCCTGCCCAATTGCTTATAATTGTCATCAGGTACTAAATCCATCTGAATGTCTGGTAGGATAAATAACCCATTGCCTTTAATAATTTTTCTCTGCAGCTGTTAATTGCTCCTTCTTCCCACTGATGATTTTTCAGGTTTTTTTTTTTTTTTTCCTCTCAAAAGACTGTGGTTAAAGGTTTTCTAGCCTTGCTGGGAAAGTAGCAAGTAGAAGCTCCCAGAACCTGGGGTCACTAGTTCCAAGAAAAGAGTCTGGCAGAGCTCAGCAGCACTGATCCATCTTAAATGCCTAGTATAAAAAGAAAACAGATTCTTTTGAGTTTGTATTTACTGGCTTTTTGGGTTTTATAACTTGGGATAGACAAATTTCATTTCCACATTAAGTGATTTTTTTTTAGTGCTGAAATTAGGACACCCGTAATGTTTAAGTCTGTAATTAAACAGACTTAAACTTTGTCTTAATATTTAGTGACTAAAGGCAGTTTATTTCCTTTAGTTACTGCTTGCAGTGCCTGTTTTCTTTCTTGCATGGCTTTTTCCACCCTTCTGCTTGAATGTCTGAAGCAGTAATGTTGGATGCTTCACTTAGTCATTGCTCTTTCAGGATAAAGGGTTAGTGGGTTTCCAGCTGTATGTTTGCTGTGAAATACTGGTGAGTGTTTGTATGTGTTGTAATGGGAATTTATGGCATTGCAGGTGAATACTAGAGCCATGCTACTTCTGCTCTGCCAAGATCCTCTCTTATTTTCTAGTCCCTTTCAGGGCACTTTGTTCTGATACAGCACTCTTAAGAGGCATTTTTATGGCTGTAAATTGGATGATATAATGCTTTGAAGCAGTGAAGAATATCAGATGGTTCTACCAAATGTCATGTGTGAATGGGGTGGTGGTGTGAAAATCGCTTATGGCGTTGTAGAGTCTGATGCACGAGGGCTCCTATTGCTTGGTCCATTCCCTGTTTATACAAACAAGGAAGAAATGCACGTATGTGACTGCCTTCTGTGGAGTTTATTCTACTTGAAGGGTCTTCCATGACAGCCCAAATGGGGTTTTTTCAGCCCACCTAAAGAGCACTTAGAGTTTGAAGTGAGATGTTTTCGCTCCTGTGCTACATTAGCTGTACCTACCAGACTGTAAAGATGCACTCTATTGCCATTCTTCTTTGCGTCTGTGACGCTTTACAGACTGAGGAAATTGAAAACTCCCTCCCCCAAATGCCAACTTTTGATCCATTTCAGACATAAAACTTTCCAGAATACAGATTAGTGGGGAAAAGCTTGTTAAAAGGTAAGTGTAGTTGGATATAAATTGGTAAAAATAACTGATTAATTGCCTGCTTGATAATCTGTGTGCAAAAAACCAAACCACAAAAGGTCTCCCTGTTACAGCTGAGTCTTGCCATGTTTCAGATACCTTGAAATAAATCCATGTGCACTGATGGCTGTGGCTATGAGCCAGAGCCCCTGGACAGCGAGCACCCCAATATTGGAGTTGCTGCTTGGTTGCTTCCCTGATAGACAATAAGGTAGAATCCATCAGTGCTGAAAAGTAATAAAAGCAAAGATTGTCATGAATCTTTAATAAAAAACAATTGTGGAGTATTCTGCTGACGGAAAACCTAAGGTAGTTGAGCTGACCTTGCCTCTATGCCAGCAGGGGAATTGGGCTGTCCACGAGGCTTGTGGCTGTCCAGTATTGGCTGATTTTCAGTGTGGTGGAAGGTCTTAGTGGCTACAGGGTTTTGCTGTGATGAATTAATATTTGTAAGCTTCCTTTGATGCAAGTGTATTGCTTTTCTGTGAAAACACGCTTTTTAATATTACAGCAATATATTATTATTATTATTATATTATTTGCTCCTTCTTTACATGGGAAATTTTCAGAGTAATATCTGAGAAAATTAACTTCACTGCATGTATGACAGAAAGGCTGGCTTTTACTTCTGAAATTGTAAATTCCATTTTGCATTTTTCAATCTGTTACTCAGACCATATAGGAAAAACAATTTGCTTAAATTAATCATGACTATTATATACAACCTGATAGTAATTTTTTCTCTTTTAACTGTCATTCACTATGATATTTAGGTCCTAGGCTGTGGGGAATTAGTCCAGTTCCTGTTTACTTTGAGTATTAAAAAAAAAACAAATCCCAACCCCAAAAGCCAGCTATTCTACATAGTTTGAGGTTGTGGTAAAACATCAATTTCAAGACATTGATTAATGTGCTTTTAGTAACTCAATATTGAATTCTTCTTTAAATCCATACATCATTCAAACTTAAACATGAAGTCAACTAGCATGGTAATTATTTTAATTGCTACTGCGTACAGGAATCCAGTAGAGTTATTAACTGGATTCAGGTATAGAACTAATAAGTTGGAACAAGCTTCTGGGGTTTATTTGCTATTGCAGACTAATGCAGAAGTTACTTAAATGTTTCTGGTTTTCCTGTAAATGTTGCAGTGTGTAGATGATCTTTGAAATTAAATGTATTTTAAAATTAGCAACCTCAGGAAATGTAGTTTAGAACTGACCATTTTTCAAGTGTCTATTCAATGAAAGTAGACAGACACAGTCTCTCTTTGACACAGCTGAGTTGCCTCTTTGGAGGCAGAAGGGAAATACAGCTAATAATGACCTTTCGTTTCTCCTCAGAAAGAGAGATTTGTCAGGAGGCAGCTAGGCCAGCTGGGAATGGGAGTCCTTCCCCTGGTAGGCAGTGGCTCACTTTGAGACTGCATGGGGAGCTAGAAAGTCATGGACAACAATGAGGGACACAAGAATAGTGGTCAGCACACCAGGTAAAATAGTCATCCCATTCTGTCCTGTCATTCATGCCCTCCCTGCCTGTCTTCTGCTAAAGCAACAAAAGAATGTACACGAGAGTTGTAGGAGGTGTTTTTCTTACTGGCTTTTTAAAGCACATAGGAAGAAATGGTAAGTGGTCCATGGCTCTGTCAGACTCCCAGCACAGTTCATTCAGCAGCTGTCTTGTCTCCATTGTGTGTCCTGCACAGGCAACCCCTTGTTGGGGAATTAAGGCCCACAGTCTGCCTCATTCTCTTTGTTTACTCTGTTTTTTGAAGGTCCTGGAGTTTCTTGTGCATAGGATCAGCTTTTCTTCCATGTCTGACCCTAAACCCTTTCCCAGGTGACGTAAGGCAGTTTGTGTGGTTAGATGGTATTGCATGCTTGGTTGCATAAGGGATATCTTGCTGCCCTGAGCCTGCTGCTGTGACCTGCCTGGGTGAAAAGCCTGAAGTCACTGGCTTAGGAAGTCTTCTGGGCAGAGAATCAGCCTATAACAAAACTGAGGTGCATGGTGCCTTGACATCCTGGTTGTTTGGATGCTTCTTGTTTTTAATATAACTTATTTTCAAATTATGATATTTTGGTAGATGATTTTTACCCAAATTAACTAGTCCTCAAAATGCTTCTATGGTTTCTTGTCCCCTGGGTTTAAGTAGAAAAGGTTCTCATATATCGGGTAACAAAAATGACATTCTGGTCCCCTCTGAAAAGGGGAAGACCAGCCTACAAGCCAGCCTTGGTAATTGCTTCCTTCTTCCTGTACCTATTTAAGCATATGTGTCATTGTATCTAAGAGCAGGCACCCCTTCTTTCCCTGCCTGTTCGCTGTTCTGGCTTTTTCCTTTCTGCAGGACGATGCAGTTGGTTTCATTAAGTCCCAGAAAATTTGCAAAGTTCATTTTGGGGGGACTGCAGAAACCACTTGGACTGATTCTGTCTCAAATGGGTTTGGCGCCCAGCTCACAAATATTTGTCTTCCTCAAAGTAGAATAAAGCTTATTTGGTGTGTATGTAGGCATGATAAGAAATGCAGTTTTTCCCATCAGTCACTGTCCTTCCAGGGACTGTGGTGCAGTTTTGTCTGAAGCTTGGTATATTTCCATGGTAGTTTTGAGTTGTTTTGTTTACTACAGGGCACACACAGCAAAAATGTTTGATTATTTTAAGTTTTAGCTTACAATACTTGGAATGCTTCTGAGTAGTCTGCTGCCCTAATTTACGAAATAGCATTCCCCACCTAATTTTTCCTATTTTTCTTGCTTAGCTCTGTGAAAATCATAGTTTCAACAATTTGGCTATTAACTCTTTCTCTACAAGATTCATATTTTCTTCTCACCACAGAGTAGGAATGCATCTGGTCAGCCTCAGGTGATGATCTACAGTAGTGCTTCCCACACCGTAATGGCAGTAAATTAAAATCACCCACCACTTACAGCTTCTGTTATCTTCAAGAGGGCTTTGAAATTCTTTGCAAGAGGTGCTTGGTTTCATTTTTTCTTTTATTTTCTTACTGAGCTCTCACAAGAGGCTTTCTTCTGTGTCTGTGCATTGAATGCTGCTTCTAGGCCAGAGAGACTCCAGACTGGTAAAGTAGAAGAGGGGCCAATTTGTGTCATAGATGCTGATTGATCGCCTGTCCCTTTGGGCATCCTTGTAATGGCCTCCCAAAAGAAAGACCTACTGTATTGGGTGGAAAACTGGAGGAGCCATTGTGTATTCAGCAGTGTGCAGCATTTGTGACTATGGACAACAACACAGACACTCTTAGAAAGAAAAGCACTGAGGGCAGAATTAGGCAGTCCTGTTCTATGACCTCCCCAAAAAGGGGGCTTTGGTTTTCACATATGGGGCTAGTGGGAACAAGGAAGAGGGATTCCTGTCTTGTGCTCGCTGAGGCTTTTAATTTTTAAGTTAAATTTCCTATGTCTTCCAAGTGTGAAGATTCTAACTTACTTAACGAGCCTGCATGTATTGGGAGGAGGGCATGGAGCAGGAGTGGCTGGGCTTCGTGCCAAGGATTCAGTTCTGCTCTCAAGCCTAGTGCAGAAATGGTTTGTTTTGCTTGATAACTTGTCAAAGGCAGTGACTGAGCATTGTCTGACTACATGTACCTGAATCTCAGTTCTTACACCATCAGAGTAGACAACTGTCTCTACAGATCTGCCTAAGTTGGCTCTACCAATTGCAGTTCGCAGCATTTTGGTGTGTAATTCATAGGCCTCTCCAGTCTCTCATTCCTGCAGATTCAGGGTCACTGGAACGATTCTCCATATGGCCAAAGGCTTAGTCCTTTCTGATAAACCCCAAATATTTGGACTGTGCTCTTGAAGGAATCAGACTGACTGCAGGTCTTTGACCTGAAGTCCGGGATAGCATCCTGTGTACCAAAATGATGGGGGTAGAATAAGGCTGTAAATAAGAAGATGAATAGCTGCAGATGCTGAGTTCATTCTCCTTGACATTTATACACGTATCCTTGGTTCAGAAGAAAAGATCTGTCAAGCATGCAGAATATGCTGTGGTGCAATTTGCACACTCTGAGGGCAGGTGAGAAATAAAAAGCAAACTAGATCTAATTAAAACTGAGATGCTCCCTCCTTAATATCAGCTACTTCCTAGCTGTGCCCACCTGACAGTGAGCATCAGTCCTAGCGCTGCAGCTGCTTAGTATTCATCTTGGGTTACTTCTGGGGACATGATTCAGAATCTGCCAAAGTGCTTCCTAGACAGGGAAGGAAACTGAACAAGTGCTTTCCTGAATTTGAATCAGTTTATTAGTGCAGATTTTTATTGTTTGCATTCTAGTATGAAGCAGTGCTTTTCCATTAGTTTTTGTTTTTACATTTTCCCTACATTTCCAAAACTAACCTCTCCTTTTTTTTTCTTCCTTTTTTTCAGGAAAAGAGGCGTAGAAGTAGTGCAGGTGAGTAAAAGCTCTATACTTGTAAAGAAGGCTTACTGATTTTAAATGCTGTCATTTGGATGCCAGTATGACCTGGGCTTAATGATTTTTCCATTCAGTTCTTTATGACAGGTACGGCTTTTGGAAAGACAGGATTCCCCTTTTATGAAGCATATGTTCAGCCCACATGCAGTCCAGCTTAATAGGTGCCCTAGTGAAAGTGGGAATGCAGCTAGGCTTTTCTTGTGTCTGTCAGTTAATAAGTTCTGATAGTTGATTAGGTGATGTTACTCTTTTAATTGCATTCTCTGAATACAATTAACAGAAACAGGATCTGCCCTTTGAGAAAAAAAGCTATGGCAGAAGGAATGTTCTTGTAACCCAGTGAGAAGTGAAATGATACTAAAGTGCTTTCAAGTTGTAGCCCATCTACAGATAAGTTCAGGTGTTGGCTACATTTGTTCTTTCCCAGGTCAGAATGGTCATATTTCACATAAGATGTTACTTAAAGGATGGTGTCAGCTTGTGAAAGGAATTATGTTGCATGTCAGCTGTAACATAGAGCACTATAAGCCCTAAAAGATGAAGGGGAAGCATGCTCTTTTCTGGCTTATTTTGTGCACTTAGAAGAGCTTTATGTCATAGGTTTCACTCTTGCTGATACTTACCCGGTGCTCATTTTAAACTCTGAAGTGTTGAGTTCCTCACTGCCTCAAAAGAGGTGACAGAGGAGAGAGGAGTAAAGTGGTGTGTTAACCATGGGTAATTAAGGTTGCTCTGAAGTCCATGTGGAAGGCGCTTCTCAACACCAGCAGGGAGCAGGAGAAAAGCACTTAACAAAAAATAAATTGAAAAATCAGGCCATGTTATTTAAAAGAATCTACAGTCAGAAAAGACTTAAAAGCTTCTCGTTGCTAGTTAAAATGGAGAGTATGTCTTTCAGTTATGGGTGGTCATCTGAGAACGGCATTGTGTTAGAAGGACAAAGGGCATGTACTTTACTGGCTGTATTTAACATTTCAGCACTACAGTATCATCTTCCTTTCCTGTACTTACTATTGCTCAGAGCTAAGGGGCAGTTTCTTTCATCAATTTTGATAATGGTGTTACCAGACTGAGAAAAACAAACCAGCATTTACAAAGCACAGCTTGATCAGGAGTACAGGGAGAAAGCTAGCCCGTATTTGTGTCACTGTCTAGGGGACATTATTATTTTATTAATACCACAGTGTATTACAGTCCAATGCCTGCATTTGTTATATGTGCCTTGCACTGTACATTTATGCAGCAAAGGTCTCATATGAGATTAATTCAGTGAGGCATCCCTTAGTTGAGCAGAGGGCAGATTCCATTTTACTTCATGGATTAAAGTTACTGTCCTTCCACAGGTTTGTGTAGCTTAATGGCTAGTCATCAGACGCAGAATTATTGGAAGGTATTTATTTAAGACCATTTTGGGAAACATTTGGACAGAATTAGACAGGACTTTGTCCCCATAAAAATACTTTATGGTTTCAAATTCAACAGCATGGTTGAGATGTCACACTAATCTGCACTGGGAATTTGTGCCCCAAAGGCATATCTCAATCTCTGGTGTCTGCTGCTCTGCTGGAACAGGATGGATAGAAGTGTGTGGTCACCCTTTGCCTGTCACTTGCATGTTGCTTCATATATCCTGATGCATGTGCTTCAGCCAGTAGGGAAAGTATCAGAAATGGGCTCTTGCTTCACCCCTTATTGCTAAAACCTTTGCTTGGGGCCCCTTGCATGATCGATCCCCCTAGCCCTGCTTCTAGATGAAGGATTATCTTGGTGTCCATCTGATGCACAAGGTTTATTTGGCAGAGGGAATATTGTCTTCCCTGGGTCAAGCAGCAGCATTTCTTTGATTTGCTTCCCCTTTTCCTTTAAAGAACCTATCCTGATAGAGAGAAAGCAGCTCTTAGATCTGACAGTAAGCACATAAATAAATAAATCGAAACCCAAGATACACAGGATGTTTACCTACTTTATTCTTTACATAAATTCAGAATTTTTCTGAAGTACACTTGCTTTCCAGTAAGAAGTTGGAGTTGGAAGGTAAGGTTTAGTTAACTGGCTTCTAGAGAGCAAAACACGAGGGACTAGTATGTGCTGACTTACGTGATACAGCAGATTGTTCTTTTCCAAAGATGTTTCACAGGAGCAGGAAAGGATTTTCTACTACTAAAGGGAAGTCTTGGAAGTCTTCAAATAAGCACCTGTGTGACTGCTGTTTCCTTCCTGCAGGGAGGATTTAGGATAGTCCTCTCTTCTTTCGCTAGACAGATTAAATTCTTTTATTTTGCTTTCTTATAGCTAATTGTGCTGTACAGATTCAGTGAGCTGCTGCTAGAGAGCAATTAACATTTCATGACTTGTGTTCAGGTTTTGTCTTTTGTCTTCTCTCAGACTTCCACTTTCAGCAGAGAGAGTGGTTCCAGCTTTCTATTTTTATTGAGTGGGGAAACATGCACATCCTCCAAAGAGAAATAAAGCAAGAACAGGACGGGTAGTGGGATGCTAAGCAGGCATTCTCCTGTATCTAGCAGGAGGACCTTAATTAAAGCATCACATTGAAAACAAAGAGAAAACCTCTCAACTTGTGTGGTGATAAATAATTGGGGTTTTTAAGAAATACTGATTGATTTCTAACATAAAAAGAATTCACTGTGAACTCAAGGTACAAGAGCTGAAATGTGCAACTTTATGTAGTACAACTGAGTAGCATCCGTCAAGCTTGCTGGCTTAGAAGATGGCACAGTAGATTAATTAAATAAAAAGCTTTCAAGGTTATGAACTTTCCAAAGACAGTATGAGTCTGAGCCTGACCCAAACATTTGGGAGCCTGAATAGGATTAGCTCATTTCTGTTTTTCTGGTGGGCATGGCAGAACTCTGAGTAGAAGCATGCTTAAAATCTGGCAATATTTTGGATCTAGATTTGCTTTCTGCAGCTGAAATCCAAGTCAGTGGGGCAGCTGCAAACCAGTATTATATTACAAAGAAAAAACCAAAAAAGCGATTCACTAGCTTTTCAAGATGGGGTCTTAACAGAATACTGTGCTGCATTTTTCACCTTATTATGGGGCATTTGCTTTTTTTTTTAAGCAGGTATCACTTGAGTATCAGGGTGCTTTTTGAATTGGGGTGCTTACTTGTTCGTACCCCATAAGGTAAGGAAGAACTCTTGTTCCAGTTTTGCAGGAGGAGAGATGTGTCCCACTTCTCCCAGGGAACCTGTTGCAGTACCAGCCCCAGTGCTGCTGGGGTTCGTGCTGCAAACCTGTGCTGCAGGAATTTCAGCTGCAACTGTCTGGGAAGGGGTGTGGGGCAATTAGCTTGTGCTGTTGTGTGTGCATGAAGGCAAGAGCAATTAAAGGTGGTCAGCAGGGCTGGGGTTGCTGGCTCTCTTCCAGTGAAAGGCGGCACCAATTCCGCTGTGTTTAATCTTTGGGCTGCATTTAAAGTGTTCTGAATGAAATGCTCTTGTGGTTCCTGTGGCTGTTCCATACCTTCTCCTTTCTTACCAGTTCTTCCCACCCTTCGCAGCTGCCTGCTCAGCTGGTGTGGCTTGAGCTGGTGGCCAGAGGAGGGTAGAGATGCCCTGAACAGGTGACAGACATGACCAAAGCCCATCTGCCATGGCCTGCAGGCAGTTGCTAGGCAGGCAGCAGCTGGCAAGGCTGAGGCAGAACAGCTCTTGTGCTGGCATTGGGGTGACTTGCCAGAAAATGCTTAAACTGAAGCATTTCTTAATAAATTCTTTCATTACTGTTTCAAGGGGAAGACTGCTTATGAAGCTATGCAGTGGATGGTTGATGAGGTGTTTATCATTAAAAAAAGCTATTTTCTGTAATGGCATCTAGCAAATAAGGGTTTTGTGTAGTGTCTTTAAAGTAGAGTTGGCTTCTGATCTTGTTCAGTTTCCAGCCTGCCATCACTCAAATTGGTGGAGGGCAAAATTTAAGATTGAAAATTGTCAGTTCTTCTTTAGCTAGTGAAGTAGCTACTTCCTTATGACTGTACTCTGGCAAGGGAGAGAAAGAACATCTACCTTGTTTTTCAGGAAAAATCTGTTGGCTTAGTTTGAAGAATGAAAGAGTGAAAACATGTGCACTGAAGTGGAAATCATCACAAGTACCTCTGATAGAGACATGCATTTATTTTTGTTTCACAAGCTATGCAAAACCAGAATAATTAGCTGCAGCCCTTTGGCTTCTGACAAATTGCCAGTTTGGTTTTTGTGTCAGAGTTTGGAGCCTTCGTATTTCTCGTGACTTCAAAGCTGTTTCAAGTACTTCCACACCCAAACTTTCCTTGGGCTCTTGCTCACATTTTAAAATTCTAAAATAGTGAAGAATCCCTGTTTTTGGGTGGGTGTTTCTGGATCAAATGAGCACTAATGCTCTTCTATCTTAGAAGGATGTTCTAGTCAGTTGGTTATAAAAGTGGGATTAGTTGTATTTCAAACTGTATGCTTTGTAATAGCAGTGGGATATGAAGGAGAGCATGTTTTCTGATGTGGAACAGCTGACTGTAGTAGTTACAATAGTCTCAACTGCTGTCTTGTTTTTCCCTCAACTTTATGGGAATAGAGATATTTGAAATCTTTGACTTTGGAGAAGAAGATTGTTCTTTGAGACATGGGTTTTCTTGAAGCCTGCAAAGGAGAATTCAGGGTGCCCTCCACACTATTCTTCAATCAAAGTGAAATACTAATGACCATGATTTCTATTATTTGTTGCCAGGGAGCCTGTAGTTTTCTAGATATGAGGAGAGGTTTATTTTCACATGAAGTATTAATGGAATAAGCTTGAAACAGCAGTGTTCTAACCAAGAAAAGGAGCTTGTAAAATATGTATTTGGTAGCATATACAGAAAGATGTGACTGGAAAGCTTCCAAAGCAAGCAAGGTTGTTGAGATGTTGGAGAGTTGGCTCTCTAGTACTGGGAGGAGAAAGTTTATTTTTACATGCATGCCAGGCCTTCAGTAAAGTGCATGTTTTCCTGAGAATGGCAGCCTGCTTTGCCTGCAGTGCATTTTTGGAAGTGATGCTATAGAGGGTCTCCAGCCCTTCCCAGTCTGGATTATGTTAGGTACTTTGTGTGTGTTTGAAGGTGGGGGGCTACTGCTTAATATATTGGAAAGTTCCTGATACTTGTTAGTGTCAGTGCTACAAAGGGTTTGCTAAGCACACAAAGGGTCTTCCAAAAGAAGTGCATTAATCTCAATTTGAACCCAGAAACAGCAGGAGTGTGGAAGAACAAATCCCAGGCAGAATCCTCCCCTCCCTCTCCCACATCCTTCTGTGTGAGACCTTTGTGGTGGCTGAGAAGCAGCATTGCCCAGCAGGAATGAAGTACAGGTTCCAGTGCAGGGAGAGATGACTTTGGCACGATGCTTTACATTGCATCAGCACACTGGTCACTGAGGTACAGCGTGGGCCTTTCTGGTCCACCAGGGAAGAAGAATAAATACACATCTGTTTGGGCAGGGAAGGAAGACAAAAGTATGGAACATTCTCACCATGTGGATTAAGCAGATTAAATGGACAACGAGCACTTATTCCTGAAAATTAGTCAGAGTAAGCCAGACAAACCCGATTGCATTTATTTTCACTTTTGGCGAGTGAGTGAGAGGGAGAACCATGAAGAAATTTTTGTGTCTCAGAGTGAGTTTCTTACTGACTGGTTTGACTGCTTTCTTTTGATGGTGAACCCCATTAGCCTCGGAGAGGTGTGCAGCTGCAGTCAGTTGCAGACAGCACCTGTGTGAGTGAAAACATTACTAAGATTTAGAAATCTGTAACTAATGCATAATGAATGCAGGTCAGAGCTTGTACTCTTCTGGCCTATGGAGCCAGCTCTGCCCAGTGCCTTTGTCTTCCC
Source organism: Taeniopygia guttata (assembly GCF_048771995.1). Taxonomy (NCBI): domain Eukaryota; kingdom Metazoa; phylum Chordata; class Aves; order Passeriformes; family Estrildidae; genus Taeniopygia; species Taeniopygia guttata. Next base: position 49,409,852 of record NC_133030.1, on the reverse strand, counting down.
CCCACTCCTTGGTATATAGTGATTCCTGACAGTGCTGAAGGAAGGGAGTTGGGGAGTACTGAGTGAAAATCCAGGCCCTGTGGGACCTCTGCCAAAGATTTTGGTGGCTGTAATGGGATTGAAATTGCAGTGCGGAGTTACCTTGCTTTGTCACTTACTGCAGGCACTTTAGTCAAGTCCCTTACAAATTCTGCCTGTTTCCTAATGAAGGTAATATGCCACATAGTGGAATGCCATTTAAGTTACTTTCAGATATCTAAATGGATGGATTTAGAGACAAATGAGTGTATGAAGGAAAGCAGAGCTGTTAATTTTTGAAGACTGGTATATAATAGTCTTTCTGTCATTAGCATATGTCTTCCCAGATATTTCTGTGAACTCTATTTATGAAGCAAAGCTTCATAAATCCCTCATCAAAAAACGGTATAGATAAAGTAAGACCCTCAAAAAAATGTTGGCTTGTAAAACTATTTGCCTCTTTTTGGAGCATACAGTCCCAGTCTTTGCACAAAGTGACAATTAGACAGTGCTTTTTTGAATCATGATTGTTGCAGTGGTGCCTATTGGCCAACAAAGACTTGGCTTTGAGTCTGCATTAAACAATAGAATTATTTGTCTCACTTGATGCAGGTGTTGTGATATGGTATTAAAACAGGCACATGGAGTGTATTCAGAGGCATGTGACTCAGGAAATACCTTATTTTAAAACCAACCTGTCTCATTTGTGGTTTTGCTGAAACTGCACAGTCAGTGTTGAAGTACAAATATGCATGTAGCTCTTTTGACCTTATTTTTTTTTCATAGAGTAGGAAGGATGGGGAGTTGATATGATACCATGACAAGGGTGACTGTAGCTCTGACCCTGTACTCTCCCAGATGAATGCCCTATCCTTTGTATGTTTTAGGGGTGAAGCCATACAGTTCTCTGCTCTGTCAGAGTTGCAAGCTTATTCCTGTCACAGCAGTTCTAACCTTGTCTTCAGCCCTGGGGTTTGGTTCCACAGAGATGTTTTTTAGGAGCAATGGCTCATGTATCCACTGTAGCTCAGACTTGGTTGCTTCCAGCAGAAGCTTTATAGAGCTTCTCTTGTCAGAACAGTGGAGGAGGCTGTGTGTATGCCTGTCTTCCTCAGTGAGGCTGCTGGTAGGTCTGAACTGCAGATCAGTGGAGCTTGAGGAAGTCTTTTCAGTGTATGTTGACTCTTCCTTCTCCAGCTTCTGCAAGACTTACTCCTTTGATCTGTGGCCTGAGATAATTGTATCTGGAAATATTGCATGCTTCTTTGCTCTTCTGGCACTTCACAATTTAAGGAGGTAAACATATTCATGTTGCAAGAGTGAATGGTTCCAACAAAGCCTGGTGCTTAAAGACATTAAGCCCTAAAGTTTCTTAGGTTTTCCTGTGTTTGTTCTTTAGCCTTAAACTAGAGAAACCTCTAATGCATGTACTTAAGTTGCTTCTATATAAAACAGAGCACAATCAAATACAGCAAAAACTGGAAATGTTTGCCTGAACCTCATTGCCTTCATGGAAATACAGCAGAAGACAGAAGAGTGGCTTCAACTTAATTAGGACAGCTGAACTTCTGCTTCTATCCCATCCCCTTTTTTTCTTTCCAAGTGGCGCTGTGTTTTAAGGGTGAGGTCTTGCTAGAATAAGTATTTATTTTTCACTTTAACTCTGCATTTCTGGTGAAAGCAATACACTTTGTTTTTCTTTTAATTTCTTTTTGCAAAGGTGTAGTCCTCTTTGCTGTATGTCTAGACGTAGACAGATCAGACAGAAAGGGTTTTTGCATATGTTGTAGGAGTTGTCCATGCCTTTGGTTGTTACTTTGCAATATTTCTATGGTGGTTTGAAAATAGCTTGGTTTTTGGTGAAGAGGAAAAAGGGTCAGCCACGGAAGTGGCTCTAATATTGACCTTTTGATGGAAAATACTTCTGGACTTTTTGACAGCTTGTTTTTAATCACTATCTATTTTTCAGTAAAATTTACTGCTAATGGTAATTTTGCATGGTATCAAAAGCAGTGCAGTTAATAATGTAGAGTGGAAATTGTTGAATCCAGGGTTTCATTTTGAGGAAGACAGTCGATTACCAGGAGAAATTTAGATGATTATAAGCATAGTATCTCCAAAGTAGAAGTGGTTTATCCCAGATGTATGTTTATTTAGCATAAGGTCACAGAGCTGTGGTATGTTAATTTTTAATTTTTTTTAACCCTCTTTGCTCATACAACTTGTTACGAAGGAGACTGCTGCTGCAGCTTTCTAAATGGGTTAGTGTGGTTCTCTGCTGGCTGTGCCAGGACCAAGGGTGGGTAACCACACTTAATAAATGGATTGGAATAGTTACAGGATGCCTAAGGGCATGATCTGCCCTGAGCAGTCCCTTAGCACATGATAGAAGTAGACCTTTGTTTTGGAAAGCCCTTTCCAAAGAGAAGGTTGAGGGCAAGAGTTAACTTTATTCCCAGAGACTGGGGGGAGCCTGGAGAGAAGCTTTCTCCAGCAGGTTCCTGTGAGTCTCTCTGTTGCTCAGTTTCTTCAGGGAAGAAACATAAAGATAGTATCCTGCTGACATAGTAATGAATGTGAATAAATCCCAAAGCCAGAGGAACCACAAAAGCCAGCCAGCTTTGTGCAGTTCTGAGAGGCAGCTTTGTTCATAGGAGTCACAGTTTGTGCTCTGCTGCTTCTCCTCCAGCTCACCTGCCCACAGAGCAGGGTGATTTTGTTCCCAGGAGGTTCTGTATCCAGGTGTGCTTTCTGTGCCTCAGCTGTGCATTACGGCAAACCCAAGCCTGACTTCAGTGTGCAGATTTGTCACTGAAATGGTCATGCCACAGTACGTTTTACTTTAATGGTTCTTTTCTTATGTTAAGGTTATTTTTGTCAAAAGGAGTCAAAAGAATTACTTGTTGCCCATATTACAGGTGAATAAAAGCCTGTCAAGAGAGCTTGTCTGCTATGCTTTTGGTTGAAGTTTGCTTGTCAGCTTGTAGGATCCTAAGGTAATGTAAGGCAATGCTGTCAACTAACCAGTCACTAAGGTATCTCACATTTCAGTCATGATTTAAAGGAAAAAGATCAAATTGAGAGTGGTGCTGCCTTGAAAACTGGCACAACAGAGCTTACAGGTGGGAGAGCAGGAACTACATCTATATACAAAACCATAAAATGCTTCCGTCATTGCTGAGCAATGAACTTACACTGTTTTTTGGTTGCTGTTTTAGGATCCATGATTGTTCAGTGTCTCACTAGGATTCACTGATCAATTTTTCAACATCAGCTGCCTTCAGTAAATTATGGTTGCCTCATTTCATTTCCCAGTTGGCATGCTTCCTTGAATAAGTTTGTGTCTAATTTAAAGTTGTTACACAAGTTATTTGAATGTGTGTTTTAAGGTGAGCATTCAGTAGTTAGCGAGGGCTTTTTTACAAAAAAAAAAATTATTCCTCCTCCTGGTGCCCTGCCAAAGTGCAGAGAAGTTATTTACAGTGTTTTGACAGAATCATCCCAGGACGGGATGGAAAAGATGCCATTGGGACTGAGCTAATACTGTAAAAGACTGAAATGTAAGGAAAACAACTGTTGTAGAGGAATTTTTGGCTGACTTTGCAATCTGAGATGCTTTTTAGCTTTTTTTTTTGTCATATTTTGATGATTGGAGCTAAGAGCTTCCTTTACTCAAAGGTCTAAGTGCATCTGAAATGATTTTCTTGTACAAGAAGCTTCATTGCACAACTGCAGTGTCCTGTAACGTCAGTGGCATAGCCAGTGTTAAATTGTTCATCTCCTTACTGATGGCAAGATTAGAGAACAGGCTGGCTGCTTTCTGTAGAGAATTTATGTTGATTGCAGAGAGGTCTTTTGCACTTTAGGTTAGCTTGGAAAATGTTCTTTCCTGTGTCTTAGATGAGTTTATTTTGTAATACCCTTTCCTTTATGATAACAACCTTTAAGTGTCTGAAAAAAGAATGGCAGCTATAAAGAGGGAAACAGAACTTCTTTTTAAGTACAAAGCAGTTTGAAACTGAGTTCATGAGCCTGTTGTGATGACTTACATACCATGCAAGACTTAATAGCTGGTTATCAGTGAAGTAAGTGACTAAAAAGGAGATACATATAGCACTTGTTCCCTGTTGGTGACAGACCCTTTCACTGGTCCCTGCTCCTGAGAATTTTTCCACTTCTGAGCCAAAAAGGGCAGGTTAGAGTTGGTGACCCTCCATTGGCCAGAGGACCTTTTTCCTACCAGCAAAGGGCCATGTTCTCACACTGCTTTTAGTTCCTGTTGGGTGAGGAAACTACACTCTGGTGGTCGATCTTGTCTAACAGGTGTGTTGAATGCTCAAGTTCTCTGCTTTCTTTTGATAAATGCTGTGATTGCTTTTCTTTGAAGTAGCTGCCTGCTGGGTCTCTTCTTAGCTTCTTCAGCCTGCTAGTACAATTAAATCAATTCATTTCTACTTTTTCTGAGCTTCCAAAAATCTGAATCTTTTACCTACTATTCTTTAACTCTGTCTAGCCTCTGTTCTAGGCCAGCCTTTTGAAGGCATCAAGTGAGTCTACAGAAGTGGATGCACCCAGAAGCTGTGCTGGCTCTGTGAGCACTGTGTGCCACATAGGTGTGATTATGCTGTGCCTGAACAGGTACTGCACCCTCAGGGACCAGGACAGTGCTGCTGCTTGTACTGTAGCATGTTCAGTCTATGCAGTATGGTCCAGGTCTTGCAGTGCCTTTAAAGATCTGTTGGTGTAATGTCTTTTTGCTAGTAAAGTTTAGTGTAGCCAGCCCTTTGTACAGCAGCTCAATGGATTATATTACTTCTGTATTAAGTATAGAGTAGGTTTGACTTCAAAATAACACAAGGAAGGAAAGAGGCTAGTGAGGTACCCTTGGGTACCTCACTATAGTAGTATCTGCCTACATGGGCAGTAGGTAGTTGGTGTAGTGGAAACTTAGAAGGCAAGTGGAATTTCACTTTCCAGCTTCTCTCTTCAACTTTCCCTTGTTAAGGTCCTGTCTTCTGAAGTGGTAAAGTGCTGATGTAGACATGAGAAAGGTTTAAATTGTGCTTTCAGCAAGTCTGTTTTCACCATACTCCTGGCTTTGCTTGCTATGTCTCTGCACTGCCAACCACTTGTGTGCAAGGAGGACCTCTCCAGATAGGAATGGAAAAGGGAGTGCCTTACCCAGTTGTAGTGATACACCAACTAGAAGCACTAATGTTGCTGGTGAAGAGCATCTTGCTCAGTTTGGAAGGACTGAGTTCAAACCAAAGGCAGGCATGAGCAGCCCACTGTCCTTAAACCACATGAGACTTGAAAGTTGCTCTTATGTGGTTGCTAAGCCGTGGTCACATCCCAGGAACTGTGGTAGTCCTGGGTTAGTGGAGATTATTGTCAGGTGTCCTGTACTTTCTTAGCAGCTAGTAAAGGGGTCTCTTGGTGTTTTTATAGCTCATGGCTCTGTGACACTATTGACGTGTTCTTTTCAAATGAGTGAATCTGCTTTTGCCTTTTCCATGAATCTGAATCTACCCAGTTTTGGAGGGGTGTTTTTTATAACTGCTGTCCAAGACTCTCCTGGAGTGGGTACAACCTAACTCTGCTTACAGCAAAAGTGATTTTGAAGTAATGATATGCTGTCTTTTTGTTTAAGGAATCAGAATGCAAATGCAACATAATCATGCATGAAAAATAATCTGTCCATGGAAATGCTGTCTTGATGGTCTGCTTTGTTACTGCCCAGATATGTCAGTCTGTAGCCAAGTTTTGGTGCAGTAATACCATCAAGTTAATGTTTAAAAGAAGAGCTGACAGATTTTACTTCATCTTCAGTAGAGAGAAGTACTAAGCATAGTTGTTGATGACTGGGAATTTTAATTCCTTACAAATTTTCTTAGGATTGATATGCTGCAACTTTATTTATTGAATCTCTCAGGATTGTTTACAATTTTGTCTCAAGAACTTGGTGTGTTTGCAGAGGATCACTTAGCAACAGTCCATGGCACAGTGACACGCTCATGCTAGTACGATGAAGTATAAAACAATGAGGAAACACCCAGAAACACCAAGTAAATAAAAATTTAAAGCAAAACAAAGTGGCTCACTTACTGAACAGTTCCACATTGATGTGGAGGGGCTTGTAAAATTCCTTACTTAGATGTTTGTAATCTTGATCTAATGATGCTCTTTGCTCGTGTAGATGTTCATAGTCATGGGACATCTCCAATTGTTATAATGGAGCATCTCCTGAGTATTTAAAATAGAAGGCTAATTTGATACCTTAGAGCTTCAATGTTTGATATTGAAGCAACTCATACTTTAATCTGTTAAGTCTTCTTAATTAGTGCTCCACCAAGTAATAGCTAAGGAATAAAAGTTCCATGGAATGGTATAGGATCTAGACTGCTGTTCCAACTTCACAGGTTTGTGCACTCTTTGTACAGCTCTAAGACTCTTCTGCTTCTAATATTCAATATTTCTTTTCCTATAGTGGGGTTTTTTTCTTGCTTAGGTTTGGGATTCTCTTTGACTGAGAGGAATTATAAGTTCAGGTCTGAATGTCTGCATGTTGCAGGCCCTTTTGTTATTGTATATTAATACTAATAATGTGCTTGACTTAAATAACTTCCAAGCAGTGCCATGGAAAGGCACCTGGAGGTCCTGGTCAATGGCAAGTTGAATATGAGTCAGCAGTGCCCTGGCAGCCAGGAGAGCCGAGTGTGTCCTGGGGACATCAGGCCCAGCATGGCCAGCCAGTCAATGAGGGGATTGTCCCTCTCTGCTCTGGGGTGGCCTCTGCTTGAGTCCTGGGGGCAGTTTTGGGTGCCACAATATAAAAAAGCCGTTGAACTGCTAGAGAATGTCCAAAGGAGGCCACAAAGACAGAGCTTTTGAAGAGTACATTTCAAACTTCAGACCACTCTTTGCGCCAGCTCTTCATCGTTCTTTGTTCCCCTTCAGAAACATCTGCACTGTGGTGTTCAGAACAGGCTGTACTGAAGGACCTGTGTTTGGAGCCTGTCCTGTGCTTGTACTTGTACTTCAGAGTTGCCTGGAGGCAAGCCAACTCCTCATTTTAAGGTTGCAAAATTGTGCTAGCAGATCAGAGGACTGGCTTTGTTCTCCATGGGTCCTGCTAGCCTCCTGAGCCCTGTGCCTTATCAGCACGGCCAGGCAGCATCCCCAGCAGAGCCAGTGTACGTCTGCTTTGGCTATGGAAAGAAGAAGCAAACTGTGCGTGTCTCTGCCTGTCAGTGACCACAGACCTACCCAACATGTGTTAATCTATCCAAGTACAGCATTGGAATGTCTGTTTCTGTACAGAGAGCACTGGTGAAGAGAAGCCTCCTGCTTTGTGATGAGCTGTTAGGACTGTTCCCTCTAAACTGCTCATCTCCCTTCTGCTCCTTGCTAGCCGCTTACCAGTTTACCCTGCTGTATTTGTCACACCTTGTTCCCTGCACTGGGACAGGCACAAGTGTGCCTTGCCACGGGGTGTGGTTGTGGCACATCCTGGGCTGTGAGCTATGGTGCGAGCTCTTAGCTGGAGGTGGCAGCCTCTGTTTCAACACTTGCTGTTGCATCCTGCAGTTAACCTCAGAGAAGAGTCCTGCCTCCTGGACCACTGCTGAATGCTGAATTACAGCCTGACTCCAGTTGTAATCTTCTGAAAGACAAACATGGCAGAACTAAAGCTGCCAACACAAAATTTTTTATAAGTTCCTTTAGATTTTGAAATGTGATTTTCTTTTATAATGGCATAGAAGGTGTAGTGGGAACCTGAAATTTGTAGTACTACAACGGAACTGAGGTGCTCCAGTAAGGGGAAATAATTATTAAAAGATTTTACTAGGTATCAAATTAGCTTCACAGTTAGCAAAAACTGTTTAAAATAATGGTTTTATTATTTTCACAAAGATAAGTATTCCATCAGGTCAGTTAGGATGGAGGTCATGGTGAGGGGAAGTTCTGTAGCTTGGGTCATAGGACAAGTCAGATGACTGACCATACTGGTCCTTCTTATATCTGAAGTCTGAGGTGAGTTGCTAAGTAATGAGCCTACTTTTCAAAGGTGCTGAACAGCTGCTGTTAAGGTTCATGCAAAAAAACCCAAATGCTCTGGTTTTTTAGCTGTCTCCTTGGGGTGTAAATAAGAATGCAGCAGTCCACTCTGCACAGACATGTGTGAGAATCTCATCCCATCTGTCCACCCGTCCTACAAAGAATCTCAGCTAAAATTTTTTTTCTGAATGAATTCCATTATAGAATGCTGGCAGATTTTCTGACCATCTTTACTGTTAAACTGTTTTTATTTGTGTTGTTCTAGACCTTTTCTATTACTTAATGATGCAAATGTGCACAAGTGACTTGTACTTTTGGGGCACAGGAAGGCAGAACCTCTCAGTCTGTTTGCTGAAGCTAATCCATTGGTGTTCTTCCCTCTGTGAACATTCCTAGAAATGGCTGTACTTTTTTGGCCATATTTGAAGGACTTTTCTAACCTCAGAGCAAAATATAATACAACGCAATAGCCTGTGTTATGCTTTACAAAGTAGCATGATTTTGCTATTTGTGTTTTTCCAATGGCTCTATTTTAAAAACATACTACATGGTGAATTTGCTATAGAATTTGGCTCTGTGATCCTTATGGGTCCCTTCTAATGCAGGATATTCTGTGTTATCATGATACTTATTGGCAGTTCAGTGGAAGAAAACTAAAATTATAAGCATTTAATGTTTCAGTGATTATGCTTTTATTCTTTTGCAGTTAATGAAATACCACCATATGCAGGGGAACATGCATACTCCATAGGCATGCTAGGAATGTGGTAGGGAAAGAAGGCTTGTAATACTAATTTCAGGATAAAGACTTCTTTTTAAAATTAGATAATTTCAGTATTCTGTGAGGGATTTTGGTTCTGTGGGAACTGGTCAAATATAGCAGACATAAATATAGAAGGCAAGTAGCAAGGCAACTTGGAGAACCTCTGCCCTATAATATTAAAAAAAAACCCATAAAACAAACACACCAACGGCTTATTGCTGCATTTTTAGTGTGCCTTTTTGGGAGAGTGAAGGGGTGAGGGTGTGAGAGGCTGCTCTCTTCAATAATATAGAGACTTCATAAAAACCTTTTCTGTAGTCTGGTACATCCTGTGGTCCAAGGAGGTGGCTCTGGGCAGGACCTATGGGAGTGCTCCTGTGGTATAGCTGGGAAAGTGAGGGATGCAGGAGTAACCTTTGCAGGTAACATCTTTTCCACCTGGACTGGATGATCTACTAAAGAGCATGAAATACGTAGTAATGTTGCTAATCTGGACCAAAGTTAATCTCGGTGTGTCCTCCTTTCCTAATTTTCCTAGGAAGATTCATGCTAGCACAAGTGTGGGCTTGTGACTCAGCCACACCTCCTGTTCCATTTTAAAATACCATGTATTTTAGATAGAATAGTCCCAGACCTGTTTTTGAAGATACCACCCATTTTCTCCAGAACTCGGGACAGCCTTCGGATTCTGAAATAGCAGACTAATGTAATAAGCTTGAAATGTCTAAAAAAAGGAAAAATGGCAAAAGAAAAGTTTTATTACCAAGAAAACGAAGGTCAACCTTCCTGCAAGCACAGGATGAAGAGGGAAAACTTTATACTCCTGGTAAAAATAATTCCCTTGCTGTTGCTTCCTAAAGTAAAATACAACCAAATTAAAAAAAAAAACCAACAGAGTAAGTGAAATAAATTGTTACTCTATTGGTGTCACCTTTATAGTGGGTAGTTAGCTTATGTCTAACTGCCTTGTGTCATTCTGAGATATAAATATAAGTGATAAAATTCACTTTACTGAATGTACTGGGAATTAATTGCTGTTAGCTCTTAGTTTTTTCTCATCATGTTTCCCATAGAAAGAGACAGCTTGAAAGGGACCCATTTTTCATGAGCTATTTTTATTACTTAAAAGTTACTTGAAGCACTTATTTGAGGCATTTATTTTCAGCAGAGAAGAAAACAGCTGAATTCTTCTGTGTATAGTCTTACTTTCTGCTGCAAGGTAAATTCTGCTGCAAAGCCCACTGCCATGGTGGTAATTCCAGTGCCTTGCCCTCCACAGTACCAGCTGTGTGAACCTATGTTCTGTTGGTTTTAACGATAAAATCAGTTCCTGCTATATATTGCCAGCATAAATTCAGTGGTACTTAGCATGTTTCAGCTACTTGTCCGTTTTGCTTTTTTTCTACAGGCAATAAAATATTTAAAATTGAAATTGCCACTGTTAGCAGGAAAACCAAAGGTGAGACTGCCCCCAGCATAGTGCTCATTACCAGTGCATCCTGGAGATGAGTTGGCTACTTTTTGTGCTTTCTGGGATCATTCTGGGTTTTAGAGTGCATAAAGGGAGGAAGGGGAAGAAAGATGATAGATTGCAGTGAGAAAGGATGACAAGCCTTGAAGTCTTATTGTCAGTTACTCATGGCAGTAATAAATATGACATGGCATCCTTTTTGTGACTTGCCTTTGTCTCTTAGAGCATCTATGAGACGTAGATACTCAGTGTTGAAACACCTGAGTTACAGATGTTTCATGTGCTATGGAAGTGCATGTTCTGTAATCCTTGCTGCCTGGCTTCTGCTGAGCCCAGGTTGCCTCTGAAAGCTCTTATCAGATAGTAAATAAAATCAGTTTTGTTTGCAAAGGGAGTTTCCTAATTGCACTGGTAATAACTTGTTTGGTGTTGAAGTGCATATACTGGAGAGACTATGAACTTGCCAGATATTGAAAACTGTCACTTCTGTAAGTTTCTTGGTGAAGAGAGAGGCTGATGTCCCTTTGTCAAATAAGCTGGACTTATAAAAATGCTGGGTGTTGATAGTGCAAGGAAGTGCCTGGAACCACAGAGCACATTGCAGCACACAACACTTCCCAAAATACACTTACATTGGTACGTCTCTGCAAATAGCTGCAGGTCACAACTATTAAACCTGCGGTTACTCAGCCCTGCTGCTGCAGGATAGTTAATGGACTGAACTCTAGCTATGATAGATCTTTTTGTATTGCCAGTGGTAATCAGATATACTGTTGTCTGTTGCATTGTGAACACCACAGAGCTGAACTGTGTAAGAGCTTGTTAAACCTCAGAATAGATTTATTTGGAAAGCTCTAGTTAAAGCTTGTATGACACATGTCTGTAGTAAGCAATATATGAATATTCAGAACACTAACCCTGCAAGCCTGCCCTCGGTTGAGGACGTAGCAAATGTCTGCAGTCTCTACAGAATGGAGGAGGCCAGTATTTTCAAATGCCGGAGGTAATTTTGTTTGCCTTAGTTTCACATTTTGCAGGCTGGAGGGTCCTGAGCTGAGGCACTGCAGGGATCGAAGCTGGGTGGGCTGAGGTCACAGAACTGGTGCTGCCTTAGGGAAAGAGACAGGTCCATTCCCCCTGCACAGTGATGGTGTCATGCAAAAGGGCTGTGACAAAGAAAGGATTTCATTCTAGAAAGTTCTGTGTAAAGCTTTCCTGGTTGGCTGAATTAGGGAAGGGGGCTCTGTATATGTGGAAATAGCTCTGTGGTTTGCCTGAAGTGAAGAATTGCTGCTGATGTTTTGTCTGTTGTTTGGTGTAAGTTTTTCATAAAGCTTCAACCGATTGGACTCTCACCAGTTCATGTGGGAGATTGCTCCATGGTCTAACATGTTTGTGTGCCAGCAAGTCTTCCTGGTAATCAGCCCATAGATTTCCTTCTTGTCACCCTAGCAGTCCTGGTTAACTCATTTTGTATTAAGTGCTATCTCTCTTCTAGGGTAAAGCACCTTTCACATGCTGAAACTCTTGTACCTTACCACGTGTTTGTCATGGCTGAAAGTAGGGTTGCTCCGGAGCTACTTGGCCTCAGCAGTTTATGAGCTGTGAATCCACACCCTTTATCTTGTGGTAACTTGTTTGCTTGGATGTAACCTAAGAATTTCAAACTAGCTGCCTAGGAAATTTAGGTGCCTAAAGGTCACAGCTGTGACCTGGAAACCTGAATCCTTATGTTCTCTTGCCCAGCTTCTCTATGTTTCACCTTCTTAGTGGAAATCAAACCCTTTTGCCTGTTTTTTTTTTTTTGTTTGGTTTTTTTCTTTCTTTTTGTTTTTTTGGTTTTTTTTTTGTTTTGTTTTGTTTTTTGTTTTGTTTTGTTTTGCTGGTCACAATGTTTCTTCCAGCATTGTAGTGCTCTTTTCCCTGTCAGCTTTGAAAAGTGCAGGAAATAAATTGCCTCCATTCCATGCATTTTGCAAAGATATCATATCATAACACAATGGTGTTTTGGAAAGGACTGTGGTTCACTTTATGTAAAGCTTGATGTCATACAGTTGGAGTTTGTTCTCCTTTTTCTCCCTCCCTCCCATTTGCACTTGAGAAAACTCTCCCAGTTTAGGTCCCACACCCTGCAGCAGAAAGGTTCCCTGTATTGCTGGTCTGGTTCTTTCTGCATTGTATTACCACAAAGGTAATTCCGAGTCACCTACACTTCTGCTTTCACTCAGTATATTCATATTGAGGCAGCCACGTGGAGAATGAACTTGAGTAAGAAATGCAGTGGTGTTTATTATATCACAGACCAACGTAGCATTGCAAGGAATCATCTGTTTTGATCCCAGTCTTAAACCTTTCCCCAAAAGGTGATTTTGATGTGGAACAGGCTTGCAGGTAGTATTATAACTTTAATTTTAAAGCACGTTTTGCCAGTAAATAAATAAATAAATGAGTACATAAATACCAACTGGTTACTGGTTTTCTGCTTCCTTTCCCTGCTATTTTATGAAACCCTTGAGAAATTTTCTGCCACTCAGAAGTTTCCATTGTGCAGTCTATAACAATCCTCCAAAATCTGAGTGCTTCAAAGGGTTCCCACTCATTCCTAGGAAAGTACTATACTTCCACAAAATTTCCCTTGGTTCAAGGTCTACCTTTGCCAGGGTTTCCTAGCAGTATTTCAGGCTGATTCAGGTGAAGCCTTTTGCATGTTGATTCATTTTTACAATCAAGTGAATTTGGAAAAACTATGTTGGCATTTTTTGCTTATCTTTAATTTTCCTGCTTCTCCGAAAGAACAGTTAGTCCTTGCTGAAAAGGTTCTCAAAGAGCATTCATCTAACTTGTCATTTTTTATTCTTATGTATTACACTGCTCCTGGGAGTAATCCTCCAGTTGTAGCATGGTGCTATTTATCCCCCCCAGTGGCATCCCCAGCTGCTGCTTGCCTCTGGCAAAGAAGACAAATGGTTATTGTGTACTGGAGCCATGCCAGGTCTTCTGTGTCTCCACTTGGTCAGTATTGTTGTGTTTTATTTTGGAGCTAGCAGTGTTTGAATAACACTGGTTTATTTTGAGCCTTTCCTTCTCCATCTCCCCACAGTTCCCTCCTCCTCATTAATTTTTTGTTTAGACACCGGGCTTAGTAAAGGGAGACAGCCCAGCCTGATGAGCTCCTTCCTAACCTGAAAAAATACACTTTGAGCTTGAGGTCTTATAATAATGGTAAAGAAAATGTTTAGTTTTTCGTACAAATTATGCAGATGATTGTTGTCTTTTGTTAAATTGTCTGGCTCAAAAGAGAAGTGTAACCAATTTTGCGTAAATTGTTACACTCAAACATCACTGAGAAGAATGTGAATAAGCAACTCAGCCACATTTTATATATGCCTGTCAATATTTGTTTCAGAGTAAACACACCCTCATCAAAATCAAATTAATTATCTGTTTTTGTTGTCTACCCTTTAACCTATGTCTGCAGTGCTCATTTAGACTGATCCTCTGCTGAAGGCTGGTTATCCCACACACATACTTATATAACTCCCTTGAAAAGCCTGAAGGGCTTCATAAGATCATAGAATGGTTCGGGTTGGAAGGGACCTTGAAGATGATCTTGCTCCAACCCCCCTGCCATGGGCAGGGACAGCATCCACTAGACCAGGTTGCTCAAAGCTCCATCCAACTTGGCCTTGAACACCTCCAGGGATGGGACATCCATAACTTCACTGGGCAACCTCTTCAGTGCCTCAGCACCCTCACAGTGAAAAATTCCTTCCTAACATCTAATCTAAACCTTCTCTCTTTCAGTTTGAAGCCATTCCCTTTTGTCCTATCATTCCATGTCTGTATAAGAAGTCCCTCTCTATCTCCCTTGTAGCATCCCTTTATGTTCTGGAAGGCTACATGAGTAGCTCTCATTTAAGGTGAGCATGTTCCTGTGTTCTCTTGGGCCAGGCCTCATTTAGCAGTCTTACCCATAAGTAATGACATGTCCTAGCTAAGAGTGATTAGCAGACTGTCCACTAATTTTCTCAGGGAATTGAGTATATCTTGGTCATCTTCTTATCTGTACATTAGGGAAGTTGTTTCTGTGCCAGTGTTGAAAAGGGCATGTTCTGTTAGCATATTTTAAATAATTCTTGAAGGATGTGAAAAGCTTGGAACAGCTGAAATCAGTAAAGAAAACAAATGGAATAGACCGAAAAATGTAATGTCAAAACTCCAAGATCCACTGATAGTGAAATGACTTTCCTTCTTTTAAATTGCACGACTGAAAATGCCACATTACATTAGTATGTTAAATGTAGCTACAACTTTTCTTTTTCCGTGTCTTTATCTTAAAAGGATATCTGCTTATGTGTGTGTAGAGAAGGGAAAGGGATTTTAAAAAGGCCTTGGACATTCACCTGAACAACAGAAATGTCTGATCTGTGCCTGTCAGATGTTCTGAAATGTATTATTCACTTCTAATTTTAACCTTATCACATGATTTTAAATCTGAGTTTTGCAGTAGCTTGAGCTCAAATTTCAAAGGTACTTTGTAAACCAGTATCTTGGTTTACCCAGGTGGTGGGTTGGCCCCAGGAGGCAGCTAAGACCCCAGCCAGTCCTTGCTCAGCTGGGCTCAGATCTCCCGGGTGTGTCCCCTCCCAGCCTCTTGCCCACCTCTATCCACAGGCTGCAGGGGCAGCTTCAGAAGCAGAGGTGACCTGAGCAGTGTGCAAGCCCTGTTCAGCAATAACTGCAGCATTGGTTGTGTCATCAACGCTGGTTTTGTCACCAGTTGAAAACACAGGTTGCTGCTGAGAAGAAAATTAATTCTATCCCTGCCAAACCCAGCACAACCAGTGACTGTCATAGAGTCTTGTTCAGAGATCGGTTCTTGCTCTCTTGCAAAAGAAGGAATATTTGGTAGCTTTAGGAACTCTGACAAAGTTTTTCACAGGGAAGCAGCTCCAGAGCCTTTGGCTTGCCTTGGGAGCTGGTCAAAGCTTGCAGTATTGCCCTGAAGTTGGGAAGTAGTAATAGACTCTGCTCCTGGCTAGTTGCAAAAGTAGAATAAAGAAGCTATGCTAAACACAGCGCTTTATCAAGCTACAGGATCCTTGACTTCAGCTGATGTTGCAGAGACCTGAAAAGCTCAACAACTTGAGGTAGAGTAGAAGAACCTGGGTGTCAGTTCTGTTCTTGTAAGGCTCACAGCTGCTGTAGGTTCATAAGCATGTCTTTGATGTCCTGATCCACTTTTTAAAGACGGAATAAAATAAGCTAATGATAAAAATGCACGGTGGAGGAAATAACTTGAAGGGGCTGAAGTGACCTGGGTGGTGAACTTCCAGGTGAGAGTGCAACAGGCACTCCAATGCTACTAAAGCATATTAAGGTAATGATGGTAGTAAAGGGACAGAAACCAAGCCTTCTTAAGGTGAGCCTGATGCCTTGGAGGACAGTTTATTGTATTTTAGTTAAAACATTGGAGTTCCAGCTATAATCTTTGTATTTTTCTTCTGAAAAGCTGCTGTGAAGAATTAAAAATCCTTGAATGTCAGTTATGATGTGCATAACCCAGGGCCTACAACCAGGCCCAAACTGGTCCTGCAGCTGTGGGTCAGTAGGAAGCTGCACGAAGGACATCTCTGTTTTGCAATCTCTGTGTTTTTCTGAGGACTTGGCTTGGAGTTTAGCACTTCAGGGCATGCATGGAGATCTTGCAGTGCTTGCTGTTTGCCAACAGTTAAGCTTCCAGTGCAATGTAGTTCTGTATGCATAAGACACTGCATATGGCTGCAGTTGTGCAGGAGGCACCTGGAAGCTTTATCTCTGGTTTTACATAAAGATGTAAAAGCCTTTCCCCACCTCGCCTCCTCAACACCCTGCCTCTTGTTCCCATGCAAATAGGGAGAAGTAATGGTAAGGTGGCAAGAACAGCTTTCTGATTCATGCTCTCCAACATCCCCTGCTCCTGCTCAGACAAGTTGATTATTTCCTCCTGCCAGCAGATGTAGATAGGAACAATTGGAGCTGTGATAACTTTATCTTTAGTAGAGGCCAGCTGGGTCACACACCTTCTCTTTCCTGTCTGTAAACAGCAGCAAGGGATGGCCCTGTGGGCTGCTGGCAGGGACTGGTGGCCTGACTGAGCTGACAGGAACTGGCTGGAGAGGAGGGAGATGCCAGTTCAGCAGTCATCCTCAGCTGCCAGGGATGGAGGGAACTAAAGGAGGCTTGTAGAGAGATGCAAAGTGGAGAGGGAAGTCACAGTCAGAAACACTTTTTAATGTCCCTGGTAAGGTGAGAATAGGGAACTGGACAGCTCTGGATCACCTGCCTTCTGCTGGGAGTCCACTGCTGAAGGCATCTGTACTCACATTGCAACACAGCTTAAAGGAAGCAGCCTTTGAAAATTGCCTTACCAGCTCCTGCTGGGAAATAGTTTTTTCACTCTGCTGTGATGTGCAGGGTGAACTTAGTCTGCAGGAACTTTCTTTGCCAGTTGTCTGAGGTTTTTAAGTCAGCTTTTCAGTTCCAGTGGGTTGAGCAAGTACAATAAGTCAGGTGATGCAAAGAGGGAAATTTTGGTTCTGTTTTCAGCATGGTCCATTAAAAGCCTCATTAAATAGAAGTTTTCCCTGAAGTTATGTGAAGATGATTCTTAGGTGACTAATGCCATAAATTAAAATGGAAAGTTTGTTCACATCTTTTGTTTTCAGTAAGGAAAGGGGGTTTCATTTGGATAAACAGATTTATCCTGAAAGTTTCAAGTGTGCTTGTACACAAGAGGTTTAAAGATATTTTGCTTAGGCTAAGAGCAAAGAGTAAACACTCAGGAAGTGTGCGGAAGGGGTTTTGTCAGCAAGCAAGCCCTTTTTGCCAAATGGATGTGAAAACTTCTGGGTATAAAAGCCATGCCAGCCATGATATGTGATTTTAGTCTTTCCTGCTTAAAGAACTTGAAGCTGGTTACGGTGAAGTGCTTGGCTCCCAGGTGGAACAGGCAAAGGAGTGAGTTTGTGTTCATGTCATAGTTTTAAGGACTAATGTCAGAGAGTACTTCTGATTATCAAGTGATGTCACTGAAAAGCAATGTAGTGGTTTCAATCTCCCTTTTCACCCTGAAATGTAGGCTTTTGAATACTCCTGTGGTGACAAATGACTATAGGGAAATATGCAAATCTCTGCATGGGTTCTTGGTTTCTGAAGATGGTTCAGAGTGGCAATGTAGTGGTTTCTTCTCTGCCATGTCCTAAGTGAAAGTTGACTACTTAGAAGCAGAGGGGAGGAAGAATATGTGTATGAGTATCTTCTCCAACAAGAGCTTTTGGAAAGGTAGGAATATATATGTAAAAGAAAATATAAAATTGTGTTTACCATATATAAATGTGTATATTAGGCTTACCTCTTTTTTTGTGAAAAACACTCTCTGTAGTCAAGGCTCTCAGTTCAGCTGAGATGCCTCTGTGCATATCGTTCTGCCCTTAGAATTTCAGAGTGTCCTTGCTCAAAGCTGTGAAGCTGTGTTTAGGTGCAATGTCACACCCACACCCTTGCTTCTCTAAATCTAGATGTGGTCAAGCTGGTAGATAGAGTCAAATAGACCTTGGGGGGAAAGGCAGAAGATTGCTGAGCATTTGGCTGGTTTAGAAGTGACTTTATGTCTCTCCGGCAAAGCAGGAATTGGAAAAAGGGATATGAAGTCTAGCAGTGACAGAGCTGTGTATATGTTTATGACAAGCTCTTCTGCAGTGTAAGCAGCAGGATGCAAGAAAATCCTAAGGCACTGATTGGATTTTTTAAGTGGGCTGTGGAAGTTGGCTTTGTGGGTGAGTGAGAGGTAGGAGAGAATAAACTCAAGAATTCTGAAGATGAGCAGGGGAGGACTTCCCTCTGATCCAAAAGAAGGGTGATGTGGTGAGAAATACAAGGAATCTGGAAGGTCTGGATTGCAAGAAGAGAGTTTGAGAGAATTGATGATGACTTCTAAGTAGCATATGGTGGTCATATGAGTTCACAGAGACTGGTCTAAGAGGGGAGCTCAAAGAGGTAGCTGGGACAGGAGCAAAAGCAGAGGTTGAGGTAGCAGCCAGAGGTAGAAGAGCAAAACTAGAATTATGAACTTCAGGTCCAATTACAATGAAAAACACAGCTGAGGGGAGGAAGACCAGTGTCGAACTGAGGCTGCTGGGAATGTCTGCTGCAGCAGGGGTCTGGGGGCAGATGGG
Organism: Taeniopygia guttata; assembly: GCF_048771995.1. Classification (NCBI taxonomy): domain Eukaryota; kingdom Metazoa; phylum Chordata; class Aves; order Passeriformes; family Estrildidae; genus Taeniopygia; species Taeniopygia guttata. The sequence goes on along the minus strand of NC_133030.1, from coordinate 49,391,326 downwards.
AGCTGGGACCAGCCCTCTCTGGCAGTTGGCAGAATGGGTTTGGCCCAGGTGAAAGCAGGGGAGAAGTGATGCCATGGTGAAATTTGGAAAGAGTTTGGACCTACCCTCATGCAAAAGATTGAAGAAGGAAAGGGAACAAATGAAGCATCATCTGTGCTGATGCATGAGAAGCAGCAGAGGGCATCTTGACAGACAACAGAGTGAGAGTCAAGACAAGTGCCTTGAAGTCAGAGCTCAGGCAGAGAGTGTGTGCAAACATGGTTGAAAACTAGGTTATAGCATGAGACCTTCTAGGAGCATGTCTGGCACTCTCTGTTCTGTGGTTGTAAGCTACACAGAGACAGGCTTTTCACACTCCAGCTATGTCCTTGTATTTTAACTATTTTACTATCTTCCTATCTTTGCCTGTTAAAATGAGCATGAATAGTGAAGATGGGATTTGGTGCCTATGGAAGGCATACCAACATTTTCTTTGGATGTTTTACCCGTTGCTGTGACAGGAAGAAATGTCAAGCCTTCCTGTAAACAGAGTTGAGTGAGGAATAAAAAATGCAATTTTAGTTGTTCTTTTTCTAACTCATTTAATTACTCCAGCGTTCAATGTCTTCCCCAAACAGGAAGTCATTTCCCTGTTCAAACAGCAAAAGGAAAAGAAAATGAGTAGCAAGAGGTGGGTTGTGTCATTTTAAAGCCCCAACAGTCAGATGGTAGGCTTGTGAGACAAAATCTGAAACGGTTATTAACCAATCAAAATGAAGTTTTGACCTACTTCTGTGTCACTGATATCCCTGTTAATCAGCCCAGCCATCTCAGTGAGACAAGGTATCTGCAGGATCCTTGCAGAAGTCCAGCATGGCCTGCCTGCCTTGCCAAGGGCAGAGTTCCTTCTCCATCTGGTGAGGATGGCTTGTCAGTCAAGTGCATGAGGGAAGACACCAGAACTAGGGAGTGTGCCAGACCTGATTTACAGGTCAATGAAGTGCTGCTTTGTCTGCTTCTTCCTGAGGGATGTTTCTGATGGTCCTTTTTAAATCTTGCCTCTGTGCTGCTCAGTTAGTGCTCTGTTTATAAAGTGGAGTTCGAGTTTGAATACTCTGAAACCTGAGATTCTTTTATTTGATCTCCATGGATGTACCTCCTAGTTCTTTTGTTCCTCTGAGAACATTTAGGGAACTCCAGCAACAAATGTGTTCTGGGTAGCAGATTTCAGTTAGTGCTGTACACCCCAGAATGCCCATTTATAGCATCACATCAGTTACTATGCCAGTGCAGCAACAGTATTTATGATTAAGGTAGGCTATTTCTTGCCAGAAAGTGGTTAACACTCAAAGAATCTGCATTAGGCCAAATACTCCTATTCATAGTTTATAAGGATCCGTGGCCATGGAATGTGTGGAAGGGATTTTCTATGTTTTTGAGCCTGTAACTTAAAAAATTTAATTGAATTCTTAAGACTTTTTGTCATTTTGTTTTTCTGCTTCTAGTCATGGATGCCTGAACTGGGTGAAGCTATTCAATAGGACTCTTAGTAGTGCATTTTTCAGTAGTTTAACTCTTAAAAACCTCAGGTAAAATACCCTAGTCCTGGAGAAACTGAGTCTATTTTTGTTATGTCATCATCATTTTCATTTTGTATTTACTCAGTGTTGTTCTATTTCTGATTCTCCCTTCTGCATGATACTGCTAAGTGGTGGAGCCAGTTACACTGTGTAGATATTGAGGTCTATCAGTAATCTACTTACTGTGCTAAGACTGCTAATGAAGATATTAAATAAAATAATCAGAAAACCAGTGCCCGAGGAATGCCACTAGCACAGCCTCTCTGTTTTACCACTGCTGCTTTCAGTGTGCAAACCATTGTCAGCTTCTCTTTTATGTAACCCTTCATTCACCTTCCTGTGCTTCTACAGGTCCTTATCTTTTTCTAATTCCACCTGCCTGTGTCTCAGCCACCTTCTGACTTCATTTTCTGCCCCTTTCTCAGGTACCTTCTGGTAGTGCAGCGCCAGTGAGGGATGATTGTAATCTCCACTCATGTCCTTCTTCCTCCATTTGAGAAATGAGGAGCTGTTTCACCTTTGCAGCTATGTTCATTTCAGACCATTTCAAATGCCTTTAAATTCACCCTTGGAAGGATGGTTTCATCGTGTTGTCTCACTGGGAGCAGTGGTTTCAAGCTGAAGTAATGCTTTGTAATTGAAAGGCAACTTCATTCTTCCATAAATAATACTTGCTGGAATAGAATGGATAAGGAATGCCACAGTCTCTTCAATCTCTTGTGATTTCTGCTCATGCAGTATGGGGATATGATATAGGTCAGCCTAAGCATGGTCTTCTCTATGTTTAAGAGCAACCTTATTTGTTTTTATTTTCCCTTTAGGCTAAGTCTTCTAAAGCTTTTGAGCTTTTGTGTTTCTTCCCTGTCTTATTCTAGTGTAGTTCTCCCTCCTCTCCCTCCTCTATCATTTGCAGTTGCACAAGCATTGCTAGCTATCCAGTGGTCATGGGCAGCACCGTAAAAATGTGTTTGGATGAACGAGGCTTTTTTTAAAGAGAAGTATGTTTCAATTTTGGTTTGCTTTTGAGAAGGGATCCCGATTAGTTTAGGCAGGGGGTGAATAAAGATCATAAAAACATTCTACTCGGACAGCTATTGCTCCCTCCACATTCATTTAAATTTCCTAGTGTACAATAAAGAGCACATAAATTCAGCAAAGTGATGAGCAGACTGGCTTAAATGTACTTCGGGTGCTACCTACATTTGCTTATAGCTTGGTGTCATCCAAAGTCTCTTGAGAAAGGGAAATGCACCTAGAAATACAGCTCTCTGGGGGCTAGTAGCTAACAGAAATGAAGAGGGTTCTGGCAGCCTGGCTGTGCCAGATGGGAAGCTTTGTTGAAGGGAGAATTACAGCAGAGACATTGGCAATTTCATGGGAAGTACAGCTGCACACACAGGAGCTCTGACTGCTCTTGATGTTTGACAGGTGCTGCTGAAGAATTATCCAAATGCTGAGCCTGATCTGTGGGGTGTAAGTCCAGAGCTGAGCTTTGTCAGCCCTTAGGATAAAGGGTAGTAGCCAGGCTTTTTCTGGGGGGTGTTTCTTATGTATCAGCTTTTCTACTTATCTAATCCTGTGATCAAAAGGAAGGAAGTTAGACAGTCCATGTTTGTTTGACTTCAAGAGAAACTTTCAGAATATGCTTCCTTTATCTTAACATTCTCTGTATCCAGTAGTTATTAAAAAAAACCAAAAAAAACAACAAAAAAAACCCCCTTTTGTAGTACTGTAAGGTCTTGATGTTTTGATTCCATGTACAGTGGCATAATTAAGGTTGAAAACATTAGAGAAGTAAAGGTTGACCATTCTTGTGCCCCTTGCTCTGCTTACCTGGGCTGTATGGGCTGTAGTGCTATACTGTTTCTGTATTCTAGATTAGCTGGAGTGATCTCCATGGATGGTGTCTCCATTCCACTCCTCTTCTGCTGTCTGCTCTCTTGTAGAGTTGATTGAGCTGTCAGTTCAATAACTTTGCTACAACTGACCCAGCTCGCTCAAAAGAACATTACAATTCTGCCATGTAAAGTAAAAAGAGGAAGGGTTTCTGGGTCTGATTTTCCCATTCCAGAAGCAAGCCAGAGATTTTGTGAACCATGTAGTAATTTTCCCATACCTTCCGGTACTGTGATTTCCTCTATAGCACTTTAATCTGGTGCACTGAGCATTGCCTTTTTGACAGTTCCAGGAAGTGAAGCAAGGCAGGTTATGCTCATTCTCCTGTGTTCTTGTTTTTCTATAATTTGCTTTCATTCTTTGAGGCACTAATCCTCCCATGTCACACATTTTCTGTTAAACTTTTCTCCTCTGCTAATCTGTGGATTTGTTCTGCTGCCCTTCTTAATCCACAGGAGCCTTGGTGACCTCAGGAGACACCCTTGGCAAGAGGCTTTTCTGGATTTGGGTAACATTGATTATTTCTTCTGCATTGCTGAAAATCAGCAATTGTCTTTCAAACCATCCTTGAGTAAGAATGAGCTGCTTAACCACTTGCCTACAAAAACCTTCTCACTGCAGTCCAATCCTAGTGGGACTTGAGCTCTCAGTTTAATATAATGCTCAGAAACAGCCTTTCCCACATATTGGCAAGTTCTGGAAAGAACTTTCTGCAACTGCCAAGGTATGGTACAGGATATAAACCAAGTTGTTAAACTTTAATTGCTAGAATTTATGTGTGTGTGTGTTGGGCTCTAAGTCTAAAACAAAGTTCTAGTTACAATGTTCCATTCCTGGGTAAAGTAGAAAGGCTGAAAATGGTTTCTGTGAAGAGCTTTAGCCATAGCCCAAACATGGGATTTCTTGTGATTTTAAAGAGAAGGGGCAAAACTTAGTGCTAACAGGAGGATGATGCTGAGTGGAAATGTACCACTGACCCTATATAGCAGGGTCAGAGGAGTAAGGAGGGAAATCAGGGGAGCAGAGGTTTGAATAACTGGGGTGCAGTAACCTATCCCAGTGTTACTGCACAGGCAAGAGCAGTGCTGGCTCACTCTTTGCTTTTGTGGGAGGGGGCAGAGGAGGCTGTGGGGAGGTAATGCTCACCAAGGTCCTGGGGGATTGCATTACTTGGGGACCAGCCTTGAATGGACAATAACTAGTCAGTTTGCTTAGTAGATGGGGAAGTGATCCATAAATGGATCTGTGTGTTAGTTTCTGTAATGTAAAAACCCCCATGAGCTTCCTTTATCTTCATGTTCTCCAGAATACAGCTAGAAGTGAGAACTTCCCAGGTGTTTCAGACATCATACCAAGCTTCCAGGGGAGCAGCTGTGTGCACCTCCTGAAAATGTGCAGCTCTCACATACTCTCTGGCAACTTGTGCCCAGCAGAATGCAAAGTAAACACAAGAATGCAAGAAAAAACAAATAAACCATCTGTTAAACCCAGAATCTTCTCTTGTGCTAAAAGTTTCAGTACTTGGGAAGATGGAAACCCAGCTTCACAGGCTATGTTATGCTGCTCCTCAGCTTTAGGCATGTCTTGATGCCTGGGATGTCACTGAGATTTGCCTGAGAGTCTGCATGATGTATCACAGTGTGGGACATGCATTCCTTCTCCTTTGGTGGTTCTGTTAACTAAGGTGGGCAGAACAACAGCAGATAACCTCTGGTGTCCTGCAGTGGTAGAGGGGTAAGCACTTGGGTCAGTCTTCAGATTTCAAAACGACCAGGAGGAAGGTGTAGGGTATTTTCAAGGTTTCCTTCCTGCCTGGGGAAGAGTTCCCGTGTGCAGTGGCGGTGTTAGCGGTGCTGCTGCGGTGCCCTCTCTGTTGTCAGGGGGAGGTCTGCTCACCACAGCGGATTTCCTTTCTCAGATTGCTGCTGCTGCAACAGGATGTGCAGGTTAATGCAGTGCTGGGCAAGGCGGGTGTGGAGAGCCAAACCAGCACCTCTTGGTGTGCTTTCTGTTCTTTCTTTACCGCCTTTGATGGTCAGGTCCCGTGTGCGCTTTGCAATGGGACAGAGCTGGTGTTTGGCGCCTGGGGGAGTTCATGTATCCTTTGGCCTCATTAGCAGCAGCAAGTGCTGAGTGCTTTTGCACTATCTGGATGTGATGAAAGCCCAGATAACTTTTTTCCTCAGAGGGGGATGAGGAGAAAAATCTCCTAAATATACAAATACTTACTTAGGTACAATACATGGGTATTTTAGGAACTACAGGAGCCTGTATACCACTGAAAATGCCAGGTAGCATAATGTCTTTCCTTGTGAGGAAATGTTTAGTGATATATATACTTTTTTACCTTCCATGCTTTGGCAGGGAGTCATTTGTGTCAGTTTTGTGCTGCACAGACCTGACAGCTGCTTTTTTGAGTGTGTAGTCCCTGAAGGTGCAGGACAGGAGTGGACTGATTCTGAAGGATTTAATTCGTGAAAGAAGCATGTGCTGGTCTTACTTATTCTTATGGATTTCCCCTGGTTTGTCCCAAGAACAGTCAGCCTTCTGTGCCATTCTGTTCTGTTGCTGTGCACAAGTAGGTATTGCAAATATGGCTGGACATGCACAACTGTTTTCCTGATTTCTTTAAGGAAATTTTCCTACTTTCTTTCAAAAGCAAGCACATTCTCACCTGTAATTAGAATAAGCATTTCTATTTTTGTTTACTTTTTACAGTAGGGTGAAACAGTGAACTTGACAGTATTGTTTTTTGCTGCTTCAATTCCCTCTCTAAAGCACTTAAGATATTTTTAGATGTTTTCTTTGAGCTTTTTGGGAGAGAACAGTGTCCACCAATAGATCAGCTGTCAGGGTTCAGCTTTGTGAAGACTTGGCTTTGTCATCTGGAGAGTGTGACTTTTTTCATTATGACTTGCTCAGTATTGATGCACAGCACAGGTGAACACTGGGGTTGGGAGAAGAATTTGAAAAGCTTTATTTTACAAGCCTTTTGATAGAAATGTATCTGAAGAAAATACAGGGTAGAAAATAGCCCCAAGAGTGGAAGATGAAGGCTAAAATTCTGAAGGTTTTCATGCAGTGGAGTTTAAGAAGCTTAATTAAGATTGAAATAAACACCACATGTCTTGGGACCAATACAGTCTTAGCTGAATATTTGAATAGCAGAATACAATAGATTTGTGTAGAAAATTCTGTATATTCAGGAAGTAGTCAGTCTCAGGAAGTAAGGAGCAAAGACGTCAGATCAGGCTGAAGTTGTATCTCTAGTTCACAGGGAGAAGAGTGGTTAGATTACCACTGTGATTGGTGAAATGTAGCAGAGTATTGACAGGTCCCTACCAGAAAGCTGAATGGATTATTTCCCTTCTGTGGCATTTTATTAAGTTTTCTAGCACTTGAGTTATTGGCTGATGATTTGGTGCTACCTGCCTATTGAGAAGGCTTACATTTCTGATTTACCTTCTGCCTTCATTTACCTCCTTTGGCTGAAAGTTTCATGAACATTTTCTACCTGCAGCATGACAGGCTGCTGTGAAGGGATGTGCACTCCTGTTCTAAGGATGCACGTCCTAGAACACTCCTGTCCTAGCAGCACATCAAATGAAAACATAGCAGGAACTGAGTGCAGCATCCTGGTGAGTGGAGTTTGTTAGTGGGTTGGAGAACAGGAGCAAAATGTTTGAAGATTAGCTGTATGGGTCCTTATTTTTAATGAAAATATAATAAGAGAAAAGTGAAGATAAATAGAAATGTAGACTCCACAATCCTCAGGGATATAGCAGTGGACATTACTCTCTGCTTCAGATAAAAGAACAGGTTGGTATTAAAACTTCATTTCATGTGAATGCTAATCCAAAAACTATTTTGGAATAAGAGCTTTAAAAAAAAAAATCAAAGTCAGAAATACTAATCAGGCAGATTCTGAAATACAGCTGATTATACCATGGACTGGAAACACTGAATAAAACAAAAAATACACAACTATTTTTAATCTGTATTATAAATTATATTTCTTTTTCTTAAATCCAGCATTTGTAGTTGTTTAGCTTGGTTTTTTTTTCCCCGAGTGAACAAATCCAGATTTTCTCCACTTGGACATAGTTTTATTTTTAAACACAGCTTCCATAAATGCATTTGTGTGGGATTGCAGTTGGGACCAGTGGAGAGCCATGGCACTCTGCCAGGCAGTCGCCCTGTCCCTGCAATACAGATGGATTGCCAGGGTTCTGGAGAAAAACAACCCCAAAACTTTAAACAAATTATGCTTAATGGAAATAAACATTTTTTGCCCTTCTCTATAATGATTTGGATAATGTGCTGGCTTTGTGTTTCTGGAGGACAGAGGAAGAGGGAAGGGGAGAGGAGGGCAGAGACAGAGCTCTGTGTGCCTGTAACTTGCTCTCCAGTGGATTCTCAGGGAAGGCTGTGGGAGAGGCTGTCATCTCTAAGCTTGGAGTGTTTTGTAACTTTCAGCCCATCCTTCTATTAAAAGGTGGGCAGGCTGGCTGCTGCCAGCTATGATAAGAGCATTTATCTACTGGTTGGTTTCTTCCATATATGGATTTGAAAGACCAGGAAAGGCATACAGAACCATATAATCATTTAGGTTGGAAAAGACCCTTAAAATCAAGTCCAGTTATTAACCCACCACTGCCAAGTCCACCAATTAACCAGATCCCCAAGTGCCACATTTACACATCTTTTAAACACCTCCAGGGATGGTGATTCCACCACTTGCCGGGGCAACTTGTTCCAATGATCTACTTCTTTCAGTGAAGCAATTTTTCTAAATATCCAATCTAAATATTCCCTGGTGCAATTTTAGGACATTTCCCCATGTCTTCTTACTTGTTACCTGAGAGAAGAGACCAGCTCCCACCTGGTTACAGCTTCTTTTCAGGTGGTGTAGAGAGGGATATGGTCCCTCCTTAGCCTGCTTTTCTCCAGGCTGAAAACCCCCTCAGCCACTCCTCATCAGAACCATGTTCTGGACCCTTCCCCAGATCTATTGCCCTTCTCTGGAAATGTTCCAACACCTCAATGACTTTGTCATGGAGGGCCCAGAACTGAACACAGGATTCGAGGTGTGGCCTCACCAGTGCTGAGTACAGGGGGACAATCCCTGCCCAGGTCCTGCTGGCCACACTATTGCTGACACAGGCCAGGTTGCCATTGGCCTTCTTGGGCATGGCTGGCTCATGTTCAGCTGCTGTCAGATGGCACCCCCAGGTCCTTTTCCACCAGGCAGCTTCCCAGCCACTCTGCCCCCAGCCTGTCATGTTGTGTGGGGTTGTTGTGAGTGACCCAGGTGCAGCACCTGACACCTGACCTTTGTTGGCCTCATGCAGTTGGTCTTGGCCCATGGATCCAGCCTGGCCAGATGCCCCTGCAGAGCCTTCCTGCCCTTCGGGAGATCAACACTCTGCCCAACTTGGTTTGAATTGCAAACTGACTGAGGGTTCATTCGATGCCCTTGTCCAGATCATTGATAATGACATAGAACAGCACTGGCATCAGTACTGAGCCCTGGTGAACACCAGGTGTGACCAGTTGCCGCTAGATTTAACTCCATTCACCACCAGTCGCAGGGTCTGGCCATCCAGACAGTTTTTCATCCAGAGACAGTGCACCTGTCCATGTCAAATATATGCTTTGTATATTTATTGTGTACAGTGTTGGTACTCTTTTCCATGTCGTGCACATGAGTTTTGCTGGGTTTTGGTGATAAATGGCAATGCCATGAAACCAATACTTAGTTGAGATTGGATTTTTAACATAAAGAAGGGCAAACAGAGTAGGCTGCGGGCTAAAGCCTACCTCAGAGATGAAAAGGCATCATAGATATATCTCTAGTTTTTCAAGCTGGTGCTGATAAATCTTTTCTCTCACTTCTGTTGCTATGGTGTAGGTTCTTTGCAATAACAAACCTTTGGGTGACCATGTCAAATGCAGAGATCATTTGGAGAGAGAGATGCTGAAAGGGAAGGGAAATAGGAGGGCTCAAATTCCAGCTGAAGACAAACAGTGAATCAGTGTTTGTCTCAGCAGAGGGCCGTCAGAAATTTTGCACTTTTCTTTCACTGGCTTCTTTTTGGGTCTAATACTCCACTTTGAAAAGGCTTCTTTTTACCTTCTCAAATCTTTTTCTTCCTCTACTTTTACTTTTTTTTTCTTAGTGCATAAAAGGAAGGTGGATCTCTTCCAAATTCCACACAGCCCAGGAATATTTGCTTTCTACAGCATGGCTCTAAACACAGAGAACTTATTCTTGCAAATGGTTTGATCCTCCAATCCACAAAATACTGGATCAAATTTTGAAGGTTTTTGTGGTTGAAATGTACCTGTTGTCCTTTTTTAGGCAACAGAAGTGGTCACTAGACTTCCTTCCAGAGAAGCTGCTTTATCATGCTGTCATTTCTCACATTGCTTTACTGGTGAGGAGGAAGCAAAATAGTGTTAGGGGGGAGCCTTTACAAAATGCTTTCCAGTGTGCAAAGTATGTGCATTTGGTTTTGCTCTCAAAATATACCTGTTGTGTTTAGCTGGCACAACTGTTGTGAAGAAGTTATCTTGCCCAGATGTCTTATGCTGTGGAAAACACTGTGCTGGAAATGCCTGGATTTGCCTCGAAGGCTTATTTCTATTCCTGGGTCAAGGCTGAAAGGGAGGACTGTTTTCTTGTTTTTGAATGTTTCTGTGCAGATTGAGCTGAAAGTTCAGGAAGAATGTAGAGGGGTAACCAATCTCAAGTGCTTACTTGCTCTTACTGCTTTTCAAACTGCAAGTCCTGAAAATGGATTAATTCAGAATTTTGTACCTTGGCAACTGTGAACTTTCTGACCTAGTTAAATAGACCCTTTGTTTTGCTGTTTCCTTCCAGATGTGATAGGCAGATGGAAAAAAATCAGAAGCAGCAGTATAGTAATCTGAGATTTCTTTTAAGGATATCAACTGATTTTTCTGGAACTTGGTTGAAGAAGTTAATTATCTCTTTCCGTGCTTTTTAGCCAAGGTGCAATTCACTTCATTTTGCCTTCGTTTTGCAGACACTTAGGCTGTCCCCTAATCTCTGTGCTGCACTACTTGTGAGAGTGAAAATATGTCAGGACAGCCAGACCTTCTGTGGACTGCCTCACCTGGCCACAGCTTAGCCAGCCATCCCCGAGCATCCACACCAAGTCTGTCCTCTTGGCTTGTAGGGAGTGGCTGCCCACCTGTGAGCAGTGCCTCTGTTTGTGTCCTTGGAAGAGACACACACACAGTGTTTTCCAGTTGTATTGGAATCTGCTTAAGGATTCAAAGGGCCCCAACCCATAACTGTTAGTAGGGTAACATATAACATATATGTTACATATAACATAACATAACATATAGCAATGGGCAAGCAAGGGTGGTCTCTGAGGGAGGAATTGGCAATCTTTCAATTTGCTTTTGTGCCATAGGTACATTCAGTTATTCTGCTCAGGGAAGCCTGGCCCAGATAAGAGTGCCTACACAAGAAAAGTAATTCAGCTCTGTGGATCAGATGGATTAGCAACTAGCAAATTAATATAAGGCTGATAGATCTCTGCTGGTTTAGTTTTATTAGTCTGATCCTGTCTTATATCTTTACCTTCTTTAAGGCACTCACTCCTTAATTGAAAGCAGGGCCATTTCTGTAGGGTGGGAAATTTTAGTAGAACAAAACTCAAGCTAAGGAGGCAGAAAATAGCATGAACAGCAGTCCAGTACTCCTCTCCCTCCTGTGCCTCTGACACCCTTCTTCACTAGAGTTGAACAAAAAAGAAAGTAGCAATAGAAAGGATCATGCAGGTAAAATCAGATGCTAATTTTAGTGAACACACACCCATCTTTCCTCTCAAAGATGTTCCTGGTTTGGCATTAACAAGGTTAAGTTGTCATTGATGCAGTAGGTCTCACAGCTGGGTGAATTGAATCTTACAGCTTTTGTGCTGTGAGCAGCCTGGTGTGTTGGCTAGAACATGAGCCAGCTCTGGCACTTACACTGGACTAAGGTTAAATCTGGTAAGAAGCTTCATGGGATCATCAAGTTCCATGAGCATCTTAGGGGTCTGCAATACATCATCTTCATCAAAGCACACTTGGCATTAAATTTAGGCTAAGTTGCTTAGGGCTTTGCCCAGTCAGGTATTGAAAATCTGGATGAATGGAGATTCTACCACCTCTGTGGCACTTCTGTAAACAGACTGCCCTTGTGGTAGTTTTTTTTTTTTTTTTTTTTTTTTTGCCTGATTTAGTTAGAATCTCCATACTTTTGATTTATATCCTGATAAATCTAAGTCCTCACAGTAATACTGGCCAGCTGTCTTAAGATCCTTGCATGTATCTCATACAGGTCCAGTAAGCTTCTTTGCATTGGTATTTTATCAAGAGAGAATTCCTCAATCCTGTTGCAGTGCAGGTGGTTCCTCTGCTCTTGAACCCTGTTTTGGTACTGGGACTAAGCCCTCTAACACCTTGACACTGTTTTCATGCCTTCCTGTGCTGTCTGGAGCAGGCTTTCTGCACATCTCACCCCAAATCTTTGTCTCCTACCTGGCTAACTGCCAAAGTCTGCTGTTGGAAGCTGCGCCCCTCCTTGCCAGCTAAATAGCTGTCTCAGTAGCAGATGAGTTTCCACAGATCCTGAGTCACTTGCTTTTATGTTACCTTTATTCTGTCCTGAGTGCTGTTTTGTGCAATCCAGTGGGCGAAGAGCACAGCAGACCTTCATTTTATTAGTGGCATTAATCCTGTTAGCTGATTCCTTTTCCATGTATGTGAATTTACCAGGAAGCTGTGTGAACATACCAGGAAACTGAGCTGAAGAACCAGATGCTGGTTTAGGGTGGAGAAGCACAGGGAAATGTTTGGATGGAGGGTACTTGCTGGTGGTGACTTTGCTGTTTTTCGTGGAATTAGAGCTATACTGCTGAGAAATAAGTGTCTGAGTAAAGCTTTCTAACATTCAGTGATGTGTAAATTCTGAGGGATTTGGGTAACATACAAAACAAAGGCACTGTGTAAAGTAAATGTCATTTGTGTGGCAGCAGAACCTCGGATGGTAGCAGGGACAAGAGCTTGGATCCCCTATATGTTAATAAAATGTTTCTCTCTGGTTTCTTCAGCTTGACCTCACCAAACCCATTGAAGATCAGGGCCCTTTGGATGTGATCATACATAAACTGACAGATGTAATCCTTGAAGCAGACCAGAATGACAGCCAATCACTGGAGTTGGTTCACAGGTTCCAGGTAAGTAGTTCTTTCTGCATTTCAAGCAGGGGGATGATTTTGGTGCAGCAAATTCAGTCTGATTACTATGCAGTTTGTAGGGATTTGATGAAAAGAGCTGTCTGGCATACTGCTGACTTGCTGCTAATAGCCCAGCAAAAGTGGTTTTGTCAGTTAAAAATGGACTTGCACCTTGGGAAGGTTTTGTTTTGTATCAGTATGGTTAGTTAGAACTGGTTTCCCACCAAATGTTCTTGTGTCATTTCAAGAGTATTAGTGGTGCTCACAAAGAGGAATGGTTGTTTGCAGATCACTTTACGTGATTCCCTCCATGACAGAAGCCACTGAATTAGTTTGGCCCAGCTCTGTCTAGTCTTCCCAGTTCCCGGAATGCTAATTTCTGCAACGTCAAGATTACTGTGAGTGACTCTGTCCTCTAGTCACTAGCTGAAAATCCTGTTATATTACTTTTTTCCCTTCAAGTTTACTTTGAAGGTCAGAAATATGCAGGATGTAGTGGTACAGAGAACTGTTTTCCCCAAGAAGTGTCTTCAAAGATTCTCTCTAACTTACGAACTTTTTTTTTCGGAAGATAGAGGGTAGGGTCCCTGTAAGGACCCTACCCTCTGAATTATATCCTTCCTTAAGCTTTTGTTTCTGCAGGAGACTGAGTTGTGCCGCATCACTGGCATGCAGGAAGCTCCCACAGTAGTAAAACATAACCAGTACCCAGTGGTGCAGAGCACAGGCCTTTCTGTGTTTAATGACATGCCAAAATGTGTTTTCAGAGTATACTCTCATGTAGTTTCATCTCCAGGGCAGAAACTATCTGCAAATTCCTGCCTGTCTCTGCTCTAATGATATTGAAAATCATTAGCAATTAAGAGAAGCATATTCCATAAAAAAAATAAATAGTAAGAAAACTTTAGTATAAAGTGTGTGGTATAGGGTTGTTGTTTTGGTTTCTTAAAAATTAATGGGCAACCTAGAGAATGAACAATGTCCCTGTGCAAGAAAGCTGTTTGTAGAGTGAGGTGTTATATAAGCACTGTGGTATTTCTGGCACTTACACCCAAGTGGAATTAGTGTCGTTCCCTTATTGTTGATTAAGTTGACTGAAAAAGTCCTGATGATCTTAACCAGACCAAACAGTGCAAAATTCATTATGCTTTTTTTCCTGCTATTGAATATAAATGTGACGGCAAGATGATACCTGGCAGCAGTCTTACTGTTGGCTCCATAAAGCAGTCTTCCAGGAAGCGGACAGCAAGGGATCCTTGACCACAGGGGGAGGAATGATCTGCCAGACTACATTTATGACCTTTTTGAGAATGAATTATTTTTCAGATCTATGTTATAGAGGCCTTGACCATCTAATCTGCAAAGAGCTAAAGAGGAAACTGTCTTCATGTTTACATGACTCCATGTCCCTGCTCTCTGGAGTCTGTGATGAGCTCTTGTAGGGTCTGGCAGAGAGTGCTAATACAACAGGAAGCCTCTTGGCATGCCATTTTCTGACTGTTTTCAATTGCCTTGGAAAAAAAAAATACAGAAGAATGAAAATGATGTGGAGGAGTTGCCTGTTGACAGTGGCATTTTTAGCTCCAGAAGACCATTAGGGCTGAGGTTTCTGGGGTCTTTGTGCTAGTTGGATGTGGTATGGACTGCAGTTTCTCAGGAGAATATTGGTGGGTGCAACTGTTCTCCACTGCGCTGAAAACCAGTGATGAGTGCCTGGTGATCTCATCCAAAGCCAAAACAAAGATTGCAGGCAGCACCTAGTGTAGTATGTGAGATTAAAAGTGGAGAAATACTATTACTTGCTTTTTCAGCCACTTAAATCCTTATTTTGGGGGATGATGATTATTTGTAGAGATGACAGTCAGTCTCCCTCCCTGCCCACTGTAACACAGGGCTAAGCTGACTGAACACAGGTATTTAGTTAACTGAAAATTGATTATAGTACTCGGTGGTTCCTTCTTGACCAGAGGTACATGGAGGGAAGTCAGGTGAAGAGGCAGAGTCCCCAGGGTGCCTTTCACTTGCTGGTGCTACAGTTCCTGCCTTCTTGGTATGGAAGAAAACCAATTACCTCAGTTCCTGCCTTCTAGACAATGTATATGGCTTTGAAAACTGAGTATGTTTTGGCTATGTAAGACTTTGGGGAATCTTTGTTATGCTCTCATAAGAGCAAAATGCTCTCTGAGCAGCTCCCTGTCATAGCCATACAGGGCCTTGAGTAGCTTCATTCATTACAACTTCATATTGCATTCAAAATGATGGCTCGAGTCATGGAAAATCAATAGGGTTATTAATTTGTCTTTCAAAGTTTTTTCTGAGCAGATTCTCTTTGCATTAGCCTACTTAAAAAGACAGATCAGACACAGTTTTTATGTCTAGTCTTTTGCTATCAGGTTGATGAAAATTTAAAATGTTTCCTCCCCTCCTGCCCTTCAACTCTTCACTCTCCCACTCTGGAGTTGTGGAAGGACTCTTCTAATCTTGATTGAGAAGCTTTTTTAGAAGGGTTTGGGACTAAGAGAAAGGAAAATGAGGGAGATAGTTTGGAAGGGAAGGAGGTAGGAGACTTCTCAGCTGAGAAGAGGCAAGCAAAAGACCAAAGGAAACTATTATGTCATAGTAATTATTTTCTAATTGGAGGGACAGGTTAATACAAATTTGAAATAGTCTATTTACACCTGAATTCACAGGCCAATACCTATGTTTTATACATTTGAAAAATAATGATGTCTTAAATTATTAGAAGAGCTTCATAACTAAAAATTTGTCATTTAAGTGCTAGGGGATAGGATAGCTTCCTGTGGATATGATTTGCAAGATGAAGGAGCAAAGGACATCTACACAGGGCAGTTGAATACTCAGAAAGTTTCTTTGAGATATACAGAGAATAGAAATGTAACAGAGAAGATGAGTTCCCCCTTCCCCTTGCTACACCCCTCATTCCTCCTAACCACTGCAGAAATCTCATTCAGATTTACAGACAAACAATTTTGAGATGAGTGTTTACTGAAGACCCAATATGCCTTCACCTTTCCTTTTGGAAGGAGGTGTCCATGAAAAGGGACCATCATAGCCTAAAACAACAAAAAGGAGCTTTTAAATCTAAATCTAATGCAAACACTTCAGACAAGCTTGTGTTTACATCTCTTTCTCCCTTGGAAAATGTTGACATGTTTTTACAAGCAGTCATTGTCATGTTTCTGTATGTGGGAAAACACAAATCCAAATGGCATTATTGTTTCTTTTGCTTCCTTGTTTTCTTTTGAAATATTTTTTATGGAACTTTGTTTAATATTAAACAAGACATTATATAAGTTTTATTACTTATAGAGTGATTATCTTATCTGATGGCCTATTATTTGCAGTAGATACTGTATCAACTTTCTGTTAAAATATAAAAAATAAATCATTAGCTACCTTTTTGGGTAAAATGGCAAGCAACTCTATTCTCATCTATATACAGGCTTCTCAAGGAAAGTATTTTTTTTTTAATTGCTGGGTAATATCCAGAGGTATTTAATAGGGAACATGAAATTTTTGGTCTCTTCCTGATTTCAAGTTTCATCATTGGCCTTCTGGCAGTAATGGGGCTAGTACAAAACATGACTTAACACCAGGCCTGGAATACAAACAACGGAGGATGTGCTAATATTCCTTCTTTGTTCTTGTTTGCTTTTATTATGTCAAAGATTAGGAAGAGGAAAATATGGATGTTGTCTGGGTCAAGATGAACTGCAGCCCAAGGACAGAGCATGTTCAATCTATTGTTGGAAAGTCTAAATATCTTCTATGTTGTTGTCTGTGTGCTTGGAATCTGCTGTTGGATATCAGTCTTCAGTAAATCCACCAAAGCAGAGAGCAGAGTTGTTTTGCAGGAAGGATGAGAAAAGACTTGAAACTTCAAAGTTGAAAGGTAGCAATGTACTGAAGAGAGTATTGCTGTACTCTCTTGGCTTCAGTGTTTCTCTTTTCCTTCTTCAACTGCTTCATTTCAAGTTCATGTCTATAGTAGCTCATCTGCTTTCACAATAATTAGGCAGAAACCCTACATGTTTATGCAGATCTGTATTTCTGGTAGTGGAACCACTCTATGTTGTGGGAAGAGTGCTGTTACTTGGGCTACATCAAGAGTTCTCCAGTCTCTTAAGTGATCTTCACAGGTCACTTAGTGGTGCTACAGTTCTGCCTTCTTGGTAAGAAAGAAAACCAAAGTTCCTGCCTTCTAGACAAAGTATATGACTTTGAAAACTGAGTATGTTTGTAGTACATGCTGTCTGAGTGTGCAGCAGCTGCTAATAAAGAATCAAAGTTTATGAAAGGTTTCACATCAGCTACCATAATTGTTCCTGTTAAATGAACAAAATTGACTTTTCTTCTTGTAATTTCCTGTTGTAGACAATTGGTAAGAGGTTCAGATCTTTTAGTTACTTCTTTAAAGTAGTTTTCTGTGCACGGGTATTGAAACTTTCTTTTGCATGTGTTGGTGATGTACTGGTGAGTGGAGCGGGAGACTGGGAAAGTGCTGGCAGCCTAAAGGCCTAAGGGGAATCTGGAAGCCCCTACACAGTTTCAGCAATTAGTCTCTAGCTGTGTTCAAACAGAAAGGATACATACAAATACACTGATCTTGTTCTGCACCGAGAGTCTCTTTGAAAAGAGGCTGTTTCTGGATTCAATTAAAAGGAGAGACGTCTGGTCTGTCCCTAGATGAGCTCTAGGAGGCACTTCCAGTTTGAGGTCTTCCCTTAGACGACACAGATCTTCACTGCTCTGGGTTTTGCCATTCCTATGCTTTCTAGCTGTCCAAGTTCCTAGGTCTGGAAATGGGTAAGAGTTGGAGAATAGTACCTGACATAGATTTAAAGCTGAGAAATTTCCTTGTTTTTTAAAGAAAGCTGTTCTGCTCAAAGCTCAGAAGCCTTTGTTGTGTGTTTGAAGGTGTCTTGTGTTCAGTGCAGTTCTTCTTGACATTAGAGTAAGTTGTTAAAGTTTTCCAGACTCTAACTGGCTTTTGGAAAACAGTTCCCACTTCCCTCATCTTCATCAGCTATTTCAAGTTTGCCTTACAGAGCTTTTTGGAGGTTCCTTAAGGCAACAGGAGGAGAAATAAGTCACTGGAAAGTCAGCTTAGATGCTCATTTCTCTTGACATGTTGACTAATGTAGAATGACCTTGAGATCATGCCTTATTCCTGTTAAACTTTGTTATGCTGTGGCAAGCTTAGTGCTTGAATGATTTTAAAATATGGTTTAGGCCTATTACCATTAGAAATAAAGTACTGTGAGGTTCCCTTACAGAAAGCACAAAAAAGCCAGACTCCCTCTGGAAATATTTAGAGTAACATGAGCCAAATTAACAAGTAGAACACATGAGTCCCAGGGAAGCAAGGATAGTTCTCAAGGCTGAGGTGTGATCATCAGGGAAATTCAGGAAGGTACACAAGGAGCTAAGAGACAGAAGAATCATTCCATCCTTGGAGGGCAGAAAGGCAATGGAGTCCATAGGCAGGAGGAATGTATGTGTGAGGGGAAGGATCAATATATACAGAGTAGGGGTCTGGGCCAGGATGGAAATCCAGGGAGCTTGAAGTCAAGGTGGAGCCAGAGACTGGTCGAGACAGACTGATGGTCACCACAGTGTAAAAGGAAGAACTTGTACACGCATCAGAAGTGCTTGGCTGTCAGAGCTCTGCTGAGGCCACCTTTCAGAGCTGTGACATGTTCAGTCTGGGTGCTGTGCTTGCCTCCTGCCCCATCAGGGTATGGGCTGTCGGTAAGGAGCTCATCCTCTCCGTGTGCTGGGAAAGACACACAGCGTGGTAACTCCCTGTCTTTTAAATGGAGGCACAGATGGAGGCAAAGCTGTCTTGCTACACTCTGGAGACGTTGAGACACTCAAGTACAGTTTCATTATCAGCAAGTTCAAGCTAATGCCCTAATCACTGGATCATGCTAGCTCCACAGGATGTGTTTTAGGTGCTGCATAAAAATGTATGCATAGACATGTGTGGATGTTTAAGAGGGATTAGGTAGTAAGATACTCTAGCTCTAAAAATAATAAAATCTCATCTGTATTTGAAAGCTGATTGCTCTGCTTTAGACTCTGGAAGTACTTGGGGCAGAAGACTCATGAAAACTGTATGTTCTGGGGTTTAGTGGCTGGAAATGAACCCAGCTTCTGCTCCACTGAGCTGATGAGGCTTTTTACCCAGGCTGTACTGCAAGGGTGAGACAGCAGCTAGGTCTGACAGTCTTGATGACCAGCTATGCAAAAGGCTCTCCCTTACTTTTCCCATGAAGCAGCAAGGTTGAACATATCTTTGGGGAATTCATTCTTTGTCTTCTGCAGGGATTACTAAATATGTCAGACCCAAATATTGCTACTGAGGGGTGCCTCATGCTCTGTGAAGGAGAGCTGCTTGTGTCTTGTGGGTGATGCAGTAGGTTCATTAGACCCCAATGCTAAATCCTCTTAGCCTCAAATGAATGATCTCCTTTCAGCAGCCATCAGTTCAGACAGGAAGCAACAGTTTCCAGTGCTGGGGTGGAGAAGTCTGCATTCCCAGGTAGTATCTGGAGCAAAATCACTTTCTGGGAATAGTTATTGCATTCATTTTTCTTCAGCAAAGTGCATCTCCTGAGGCCATCTCATCATACTCTGAATTATCTTTTGTAGTATGTTTTCTTCTTTGAAAAAATCGATTTAAATGAAGTAGAATGTCATGGAAGTCTATTAACTGTAGGAGCTTTTGCATGAATGGATTTAAGGAAGTAAATGAAAACATTAGGTTGGCTTTGGGAAGTTGGGTGAAATAAAGAGATGCTAACTTTGTATATATTTGTCTAATTTTGAGTAGAGTAAGATGGATGTATGTTTCCCACTGACTTTATGAAGCCAGGTTGGGGCAATGATGAGGGAATTTGGCTTCTAAGAAACAGAAGGAAATTTTGTTGGGTTTGCAAGGCTGATACCTGGCAGCTGTGTCTGTGTTCCTGGCCAAGATGCAGTAGTGCAGTCATGACCTCAGTGAACAGGGAATTGAGTTCCCAAGATGAAGATCTGTGAGGTCATTAACTTTACTTTGTTCTTGTAGTCAGAAAAGGAGAGTATGAACATAGAAAAGTAGCAAGCAATGAAGATACAGTGAAGCAGCAATCTCTTCAGCTCTGCCAAAAAAAATTTCAGCCCTTATCGTTCAGCCCTTGACACTGTCTTCAGCCCAGCTAGAAGACAGCAATAAAAACAACATAAAAGAACGCAGATGTATTTCTGAGCCTAGTTCAGATAGTTGTGATGTTCACATGCAGTAATTGAATGCAAGGCTGACCCCAAGATAGCTGTATGCCATCTTTCTTCTCCTAATAGCTTTTCTCAGTCCTGCTCTCAGTTCTTACTATGGCACTTTGCCACTGGCTCCCTTGTGAGCTAATATGGTTGCAGCACAGGTTTTGGTACTGATAGAGTCTAGAGGAGGAATTTGCCATCTAAACCAGTTAGCTGTCATGTTTGTGTTTGTTTCAAGTGTCAGTGTTTTGACTGTCTGGGGACTTTCTGTATTGCCAAAGTCCATTTGGCTCCCCTTGAAGAGAATCTGGACATTTAATGTTGTATATTCTCTTCCCCATTATTTTCTCTTCTCATTATTTTTCTACACTCTTCAGCCAACCTAATGCTGTTTTTTCACTATATATTGTTTTGCAGGAGTACATTGACGCTCATCCAGAAACCATTATCCTAGATCCTCTCCCGGCTATTCGTACACTTCTGGATCGATCCAAGTCCTATGAGCTAATTCGGCGAATAGAGGCATACATGCAAGGTAGGCCAATATCTGTGCTCACTGGAGGCTATTATTGTGACTGGAGAAGAAAGCCGCTTCCCTCTGGAGGCTGGATGTGGAGTTTGAAGTAGTGGTTTTGTGCCCCTTGCATTGTCTCTCCATGGGAGCACAAACACTGAAGCATTCCTGTGTCACAGGATTGCCCTCTGGAATCCTGTGCTCTTCTTTTTCCATATACACGAAGGAGGTTTGCATCTGATTAAAAATACGATGTGGATTTAATGGAGAGCATATTTACCACAGTGAGCACTCTCAGAAATCTTCTGGAAAACATTGTCTTTTTGTTGTGTGCTGGTAAATTGAAATGACTGTACAAACTCAGCAGCTTGTAGTAAGAATCCTGAGGTCTGAAACAGAGAGAAGAAGAAAAATTGGTTTTGGAAAGGATCAAAAGAAATTAAAGTGCAAATAGAGCTAAGGTCTTTGAGAAGTACAGGAAGCCTATTGCACAACCTAATTGCAAGGAGGAACATAAATTCATGTCTGGTGCTGGTGCTTGTTACCTGACATAAACTATTGCCCTTAACTGGTATCATTTGAGTTGCATTCCATGTTAGGAGTCATGCCTTTTCAACCTGAATAGTTCTATTACCTTCTCATTTTAACCATTGCAGCTGTTGGTTTAAGTTAGTCTTTCATTCCCTTTCTTCTTCTGCTGCTGTCATGTTCTTGAAACATTTATTGGCTTTTGAATTTAAATGTAGAATAGCTCTGAAGTAACTCTTTCATATGTTAGATGACTGTAATTGGGGGAAATTGCATTTCTGAACTATATTCTAATGGGATGTTATTGGAAATACCATTGAGATTGTATTATCACTGTCTTGGTGGGCAGGTAAGAAGCTCAGCAATTTGTATTTTTATAGTTGTGGGTTTATGGATGTATTATTTGTATATAACCTGCCTGGCCCCACTCGTACCATTCCTCTGTAGAAATAAGATTAATAATTCACAGCATTCCCTCTTGTCTTTTGGAATCTCTTAGGGAGAAAATCCTCAATTAGTTTAGAATGATTTTGTTTTGGAGGGGCTTTTGCTGTTTGTGACTGGGAGAAAGGTGCTGAGGGAAACTTGTGTTCTGAGGGAGTGATTTGGATTGTGTTGTAACAGCAGAGAGATTCAGTAGAGTTTGGTTTTGTTCTTTTTTCTCTTAAATTGCTATCAGTACTATTGTTATCCCTATGAGAACAATATGTTTGGGAGAGGAGTTTTTGCACATAGTTTGTCTTCCGCATATTTCAGCCTGCTTTGGTCAAACTGATGAGAAAAAAAAATAAGTCCTTAAGGAGGAAAAAGGAAATTTGTATTCAGGTAAGACTGACAATTCAAAAAGAAGCTGTTAATAAAGTTGAGGAATGAAGTAAGGAATGGCGTAAGCTATTGTCACTGGCTGCTGCATTTTGAACTACTAAAATGGTTTAGTAACCATTTTTCCCCTGACCCTCTGACCCCTCCCCCCAGCACTTTCCTCCCCAGTCTTATTTCTGTCTCATAATCAGAAATATCATGACCAAGACCTTGAACCAACTCTGTATTTAGCAAGGGAAGTCTCATGAGAGATGAATAATTGTCTAACTTCTTGTTCTGGCCCAAGTAGATCAGCCTCCGTATTCCTGCACATGATGATCTGCAGTAAGAGAAAAGTTATACCACTCTAGGCAGTGCTGTGGGTTTTCTCCCCTTCCTTGTTTTCACCTGCTAAGTTGTGTTTTCTCTGTTGCAGCTACCATCTCATATCCCAAGGCCATGAGCACTTAGAAAACCCAAACAAGAAGTAGTACATCTGTGAATAGCATGAACTCTTAGGAGCCACATCTTTATTGTTCTGGAATTTCATTATGGCAGTAACTACAAAGAAAATAATATCCTAGTCTTTAGCTGTAACTAGAGAGGCTTTTTTTATCACAGGATACAAAATTAATGTGATGGGTTAAGTTCAGTGCAAGGGATTGTGTCGTCTGAAGGAGTGTTGTTAACTCGGTAGGGCTGAGTTTATCTGTAAGAAGCCTTCTGCTATTCAAAGTCTTTCAAAATAAAATTTTGTTTTTATTTACAGATCAGTTTGGAATTTCAGTGATTATTGCCTCTATTTCAGTTGTGTTTTTAAGTAACTATAAATGAAGTATAGCCTTTATTTGTGATCCTCAGTTTACACTTTATTTTAACCCTGTAGACTTTACGACAACTGTATAACTAAAGATTTGCACCAGTTAGGTTAAAGAGAGAGTGACCACGTGCACTGTTGAAGTGACTGCATTCTGCAGCAGTAGGGCCCCATGGTTTATAAACAGTTTGATTTTAACTGATTATTTTTCAGATGTCCAAGTTACTGTCCTTTTGACAGAGAATTCTCCATGCTTCCTGAAAAGGGATTCCCTATTTGAAGTGTCCAGGCTGAGCGCATGGACATTGTTAGGCTTTCTGAAAGTCCTGTATCTTGCTCTTTATGGAGTCAAGTGTCTGAGTGATAAGTACTTTGATCCAGCCTCCTGAGAATGGTTGCTGAGACACTTTGTGGCTGAGACACTCCTTGTCTCTGCTACCAGCCTGTGGCTGCTAAAGGAACTGAGGCGGAGGAGAGGTGGTAACTCGGCCAGAGTTATACCAGTGGTCTGAGGGAAGGCATGGAGTCGAACCATGGCTTTCCATGTCTTACACAGTAACCCCTCACTCCTTTTGGAAATAAAAGGTTCACAGACTTGCCCAATCACTGAAGTTGGAAAAGTCTTCTTGAGAATATCTAGTCAACTCCCTGCTCAAAGCAGAATCTCTAAAGCAGGTTCCTCAGGTCCATGTCCAGTTGGGTTTTTGTGTTGCTCCACAGATGGGGACTGCATAACCTCTCTGAGCAACCTGCTCCAGAATGCACCTTGAGCCTGGTGTGCTAGCATGCTACTAGCAGTGCTGAGGTCATTTTCAGGGATTGAGGCTTTATTCAGTATAGACAGTGATACCTCCCTTGGAAGGAAGTAGCACTCTCTTCTGGGGGGAAAAAGAGCTTTTAAGAGATATTTTAACACTGATTTTAATGGATTCTGTTTTGGAAATCAATTGTCTGGCTGGAGCTGTTGCTTCCTCTTTTTCCTGGTCTCTGTTATTTTGAGTGCAAGCTCTAAAAGAGCTAGTTATTCTGCAACCTGTGCTTCTGAATCTTTTTTTAAAAAGATTTGAAAAAATAAAGGTTGTGTTCCAGCTGGTGTCCTCTATAGCTGCATGTTGAAATGAATCACTGAATAGACTTTTTTGGTGTCACAGTTGTTCTCTCAGCAGTTGTGTTGCTTTGTTTACTTTATCTGAAGAATTGCTTCTTACATAAAAGTGCTCTTGATCAGTTTCAGTGATGTTTGGTGAAAGATTAGGAGCATTATTTAGTAAAAATTTCATTTTTGACAGGGTATTGTATGGTTGGAACTGTGTCATCTTTTTTAAACTGTAACCTAATGAAAACAGTGAAATTTTCTGATTCTGTTTTGAAAAGTTGTGATCCTTCAAGTTTGAAATCCAAAATCTGAAACTTAAAATTATGCTTAAGATGGTAATGGATGATCACTGTGACTGGGCACTAGCTAAGCTTTTCAGATTACATTTTTTTTTAAAGATTGAAAGCTTTTGAAATTCCCTACATATCTTACAAGTAATAATCCAAATTGAAGAAACTTAAATGAAAAGTGAAGTAAACATGCTGTTCACTCAGTGTGCTATCTAGTTAATGTTCCCATCTCCTGCTCAGCTTCCTTCTCTGTCTCAAGTGACTTATTGGTTTCTCTGATAACGTTTGAACTTTCAGACCCTGGAGTTAATTTCTTTAACCACTTGCTCTTGGCTTTTTCTTCCATTGTTTCCAAATTTTGTTGTTCTTAAATTTAGTTCAAAATCTCAAATTTGTACAGACAATAGTCTTTGTGAGGTTCTCCTAGAAAAAAAAACCTCCTGCATGAGCTGTGCTGCAACTCCTTAATTTCTCTCTTCCTAGCAGTTATCTTTGAAGCATGGGAGCTATTTCCTCAGGATATTCTAAACAGTATGCACCCCACTAGCTTCGATATTTTCACCCTGGCACGTAATCAAAATTATTTACATTTGATTGTTTACTATTATGTAAGATGCAGTTGCTGCAGTGTGTGCTTCTTTCTGTTTTGGGGGGATATTACAGAACAGATCACAGCATCCTTCTCTATCCCCTGGATTTCTTTTTATCAGAATCTGTTTGTCTTAGAAATACTCCTTGCACAGCTTCATTTATCTTTTGTTACTAGGAGGCAGGCTCAGTATGATGAAATGAGTAAGGCATTTGATTTGGGGCTTGGGTTTTCTGCTTGCTGCATGATTTTGGACATGGAGTGTCACCCCTGTGCATCCTGACACTCATCTGCATGTCAAGATGCCACATTGTTTGGGCAGAAACTCTTCTCCAGGTGTACAAACACTATTCCCATATAGCAAGTCTCTGTGCCAAGCAAGCTGTGGAGGTATTGCTCTAACAGAAAGTGTGGACCTGTTGTTGAAGAGAAAACTGCATCTACATTTCAGCACCAGAGCAGATAGGTAGTCAGGTCTGGGTTTTTAGATGTTATGGAGCGTGTACATTGTTGGAGTAGTGCATACTTGGAGCTTCTCAAAATTAGGCCACCCAGTTAAAAGTGCATGAAAATAGCTGTATATACATAGCTTAAGGCATTCACCTTTTGAAACTGTAGCCTCTTTTCGCTGTGGCCTACTTTTCAGAGCTGTTTTGGTCAGAGGGGAGAGAAGAATAGTCACACAGGTCAACTTCATACCTCTTATTTTTATTTGAAGCTCCTATTAAATTGAAGTCAGATTTTTATTTTCACTTTAAGCCTCTTAATCACCCACCTGGCACTCACTTCTTTATGTAGGGACATATAAGTAAGATATCTTTAGTTTGAAGGCAGATGTCAGCTACTGTAAATAACCACACCAGTTTTTGTGTGCAGATTGTATGCTCTCTTTCCACCAAGAACACATGCAGATAGATGTCTTATTACCTCACACAAAATGTGTGGTGTATGTTCACTCACTGGATTTTAATTTCTGTCTGAAAACTATACCTGTGTGGAAGGAAGGAGTTGGAATGGAATTGATATTCTCTGTGACTGTAAGCAGTTTGTCCAAAGTGCCTCAGCTCACAGCAGTGTTGAATGTGGCAGTCTCTATACCCAGCTGCCAGCACTTGGTAGGCCTCACTCCTGCTCTGTGAAACTGGAAGCACACTGGGACATTTGCCCCAGGGAAGTGTCACCTGCCATCTTTCTCATAAAAGCCCATTCATTCATCTAGGAGGAGGATAACAAAGAGACATCAGCATGTTGGTGTTATAATAACAAGCCCTGGCTTTGAAATTCAAACTAGACAGCTGCTTCTAAAGGACTAATCCTGTCCTGAGAGAAGTGGCAGGAAAAGAAAGTGGGAAGCCCCAAAAGAAGCCTGGAGTCTTCTGTCTTGTACCATGTCTTGCTGTTTACAAAAAAAGGATTTTCTAGGGTGAGACTGCTGAAAGTTAGCAATTTTATTATCAGAAAATATGAACAGGCTCTCCATTCCCTTCCTCTCTTCTCCCCCTTCAGGTTTTCATTATTTTGAGCAATGATCTCTGTCCCAACATAGGTAGGAGGGAGCTGGGGGCATCTGTGGATATGATGGGCACAGTCCCTGCTCTCCCAGCCAGGAGTGGCAGTCAGCCAGCTGCTGCCACTGGCCTCCTGAGATCCATCAGCTTGGGGCTGTTCAAGTGACTCTGCAGGCCAACAGGCACAAAGCCCAGAGAATAATACAGAAAACATTTTTATTGTTTTGTCTCAGTGTGCCAGTCAGAGCTCCTTGAACCAACAAGCAATCTTCATCTTGGATCCTAGTAGTTCTTAATGGCCTCTGAGCTTTCAAAATAAGCCTCCCTGTAAAGTTCAGATGTTATTTTTGGGTGCACTCTTTAACTCTCATGTGCTTTTTTGACCAGATACAAGGAATCTGCACCCCACTTTCACCCTCTTTTGCTTATCTGAATCTGAAAAGAAACAAGGCTGGACCTTTTATCCATTTATTACATACCAGTGTTGGAAACTTTTGTTTTACATCTACATGCATAATTTCAAAGCGTTTTTCTACTTGATAAAGCTGAAAAAGTGGGAAGGTTTATGTCCATTTAAGTGAGAGCTTCTATGAATTTTGTGTTAAGGGCTTGGGTGGATCTGAACATCGACTGAATCTGCATTTTATGGGGTAAAAAATAAGCCATGACTGCACTCATGTGGTTATAGGGCATTCCTAAGACATTTCCAGTTTGGATTTTATAAACAGAACATGGATTAATTCTTGAGGATTATTGTCTCTCTAGAATTAGGAAATGAGGAGCGGGGATTCTTCTTGTCATGATGAAGTCTTCACTGAATAAACGAGATGTTTTAAATTCCAGCATGGTTGTGTTTCAAGTGATTCTGATCCTCTTGAGCAGAAATTTCCTTGGCTGACATCCAAATTTCCCAAGTATCTGTGTGCTAGAAAAAGTAATGAAGGAGCATTGAAAGATAAATTGCTCAAAATATCAATGTAAAACTTAACTGGAATACTTTTTGCAGTAAGTGGCTTTTCACAGTGTTTCTACTCATGCTGTCACAAGATCAAAGGTCAAGAAGTCTTGAAAAATAGGACCTTTCATCTGAGTTGGAAACCAGGGTCTGGCTGATATAATATTACTCCATTACTGGTGTAATGTGTTTATGACACTTTGCTGCTGCAGATGCAGGTTTTTTTAGTGTGGACAAGAAAATTACCATCCCTTACATTTTCTCAGATAAGTATCTAGCCAACATGTGGTAAGCCTGGTTAGATTAGAATCTCTCCTCATGCAAAGTCCAGCTGGACCTTAAGGCTTTATCAAGGTTGCATGGAATCAGCTGATGGTGACACTGCCTGGGAGCATGCTTTCCTTTACCACTAGGGCCACTAACATCCCATCTAAAATTGGCTCCCATTTCACTTACCTGCTGGCTTTGTGCAACTGTTCCTGCTGAGTGTATCAGTAAAGAAAATCATGAAAGCTTGAGTGCATTTGTGTTTTTGACATCAGTAATTGGGTCTGCCTCATGAATTTTCCAAAAGGCTTTCAGAAATTCCAGTGGATGGGGCTGAAAGTGTAAAGGTTGATGAGAGGGACTTGCAATGGTATGAATTTCTTGAATAGTTTATGACTGAGTGGAACTAAACCTCTGTGGTCAGTTGCTTGATAGCCTTCCTACACAAGGTCATTTACTTGTTGTTGTCATTCAATACACTGCACCCTTAACATCTTGCTTTTCTCTCTGTTTGGGATACCCTGTTTACAGTAGTGCTTGGAAAGTGCTGATATTTTGTTTTTCTGATGTATAAATGCATATTTGCTGGAAATAGAGATCCAAATGCATTCATGGGCTGATACAGCTATATGGAGACAGTTGGCACCTCTGGAGTGTCAGTAATTATGGTTCAGGAAACAAACCTGAACGCCTTTCCTTACACCTTTCTGTGTAAAGGAAACAAAACTGATTCAGCAGGAGACAGCTTTGCCCCATGAAAACAAAAAGATGCTATGCTGAGAAGAAAAAGCAGTAGTGTCATAGCCATGTGTTGCATCCCTTCATATCCTCTTGGTGAGCAAGGTGTATGTGGAGCATGCTTCAGAACTCCTGCCATTTGTAGGGAAATATACAATCTGTTCAGTTCTGTACACTGAGAGTGAACCACTGCTTCTTAAATTGGGTTAAAATCACAGAATCACACAGAATCACTAGGTGATTCTGAAGGAAGAGACCTTCAAGATCACTGAGTCCAACCCATGCCCTTAACACTTCAACTAAACCATGGCACCGAGTGCCACATCTAATCCTTTTTTAAACACATCCAGGGATGGTGACTCCATCACCTCCCTGGGCAGACCATTCCCATACTTTATCACTCTTTCTGTAAAAAACTTTTTCCTAATATCCAACCTATGTTTCCCTTGGTGCAGCTTAAGATTGTGTCCTCTGGTTCTGTCAGTTGCTGCCTGGAGAAAGAGACCAACCCCCACCTGACTACAGCCACCTTTCAGGAACTTTTAGAGAGTGATGAGGTCACCTCTGAGTCTCCTTTTCTCCAGGCTAAACACCTCCAGCTCCCTCAGTCGTTCCTCACAGGGCTTGTGTTCCAAGCCCCTCACCAGCCTCGTTGCCTCCTCTGGACGCGCTCAAGCGTCTCAATGTCCTTCCTAAACTGAGGGGCCCAGAACTGGACACAGCACTCAAGGTGCAGCCTCGCCAGTGCCAAGTACAGGGGAAGGATGATCTACCTTCTCCTGCTGGCCTCACTATTCCTGATACAGGCCAGGGTGCCCTTGGCCTTCTTGGCCACCAGGGCACACTGCTGGCTCATGTTCAGCCAGCTGTCACCAGTAGCCCAGGTCCCTTTCCTCCTGGGCACTGTCAGCCACACCATCCCCAGCCTATAACGCTGCAGGGGGTTTTTGTGGCCAAAATACAGGACTCGGCACTTGGACTTATTAAACTTCATCCTATTGGACTCTGCCCATCCATCCAACTGTTCCAGGTCTCTCTGCAGAGCCCTCCTACCTTCCAACAGATGGACACATGATCCTAGCTTAGTGTTGTCTGCAAATTTACTGATGAAAGATGCAATCCCTTCATCCATGTCATCAATAAAAATATTGAACAGACCTGGCCCAGCACAGACCCCTGAGGCACACCACTGGTGACTGAGCCCAGCACAGAGTGCTCTTGTCCCAGCCATGGGCTGCAGCTTTTCCAGGAGTGTGCTGTGGGAGACAGTGCCAAAGGCCTTGTTGGAGTCCAGACAGACAACATCCACAGCCTTTCTTGCATCCACCAGGCAGGTCACCTGGTCATAAAAGGAGATCAGGTCCTACCCCTCCTAAACCCCCGCTGGCTGGGTCTGATACCCTGGCCATCCTGTAAGTACTGCATGATGACACTCAGTATAAATTGTTCCATTACCTTATCAGGTACTGAGGTCAGCATAACTGATAATGTGAATAATAGAAATTGTGTACCCCTCAAGTGGCACTGTCCATGTTGCTGTAATTGCCTCCAGGCCTTCTGATTTGAGTTCTTGGAAACTGTGAGCTAGAAATTGGATATCTGAACACAAGTCAGCACATTGAAATAACATTAAAAAAAAAAGAAAAGTCAGTCCTTAGAGGGCAGGTCTTAAGTAAACTGAAGCATCAGAAAGTGCTTGACAAAGACCAAAGGCATGGAGAAGATAAATAAACTCCTTTCAATGTGGCAAATCCAGCATCCCATACAAGTGGCATTTCAGGACTTTTATTATTAATGCTGAAAAAGGTGGATGAACACAGGATACCAATTTTTTTAGATAAGTTCAAATTGTTTTGTTTTTTCCAGACAAAGGGAGACAGCAGTATCAGACAGGCTTACCAAAAGACAGTGAAAAATCTGCATAATGATAGATCCACTTTATAGTAATCTCTTGGGCCTATAAAAAATGATATGGACATGCATTGTTAACTTCTGTACTGACTCACTACTCAGGAAAGACCTCAGCATTACACTGGGCAGCTCACTGTAAACTTCTGCCCCCTCAGCCTCAGTAGTCAAAGGAGAACATGCCAACAGAATCAAACAAAAAGATTGTGGTGGCCAAAAATAGCACTGAAGACACTGAACATACAGTTGTGTAAATAAAAAACTTTATTTTTCCCAACGACTGTTTTCAGTTCTGCTTTCCTGAATTTAAAAATATGCATTAGAAGTGAAAGGAATCCTTGGAAAAAGGGACATGGTCAATGCCAAGAGACAGTCACAAGTGAAGGGTAAAATCAATCTCAGGCTAGCAAAGGTGGAACAAAACCTGAGCAAACAAAACGTGAATAAATGGAGAAATGTTCCCCTTTTTCTCTACCATGTCAGAGCTATTCAGTTAGTTTCACTGAGTAGCTCTGCGGTTGCCATAAAATATCAACTCAGATCATAGCTGGACTGAAAGAGGTAGGACACATTCACAACTAGGTTTGAGAGGTTTACAAACCATTGTGGTTGGTGGTATATAGTACTGACTGGTGGATGTTAAAAAGAAACTCCATGATGAGCTGTGAACTCCATAAGATAGGATATGTTGGGGGACAATATATATTCCCTTTGCTTTGATTTGAAACCCACTGCCAAGTTGAAAAGATGGAGATAACATGGTGTCAGCTTAATTGTGTTCTCATTTGGTTTGATAATTCCAGTGTTCATTTCTCATCTCCAGGGAAGCAAGAATGCCTGAAAGTGCAGTGAGGATTTAAAGCACTTTCTCTACTCCATAAGTTTTAAGCCTTAAGCAAGTAGTAATGCTTTAGTGTTTTACTGTCCTGTGAATAAAGTCTTGGTGTTTAATATAGAACATTATGAACACTCAGCATGTTAAATGGGAACTCAAATAGAGACAGATGTGTTAAAACTGTTATTCTTTCAAAAATATGGCTGGATGATGTGATTATAACTTTTTCCTTTGATAGGTCTCTCTTCTACTGTATTAAGAGTCTGTAGAGCAAGACAGAGGAGTCTGTTCATGAGAGGACAGAACTGAGGCATTGTGTGACAGACCTTTGTAATACATGACAGGGAAGGAATGGTACTGAACACTCTTGAAGAAGTTTTTCTATCAGGTTATATTCTACTAGAAGATCAAGTAGGTCATCCTCCAGATCATGCTGGTGCATTGTCTGGGACAGGGCGTTACTTAACATACTGGGACTTTTGAATTTTTAAAACATTTTGTTTCATTTCCTCTCTTGCTCCCTGGTGAAATCATGAGGAAGACTGATCGATTGCAAAATTTATCTCATGTGTAATTATGAAAATGTTTGAACAGATAATATTTCACAGTCACACACCTGCCCACCCTAACAATCCTATTCCATGATCAGAATAAGTGCAGCTTTTTCCTTGCTGCAGTGCAGCTGCCAGCTTCTGTGGTGTCTGCTGGGCCAAGGAGGGAAGGGAGCACTCAGCTGTTACTGAGGATGTTAACTTTAGATGTGGTATTGGGTTTCCTACACAAGGGAGTGTTCATACCCCAGGTCTTTCTTAATCAGCTTGAGGATGCTATGTGGGTGTTTGCTCTGTCTCTGATTGACTGCCAGCCAGCAGCCAGCAGTGAAATCTTTCCTGCAGAGATGCAAAGTGTCAGTCTTGCAGACATGCACCCACCACCCATCTGCTGACAAATGAATATTCTGAATGAGGTCCTTTTTTGGCAAGTGATGCTAAACACACTGTGAAGGCAATGGAAGATGTTAACATTCAGGAAGAGCTTTATCTTTTCTGATCTGTGTTTTTTTAATGGTCCGCTGAGATCTTGGTTGTATGGGACAGTTGAGCTTCCCTGAAGCAATTCATTCACTTAAAACTGAGAGTTTATTCTATCACATTACCTTACCTAGGCACTGGTGTGTTGGCAAGACACCCATGCAGGTAAGTAGCAGGGACACTGAGTGTGAGCCCCATCCTGTGCTAAGTTCTGGTTTAATGTAATGCAATTAATTTACATGCAGCATTATGGGCAAGGCATAGTCTCTGAGATTTAAAGGATCTGTAATCATAGACTGGTTTGGGTTGGCAGGGACCTTGAAGATCATCTAGTTCCAACCCCCCTCCCATGGGGTGGGCAAGAACATGGGGTGCCTGCAGGAGCACCTTCCACTAGACCAGGTTACTCAAAACCCTGGCCAATCTGACCCTGAACATTGAAGAATTTCTTCCTAATACTCTAATATGTTATTAATTGTTGAGCTTCGGGGCTTTGACAATAACCAGGATTATTCTCTTAAACTCTAAAATGCCAGCCAAACCTCTCTGCTCCCTCAGAGGAACCTTTTGAGGATTAGTCAGCACTTGGGAAGCCTGTGAATGTGCTGTTTAAACAAAGGTAGAAGGAATAAGTATGGGTAAGATTTTTGCTAGCAAGGCTGTTACAGTGCTGGGGAAAACTAATGGGGTAGTTACGAATCTCCTGTACTAGAGGCTTTGGGAACAGACTGGATAGATGAACATCTGCTGGTGTTGGTGTTAGGTGCATTTTGTCTTCTCTGAATGCAGTGGGACTGAGATAGGTAACCCAGTAGCCTTCCCAGACCAGTACTTCCTGATGTTGATGGTCCTTCAGAATGAAAAACTACTGACAGTTTGAGCCAGGGATCTTAATGAGGTCCTGCTGGATGTTAATAGACACCTGTCCTGTGCAGGGCCAGCACAAAGGAAGACTCATAGCACAGATGTTCACCTGTCCTGGCATAAGAGTTAAGCAGTCTGAGAAGTCTTGGGCTTCCACTGAGGCAACGTTTTCATGGGTCAAGTGCAGCCAGACATGGATGTGATAGGCTGTGCTCCCACACAAAAACCAGAATGTTTCACCTGGACACAGTCCTCTAACTCTGGCTGTTTGACTTCTGGGCTGAAGTTGGCTTCATTCTGCTTTTTAGGGATGCCAAGAGAGGAGCAGTGGGCTGGCTGCACCTGTTCATATAGATATGGTGCAGCAAGAGCAAGTATTTCCTCCGCAGTGGAGAAATCTATGGAATGAGTTTGTCACTTGCTTCACAAGGGTGAGGCAATTGAGCGATGCATGCCTGAAACAGCGGGCTCCTCTTGCCTTGGGCATTCTTTGGCAACCACACATTAAATCTAAGGCTATAAATTGTATAATTTGCATAAGATATTAGACAGAGAAGCACAATGGGACAGACAATAATTGCTGATTTGGGAAGCCTCACAAGCATTTGCTAGGGGATAAACTGCAGTTACCTCAGTATTGGGCAATTCGTGTTGGTTTCTAAAAGGAGAGAAGTGTATCACACCAACTGATTTCTTGTACTGTGTAATTTGCTGATTTCATTGTTGCTCTTGGGGACAGTTTTTAGTTCCTTTTAAAGACAGTATTTTTTAAAAACTTGCTATTTTTGAAAAGGAGCCAAGTTCAATTTGGGAGGGTTATTCCCACCAAGAAAGTTCAATGGCACGCTCCTGTTTTGCTGCAGGAAAATTAATTCTACCATAAATTCTTTGGTATTTCATAGTCCTATCCTGTGTTGCCATGCAGGTGCATCAGATTGCAGATTAGGGGGTTTTGGTTGATTTTTGCTGCCTTTGCAACCCAGAGTTTGGTATTATTTTTGGGGGTAGAATTTATGCAGGCATATTATTGTGATTAGTATAAATTTTTAATCAGCTGTTAGGCTGCCAATTAAACTGCTGAATTTTAAAATCTGTTCGCCTAGATAGCAGAAGTGCTATGGGGAGTGTAGAGCTCTACATTTGCCAGGTTTTCTAGTCACTCTGAGTGTTGTGTCTTCCAGTACTGCCCCACAATGTTTGGATGCCTTCTGTTTTATGAGCTGTTAATGAAATATAGTCAGTTCTCTATATGTGATTCTTCCACTCAAAGTCCTGCACCAGGGGAAATGAATGTACTAGACACTAGAGCTGATTGTAGTTGCTTTTGGTTTTCAGTATTTTGAATGAAAATAATGTTAGAAAATATCTGAAAATATCAATTTTATTTTCACTGAAGAAATTATCATTTGTAATGAGCCTAAAAGGAGCAGCGGAGAGAGTTAGCATTTTTCAGATTTCAGAATTTAGAAAAGAGAAGAAAATAGCTCTTATCCTCCCCTTCCTCTCTCCCACTCTTACTCTACAGCTTACTGGCCCAAAAGTCCCAGGAAGAAAGGTGTCTTGTTCTTTTGGACACTTTATTTGAAGTGAAAGTAAACAAGCTTTGCTTTATGTTTCACTGAAAAGCGTTTTACTTCATACCTTGGTAAAAGTGCAACCACTTGCAGACAGTTTGGCCCGTCCAATTGTTTTGAACATAACTTCAAGGACTAGTATAGCTGCAAACGAGTTGAATATAAAAGTAAAACACAATCTGCTCACACCAGTGGGGGTCTAGATTTACAGGAGAGTCCCACCTAAGAGATTCTGTGAGCTTGTCTTCATTAGGTGTGTTGCTTTTCATTCCTTCCAGTGAATGACAGCTCTGATGTGGATGCTCTTACTCAACTTCCTGCGTGGGAGGGGGGATGAACAGTACCAGAAGAAAGCAGCTTTATAGTCTGTACAACTACATCCATGCAGGTGGTGGGGCAGGGTTACCGTTCCAGATGGTAATTGCCCCTTTGGCAGTAACTGCTCCATGGATGCAGCTCTTTGCAAGTGCATGCCTGTCGAAGATTATGCCATGTTTTGCCTTTTCCCTCTTGCCTTACTCCTTTAGAGTGATTATTTTCAAAGTCACTGTTGTGAAGTAGCAAAATCTCTTTGAAAAACAGGCTCAAGATGTATAGTATGTAAAACTGCCATCATTTAACTGGATAGAAAAGCTTTTAAAATTATGTAACCAAATAGCTGAAACTGTAATGGAAGCTATGCCAAACACAGGCATATGGTCTCTGGAGGCAGGTATGGATGGAGAACTTTACACAGTTGGTTTGTGAAGGTTTGTCTGCCTGTGATTGGATTCATGCACTGGATGCAGCAGTAGTAGCCACCTAAGCTACTGCAGAGATGATGGGGAAGAAAAGGAATAGCTGAGAAAGCTTCAACAGGTGGTACCTTTGTGCCTGTGGAGCTGTCTCTCTCCCCCAGAACAGAAAAAAGAGCAAGACAGACAGACTGGTTGTGCACACCAAACCTCTCTTTTTTTTGTTCTTCCTGCAAGGAAATGGTACTTTTCAGTATCCAGGCTTATCAACAACGTAAACAACATGGTCAGTATTATCGAGACCTGGCCTGCCTGTTCTAAGCACTTTATCATCCAGCCCATTCCAGAAACCCAGGGTGAGCCAGTGAAAAGATTAGCCAGGTTTTCTCCTTTTCCCTACCTTGTTAGAAACATGGAAAGGACCCTTACAGTCGAGCCCATTAACCCAGGACTCCCAGGCCCACCACTAACCTAAGTGCCATGTCTGTATGTCTGTTCAGTAACTCAAGGGTTGGTGACTCCACCATTTCCCAAAGCAACCTGTTCTAATGTTTGGCAAGCCTTTCATTGATGAAATTTTTTCCTGATAGTCAATATAAATCTCCCCTGGAGCAATTTGAGGCCTCTTGAATGCCTCTTGACCTATGAGCTGTTACTTGGGATAAGATAGGAACCCTTACCTGATTACAGCCTCCTTTCAGGTGGTTGTAGAGAACAATAAAATTCCCCCTAAACCTCCTTTTGTCCAGGCTAAACACCCCCAGCTCCCTCAGCTGCTCCTCACAAGACCTGTGCTCCAGAGCCTTCTCCAGCTCTGTTGCCCTTCTCTGGACACACTCCAGCCCCTCAGTGTCTCTCTTGTCATGAGGGGCCCAGAACTGAACACAGGATTCGAGGTGTGGCCTCACCAGTGCTGAGTACAGGGGGACAATCCCTGCCCAGGTCCTGCTGGCCACATTATTGCTGACACAGGCCAGGTTGCCATTGGCCTTCTTGGCCACCTGGGCATGGCTGGCTCATGTTCAGCTGCTGTCAGATGGCACCCCCAGGTCCTTTTCCACCAGGCAGCTTCCCAGCCACTCTGCCCCCAGCCTGTCATGTTGTGTGGGGTTGTTGTGAGTGACCCAGGTGCAGCACCTGACACCTGACCTTTGTTGGCCTCATGCAGTTGGTCTTGGCCCATGGATCCAGCCTGGCCAGATGCCCCTGCAGAGCCTTCCTGCCCTTTGGGAGATCAACACTTTGCCCAACTTAGATCAACATTCCTGCCATGAATTTACTAAGAGTATACTCAGCCCCCGTGTCCAGGTCATCAATAAAAGTATTGGGTAGGTCTTTGTCCAGTACTGATCCCTGGGGGACACCACTAGTGACCAGATGCCAACTGGATGCAGCACTCTTCACCACCAGTCTCAGGGTCTGGCCATCCAGCCAATTTCTTATGGAGCAAAGAGTGCACCTCTCCAAAATCACCAGCTCTGTGATTTTCCCCAGCATCCAGGTCGGGCTGACAGACCTGTAGTTCCCCAGATCTTCCCTCACATGGACAGCCCTTTTGCCAGCTTCCATTTGTCTGGGACCTCCCTGGTGTGCCAGAGCTGCTGATAAATGATTGAATGTGAGTTGGTGATCTCTTCCACCATCTCTCCTCTGCTGTGCCCTGGGGTGGATTCCATCCAGCCCCGTAGAGCACTGTGTTGTAGGTGGTGCAGCAGGCTGATGACCATTTTCCCTTCAACTAAAGAGGCTTTATTCTTCTCCCTGTCCCTGTCTTTGAGCTGGCAGGTGGCTCAAGAGCCTGGATACTTAAACAGCTGAGAATCCCTTCTAATTTTAAGTCCAGGTTTACCCACAAAGAGAATATCTTGTAGCAACACAAATTTCTGTTGGCTGTTTTACAATTTGTTGCAGCCTGAACGTGTGCACAAAAAATCCCCAGCTTGTATTGAGGCAGAGCTGGGTTCAAAGCATAATACACATTTACTGTATGAGAATCACATCTAGATGTGCACAAACTTCTGTGAGGCTGGCAGTGCTTGTCTTATCTTCCCTACTTATATATCAGATTTACCACAAGAATTTTATCTTAAGGAAACAAAAGTGTTGTAGTTCTCTATCTAATCCTATGATCAGGGTGGGGTTTTTTCCTTTCTGATTTAGGAATAAAAAGGAATCCTTAAACAAAATTTATCTCCTAAATAAAAATACACCAAATTTTAGGTGCATTACTAACATTTTAATTTTGAATTGCATGGGTTCATTAGTGTTTGTTTAGTTGCAATGAAAGTCAAAGCCTGACTAGAACTGAAGAGTAAAACAAATGCATTTCATATTTAATGTAATGTGTATCATGACATGCAGATGGTTTTGATCCATTTCCCTTTTGTGCTCTCATTCACTCCTTGTTTTTTATATTACTTTGTCCAAAAGAATTTCTTTTAATACCCTTGCATACTTGGTAAGCCTTTATAGAAAAATTAATTTTTCCTTTTGTAAAGGTAGACCTATGTGAACTGAATGTTTTTTCACGCTTTCAAAGAAGTTGTTTTTTTCTTTGCAACCTAAGTGTAAGGAAGCTTCCTCTTCTTTTTTGGCTTGATTTTTTTCAAAACATTTTATGTTTTGTGCTCTGGTTGTGTCTTTTTTTTTTTTTTTTTTTTTTTTTTTTTTCTATGTACACCATGTACTGCAACATCTAAAGACTAAAATGTTGATGTATGTGTGGTTTTAATGGCTGTAGGATACATAGTATTAATCTAGGAACAGCACTGTCATTATCTTCATTAAAGCAAGGGTACTGTGTCAGCCAGAAAATGCAGAGAGACATTGAAGTTGTTAAATGTTGTTGGGAGACCTGCATTATGTTGGAACTTGGAAGGCTTGATCCTGTTTCAAGACTTAGTGATGGTGCCTGAGTGCCTGAGTAGGTATTAATCTCTCTACCTCCTTGTTTCTTCATTTCATACCCTTGTCCTTCATCAGTCCTATTTCGATTGAAACTTCTCTGAGGGGGACGCCATCTATTATTGTGTGTTTTGCACAGGGCTCAAACTACAGCCCTTGCAATGCCACTGCAATACAAATGATCCTGCAATGTTAGGGGAAGATGGTAAGGCTTCCATGGTGTCCACATAGGTTTTAATTTTAACTGTATACAGAGGAAAGCCTTTGAAACTGCATGTAGTGGAAGCTAAATTCTGAGCTATGACCTGGTTTCTTTAAACATTCAGGTTTTGTCATTATTTTGAAGCCTTCAGTATCTGATGCTAAAAATACAGTTTGGAGCTTCCCACATGTAGGTAGTTATATAAATCTTGCCATAAATAATACTGGTTCACTCTATCATTATAGAAATATCTCGACATGCAGTTCATAAGGGATTTGCTCAGAGCAAACCAAAATTGAGTAGAAAACCACGGATTAGAATGAGAGTTCCTAGACCTATTTAGATCTTGCTTTTATAGCATAATTTAAATCATTTCATAGCCTAGTTTGTAATTTTTCCAATATCTAGACAAAGCTGAAGAGGGCTAAGGAGAATCCTATTTAATTCTTCAGTCAGCTGTGAAATGTGAAGGGCCGGTACTGCACCTTTACAGTTGCACATCTTGAAAAAATATAAGTTAAATATCATAATATTTAACTTTGTTATGTGAGTGGAATAGGGTGGAATGCTGGATTTCACAGCCATTTTGTAGAAGTGTTTCAGACTATAAAATTAAAGCACTACTACTAAAGTGCATACTTTACTACTTAAAGTACATACTACTTAAACAGTATTAAAGTCCCGGTTGTTGATAATTATTAGAAGAAAGTGTACTTTATAAATGGGGGGGGGGGGGGGAAGCATAGATGAACTGATGGTATACAAGGCAGCATTCTTTAGGCTGGCAAGAAAAGTCCAAGTGAATGTGAGCTTAAAAAAAAAGAACTTACAGGAGCCTTTCAGTATGCAAAGGGGGCTTCCAAAAAGGCTAGAGATGGACTTTTCACAAGGGCATATGGTGATAGGATAAGAGGGAATGGCCTTAAGCTGAAGGAGGGCAGGTTTAGATTAGATAATGTGAAGAAACTTTTTACAGTGAGGCGTTGGACTCCCTGTCCTTGGAAATGTTCAAGACCAGGTTGCAAGGGGCTCTGAGTAACCTGCTGTAGTGGAAGGCATCCCTGCCCATAACAGGGGCATTGGAACCTTCCAACCTAAACCATTCTGTGATTCCATGAAAAAAGATTGGTGCTGGAGAGGGCTTATTTGGACAGGTGGCAGTTAGGAAAAGCAGCTCCTAGGATATCACATATAACTTGCAGGTATTAGTATAGCAAAGCAGAGATCAAAACATTAGGGAAGGAAGCAAGCTTATACTAAGCAAACTGAGTTGAAATCTGAGATGGGAGTGAATGGTGCAGCTGAGCTCTGAAAGAGTAGCAAGCATATGTCAGAAATTCATACTGAAATCTCAAGATTGGTTTAATTAGGAATTAAATGGTTTGACTTAATTCTCAGAAATGAGAAATCCCTACTCACATGAGTCTCAGTTTTGCCTTAGTTCTTCTGTCCAGGGATGGATGTCATCAGTGTCCAGCCTACCAGTCCCTCAGCCTGATCCATCACCTTCATGCTTTCTAGTTTATTCTTGCACATCCTGCTTCAAGTTGGAAAATAAGATTGTTAAATCATTGTACCAGGAACAGCTGTGAAATTTGTTTCTGCAAAGAAACAAAATTGCAGTTTGTTGGACCTTTTGGAACTCTTTAGAACCTAATTCAGATCTCAAAATAAATGTTGACAGTGAAGAAAATTACAGTGCACAGAACAGCAGGGCAGAATGCTCAGACAGCTCTGGGGGAGACAGACCTGTCTCCCATGAAGAGTGGATGGTTTTTGATGCCCAGCTCCTTCTGTCCATGGAAAGACCAGCCTCCATGCTCCCCAGGAGCCCTGCAGAGCCTTTGTGATGCTAGAGCCCTGGAGTGGGAAAACAGATTTTAAGCAGTAGATGGACTGTACTGTTCACTTTAAAAGCATGTAATTTTTTTTGGTGGGTCCCAGATCTCATTTCTGTATGTGAAGTGAGAACTGTGCTTAGCTCTGCTTTGAGTTACCCCTGTTCTGGATGCAGTAAGGGTAATTTGTTGTTTTGCAACTGGAAGATGAATGGAATTACTCAGGTCATCCTGGTTTACCTCCAGCAGTTCTCATCCAGCTGCTTTGATTCTAATTCTAACATTTGTGGGTCAGATCTGTGAGTTCACTGCCTCTTGATGTAGAATGATTTTGCAAAAGAATTTCTGAAAGTTTTCTGACCTTTTGTTGTTTTCTCATTTCTGTGCCTCCCTTTTTTATTCTGGCTACATGTGAAAGTAAGAGTGAGCGGGGATCTTTTCCAGGAGGATATTCATCTACTTCCCTTAAAAAGCAGACAGGGAACATGAGTGAGAGAAAAGAAAATTGAAGCACTGTAGTGGGATTGCATTAAATAACTTTGAGAATAAAGTATTCATACCGTTTTTGAAAAGGATATTGCAAAAGAAGTCAGTAATTAATATTTAGGGAGTTTGGGGGTTTTTTTTGGTTTTTTTTTTTTTTTTTTTTTTTTTTTTTTTTTGTGGGGCTATTTAATACTTATTTTACAAAGTATTAGGTATAACTTAATGCAAGTTAGTACAAAGTTTAGAGAGAACAGATACTGAAACAGGAGAATTTTCCTGCCAGAGCATGACAGGAAGCAGTTAGACTTTTAGTAGAACAAACCGTAAATAAGCTTTTAAAAAAAATATGGTTTCTCTATCCATATCAAATAACATGCTAAAAGAGGATACCAAGAGCAGCTGAAGCAGTTTGTGATTGTTTATCTTCAGTTCCAGGTGACATAAGTACTGGAAGCAGCTCTACTCAATACTGCAGCTCTTTTCTCACCTAATGAGAAGCAAAACATGATTAGAGAATATCTGCTCTTGTTCAGTGGGTGCAAGCATCAAACAAGTTTATTTGCAAGAGAACCTAAGGCCACTTAATTCTAGGTTTTACACATGTACAGGACTAGAGCAAGAATTCCACTGGAGAGTGCTTATTCTTAGGAAAAACACCCAACAAAATATTCCAATATGTGTATGCAGTTGCCTTATCCACATGCTAAATCTGGGTGTGGAGCTTGACAGGTACTGTTTGTCTTCTAAACATCTGGAAATGTGTGCTTATTTTTGTCTTCCCATTTTATTAACTCTTAGTGGTACCAGGGCCCCCATGGGAGAGGATTTCTGATCTGCTCAGTATTAGCCAGTTTAAAAGTGTTGTGAGCATTATAGCACAAACCTTGATGGGCTGATAGCATTTAATAAAATTTTGGGGGGTTAGTTTTAATCTGTGTCTTAACAGGAATTAACTGGAGTGTACCTGAGTTATAGTACTGCCCAACCTAAATGCAGATTTCTGTGTTCAGGTCGTCTGGGGTAAGACTGTTACCAGAGTGAATGCACAGCATCACAGCATGCCTGTGTCTTCCCATACCAGCAATAGATCTGCACTTATTCTTAGCACTGTATTATGCCTGGTCTAATGCCCAGGCTTTTGATTTTTAGTAATTCAGACAGGGATGTTTTTCTCACCATTGCAGAATACAACCAAGAACAATGAAAAGAGGTAATATTTAGGTTTCAGATCCCCGTGTCTCCAAACGAAGGCAGAACCTAAAGCAGTATGGTTTTTTCCCTCTCCTCATCTGTCGGAATCTCAAAAATTAGAGTGTCCCATTCTTTTCTCTCTAGAGCTCTTCACTATTCAATTTGCCTCAAGTGAAGTAAAAATCTCAAGTATTTTATATGACCTAAATGGTTCAAGAGATCTGGTGGGAACCCTGGCTACCTATTTTCCTCCATCTTCTGTTTTCTTAGTCTTAAATTAAGGCCAGTGTCAGTGCTAGGCTTTTGTTGACTGAAGAGAGATTATGGAAATTTGGTATAGGCAGTCATTCAAATAATATAAAACACATTTTATGAGAAGAACCACAGGGATTGAGCATAAAGAAATTTTCACAATGAAACACTTTTCTTAAAATTGTTGTCCACCTTAACCTACTCCCTTCTTTTCTGCTTCACCAGCTAATCTCCAAATGTAGTTGTGGGCTTTCAAGTTTGATCAGATTGCAAGAGGCAGCCT
The DNA here is from genome assembly GCF_048771995.1 of Taeniopygia guttata. NCBI lineage: Eukaryota > Metazoa > Chordata > Aves > Passeriformes > Estrildidae > Taeniopygia > Taeniopygia guttata. Next base: position 49,349,125 of record NC_133030.1, on the reverse strand, counting down.
CTTGGAAGAAGGGATCAGAAGATTAACACTGCTGGGAACTTGGTGTTTACCCTTTCAATGGTGCGGTTTAACTTTCTGCTTTATACTGATTGTTATAAGGGTTAAATAAATGTCATGGCTTTTAAACACAGTCCAGAAGAATGACACTGCTTTGTAGTTTGAAACAAAACATGTCTTTAGGGCTGGGCAGCATATCCAGAGTTGAGATATCATGGTAATTAAAATAATGATAATTTAATGTAGTGATCCTTATCCCACAGGAAGGCTTGTTTGCTCAAAATGAAGTATTACATATGCTAAAGCCAGAGTTTGATGTAGGGGAATAAAAGTCCTTGGGCTGGCAGTATGACACCAAATGTAGTCCAAATAAACCAGACTGTATATTTGTGTTTTAATTAACTTTATAGATGTGTCTGTGAAGGACTGCAGCTAAACTTTGGTAGACTGAGTAGACCAGAGAACTATTGTTTCTAAAATAGGATTTATTTGTTATTTTTTCTATTACATTTACCATTTGAGACATCTCTTGCTGATGGCTGGATAAAATTATTATTGGGACAAGTCTGCTGTTTGTCACAGGGCTTCCTGAAGTGCCTTTTGCCAGTGCTGACCTTTATGGTACATAATGATGATGTCCTTACTGAAGGATTTTTCTTAATGGGAAAATGCCCATCAACCGAATTCTCACCATCATCCTGTGAATGACTCTCCTGAGAAACTCTGATGTAATTAGTAGTTCAAGTGCTATTACTGAGATTAGAGACATCTGTTTGCTTTGATTTTCAGTCTCACAGTGCCCTGAAGTACCATGCTCGGCTGGAGCTGCCAAAGCCTAAAGCAGAAGCAGCAGTTGCCTCTGCTCACTGTGCAGAGCACGCTGTGTGCTGCTTTGCAGAGAACAGGTTATTTCAGTGTCACACTTGGATCTAGCCACTGGCATTGCATCCTTCAGGAGAAAAGTGCTTTTCCTCCAGACTCTACCTTTTCCCAGTATGGAGAAGCCCTCATTGCCAAGTGTGTGCTAGCTCAGAATCGTAGCAGCCTCTGAATTTACGGCTCCTTTTCAGGGTAGAAGGGAGAAGATGGGCTGTGGAAGGGTGCTACTCAGTCGATGTGATTTCTTTCACGCTGCAGGGGACTAGGGATGCCTGTGTAAACAGCTCAACACATTTCTCCTGGAAGGGGGCAGAGTAAATATTGTGCGGAATTTTCTGGATTCAAAGCCAACAACCGAGCAGATTAACTCTTCAAGCTGAGCCACACACCAGACACATCTACTGCTACAAAACAAATACTAAAACCTCAACCTAATCCAACTACAAAATCTAATTCTCAATTTAAAGTTAACCTAAAGTTAAAGCTTATTTCCAGCTATGTGTTATTGTCTGTATTCTTGATCTGAGAATGAACAGAACATGTATGATATGGCATTTTTATTTTTAAATTAGGTGAGTGTTTTATGGTGGGGCAAGGGTATGTGTGGTGTATTTCGATAGGAATGGTGTTCAGCAAGCTGATTCCCTGCAGGCATCTCACTTGAATATTGTGCCCTACCTAACATGTATGTTAGTCTTTGCAAATTCGTATCTAGATTCAATTGTGGATGAAAATCAGTCTGACCAGCACTACCAAATTCTGAGCTGGCCTGTAGTGGTTTTTTTGGAGCCAGACTGTTCACACTGGTTCTGAACACAAGGGTGGGACCATTTGCAACCTTACTTAACTGCATAGATATTACATAATATCTCTTTGATGATGTCTCTGATTAGTTTTCTAAGTCACCCAAAAGGAATGTGGTATGGTTTTAATGCTCTGTAACTGCATAAGTTGCTAGCTTCATTATGACTCTGCTGAAATGCATTCCTTCCTGATCTAAGACAATCTAAATTAAGAGCTATTTTTTAATTATTTCATAGTCTTTTTAGAGCAGTTTCTAGTTCTTAATAACTAGAGGTTTTTTTGTTTTAAGACACTTGAATATGAGAGGTTGGGATTTTGTGTAGGAGAATGTGTTCAAAATCTGACCTGAATGTAGGAGCATAGATGCAGGTCAGCATTGAAAATACAGTATTTTCTTCCATTTCACCGACCTATTCCAACCAAGTACCTTGTTTTGTTTCAGAAAGTGGCTGTTCTAACCTCACAAAAACTGCATAATAACCTGGTACATTGAAACACAACCTAAATAGCCTAAAGTCCCAAAGCATGCTTACAGAAGGATGTTTTTTATTTTTTCTCCAAATCTTCCTCACTGAATACAAAATTGTTTGCTTGTGCTGTAAAGAATCTCTGCTATAGACTCAGCACAAGTCTTTGCAGGCAAAAGTCTATGATTTTTTGACGGAAACTTGCACTGTGTTACTGAAATGCTTCATTATAGTGGCCAGACTCTTTCTTTTCCATCCCCAGTACAGCAGCTTTACTGGCAAAGGATTAGATCGAACAGAAATGCAGAGTTCAAAACTTCTTGAAGCAGCTGAGAGGGGAGGGAGCACAATGGAGGCCTGTGTGAATCGGGAACAGCATGCTGATGATGAATGGGAACAGCAATGTGTTGTTTCTTCTGGTAAATATGAAAGTAGTAGGTGGTAAGCTTGAAAAAAAAACCCCAACATTTTCACTATCCTACACTGCATGGCTAAACAAGGAAATTCAGTGCCACAGAGTGCTGTGAATGCTAATTTGTGTGCGTTCAAAAAAGCAACTAGATTCATGTCAGTAAAACCTGTTGAGAGCAGATAAACTCTTTGCTTTCCTGAAGAATTCCCTAAAGGGCTGCTGCAAGGGTCTATGACAGGGACAATGTCCTTGTAAGATTTTGTGGTTTTATACTCTTTCCTGGACACCTGCCATTAACCTTTCTCTCTGCTGATTTGTGCCATTATGATCTGGCATTGTCCTTATACTGGAAAAAAGTCCCTTCAGTAAAGAATATTGAAGATCTCCTTGGCAAAGACCGAAAGAAAAGGGAGGGGGGCACCTAAAGGAAAACTAAAATACAGAGAAACAAAGTGAATACTAGGAATAGTTTTCATGGGAGATTGTGAACACATACCCCATCACTACAAAGACACATCCAAGTTTCCACTTTTTGGAAACACCACAGAGGTCCACAAACCTGGTAATGCAAAGAATTAGTCTCATCCTGGGGAACAAAAACCCCTTCCTGATCCTGGTTGGATGAATCATTTTGGTCTCTTAAAAAGACTAGGAAACCTAACACTGGTTTGTTTAATGCAGTGTGTTTAAGTGCTGTCTCCTCTCATTCCCTATGTTGGTCATATTGCTGTCAGATGGGTGTTCAAATAAAAAGACAGCTGACATGTTTCCAGGATTCTCTGATGAGTAGCTGGAATGAAATACATAGGAAATTACTTTAAAAATATTGGTACTGGTGCCTGCAGGCACCACACAGGGTGGGATGCTGCGTGTGGGGATCCCACCTTGCTCTGAAGAGCAGCTTTTGAGCCAGTCCTGGGCTGTGGTCTCCTGAAAAAGTGGTCTGAACTTTGTCTGACTGCAGTTTAACCCTGGATTTAGGCAGCTCTGTATGAGAGAGCACATAATGGTTAGGCTCATGCTGCAGTATATAAGTGCTTTTGAAATGGGATGCAAAGGTTAAAAATGAAATTAAATTCTTGTGTATTTTTTGAGAAAAGCAGAAGTAAAATGAGTAGAGGAATGTGTGGAAGTGATCATAACTGTAATAACTGAAAATCCTTTAGAAATCTAAAGTAACTTCTTAGAAAGATACATTATTAAATGTGGTCTCTGGGGTTTCCTGCTTAGGAGGATAAACAAAAAGGGGAGAGGAAGGTTTGGTAACTTCATTTATACCTAACTCAAATTCTTCCTAATGAAGAACCAATAATTTGTCAGTTCTCTCGTGTTTGAAATGCTTCATTTTTCACTGTGCTCCATGAACATCTGACCTATTTGCCTTTCATACAGAAAATTAATTTCTTCTTGTCTGAGATAAGCTTGCAAAATATTTATAAGGGTAAAGCTATGAAAGTATATCAGTATTAGGGGGAAAAAAACATGAATGTATTGGTTTGTTGGCAGGGCTATGTTTATAGAATATTCTCTTACTCGAGCAGACTTAAGAAAAAGGCATTGAATCAGTATTTATTTCAGTCACAGACCAATAACTATTGCCAAAGTGAACATAATTAGTGTTTCATGGTATACAGGGCAGGGGTCATCCTGCAGATTTGAAAGCAAATTCATATAAGTATCTAGCTCAGCCTCATGGTTAAGAATATGAACTGAATAAAGTACATAGTGTAGAAGTGTTAAAGTTTCAAATGATGGAGATACCAGCTCTGTGCCCTGAGCAAGCCTGGCTCAGACATGTCTTCTGCTTTGTTTCAGCCAGCAGAGGCTGTGGCAGTGCTGTCCTCCTTGGGCCCTCACTGTGCTTGCCTGCCATGGCCATGAGGTTGAATCCTCCTAGGAAGAAGGCCTACCTCTGCTTTCCTTTACAGTAGGATTCAGTCCTGACACCACAGGAAGATGTAGCTTCCAGCTCCTCCAGCAAGGTTGCTGCATTGCTTTCCCACTGGTTGTTCCAGTGGCACATTCGCATGCTAACTGCTGTACTGTCATGGCTCGCTTAGGACTGAAATAAGTGTGAATGTCACAAGCATTCTGTTGAGCCCTGAACTGTGGGAGGGTCTTTGTCTTCTTCCCCAGCCTTCCCCTAGAAAAATGCAGGGGAATGACGAGGGTTTCTTGGGAAAGAAGGGGCATCTTTTGTTTTGTGGTTTCCTTATTGGCCAGTCTTGGAATGACACCTTCCATGAGTCTGCTGGAGTGTAAAGCTTGTGCCCTGAACAGGGCTATCAGAAGGAAATGAAGGAGCTTGGTTCCATAAGGGTACATTGAGTTAGTGCAGCCCTAAAGTCCATAATGACAGTGCTAAGTGCTGTGAACCAAAGTCATGTCCTCAATCTCTTGTTTAGAAGGGGCATCAAGCTGTGAGTTCAGCAGGGTATGAGTTCTGTTAGACTTCATTTCCTCTCTGTTCACAACTGCCTGTTCCTGCCTGGAAGCCTGAACTATTGCTCTCAGGTGAACAGGATAGATAGGATGCTTCCCTGTTCTGCGTATTTGTATGAAAGTGGTCTGCACAATCAAATAGCAGTAATGCCAGGTTTTTGCATTAATGGGGTAGGCTTACTGCCCTGTGCTCTTTGCTGCTGCTATCCTGTCATTCTGGCTCTCTGGCACTTTCAAAGGCTAACCACTGTCAGGGTCATGCATTACATAAGGCATGATCATCTTATTTTCACAAGGCACTTGGAGTGTTTTCTTCTTCCCCTTTTAATAAAGCACCAAATCTTCCAATTCTCCTGCTTCTGTACTCTGCTGTATGCTGTGCAGACAATTCCTAAGGAACCTAAGGAGACTATAATTTAAACACTTAATGGAAAAGCTTGAAATGTTGATGTTACATGCCTGAAGACTGGAAAATATTGACACCTGCTGTGGTTTTCTAGTTCTGAACACACTTGTGTTTGTCCCCCCTTTTTCAGTTATGTGGCATAATTGATACTTGCAACGTCTCTTCCTGTGGAGACGTTTCAAGGAATCCTCAGGGCATTTCCTCCTCTTGTTCTGCTAAAACTAAGAGTTTTCAAGGACAAACACGTTGAGACTGAACCGTGGTACATTCCTGGCTGTTTTCAGGTCTTGTGTCACCTGTGACTCTGGGTATATTTTTGGAGACAAAATGTCACCCCTACTCTCTTGGAGTGAGAATCCCCTTCTTTAACTGACAGTATATTGCATTTTGGCACAGGATGAATGTGTTTCTGGAATTGCCTGTACAAGTTCCCTATGTCTCACTACAGCATTTGGCTGCTGCAGACAGTACATAGATGTGACTAATAGTCAGATTTACTGGAACAAAACAAATGCTGGTACTGCCTGGATTGGTGTCCTGGTAGGGTGCTAACATGTCCTTGTTTGGGAAAACAGAGCATTCCTTCCTGAGTGCTTTCCCCTACTTGCTGAGCTGAACTCAGCAGCACTGAGAAATAACAGCATCCTCCTCCACATTCATCTCACAGAAAAGCTGCTGAGGTCAGGTTTGAAGGCTGTTCCCTAAGAGACCAAAGGTACATCGTTCCTGCATTTTAACACAAGTGTTGAATTTTACAGCACCTTGTCTGCAGTGGCCTAATGTCTTCTGTTGCTCTTTTCTCTGGTAATGTAAGTAAATTATCCAGGAAATATCTGTGTGCCCTGCTTTGCTACCTAATGCATGGTACTCAGGTTTTTTTCTAACAAATGGCACCAGTACTGGCCTCAGGGAAGAGGAAGGAAAGCTGAAATGTTCTTGTCAGGACACATTCGTGGTCTCAGAAGTCCTCTGTTTGCATAATGTCATGTTCTCCAAATGTGAGTTCAAGTCAGGAAGAGCAGCCTCTCCACCTCAGAAAACTGCTGTGTTTGTACAGCCTGTCCTGCTTGTTTCTGAAGTTCTTTGAGTCCTGATGTGCAGATCCTTGTGTTTGAGAAGCCCTACAGAAATGAGCACATTTGGACACCTGCACAGTGGCTGGTGGCACAGCTTACACTTACATAAAATCATCCATGGACACAAGGACCAAAACAAGCAATCACTAATCATCACAGCAATGCAAGAACACTAAGTGGAAACCCAGCAAATGGACATAGATATGAGCTTCCAGACACACAAGGAGATCTCATATTAAGCTTCAGCTATGTGTCTGTGTTATGTATCTTTGCAAATCCTAATGTTATTTGGGATCATATTCTACATTCTTGGAGTAAACTAAAATGCTTATACTCTGTGTGATGCTCATAGCTTTCATAAACTTTTCCACTGCATTTTTTTACTTCAATGTTTTTGCATCTTTCCTTTCTCTATATCTAAATATTTCAACAAACATTCTTCAGCTGTTGCATTGCAAGTGGCTGGTATCCAGAGGAGACCCAGAAGTGATTAAGTTCTTGGTTCAGATAGAGTCAGGCAAGAAAATGAGGTTTTCCACCCCTGCCCACAGGCTGTCTCTTGATGAGCCCTTCTATGGTTTTGTCTCTTGCTTTCACTGCTGTAGAATGGACTGGTGATGAGTGCTGCCTTAGTAAAAAGGGAAAGATCTCCAAACAAGGAATGCTGCATGACAGCATGAGACAATTGCAGGTATGGTCTGAGTGAGCCTACCACCAAAACCCACTGCTGCTTTCATCAGTTCAGTGAGGGTCTACTTCAATCCCTGGCAGTAAAAGGAAACTGCTATTGGATAGCCCAGGAACAAAGGAAGAATCTTTGATGCATATGGAACCTTGTGTATTTGATGAAGTTTATATAAATAAAATGTACACCAATGATAGTAGCCTGGATTTTTTTCTAAGCATCCTTTCATCTGCATTTAGCTAGTTGAAAAGTCTGAAAAGTCTGATCTTAGTATATACTGTGTTGATTTTTCTTAATCTTTGCAAATACAAGCTAATTATTTTCATCTATTAAGAAGCAGATAGTAAAGTTTTGACTGAAAGACATGACTGCATGTCTCAGAAATCTACTAATTGCCTTTGAAGTATTTAGCTTTCCCAGATCTACAGGTATGTTCCTTATTTTGAAAGTATTCTGCCTGTCAATGATTTCTGTTGCCCTGTGTTACAGCATTTTAAGTCTGTCAAAAAGAAAATGAGTACCCAGATTCCAAAAGCCTGGAAAAAAAGTCACTAAATAGATCAGATAGAAAGGAAATAGCATTTCTACTAAATCAGAGACTTTTTATACAAACCATGATGGGTCATGCTGAGAACTGTCTAACTTGTTGAGCTTAGCAATGTTTCTCCTCTTGAAAATTAGCCAAGAATTTAGCTCTTTCCATAACTTTCTAATCCACCTACAGAGCAGAGATCAGATCCTGCAACTGGTGTGGTATGAATCCGGCATTCTTCTGACTGGATAGTCTTTAGAACTTTTTTGATTACAACATGATTAAGAATAGAGTTTAGCCTGTGATTTAAATTCTTTTGTGCAGGACATATATTGTAGAGCATAGGATCTTAACATATCTTTACAGCATTAACAACCACCAAAAAGTGGGTTGGAAGACAGCAGGTACAAATCAAGTTTTTGCAACTATTTACTTCTCAAAGAAGTGCATTTTCTGAAAACACAGGACATTCCTTTTGCTTTGGGAAAGGATCTGTTGAATTCTAGGAATTGACACTGAACGCATATGAAACTTTTTACTGATCTCACAGATATTCTGATCCACAAGTGATGGTGTTGTTATCTTGAGTCTTAAATGGGTGAACAAATGGGGGGGAAAAGTATACCTCAGTACAGCTGGTCTGTATGTCAGCAGATGGGAGCTACTTGCAGAGGCAGGTACAACATCTTCAGCCCTATGCAGTACAAAGAGATTCACAGAAAAAATATTTCCCTCACTGCATGAGGGGAACTCCATACTGGTTAGTTAGGAGGGAGCAGGACGTGTAATCCAGGGCTCTTAAATTGTTACAAGCAGAAGATTCAGGAAGCAGCAGCAAGCCTGTGCTGAGGAGCCCAAGACAAAACCAGGTACACACCTACAGTCAGGTGGTCCAGGGCAATATTTGCACTCCATTTTAAACAAGTAAAATTACACTAGAAAACTTATTTGGGAGTTTATGTTTGCCAAAGTAGAGAATATGATTCAGGATTTGTCCTGGCCAGTGTTGCTACATATAAACTAAGGAAACTTTTTACAAGGGTATGTAGTGATAGGACAAAGGAGAATGGCTTCAAACTGGAGGAAAGTAAGTTTCGATTTGATATTAAGAAGAAATTCTTCACTGTGAGGGTGGTGAAGCACTGGAACAGGTTTCCCAGAGAAGTTATGGAATGCCCCATCTCTGGAAGTGTTCGAGGCCAGGTTGGATGGGGCTTTCACTGCTCTAGTGAAAGGTGTCCCTGCCCATGGCAGGGGGATTGGAAAAAGATGATCTTTAAGACACCTTCCAATCCAAGCCATTCTGTGATTCTGTGAAATCAGCCAGAGGTTACCTATCTTTTCTGGACTTCCTTCCTGGGTGTTTCTGCACGTGGACACCTCTTCCACCCTTGCTGTCGTACTTGATAGGAGATAGTAGCAAGTTCCTGAATCAGGAGTCAGTGTAGTAACTGAAGCCAGAAAATGATAGGTATTTCTTTGTGTTTCAGACTGTACAGGTCAGCATTGTTCCCTGCATGACAGAAGTGCACATTTCAGAAAAACAGGAAGATTACTTTGCAGCAACAGTTTATTGCACTTCACGCTGTCTAGCTAAGATTTACATATGTGTGCAGTACTAGGAGTTTACAAACAGTGGGTAGAGATAGATTTGTCCAGAAGTTACTAGTTTGAAACTGCTGAATGTATGAGGTAAAATCACTGTCCAAATGTGCCTGTTTTCATTGGCTTTGTTGGTACACAGACAGCTTGCAGAATCAAGTTGGCTGGAGCCATGTGAGATGACAGCCCTTTCTGTCACGATTATTCACTGCCATACAACTTTTGGGAGCTCACAGCCAGACTCAGGAGGCTCCTTGTCCTGCCATGTGTGCTGGCACATCAGTCAAAGACTCCATTCTGGTGGAGTTGTCTTTAATCCCTCAGTATTTTTATTGCAGTCTCCCTCCCTCCCAGGTGTTATTGAAGGAGATCAAGTGCTGGAATTGCTGCTTTGAAGCACAGAGGTTTTCATGTAATAAATGGCTTCTGGCTGCTGCTAGCTGCTTGACATGACCAGTGTCAAACCAGGGACACAGACACTGATTGCACCAAAGATGCAGCCAGAGACCTAATCTTACAGTGCCAGAGAAAACAGAAATAGAAACCACTTTGTCCTGGATTCTGCTGGAAGTCTGGCGTCTTAGCAGATGACATCCACAGAAATACCAAGCTTGGGCACATGCCCCTTCCAATTCAACAGCCATTACCTCTTCTCCATGATGCCAGAGAGAGTCATGCAATACAGGATTTTCTCCTGGCAGCCTGTCAGCAGCAAAGAAATAGTGTCAGCTTCCTACACCTACATGGTTTCAGGGTAGTAGGTAAGGACTGCTGGTCCTTGCCCCACAATAGTTTCTCACAGGTATTGCCAAATATTTTGATGAGTGTTGGGATCTGGTGTGGGATATCTACCTGGAGTGCTTTGCAGTTGTTTATGAAAAAAGATCACAGAATATGCTGAGTTGGAAGGGACCCATAAGGATCATTGAGTCCAACTCGATGGCACAGCACCATCCCCAAGAGTCACATTATGTGCTTGAGAGCATTGTCCAAACACTTCTTGAATTCTCTCAGACTTGGTGCTGTGACCACTGCCCTGTAGTGCCTGTTCCAGTGTTCAGCCACACAGGGTGAAAACCTTTTTCTAATATCCATCCTGAACTTCTTCTGACACAACTTCAGTCCATTCCCTGAATCCTGTCACTGGTCTCAAGGGAGAGGAGATCAGTGTCTGCCCCTGCTCTTGCCCTCAGGATGAAACTCTAACTGCAGTGGGGTCTCCCCTCAGTCTCCCCCAGGCTGACCAGACCAAGTGACCTCAGCCGCTCCTCACACGGCCTCCCCTCAGGGGCCCTTCACCATCCTCATTGCCCTCCTTTGGACACTCTCTAATAGCTTAATATTTATAGTGCTGTCTGAAACTTTAGTAACATAAACTAATCCAATGTAAACAACATGGTGTGTGTGCATTCCTTTGCTATAGTTATACTAACATAATTAGAACAGAAAAATATACACTAACAAAGCTTTCCCATGTAGAAGGGTCTTTTTCTTTCTGATGTTTAAAATACTCATAGCTTGTTTGTCTCAGCAGCTATTTTTTCTCATTGATTTGGAGTGGGCTCAATCCACCTCACTTGGGAAAAAATCATCAAATTGTACCACTCTTTGTAGTGGGCAGCAGCCTTGGTTGGTGTGCCCTACTCCAGTTAAAGCATTGCAAACAAGTGCAGAGCGGAATCCTTTAAGGCCAGAACCAGTGTTTTACATTTTTCCAAAGTGCTGCAGGGTTGTCTATATGATCTTCAATTGAAAATACAAAATGTTTCTGAATAAAAAGCCTGTTTATTTGAGTTTTTTCCTTCCATGGCACAAAGTGCAAGCTCTGAATGGTGAGCAGTGTAGAAGTCCCACATACATTAGAGAAGTTTGCTAACCTATGCAAGGACAGTATTAGGGCAGGGCATTAGCTTCTTGTTTCCCATGTTACATACAAACTTGGGACCATGGTCATTTGCTTGTGTTGTTGAGTTGATAGTTAAGTCTCTGGTTAGGTATCTGCAAACAGTTCTTTCCACTGGTGTTACTGAAATGCCACGTTCTTGCATTTCACCCGTGACATGGGAAGAACTGCATTGCAGTTATTATTGCAGTGTAGTCGTGCTTTATATAAAGGAACTCAAACGAAATCAGTGGTCACCAAATCTCTGGCAAATGTTTGGCCTCAAAACACAGAGATGGCCTCCCAACACAGGTGACAGGAGGGGTACCTAGGCACAGGGCTGGCTGTCAGCCCTGCTCAGGTGCAGTGACAGCAATGTGCCTCTCCTGTTACTCACTGTTATCCCAAGATCCTGCTGTGTTTTCTAGATCTATATGTAAACTCTTGCACTTTGTGTTCACATACATGTGGGCTGGTAAATTAATAAAAGGCATTTATATATTCACATTTCCTCTGTCATTGCTGGTATGGTTTGGAACAGGAGCCAAAGGCCATGTTTCTCTCTGGCTCAGGCTGGGGTACAGGTGCTGCAGGAGTCTTGCTATACTGTGGGGGCTTGAACTAAGCATTGAATGATTCCAGTGTGTCCCTGGGATACCTCTCTCTACCTTGGAGGGAATCTTGTCACTATTTTGCACTCCTTGTGGGCTGCTGCTTTGCCTCTGACACAGCATATGTAGATTGGAAGTAGTGTTTGCTGAAAGCCTGAGACATGCATTGTGTACTATCTCCCAGGATTTATCTTCCAAAAGCTCATTAAACTGATCTTGTTAAGGGCCATCAACCCCCTTAGATTAGAGATATAAAGAGCTTCAGCGGACTCTACTCATCTGGGTACTTTAATGTCTTCAAATGAACTCCATCACAGACAAGAAAAAGCTGCCTGTGTCATGTCTGCCATCATGGCCCCTGCCATGAATGCACTTTCTATTTTATTAGACAACATACTCTGTATAATATAAGGAAAAACTGATTCTTCAACTGAGAGGAACTAACTGGTTAAAGTGAGTAGAGTTACATACAAATAAATTGAGTAAGGAGTTCAGCATTGGGTCTTCACACCTTACCATAGATTCCTGGGAATGATGAGCATCTGATGAGCATTATGTGGAGCAAACTGGTGCTGTCTCTGCCATCAATTTCTCATGTGACTCAGGTGGGTACAAGGTGTGTACAGGGAAGTGCACACCACTGTCTGTTCCTATCTACCATCTAGGCCAGGGAGATGCAAACCAACATCACAGCAGCTCCTGTCCTGAAGCTGTGTAGTTTGCAAGCAGAAATTCAGCTTGGAAATGCTTTTGTACTAATCTAAGAAATGTCTTATCTCAGTATTTGGGAGAGGAAATATAAAAAATCCTGCATCTGGGCCATTATATACCTTCTGTATTTAATGGGAAAAGGTCATATTTGGACACTGGCACTTGGTTCTGAGATACCTTTATCGTTCTACACAATGGGGTTGTCTGTGCTGCTAAGAATACTAAAATTGGGCACATTTGCCACTTGAAAATGGCAATGCTAAGTATAATTCCTGTGTTCAAAATACATAGGCAAGCATATAAAACAGCAGATACACATTACTGTTTAGAGACAGTAGAGGTGGTTTTAATCAGGTATTCACACGGAATCCGACATTTGCATTTTAATGTAGAGCAGACATGCAGGGTATATTTTGCATAGTCTGTCTTCTTGAAATGCCTTTGGGGTTTTGCAGATACCAATACTTTCAATGCCAGTGTTCTGAGCAGAACATTATTGGGGTAAAAATGCAGAAAAGACTTCTTTGGATTTGCCAAATAATCCCTTTCATTTCTTTCCTTGATGAGGAAAATTGCTTTCATTATTTCTGTAACATTGGAAACACTCCTGCCTGTAAAATGAGTCCCCAAGTTTTTATACAGGTTCAATGCTGTAAGGAATAAATGTTACTGTTTCAACAAAAGCAGTTCTAGCAGGTTTTTTCTATCCTTCTTCATTACTTATAACAGTTTTGTCTAACGCTCTTATCTATAAAGAGCCTAAGAAGCACCAGAAGGTTTATGTCCTTCTCCTGGACAGATAGTTCATTTGTCTCCTTTTTCTGTGGTGAAGTGTGCGTGGTTTTTTTTTTTAAATTCAACTGCAAAGCTTCTTGTTCCTTGCATTAGCAAGGTGGTGGGTAACCCCTTTACCTGCTGAAAAAATGAGACTATTTGATGATGAACATCCATCTCCCAGCCTTTACACCTGAATGAGAATAATGTTTCATCACTTAAACTGTTACATGGTTGTGAGCACACTTTATCAGGCTGAGTCAATGACTGTTCACCACAGGTCTGTTTTAACTGAAGACACGTCTGTAGCTGTGCTCCTCTGCTGCTGGGTGCCTGCGAGGCTCCAGCAGCACAAGTGAGCAGAATGCTTTTCTGCAAAACCTGCCTCTTTCCGCCTGAGCACCCACAGGATGACGTGAATTCCTCTCTCAGGAATCAGAAAGATTCTGCTCATTAAGGAAAGTGGGCATAAGATGTAAGTCTAGAGCTAAAAATTAAAGGAGGATCTGATACAGACCATAGCTTTGTGCAGTGGTTGTCTCTGAGGAAGAGTTCATCTGGGAGAAAAATGGCCATCAGGCTGGCTTTACTATGACCTTTGCCTTTATTTCTTCTTTATGGTTTATACTTTCTCTTGAGTCTAAGCTGATTTCATCATATTCAAAACCCATAATTAGCACTCCTAAATTGCATAGAAATGACAAGTTATTGTGAATGCTTTTGAATAGTTTCATATTTATATTCAGTTGTGAGATTTCCTCACTCTCTGCCCAGATGCTTCAAAATCACTACTTTTTTAAAACCAAGACTGTTGCTCTGCAGATGTTCCATTTAACACAGATATTCGGTGTGCAGCTCTTGTGTGTCAAGCTAGGTTAAGCTTAAAATTGTGCCCTCAAAGCTGAGTCTGCTCTGCCCTCTTGTGTCTTTGGAATGTGTTGCCAAAAGCTCCCCAGATACAGCTGCTTTACCCTTAAAACCCTTAAAACTGGAATTTTCCCCTCAGAGACTTAAAGAGTGAGATGCAAACACATGGATATTCATGTATGCGTTGTTTTTTTCAGTGATGAGTATAGATCAACATATGTTTGAACTAAATCTGTTCTGGCAATATTCCTTTTGCACATGCATTTCTGAGGGGAAGGGAAAACAACTTGAGAGTATCTTTAATACAGCATGAAAGTGTTGAAATAAACCTGTTAAAGTTGTGGGGTTTATGAATAAAGTTTTTAGGTTTATGAAGCTTCAACTGAAAAATTATCTGCTAGAGGGAGGAGTGAAGAAGGGGTTCTTCCAGTTCACAGGGACGGGGCTGCTGTGAAGTTGGGGTTGGCTTTGCTTGACTGACTCCTTGATGTAGCAACTTTTGACCTTAGCTGAAGTTACAGTCCAAAGCTATAAGTGTACAGTCAATAAAGGGATTCAAAGGGCAAAACACTCTGTCATGTAGTGGTTTGCAATACCTTTGAGATAAGATTTAGCTGCATTCTTAAGTAAACCTTGACAGCTTCTCTGTGTGGTTGGGTTTTTTGGTTGAAAATGAACTCAGTAGCAAGGGGTGAGCTGGAAATTCAGATTTCCTCCCCTTATTGTGTTAGGAGGAAAAGACGTTGCCCTGGCTGTGTATCCTCTCTATTCCCACAGGAGCAGAGTGCCACAAGCTGATATAAGCTACAGTGAACCACAGTTTACTGAAAATATATTTGTTTTTAAAGAGTCTTAATGTTTTCAAATCACAGTGCAAACTGTTCTATTAAAGAGTGGCTTTTTTAAACAAAGTAGGAAGTTTAGAGTTTATTCCCATCTGCTGTAAATCTTTCTGATAGTTTAAGGCTTAACATTTGCTCCATGAGTGTTAGATGATGAGCCAGTCCTAATTTTGACATGGATGATTTTGTGCTTTTCTTTAGGATGATAAGGACTTTTCAAAGCAGCTTTGGCACTTTTCTGTGTACTGCATTGTGGGATATGGAGGTCGTGTACCCAGTCTTTTCAGGAATAATACTGACAGCCTTTTCAGGCACAGAGAGCAACTCAGGCACAAGCTGTGCTCTTTTTAGAATTGAAAGGCAGAATTAAGGGATCTAGGGGTGCCAAGTCTGTTGCACACCTGGGGGACTCCAGGCCTCCTCTTGTGCTCCTTGGACAAACTGCATCTTCCTTCCACCTGTTTCAAAAATTTACTGTACCAGCTTATTTTATCTTTACCTGTCCTCAGCATGCCCCTCATTTGGTGTGTGTTTTACCTTCTGTGTGTAAACAAAGAAGGCACTGCTAATGATGAGTATTGAGCCTGGGCAAAAGATACTATATTCATCAGTAAACACCTTCTGGTTCATGTTTTTCCAGTAACACTCTCAAGATTTTGGTTGATGATGCTCAGACTGAAGCTTCTAACAGGTAGTTTGTTCAGCTACTCTAACGACCCCAGTAGCACCAAAAAGTCTTTTTCCTGGAACTCCTTAAACTATCTCCATAAAGCCCTGCCTGGCCAAGGGGAGCTCCCCACTTCATAAATGGAAGTTCAGTGTTCCACTGTGTTTGTTGACTGCATTGTGGTATTGTGGAAAGATGATGGTGGTGCTGAGAATAAATACTGTTTTTTTCAGCCTGTCTGCTGCAGTTCCTAATCCCTAGGCTAGGTGAAGGAAGGTGAATTATGAGGTAGGGAAACATGTTTAGACAGTAAATCTGAAATTTAATAGGCAATGGCTTTCTCATTGTATTTCTTTTCTAGACACAGGTTTTGAGCTATTCTCACAGATGACCATAAATTCTCTTTAAACTCTCTTTCTGAAGACAAAGAAATATAGTTTGTTTATCTATGAATGCAAGGCATTGAATCTGTAATCTAGTATTTGTTTTCTTACCTGTCCAAAATCATAAGGACCAAAGAAATCCAAATAGATTTTTCTTCTCTCGTGGTTTATTTTTTCCCCACAGTCATCCACAGCTACCCTCTGTGTTGGTACTTCTCAAACTTTTATATAAGGTATTACCTTTTATAAGGTGGCTTTTATATATGGTATTTACCCTTATCAGAAACCATCCCAGGACTGTCTTGTACAGCCCTGTCCCAGTGGTTTCAATTGATTTTTAAAATTTGGTTCAGCTGGGAGCAGCCATGTATTACTCTTATTTTTCCTCTATCCATTTTGCCTAGCTACTGAATGGGAGTATGTGTTGAGTGTTTGGCTTCTTGTGCCTTCTCCTGGGGGTTTGGGTATCCTGTGGCTGTTTGGCAGGCTGTCTGCAGGCCACCAGGTGCCCTGAGTAGAGAAGCATTACTCAGCATTTCTTACTAAAGCAAGTCCTGAGCACAAAGTATTCCACCAATTCTCACTGCCAGAAATTACTTTTCCCCAGACAGTTTCTAGTCTGCATCTTTCCCATCTTCACATCCCATTGCCCCTGTCACTGTTGTTGAACTTCATCTGGAATAATCCCCTGCTGGCACTGACACCGTGGTTTGGGTGCTCTTTCACCTCTCTGTTGTTGGTTAGCTGTGTTACCCATCCTGTAAACTGGCCCTCATCAGTCAAGCCCTCATAATGATGTTGTTTCCATGGGAATGGAACAGCACTCTGACACAGCTCACCCCACAGCAGGGTGTACCAGCCCTGCTACTGTGATCGCTGCCTGTCACCTGTTAGTGCCACCTCCTTGCTGTCCTCAGGCACTGCACACACTCCCCCTGCACTTGCAATGAACGTGATCCCTCCAGCCATGAGCTCCATTCAGAGGTCATAGGAGGGATAAAGTGTAGGAAGCACTGAAAGAAAGAAATAACGGTGGAAAAATGAACAGCCTAGATGAGAGATAGGGATGGGAGTGAGAAAAAATACAGAATATAAGAAACAGGAGAGAGAGAACTCCCTCTGAGATCAAATAATCTTGAAGATAAGGGAGAATATCTAAAGGCAAATATGAAAAACAGATACCACAAAGTTTGTGCTAAGGCATGCAGTAAAAATGAGGACAAAGATGGAGGAGGAACAGAGTGACAGAATTTTGACTTTTAAATTTAATTATAATATGTTGTTTTTAACAGCAAAAGTGCTACAGATACTTTTGGTATTTGTCTGAGGTGAAAGCTGAACACTGATTTGAAGAATCTTTCCTTGTTGCTGTTACGTTGGCACTTCTGGAACTGACAGGGTTCACCTGGAGGTGTGGCCATATTTCAAAGGCAGGACTCTCAGAGACAACCAGGTGCTTAGAAAATAAAGAAATACCATTCTCTAAATGTGCACTATAGCAGTGTACAGAATCTTAATTCACAGCAGTCTGTAGACTTATGGTCAGACTTTTCCTGCTGATATCTTCGGTCCAGCACAGGCTGCATGAAGGAAGATAGGGTTAGTAATTGTGGTCATCTGCTTATTGTGTGATGCCATGTATGCACCCAAAGGGAGAGAAGGAGTGCCAGATTTTTAGTTTCAGATCCAAAGTGAAAAGATCAGAAACTGAATACATAATAATCTCTTGGAATTTAAGGTCACTTGTGCATAGCCAAGGGTGGAAGATGAGGCAGAGTTTTTTCCAAACTTGATGTTTTAGAAGAAGACTCTTCCTCTCCGCAGCACAGATCTGAGTACTGATGGTTGAAAAGCAACAGCACCAGCTCCATGCACAGGTTTTGGGTTATACCATGTCTGTGTCCTGACAGAGTCACTTCTGCTAGGGCTGTATGGCCAGTGGAGCTAGCAGGAGGGGTGACATGGCTGTGGCCTCATGCTGTAGTAGTTCTCAGACTGCTTTTATTATAGTGCTTTGTTCACACTGGGCTCTCGGGTGCAAATGAGAATAGTGCTGGGTTTTAGACTGGAGGGTTAGGCTGGAGCATCAGTACAAAGGGGCAGCAGTGGAGCCAGAATCATGATGCCCTTCTCATCTCTCGACTGTTATGTTTACTTGTTTGTGAATATTTACTGTTCTTTTTGGCAATGGTTTCCCATGGTGTCTTGTCGCTGCTGGTTTGCAAAGAAGTGGTGACAGTGCCGAGAGTCCAGCACCTGAGCACAGCTCAGTAAGTCCACACTAAAGCAGCTTACTCAGCAGGAGGGGGGAAGGCTCAGTGTACCACTGGGGGTCATTTGCTCTGTGTGGGTTGCATGGTGTAGTGCCAAGCTGATGTAAATCAGTTTTGAATTGACTCTCAGCCATTGGGTGAGAAGGTGTGCAGAGACTGCTGTCATTCTGATAGCGGGAGCTGGATGATGAGAGAAAGCTTTAGCATGTGTTTACCACCCTGGGAAGGAGGAGAGGATGATTGCTGGAGGACTTTTTATTTTAACTTGCATCTATCTTTAGGATTTCAGTGTGTGCAGTTAAACTCAGAGCAGCCGTTTTCTAGCTGTAGGCTCTACTGAAGTGTTGAGTGAGGATTCATTTGTCCTCAGGTCTGGCTGTGAATTAATGGTCTGTTTTAGAGGTCTCAGTGGGCTAGAATTGCCTTCTTGATAGAGAAAATGCCAGTGCTATGCAAACTCAGCAGGAGCACTTTGTGATGCTGAGAGTCTTCTCTGCTACTTTTTGTTGATCCAGGTGGTCCTTTCTAAATACAGAGTCAGAGAAATTACTGTTTGCCCCTTCCTTCATCTCCCCATGCAAGTGTCATGTAGTCAGCAGGAACACTGGATCCTCCCTGTCTCCCTTTCCTGTTTGCATGAGAGAGAAACAGAGGGAACCAAGATGGAACCATACATTCCTCTGCATCTGCACTCTGAAGGCAAAGTTACTTGTGAGCCTTCAGTATGTGGGTGGGAGAGCTGCCAAGCCAAAGTTGTTCCCAAGTATCTGTAAACTAAATCTTATTCCCTACATTCATCCAACTAAGGAACTTTCACTCTGGCAAAGGCTTGTAAATATTACAGTACCTGTCACTTTTGGATGCTGCTTTCTGTTTTCATAGCAGCAAATTGAAAGCTTTGAAATCTGGGATGTTTTGTTTAGTTTTGTAGAGGTTGACCTCAAAGCATCAGTCTTTCTGCTCTTTTTAGAATCTATGAAAATAACCTTTTCTCAGAAAATTTCTTGTAGTGACAACACTGCTAATGAACAGAGTTCTCAGATATTCCAAAAGTTTGGGGATGTATTGAGATATGTGTACCAAAATATAGAGAGTTTTGCTTATCTGTTACTTTCAGTGATTCAGTTTTCTTTATAGATGTACTTACAATGAAGTGAAAAGTATTAATCCAAACAATGTTTATAAAGGGATTTATGAACGCATGTCTGTCTCAGAGTTATGTTTAGTTTTGCTGGGGTTTTAGTTCACATGTACTTTTCAGTTTCTGCACCATCTGCACAGCATGGCCACCACTTGTTTCAATTCAGCCATTCTTTGCTTATTTTTAAGACAAGTTGCTGGTTGATACAAACCTGTGACTTAAGTTTGCCAGATGCAGTTGCTCCCACCATTTGTGTTTGTCTCCAGTTGCTTCTTGGAGGAAGGTGTCATCCTTTTTCTCTTGAAATAAGTCTACAAAGCGAGTCTTGGCAGACCTGTTCTGAATTGTGTTCAGTACTGTGCAGCTCAAGTTATAACTCATTTGTGGCTCCCAAGTTAACCTGACCACAGCTCAAACTCCATTAAAGTAGTACTTTTTTAAGGCTGTGCTCACTGAGGAGGTAATTAAATAGTCATTCATACTTGTGTGATGTCCTTGATTTGACTTAGTCAATTTTGTCAAGGTGCACACAGCTTGTCTGAAAACCTGCAGCCCTGCTGACCTGTCTCAGAGCTGTGGCTGAAGCCAAGGTTCTTTGTACACTTCAGATTGCAACTCAGCCCTCTTAAGCGATTTATGTGCAAGTCCTATGAGTCCTACAGTGGTTTCTGCCTTTCCTGCTGCATTCCCAGGGGAATCTCAGTTCTCCTACAGTGAACAGGAAGAGCAAGTCAACTTACCGAGTCATTTAAGAGGGCTGGTTTTTGACTCCAGCCTTCCCACAACACCATGTGAACAAGCACAGCATTGGCAGAAACATTCTGGAGCAGAACTCCTCCATTAAATTTTACCACGGTTCCCATGATTCTTCTCTTTACCCAGAACTTGCTGAGCAGTCTTGACATGATGATATCTAAACATCTCTGACATGCTCTGATTGGCTTTGCCAGACCAAATGAACCGACTGCTTTCATGGCAGAGCCATCCCAGAGAACAGCAGAATGTTCTGGCACCTTGTCTGAAGTAAATACACACTGGAATCTGACACCTGAGGAGCCCTACAGGAGATACGGCTTTGTGAGATTGCCTATTCTAGTCACATTTGCAGACCATTCTGGTTTTTATAAAATGCTTTAGAAAATTTTGCTCAAAGACATAAAAAGATCCCAGTTGCCTTTTACCTCATTGGCTAAGCCTTGTGCAGTGTTTCTAAGCAGGTGACCATTTCTGCTGCCTATGAAAATACTGGCTTTGTATTGCCATTTAGATTGTATGAAAATTGAGCTTTTCATCTTCTGAAATGCTTCCAGAAACCCAGATTCAGGCCTGGCTTACAGTCCTTTTGGGTGCTTTAATATAAGCTGACTATTAAGAAGCAGTTAGTATGGAGAGAGCTGGTAATGTTGCAGCTGAGGAGCTAAACCCCTCATCTTCATCTGAGTCTTCTTATTTTCTTGCAGATGAGAGGATCTGTTCACCACCTTTTATGGAGCTGACAAGTGCCTGTGGAGAAGATACCTTGAAGCTTATAGAGAAGAATGGATTGGCATTCCCATTCAGTATGTACATTAGATTTTCTTTGGTACATCTAGTGGGTTCTAAATACTGCACATGCACCCCCCAAAAGATAGCCAACATTGTAGGAGTGTGGGTTTCACTTCTGTTAAAACTTTCCTGAAACAAATGCTCTGATGCAGTCTGCTTGGAATGTAGAACAAATCCCCTCCCTATCATCTTTTACTTTTACTTTTATTGCTGTTCCTTACTTTTAACACCTTGCTACAGTAAACATGCATTCCTGGCAAATGCTAATAGTTCTAACAAAATTAGCCTCTTGCCCTGAACTTGTACAAGATGTTTCTCCTGCCAGCTGCATTCGTTTTTTTCTTGAGAAAATCACTGCCTTGTTGATTGTCTTCTTTTTTTACCCACCTCTCCCTTGCCCTGGTCCATGGTACAAATATAATCTTAGAGGGAAAAAAAAAAAAGAGGGTTAACACAGATAACAGACTCCAAGGGCCCACAGCTCAAACAGCTGCTATGAACTGTTTGTGCTTTGTAGCAAATTTCATTGCAGGACTTCTGCTTTAATGGGTTCCTTTATTTGATTCCTTGCAGTATGAAGTGAGCAGGATCATTAGTTGATGTTTGTTCCCTTGGTGCTTGCTTCATTTGTAAGGTTCAGAGGTAAAGTCGTGTGGAAAAAGCATGTTTTGCCCTCCCTGCCACCACTGTCCCAAATGAGGCAGGTCTCCTGAAGATAGGTTGTGAAGCAGTACTTTAAATTCCACAGAATGGCCTTGCCCTCCTCTTCACAATGTGCCCTCAGTGCAGACTGACTAGTCCTCAGTAGTCAGCAGAACATATTCAGGAGGTCTGAATCAAACCCACTAAATGATGGTGAAACTACAAAATAGCACTGAAAATTAATACACCTTGATATTCTGGGAGTGTTTTTTTTATTTTCCTGTGTCTATTTTTATTTTTTTCTTAAAATTGATCCAGCTCTCCAGAGCACATGTCTGTGAGACATCATACATCATTTTGTAAAATTTCAAGTTGCCAAGTTATTTTGGACTCTAGTGCAGGTTATCTCTCTTTCATAGCTCCCTGTCCTCTTACCTGGTAATTTAATTCTTCCAACAACCTGCAAAGAAGTCTTGTCCTATCCACCCCCTCACTACTTGCAAGTTTTCATGTCCTCTCCTTAACACATAAGTAACATCAGCCTTAGTCATTATGTGGGCCCTAGGGTCTTAAGCTCTTCTCTGGCCTGATAGTAGAAGGAGCATGTTGTTTCTTTCCTCTCACTGGTTTTACTCCTCCTCTTAATCAGGATGGAGGTGAGAATCAGGATATACAGAGCAGATAAATGAGAAGGAGAAAGAAAAACTGCTAGGCTTTCTGCCTATTTCTGTCCTCCTCTATGATTGCCTGTGAAAAATAAATTATTATCTTAGTTTGGTTCAGTCCGTTACATTTTCTGCTCTTCCCTGAAAACAGGGAGGTAAGAAAATAAGTTGATTCTGACTGTGTCCCAGTTCCTTTGTTTTAAGGACACCAGTGTTTTGTGGTACCTGTAAAGTAGCTCTAGCTACTCTAGAAAAAAAAAATTATATAGTTGTGAAAATTCTCTCTGAGTAGACAGGATGACAATCCTAATACTAATATTAGCTTCTTAGCTGATGCTTTACAACTCTGTCCAGTCCTAACAAAGACCTGTGCTTGCACCTTAGTTACAGGGAGGAATTGAGAGAGTAGGGCTTGGAGCAAGCCAAGTTTTGCACTGATTGAGGACACTGTTCAAGCAAAGACTGTCACTGGTGTCTGTTACAGTCAATGCCTTGGTCTGGTGGACTCCAGTGTTTGCATGTGTGGGTGGGAACAGGATTATAAAGGGTTTGTGTGTTCTGTTTCAGTGGTGAATTGTCTTTTCTTTTTTATTTACCCAGTTTGTAAAACTAGAGTGGCCCATGGGACCAACTCGCATGAGGTGAGTTAAAAATTTTTGCAGTATTATTCATCTGCTTCCAATCGTGTCCTGTCCCCCACTCCCCCTGTGGTGGTTTGGCTGGTGATTTCCAATCCTGTAGTTGGTAGGAAGAGGGCTGTGCCTAAACAACCTTTCTTCCCCACCTCTTCCTCATGTTTAATTGCACCATTATTTTTAAAAAAATCTAAAATGAAGCTAATTATGACTTGAATCATGCAAGCTGTATTTAGCAGTTTCTACCTTCCATCATATTGTTGCTTCTAGCAGTTTGTAGTTTCCAGTCATCTTTGTCCAAGAATTCTCCTTCAGTCACTCCTTTGGTAAGAGGTCACTAAATAAAGTTTATGTCCCAGAAAGTTACTTTTCCAATATGTATGTGGTACAGATGAGAAGTGGGTTTGTGCTTCAGATGGAGCAGCTGGCTCCTTTCCTTGAGGGGGAAGGGAGTAACAAATAGAGATGGTTTCCAGGCAATGTTCAGTTGTAATAACACAGTGGGATCTGTGGGGAGAGTAGGACTGGTAAAACTTATCTGCCTTCCTGTAAGGCAATTGCAGCTAAAATGGTTGTATATTCCCAGAATGAGTGCATTACCTATGAGATTAGCTTCCTCTAAATTTAAGTGAGTTGAGTCCTGTTTTAATTCTTTTCCATTTGTGCTTCCTGCCTTCCTGCTTAGTTCAGATCAGTTTTGAGAATCCAGCCCTTGCTGCTGGCTCCCCTTACTCCTGGCTTCCTTTGTTAACAATGTGGCCATAAGTCCAGGTTTCCCAGCTGCTCTTGAAACGTGCACTATGAGACATTGCTGCAATGTCTCCAAGTAAATTGCAAATCTAGATGAGCAGAATGGCTGTGGCTGAAATCTTGACTGGCCAGCAAAAAAGGCAGTAAGATTTTTTAGGCAGGCTTTACCTTGGCTTATTTCACAAGCAAACAGACAGTCCTATTACTTTGCTGGAGCAGCTGCTATAAATTTTTGCTGTCATTCCTGAGAACACTTGGGTACTGGATTGTTAATGAATTTAAGACTCAAATTTTCCTGCTGATTTTTCTGTCAAGAGTTCCTCTGCAACTGCAAACTGAAACACATCAACCTCTGAGTACTTGTCCAGTTAGGCTTGGACTTTATTCCCTTGATGAATCTTTCTTTGATCTTCTTTTATACAGTGCAGACACATCTAAGCCTCCTGACAGAGCAAAAATTAGACTAAAATACAGCCATAGTCTGCAGTTTATCACAGGAACTTGTGACGAGAGCTTAGGAGGACCCCTGAAAAAGCCTGAAATCTTGCATAATACTTTACATAGTAGTAGCAGTAGTAAGTTTTGGAGTTGCTGAGTTCTCAGGGCTAATCCAAAACTGTATTTATGATCAGAGTGGAACTGTTTTGGAATTGCTTATGGTCAATAATTACAAAGGAAGCATAGGATAAATACCTGCTTATAGCACAATCTGTCTAAAATATGGAGCATAGGTCTAGAAGCAAGAAATTGTCTGTTTTATTAATGACTCCTTGTCTGGCTTTTGGTAAATCACTTCACATTTTGTGGATATATTTCCAATACAGGACTGACACTGAAATTAGAGCACTGACCAGAAACCTGCTTTTCTTCATAAGATGGCTGTTAAGAAAGTTCAAGTACTGGCTAACAGGAACAGCTGAAGGTGCAGGCTTGAGTTTAAGTTTGGTGCGTGAGTTTGGTTTTCACCAGTTGAGGCTGTCAGACTCCACTTTTCTCTTGTGAGTACATGTGCAAGCTGAGGTGGTGTCACCCTTTCTGTGGTGTCCCTAGTTCTACATGGCCTCTGCACTAGCAGTGGCCTCAGCAGCTCAGCACTTGACTCCCAGTTTGCCAGCACCATTTTTAAAACTTTAATAGAGATGATGGCTGGAAGTTGTGCTTCCTGGCTGCCAGCGGGTCAGAACATAACTAACCTTTGGTAAAGCTACCATGAGAGACCCATAGCCTGAAGAAATGTATCCAGATTTTTTTCTGAGCATTGAGCAGACAAGAAGGAAAAGGCAGAGAATCACTATGTTTTGTGAGACTGAATTCCTTATGGACATTGTCATTAAAAATTCTTGGTGCAAATGTTTTGTTTTGCCTTCAGAAGAGCTCTGCATTTATAATGAGAAATGCTATTTGGAAATTATGATATCAAGTATTGTACCCATGTTACTGCCAGGCACAGCAGGTCTGTGCTAGATGACAAAGAGCAAGTGCACCCTGCAAGCAAATTCTTGGAGCTCTATTCATGCATGTTAAAAACCACGAGACATCGCAGTGAACCGGCATAACGCAACACCACAGGATTTATATGGCTTATATGGGCTGTGTGCTAGTCCATGGGGCTGCCAGCACAGAGCTTTGCAGAGCAGAGGCTTCACATAGCTTCCAATAGCCTGGGTCAGTGTTAGGCTGAGAAGATAAATTCTGGCTTTCCACACTTCTAAAATAGGCTGAACCTGTTCATCTAATGTTTATTTGTGGGAATTAATTAACTAATAGTGGAAGAGAACACTATAGGAACAGCACAATTCTTGCCAGTGTGATGCTGTAGACACTATAATGCCAACAATCCACACAAGAGGAGGAAGAGAGCAATATTTCTTGCCATCAGTAAGAGAGAAATGAGCTGTGATGTTGTTGCTGTGAATCATCTTGATGGATGATTCTGTCTGTTAAAGAAATTTCTTGCACGTTGTTACCACTCACAAATTCACTCTATGCTGTATAATAGAGACAGCAAGAATATCAGCTGCAAGTAGGTATTGAATGCATATGTTGACTTGAACATAGAAAATGTTAAACTACTGAGTTATTGTGCATGTGTGCAGTTATTTGATCATTCATAAAGCCAAATAAATGCATTCCTTTTCAACATATTTATTCCAGTGCCTTCAAGAGGACTATCTGTTTAGAGTAATGGGGTGAAACCAAGCAGGGAAATTGATAGGCCAGCATTTGTTAGCAGTAAGAACTACTAGAGTCTGAGAAATGTCCTCTGGTGTGGGTGAAGCCCTGGTGCTTAGTCTGTTGCAAGTTGGCTGAAGCAAATCAGGGAAATAGAACTGTGGGGAAGAATTCTTGTCATTAGTGCACAGAGCTGTTCCTTCTGTTCTCATGATACAGGCCTGTATTCAATACAAACTTTGTTGTCTGTGTTGGTCAGGTGTTTTGTCTCTTTGTTGTACCTGCACTTGCATTAGTTTCCCAACTAAAGGCAGCAAATGAAATTGCAAAGTGCTGTGAAGAAAATGTTGATTGAAAATGAAAGCTTCGCTGTCAGTGGTGTTTGCAGAGCTGTGTGCCAGTTAAATGAAACACAATGAAATAAAGCAAGATGCAGAAAAGGAGATGTTCCCCTTGTTGCTTGTCAACAAGGATAAGCATGAAAGTATTGCAGCCTTTTGCAAAACCATGTGTGTGTGTTTCCAGATGGCGATCATCTTCAACCAGGAAGGCCTCAAAGCTGTTCGTCCCCCTTGTGTCATTCAGAGCTTCATCAATCACAATGCTGTGCTCTATAAAGTTTTCGTGGTTGGGGAATCTTACACTGTGGTGAAAAGGCCATCTTTAAAGAACTTTTCTGCAGGCATCTCAGGTACGTTGTACTGATTTAAAAGAAAATGTCTGTTCTTGCAGCCTCAGCAGGAAACATCTCCAAAGAAAATATCTGTGAAAAAACTGCTGAAGTGAAGGCAGCTGGTTTGGACATAGCATGTTTCCTCTTCTGTATTATTTCAATAGAAAGGGAGATAGCTCACCTGCTCTGGAATATGTACTAATGGCATTCATATAGTAAATATTTATGCAATGGTAACCTGAGTCTTACCTGTTAGACACTGCTTTATGTCATGTGGAAAGGAGGAGAGGGAGAGAAGTTCTCTCCTTTCACAGTAAGTTCATGTGTCATTTGTTCCGGAATTTGTTTATAAATGTGCTTTGGAGAGAATTTCCTGAATTCCATCATTTCAGCACTTCCTCTCCCTATTTTTACCTGGAATATGTGTGTGTTTTAAATTAAAGATCACTTGTGCTCTCCCCTAAATGAGCCCCCCTCTTCATGTGAGGCCCAGTGTTGAAAATCTTGGTGGGAAGTGTCCTTTGGTTTGTAGATATCAGCTCTGCTGGGGAGAAGGAGGAATGGATTTGTCAGTGAGGAGAGTGATTCTTCTATATGTCATTAGACAGCAACACTTGAAGTGTTTTCATTAAAGATTACTTAGAATTCTTTTATGGAAAAAGCTCCTTTCCAGAGAACTGCATTCTATGGCCCACCAAAAGTATAAAAAACTTAGTAGCACATAGATGGGAGCAAGCATGATCTGATAGCAACTGAACAAAATCTAGGAGGTGAGGATGGGATCAAACTAAAGGAGATGATAGAACAAATGCCAGTTTTTGGTTTTTTTTTTTTTTTTCACTTTTCTTAGTGTTTTTGGCTAATCCTAGTATCTCCCCATGTATGCTCACTACTGCATTTCATGCACCAATATGTATTTTGTTAATATAGGTGTAGTAGGATGCTGGTGGAAGTTCTTGTCTGTAGCTGTGTGTGCCTGTATTTACATTTAGGTCTGGTGTATGTCCTGATCAAATTAAGTAGGCCAGAATCTGTGTTCATATAAACTGTTAGAATAGTGGCTTCTGTCGCCTCAGAGTGTCTCCTGCATTCCAGTGGTGCTTCCAAGAGAAAGACAGGTCCTGGCCACAAAATGTATTGCTTTCTGCCATGGTCATAGTGCTCTGCCCAGGTTCCCAGGGCTCTCAGTGTACCCTAGGTGCTACTGGCCTACCACCTACAGTGATTGCAGCTTCTCTCTTCCGTCACACACCTTCCCCTTGGAACTGTCACTTTGAGTATAGCACATTAGTAAAACTTAACTTCATTATCTGACTGAACTTAGTTAATTTTCTCTGGTGAAGGAAGGAAAACTGATTTCTGTTTACCCAGTGTGTGGTTCTATTTATCTGTGGTCTGAGAACCGTGGGTTATCTGTCTGCAGGTCCCTGCCTGTGCAGACAACCAAGTGCCAGCAAGCAGGAGAGCCCTGTGGGTGGGGTGGATGGTTGAGACTAGGATGAGATTCCTGGGGCTGCACTGCCACCTACTGTTCTTTACACTGTTCCTTTGGAAATTAAAATCTGGTATAAAGTTATTTACAACCTGTTTTTAATTGCAGACAGAGAATCAATATTTTTCAACAGCCACAATGTTTCCAAACCAGAGTCCTCATCTGTCTTAACAGCAGTAAGTACACTTGGTTTTTTTCCCTGTAGTTCAGCTGGAAACCTATCTAATCCTTTCTTATGGAAGTGTTAGTAGCTAGTGACTCTCTTTCACAAGCTGTCTGCTTCTGTGTTGCAGGCTGAGGTCTGTTTGGTACCACGAGCCAGCATGACTGTGTCCCCCTCTGATTTTCCTTACCGAGCTCCGGTGAGGAAGAACTTGTAGCAGGGATGTGCTGCTTCCCAAACTACCCAGAGCTAATCTAGGCGAAGGGAAGAAGGAGGTTTTAAATCAAAACACCTGGCTTTTTACTGTCCAGAGAGATTGATAAGCATAAATCATTCTTCTAGGACTCAGTTCTGTGAGGGAAGACAAACAGTGAAAATTAAAGCATAGAAATTGCTTTGGCACAAAGGCCACAAAGGGCCAGTAGTTGTCTGCCATGTGAGCATGCCCAAGCTGTGACCATGGGACCATTTCTGGATGTCATTCAAGACCATCAGTACCAGCACACTGCACAGTTTCATGCTAGCATTACCAGTCCATTTACTAAGATTTGGATATATGATTCTTAACAAGTTCTCCGGCACTTGGCTACTGAGAAAGTCACTTTACAGCACTGGGTCCTTTCAATCTCTTGAGTCTTCAGATTCTTTTCTGTTTCACAAGCTCTGCTGGGGACTAGTTTTGTATTTGATTTTGAATTTTGTGTGCAAGACAGGTAGGCATGCTAAATATTAAAACTGTAGTTGTGCTAGTCATAAATCCTTTTGCGGTTATGTTGAGGGAGAAGCCATTACTAAAAATTTACTTTCAGACTTAGAGAGTCCTGTGGTTTACCTGCCATCTCATTAATACAAACATGTATTCCAGTCATGCTTCTGTAGGCATAACAGCATACTTCTGCTGTGTAACATGCTGTTTAAAAAGCGAAGAAGAGTGCATCCTCCATTCATAAGTAACCTAAGTCACTCATTTTAATAAATACTTACAAAATAATTTGAACCCACATAAATGTATACTCTGCCCTTAAGATATCAGCTGAGTTGTATTGTATGACTCAGATTAAACTAACAACAGGAGTCTATCCTGTTACCCTTTAACAGAGACCTTGATCTACACTGAAATAATGATAGCCAGAGGTTTTGCAGCACAGGATTAAATATGCCACCTGTATATGTTTTTTAAGGTGTAGATCTAGTACTTAAAATAATGAGTCTGATGCTCCATTCATTCCTGCTTTGCTTCTATAGCTGCACCAGTGTGAAGAGGAAGAACTAGATGCTTTAGAGCAGATGAATTTCTGATTTAGGAAGGATTTTAAATTACGAAAGTAGTTTCTCTTTGGTATCTTTCTCGGTTTCATGACACTGGTTCTCTGCAATTAGATTTGGTGGATATGCACCTGGAAACTTCTGAAAATCAATCTTTCCACTAAAAAGGCTGTTTCAGAGTCCGTTAGTAATGGGTCTTTTTCCATTTTAGCTGGATAAAATCGAAGGAGTATTTGAGCGGCCAAATGATGACGTCATCCGGGAAATCTCTAAAGCTCTGCGGCAAGCTCTGGGAGTTTCCCTCTTTGGAATTGATATTATCATTAATAACCAGACTGGGCAGCATGCAGTAATTGATATAAATGCATTCCCAGGTAAGAAAGGCCTTTGCACTCCTACTATTTTTGGGTTTGGTTTTTTTTTTTTTTGTGGGTTTGTTTTTTTTTTTTTGAGACTCTGAGCCATTAATAAAAATGAGGGGGTGGAAGCAACTAACTGTTCCCTTGAAAATTTCTTCCTATGCAAATTGATTCCCTACAAAGAGACATTTGTGCACAAAAGCAATACCAGGAATCGGAAAATTATAAAATTGTAGGTGCACAGAAGTTGCTGTGGAGAGTTACTGTCCTTGTAGGTTCACATAAGTGTGTCCTGCAGTAAAAGGATGGATTAGAGCAGAAATGTAGAAATGGATACATTTGTCTTCCACCTTTTTTAATGCAACATATATCTTGGAAACAACTAAACATGCTTCTTGATCATCAGAATTGTTAAAAGGAGTTGTAAGTGTGAATAAGGGTGAGGCAGTAATGGTCTATCACTCATGCTAAATTCAGTAGTCTAACCCAGGAAAAGAACACATCATCCCATTTAATGCTGTTTTGCAGAGTGCTTTTCTCTCTAAGAATCTCCTCTCATTATCTGAATGGGGGTGTTTGTTTCCAGAGACTTACACAGGCTGTTGTGTAGTTTCTTTAACCTGTCATTGAAAACTAAATTTTCAATATGGCTATGGTGTCTTTATATCTAGAGGTCTTGTCCTGAGCTCCCAATCTCTTTCAGATCAGGTCCTCATTCCTACTGCCCTGTAGTGCCTTGCCTGTCTCTCTCCACAGTGACTGGCTTCCTCTTAAAACTCAGTTCTGCTATTCTCAGGTCACTTCCCAGCATGGTTCTACTACATGGTGTTATGCAATTTGCAGACTATGAAAACAATCTTCTGCCCAGGGCAGTGAAACAACCTAAATTAGTTGTTAGATGGAACCATATCAGTTTTATTAATAGGTTTATATTTCAGACTGTGGGTCTTGAAGTCAGTGATAGAGGACATTCTTCTGCAATCCTGTATCCTGCATTTTGGTTTGGTGCTTCATGTTTTCAGTTTTGGGTGTTTTTTTCCAAGTATTATTTTGGATTTAGTACTTTTCACAGACTGAAATTCTCCTTTTCTTGA
This sequence comes from Taeniopygia guttata, assembly GCF_048771995.1. Classification (NCBI taxonomy): domain Eukaryota; kingdom Metazoa; phylum Chordata; class Aves; order Passeriformes; family Estrildidae; genus Taeniopygia; species Taeniopygia guttata. Next base: position 49,318,216 of record NC_133030.1, on the reverse strand, counting down.
AATATTGAAAAGTCCACATTGGGGAACAGCAATGTGGCAAACATATATTTAGACAGGACCAATGTCTTCTTGTTGTCATTTAAGTTTGCAGAAATGCTTTGCTGTATTTCTACCCAAAGGCAGTAGTTTTCAATATTCAGTCCAAGTCCTGCATGTCAGCCTGCACAGTAATTGGTCTTTGAGGGGACTTTGTATTAATAGTGTTTTAGTCCTTGCAGGAGGCTTGAGAGCACAGGGAAGTTTCTTATGCACTGATCTGTTGTGTGAGTTGTGTCTCACACAGCTATTTTTTTGTTGGTGAGCATGTGGATTGTGTGATGGTAACTACTGACTTTAGCACTGTGGGATAGGCTGAAGACTAGCTGGAGAAAAACTAGAGGATAGCAGCAGGGCCCAGACATACAGAAGAGAAGGCAGGGGAGAGAAAAAAATGGCTTCAAATTTATAAAAAGGTAGCAGAACTGAGATGAGTTCTGTTCTCAAGGTCTGCTGAGGTCAGAGAAGAAGCAATGGGGTAAAATGCAACAGAAGCAAAGTTACATCTCAGCACAGAATACCCTGTTGCTCAAAAGCATGTTCAGCAGAGGTAACTGCATTTCCCTACAAGAGCCATTAAAGGCTGAAGAGTTAAAATTACTGACTTCATTGATGGAGCCAGCACCTTGCTAGTGAGAAGTTCAAACTCAGCCCACCTCAAAAGAGTCACCAGTGGGCTGCATCAGCCCACTGTTCCTGGCTCAGTGCAATCCCAGGAGCTGCCCTCCCTTGCTCTTCTTCCTCAAATCATCACAGTCTTCAAGAGTTGCAGTAGAGCCATACTGGAGCCTGCCCTCTTGGGCACTATCTTTGCACCACTGCTCTGAAAAGGGGAGGGGAAGAGATGTTATTTAAAGAGTATGCACAGCCTCTTTCATGGAACTCAAGCCATGTCTTGGGGCCAAGCCTGACCAAAGCCTTATCCAGATGTTTGCTGCTTTTCTTGTGTGCTGTCTTCCACGTTTACTGGGCTTGAAGTTTGTTTGAACCTGCCACTCCATGTATGTCATCTGAGATGGGTTTAATGACAGAATTGAGAGCAGGTGTACCTGTAGGAGGATGTTGTCTGTTATCTGCTCCATTAGTACAGCAACTCTTTAAAAAGATTTTAAAGATAAATGTCTGAAAGGCCTATTGTGTGTTTTGTTATGTGGGAAACTACTGGTACTATATTTAGCAGTGTTTATCAGCTGAGATATTGAACCGTAGGCACAGTCACATAGTGGGAGTTATGTTTGTCTGACCTAAGTGAGAGAAAAGGTTCCACGTAACCTTCTGTCCTGTGGTTGTGGCTGAGCTCACCCAGCCCCAGCAGCTGCAGGCTGTCACCATGCAGGTGAACTGCTGGCTCTGGGGAATCTGCATGGGAGCCTCAAATCTGAACGTGTATTTTGTGAGTGTAAAAACATTGCTGTAAATGCAGGATATGGGCTGTTCATTTCTCTCTGACCAAGGGAACATGCAGAAAAGCCAAGTGTGCCAGATCAGGGAGAATCTCTGAAAAATCAGGCAGGTAGCATTGTAATGCTAGCTTAAAAATGGTCATAGCCATTTCTTGCCTCCACCAAAGCTTGCAGAGGTGGGCACTTGTTTTCAGATGCATTGCAGGGTAGACATCTTTCCTATCCATGCTCAGCCAGAGGACTCTGAGACTGTTCTCAGTATAGCAAAATTCACACGTCTTGTAGACAGGCATTTCCAAAATTGTTTCAAGTGGGCAGATTGCACCTGCTGGAGCACGATTCATGCAAGTTATGTTTTAGGCATGCAAAAGTTACATCCTCCCACTGATTCCCTGTGTAACATGAATCCCAAATTCACTGCCAGTAGTTTCTGAAGGTGGAATTTAACCTGCACTTCTTGATTTTGTTATCATTGCAGCACAGTGGTGTCCCACAAGTGACTAGTTTGAGAAGCCTACAGGAGCCCTAAGTGAACCAAGTGAGGCAATACCCACAGTTCACAGCCTTTCCAGATGTCCTGTGAACCAAGAGTTCGCAGCTAATTCTCTTCCTGCCTTACTTCTATTTCCTTTTTACAAGTTTGTGAAGTTTCTTCTGAGTGACCCGGCAGAATTACTTGAGCATTTCCACCCAGTGTGCAGAGGGCTGGCGCAGACAGAGCCTGCCTGTTACATACAGCTTCTTTTCACTAACATCTGCTGATTTCAGGACAGAATAACTGGCCATCTTATTCCTATTAAATATTTAAATCAACTTATTTGTGAGTTTGCCAGGTGCCCTCCTACGAGGCTAGTTTGTTTTCAATGAGCAGACAAAGAACACTCTGGGGTACTATGGATCTCCTTGCTGAATATTAAAGCTGTTACTATGGAGATGGCTTATTCCTGGGGTGTTTGAAGCACTCTGAGTAGATTTGAAGGCTAATCCCATGGCTTTTACATAAGCAAGAAAGCGTAACAAGCACTTCTGTCCAAGGGGTGGAGATCCTGTTCTGACTCCCATGGCCAGCCCTAGGAGTCCTAGTTGACCCCTGCTGACCAGTGGATTATCATGTGGGGCACTGGGAAACTTGGTGTTTTGAAATGCGAGATTTGTTTGGTGAATCCCTTCAGGGGCCTCTGAGAATGGAGAACTGTGAGCTGTTGTCTCACATTGCTGATGTTTTGTGTGACCTGTTAAGTATGTAGGAGAACTGGAACCAAGCACAATAAAATCCAAAGGAATGTAGCAGCCTAAATAAGAGTTAATTGGTTGACATATGGTTTATAAATACACCATAAAATCCCCACATTTATTATAGGTGAAATTATAGTCTTACTTCATGTTTTCTGGAAAGTTGAGTTTTTTATTGTCTAAGGAAGTTGGCCTTTACAGGAAAATGGAAATTAAAATTGAATTTGTTATGGATCTGAGGAACTCTTCTGCCCAGTGATAACACCACTAAAAATGTTTTAAAGTATGCATTTACTTTGTGGTCTCTGGTTCTGCTGATGTGCTGCTGTGTGAATGTGTGTTATTCACATAGGTCTTTTAAACTTACTTATTGCTTCAGACTCCTGTATTAATACCAGGTAACTTACAGAATATGTTTATAGACATTTCAAAACAATCAGCCTATCCTATTAAACAACACTGAATGTCATATATTACCTCTAAACACTAAGGCAAACTGACAACAATTTTAGGTAATGCAGTAGCAGTTAATGCAGTAGCAGTTAAGATCCATTTCAGGACATTGTATGCATATGTTGCATGTTTGGTTCAATTTTAAAATGAAATTTAATGATAAAACTGTGCCTGTAGCACAGTGTTTAGAATAGACCCAGAAGCTCTGTACACCTGCTACCCTTTGTGTCACCAAAACTGTCACGTCTGCTGGTATTTAAGCAACTGTTTTAACCAGGAAACTTGTTATTAAACTGCATTGTAAATTGTCTGGAATCACTTAATAGAACATGCAGAAAGGTGGTTTCAGTACCAAAATAAATGGCTGATGTTTCTATCAAATACTGTATCATTGATACACATTTCCTGTCCCTTGGGTGTTTTTTCAGACACAGTTGCAAACATGTTTAAAGTGTCAAGTTAGGTTAGGTTAGACGAGCATCACTTCTTGCTCAGTGGGAAGCTGCTTTTTCTGTAGAGTATAAAGCCAGCCCTGCTGTCCTCTGAGGTTTCCCTAACTGAGGGTATTGCTGGGCAAATTCTGGAGAGGGTCCAGGCCTCCAACAAAGCTCTGCACTAGAGCTACTTGGCATAGAAAACCTGGAAATGTTATGGAAAATATCAACATCATACCAGAGAATTTGTAACTTAGGGAAAAATCTGGAAATGGCAACAAATGATAGAATATTCCTAAAATTATATATGTGTATATATACTTGGGAGCAAATCTGAAAGGCAATTGTTTTTTTCATTGGAAAAATACTTTTATTGCAAGAATCTCTGATCCTGTTTATGCTAATCTTCTTCTGCTGTCACTTACAATGATGTAATGTAGTTTTTTATCAGCTTTTTTATGATCAGTAGAGTGCAAGGATACTTCAAGAAACAAACTGTTAAAAGAAGCCTTTCAAAGAACCTAAGGAAATTGCTTAAATTGCCTTTTTTTCTCTCCTTCATTTTTTCTCTTTTCAGGTTATGAGGGTGTTTCTGAATTTTTCACAGATCTGCTGAACCACATAGCTGCTGTCCTGCAGGGTCAGGTACCTGAGGTGACCCAGCTAAACCACAGCAAGCTCCTGGCAGAGCAGAGTGGTGGGATCATGGACGAGCGGATATGCTGTGCTAGCACAGGCTGTCTCAGCGTCATGGGAAAAGACTCCTCCTGGATTGTGGAGAGCGAGAGCAGCAGCTCAGTAAAACTGCAACACCAGAGACTAGGCTGCAACTCAGCAGTGTCCCCCAGCTTCCAGCAGCACTGCGTCGCTACGTTGGCAACAAAAGCTTCTTCTCAATAACTCGCCAATGCCATGGACTGAGAAAAAGCCCCAGGGATACAAATTGTGGTCCCAGAACCAGATCAGGCTTTAACAATACAATTGACAAAAATATGGGAAAAAACCCCCAACATAAAACACAACACAAAAAAGTAAAATAAAAGAACTTTCCATTTGATTTAATCAAATTTGCTGATGAAACGGACTGAAAGGGGAAGAGCAAGAAAGTGATCCAAATCCATTTCATCAGATTCCAATTGCAAATCTGTAGTGAGTTTACACACGTGTTTTAACACTAGTCCTTTCATTGTGGGAGGGTTGCTCTTTCATTTCTATTGTTCTTTGTAATCACTGGTGACCAGCATTTTAAAATCTGACCTCATGGTATCAAGAAGATAATAATGTTGAAATGCAGTGTCTGAATGTAACAGTGCTAGAGATTTTTGCCTACAAAACTCCCCGTTCCTCTTTTTTCCAGGTAGGCCTTTGCATAAGAAAGCTAGGACAACTTCAATATCACTAAACCAAATCTCTTGAAACGCTGACATGTCATGATGTTGGCATGTAGCTTGCTGTGAAGCCACTGCACTTTGAGTAGGAGAGAGCAGCCTGCTTATTCAGGGCACAGAACCAAGGTGACCACCCCTGTTCCAGCTCTGCAGTTCTCCCCGCTGGGCTCATGGCTTCACTCAGATTGGCTTCTAACTTGCAAACAGCAACACGTTTCACCCAGAGAGGGTGCCACTATTTAGGTTGAGTCATTTAGTAGATTAAATAACATACTTTCTTTCAATTGTCTGTTAGTGCTGAAATCTTAGAAGAGCTAATGTAAGCAGCTTGTCTCTTTGCAGGGAGTTTAATTCTCCCTCCATTGCACTTGTGAGGACTCTGGGACAGCTCTGGGAAAAGGCTGGCAGAGCTGTGCTTTTTCCTTGGAGCAGCACACCTGATCTGTGTATCTTGAGAAGTAACACGGTCACTGCCTTCATGTTGTTGTGCATTTTTTTCTGTAAAATATAAACAAAATTGTGTACCTTCATATGAGGTAGAAATACAGGACAGCTCTAGCTTGGAGACCCCATTACTTTGTTGCAAGCTGCCAGGCGAGACCATATGGTAATTTACAACAGCGCTGTATACTATTTGTAAATTATAGCACAGCCAATTTGTATCTCTTGAGATATCTTCTGGTATGGCAGCATCTTCTGCTGTTGAGAATTCCTGCAACTTTTGCTAGTTCTGAACACTATATTGGAAATATCCAAGTGCTAAGAACAGAAACACTATTTTGGTAGAAGTGGCCTTCTCTTCCCCTTATTAGCCCTAAAATACATTTTAGAAGGGTGGTGTTAAGAAAATTTCCTTAGTTAAGCTCCTAGCTTGTAAATATAGGAATTTCTGTCTTTTCTATAGCACATGTTCATAAAGCATCTGTCACTGCAGCATTTAATACCAGCTTGGTTAGTATCATGTGTTAGATGGCTACTCAGAAAGAAAGGGTTTAGAACTTAAAGCCCAGGTAGATCGTGGAGAGAGGATTAAACTGTGTAAAAGATGTCACCACCCTACCTGATGGTACCAGTCCTAGAGGGGAAAAAGTTTTGAAGAGTCATTTTCCAAAATGCCATTCTTGGGAATTTCCTGTAGCCAGGATTGAATTTTTCAGAATGATTTACACAAAAGAAGATGATTCCACCTCTAGAGGGATTACTAACTTGAAAATATTTCTATGAAGAACCTTCTGAGTACAGTATCAGTCAGATCCCAGGGTGCACATAAGCACAGCCAACTTCCTCAAGTGTTGCAGATCAGTTCTGAGCTGGGCACACTTCACAACCTTTGTATGCTTTGAGGCTGCTGGATCCCATGTTGTCTGCAGCTTGCAGGTCTCGGATGGCTGTGGTGTGAGTGAGTGAGATGTACATAGGTAAGGGTTTATAAAGGTATTCGTGGTAGACCAAACCTTTCATAAAGCCATGACTAAAATAAAATTTACATCTACAGTTTGGGGTTTGTTTTTGTTTGTTTAAAATAAAAAGTGTTTTTATGTTACATGTGTAACAAAAGATGCCCTCAGGAAGGAACTTGCCAGTGCATATTTTTGTATGGTACTTTCTTGTAACCGGCTGGTGGAGTGTTTGTAGACTTGCCTATTGCTCCCTTTGTTACAATGGCTTGGGCTTTTTTTTGGATTTTTGGGTTTTGTTTCTTTATCGGGTGGTGGGGATGAAGCAATGATGTTAGAACTGGGTTACTAACTCAAGACCTTTCAAACTAAGTATGTTTACATGAATCTGAGTGTTGGATCCAATGGAAATGTCTGTATGCTGTTTCCTAGTTAGAACATCAAATAAGAATTTTATTTTCCTGGCTGCCTTCTGAATTTTGGTTGGCCTATTTTGCACTGCTTTTTTTCTCCAAAATAAACTACTGAAATATAATAGTGCATTTTAAACTTGTTTACAAATGATTGTTAGAAGTTTATTTTGTAATTCTCTGAATGCTTGCAGAAATACTATATTTAAATATTACTCCAGACCTTGGCAGTAACTAGAAAACAAGTTTAGGTCATTGGTGTGATCAGTGACATTTTTCCCATAGTCTGTAATTTATTTTTTATTTATCGAATGTATCGGTATCACTTTAATTTGCCAGGTGCAGTTATGCAGGTACCTGTTGTGATGTGGCATTACAATAGAGTTTTGACATAAATTACCATGCATTTGCTGTACTTCTATATTTCCTTGCAGAAATTAAGGTAATGGCTCATGTAGTAGAATGTTGCTAAATCACAGGGGCAAATTGGGAGACCAATTTGTAAAAGCCAAAACTGTAAATTACTGAGTATCCAGACATACAATTATGTTCTTGCAAAACTTTTGAGCATGAGTATGTTATTAAGCTTGTGCTAAAGTGCTTTTCTGAATTGCTGCCTCATTTGGTAGGTTCAGGATAGTTTTGATTTAAGATAAGCTTCACAGTAAGTTTGTTAATATTCTGTAGTCTTGTCTTTCTTTGTAAAGTAGAGGAGTGTAGTAATATTAGATCATACCAGAATGCCCTTGCTCTTAAAATTGCAGACAATCTGAGGAGATTTTCCATAATGTTGGTTTGAATTCTTTTTATTGTGGGTTAGAAAAAGGTTCTCCTGTGTTTTCAGAGGCATAGCTGTTACTGCTGTGCTGATGAGAGAAATTGTATTTAAATTACATGGTCACCAGTTAGCTTTTTAGGGATTTATTACTGTTCTGCTTCACTGTTTGAAATCCACAAGAACACCATTAGCTTGACTGGAATTTCTCCAGGTTTTGTGTCAGCATGGTGGAAATGAGACTCTGGTTTCCACTGTAACTACATAATTAGCTTCAACAGGTGAAGGTCTTTCCCTGTTGGAGAGTACTTGAGTGGTATTACTGCTGCCTGTGATGTAAAGTCACCCTCTTCCCCCTCTGCCTGACTTGGCCACTTGTGCTTGACTATGTGGCCTGTGCCAGAATATCCTGATCATTATGTAAAAGCCAACTGCAGAAAAGCAACCAAACCATCAGCATCAGTGCTAGCACATGTGGTTTGTGTAATGCAGAACCACTGGGCCAGTGATGTTTTGCCTTTGGTTGAAGTGTTTGGGTGTACAACCTTTGTGCTGAGGAGCTGATCAACTGGGCTGGTCGGTAGGTAGGATAAATCCATTATTAAAGACTGTTGTCATGTTAAAGCTGTTTAAAGCTCTCCATCGTCAATGTGGGAGTGTGTCTGCAGCAGGTTGCACAGACAGTTTAATTTGTTCTCACTGTAGATGATTACAAGCTAAGAACCCAACCAAGAGGCATCAGGAGATAATGAGAATTGCTCAAGATAAAGCCTCAAGTTTTCTAGATGAGCTGTGAGCAGTATCCAGCCAGGGAACAACCAGGTGGAGTAGTGGCTAGATAGTAGAGGCAGAATATAGTCTAAAGGCAACAGAATAAATGGGGCCAGAGGTGTTGCCTGGCAAAAAAAGAAAAGCAAAACAGGAAAAATACTCCTGTTGTTTTCATCCAGTTAAAAAATACAGACTTCTAAGTTCTTAGACTAACACTGATTTGCTCAAGTCTTTGCATCGCAGCAGTGACAAGTGATTCAGGCTTTTCCACAGAAGCTTGTAGCCTTGCCTTCCACAGCTGTGCAGAAAATCTTGGATTTTGGTTTTTTTAGTGAACAGAGTCTGAGTTTGTAGCAGTCTCCCCATGCACACATCTGTGAGAGTTCACTTGCATTACCCTGCTAATTTTTTCCTCCCTCTCTCCTTTTTAGTAAGAGATGTATTGATTTCTGTATTCAGTATACAATTACTTTATGGTGTGTGTTTTGTAACTAGGAATATGTGAAAATGCTTTGTGTAGAGTAAAATATTTCCTTTAATATAATCTCCTCTTGCTTTCATAGAAAAATGGACATGCCATTGCAGATCACATTGCTGATTTTATTTGTAATATTGCTTTAATATCTATTTCAGAGGAATGTAACCTCCAGAAAAGTACTTTCCACATCTTTACTACCTTTCCTTTCATTGTTCACCCTATGGATCCAGGCCATCAACATTTGAGCTTTCGGCTGGATAGGTTTCATGGATTCTGTCACATTTACATGGCCACAAAAGTTACTTGAGATGGTTGAAGTTTGGGAGCATCCAGACATAAATGGAGATGTTGAAGTGATTCCTCAGCAACACAAGCACTTGTAGCATTTGTAGCACACAAAAGAAATTGGTTTTGCTCTTGTGTGTGCAGGTGGCTCTTGGGGTCTGGTCCACCCTGCTTCTGAAGCAGCTTTCCTGTGGAAATAACAAAATCCATTGAGAGAAAAACATCCATTATCTGTGAGGCAGAAGGAGAGTAGGGCTTGGGAATAAAATCCTGGCCTGTGGACATCATTATATGAGTTGTCCAGAATTTCACTCTGTGGTTTTTAATAGCAATCTGGGGTGATGTTGTCTTCCTCTCCATGATTCTTATCCTGAATCCACTGGGGCTGATGATAGCAGATGTCTGTGGCCCACACAAACTCACTTGCAGATGACCTTACCCAGCATGTCATGAGTTTGCAGAGGGCTCCTGATGTGTTGGGAAGTTTTTGTTGATGGCCAGGAAATCTCTTGAAACTCCAAAAATGGCTGAAACAGCAAATGGAGTTCATGAAAATCAGGTCTTCCTCTCCAACATTTTTAAAGAAACCTACATTTTATTTCCTCCTTCATTCTTTACACAGTAGTTTTAGATATAAATTATTTTAACTTTTTTTTTTTGTGAGAAAAGTCATATATACATATATAAAGTTATTAAGTGTTGAGAATATGTTGAGTATAAAATAGTGACTTCTTTGTTTCAGATGTTAGCAGCCCCTAAAAATGAGTTGTTTATCCTCTTGTAAAGTCAGTGCTGTAAAAAAATATTAAAAAATAAAAGATGTGTTAGGTGTATCTTTTATTATTTATTTCTGATTCAGTATTTGATACAGCTTGTGTATGCCCTTGTGACAACCACATACTAAAAACACTGTTGTTCTTAAAATGGAGTAACAATAAATCCTTGGGATCCCAACAGCTGTGAGAGAATTGGCCCTCTGGGTGTGAGTAGTGTTGGATATTGTCCTTCAGTCTCCAGCATTGCTCTCCACCCAAGCACGGCTGAATGTCGGGGACCATTGTGTGCGTGTGCTCAGTTTCGCAAGTTCATTCAAATCCAGCTGTACAGTGTTAACAAGTGTGTCTTGTGATTTGCTTCAGCCTGGTTCACTATGACTTCTGAAACATAATTCCCATTTTGTACTAAATTTGTATAGAATTATATCAACCCTTAAAAGATCATGGCTTACTGTAAAATCCAAAGTACTTGCTATTTGGCATCTTCAATTGCATGACTGATCGGATTAGACAATGGAGATGGTGCTTTCATCTAACAGCATTCATTTCAATGGTAATATATTAATTTTCTTTTTGTTTGCCAAGCATCTGTTTTGGACAATTGTTTTGGTTTCAACAGTAAAGCAATATGCAGTAGGTATTGTGGCATTATCCTGTAATTGTTTTGAAGAGAGGATTGTCCCTTTCCAACACATAATGAAAATAAATGCCTTATAACAAGCGCTAGTTTGCTTCTCCTTTCTGAGCGGCTGGGGCAGCGAGGTGAGCAGCTCATTGGGGAGGCCTGTTTTCATGGGAATTCAATGTTCACATCCTTTCCGAGTGCAGTTGTTTTGCAGCCCCACACTCAGGCCTTGAACGCCATCTTTCCATCTGAAAAAAGTCCTTGGGTCCCAAATATTTGTGATTACTTGAATATCCAATTAAGACAGTATTTATAGTTGCTCCATCAAGTAACAATATTTTTCCTCGTGTTGATTTTGCATCATATATGGACAATTTCTGTCTACTGCTGCCATCCGTTGTGAAAAAACTTGTCTAACTCCTTTGGATGTGGTTGCATTTCTGTGGGGGTTGTTTGGTTTCTTGGGTTTGGGGTTGTTTTTTTTGTTTGGTGGGGATTTTTTGTTTGCTTTGGTAGAGGTGTGGTGCGGGGCTGAGGGTTTCTGTGAACTTATTGTGACATGTGAGCCTGAGTTTGCAAGGAGTTGTTTGCGTGCTGCTACTGGCAAACACTGTCACAAAAATGGAGAAACTAAATCATAGAATATGTCAAGTTGGAGGGTACCCATCAGGATCATCAAGTGCACCCCCTGGCCCTGCACAAGACACCCCAAGAATCACTCCATGTGCCTGAGAGTATTGTCCAAATGCTTCTTGAACTGTGTCAGGCTTGGTGCTGACCACTTCCCTGGGGTGGGAAATAAATATGAATACAATCTATTTACAATATTCAATATTCAGATTAAAAATACCTACAGTATTCAAATTAAAATTTAGGAGAAGATGAATATGTAAAATGTGATTTCTCCAGCTGGAGTAACTCCCTAATTGTTTCTGTGCAACACCTTTGGTTTCACTTTGGTTCCTCCATGTTTCCCTCATGTTAAAAAGAGTGGGATCTCAGGATAGAGTTGAAAGACTCGCAACTTGCTCCAGTGCACTTTCCCCAGCCAGGCTCTTGCCTGGATTGTGCCCTGTGCCAGAGCAGTTTTTGGGCCATGCCTTGGCCTAAACACCTCCTCTTGCCATTGAGGGCTGGGGGTGAGGGCAGTGCCCACTCAGCAGCTCCTACTCCTCCCTGGGAAGCTCATCCCATAGGTGAAGTAAGCTCTGGTACCACGCACCTCCTGTGCCAGGGAACTCCACACCCCTCTGGGATCATGCACCCCCCCTGTAATGCATTCCTAAGGCCAGCAGTACTGAGGGGTTTTGCACAATAAAGAAATAAGCTGAGTTCAAAGCCTGGCAGCCATTCCCTGCGTATGTCAGCTGTTCCGTGGGCTGCAGGTGATGGGAGAGAACTGAGCTTCAGACAGGGGAGTCTGGAATACAGCCCTGGCAGTTGGGTGGATCTCTTCTGCCAGTGCGCATAGAACATCTAAAATATTATCAGTGCTTAGAGATTTTGGGGCCAGTTTCCCTAACCCAAGCATCCTTTGGTCCTCCAGCTGCCCTGTGGTCTGAAGCCCAAGGGATGGAAAGGTTCTGCCAGCAAGCAGAGTGGCAGCTGGTCACCATGGCTCCTGTGAGCCAAGGGACAGGAGTGGCATCTCCTCGGGATGGCCCTTCACCTCTGGGGAGCACAGACCGGTAGTTCTCCTCCTGACTGGCCTATTTGTTATTTCTCTTCCTTCTAATCTGCTCATGTGCTGTCCACATGGCTTGACTTGGTCAAGTACTGTGCAGTGTTTAAACTTTTAACTGTGTTCTCTCTGTGTTCACTGGTGAGCCTCAGATGCGACCCAAGTCTCCCTGAAGCACCCAGGACACCCAGTGCCGGGGGCTGGGCAGCGTGGCACCAGCAGTCCGTGGGTGGGCAGGGAGAGCCCCACGGTGCTTGGGAGCACAGGGAAGCGCCCTTGGTGCCGGCTCCGGAGGGCAGCGGCGCTGGAGCCCGGGTGAGGAGGGAAGAACCATCACGGTGTGCCCGTGCTGAGGGGAGCCCGGGTGAGGAGGGAAGAACCATCACGGTGTGCCCGTGCTGAGGGGAGCCCCGGTAAGGAGGGAAGAACCATCACGGTGTGCCCGTGCTGAGGGGAGCCCGGGTAAGGAGGGAAGAACCATCACGGTGTGCCCGTGCTGAGAGGAGCCCGGGTGAGGAGGGCAGCACCATCACGGTGTGCCCGTGCTGAGGGGAGCCCGGGTAAGGAGGGATGCGCCATCACGGTATGCCCGTGCTGAGGGGAGCCCCGGTAAGGAGGGCAGCGCCATCACGGTATGCCCGTGCTGAGGGGAGCCCGGGTAAGAAGGGCAGCACCATCACGGTGTGCCCGTGCTGAGGGGAGCCCTCCATTCCCCCTCTCTGCCGGACCGTCCAGGCCCTACAGCATGCTGACCACTGACACTGAAGCTGCCAAAACAAAGGAAGGAACCCACCGCAGTTTTATTTTTCCTTAGATAAATTTTTTATATAGAATATATTACAGTCAGAGTTCTCAGCTTTTAATCAAAAGATAACAAGTTATTGCAGTTTAACCCAGTGAAACTACCGGTGAAAGAACTTTCTAGAAAGCTGTCCTGTCTTTTAAAAAAAAAGAGAGAGAAAACCCCACCCAGACAGAAAATACACATGGAGGCTGCACTTGGCGCCCTGCCGTGTGGAGGGGGGAGCATGAGGTGAGGTAGCGGCGATGGGCACAACACTATGGCGAGGGGGGCAGGCCTGGGCTAGCGGGTCGGTTCTAGGCACGGTGCTTCTGCTCGGCTGAACTGCGCTTAGATCGGGAAATGAACGCGCTGGGAGGGAGGAGGGACGGGGAGGGCGCGGCGCTGCTTCCGCCGGCACGGCGGCGCCGGGCCTCAGCCCCGCCTCAGCTCGTGCAGCTTGTGGGCGACGCGCTCCAGCTCCGCCTCGATGGCAGCCAGGCTCTCCAGCTCCTGGTCCTGCAACAGAATCCCAGCACTGTCAGTGCCCACAGGTGGCAGCCCTCGTCCCCCAGAGCTACAGAGAGCCTTGCCTGGGGTCCGAGCACAGCCGTGTCCTGCCTCATCTCTTCAGCCTGCATTTGTCTCTCTCTCTCTCTGGATAGACCAGTCTGCACAACGCTGGTTACTTCTGCCCTAATGTTTAATTACTGCTGCTAACGTAGTGATGCAGCTGGCATCCTTCCCCCGTGCCCTGCCATGCAGGGCAGCCCCCAGCGGGGCTGTGTCTCAGAGCAGGGGTTGTAGGGACGTGGCTGCTGGGGAGCCAGGGCAGGCTCTGCCAGGCAGCACTGGGGCCAGCACTGAGGCAGCGCCATCAAACCAGGGTGGGCACCGCTGCCTGTCTCCTTCGGAAGTGCAGCATGTGCCCTGCCCATACAGCAGACATCAGTGTCCCCTCTCCCCAACCTGCCCTGGGTCTTTGCTTGCACCTCCACTAGCAGAAGATACTTTTCCTGGGGAACTAGTGGCTGAGGAAGACATCAGTTCAAAGGCTCAAGCTTCCCATCACTTGGTCTTTCTATACCGGCTCTTGTGTATCTGTGCTGTCACCTATAGCTGCTTTATTTAGTGCAGGTACTCATGCCTGACTGCATGGCTTTGCCTGAGCTCAGGTCATATCCAGCTGGCCCTGCCTTGCTGCCAGCCCCAGCCCTGCTTGTCCCTCACAGCTGTGGTCACCTGGGCTCTCTACAGACCATGCACTCAGTATAGCAGCAGCAGGCTCTATGTGAGCAAACTTGGTGCTGTACACTTTCCCATTGGCAGAGCTGAGGTGACAGCCCCTCTCCTGTGTGGAGGGAGCAAAGCCTCACTGTTGCCTTCAGCAGCAGCAAACCACAGGTTGACACTGAGCCACTGCACTGCATGTGGCTGGTGTGAGGAAAGTAAAGAATGCATGAAAAAAAGGGAGTTGTTTTCTCTTCCTGAACTATTTTCCTGAACAGGGGAAAAAAGTCATCCGGCCCCTCCAATGAGCCCTTGGCTCAGCCCCTGGGAAAGCTCTGGCTTTCCAGGGTGCCAGCAGCTCAGGGTGCCTTCAAGCACCCAGGGTGCCCCAGCAGCTGTTCCATTTTCTTTGAAGTGGGTCTAGGAGCAGTTGGCTGGGCTCACCTTGCTGGAGAACTTGGGCTGCAACTGGAGCTCCCAGAAAGGGAGAAAGATGAAATTCTCTACAGCACCCAGAGGGAGCTTGGTTAGACCCAAACCATTGCCTGTGTGCTCTGGCTTGCATCTGCCTGGTCCCACATGCTGAGCCCTGGAAAGTGCAGGGGACAGCCCTCTCAGCCCATATCTGTACCCATGCTGGCCTCACTGGCCAAGCCACGCAGTCCCATGGCCCAAAAATGAAGAGGCACAGGACAGCAGCCAGAGCTTGTGCCTTCCCTCACTGCTGAGTGCCTGGCCTTCCTCATTGACTCCCAGAGGCCCTGATCTAGTTTAAAAAGCCAACCAAACAAAGTCTTGTTGCAGCTGTAAACACAGCAGTTTTGCAGCCTCAGCAATCTCTTTTCCAATCCCCATTTGGAGACTGAGTCTGCTGCCTTGCAGACCAGGTGCACCCCACAGCCACTCGCAGGGGCAGGTGGGGAGCAGCCTCCCTGGGGGAGAGAGGCAGATGGGACAGCCCACCCCACCACACCCAGCTTCGAGCTGAGATGTTTGGCTTTGCTTTGAACCAATGCAACTGGAAATGCTCTCATGGGAGGGGGGGGATGCTGATGGGCAATTTTTGACCAATGGTTTGGCACGTAACTGAGGCAAGAGGGGTGTTTTGGAGGCAAGAGAGCCAACTGGCTTTACTCACCCACTGCTCCAGCCTGTTCCCAGGCACCTGATCATGGCTTGTCCCAGGCTCACAAAGCCCAAGCCAAGCCTCACTGCCCAGTTCCCTGTATTATCTCAAATCAGCTGTGCCTGGAGCTGGGCTTCAGCACAAAGGTGAACCCACCAGCAGTTCCTGGCTGCTGGGGATGTGCTGAGCTATTACCTAGCATCACTCAAGGTATCAAGGAAGGAGGTCTCTGACACTGGAAACCTGGCTCAGATGTATTTCTGTATCTGTCCACCATTTCCACTCCAATACCTCAGATTTCTCACCACAGCTACACCCCTCATTTACCTCTTTAGGAGGTCTGACATTACTCACTCCATCCCTGAGACAGGGAAAGCATTCCTTTTGACTTGGAAGGGCTTTGGGACACAAGGACTACCCCTAGGCTCCAGGTATAGCTCTGGTCACTATGTCTGGCCAGTGCAGAAGTCCTGTCACTGGAGACATGACTCTGGAGGGCAGGGAATGCTTTTGCACTACTCAGTTACAAAAACAAGGACAAATCCAAAGGCACAGCCAGGTGCAAACTTCAATAATACCTAAGGCTGAATGACTGGAAGTTCACTAATCATCAACCTAATGCCTCAGAGGACCACTGCTGGCTAGGTTAATGCCAGTGTACCATCCACATCTCCAAGTGTACTTTGGATAACTGGGTGGGGTTTATTCTTAAGCCTATGAACAAACCTCTGTTCTTCTGTTAGCACTGCCTTCCTCATCCTTCTTTTCTTCAGGCATGGGAGCAAGGGGCAAGCCTCCTTCACCGCTGTCTTCCTTTGAGTGATGCTTCCATGACCTTCTCACATCTTCCTCTGGACTACTGAAGGCATACTTGCGGGACCTAAATGTCTTTTTCATGGACCTGTCTGGGTCTTCCTCACTATCATTTTCCTCCCTGCGCTTCTTTGATGTCAGCTGCTTGGCCAGCTCATCCATTTTGTTCCACCTCTTAGTGTCTTCCCACTCCCTGGAGGACTCCTCCTCCATCTCATCACTTTTGGCATCCTTAGGATGAAAGGTGTCCTCTTCTTCCTGCATCTCCTCATCCTCCTGGCGATGCCTTCCTCCTCTCAGTGCCCGGGGCTCCTCTTCCTCCTCCTCTTCCTCATCCTCTTCAGAGCTCCGCACATCTTTTCCAAATCCCAGCTCATCATCGTTATCTGAAAGAACATTAAACAGAGCAGTGAACACAACTGTTAACCTGTTTAAGGTCTACATTTGAACTGAGCCTTCAGTGGTGACGCCATATTTCTTGACTTAGGCCTGCTTTCCCAATATTCTGGAAATACCCACTCTAACGTTGCCATGTCAGTAATGAGGCTTGAAGGCAGCAGTCAAAACCCCTGTAGGAAGCTTAGGGAAGATGAATGAGTTGTCCCCAGGATCTATGAGCACTGAGCAGCGAGGCAGCTGCAGGGCCTGTGTTACCTGCTGTGCATGGGCCTGTGTGTCAGATGTTTGTGGTGGGTCTGGGTGGCTGCTGGTCAGTGTGCTTCTGTAAACCCAGTAATCACCTGCCTCAGCTTTTTGGCTTTGAAGCCTCTCACCCTTCTGTCTCAGTGACCTCAGCTCACCCCAGGAAGGCATCAGTGCAGTCTGGGATACATACTGTCACCTCCCTGCATCTCCTCAGCCTCCTCGTCCTCCTCAGCCAAATCGAGTGACCTCTCTGCTTCAGTAGGGTCCTCCTCTGCAGCTTCATCTCCATCATCCTCCCGCTCCACACGCTCCCCTGCTACCTCCTTGCTGTGCTCCTGACCCTGCCTGGATGGCTCTTCTCCCTCATCCTCAAGCTCCAGGCTGTTCCTAGAGCCTCTGGGCTCCTCCTCTTCATCCCCTTGCTGCTGCTGCTCATCCTCACTGAAATTTTTGCCAATGTGGTTGTGCAAAACTTCGCTTCGATGGGTATCCTCTGTATCCCTGACGTCATTGCTCTCAGCTTCCTCCCGATCCTCTTTCTCAACAGGGTTGGTATCCCATGGCCGGGGTTCCCTCTCCTCCAGGCTTTTTCCCTCCTCTCTTGAGTCTTCATTTTGCTGGGGCTTCTGTGCTGCCAGCTCAGCCAGGGACCCTGTGGGCTGATCCTCTTCAGGGTGCTCCCCTGCAGCATCTACAGAGGGAAAAACAAGATGAAACACCTCTGATGAGAGCTCGTTTCACAACCAGCAAAGGCCAAACATTTAAGTAGGGAACTTCAGCCCCACTCAGCAATCTGCTTAGCTAGCCCATGGATCCTTTTGCACGTCACTTCAGCATATGTTTGCATTCAAGCAAGGCAGCGTTCTCTCTGGTGCCTGTGCTCCTGGAGAGACTTGCAAGGCTGAAGTTAAACATATGCTGAAGTGTTTTGCTGCAGCACAGTCCTTGTCACCATCTCTTGAGATGCCAGCCACGAACTCACCCTGCATGAAACCAGACTGCATGTAAAATTAAATTATTTAGGAGTGTAATACAGCACTTGCACAGCTCTCCCTGCTCTGAGTGCTGCACTCATATCACATCCTTATTTCTCCCACCAGGCTGAAGAGGCAGCCAGCCCTGTTCACAGGGTGCTGGAGGGAGGAGGGGTGTCTGCTTCTGCAAAGGAACTACTCAGCAGGAGCTTAATGTGGGCTGAGTATTTGCTCTTGCTCAAGGGAGACTGGCCTCTTTTAACACTATTAGCCAGAGAAAACACTTTGCAAAAGAAAATTTGGAAGTTTAAAAGCCTGAGAGATATGGAAAGGTAAGCGCAGCCCCAAGGAGGGCTGAGGAGTGTGCCAGAATGAAGGGGTGCAGGGAGCCGGTCACACAAGTCTGGTGGCTACCTGTGACACTGTGCTGGTGTCACTAGACTGTCAGTGGGCCTGGCTGGCCCATGTGCCACAATTAATCTTCGCTTCATCTTCCTTCACACTGTCGGAACAAGAGTTTCGGGTGTGTCTTGGCAGTAGAGAGGTGCAGTGCCAACATCCTACCTGCTGGATTTTGGCGGGGCTGGCTGCAGCGGCAGCAGCCCCTGGGGGGTGTCACTCCTCATTGCTCTGTCTGTCTGTGATACCAGTCTAGTTTTGGACTAGAGTCACAGCAGTGCCGTGCTGCATGTGCTGCATGTGCCCCAGAGCTGCTTGAGACCCTCTTTGGGCACCCAGCTGCTGCTGGACAAGAAGTCACGTCACCCCACATTTGCATTGTATCTTCCTGACTAGGAAAAGGGAAGGGGCCAACCCCTCCTTTCTGCTAAACTGCCTGTCAGTAGTAAGGCCAGAGAAACACTGACAAGGGGAAATCCCAGTTGAAGGTGACCTTTCCAAGATACAGGTGTTTTATGTGGATGTATGCACTGTGTGTATTTCAATTTTCCCTTCAGAGACTCATTACTTAATATCTTGGATACCTGGAAACAAGGGTGACAGGCAAAAATCCAGATCACCCTTGCCTGTATCACTGACTCTTTCAGTGTGGGATTCCCCTGGCTGTGACTTATTTTAAGTGTTGTAAGTTAGTGAAAGTGTCAGCAGCAGGGTGGAAAAGTCAGTATCACTTTAGTAACTTGACCATCAGCAGTTACTATAGCTCAGAGACTATGTGTTTGAGCTGGTAAATAAGAACAAAGCAAACACCAGGTTGCTTGTGTGTATCAGCAGCAGCAGCAAAGAAAAGAGAAGCAGGTGGACATATCAAGGCTGTTTGGAAGAAGAACCTTGTTTACAGCCTGACCTGGATTTCCCGGGGGTGGAGGCTGACACTGACCTCTCTGCTTGTTCTTGTTGTTCTGACTTTCAAGGACTTCAGAAAGTTCATCTTCAAAGCCGCTATTTTTCTTCTGCTGCTGAGTTCTCTCATTGGCACCTGTGTCAAGGAACAAAAGGTAGGGAAAGGCAACAGTCCCTTCTGTGTTTCAGAAAGTAGAGGTAGGAAAATAGTTCTGTGCCCCTTATGTTTGCTACAGTGGAAAAGTCTACCTGGCAGCTGGGAGGAGTGAGACTGGAGGGTATGTGAATCAACTGCAGTAACAAAACCACAATCAAAACCATCATCTGCAGGAAAGAAAATGGTCTCTAGATAGAGACACAGGATTGTCAGTCAAACGAATATTGGTGGAAATCTAGGGAATAAGAGGTGCTGAACGGCAGCACACTGAAGGCAACAAAAGACTTCATCACCAGAGTACTGAAAGATAAAAAATGCCTTCTGCCAGATTCTGCCTATGCACCTCTGTTGAGGTGAGCACTGAGAGCTTCTGTATCCTCCAGCCTGGTTGTGGAGGCCCCTCTCCCCTGCTTGCTGGGAGAAAGAAGCAGCATTCATTCCCACTGCAGAGGTAGTCTGGGGCCTTCTGGGATTATGGAGCCTGCTAGAAAAATACAACACCCTGGAGAAAGGTGTCTGAAGGCAGCATGAGCTAGAGGTTAGGCTGCAGCTGTCCTGGCAACCAGCAGTGAGACCTGCAAGCCAAACAAGCCCTGTCTAACCCAGCTCATGCCCTGCTTCTGTGCCTTAATGCAAGAGCAGGAGCCAGTGCTGCCAGCCCAGTCCTCTCTAGCCCAGAACTGAATGGTGTGGGCTCTCCAGCCTGAGCAGAACCAGCTGCACCAGCACAGAGGACACCAAGATAACACCTTTGCTTTTCCCTTGGTCTACAAGGCTGTTCTACTCCCAGTCTCTGTGATCTGTAGATTGGATTGCATGTTACCCTGGGACTAAATGGTGTGATGGGCTCAGGCTGAGGAAAGAGTGGAGTAAGGTGCACCTCCATGTAACAAATCCCTTCTCCTGGACTCCATGCTGAGTGGCAGCCTGCCTGATATTTTAGTGCTCCTCCTCAAATCCCTGGTGTGCCTGGGCAGCCATATCCCAGCATACTGAAGAGACCATGTCTTCTCTCTTCTGGATCACCAGAGCATCAGTGGAGTCCATCTGAGGTCACTGAGCATCTGGCCTCTCCACCATTTGGGTAGTGACTAAAATATGGCTTTGGGAGCTGTATAAGACTCTTTCCCAACTCTGACTTCCTGACTTTTCTCCGTCCCTTCTCCCTCTTGCCTCTGTGGGGCTTCCTTAATCTGAAAGCATTCTGGTGGCACTGCCTTCCAGCCATCTCTGGCAGACTTGCCACACAGGAGCAGGGCACAGGAATGCCCTAGTCATTGTTTCTCTGGTGATGCCCAGCTGCCCCCTGGTTACCCCAGGCAGAAGGAGTAGGGAAGGCCAGGAGGTGCTCTCCCTGCAGCCTGGGGAGAGCCCTGTTGCAGCCTCACCTGGACAGAGGGATCTGGACTAGCTCCGAAGTAGCCTTGCCTGGGATTTGCATGTTGGCTTTGGGCACCTGAAAATGTCCCTTTTTTCTCCAACACCCCTTGGCACAGCTCCATGGTGCTGCTGCTGCTCCCACATTGACTAATGCAATTGACCTGCACCTCTCCAAACCAAAGGAACTTGCATTTGACTTAAGGAAGCCATCAAAAAATACCCATTAGCTCAAGAATATTTCCACTAGGGTCTTTAGGTTCAAGTCTTACTCACTGTTCAGTGGGACTTCCCTGCTGCCACACATGGGTTTAGTGCTAGACTCCAGCTGCACAGACAGTGGAGGTTTTCTTGCCTTTCATTCTAGTTTGGGAGCTGGTGATTGTTGAATTAAATTACAGTGTTTCCTTTCAGAGTTCTCCCACCTTAAAACGTCTTGAGACTACATCACCACCAAGTTACATTGATAACTATTGAAAGTATCAGATACATACTGGAGTTATTATAAACAAAATTCCTGTGCCCACTGACACAATCTCTGCTGAAAATCTTGAAATTACATTTCCTAGGGCATATTAGTATAATTATTATAGTCAAATTAGTATAAAATAAAAAAAAAAAAAACAAACACAAAACCAACCAAACAGTAAAACTCTATAAGGGACTACAACAGAAGAAAATAATCTTCCCTATAGTTACATTCCCAAAAAAATAAACTTGGCACTGTACCTTGTGCAGCAATTTCCTGAAGTTCCTTCAATAAGTTTTGGTGGCGAAGGATAGAAATAATTCGCTCATCTGCAACAGGGGAGACTTAGTACAGAAAGTAGCCAAAGCAAACCTCCCCCCAACCCCAGGAAATTAAATAGAACCCCAAATGCCACTCCTTCTTCATTTTCTCTTTTATTTCCCTTGGCCTGATTTGCTCTCACATCTCTTAACTGTGTGATTAAGACAACAGGAAGGGCCTATGAAAACCAGGCAGTTTGATGTCACCTAGCGCCCCTGTGGCACAGTGCCAGCACGAGGCATGGCCTGCGACAAGCAGTGCCTCCATCCCTGCTCCTGAGGCCCTGTACAGCCCAGTGGAAGAGGAAGGTGAACGTGTCAGGGACCCTTTAACAGGGGTCCAGAGGCCAGGGCTCAGTTTTTCAGGGCAGGACCAGCCCCTACATGCCAGATTTGCTTTTGCTGATACCCAAGTCTGCGGCAGTACCTCCTCTGAGAGTTTCTAGGCATTCCTCACTGATCGGCAGGGGGTTTGGCTTAGATAAAGTATCAGAGATGACCTCTACAATGCACTTCATCACCTAGAAAGAGACAAAAATACAAGTTAAAGAACTGTTTTTTTGGTTTTTTATTCCTACTTGTTACCAAGGCTAAAGTAGAGCAGATGATGCCACAGATCTTGCTTTTCTGGTCAAGCTCAAACTGAATGTTCAGTTCTTGTTTGCTCTTACACAGGAACAGAAGGTACCTCCTGCAACTGAGAAGTGAGGAAATTACATGTGACAATGGAAAGAGCCTCTTCCACATGACACCCAATTTAGCTGAGGATTGCATGGCTTCAGACCATACCAGAGTCTGAGCACATCTGGAGGGTAAAGGATATCTAAATATATACACAGAAAATCCAAAATCTTCCTCTTTTAAGTCAATATATTTCAACCTCTAGCTCATAAAAGGACTCAATGGGAGGCTGTAGAGAGCAAAAAATGGTCATAGCTGTTCCATAGATGACCTTGAAATCTTAAAAGCTCTTCAAACCCTTGGAAAGACATCATAGTTCACTTGAAGCCAGGCATGGAAGGTGAGGTTAGGCAAATTACTTTCAAACACAGGTGAGAAATACTGCTCTCAGGCCCTAGAAAGGACAAGACACTCTGGAGAAGTGTTTGACCTTGTGTTTTGAGTGTTCAAGCCATCTATTATAGACTGGAAGAGCTCTACATGATGGCAGGTCATCTGAAAGCAAAGAAGTTCTGACATAGCTTCTCAGACAGGAGCTCTGGGCCCACCCTTTCCAGCAGCCCGTTTTGTTGGTGTAAAACCAAGAGCATTATTTATGTTATTTGTCACCTGCACTGAGATTGCAGGCATCCTTGCTATGCCAAGACACAGTGCTGGGAGCCCTACTGTGTGGTCACATAGACCCAAATGGTCACACAGGACAGAAACATTCACTACAGTCTGGTACTGATTAGTAGTGTAGGAATCAGGCTGCTTAGTTCAAAAGGGTGATTTTTTTATAATGCAATCTAGGAAGAATGCAGGGCTCATAATTGCCTGTGGGGGAAAAAAAAAAAAAGAGAGGCTATATTGAAAAAAATAATACAAGTTAAGCCTTGGAGGCAAACAATTCACTCACTGAACCTCTTTCTCCTGATGATTTCAGCAGGCAGCCCTGAGAGCCCTGACTTCCCTCACAATGTACCATTCTCAGGAGAGCAGAGCGCTGTGACTGAAGTAGAAATTAAACACAAGTCAGCAGTCCCCAGTCATCCACAATGCTGTTCATTCAAGCAGTTGGATATATTCACTGGACAGCTGGAATGGGCAAATGCTCACCCTGTATAAGGAGAGAAATTTGCTTTTGCAGATCATAGCCATAAAATGTTGAACTCTATGCCTTACACAGTTTGAGGGAATTGCATAATGGATTAAAAATGCTACAGAAAGATTAAAAAAAAAAAAAAATCAGCAGGGGAATTTCCCTGGTACTATTCTCCTATATCACAAGCAGTCCATTAATACTGATTTTAGATGACTTTGAGTCACTCTGTCTTTAAATAGAAAAAAAAACAGATTCTGGTATTCTTCTCTCATGTTTCCCAACCTCTGGACCTGCTTGCAGCAGTATTTGATGCAGCTTCAGAAGTAAAGACTCTCTCAGCTTGAGAATATTCTATTCAAGCTTTTTCAAGACTTCTAGGCTGATCTAAGGTCTTTGTCTGAGCACAAAGAGACACATCACTCACCACAGAATACATTCAGCTCTGTGGAGGAGCTTTGTAAGGTAATGAAATGAAGAGTGCAGTCATCCCAGAACACTCTCCTTGTCTTTTTGTTAGAGGAGGTCTTGCAGAGTGAGACTTCACAAGGTCATGAAACAACAGCCTGCATCAGGAAATGGAGGGGATCCTTTCCAAATGAATGTAATCAATCCAGTGCAGAAACTCAGACTGGAATTTTGCCATAGCTATCATTTAACCATGAGCATGTAACTATATCCTTAAGAGCAGCTCACAATGTCCCTACACAGAAATCTCCAAAGGGTTGTGCCCTTACAAGGACAGACTTCTCCATATTTGAGCTCAGCTATGCTCTTCTAAAATGTATGGTTGTAAGTGAGAAATAGTGTCTTTCAAGCACAAGAGTGGGCAATCACCAGAGACACTGTAAATGCTTTGCTCTTGGTGTAAGGAAAGTCTGACGAGCTGTCCAGGAAAGGCCTGCAGGTGCTGACTACCCATTACACAGCCCTGAGCCACCCACAAATGCTGGTAGCACAGAACATGGTGTGTAGGAAGAGCTGCAGTTCTTTTTGCTGTATTCATGTGATGATATCCCTGCCCTAATCTGTTCCATGAGACCACGAATTCCTTCCCTGAAATGCTGTGTCTCAGAGGATGGGGAAGCCCTAATGGCTTCTTCCAATTGCAGCAAATTCAAAAAAAAGCTGAATTTGCTCTCAGAGCCTGTGTCAGTGTAATACCCAGGGAAGGGAGGCAGTCTTGAGAAAGTCCTTTCTTGGTGGAAGCATTTCCATAGCATTGCACCAACTGCCACAAAGTGCCTTTTTTACACATAGAATATATTGGATAGACCTCACAAGGAAAATCATATGATTAATGGATTGTCCCATCAGATGCCCACTCTGGCATGGAAAGTTGAAGGGCTTAGTGGCTGTCCCACATCCCATTCCTCTGCAGCACACAGCCTGAGGAAGGCACCCAGTGTCTCACAGCTCATGGCTCAGTCCCAGCAAGGGCTAAGCAGGCTAAAAGTCTTAACAAAGCCACTTCTCTCCAGCCCAGGCACGTCTCACAGGACACAGGGAGGTGTTGCTCATGGCACACGTCCTGCAGGTAGCCTGCAATGGGGCCTGTGGCTGAGACTGCATCAGTATGCCCTCCCCTGCTGCTGCCTTGGGAAAAACATTATGTGGCTAGAAGGTTTCATAACACAAAACAGTTCAAGAAGTAAAAAGGAAATATGCTGGAGTTTCCTTTGTGGACATAAATTTCCAAAGAAATTTTAATTTGGGCAGCCAAGAGATCAGCTCATAGGAAAGATGGGGAAGTGGTGGGGGTGAGAGAGTAGTCTCTGACATAGGTAAACGCAGGCAACCCCCCTATCCAAGCATTTAGGAGCCAAAAGGCCGTTGGGAGTGCACGTTTGTGAAGCGCAGCTATAAATGTTGGAGGCTGTGACACAGATATGTGCACAAAAGCCTGTAAAGGAGGGCTGGAGAGGTCAGCCAAGTCCTGCAGTGCTCATAGCCATCCAGACAGGCTGAGCAGGAGCTGAGGATGGATTAGCAAGCTGAGAGTACCAGTTGCCTATTTTTCCAGAGCATGCATATTTAAGTAGCACACAAACTCAGATGTATACACCTCCAAACACAAACAGTTCCTGAATCACATCTCCCCCCACTCTCCCCTGAGTCACCTCCTGTTGGGAGCTTTGAAAAGCTGAAAGTAGGAGGACTAAGGAGAGTTTTACTCAGCCTCCATCTTCTCTCTAAACAGGTTTGCCTGATCTCTCTGTCACATCCTGACAGACTTCCTTGGCTGCCCAGAAGTGAATGCACAAAGGGTAAATTTTGTTAGGAAGGGAGCAGAGATGGATCCTGCTTGAGAGATATCATGCAAATTCCTGGCACTTCTTACGAGGTATTTCAGTGGAAGTGGCCCAAAACCAACCACCTGGGTGGAGGTGAAACATCACATCCTTTCTCTTCATTTGACCCTTCCACTACAGGCTCAGCCTTACCTTAGTGTCGCCTTTATTCATGTCATTTGTCACAGGAAGGGAGACGGCTGTAAGGTAAGGGGAGGGGGGGAAAAAAGGAGAACTTGTTATACATCTCATCTAGAACACAAGCAGAAAAACATTATTCTGCTTAAACGGGGATATTAATTAAATATTAAATTAATTAAAACGGGAGTGGAGAAGAGGAGCATCTCTCTCTGATGGAAGTGGCCCTTGTGTGCAGCTGCTGGATGTGTGCACTGTGCCGGGAAGGGAAGGGAAGGGAAGGGAAGGGAAGGGAAGGGAAGGGAAGGGAAGGGAAGGGAAGGGAAGGGAAGGGAAGGGAAGGGAAGGGAAGGGAAGGGAAGGGAAGGGAAGGGAAGGGAAGGGAAGGGAAGGGAAGGGAAGGGAAGGGAAGGGAAGGCGCTCGGCAGTGACCTTGCGGCGCCGCTGTCCGCGGTGCTGGAGGGCCGGGCCGTCGCTGCCCGCGGTGCTGGCGGCGGGGCCGGCGGGCGCAGCTGCCGCGGGCGCAGGGGGACACGGAGCCATCCCAGCCCCACTTACCCGGCACGGCCAGCAGCAGGACGGCGAGCAGTTCTGGCCGGCTCATGGTGCTGGCGGGATGGAGGCAGGGAGAAAGGGGCACAGGGCGAGACTGTCGTGGCGTGGGGGCTCCAGGCGAGGTGCCGAGGGGAGAGCAGCACGGAGCGTGTGTATCTACGCCAGTGCCCTGGCTGAAGATCCCAGATGGAGCACTGCAGCAACCGGCTCATTTATATATCTCAGCCCTCGGAAATGGCGTCAGGAGGAAGCCACCTCCTGCTCTGCCCCTCCCCGCTCACACAGGCTTCCCATCAGCCTCCATCGCTGGCCGGGTGTCGGAGGAGCCCCGAGCTCCCCGGCTGCCGTGCCAAGGGATCCGGCTGCTCCATCTGCCCGCACGCCGCGGGCGCAGCGAGGCTCGGAGGCGCGTTTGTTTGCAGGATGCCGCTGCTCGCACCTCACCCGACACCCGCAATCTGCACAGGTGCCCTGCCCCATGTACCTGGAGCCAGACGTGAGCCACCTCATGGGGCCCGACCAGCGTTGCAATCTGGTTTTGCCCTCTCAGGGCCCCCTTGTCTTTCACTCATCATGGAAGGTGCTGAAAGGAGCAGGTGCTGAAATTTTTAGATGTCTTTTAAAGACTCCACTCCAGGGAACTGGTCACCATGGAAAGGGCTTGCCAATGGACATGGTAAGTCCCAGCAGTTCCATGAAAAGTTTGTTAGAAGGATATTATTTTGGGTAAAGATCAAAGGCTGGTGCATCTGCTGTCCACCTATGACTCTACAAGCAAAAATTTAATTGGTTGCTACCTTTTGTTCAGTGCTCTTTAGCAATAGCCTACACTCCAAAGCTGAAGTAATCAAGATTACCTGGCTGCCAGTTTGCATTGACAAGGGAGAGAAAGGAAACAAAAAATTGTGTCATTCTCTTAGTCACATGCATTTCCATGCTTTTGAAAAAATGGCTGTCTATTCTTTGGATGGAGCATCTGTCAGGTCAGCCAGCTAGATTCTTTTTTTAAAGTAACTCCAATGCTTCTTTAGGAATAGCAGCTCTGCTACTCATTCTATTCCTGAAGCAATTTCAGAGGTCACAAAATGCAGGGGCTTAGACTAGAAAACAATATTCAGAAAAATACACCATCGTGCTTCCCCGCCCTGCCTCACTCTGATCACTGGGAAGTCCGGCACCCAAGGAATTAGGGAGAATCTGAGAGGTCATCACTTGTCATCTGGTTTAAGGTGACAGGAACTTTTCTATGACATTAGGCAGTACAGACCGCACCATTGCTTTCCCTTTCTCTTTCCCGGTGCACATGGAAATGTGTTCCCAAATGTCCTCTAATATTTATCTGATTTAAACGCATGCTTCAAAAGACACATTTGGATTGTAAAAGGCCCTTCATACAAAATCAGAACTCCTCTTGTCTATTGCATTTTCTAGTTAAATGCAGAGAAAAGATGGAAATTGATCTTCTGAACAGTGCTTTGTGGATGGTAGTAATGGATGGTTAAATGTTCATAAGTCTATGAAATGGACACCCATGACAGGACTTGTTCCGTGGGGAACCTCCAGGAATAAGAGATATCCTTTCTTTTTGGTTGTTGTGTTGTTTAGTTTTGGGGATTTTTTCCTTTTTTTTTTTTTTTTTTTTTTTTTTTTCCAGGGTGTGTGTTGTTGAATTATTCACTTGGGAGGAGGGATAGGGGCCTTTTCCTCACTTAGGATACACCAGAACACACAGGTCTCTGAGTCTGAAAAACTGAGCATTATTAATATTGTAAATTCCTATGTATTCCTAAGTGAGAAACAGATTGATTTTCTTATCAGGCTATGTTTTCCTAGTCAATATTTACTCGTCCTTACGTATAAATGCTGATCTTATTAGAGCAATAAATTATCTCACTTCTAATCCAGTTTCTTACATGAAGTCCTTTTCTTCTCCTTCTTCCTTTTCTTTTTGAGAAATTTAACAGGATATTGTAGTGCCCATAACTACTATTTTTTCTTCTCTTTCTCAGGGTGTGGGCTTGCATCCATTAAAAAATTCATTGCAAAGGAGAAACTAAATGCTTTCCAGGTATGGCATGCATTCTCCTACTGTAATAGCGCATGATGGATGATGAATTTTTCTATTTCTTGCCCCAGAAAAATGGATATGAAACTGTTAATCCAGCAATCAGTACCTCTGCTATTGGAATTTGTATCATTAGGCACAACTATATTAGGAACTGTCACAGTAAAGCATGCCAGGGAAAGATATATGTCAAAAGAGCAAAAGTGATCAAATAAAAAAGTGAAAGGTATTCTGCCACTCAGAGAAAGACAATGCCTGAAGCAGACTATAAGGAAAGATCAGGTTTGTGAGTCTCTACTGTAGTTTGTGTTTTAGTATATGGAAAACAGGAGTACATCTTCAATGGGTGGCAAAGAAGCAAAGATGGACATTTCTGACCACTTCCATCCTTATAAAAAAAAATCTGTTGGTGTCTGTAGAGAACAATTCCATTTTTCCTTATAGCTGCACAATTTCTGGTGCATGAAGTGTGGTGGGACTGTGGAGAGCCATATACCATGACCTGCCTGCAGTCACCAATGTAACGTGCAGATGGACAAAGAGATATTTGCCTTCCCAGCCTGAAAGTGATTTGAAAAGGTGGCGATGTACTGATGGATAGAAGCAGCCACCCAGGACTGTTGCATTATCCATGCTCTGAGCTGAAGGAACAGGAGGGTCAGCCATATTGATATATGATCTTTCTGTGCATAAGGTCATCTGATAGAGAGATTATGTGGCTTAAGTTCTATTCTCAAGAGTAAATTGTTTTTTACTTTATTTCAGAATTCAGGGAATAAAACCAAAGGATTTTGTTTTTTTCTTTGAGTTACTCTGAGAGCTTTGTTGTATAATTTCTTGGCTGAAAATGGTTTAAGAATTCGCTCCTTTTCTGTGCTTGGAAACACTGACACTGTGTTTCAAACAGCTGTGATTCTACAGATCCAGATACTGAGGCACACAAAGAGGGAAAGTGTCATTTTCATGAAGATATCAAAAAGGTTTGAAGCCAAGGCACAGCTAATACCACCCCTTAACCAAAAAGACACTAAGAAAAAATAGGCAACAATTACCTTCTTGTATATAAAATCAATTGATAACTGTTTGACTGAAAAAATTGAATGTAAGCTCATTGCAAAATTACTAAAAGTCTATTAAAACCCCCACATCACACCTTTTCTTCTTTTCTGCCTCAGTCAGTCACCCTTACCTCTCAGTTCCCTCATACAAGCCTTGCTTGTGTGCCTGTAAATAGAAATAAGCTTCAAAGCTCAGATTGCTGCTGTGAATACTCATCTGGCTGCTCAAAAGCAGTCCTCTCTTCTTTTTCAGGTCAGAGGCAAAATGATGTTGACTTGCTTTGATTTTCTTAGTCTAGATTGTCCTTGCATCAACCAGAAATGAATTTATTTTCCTGTTGAAAGGACTACTTACACCCCATAAAAAAGCTACCTGACAGTAGCTACCTCTGCCTATCCATTTTCATCCTTGCCTGGCATGCACAGCTCTCACTGGGGCAGATGGAGTATGTTCCCTGCTGGAAGAAGAGACTTCTCTGTAGTCATCACAGAATACCATCTGGACACCTTTGCAAATAGCTTGGATCTCAATATAATTGTTCTAAATGTTATTCAAACACCAACCTGGAAAATGTCATATCCCTCCAATACCATGGTCAGTTTACCCGGCAGTTACAGAAGACCTTCACTGATTCATGTGAGCCCCACTGAATCTGCAAAAAGATGTGGAGACAGAGGTTCTTCCTGAACAATGGTCTCAAACAACCTCCTCTGGAAATTCCTGATTGTTCCTTTGGCTATGGTTTTGTTTAATTTGTGACAGCAAAGTTTGTATGATGCTGGTGTATATATTCAGTAAGGTAAAACAATTCCATAACTTCTAGACTGTTCTTAAACAAGCTCATGAGAACATAATTGATATGGCTTACTTAGCTCTGAAGCTAGAGACAGGCAGTCCTGTTCACTGACCTGCAGACACTAACTGGGTTCATGAGAATTAAGGGAAGAAAATAGTGACGAGAGTGACTGAGGTCTATGTGCAGCACTCCTGTTCTGGGAGGTCCATAAGCCCATCAGACAGCCTCTACTCTGCCAGCTGCTCACAGCCAACAGAGGGATCCTCAGTCAGCATCAGCCCAGATTCTGAACATTGACTGCCTGGTATATTTTTTAGAGATCACTTTTATTCCTCTTCCTTTATATACCAAATCTGTCTGTCCATTCCAAACCAGTTGCTCAGTGTAAACCAAGTAAGCCACAGGGATACATGGGTCTCACATAAACAATTTCCTTTCTAGATGTTTTCTTTGATCTCCCTTTGCTCACATCAGAAACAATGCACTTGAAGAGATGAAAAGACAACCGAGCACAAAGCCTGCTTCTCTGCCACTCTTGCAGAAGGATGAAAGAAAGGTGTGAGGATTCATGCATGTACTGCCAACATACCTCTGTCCCAAAAGCCAGACTTAAGGACTTTCAGGGCACTGCTGTCCCCACAAGATTATTATTCTTCAATCAGTGGCAATAGCACATTCCTGGAACCACCTGCCGGGAGATATGAAGCACAGGGACACAACACTTGCTATTTTGGGTTGGAGCAGGGAGCTGGAGACCCTGGGCTCTCACCCAGAGGCAGGGACAAGGGCTGTGGTGGGACTAGGTGCTCTTCCTGCCTGTGCGCCAGGCTGAATCCCAGCTTTCAAGCCTCCCAAAAACTGGGCACTGGCCCTGATATTTATTTTAAAGTGCTCCACAATGTTCTGGTGTTAATTAGAAAGAAGTAGCTAGTTTGATTGTCCGTCTGAGAGTCTCTTCTCAAATTTGGTATCTTCCTCAGCTTTATGGCATTAAATGCCACAGCTTGCTTAAACACAACAAAAAGTATCTCATCTGTTATTTTAAAATTACCTCTTCTTCTATTCTAAACCTCAGAAAGACAAAAACTCTTTCTCTTCCCTAGTCCAGTGAGGCTTTCATGATATTTATATTTCTCTCTTATTCATGTTCTTTCCAAGAGAAACAGTCTCAGTCAACTGCTTCTCATGAGGCTCCTTTAAACCTGGCTACTAGCCAGTGAGTCCCACAGGTTAATTACCTACAGCATATAATTACCTATAACATAATGCAAAGAGGTCCTGGGGTATCCTGTTCTCACTAGAGCACTGTTACTAGAATATTTTTAGTCTTCACTCAGTGACCCAGAAACTTTCTGGGGATACCTGAAAAAACTTGGTTTTCATTCTGGGAGTGGTCATACATGGATGTATCAGGAGTATCCTTGAAGATCTGTTATTCCCTCACATAAAAGAGATTGTGGAGAGGACAGGGAGGAGTTCAGGAGTTCTTGCTCCAGCAGCAAGTCAGTAGTAAAGAGTTGCCCCAGCCTGTATCAGGGAAATTACTCAGTCTGGATAAGGAAAGAAAAAAATTCCCACCCTGCTGGTCTCAGTTGGCACCTTGGTCCCTTCCCCCCACCCACTCAGCCTGGTTTGGGTCAGGCTGTTCTCTGCACAGCTTGAGCAGAGCTTTGGGTAGCCTGTGCAGTGCAGATGGCTCCTACTTCAGATGTTCTGTTGGCAAGGCAGTTTTTGAACATCAAATTCATGTTAATGCTAGTTAATGAATGTTCTCTTTACAGGCACAGCAAGCCTTTTTCTTCTATACTAAGCAAGGAATAGGAGGAGGTAGCCTTTCAGGTATTAAATTGCTTGAGAGCATCAGCACAGAGCAGCTTGAGGAACAGCCACAGAATCTTAAATTACTGTTACTGGGCTTTTTTCAGCCTGCAGGAGCTCAGGTTTCTTACCTGACCAGTGCTTTTTCTTCACAGGAGAGTAGGGTTTGCAGTGCCTGTCCTTGGGGAGCAGCCCAATTACTTTCTGCAGGGCAAGGGGACAGCAGCATGAGGCACCTTCAAATGCAGCAAAGTCTCTGCTGAACCCACCTCATTCATATGCTCTGCAGAAAAAATAGTCCAGACAGATTCCTCCACATTGCAGGATGAGCCCAAAGAAAATTTGGGAGATCCTGAAGAAGTCCTGCAGCTCCCAGTTTTCTCTGGAGGAAAGGGTTTGGACCACTGACCTTGCAGAGATCTCCTCTATGTACTCAGCTGAGTTCAGACTCAGTCTCTGCTACTAAGTGCTTGGGAGAACGTTTCAGGACAAACCACAATTTCTACTTTGCTGGGGATTAAAAAAACCCAAACCAACAGGGAAAAAAATACAGACCATGCTTATCTTTCTCAGGTTTTTTTCAGAGTTTTTACTGAAACATGATCTGCTGGCTCTCAACAGCTTTTTATTTAATGGAGGCAGCTATTTAACCAGAAGTATGGTGAAATCCCTGTAAAATCCATATCTTCCATGCCATATAGGAGGCAACTGTTGTCGTGTGTAATCTCAAAGGAGCAGAAATATAAGGGTTTCTCCCAGGGAGAGAAGATAAATAAGTACTATATTCACTTGGTGTTTAAAGCTGTAGTGAGTACATGACTTTCTGTACTGAGGGGAACTTTGCACCTGCTTGACATATTCACACAGTGAGAAACTGGAATGTAAGGAGAAAATGTACTATTTGCATTTCTAAGTAAATTGTTCATTGACAGCCTGAACCCAAACATAGATCAATAGACTTTTACCCTTTCCTGTGGGTTTTGGGTTTGATTCTAGACCTAGCTTCCCTGAGGCTGGGATGCATTCCCCAGAGGCAAGGATATAATTTAAATTTAGGCAAGGAGTAGAGGTAATAGGTAATAGTAGAGGTAATAGTGAAGATAACACCTGTAAGAAGGAGTAACACTTGCTCAGAGAATGTCTTTGGAAAAAAAAAAAAAAAGAAAAATACATCAGTCAATGTTGTTCATCAACAAAAGTAAAGACAGGAAATCAGTTTGAATTCTGTATATACAAGGAGACAGCCATTGTCCTGGTCCTGCTGGCCACACTATTGCTGATGCAGGCCAGGTTGCCATTGGTCTTCTTGGCCACCTGGGCACATGCAGCCCATGTTCAGCTGCTGTCAGATGGCACCTCCAGGTCCTTTTCCCCCAGGCAGCTTTCCAGCCACTCTGCCCCCAGCCTGTAGCGCTGTGGGGTTGTTGTGGCCCCAGTGCAGGAGTGACCCTCCTGTTTCCAGTACTGGCTTTGCACCACCTTAGTTTCTCCTTAGCAACTTAAGTGCAGCCTTGCCTTACCTTGACTTGTCCAAGGACAGGGGGAGCCACATACTGGTGCTCTCCTCAGCTCCTACTACAGATGACCTCTTAAGGTAAGTACTTCTGGCCCTCCCTGCAATGATGTGTAATTTCCTTGGCTTCCAGACACCACCTGCTCCTTTTTAACTTGATTTTCTTGGTACCAAGCCATGCAGGTGTTCCCCATGCTTTTAGAGGTCCAGTAATGTGGTTCTTACTTGCTTTGAATTTGAAATGGGAAATGTGGAGAAACAGGTGCGAGCCTAACAATTAAATAAGTGTCCTAAATAATTCCTGTTGAAACTCTCTGCAGGATCAGAGCTTCAGAGAGCAATGCAGCTCCCTCATTGGAAGTTGACTAGCAGGATATTTTTCATGGGTTTTGATGATTATACAAATTGTTAACATCTAGTTTGAGTGTGCTTTTAATAAATAAAAGCAGAAATTAAATGGGATTTCTTTTCAAACTTTTTTTAATATAAGTATGAATTTTTCAGACCCTTTGAACTGAAACACTTCTAGTTCACTGAAATTTTTTGCAGAAACTCTTTTCCATATTTTGATCAGCCCTATTTATTACTGTGCTGAAGCCTATCACTACCACCATCAACTGGTATGTTTATAGCCATCTGGATCACAGGTTATTCATGTTTTTAAAATTATTATTGCATCTATTGGTGCTTTATTAACCCTTTACAAACAGCAGGTACAATAGCCACAAAGAGAATTGCGAGTTCAGTCCTGACCTTTTGTTCACACATTCCTGAATATCACAATCACTCTGGTTTTGTTTTGTTTTTTTATTTTATTTTATTGTATTGTATTAATATTTTATAAGCAATTTATTCAAAACATCAACCATCTGGGATTTATTCTTTGACTTAGGCTAAGGAATTAATTTTTCATATTCTGAGAGCTTCATTAATTGGAAGAGGTGGGTAAGCAGAAGAGCCTATTGGAAATCCACACTGTGGATCCAAGCACAGAACTCCCTCCTGTACTGCACCAAAGATGCTCTCAGGAAAAGCAGCAGCCCCAGTTGTCCCTGCTGAGGGCCTCAAGAACAGCACAATTAAAGAAGCTGCTTGTGTTCTGTGGTTAAAGAAAGCTCCCCAGAGATAATGTATTGCTGTTTGATTGGAAGGTACTCAATTGTCTAACAAAGCTGTTATCCTCTATTTAGCCAGAGATGAGAAAAGGAAATGTTTATGTATCACTCCTGTGAAAAAAACAAATCAAAACAACAAACTAATTAAAGAAGTCAGACCCTCAGGGGTAAAACAAAACCACCACAAAGCAAGGAAATTATGGCAGTGAATAAAAGTGAGCTGGAGACTTGGCTCATCTATTCCAGCTGCTGCTGTGTTTACTCAGATCAGAGGCAGACACCCACCCTGTGCCCCACACACCAAGAGAAGGTACTTCCCCATTTTTCAGAGATATTGATGTTTTCACCTTTTATATTAGAAGTATCCCTTTAGCACCAGAAATGACTTTGGGATATGTTGACTAGTATTGCAGAGATCAACAGTGAATAATGAGAAGCTTACCATCATATGCTATCTCCTTTTTTTATTAAACCATAACCTCACATACACTCTTGATTTCAATAGGATTCACATGGACTTTGGAATGAAGCAGAGACAGGCTCTTTGCTTTAGCAGGAGCAATGGGCAGTGGTTTGAAATCCTTAGATGCATAGTTGGTGTACAGGACACAGAGCTTCTCCGTATTACTGGGGTGACCTTGACCATGGTGTTTCTATTCCTATCAACATCCCGGGTGACACTGCTGTTTTTTTTGTATGGATTAATTTGAAACTTTTCTTTGGATCATTTGAGCTGAATGATGAGTTTGTACTCATGGGAAAGTTTGTTTTGCAGTCACTGAAGGCTTGCGGGCAATGGTCCCTGCTACAGTGATAAATGGAGACTTTAAAGAAGTTCCCAAGACAGACATTCATCCAGCAGCAAAGCTTCCATTGTACTGGCAGGGATAAGTTTTATGAAGTATTTTTTTACCCACCGCCCCCCCCCCAAATGTCAATCACACTTCCATTGTCTTAATTTTACTCCTCTAATATACAATAATATTTTGCTTTTGAACAAGAAATGAATGGGCACAGAGTTTTATAGGAGAGGTCTATTGAAGTACAATAGGAAGAACAGGCTGAAAGTTATCCTTAGCACAGTGGAATGTTGTGTGGTACCCAGGGATCATGCTGGTCAAGGACTGTGTCGTACACACACACTGAGATGCTGAACAACACCATTCAAACCTCTCTGTTTCTTTCACAATGCCTATTATCTATGTTTTCTTTTCTCCTCTCCAGAATATCCTGCCTGATATTTTATTTGCTTTCCCCCTTCCTATCCATCCAATTTTCTTTAAAACAGCCCTGGTTTTTGATTTTAATTCCAAAGAGCTCAATTTCATCCTGCACTTTCCCTGAACACTATGTCCACACGTCATCCTAACCAACACCAGAAAATTTTGATCTGCTTTAAAGTACAGCTCAGGATGATGTGCTTTGCAGGCTTGCCTGCCTTAGATGTTGTCTCTAACCTACAGAATGGTGGGTGCCAAGACCCAGTACAGCTCATCCAAACCTTGATTGGAGATTTGTGGTGTAAATGGGAACCTGGGTCAAGGCTTTTGAGCTGCACATTTATCACCCTCTCCAGGAAATTCCACTGTAAGTCTGTCATCCCTTATGCTGAATATCCACATGCGTTTCGCTTGTGCTTTGGCTAAAAAAATAGATGTTTCAAAAGCAGTCTCAGCACAGAGCTTCATTTTCTGCTTAGAATTTCATTCCCTCTTGTCTTCCTGCTAGGGTGCAGCAAGGCCAGATTTCCTTCTACAAGCACAAAACACGGCTTCCTAGTGCCAGCCCTTTTCCTTTATGAGGATTTCTCATTGAAAATTTTACCCACAAGATCTCAGACATTCTCCATCTCCAGCACTGTGCATGAGGCATAGCTTTTTTAATGAGATGAGATCTGCATTTTCCTCTGGTTATATTGCTTGAGCTGCAGATGGTAAAGATACCTAGAAGTCAGTCTGTTAACCTAATTCTATAGTCTTTGGAACAGCTGCCAGAAGCACCTAAACAGCAGTGTTCCCCAGGACAGATATTCTCCCTTCCTAGTGATAGTATGGAGAAAGACCTGCTTGACTCATCTCCCTGCTTTCAGAAAACTGCCTTTTATCTTCTAGCAAATTATACAGCTCATTTTTCCTTTCCAGTAGTCACACAGACTTTGGCACTCCCACAATTGCTGCCAGCAGCCTGTTCAGGTGGCAGCAGCACCTGGCAGCGAATAGGTCCTAAGGAATCGGGTAACTCTTTGCATAGTTTGGCTCAAACCAGCACTAACAAAGGTATCAATGAGTTAGGTGATGGGCATGAGGAACTGGGGAAAATGTTTCAGCCTGTGATAAAAGCTTGGGGACCTGGTTTCTATGATCAGCTTTGCTATTCCCTTCCCACATGACCACTGCAACACATTTAATTGTCCAGTGACTCAGTTTGCTCTTTGGACAAAATCCTCTTTGTAGAGTGACCTAGGAAAGAAAGACCCAAGAAAGCACTGATCATTCATTTTCTTTTTTTTTTTTTTTTTTCCTATTTTAAATGGGATTCTTATCCTGTTTGCTTGGTCAAGAGACGAAGTGAACACATAAAGAGTTTTAGTTGCAATTTTGATTCACCCAATGTTTCAGTGAGATGTCACTTCAGTCCTGCAGGCTTGGCTCAACAGGTCTTTGAACTAAGAAGAGCTTTTCCTGTTTGCAGTAAGAAGGATCCAGCTCCCATGGAGGAGAAAGAAGAACACCTAAACTTTTAACTAGCTGGACATTATCTCTTGCTGCTTCTTGTGCAGCCTGAGTAATCTAACTACAGGCTCTGCATTCCAGCAAGTGCCTCAATCACATTTCCACAGGACTCATGAAGCAGAAAACCTGCACGTCCCTGGCAGGACTCCACGGCTGCAGTGAGTAAGCACAGCACCCCTGAGGTGGAGGGAACTTTGCCAGCAGGCTGCAGGTGAGGATTCACCCCTCTGAATTCTGAGACTTGAGGACAGAGTTGTCTGGGAGGGGAGTGCAGAGCACTTTGATACGTATCATCTCTGACACCACAGCCAGCCATCTGTTCCGAGTTTATTAAAAGTGATGTACTCTGCTGGGAGGATCAGGAAGCATCTGCTGGTGCATTAACATTCAAATCCTCACAGCAATCCCATCCATCCTCCTTTTTTAATTAATCAAACCCACTTTTTGGTGAAGGCACACAGATAAACACTTCCTTTGTAAATGGGAGCACATATTATGCTAATACCATGTAATAGCTAATACACAGAAAAACAATTAAATGCAAGTAGCAGCATCTCTTGGGATTTAAGAAAGCTGTTCTGACAGAGATCATTCCTGTTTAAAGGATCACCATCTAAACCTGGCTTATGCAGCAGTGTAGTTTTGCTGCTGCAGAATTGCTAATCAGCTGCTTGGGACAGGAGTGAACCCTGAGGTGATGAACCACACTACTTGTGACCCCATATGCTGAAGACACCCCCAGCAGTGTAATGACCCAGGGAGTTTGGAGGCAGATGCTGCAGGGCAGGTGTAAATCCTGTCTGGCTGAAGGGACAGCAATGGGATGCTCTACCCACCTGGTAGCCTTGTGTTGTGTTGGCACAGCTTCTTTGAAAAGCTGAAGCACTGCAGTTGTTTCTCATCATGACCAGATTCTCGCAAGGGTGAGGAGGAGAAAGGAGGTGACTGCTGGTCTCTCTGTTAACTCTGCGTGGCATTGGGTGCCCGTGGTGCCATTCCTGCTGGTGCTGCTGCCTGCACTGGTTACCCTATGGTATTGTTAAATGTACAGTGCTGCATGGGGCTGGCTCTCTGGGTTCCCCCATGGGTTCAAAGCTGGCTGCAGTGCCAGGCTTGGCCTCCCAGGGTGCCGCTGGCCAGGGTTCAGTGGGATTTACTCAAAGGGTTGCAATCCCAGCAGCAGATCACATTTAGCTCCTGGTACAAAACCTCTCCTAGAAGAGGCAGGACCTCAGCGTCCTTCTGTTGAGAGGGGCAGCTCCTGTGTGTGGGAAAAGGTGTCTGAATAAAAGGCAGTGGGAGCTGTTGGCAGAGGTTTCCATGAGACAAAACCACAGTAGTGTCCAAACCAGGGTGGTTGGTGAGTCTCTAAGGACTGTCAGCATCCCCTTCCAAACAGACAGAAGGAAGAAATGGAAGATTTGTCCATTTTAAATCCTGGTCTATGCCCAGGGATCATACCTGACTTACACATGGAGTGATGGGAAGGTTCTACAGTAAGTCTGAGTCTCTGGGGGCACATAATGCTGTAACCAGGCCCTCCAAGTGAGTGAGGGGGTTTTGCTGTGCAG
Source organism: Taeniopygia guttata (assembly GCF_048771995.1). Taxonomy (NCBI): domain Eukaryota; kingdom Metazoa; phylum Chordata; class Aves; order Passeriformes; family Estrildidae; genus Taeniopygia; species Taeniopygia guttata. The sequence continues at coordinate 49,279,462 of NC_133030.1, read as the reverse complement.
AAGGGGGGATTGGCCTTCCCCACTACCCTACAAAAGGGATCAATAATGTCAATATCAATAATGTCAAAGTTACTGAAAAAGTGGGGACACTCAATGTTGAGAAGCCTTGGGGCTGTGGGTTTGAATTAGTGCTCATGATATAATCTCCTCTATCACTTATATGGAGCAAAAGGGGCAGAGGGGATTTCTGTGTGCTTGGAAACAATGTCAGTGTCTCTCTGTGCAGCTATTATTAATAGACAGCTGATACACAAGTTAAATAGAAATCTTCTACTTCTTGGCATGCTATTCCTTGTCTTCTTACTTTGGATATATCCTCAAGACCATTTTTAAACACAACTAGTTATTTTCTGAATCCTTTCTTACAGTTGCAAACAGCGACATTGGCTGAAACATCTAGGAAATGGAAAGTGCAGTTGATCCTACCCTTCCCAAAATACATCACTTCTGTTAGGGAGGGCTTTTGTCATGAAACACTTTGTCCTGTGGCAAAGCCCTTCTCCCAGGTCAGAGGCAGCAAGTTTACAATCCTTGCCCTTGTCTTCCATTGGCAAACAAGGGAGTTTCAGATGCTGAGAGACCTTAGGAAGCCATAACTTACTTTTTACCTTCTGTTATTGATGTTGTGGCCTTTTACTTACATTCTTTAATTGCAAACATCATAGATGAATTTGCAAAGCTGCAGCTCAGAGACTGGGTAAACTGCATTATAGGTTGTTAACCTCAAAGTAACTGTGGAGCAAATAAATATGTACATGAAGGGATATTTAGCAATTGTAGGGCTGGAAATGGAATTAGTGACAAGACAGAGTGATTTGAAGAGCAATGGGTCTCATTAAGCTCAGATCAGACAGCAAGAGATGTGTTGATAAGGACAACTGTCATGTGCTTTCCTCGGTGTCTCTCCAGAAGGGACTTGCTCCCAGCAGCACATTTTGAGTGAACAAATTGTTCTGTGAGCAGTAGAGATAATGAAACTTGGGTTTTTCTAGTGCCCTCAGACAGCCCCAGCACATGGTCTCGGCTCCAGAGTCTCTGTCACTGACTATGAGTGGTCCAAGTGTTGCTGCAGCATCTGCCACTGCTCAGCCCGTGCAGCACTGTGAGAGTCAACCCTGCATGGGCACCCGCTGCTGGCTGCTGTCCCTGAAGGAGCTAAGAAACACTGGGTGACAGCTGGATGATGGGCATCTTCCCAAAGGAGTTCTCAGAAGTTGTTTTTGTGGGAATGGTGTTTTCAATCCTGAACTGAAGCCTCTGATGGAGTAAAACTTGCTGGTTTTCACCTCATACTTGCCTATAAGGGTGTGCAGCTTTCCTCTGTACGACCCCATTGAAAAGTGAGTCCTAGGCAGTGCTTTCAGCTGGACCTGTCAGTCAAACACTCCCCAAGCTCCATCACCTGCTTTATCTGCACTGAAGCTCATCTGCCACCTTCTTCTCCATTCACCAGGTCAGGGAGGTCCCTCTGAGGTCCTCTGCATTGGTGTGACATTTGACCAGCTACCCAAAACAGCCCCATTACCACCTGCAAACCTGGCTGTTTCACCTTCTGTCAAATCTACATGCACCTCCTTTGGGGTCTTGTTTCAGCCTTTCCTCCTCATGTCTTTAATGAAGTGTTGCAGCTGCTTGCAGTGCAGCTCTGAAGATGTGGGCAAAACCAAAACCAGTGAAGGAAGCAGAGCAGTTCCAGATGAGCCCTGCACTACAGGGACTTTGCCCCCTTCTCCATGAAGTGGTGAGCAGTGATTGAGAGTTGATGGTCCCTTCTGAAACCCTGAAACCCTCTACCTGACTAACAGATGACTTCGAGCCTGCCTCTGTTTCCACAGCCCCCTGAGGTAATGAGGGAAGAAAAAAAAAATCCATGTTTTTCAGGCAAAACCTGCTGGTATTTTAGGGGGTAGTTGAAGTGTCTGCCTGTGGATTATGCTGATGCCTGTCTGGTATTTCCTGGGCAGCTGCTTTTGGTTTTTTCCCCCTCATAACACAAACTGTTCTCCTGCAAAAAGGCAGGAGAAATATCTTCAGCATGCAGTGATTATTGAATGTATCTTTGATTAAAAAGAAGAAAAATTCCATTTCTTACAAACAAACCACACATGCTGGTGCTGAAACCTTCCTTCAAGGCTGCAAAAAGGTTAAATGCTGCAGAATTAAAAAATATGGGGTTTTATGTAACAGGAATATTCTTGTATCAGGGAACTCAAAGCTGAGAGCTGGTGTCTGCTTCACCTTTCATTTAATGACCTGAATAATTAGCAGAATAATCTTTTTAGAAATGCTCCAGTAGCAGTGCCCTGGTTGTTGGATAAACAATCTCCTAGAGGGGGACAAAGCTGGCAGTAATAAACAACTGGTTGAGGGAGCAGCAAGGTTACAGGCAGTCATTAAGCTGGGAGAACATTCATCAGCACATTCATGGAATCCAACAAGCCAGAGCTGTTTCACAGGGCAGGCTAAATGAGGAAAATTATTTATTAGGAGAGTGAACAGAGATCATTACACTCTGAAGCCTGGTGTTATCATCCACTGTGGTTTCAGTCTTGCAAACAATAAAATAATTGTTTTCTCTTGACAGTAATTTACTATTAAATCCTGGGTACCTTGTTCTCCTTCCAGGTGTTTGCCTCCTTTTTGGAATTTACCAAGGGCAATGGCAGAGCACTCAAGCTATGGGCATACCTGCTGTGCCCTCTTCCTCACGCCCATCACCTTTTTACTCTCTCATTTCAGTGCCAATTATTACCCTTCCAAAATAATTTGTTTCAGGACTGAAAACTAAAAAGACACTCTGGGGTACTGCACAGGACTAAGCTTAATGTCTCTGAAAATTATTTCTAATATAATAATTCTTCAAGCTCTGTCTGAAAGAAAATGGTGAAAGCAGTACCATGTTATTGCCACTGGAGACTGAGAGCATATTGGATTTTTTACTGCCTATGCACCTCTGTGTGAACAAATTTTGAGAAAATACCAGCTGGTACAGCTGTGAGGATCAGGGAAAGGTGGATTTTGTCTGGTTATGCAAGCTGGAACGCATCTCACTAATCTAAATGTTCTTTAAGCTCTTCTTTCCTTATTCCATTCCATGGCTTCAATTCTCTTGTTGCGTGTTTCAGTTGTCTTCAATATCTGGTTATTAGGAAGTTTGAAGCAGAAAATGACAGTGGATGTTTCAGTTTCTGCTATGTGCCACCTCCCCAGAACACAACTTTATAGACTGTGGTGCCTTTAACCCTTTCCCTGTGACTTCCTCAGATTTCCTCTCAGGACTCGAGAAAAGTCTGATATTAAAGCCATGCAATAGACACCCCAAATGGTTCAGGAAAACTCCACAGAGTCTAAGGATCTACCCCTGCTCAGGCACCTCCTGTTCCTGTCTATAGGCTCAGAGCTACATGCAGACATGTTTTAGGTGAGGTTCATAACTTGGTGTTCTGTGTTACACACTGGCCCCTGAATGAAACCCAGAAGATAGAGGTGGGCTCCTGATGTCAAGTATGGGGTGGGGCTTGGGTGTCTAAGAGGGGTGTGTGAAGCTTTATGGAGAGACTCATCCCTCAGTCAGCTTGGGTACCTGCCCCAAGACGAGGAGAACCCTCTACCTGCCCGAGCCTCAGACCCTGCAACATCTCCTCAAGGAAGGCGCCTGCTTGTGGAAGGGAATGAGCAAGATTCACAATTTCATGTTATAAACAGGACACAGTGAGGTAGCAGTAGTGTAGTGCCTCTTTCTTACCATGACAATATTTTTAGAGCATATCCTCACCTTCCCTTCCCAAAAACAGAAAGCAATATTTCAAGGTTTAATGCTTCTCTCAGTCTGATAGACTTCAAAGCCATAACTCTCATCCCCTTGAGAGTCTCCTGCCCATGGGAGGCCTTGGGCACCCCAGCCTCGCTTTTGCCTGAGCTGTCCCCAATGCAATTGGAGCCTGAATAAATAAGTGCAAAGGAATATGTACTCTTAGTCTGCTTTTTAGGGCACTTGGATGGGAGAAGCGAGCTTGACCTTTCTCATTCTGTGAACACAACTGTGAGTGCTTAAAATTATGACTCAGAGGCTGGGCACAATCTTCTGACCTAGGTTCCTGAGAGTGCTGGGTTTGGATTTACCACTTCAGAAAAAGGTGCCAGTCTCAGTGGCCTAAATCAGGAGGAGGAACTCAAGCACTTTGGAGTCAAACAGAAGCCACCTCCATGACTCAAAAAATAAGCTTTTGCCTATGCATGGTATAGCACCAGATGGTTTGATGATGACTTACATTTCTTGGCAGGCATACTACCACAGATGTTATTTGACACAGGTTAAGCTGATTTCACACCTTTATTTGTTTTGCTCTACTGCATGGTAGAATTAAAGGCAGGGGGGCAAAATAAAATATATGAATGTGTGTGTATATATGGGTGAAATGTGGAAGATCAAACCATGAGACAATCTGAGTCCAAAAATATCTTGAGGCACCTGACAACTGATGGCATGTAAGTGGTGGGCAGGGTGGAGAGGAAGGAGACAAGAAGAGGTGGCTTGAGCTGCCTTTGTGCCAAGTGTGGGATTCATAGTGCTGGTTTGTCATAAATGGGGTCTCCAGAGCACCAGCAGCAACCTGGAACCTGGGAGGTGGAGTGGATATGAGTAGAAATTGAAGCATTTTCAAATTTTGCTGCACAAATTTGAAGAAGCTCCTGCAGAGAAAGACTCTGTGTATGACATTTGTATCAGAAAGGGAGCAGGAGCTGGATTTAAGATGGAAGAACAAGGAGATGGGATAGAGGGGTCTGCTGCCCTTTAACACACAGTGTTAGGTATGAATATAGCTGAACAGTTGTCCAGGGACTATCACTGTGGGAAGAAGCACTGGTTAGACAAGTCATTCCTCCAGGTTCTAAAATGCCTCAAGGTCACTGGGTGACTGGCAAAAAGGAAGCTTATTTTATCTGATCATATGGCCAGGAACCCAAGACCTGAGCCTGATTTCATGCTGCGGACTGCTGGTTCACAGCACCCTCTGGGAGATCTGTTTCTGATCCCAAGGAGGCTCCCACCTTCCTGTTTGGCTTCTAACGCTTGTCCAGGCTTCAGCTGCCTTACAGTGGAAGCAAGGCATGTCTGTGGGGGTAGCAAGAACAATTTAAGCATGTGAGTTCACAAAAACCACTTTCTCCTGGGACCCACAGCCTGGCTCCTGAGCACATCCACATCACCAGAGTCCCCATGAGAGCTGCTGTGATTTCTGGCAAAGGCTCACCAGCAGCTCCCTTGGGTAAGGAGCAGGTGTGGAGAGGCAGCCATCAGCTCTGGGCGCATAAAGTCTCCAAGCTTTTCTCACCAGGATTTTGAATCCATTTGGTAGAGAATTCACAAAATTCACATTTGGCTGGGGTTTCTTTCCTCAGCATTCATAGCTAAAGATCTGAGAAAAATCTATCTGGTTTAAAAAACTCCAACTAAAACTAGCAATGCTTCTCCTTAGAAAACCTGCATGAATTGTCTTAAGAGCCTGTGCCTCTAGTCACAAATTGGGATACACTTCTTGAGGAAAAAGCAGAGCTGGGGCCGTGTGTCAGCAACCTTTCTGAAGCAGACATGAGAGAATTGTACCAAAAGCTTTTGTTCATCCAAATAAATGCTGAAACAACTGCTGAAACTTGCATCCCAACCACTCCCTATGTAGCAAAGTTTAAACATTAAGAGCATGTTAAGAGCTTTGAGGCTCCATGGCTCAGGTGCAGAGTTCTTGTGGACTCATTTAATTTTTACACCGGTAATAAATACAGCCTAGGAGCTTCACTTTTGCATTGCTTCTAAATACTTAGGGTGAGATCTTCTCAGTATACATCTACCTCATTATTTTTTATTGCATATACAGTAAATATCAACTAACATAAAGGACTGTCTAATTAAATCTTTTGCTTTATGAGTACTGTGAAATTAATTGGGGAGAGCAAAGAACTTTATTGGCTTGCAAAAGCAAAGTAACTTGATTTAATCAACCTATTGCAGTTTGTACAGACTCTATTATGATATGTTTGCCCAACAAGCCTTTCAGACTTAGTAGTCACCATACACATAAAATTCAAGCAAACACACAAAATAATTTGGAGAAACTAAGGCAAAAATCACCTTGATGAGTAAGTAGTTTGATGCACTTTTCCCAGCCTGTGTCTGATCAAACATCATGTAGCACAACCAAAGCCTATTACAACAGGGGTTTTGCATAATGTTGTCATGCAGCTCCTTCCCACGCGATGAGAGCAGAGAGGAAACATCTGCAGATGTTTCAGACAAGCTGGTGCCTGGCAGTACTTGTGTCTCCTGGCTATCATGCAGGTATAGGTGGCAGGGCTGGAGGTGGTCCAGTACTAAAATCATACTCTGGGAGACAAACTGTGTTTCTCCATATGCCTTTCAGAGGAAGAGTTAGAATAGGGCTATCTACAATTAAACTTGTTTGACCCTGAGAAGTTTGAATGGCCAGAGCTGCTCTGGGCTCCTATGAAATGTTGCATTGACCTCCACACTCTTATGCAAGATGTGAGGATGTAGCCAGGGTTGCTGCTGGAGCCTCACACCTCCCTCTGGTGCAGTGCGACTGCTCTGAGGAGGACGCTCACACTCTGTTCTTCAGCAGAGCTTCTGTAGCTATATCTGGCTACAGCCTTTCCTCAGCCATGCTGGGTGTTGCAGGTGATACACCAGCAACACTAAGGAATAATGTGCTTTAAAAAGAACATCCTAATTAACTTTTCAATACTCATTTTCCCTAGCACCAGCCTCATTAGATCTGTGTGTGTGAAATATTTGTTTAGCCAGTTGTTATTATATTGCTAATCATGAAGACTGGCTTGTTGCCTGGATGCTTCACCCAAGCCAAAATATCACAACTACAAATACAGAACTATAAAAAAATCATTCCTTAATCTTCAAGATTGTGGTGCTGTGTTGATCCCTGCACTGCAGGTAACTGTATTTTTTGAGCAATACAAAATGAGCTCTTGCTGCACATGATGTGCAATGAGAGATTCAGGTCATATTTCAAATTTATTATTCTGAATTTGTCCTTTCTAATTTCTGTAAAGCCTCTATGTCTCTGGGGCATTTTATTAAATGGAAAAACTTTTTGCACATCAGTGATGTAATACAACAGTACTTAGGCCCTTGCACTTCTACCCAACAGGGTAATCTGCACAAGCTCCCTGAAATGAAGAGTTTGTACCATAGGCCTTGTCTCATGGCTGAGGGGACAGAAGGTTTCCATCCATACTGGGCCTCTGGTGATCCTATTTCTACATTCAGATCCACCAATCTGTAACTGCTCTGCTGGCAAAACATGAGTGGCATTTAAAAAGTGGGCTAAACAAGGGAACCTCAAACTTCTGGGCTGCACCTACACCTTTCTCTCTTAGAGATGCCTTTGGAGGACAAAATCCCATATCATCCTGCTTCTACTGCCCCAGGGACAAGACATTAAATTGACAATTTTGAGATTGCACTGCAGGGTCCTTTATACACTTTCTCTTTTGTTACTATCTTCAGTATTTCTGGATAAAGTTCTTTTCAGCAGAGTGTTTTCACTGAATGATGCTGTCCATTGACAAGGAGATCTTGTCAATGCACTGTTTAATAGCTTTTAGACATACACATTACTTGGTCCTTCAGAGGCTGATGCAGGTCTGATCTCAATGAAGAGAAGACTAGACTGTCAGCGCAGCTCATAAAGTCCATGCTATCCCTGCTGTTCCCTCTGTTTCACTCACAGAAGTGTGAAATTTCGTTGAAGCCATTAGCCCCATCTGTAATAGACTTGTTTACCATCCTTAAAGCAGTTATTCCATAATTAAGTAAGTGGACAATGATGACCTTCATCTACCCCCTGGGTATTTTCCACAAATACCCACTTCAGTGTTCAAGTAAGATAAGATCACTGCCAGGGATGCTGTTTAGAAAGAGCTGGCTAAGGGATAATACAGCCACTAATGGCTAGCAATCTTCAAATCAGAGCATGTTGCTCTAGAAAACAGTTTTTTTAGACCAATGCTGAGGGCAAATTTCCTACTGTGACTTCAGATGGAGTCAGAGATGGAGGAGCTTTGTGGCACAAATAAAAACAAGTCACTCTCTGGATAGGGAAGGGCAGTGGTCAGTCTTTGGGATGGGGGAAGGTAAATTTTTAAGTAGTGTTGTCTCTTTGATTCCACGGTGCTTTGTAAGAACTCCATGGTGCTTTGCAAGGGCAGACAACACCTTGTTAACCTACTCTGAGAGTATGAGACAGATGTGCACACAAAGCACCACAGGGTTTCTCTGGGCAGTCCAGCACATCCACACTTTGACCAGGCTTGAGGGGTGAAGTGTCCCAGCTCTGTAAGAGCTGACTTGGCTCCTGCTCCTGACAGTGAGGTGGGGGAGAAGGTGCCCAGGGGGTCCATCTGCACCCCTGGATGTCCTTCCAGCTGTGCTCTTAAGGTGCCCAGGGGGTCCATCTGCACCCCTGGATGTCCTTCCAGCTGTGCTCTTAAGGTGCCTGTTTGAGCAGGACTGAGCTCCCTTAGGAAGGGTCAGTGAGGCTCACATGCTAAGAAGAGGAGGACAAGTAATTTGATAAATTTAAAATAGGACTGCGTGGAAGAATAGAAAAAAAAGCCATATTTTTTTTTCCTTAGCAGCTGACAATGGAATTCTCAAAGTGTTAAACAAATGAAACCTCAGAAAAGACAGTTATAGTTTGCAAATACAAACTGACTTCTGGACAGAGGGTCTTAGGTTCCCCATGTAACAAACAGCAAATAATAACTTCTCCTAAGCACCTCTCCTGACTCAGCTACCAATTTGCTTTATGAGACTGGATGAGTAACTTAATTTCCCTTTATTTTTACATATATCTAAGACCCTACTGAGCTTATGTATAAATGGATATCTTTATATACAGACATATATCCCCTACGTGTCCATTTAATACAATTTAATATTTGAATTTTTAATGTAATAGGATTCAGTCCTTCATAATGAATAAAACACAGGGCTGTATCAGTGCTCAGTGTCCTTGCAGAACAGAGATGTCCTAATGCTTAATTCATGTTTGCAGAATAAACTGAAGGCCAAGGCTTAAAGACACTAAAAGCTGAAGGCTTTGTTGAAAGTTTTATGTGAGGGGGCTTTGTGGTGGCCCAGCGCCCCTTTGCATGGCTTCCCCCTGCCTGGAGGAGGGAGGGGACTCTGCTTCTGAGCCTCTGTGAGAGCTGAGAGCTCTGGAGCAGCATTGTCAGCAGCTGAGGGTTTGGAGACAGGCAGAAAGTGGATGATCCACTGCATCCAGAGTTCCCTCCTGCACCATAAAGAGTCTTGCCACAGGCACACCAGTGGCTAACCCCACCTGTGGCTGATGGAAACAAGGCAAAACCCCTCCTGGTGAAGCTTGGCTGCACACTGAGTTAGCTGTGGCCCTGAAGTGATGTTTAGAAGGAAACAGCAAATAGGAGTGTGCTTAATTAAAGTTGACAGTCATAATGGCACTGCCTGTAATAGTATCAGGAGATTATCAGTTGCGGGCCAGTGCCACAGGCTGGGTGACGACCCTGCCAAGGTGTGACCCTTACACCTGCCCTGCCTGGCCTGATCTCAATACTGCTTCTTAGTGCTGAACATTCCCTGTTGATAGGGAAGAGAAAACAGCTTTTTCCCTCCTCATCTCCATCTCCACCTGCTCGCTGTATCATGCAAACACTGATTATTGAAGTTAGGGTTTATCCAGGTTAGGGTTTATCTAATTGATCACTAATACAATATCAAGTAAATGAACAAAGGTTATAGGAAAGGGATTAGGTGGAAGAAGATGTAAAGTACATTTTCCTCTTCTGACTAAAGGGTTGGGTGTTCTTATATTTACTTACTTAAGCTATATCCAGGTTAAAAAAATGGGGCAGTTTGGGACACCAGGAAGAAACTCAAATATGCCAGCTGGTGTGGGATAGTGAGGGATCTCAGTGAGAGGATGCAGGGCATTTATTATCAATTTTATCTCTGCCAATTTCTGCTGGTTCAGATGCACTTCCCACTTTTAATGCCTTCTGCAGACAGGAAGACCATGCTGGAGGAATGTAATTCAGCTTCCATCTGCAGACTCCCTACTTCAACCACAAAGCTTCTGCACTATAGACTGGTTTTTAAATCAGTCTGCACACTCATTTGTAGCAGATCTTCCTTCCCTTTGCACAGTCTGCACTGATAAATAGATGCTCCCAATTCCTGCTCAGAGATTCTTTCCCTAATGTAAGTGAATCCTCTCCCTGTACTCCTTGTGCATCAGAACATAACACACTGGAGGCAAAGAAATGAAAGAAATCCCAGTGCTCAAAAAAGTCTGTCTTTGAGACATTGCTTCAAGGCCTCAGCTGCTGCATGCTGTAGTTTCCTCCTGAAGCTGGCACTTACTCATGGGTCTGGATCCATAATTTTCTCCCAAGCAACCAGTGACATGTGTCAAACACCAATCTTCTGGCTTGGTAGAAAATTCAAATGCAACTTCAGCTTTTACAGAAGGTGAGAGCAGCTCTCCTTCAATTTATTTTGTCTCTACTCCTTTTTTTTTCTCAAAAAAGCTTCAGGATCTTAATTACAGCAACACTTCCCAGTGGAATGAGAGCACTCTGATTGAGTAGGGTAATGAGGTGCATGAATTAACAGTGAAATTGACTCATGCCTCCAGTCAATACTTTGATATCTCATCTATTGAAGTAAGTACATTTTAACATTAATCCCAGAAGAATTTGGTCTATGTGTGTGCACTGCAGTCAGAGGATCCAAACAGATGGGTTCAAACCCAGTCCAAGGAGCGTGGGAATTCAAGTGAGAAAGGAAATCAAGAGATTGTCAAAAAAAGAGGTTCAAAGCTTTCAATATGGGCTTTGCACTTCCTTGGAAATGTGAATAGTTCCTGTAAATGCATAACTTTTGGGGGTTTTTGTGACATTCAGGACTCCCAAATCAAATTACTAACATGGTAGAAAAAAAGCATTAGAATAAGATTCTTCCTGGCACAGAAGATAAATTATGTATTTGGACATGAACTCATACATACACGAAAGGCAGAAAAAAAGTCTATACTGGTGGAGCTATTAGTGGCATGTATGTATATATTGACATATATTATAAAATAATCTAAAGAGTACTATCAGGTCTATGGCGCTCAAGAGATCCTTAAAGCTCTTTTACATCCTCATCCAGATATAAAATACATCTGCCTCTGACTTTGCTGAAGGTTCAGAAGGACAGGCTGTTCATACCACACACTGCTAGGTGGTTTCCACAGTGCAGTAGCTGCTGACAATACCTAAAATGCTGTAACTGAGACTATTTCTCAGCTCTCATCTCTGGGGACATGCTCTAACCCATTCCACCTCCCCCTCCTGAAGCATTAAGGAGGCAAACCCCAGAGCTCAAGGCAGAAAGGAGCTTTGGTTCTCACAGAAGAAAAGCAAGGTCAAGCAGGAGACCTTTAGAGGATCATACAGGAAAAGGAGCTTCTGGGCAGAGAAATTGTTAAAAAGGGATTGGGAACTGTCAGTGAGAATCCTCTGTTCCTTGGTTTGGACTCACTGGTGCTGTAGCAAAGCAGTGGGATATGCCAGAGAAATGCCAAATTCCATTCTCAGTTTCTCCCCGAAAAAGAGCAACATGAAATTTAAAGAGCCATTTTTCTGAACATTCTGAATCATTGTATTATTCAAATACAAAACTAGCACATCATCAATGCATTGGTACCACACTTCTTTTCAACAGGTAAGGAACCTGGTGTTGAGACGTTGATATAGCTTAAACCATACTTTTTAAAAATCAGCTTAAATTCTGTATGCCTCCATTTGAAGCCTCTGTGGCCAGGACTTGTGATGCCTGATGCTAAGTGGATATAGCCACCAGTCCAGAGAAGATGAGCAGGAGCCTCTATGGTGCAGCAATGCTGAGAGTTTTTCACTTTAGTTGGACTCCAAAAATTAGATTATCTATTTTCCCTAAATACATGGACAATAAGCCTCCCAGCATCTATCTTAGACACATTCTTGTGAGTTGGAATTATTTTAGAATGCTTTTCCCATGAGAATTTCAGCAGCTCAGAAGTGAAAAGTTGTTTAAAATCACTTAAAATACTCTGGGAAGGGTTAAGTCACAGTCACAGCTGCTCATTCACATTCAGACCTCTGACCCTCTAGGGGTAATGCTGGTGCATTAGCCAGAGTGTGATTCTCAAGGCTTGACAGAACTCCTGTGCCATGCAGACAATGTCAAGGTCCATGTTTTTATCCATCCTTGCAGCTGTGTTAATTTGGTGAGGTGACTTTGCTGGGTGAGAGTGGGACCTGATGTGTGGCAGACCTGGAATATTGGTTAATGTGGGAAATTTGAGTGTTTCAGACAAGCTGCCAGTCACTCAGGTCTCTTCAAAGCCATGGTAGGGTCACTGCCCTCTGCTCTGGATGTGGCTGAGCAACTCTCAGGAAGTTCCTAATGAGCTCATGCTTAAGGCGCTGAGTTTTATTCTTTGCTTGAGCATTCCAGGTCCCACTTCTTAAGGTCAGAAGTGGGTCACCAGCTATACAGTGCAAAGCATTATTTTATGGTCCCCTGAGAGCACAGCCTGATGGCTGTACCCTTCACCCACACCCTTCCACATCCAATCTGGAACGGTAGAACAGTTCCCTGAGGTCTGCCACAAGCAAGCACCTAATGGGATCTGTGCTGTGGGGGATGGGACAGCATGGTGATTCCCAGCACCAGGGCATGGCAAACTGGGGCAGGAGCAGAGCACTCACCACTCGTGCTAGTGGAGATGTGCTGCACCTTTTCCAGGGAGGCCACAGGGCAGCCAGTGCCATCAGCCATGCCCGAAGCAGGCAGCTTGCTCCTGCTGGCTGATGAGTGATGCAGCCCTGTGGGAGCCTGCCAAGAGGCTCCATGGCTGGATCTGCCTTGCAGGACCTGGCAGGGAGCAGCGAGAGCAGGCAGCCTGGGGCTCCAGCTCTGCAAATGCCCTGGGTGTGCCACCTGTGGCGGGGCCAGCTGTCCTTCTGCTCTGACGTGCAAAGGGACAACGGTGCAAGCACAAGCGTGCAGAGCAAGGACACAAAATGCTGCTCTGAGGCTGGGAGTTGTTTCTTTTGTCTTTCTGTCTGTTGGCTTTGGGGTGGAGGAAAAAGAGGACTGTCAGCCTGAATGGATGCCCTGGCCCCAGAGCCCATAATCTTTCCCGAGCTGGTGCAGTGGTAAAGTGGCAAACTGCTGGCGCCAGGCCCAGCTGTGTGCTGCCATGTGCACAGGGCACCGTGTGACTGAAGCCATTACACCCACAGCTCACCAGCGACTGCTCCACCTTTTTGACAAACCAGATGACAATAAAGCAGGAATCCCTTTAGTTTGGACTTAAAGGTTTGGACTTCTCCCAGCTTTAGGCCAGACATGGAAGAGAGGAATAGGTCACAGAGGGAAGCTGCCCTCACAACCAATTCCAAAATGTTCCCAGACTGGCAAGCATCCATGTTATGTAGATTTTCAATCCAGACACAGGCAGCTTTGTAAAAGACAGTGTCCCCTTGAGATTTTCATGTACCCACATCAGTCCTACAGTGCTCCCTCATGCCCTCACAAAACCAAAAGGCCCCTGAGAAATGTGGACCTCTTCCTGCTAGACCTGGGTGTTGAACACCGTGCTGCAGCTCCATGGCAAGGCAGGGTTGCTTCATTGCCTGCTCTGGGGGCTTGTCTGGGTACCCCCAGACACAACTTCCCAGTGGTTCCATCTCCATCAACTGCATCCAACAGGGATTTGCTGCTGCCAGCTTCTTCCTTCACCTCGTGGAAGCACAGTGTGATCATCACATGGGCAGTAAGTGCTGCTTACCTCCCTTGCTCTCCCAGATTTGTAAGGTGTCAGGTGCTTTCTTCACACACGTGGCTTGAGCCATCTAATGCTCACACTCAGACTTGCAGTGCCCTGCTGATGTGGACCCTTCACACTGTTCCACAGCACTGTGCTGCTGGGAACACCCCTTCCCCTCACGGTGTGTGCTTCCCCAAGTGACCCAAGTGCTACCCTGTCTAATTTTTTCCATTAAAAGGATCTGAGCCCATGTTACTGCATCTTAATCCATGCTAAGATACTGAAGCTATCAGCACAGGGAGCTGTGGGTGCTCAGTGCCCTGCAGAGGGCAGGGACACTCCCATTAGTGGCTGGGAGTTTGGGTCCCTGCTTTCCAGGGTTTTCAGGGCTGCTTGGTGAGACAGGAGAGGGAAGACCATGAGACATCCAGCCAGTATGAGCACACGGGTGGCAAAGTTTGCAGGAGATCGTGGGCATGCAGCAACATAGATGTGACTGCTGTTTGGTCAGAGGCACTGCTGGGATGCCCATGCAATCCTCCTCTCACAGATGTTTCCCTTCTTTACCTGTCGCTGCAATTGGTGCCTTCATAAGATTAGCTGTCAGAGAGGGTGAGGGGCTGAATAACTCCTTTTCATTTATGTGGATGGAAAGAGGAGTGTCTAGCTGCTTACACCACCACTGGTTTGAAGAGGCTAAGGAGTATGATGGTTAGGGCTTAAGGATGCAAGGTTCAGGATTAGGTGGGACAATTAAATGTGTCTTGGAGCAGTAACTTTAAAAGAAATTATGTACCTTCTCCAAACTGGCTTGGGCAAGCCATGCCTATTGAGGATAAACCACCTGCCAGCATTAAATGGAGCACTTCTGACTTGATTTGAAACCAGAATTGAAAGTAGCAATCAGAATAACTTGACAGTCCTTCAGAAGGACAGTAGAAGTCATCTTCTATGGAAAGTAGTGCTCCAGAACACAAGCTGCCACTGTCTCATCCCTCAAAGGGGGCACAAAAGAAAGCCTGATCTCTTTTCAAGTGTATAATAATTTCTTGCTAATCAAAAGGTCAGGCAAAAATATATTTTACTGGAAAATTCTGCATGAAGGTGACTATTAAAAGCATAAACTTACGTCCACTTTCTTCCTCATTTGTACTGTTAAATCTCAGGTTCTGCAATACAGATGACATTTAATTTTCAAGGAAAGGGAAATTATTAAAATCATGACAGGTAGGAGATATTCACTGTTTGCTTTCAGTATCATGAAGGAATAAATTTGAAATAAAGTCTGTTGAACAGATTTAAGAGTCCATATCCTCAAATGCCTACAGTGTGCTGATACAAAGGGGAGAGACAGGTTTAACCAAGGATGGACTCAGCCCTCCCAGGTCCAGATCTTGTGGCTGGACCTTGGCCTCTAGGTTATTCTTCCTCTTCAGAGCCTCTTGCTCAGGCCCACTTGCTCCAACACCACTGACCTTTCTCTTCCTCGAGCGGAGCAGCAGGTCACACTAGGATTGCAACCAGGCACACCACACTTTCTGGTGTAATGCAGATCAGACAGACACACCCCACTGAACCACAGAATCACAAATTCGTAGATTATTTTGGGTTGGAAGGTCCTCTAGTTCAACTTATTTGCAATAAGCACAAATATCTTCAACCAGATCAGGTTGCTCGGAGTTCCATTTAAACTGACCTTGAATATTCCAGGGCTGGAGCATCTCCCAGCTCCCTTGGCAACTTGTGCAGTGTTTCACTATCCTCATTGTAAAAAACTTCTTCACTATCTAAATCTCAGACCTAACTTCTTTTAGTTTAAACACATTCTCCTTTGTCCTGTTGCAACAGGCCCTTCAAAAAGTCTGTCCCCATCTTTCTTATAACCCCCTTCAGTTACTGAAAGGTCTCCCTGGAGCCTTCTCTTCTCCAGGCTGAACAACTCTGACTCTCTCAGTCTTTCTGCACAGGAGAGGTGTCCACCCCTCTGATCACCTCTGTGCCCTCCTCTGGACTGTCCCCAGCAGGTCCCTGCCTTTCCTGTGCTGGGGACACAGTGCTCCAGGTGGGGTCCCCCCAGAGCCAAGCAGAGGGGCAGAATCCTCTCCCTCAGCCTGCTGGCCATGCTGCTTTGGATGCAGCCCAAGATACAGCTGGTTTTCTGGCCTGATTCTTCTAAACTTCTTTCTTCCACTCCTCCAGACTGAAAAATACAGAATCTGAAGAGCCTTCAACATATTCTACAATTCTCTTCTGTGCACTAAGTAATTCCTTAACTTATTTAACCCACTATTGCTGTTATTTTTCCAGAGAATATTTGATTTCAGGGTTTGTCTGTCTCAACCCTTTGTCAACAATGACCAGAGGCTGGATGAACAGAGGATTTAATTTCTGACAGTCAGTCCCACTTTCTCATGTAATGTGATATTTTACTGTATTGGGGTTTCAGTGCTTCAGGGAAATACTTTCAGTAAGAAACCATTGACATTTCAGAAAAGAGTTATTCTTTCTTTGCATTTGACATATAAGCATGATTTCCTTTAAAGAGGACAGCAGACATCCATACAAGATATGCGAACTATACAGAGTAAGAACGAAGTCTGAAGAGCTATGTTATCCTTACCTGTTTTAATGCAACACTGGTAAGTAAAAGTGTGTTGGTTCCATTAGATTTATAAAATGACTGTAACATAGAATCATTTTTGGGATGGTGAAGTAGATAAACACTCCTTTTGATGAGGTTTCTCTTGTTCATATCAGCATATATCTGTATAAGATGTTCATTTGTGAAAGAGAAGATCAAAAGAGCCTTTGTAAATACTTTGATTTACAATATTATTGTATTTTATTATTTTATTTTCTTGTGTTTTAAATTTTTTTTCATTTTATTCTTTTTAAAAGCTGCAGCCCTCATGAAAAGCAGAGATGACCAGCCACTCTCCAGTCAGTGCTGGGCCAGGTCACTTAGCTCACCCTGGGCAAGCAGCCAGCTCTGTCCCAGAGCATCGTTTTCTTTCTCTCCTTCAAAAATTAAAATATAGAATGAATTTACCTCACATGAAATTTAAAACTTTTGAGCGGCCTGAGTGGTCATTTCTAAAATATCTCAAGTCCCACACTAAACAGTAATTTCAGTTGTTACTTAAACCTGTGTGGAAAATTAAAAAATGTGCTGAGCAAATCCTAAAGCTTTTGAAACTTGGAAGAAAACAGTTTTTCGAGTCTCCCAGCTGGTAGATCATTGCTGGATTGCAGTGCTTGCTGCAGTGGTGCAGATGGCTCTTGGCCACAAGGCACCTGGGATCTGTGCCTGGGCTTCAGCCTTTAGAAAGCACGCACTAAAACCCATAAAATTCCAAGGAGAAAGCCACTCTAAAACCCCCATGAGACTGGATTATGAGTGGCCTCCACTGCAGCTCCCAGCACTGCAGCTGCACTGGAGGTCAGGCAGGCTGCAGGGGAGGAGCCGGGTGCAGGCAGGGTCCAGCCAGGCTGCCCCTGCCCCGGCTCTGACCCCTGCACTGTCCATGGACACTGACAGTGACACATTTCAGGGTACACCTGGGCCTGCTCTGGCTGAAGGGGACATGGGAGGGACTTATTGCACATTGGAGACAGGGAATACAGGACAAATGGATGGGGAACTATGGATGACTTCTGCAAGAGCTGCAGGTGCAACACTCTCCTACTGCTTTCCTCATAGCCCCCAGTAACATACAGCATTTTCCTCTCAGGTAACTCAGTGCCTTCCCAAAGGGGTTCTAATGGCAAGATAACTTTGAATATCTTACTAGTCACTGTTTCCAAAGAAGCAGCCTGTGGTGAGGCACCCACCTATCAAAACCTACGGGGGATAGATTTATCAAACAGCAGCAGCTGGTAATGCAAGCACCTAAATTTCCTGCCTGTGTCTTGACAAAGTTGCAGATTGAGTCATGCTTCCTGACCCATTAATGAGCAGGTTCTGTGCATGGGAAAAGGGGAATAGGTGATGTTTGTTCCTGCAGAGGAAAACTAGAGAAGGACCTTGGAGTCCACAGAATTTTCCAAGCCTGTTCCTCTTTGCTTATTTAAGAGCTTTATTTTTTTAATAAATAAAAGCAAGTTTACAGAGACAGGAAGACAATAAAAGGCAGTGTCATTTCCTAGCTTGTTAGTGCTAGATAAAGGTGACAGCCTGAACAAAATCATCCTTGTCCTTGTAATTTTCCTTGTTTGATTGCTTACAAATAAACCAGTTTAATAAAGGCTCTGAGATACAAATGCCACATGGCCATATTGACAGGAGTGAGGGAAAAGAAAACACAATAATCATGTTAGTTCTATCCCTCAGATTAATTACCTAGATAAAATACACATTTACCTCATTCTAGACAGAAAAATGTAATTTACCAGCCAGTGATTTAGGCAGGCACCCTGCTGTTAAAAGCCAGACTGGCTGATCCTGACTAGGAGGAAAAGATGATCTCCAAGCCTTGTGAAGGACATGCCTCTCCTCCCTCTGCAGCTGCAGCACTGCAGCGAGGCTGGTGCCTGCTCCTCCTACAGCTCCAGACAGGAGTGGCTTTAGGACACAGGGGATCCATTTTAATCCCTCTTCAGTGTGCTCCTTAGGACTCAGCACACCTGCATCCAAGTCCACCACTGGGGAGGTTTGATCCCCTGGTTTCACTGTAACCCAGGACACTGAAGGTGCAGTGGAGGTCGCAGCTGGAGGATGCAGCCTGGACGCTGCACCAGCATCCTGCCCCTGCTGCCCCTGCTGCCCCCAGGACACCTCAACCTAAACACAAACTTGGGGCTTATCTTGCCAGAACCTGCCACAGGTTAAAACAAGATCTGCCTATTCTCTGACAAATTGTAGTTTTCAGGCCTTAAAAAAATCATTGAATTAATATTATACCACCTCAGGGAAAACTGACAGAGCCAAGCCCTAACCTCAGCTCAGATGAAATTGTATGACAGCAGATTTCTTTCCTAATATCCCTGTATTAGTCACTGAAATCAAGGCAACACTTGCCAGAACTTTTCATGGTCAAGCACTGAAAAATATTTTTTCATTAATATAAGCTCTTATTGCAGGGAATACCTCAACTTGGACTTAAGCCAGTAAGGCCAAAATCTTGAAGAATTCCTATGTAGGCACTCAGAAGGTGCTTTGAAATATCTGGAGCACGAAGTAAAGAGCAGCTTTCCTGAGGGAGGACATGCAGAGGATGCTGTTGCTTAGAAGCACCTCGGGCTTCAACAGCCCCATACTTGAGGTCACTGGGTCTCAAGGTTAGAGCAGGTCCTTGGTTGGTTTGGCTGCTGTGATGGCTCAGGGGTTTCCTCTTTCCAGAGCCAAGGTGGATGGAAACTCAGTTTCCACCGCTCAACAAGGATGCTGCAAACAGTGTCCTCCTTGCTTTTCTTCACAGAGTCCAGGGGGGAAAACCTACCGTACTGCTGCTGACCTGAGCCCGTCATCGAGGCAAAATGGAGCATTCTGTCCCCCTGGCATGAGGGAGGAGGTTGGAGTATTGTGGGGCCTTGCAGCTAAAGGCAAGGTAACTTGGGAGTAAAATGAGAGGAAAATGGTAAGACTTAAAACCAGATATTTTATCTAAATTCCAGAGGTCAGAGAAAGCACCAGTTTCTTGAAGCTACCTGAGTTATCCAAGTGGAAATTGAGGCAAAGAAACTTAGAGATGCTGGAACACAGTGGTGTTGAGAGCTGGTCCTGACCCTCCCAGAAACTTCCTTTGTGTCACAGCCAAGGTTTTTTCAGCCTCCTCCCTGCCATGCAGCTCTGGGTGTAAGTTTTATCCTAGGAAAATGATTCATAGAACTGCATTTCAACATCACATGCTAAGCTTTTCTGGAAACAACCTGAGTGGTATTTGGTTCAACATCTTCTCTCCCCAAAACAGTGTTCCAGGTAAAAATAATAGTAAATAAATAGAGTATCAGCTGTAAGAATGGATGAGGTGAATGTTTCTGGGTGGGTGCCCCATCTCATCCCACTGCCCCCACCCTGCTGGCGGTGGGCAGAGCCAGGGCAGGGCTGCCCTTGCCTGGAGGGGCTGAGAGGGGCCTCATGGCTGGCTGGGTGCACGGCCCCACAGGGCAGCAGCTGTACTGTTCTCTTTCATTAAGGTCTTTTATTGCATAATTGATATCTGTGTGAACTCTTGGGAAGCAGCAGGTGCAGGTAGCTCAAACCAGTACTTTCAATAACCTCAGATTAATGATAAATAGTCACATATAGCTGATACAGGTGATCCCACTGCTCTGCTTTATGCCTCTGGAAAGGTCTGTTCTGGCTGCAAAGCCAGGCCCCCAGTCCTTAGACAACCTTTTCTCCCTCCCTGATCCTCACAGGCAGACACAGGATTTTTGGCCTGTAAACAACCCCCAGCTGTGTCTGGCTTGGTGGCAGAGGCAGCATCACTCCCACCTTCTCTGCAGACAGCCCTGCTTCTGTGTTGGCTTGGAAGGAGAATTTTGGACAACTTCCCCTATTGCTCTCCTGCAAAAATGCCATATGCAGTGAGACACCCCAGGCAAGGTGAGGTGTTATGGCCACACACCCCAGGGATGAACCAGGTGTGTCCTGGTCCTTGATGCCCTATTGCCTGGCACGAGGCAGATGTTCCCTCCCATGACTGCAGCTGGGGTCACTTGCAGGGTACTGGCAGCAGCCTGGGAAAACCAGGCTCCATGGGGCCAGGCCACGGGGCTGCAGCCCACAGTGCCTCCCACCACCCCTGAATAAGGGGGCACACACAACTCTGCAAAGGCAAACCATGTGCTGCTTTTGGGAAGCAAGGGCTACCAAAGTTTGTACGCCAAAATTTTGTGGCCAGCTGAGTGTCCCACTGAGGTCAAAGTCATGGTTCACTAGGTTCACTAGGGCCCAGAAGAATCGAGGCTTTGCAAAAAAAAACCCCAAACTCTAACCTTCAGGTGCATAAATATGTTTTTAGGAGATTCCACTTGGAAAAGTCTCAATCTGCATATCCACTTGGCAATTCAAGCTAAGCTAGCTTTATTCTAGAGGGAAGCCTTGAGCATCAGCATGAACAGCTGGAGAAATACCAATTTCTGCTCTTTGTTTCATCTGCTGCAGCTGTGCAGCCTCCCCAGTTGTTGCAGCAGGAGGGAAACTGGAAGGGCTGCAGTGGAGATGGGGCATTCATGGGCAGGGATGTTGTCTAGCAACTAACCACCTGTTTGGGCAGAAAAATGGCATTCCCATCTCATTCAGAGCAGAATGTTTTTTTCTAATTACAAATTAACCACTAATTGTGAATCATGTTTTCTTGTCACTAAAGATATCAACACAAATGCTTTCAACAAGCTTCTTGATTTTTTTAAATACAGCAATTTAAGACAGTTACTGCTTGAATTTCCCTATGCAGACTACATCCATTCCAGGTTACGGCAAGACACTAATGTTAAGGTGATATTTTTTTATAAGCTAATGAGAAAACACATCAAGTATATTAGCACTAAACTGTAGAAAGTGCTGTCTTTGATAATGTTTCTTTTTACTATGAATACCAAAACAGACTCCTTTTGTGGGGAAAAAAATCAACATTCACTCTATCCCATTCCACTAAGCTCAGATCTTCCCTGCATCCTATCAGTTTTTTGCTGCAGTTGATTAATTTTAGCTTTGCTAACTTCAGCAAATAAGAACATCCATTTCTTATCACAGACCTTTACCAAACACACTTGCATGATTTTGCAGAACATCTGGAGCCCATCCCTTTGCTGCTACACAACTCATACTTTAGCTTGTTTGTGTCCTCCTCCAGTTTCTCCTCAAAGAACGTCGACTCAAAATACTTTTTTTTGGTAATTTGCCTGATTTGAACATGCAAACATGGAAACCTGCACATGCAACATCTCCCTGAATGAAAGCTAAAGTTCAGCATAGGAAAGGTCAATTCTAGACAAAACACTCATCCATGATCCTGATTCCTGACTAGAAAAGTCCAAGTAATGGCACAAAAAGACTATTGCTTCTCTTTTATTATCTTTTACTCTCTCACAAGAAGTCTCTTCTATGGTATTTGACCTGTCAGACTTTTAACCTCATTACTAGCAAATGCCTATAATCATAAATCACCAACTTTTGGTTTTTTCCCCTCCAATTTGAAGAAGTGTCTCTGTGTCCCCAGCCCCGTTTTGCACACCTTGATTCAGTTATGCCTTGGACCCGGTTATGGCTCATCATCCCTCCAGTTCCCTGAGCTGCCTGCAGTATCAGAGACTTTCTCCAAACATATTGCAGTAACTCCTTGTTGAACAGCATTTAATTCAAGCAGTATTGCCAGGAGGCAACATCAGGTAGGGAGAACTCAAAAGATCATTCCACTATTTGTGGAATGCAGTGGTAGGATCCAGTTTTGCCAATACTGAGTAGCCTAAAATGGAGATTAAACTAGTGAGTGCATTTCTGAAAGGAAACTGTGTATCTAAGAGGATTATTTATATGAGTGCATGCACATGGATGCCTGTTAGAATCATGCAGATAATTTTGGGAGCTGCAATTCATCTGTCACAATTTCTGGTTTGCTGACATCTGTCTGCCTGTTTCCAAGTCAATGCATTCAAACTCAAGCTGTAGGGCAGGAAGATGGCATACAAATGAAAGCACGTGAAATTGCCATTAATTCTTTGTATTATTCTTACAGTTACATAGCTAAATATCTAGCAACACATTAATGTCAAATCTTATAATCAGGCTGCAGTCAGCCAGCAGAGAAATCCATTCTCTCTGGAAAAGCAATATGTCTCTCACCTATATTGACAAGAAATTAGCAGATGAATTACCATCCAATTCTGATTTCCCCCTTGTTAATGTTATCTGCACTCATGCAATAAAGTCACTTCCTTTGCACAGGATCTTGGTATACATGTGGCTGACCTGGCACAGCAAATAAAGCACACATCAGGTATCAGCAAACCAAGGTGGCAAAGAAGAGTTTGAGGTCACATGAGGGCTTGTGAGGATGCACACAAAGCCCTCTTTTGCAGAAACCCAAATCTGTCTCCAAGTACATCTGCCTAATTGAACATGTACCAAGAGGAGCAGAGTCTGAAACAAACAGGTCTTTTCTAGGCTGCACAGAACCAGGGAAAGAGTCGTTTTGCTCTCACTACCTATCCCCACCTCCCTTGGCAGCCTCCTGAGTGCCTCCTGCCCTTCCCTCAGTCTGTCTGCCAGCAGCTTTCCCTGTCCTGCTGCCAGCCAGCCTGGAGGGGACAGCTCCTCTCACCTCCTTCCAAAAGGCAGCACGATGGACTCTGTCCTGATCACAGCCTGGAAACTGTGCACAAACGGGGAGGGGGCACACAAATACAAACAAATAATGTGGGGCTCCCTATAAACCCTGTTCCTCATTTTTCGTCATTTTCACTCTGTCAAACTGTATGCTTGGTACCTGGAGCAGTTTCAGTCCTGGAAGGAGGGAAAGAAAGAAATAAAACCAGACTTCTCAAACACAAAATAGCACACTGTGCTCTCAAGGCAATGAGATATAGCAGCTGGGAAACAACATTCCTGTTTTCTGTGAGTTATGATGTCCATTTTTATCTGGTGCTAGGCTACAGAGTGTGGAAAGATAGGGTCAGCATTTGTAAAATATTTTCAAAATCCCTAAAGTGATATTCTGGCCTCAGAAGTGGGAGTAGTTTAACTGCCCAGCAGTTTGATAGTCCCTCAAGAAGAGACTTGGCACTTGGAATATCTTCCCACCTCTTAGGAGAGAGGCTACCAGAGGCCTGTTCACTGCAAAGCCATTTTTTCATCAAGGCAGCCTCCCAAGAGAAAGGCACCACTATGAGGAGCTGCTCAAAATGGTGTCCTTAGGGCATCTTTGACTTGTAGCTGTGGCTCACTTCACAAATCTACACAGATGACATTGAGGACCAACACCATGGATTGAAGGCAGGAAGTACATCCTGGCTTTCAACTCAGAATGTGACATTTATCCTCAGAGACTCCAACATGTTGTCTTGCATGTTCTTGCACTGCATCTGTGCAGGCAATGAACTGTGGGACAGAAATTCCAGAGTGTTTGAACAAAGCTTTGTGGAGCAGTTATTTCTTGTCTAGCTCTGAAACTGTTTACCACTGTCCACAACACAGGGCTGATGCTATTCAAGTGCCTTATATAAAGACTTTATCCTCATCACAGGGTCAAACCCAAACACATCCTGGAATACAAGAGCTCAGTTCAATAGGCAAAAGTTAGCAGAAGTCTTCTAATGTTCACCCCTGTGAAACTGCTACCATAAAGTCTGGAATACTGAAGAATACTAATCTATGATGAAGGGGTTTGTAATAGCTTCACTAAGTTTCACCAAAAAGAAAAGAGTCTGTGCACTCCAAGTTGTCTAAACAACAACAACAAAAAGTACCCAAAAAACCAGCCCCAAAAAAACCAACCAAAAAAAAACCCCAAAACCAAATTTGAAAAAATCCCAAACAAAAAGCCACCAACCCCCCAAAACCAAACCAAACAACCCCATAAACAAACAAACCAACCCAATACACACATGCACACACACACAAAGGGAAACCAAGAGAGAAAAGGAAGTAAGAATACATACAAAGCTCTAAGGCATTTATACCACTAATAATGTTTCCCCCAAAATATCACAATATACTGAAATATCCAACGATTCAGTGTTTTAGAAGTGTTTAAATTAAAAAACTGGATGTGTGTAGAAAACGAGTGTGCAAAGGTCCTTTACTTGATCTCCTATACCAATCAGCTCCCCTTGGGGCTCAAAGTGGCTTTAGTACCAGAACTGGAAAGAGAACAGACACCAGGAATTAGACAAAATGCAACAAATGTGAAAGAGGGCAGACACAACTTAGAATAAACGCTTTCTTTTATTATTAAGTTTATCCAAACATTTCAGTTTTCTCTGCAAGATGTGAATCAGAGCAGCAATACAGTCCTTTGTCCACTGTAACATTTCCATAGGAGCCAGCGTGACAGACTTCATGCATGGGACCTAATGCTGTGTTCAAGCCACATGAAAACCGAATCACATCCTTGAGAGCAAGAGTGACAAATTGCTTGCAGTCATCTTTGCATTACCCAGCTGTGAGCACCACAAAAAACCCAAGAAATTTCTTAAGGAAAGAAAGTGACTTTGTGTGATTGTCTATTGATAATCCATGATCACAGAATGCCACAATCCAACAACAGAACTTCTACAATTGGTTTGGTATTTTGGGTTTTACTATAAATATTTGATGAGGTTTGTTTATTAGTATATTTGGTGAGTGTTTAGACATGAGAAATTTTTAATGTTTTGACAGATTTCATATAGAAATAGTTTTAATTAAGTACCCAAAGCTTTAGAAAATAAATGTTTCAATAAGATCTGATTAAGACATGTACTAATGAGAGAGGTATAAGAAAATGCAGTTAAAACATACAAATTTCAAGTGCAAAAAGAAACACCATTACTTCTCAACAGTTTAAACCTTCCTTCTCAAAAACCATCTCTCTTTTTCTAATAAAGCTAAAATTCCAGCCTTTAAATAGGCAGCCCCACTATTCAGTTGGTAGGAAAGATACATCTATTGCACTAGAAGTACAAAGCTAAGAAGAATGCATAATATTTTATTCTTAAACTTATTTACAAAAATATATTGCACCAATCCATTTTCCTTTTTCCAGTTAATGTTAAGGAAAAGCCTATTATGTACAAAGTTAAAAACAGAAGTGCAAAAGCAGACTGAAAGAAACCAGAAAGTTGTTTATTTAAAATGCTAAATATGGTTTATTACCTGACTATAGCCCACATCCAGAATGACCTACAACAATTTGTACCAGATATATCTGCAATTTCAGAATTTCTTGCATTTCTCTGGAGAATAGGCCTTATTTTTCACAGAGGGTCTACATAAAATGTAAGGGCTAATCAGAGCTTAGCTTAACAGCTTCATTTCTCCAGGTAAGTGATGCTCTTTTAGCTAAGTTGAAAAAGCTACATAGTATTACACATGTATTTGAAAGGTAGTGATAAATCAGGCATGATGGTTTTCATCCTTCCGAAACACCACAAGGAAAAGTTTGCTGATGTTCCAGGACTGGTAATTCAAAGGCATTGTCAGTCTACACTACATCAGCACAGCACATGGTCCTGTCTCAGTCTACCTGCCACTGGGACTGTCACGATGCATTTCTGGGCTGTAGGTAAGGAGAACAATCATAACCCAGAGATGAAGCAAGGCCTGGGAAAAGAAAAGAAATAAATTTAGCACTGACAATCACCATCCACAGCAGCAGTAAATAGGAGAGCTCGCAATGTGAACTGATAGAACTTGTTTTGTAGAAATATTTTCAAAAATATTTTTCTATTAATCAGATACTTCTAAAAAAATAATTGGCATTTGAACATTACTAAATCAGATTCTGAAGAAGCTATTTACAGAAAACTGAAGACTTTACACAAGCAACAAAAATAAAGCAGCCTGTTTTTCTACAGATTATTGTTGCCTGGTTCTCTTTTCTTCCATGCCCCAGTGACTTCAGCTGTTTTCTCTGATACCCAGTCCCCAGCCAGCATGGTGTGTGATGTGCCTTGAGTGACTGGTAAGTCAAGACTCCTGTGCCACGTGGCTGACACCAGACTGTAAGCCAGCCAAGCTCTGATTTCCTTCTTAACACACTTGCTGATTTAAGGCATTTTTATGAATTCTGTAGGAATATTAATTATCATTCAAATTTACCTGAAATTATCCAACTAGAATAGAAGCTGCCTGGAGTGCAAAAATGAATATGTAATCCACGTTTTTTTTTTTTTTAATTCGGGTTATAGTAGTCATGGTCAAGGTTTGAGCTGCAAAGAGCTAACTGCCACTGACTGCCCAGCTCTTACACAGCCACCATCAAGTTCCCTTCAGACTGCAGCTTATGCAGCCGAAGCCTTCAGTGTTCTTTACAAAGCCTGCCTTTCCACAGGCCCCTGCAGCCGACAGGCACCTGCCCTCCAGTGGAAAAGGGAGACATTTCACTTCTGGCAATTGCCAGCCTGAGTTTTGCCCAAAGTGGGTGAGCAATTTTCTACTATTTGTTTAAGCCTACCAAAAAAAACTTGTCTTGCTACTTTTTCAACTACTAGAGAAGAGTGATCATTAGCCACTGGAAAAACACCAAAGTGAAGAGTCAAATATTAAAAACCTCTAAAAAATGTAATATTCCTAAATACAATGCATGCAGGCATGGCAGGTTAACCGTGGCAACTGGTCACTATTATTCCATATTTTACTACTAGAATCTACTTTCACAAGCCTTTAAATGGTAGTTACATAAGTGTCTTTAAGACTGCTATACTAAGAATTTCTGGGGAAAACTGAAAAATGCCAAGCAACGTGACTCCAAAATGCTGTTGCAAAAGTATTATTTGGCCCACTTTCCAAAAACCCACATTGAGTTATTAATTATAGCCTTTTGAGCATCAATCTTGCCATTTAAGACATACTGGCATATAAACTGGTTACAGAAATCTGTCACTGAAGAAAGCTGACTCACCATGTAAATGATTACAAAGACTCTTGCTATGGGGTATCGCCTCAGAAAGATTCCCAGCCGAATGCTACACAGGTAGCAAGAGAAAACAAAACACACAATTTAACACTGAGCAATAAATTCCTGTTCCTCTCTTCCCAGTCACCACAAACTCAAACATCTTTGGCTTTGTTTCTGTCTTGAATTTTCTCAAATACTCACAAGGTTTTGTTGTCTTGAATTTTACTTCATGAACTCAAAACATTAAGTGGGGTGAGAAAACTCAGACCATAAAACGTACCCTCCTAATTTTTTCCCAATCACCGAAATCCTGTCACACTGAAATTCAAGTACCATGGAAGCACAAAGGTCTTTCTACCAAGGTATCTTGCTTTCAAAGGACTAAAAAGTATTACTGAATTTTGTTTTCTGTTGGTATTTGTTTCAAGTTTTGTAGCAGACCTTTGCTGTGAATACTGTCAATTCACCAAACTCCTCAGAAAGGGATCAAAGCAAATTTATTGCTGGATTCAGAATGATTTTCATTTGCTAATTCACCAAACGGATTAACTTCCAAGGTAATCTGCTGCACTGGCTTAGAAGGCAGTATCTTGTCTTCATCAGGACTGAAAGAGGACAGATGATACTCCCCCACTAAAACACTCTTACAGTTTATCACAGACACAGTCAAAACCTCTGAAAGTAAAAAATGTAGAAGATGGTAATGAATTTGATTAGATATTTTTTCATAACTCAGGGAACCTCTTGCAACAAAATCTGGAAGAGTTGTGTTTAAATAATTGACAATCATTTGCAAAAGCTTAAGAATATTAATGTCATAGGAAAGCACAAGTGAAGTGGGTCAATACTCGGTATTTCATACCATACTTTAGCTGCATTATTTTAAACTTTTCCCTTCACAAAAGGGAGCAACATGCACCAAAGTGTGTCACTTGAACACTGTAAAAGGATGCCAGTGCTTACAGACATGCTCCCTGGGAACACTCTTACCTGAACTGATCTATGGTGCTGGCAGCCTTGCGGACCCTCCCGTACATTCCTGCCACGCTGGCATCCGCGTCCCCAAACAGGACAGGGACACTGCGCAGACGCGCCCCTGGTCGATGGGAAAAGTGCAAAAAATCAGACAAGTTGTTGTTAAATAAAACAAATTGATAGCATATAACAAATATATATATAAATAACATACAAATAGCAATCAATATGATTGTAGTGTCATCAATTCTTGATGAATTTGATGAAACTATTAATTCAAAACTTACAGTCAAGTCAAACTTTTCTTCAACTTAGTAGAATTTTAAAATGTATTAGTTTACTAAGTGGATATCTTGATGTTCAATTCCTTCATGTCACAATAACTATTATTAGACGTATAAAATGATGGGCTTGATACCGGCACAGTTTCTCAAATATTTTTTACTCTCATACAGTGAAATTGTGATTAGCATTTCTGACACTAACTTGTACATTCAACAATTTTTTACTTTATTTACATTTTTACTAAGTATCAACTTCATTAAAAAAGAAGATATTATAATGTTATTTTTGTGTAACTAAACTTCAGCTTTCCAAAGTTACTTACAAACAACTCTCTGCTTTGATAAGCAGAGAAAAGGTCTGGACTGTTATTTCACACCTCCTGGTGACCGTTCCTTGCTTTTAAAGTTACTGAACAAATTTACAAAATGACAAACTTTGACGCTGAGAAGTAACATCTCAACACATTGGATCAACTGCTGGGGTTGTCCCAGAAATACAGGACTGACAAATCAACCTCATCAGAACCATCATATTTTAAACTGCTTTTCAAGAAAAACAGAAAGCAAGGAAGGAAGAAATTAATTACAACCGGATCAATTCTCAAAAGGAAGTATTCCATTCTTACTCACCTCCCAAACCCTTTTTGCAATAGAATACTTAAGTCCTGTTTCTACTATTCAGTTTAAACCCCAAAATACAAGTTTATTTGCACCTGTGACAGAATTATTCCAACAGTGCCATATTATTCAGAATTAAAGACTAAATTTGCTTCATTAAATTTACTAAAGTAATTTGCTCACAAAAAGGAGCTTCTAGTTAACTGTTTTTATGATACTGGCTGCTGTAGAGAAGGTGTCTAGAATAAGTGGCCTATTCTCAGCACTTATTTTTCCTTACAAACTCAGACTTTCAGGCAAAGGCATTAGGAAACAAAAAAGCCTGGACTGCGAAAAAGACAATAGTTTTAAGTATTGTATTTCCTTATTTACCTTCAGCACCATCAATGCCTGCCATGTTAATGGAAGGACCATTAGCACTTGTGCCTTGGATAACCTTCAGCTGTTGCTCAAGCCGTTCCAGTTGGTACACAAGTGAATTTTTCTCTGTGCTCAGGCTCTCTAACATGGTTTGCTTCTGAATTAGTGTTTCTGTCAGCTGATGAAGCCGATTTTCTAATTCTGTCTGACTACTACTGCTTAGAGTCTTGTTTGTGAGCTAAAAAAGCAAAGAAAAAAAAAATCATTCTAAATCCAAACTCCGACCAACTGACATATTACAAAGCTCTATAATAACCTAAGCTTTCAAGAACCAAGTTACTCCACAGCAGAATTTTTACAGGATAATGCCATCAGAACTATCACTGATGAGTGCAATCAAGAGGAAACATAATTTCAACAGTTGTTACCTGTTTCCATTACACAATAAACTCAGTAAAAATGTATCTTTCTGTTTCCCACCTAGAATCATATGAAAGTTTCTGTACAAGCCTAAATTTGATCACAACTTCGATGTTGTACCTCAGAGACAAGTTTAAACAGCAATCAATAACAAGTTAATCCAGCCTGGCTACCATACTTTCAACTCAGTGAGTATGTAAAAATGTTTTCATGGAAGGAAAAACTCAGTACAAATGGGGAGAATCTGATGCCATTTTACAGGAAAACTTGAATGGAATGGTGAGAATGCAGGATATGTTGCAGAAGAACTGAGGAGCACCAAGGCAGAAAACATCATTGTACAAGCAAAGAGAAACTGCAAGACCAGCAAATGGATCATGCGTATGACACGGATGATGTCACTTAATTTGCAGACATTATTTAAAGCAAATGGGAATCACCAGATCTGCCATATAGCTCATTCACTACAGTCCTGGACCTCAGCCACCTTGTGGCATCATATCCCACAAAGATGTAGCTTTTTTAAGGAAAAACAGAGTCATCAGGAATTAGAGAGACACAAAATACGAACTAGGTGCCTGCAACCAGGCAGAGGCAGGTGCAGGTAGTCCTGAAGTTCAGCACTACCAGAAAATGCATCTGCCAACTGCTCAGCTGACCACACCTGACTCCAGACTACCAATTTCTCCATAAACAGCCTATGTTTCACTATGCTAAGGTAACTTAATAGAACAAGGTCGATGCCTTCAGGAGACTGCGGGGGCTCACAAGTATGTGGAGGTTCCACAAGGGATTAGACTCATACCAGGGAAACAGGTCCATCAGCACAGCAGAAGAACTTAGTAAAGACTTTAACAACCCTGACTCAACTGCTGATGTTGCGCAGGTACACAGGAGTGAAGGAAATGGCCAAGCTCACATGGTGGCCCCTACTGCCACTGGCTAAGATAGAACAGTGGGCCAGATGGATCACTGGGTCTGCAGGACATAACTTAGGTTCTTTGAACAGTTACAAGGATCTTGGCAGAATTCATAATGACCTAATCAAACTCCAATGAGTGTTTTCAGTCTGCAAAGAGAACTTTGATCCAACACCTCCACCAAGTCTAGTTGGGACAGTGGCTGATTTCCCCCCTTCCCTTTATATAAAAGCACATACAACTATAAAATAGGCTATTTACATGGTTTCCTTCTTGTATTCCCTACTCTCAAAACTCTACTCTTTATTGAAAACAAGTACCTCACTAGCTTACAGGACTTTTCAGGATAGTTTAGTCAAACAAGTAGTTTGTACCACTGTTTTCATAACTGAAGGGGATAAAATTATTATTATACACACCTGATTTCTGAGCTTCTGAATTTCTTCCTCTCTGTCTTTTATTCTGCTTTGTAAAGTATTCTTTGTTCGATACAGCTCTTCTTCAGTATAACGGAGTTCCTATAAAATTTATCACAATTACACATAAAAGATTTTATATATATGTGTGTTCTGAGAGACAAACTCTAGTTATCTAGAGTTTCATAACAGAATACAAGAAAGTAATACACTGCAATCAAATATAAATTGAAATATTATCTTAGTTACATGTCTGTCTAGGACTGGGGGTATGTGGATAGAGAGAGTTGAGTATCAAGACACAACCTACAAGGCTAATTAAATTCTTTTGTCGAGACTGTCCTAATATAAATATCAATCCAGACTTATTTACTAGAACTCACACAATTTAATTGGGACCAAAATTTTATCTTCCTTACACTTTCACCATTTGTTGTAGTGCTATCTTAAAACTATGTCAATAATGTAATAATTACAAAATACTTAGAGGGTATCTGTATTCCTAAAATAAACTCATTAATTCAAAATACCATTCTTTAAACATGTTTGAAAAGCCTTTGCATAGCTATCTATAGTTCTGTATGACATACATCTTCCTCTAAAATTTAGGATAAATTAACATAGCAGATGTGAAAGGGGAAGGAATATTAGTAAAAAAAATTACTGAAGAGTAAATCTAACTAAATTTTGTTACACTCATGATTTAGTAGCTATTTTAGCTCCCACTTATAGATGTGTCAAGCTTATCTTTTCAATTAAGACAATCTTCAACTCACTGTGAGTTGAGCTGTCAGTTGCTACAGAAAACAGATAATTCTGTTCTCCCTTTGAAGCATCAGATGTACAAAACAATAA
Organism: Taeniopygia guttata; assembly: GCF_048771995.1. NCBI lineage: Eukaryota > Metazoa > Chordata > Aves > Passeriformes > Estrildidae > Taeniopygia > Taeniopygia guttata. The sequence continues at coordinate 49,247,196 of NC_133030.1, read as the reverse complement.
CGCCGCTACTTATTTTCCATCTTCAGTTTCAGGAACCTTATGACAATAGTTAAAGCAACTCCCAGACAGAACTGACCATAATTACATTAAGTATCAACACAAGCAATTATGTTAAAAGCACATGTAAATGGGTGTCATCAAAAGGAAAACTTCAGTTTCTGCAATACTGATTTTTTTTCAATTCACCTCACTCTTTCTATTGACTTAAAGCATATTCCTCAGAAGGGCAGGAGTAACAAAATACAATCTACCATCTGCTTTGACATAATAAACATCAGCTACCCATCAAGAGCAGACCTCGACTTCTGCCTTTTAATTAGCTCAAGCTGCGAGCATCCCATTAAAATGTAATTTCTGAAAGGATAGATAATCCTATAAGATAAATTGTTCCTAGCAGATACAGAGGACTTGTGCTTTCCTCATTATTAATTCTCTTTACATGAGCTTTTTCTGACAAGGAAAAATTTTAACATGCAAAGTATTTGTCCAATTCCTACTGCATAATAAATTTATTCACATGTTCACAAAACTGCTTAAATCAAGGCAGAATTTGCTCAAAAAGAACAGAATTCATTAACATAATTTTACCAGCAATTTGTCTACTAGAGCAGTTCAGAAGTAATGACAATTAGATTCAGAACTGAGTAACAAATGGATTAAATAAATTACCTCTAAATTGGTACTACAATGACATTGTTTTACAAGCTATAACTTATGTATTAATTGAGCACAGGAAGTTTCACAATAGCCACTTGCAGTATTAGAGGTTTTTGATATAAAAAAATGTTACATTTGCTACTATATCCCTGTTGTTTGATTGATTCCCTGCTGAATAAAATTCAAGATCCTGATCAATTCTGTGCACTCCCTCAGGGTCTTGTTTATTCACCAGGATCTCTGTTCATCAGCAGTATCCAGAAGGCCCTAACCATTGCTTAGTCCTGGCTGCACTTCCCTTGACCTTGTGGAGTACTAGACAAAAAATTAATCAGAGACTGCCCAAGTATCCAAACAGTCTCTTATTAAGCCAAATGTTTGCTGATGACACCACATGGGGCCTAAAAATAGATCCAGCTTTCAAGAATTCCTTACCTGTTTTTGCCGTTCTAGTTCAGCTTCTGCCTCTTGCTTGGCCATTTTATGTGCTGATATTTGCTCTTGCAGGTCTTGAAGCTGCTCTCTCACTGACTCAGCTTCGCTTACCTGCTGTGTCTCCATATCCTGAAATGATCACAAAATATAACCATTTCACTAACATTCAGATGTTACTGCAAATCTGCCATAGGTAACAGCAAAAAAGCAGTATATACAATATTTCTTCAAAGGAAAAGGAAGGTGTGGATATATTGGATAAATTACATTTGGTCATTTTATATGGAATATTTTTAGTAACACAGTAATAAAATAAATGCATTTTGTGAACATGAAAAGCCTCTACTTCCTTTCAACTGTCTACAGGCTAAAACTGTGTAAAATAGGCTTGCATGCAGCTGCTGCGTTGAGCCCATTATGCCAGAAGATTGGCATGGATGACTTGGATTGCAGTGCTTCAAGGATTAGTAGCTCATGAAGGAAAGAATATAGGTGATGGCTAGAGAAATCACTATGATTGTAAGGAAAGAAATGCTTCCTTCAAAAGGTGTACACAGTAGTGAGGGAAGAGAGAAGTAAGGTAACAAACACTAGAAACAACAGACCCACAGTATAAAAGAGAACAGTCCTTGGTTGTAGCTACCTACAAATACAGGTGTACACAGGCACAGCTACCTGCAGCTCTGTTCTCATCTGTTGTATCTGCCCCATCAGTTTTTGTATTTCTTCTCTCTGAGTGTCTCGCTCATGTCTCAGTTCCTCCAGTTCCACCGTGCTGGCTGTATTGCTATCCAGGCCTTCAATACCAGAGCCTTCTTTTAAGCTGTTTATCAACTTTTCCTTAGACTGAAAAAAGTAAGTCAATATATTATTTATAGCAGTATTGAACACATGCTCAACTAAAATATGCTACAATGACTGGTTTCTCTGTTCTTTTATGACCCTACACATTTGAAAAAGAAAATGCTTCCATATTGACAATTTTTCTGATTTTCTGTATGCCATAAGACTAATTTAACTGAAAGCCTGTGTTATTTGTGGAAGAGTACAGCTTTTTCCTTTACAAGTGCCTAGAATGTTAAACCTGTCATGGGTAACAATTTTGGCCCTCTTGGCACTGAAACAGACAAGATGCACACTAACAAACACTATAGACAAAACTGACCCCCTTTTTCTCCTGCCAACAAAATCAAGAACTAAATACAGCAATAATTCTTCCAGGAAAGAGGATAAATCATTTTATTCAGAGTCAGCCTAGTGTTACCTTGGCATTGATTTGTGATTTTAGGCTTTTCGTATTTACCAAGACAATTTAAAACCTGCCCTTGAACATTTGACTAAATTAACTATTTTAGAAAGAGCTCTATCTTCAACATTGTGCTAATGTTTAGAAACAATACTCAAACCAACCACATCTTGACATAGTACCTTTAACATTCACATAGTACAGAACTCGGCACAAAATACCTGATTTTGCCACTGTTCATATCATGTCAATCACAACCAACCTTTCAGGACATGGAAAAATATTCTCTGGTTACATTTAAGTATCCATTCTATGCTATGCTTCAGCCCCAAGCAGAACAGAGTAATATTCTTTAATCAAGAATACTGGATATGGAAAAATTGTAGGTTTCATCTATTGCAATTTCATCTAACTCTCTGGACTCTTGGATGTGGAACACGCTGACAGATGATGCACAATAAGTACAACAGTTCCTTTGGATTTTTTTTTCAGGTTCAGGACCTGAAGTACCGTTTCAATTCCATAACTCCACCTATAAACTTAAGTCTACAAAAGGCAGACTGGTAGCTGTTCTATATATGTATCATTATAGATATGCCCCAGAACACATTACAGGTCACATGAAAAAAAAAAATACCACAAGTTAGATTATTTGAAGCCTAACAGCTTAAAACAGTTAAAGCATACAAATCACACTGTATTTCTTCACAACAGTGCTTACTTGGAGAATGCGAGTAGCTTTCTGTTTATAGTCTGTCAGTTCCTGTTTTGCAGATTCTAGGTGGCTTTTAGTTATTTTGACTTGCTGCTGAAGCTCATCAGCTCGCCTCTTTTCATCTAAGTACTTTCTCTCTGCTACAGTTATCCCTTCTGCAAGGCTCTGACGCTCTGCTTCCACTTTACTCAGACGAGCTGCAAACTCGTTCTATAAGTAATAAAGAAACAATACTTTGTGTTTAAACACAGTCTCAACTTTAACCTAGGAAGGAAAAAAGAAAGTTTAAAAGCAACTACACAGAGCACATCACCTCCAACTTAAAGACTCATTATTGCTACATTGAAATAAACTCTGCTTGCTTAAGCAAGTGGTAAATAATCCAAGTAAGAATATGCTTTTCTTTCCTTCACCACAAATAGTGAGGGAATAACAATCTTCCTATTATTCTAATTTATTTAGCAAACAAAAATCAAGCTTGCCCTTAAAAATATTATCAATTGTAGTATGTCATATTTTGAAGTAGTGTAAAAAAAGTCATAACAGACACTCTTAAAGATTTTCATATGTTATTCTATGTTATTCTGTATAGCAGAGGCCAAATTAAGTATAGAAAACATTCTTTATCAATAATGTACTTGCACATTTACCACAGAAGTGATCCTTCATCTTAGGATCTCACAGTAAAATTGTGTAACAACACACCAAAGAAAACGAAACTGACAACCAATTTACTTTTCAAACATGTATTAACATTAAAGTTAGCATAAAAAAACCCCAGTAAAAATTGTCAACATTAATCCTCAAAAACCTTTACTCATGAAGCATTCAAAATAACATATAAGAAATAAATTAGCATCTCAATGGTATTTAATGCAGCAGATAGCACACCCTTCCAAGCAATTGGTACCCTGCACAGGAACTCAAGTTAAAGGGAGGAGAGAGCACATGGAACCTCATGGATCTGATCTCAAAAGCAGAGTCTTAAAGTATTCCTTACTCTTCATGTCTAACCTGCATTTGTTTGTAACTTTCTTGCTCTCGCTTGAGTGCAGAGTCTGCATCACGCAGCCTCTCCTGAAGAGTTTGAAGGGCTTGATTTTGTAAACTGCTTCCTTCACTGTGGTCTTGTATTATCCTGAAATAGAGACACACATTTATTGGAAAATAAGCAAGCTGGTGTGATTTTTCATGTAGAAATATAACCTTCCGGCTTCCAGACCAGCTGTGAAAATTTGCCCAGCAGATTACTGCACAGAGACTACAAGTGTGAGGACTGGAGTTAATGACTCACACTTCTCCTCCCTGGCCTATATTCTGGAGTAACCATATCCCAGCAGCGAGTTAAGTTCAGGAAAATCTGTGTATTTGTGGACAAGCAAGTCTATTTTTCAAGAAAAAAAAATTCTTTGGACCTTCAGCTTCATGTTTCTGACACAAACAAATACCTCACATAAAATGGATTTCAATAATCAGATGCTAACGGATGCCCTAATTAATTGTTCTGTTCTTACTGCCAAATTGATAGAGCAGTTTCAGTGAAAACTTTAATCCTTGTATTTCAAATCTTTCCTCATTAGTTTATTATTTTTTTTATTCTTGAAGACACTAAATTATCTATCTTGATTTTTTCAAGCTTAGTACTAGTAGCAGAATTCCACAGAATGAAATTAAGAAGTACCGTGATTTTTCACTCTGCAGTGCTTCCAAAGCTTCTGTCCGAGCACTTAAGAGCTGATCAGCTTCTTGCAACCGTACTTTCAGCACAGCCAGCTGTGAATCTTTGGCACCAACAGCTTCTGTCAGATCATCCACTCGAGCCTGAAGGTCTCTAACCATCCTGTCACTCTTGGAATGGTCAACATTCCACTTCTCCACCTTCTCCCGGGATTTGTTCAATTCTACAAAATAAGAAGTTTCTTTGAAGTTTACAAAAGTAGATATTGTGAGGTCTTGTAAGCAGTCAGGATGCAACTATCTCATTTCTTAAAGAAAAAAAAATTAAATACAACCAAGCTGAACTAAAACTGAAAATTTATGAGCCACCAGGAAGTAACAAACACCAGACTGGCTGTCAAAGCTCAACCTGGAAAATTCTGGAGGTGATCTCAAAATAGACATTTCCTTCTGAGTCACACTGTAGACAACAGATTTCACCTGCCCCATCCCCTGCAAGGGCTTACTGTCAAATATCCCTGTGTCAAGATAAATGTTTGCATAAAGCATCTAGTTTAATTCCAGTTTGAGTTTATTGTCACATAAAAATCAATTAAAAAATACACCAGTCATAAATAATGCCTGAATACTTAGAAGCTTCGGTTTTAAATCTAACATCACACATTAAACTTCACCGGATATTAAAATTATCTGGCTTATGCAGCTAGTGAAAAAAACATGTGGTAACTCAGTTTTGTGCCTAACAGCAGGAGTTTGCCTTCTGTTTTGTTAATTTGTACTCACATTTGTTACATTTGTCATTTCACTTGGCTTTGAAAAAGCCAGTGATGTCATATTAAAAATAATAATCTTATATTTTTACTGTCAGTTTCAAGGCATCCGAGACTATAGTCTACCACAGCCAGAAAGCAGTCAGTTTGAAGTATTCAAAAGAAATTTGCTCATTTAAAAATAATTATTTTGCAAAAGCCATTAAAATACAGAAAAATATTTTAAACATGGTATTTCCTGCCAGTGTTTTATTAAGATGTAAGCTTTGTAACTAATTTGAACACATCATTTTAATCAACATTTGTTGTATCTTCGTAGTTGAACAAGCCTTTTAATTTCTCCCATCTCACTGCATGGGAAGTCATACATGGAAACGTACCTGGATAGTTTTTATTATAAATACACAAAGCATTGTTTCCTAGTTCACTAGCACTTTACTAGTGTTATAGCTGAAGTACCTTCTTGCGTTTCTTTGGATCTCTGTATTAATGAAGCCACTTCTTGATTCAAAGATTGAACTTCATTTCGCAGCAGCTGGTTCTCCAGGCGAAGGTTGGACAGCTCGTGCGATTTGGAGTCATCATTAGCTGAAAGGCTGGGGCTGGTTACTGCACTTAGGGATGAATCCTTCAGGCCATTCCCTTGTGCTCCCAGGCCAGAGTCTGAACTGTCTGGAGTTTCTGTGCAGAGAGATGCAACTTAGAACAAATGAATGTGTTTGTAAACTACCTTTCTACAAACAGTATTTACATGTTCTGCATCAGAGGTTAAGGAACAACAATGATAATAAATCAAAATAGTTAATGCTGAAATGGAATATGGAGCTGCTTCTCAAAACTGATTGCACAAAACAGGACTATTTACATGCATCATGCAGTGTTTTTGTGAATACTTTGAGACAAAACATAATAGAAGTTATAAAATTTCCCATTACATAAAGGGCAACTTAAGGATTTTGAAACATTAACACTCTATTTATGACTTCAGTGGTCAGAGAAGTCCTCAGAAGCTGAAGAGTAAAACACTAAACATACGTGGCAACTAACTGCAGGAATTTTTAGTACAAACTCATTCTGGTTTCCATTCAGATTTTGCCAACACCAAATTTGTTTTAAAGAGAGAACAATAAAGGAACTCCTAATGGTATTCTGAACAAGTCCCCTGGAGGGAGGGAGGAACCAACAGCCTTTTCCCGTCATGCACACACACATCTTTGATTAATGCTGTGAAAGCTACAAATCCACTGTAAGAGCCTTGATTCCAGCACACAGAAAGTTGGAAGCTTTTCAGCAATGTTAAGATAAAATGACAATGAACAAACAAACAGGCAATCCAAACACATTACTGCTGAATATTTACTTCCCCTTGTGATCATCCAAGCTGCTTCACTTTTCTTACCCCTGCAACAGCCCCTAACACCCCAAGCCCAGGGAATGGGGGCACACTATTAATTCTGAGCAACACCACACCCATAAGTAACAGCAGTGACAGAAGATTTCTTCCAAATTTTCTCAAGCCTTTTTCCAATTAAAGGGATCCTAAGAAGTGTCATTATCTTTCCTTTGATTTACTTACACGGTTTCCAACTTAAGAAACAATTTAAGCTCATTTCTCTGTCTCGAAAACTCAACAAATTAATTAAGATAATGAAGCAATAAATGAACCACTTACAGCACAGATTAGATTATAATCATGGCGATATACAAAGTATAATGTTAATTGGTTTTGTCTATAGCTAGCACATTATAAACTACTTCAACAGATTTTGTGTTGAATATTTAAATGACACAGATATAGCTGTACAATGAACTTCTGAAAATAGTGTGTTCAAATCCTGTATTGTAACTGTATTCTTTCTTTTTTAGCATCTCCACGATGCAAACTCTGCTCAAAAATCCTCAGAAGAAAATTCAACAAGCCACTCTGAGGAAAACAAATGTTTTTTAAGCACCAATCAGCAAGGCCGCAGAGTCAGGTCTAACGTATCTGTCTTATTTATTATTAGTAGTAAGCCTTACTGAAAAGTCAGGGACTCAGAAAAATATTCACGTTTGGAAATTATTCCTTTTTATGTCTAAAGCCTTTCAGCATACTTAATGTAGTAAGTAAAAAACTGGCATTTACAATACTTTACATGCTCAAAGTACTAAACAAATAATATTCTAACTATATTATTAATAATAGAACCATTTGCTTCAATTTTCTAAAATAAATAACAGCAAAGTAGCAAAGCCACAAGGATGGAGTACAGACTGGACAGTCTGGTAGAGAACAGGAGTCCTTGACACTTCCCAGCCACATTCTCATTTGTGTGTTTAACTTGAACCCAGCCCCAGCTTTAGACTGTCTGGCCTGGAGGCTCATTCAGGCCTCTGAATTAAGCAGCCATGAACTACTTCTGGCAAACCCAGAGGCTTTATCTCTCTGGCTCTCTCCTGCCTGTGGCTCCACACCAGCCTGTCTGCATGCAGCTTCCTGCAGGACAAGCACGTTTGCCAGCTCACCCCTCCTGCACGGTGAACAGGGAACACCTTACCCCACCCCTCATGCTGCACTGGGCAACAGCCAACACCATCTCTGCGCGGGTGAAAGTCACTCCCCTCCCACGTGCCAACAGCAGCTACAGGCCCAGGGACCAGACAAAAGCAGCAGCACCTGTGCTCCTGCATGGGGACACACGGGGCTGATGCAGGGTTAGACCACAGCTCAGACAGGTCAGACAGAGCAGTAGCAACAGGGCAGGTCCAGAGCCAAAGGATTTGGGTATCCATTACGCTGTCTGTCAAACTGGCATAGTCTCTAGATTGCCCCAGTGACGAAAAACCCTGAAAGGCCCTGCTGTACCTCACCCATCAAACATACCAGCACCGTTAAATGTTCCGTGAGTGACATGAAGTTTCATGTGTTACCTAGCCTTACCCTAGACATACTTGGGTTTTAAATATCTCTAGGTTCAATACTATTTAACTACCATTGCCTTGGCTCCTGATGGAATTATCCTCAGTAGTTTTTGCACTCTGTGTACTGGTAGACACAGAACTAATGCTTGAAGTCCGAGAGTGATTCTGAAGAACAGGTGCCTTGCTCTTCTCCTTTTTAGAATCTATCCTTCCATTAGGTTCTTTTTCTGAACTATTGAGAAAATCAAATAGCAACTCATCATCAGGTTCTGACTTTTTTCTTCTCACAAAATGTGAGGCAGCTCTGGGTGTACAAGCATTTTCTACTGGAGAAGCTGCCTCTGAAGATGTCCTACGTGCTGTTTTAACATTTGCTGTTCCTGCCAGCATTGTGGCCTTCTGGTGTTTAATATTTTCAGCTGCTGAGGAGATGTAGGCTGCTTTAGATGAGGTCTGGTATTTCAGTTCTCCAGTGTGCTGGTGTGCTTCAGAATACTCATTGGCAGAGTCCAAGTTCTTCTTATCATAAACTGCACTGCTTGATGTGTCTTTTTTGCTCAGAGCTGATGCAGCTCCTTGATCAACTCTGTTGAGCAGATCCTCTGCCTTTCCAGCGAGATCAGCAAGCCAAGACATGATGAGTGTCTGTTGATGAGCTCTGTACAATTAAGATTTCAGGACCATGTACTGCAAAAGACAGAAGGATTACAAATTAGATTGCTGCTGCTAAGGCAAGATGTATTGTCTATCTAAACTAGTGTGTAAAGGTATTAGTGCTGTAGTTATTGTAATTATTTTCTTCTGCTTATTTGGTATTTTGCTCTTTTGGTAACTAAGGGAAATAAACCAAACCAGTTTCTGAAAAAAACAGACAAAACCTCGGTTTTTAAACCAAGATTATTAAAATCAGACCACTGCATCAGTTGCTGGTATCTCCAACTGCTACATTGTATCACAAAGAGAAAACAACTATGTCTTAAGACGTTTGGCCTGCAAATTCCCAACCGGGCTCAGGCCAGGATCCTCTCCCCCACAAACTCGGCAGCCCGCTGCCTCTCCCGTGACACAGCGGACAGCTGCGTGCCTTCACCTGCACCACCGGCCTGCGACACCGCAGTGGGGGCTACGACACCACAGTGGGGCCTGCGACACCACAGTGAGGTGTGCGCCTCTACCCCAGCTCCGGGAAGGCGACGTTCAGAGCGGCCGCTGCCCCCACCCCAGCACCACCCGCCCGCTGCCCTCCCCGGGCCCGGCCCCGCTCAGGAGCGGCGGGGGCCTCAGCACGGCCCGGCCTCACCTCCTGCAAGCGCGGGGGACGCGCCGGCCCGAGGGGAGCCGTGAGGGGCCCCAGCGGAGCCGCGAGGGGCCCCAGCGGAGCCGTGAGGGGCCGGCACTCAGCGCAGCCCCGGCGCTTCCGGCCGACGTGGCCGCCTTTCCGGGGGCGCCGCGCGCAGGCGCAGGGGGCCCGCCCCGCCCCCGCCCCGCTCGGGCCCCGCCCCCGGCGCTCTCAGGCCCCGCCCCCGCCCCGCTCGGGCCCCGCCCCCTCCCCGCCCCCGGGCCCCGCCCCCGGCCCGCTCGGCCCCGCCCCCGCCCCGCTCGGCCCCGCCCCTCCCGCGGGCCGGAGCGGGGCTTGCCGCGCGCCCCCTGGCGGCGCTCTCGGTACGCGCTGAGGCGAGCGGCGCCGGGAGCTGCGGATGCCGCAGGAGCGCAGAATTACTTTGCTGGGAAAGAGCCCAGCGAGCCCAGCTGTTGGTGCCAAACCCACCAGTAAAACCACATTCCCAAGTGCTGCGCACTGTCACGTCCTTCCCTGTCATCTGTGACTCAGTGTCTGCAACCTGCAGTACTTGAATAATTTCAAGATTTATGGCTATTATCCCTCTTCTTGAAATGCTTATTCTTAGTAAGGATAGCTGTTAAAGTATACATAAACTATGCTTAAGATACACTTAAAGCACTACATAAGGTTTTGTTATTGTTCATCCTCTCACCTCCCTTTATTTATTTCCTCAACCTTCCATACCAACATGTCACAGCTAACCACCACAATTCACAGAGAGTTTCTACTCATGCCTGAAGTATCAGCAAGAATGTGAGTGATGACAACACTTACACCTCCTGTCACTTCAGATCCTCCTCTGTTGAGGACCTGCTGTCCTCCTGATTCTAATGCTGAATGCATGGCTGGTGACTTACATCCATGTTTCCCAGAGCCCTAGTTGTTATCTTGTCAGATTACATCTTACAAGTATTCTCTGGTTAAATTCACTGCTAGGCTGTTATCAAATTATGTGAATGTTGCTACCTGGTTTACAGAAGTTTCCTCACATCTTATCATGGTAATCCTCTTCCAATGCGGAACACACAATATTTGGAAAGATTATGAAGACTTCCTCTGTAGGCCAAAGACTTCAAAATGTTTGTCTAACAGACATGAATTATCAATTATCATTGGGCATCTCTAGGACTTAGGCCCAAACAGGAGACATCAGCTGTGCTGCCTATTCAGAACCTACTCATGGCACTAGTACTGGCATGAGTTAATAGAAAATCTATCCTGCCTCACTGCAGATTAAGCAACACATTGGAAATAACAGTAATAAACCAAACAAATTCATAACCTTCAACTTTTACATCATGTGAATCAGCCTGCACATAAGCATAATTTTAATTAATGTGAATGTATCACCTTCTCAGGCACTAAGAAAAGGAGAGATTTTAAAGAGATTTTGTTAATTACAAGTTTATACTTAGCTTGTTTTACTTAACTTGTTCAGCCTTCAAAACACGTTACCAATCCTTTCAATGGAAAAATCACATATGATTGTGAATGTTTGAAGTATTTGATCATTACACACCAAAGTGACATGAACAATGTTCAAAAGAAACATGAAGGGCCAAAGCCAAATCCCTAGATTAGCTCTGTCTTTTACAGAGGGGATAGAAACAAAGCATATTTCAATCCAGAATATATCCTATTGCATCACTGCATCTAGCAAGCCCTTCTCTGCATTAGAGTCTGAAAACCTGTTTAGGAAATATACACACAGCAGAAATGCATAACCAGCAAGAGGAATTCAAATCACATTTTAACATGCCCCATTCCACTCTTGAGCCATTGCATTGTTTGACTGAATCATCTTACAGATGTAAACTAGTTTAGATAAGTAAATGGCTGGACAGAAGTGCCTTTTATTCAATATTACATAGGCAGACTCCTAGGATCACATCTGAACTGTCCACAGGCTGAGAATTTCCAGTTTTTGCAGAGGACATCATTATTTACCTTGAAGTAAATTCCATGGCAACTCTCCCTGTTCAAACTAAATCTTTAAAACAGGGATCCTGTATTGATAAAGGGATTGGCTAAAAGTGGGGAGAAACAAATCATTTAAGTCCTATATAGATTTTATATTGAATTGTTCAGTTATAGAATCATTCCATACAACAAATCATACTTTATGTGTAACCTGGGAAACATTTATTCCCTCTGAATGCTCTGATAAAACGTAGTAACTCCACTACATTTCCCCCCCTATTTAGTGTCTCACATGTGGTGAGTAATCTCTGCAACTGCCTGATTTCTAGAAGACATAAAGGTTACAGCAACACAATTGAAATTTGTTCTATTTACATTTTCACAATCACTGATAGTCTCTAAAAAGAATGTTTCCATTTATAAAATTAGAAAAAAAAATAGCAGGAAGTTTACTGGCTGAGACCTGAATAAATAGTGATATCTCTTTCCTTGGTGCTTGTTTAAGATCTGCATTTTTATTCCCATGACTGATGTTCTCAGGTTTTGAAGGGTAGGGAGGAAAATAGAAGAAGGAAAGAGAACTTGCTGCTTGTTCCACTGACCTATTTATAAAGTCCCTTAGGTCTGCTGTGTCAACAGTTACTTCACATGCTGTGACTGCCAGGCTGAGTGGTGAGAATATTTAATTCTGTCACAAGGGGCATACAGCTTCATTAACTACCACTGAAAACTTTACAGGTGTCTTTTCAGTTTACAGGTGCCCTCCCCAGGGTCCAGGCCCTGATCTGAGATGCTGTACATCTTGCTGCATAGTTTGACAGGTTCTGACTGCAATTCTCTGTCTGCAAGCACAAAAGGGGAAAGATTCATATGTAGCTGTAAAAATTAGACTTTCTGTACAAAGCCTTTAGATCCCTATTCATATGCAAAGTAGAAGTAATTTTAAGCTATAATTTACAGACATTATTTTTGTCTACTATAGCTCTCATTGTAAGGAAATTTAAATAACAAAGCTGGAAAATATCTGCCCCAATAACTATAACACAGCAAGATTAACTTACTCCCTCAAAACTCATTGCAAGAAAACATTTGTGGCTTTAGGTATGATTTTTTTTTATTCAAAATAGAGGCAGGCTCTGCAGTTTAAAAAAATTATTTTTAAAAATTACTATTTCCTACTTTGAGCTGATTCACAGGTTTTTAATTGTTCATTGATGTAAATTTTTAGGTAGAAGAGGCAAAACAGATACATAGTCACATGACATATTAGGTTAATCTCTTCTCTAAGTATACTGAAATAAAACTTTAGAGGTTAGCTTCTGTGAAAGACTGCGCTGGAACCCATAAAATTGCAAAAAATACAGCAACAAAAATAAAATTTAAAAAAATAAAGATGGGTCATGTCATCCTCAATCAGCCTTCTTTTTCATGTATCGTGATATATTAATACACAACTACATATCTGGTCTAAGGGCTTTGATTCATGCAGTATATTGGAAGCATGCCAAACATCAAGGATTGCAAAATAAGGTGAGGTCACTGGATAAGCTGCTACTTAAGCTTTTATTTCATTCTCTGTGGATGTGACAGCCTGGTCAGAGAGCGAGAAAACTAGATAAGTTTTCCCAGAATCAGTTTGTGAGACTTTAGGGAGTCGAAGATAAACAATGATAGCTTATTATCATAAACAACCTGCAGGTGTTGTTTCCCTACTCTCTGTTTTCCTGTTTTTCTCAAAGATTGTTTATAAGAAAGGCATTTTGTTAATTAGCCAATTAGGTGAAATGTATTAATTAATTGACCAATATGGTTTATCTGTAGTGGAACAATGTATAAAAAGAGAGAATTTGAAGTAAAGCTGCTGTGCAAGCCAGCCTTCTGGTGAGTCTGTGTCGTTTCTCACTCAAGAGTGACAATTCTCAGCATTCACTGTGTGCCATTTGTCACTTCAGCGCACCCCTGAATAGAATGGTATAAACTTACCTGCAAGTTCATGCTGTTTCTATGACCTTGCCCACTGTGTGTGAGCAGAGAAATCAGGTCCTGCCCAAAAAGCTACAGTGAAACTGCTCTGTGCTGGCTGCTGTCCCTGCGTGCAGCCCAAGGAAAAGGAGGGTCCCCAGCCTGCTCCAGCTGCCTGGCACGGCCTCACCCACACTCCCAGGGCAGCCTACCTTTGAGCTGCCATGTCTGCCCACGCAGCTCACACACCCCTGTTACTATTCCCACATTCCAGGGAGGAATTGAGGTATAGCGAGGAGGAACTAAAGGTGAAATCCTCCTCTGTGCCTGAACAGAGCAAAGCAGGTTTGGTCTGGTCAAAATGTACAAACTCTGGGGATGGGTCATGCTCAGTGCTAATGAACATGTAAGAATTTTAATCACCAGCCTTCAATGCACTTCTGGGATCTGAAGGTATGGAACTTGTCCAGATGGGACTGGCCTCTCACAAACAAGGCAAAAAGTCACAGCCCTGATTTGAACATAATAATTTTCTTGGTTAAAAAGGCCAGTCAAAGCACAAATCCCTCTCTGAAAGTGGCCACCTGCAACTAGTGAGGGAAGGTACACTAACAGGACAGAAGGTATTTCTCAGCTACACTCTACTTAGAATTTTGACTCAGGGACTTCCAAAGCCAAAGTGAATATCTGCCATTAAAAGGCCTTCAAATATATTTTTTCTTTTTAATTATTTAATAATTAATAGAACTTTTCAAAGCCTACAAGTGCAAAAACATCTCATCTAGAGAATTTGTAAACAGAGGCATAATTCTGTTTTCTTCTGCTGGGCCCTTCACACCTCCACGCCCCACCGCCCCCATCCCTTATTATTTTCCTTGGTATCATTGAATGATTTATAAATTGAAAATTATCAGAAAGCAGTTCTTCCATAAACATGTAGCATGGAAAATGTTAGGGTAAACTGACAGGAGTTTGAGGGGGACTTTTAGAAGAACTCCATTTTAACATGAAATGATGAAAATTCTTAACTCTGCCTAGTGGCTGTAACTGTTGGCACATGAGTTTACACAAGGTGCACAGGTGCAGTGCAATAGACCCTGGCTAGAACATGAAGCTGACCCATGGCTGGAATATTTGTAGTTAGATCACTCCCCATTTTTGCCCTGGAATGGTTGCTCTGTCTCCACTGTTGCATCCTCGCTTTTGTGTTAAAATGAAAGACACAAAATGATGATGTGCTTGTATTCCTTCTTCCTCAGTGTAACTCAATTGGATTAGGAACACACACACCCACACATACATATGCATTCTTTAAATCTTTCTGTTGTTACTGCTTGCATTTTCTTTTGTTGCTCCTATTTCTTTATTTTCTTTCTTCATGCATTTTCATGACCTCAGGGTACTCGGAATAAGTCTTTGAAAGGGTAGAGGTTTACCTCTAACAAGAAGATGCAATTTGATGCAAAGAATGGAAGACCAGCTATGGTGTGAATGATGGGTGAAAGACACTGGGCCAGTTTGGCAACTTCCTGGCTTAATTGTGAATTATGTGGATTAATCCTGGGGTTGCAAATGTATAGATTGACAGGGAAAGCTTGACCATAAAATGGAAGGAAGCATATTTTAACCAACAGAGAGAGAAAAGAGCATTATTCCTGATAGTGGCAATAGGTAATACAACTGTTTGGAATCCAAGTGCACATATCCACAGTGATACTGAAAACATATAATATATTTAGACATAAATTGTGTGCAGGAAAAAAATCATTATCAAGAGGATGCATGCAGTGAAATTTAGGAAATATGCCAGTCAGTTATGAGGATACACACAATTGTCTGCAATGAACTAAATAGACAATAGAACTCAACTTCAGAGAATCCTGTTCTGGCTGTCCTATTTATAATTGGCCTTTTGCCCCCCACAGTTCTCAGGGGATATTCTGTAGGTATGAAAATGCTGATGAACGAGATTTGCAATAAATAGCACCATTAATCCTACTGCTGGCCATTATCTTATTTCACAATTTTAAAAATACATCCCCCATTGCATAGTCACACAGGTTATTTGGAAGCCGCTCCCAGTAAGAATGTGTTTGTATTATTTTAACCTTCAGATTCTTCCCCTTTTCCTCCTCCCTGCTTGTTTTCTCTAGTACACACTGTCATTCCCCTTGAATTTCCTGATCATAGTGGTATTAGAGGATATCACCTCACACCTACTTTATCCTACACCAAACTTTTGTTTTTTTCCATGCAACTTCCTTGACTACACTACAAATATAGGAGAGTATCATCTGCAGAGAAAGTGCACAAGGTTAGAAGTTGTTTTCATTTTTTTTCTGTAGGTTGAAAATAGAAACCTAACCTAAGTGCATTCAGCTTTTCTGATGAGTCTTTTCTCAGCTCTCCATGCAAGCTTGTGTTCAAGGAAGCATTTCTTTATTTGCAACTAACACTGTTTTGCATGTAGTGACGACACAGCGTTGCATTTAAACTTTCTGGAATACTTATTTAGACTTCCCCAGATAGAAATATAAAACTGTTACATACAGACAGTTCCTGAATGAGGAGGTCTCTAAACTCTGTCTTCAGCGTATGTGTCTGTATACGTTCCTACTCCCCCCTTCACAGAGTAAATCTCAGCTTCTCCTTCCCCAGCAGAGTTCTACCTGGAGAAACAACCTGATAGAAATATTACATTTCCTGGGACATTGTTGCCTTTCCCCATAAAGCACATAGGAGAAAGCAATAACAAAAAATAACTTTCTCGGTCTTGAAAGAAACCATGTTTTGAGACATGACTTGAGACCATCTCAAGTCTTCCCTTCTACTTGTCCACCTACTTTCAAGAAAAATATAGGAACCCTCTATATTGAACATGGTCAAATACATTTAAAACTGTCAGAACAGTTGAAGAAATCATGTACAAAACTGTAAGGATAAGATTTTCCCTCATTCACTATCAAAATGTATGTGTATATATTCCCCAAGTGAAGTAAAGGAACTGAATCTCTAAATCTCTCTTCTTTCCAGACTTGTTTAACCTCAGTTTATCTTCATGATGATGTGCCTGACATTAACTTTCTTTCTTCTTTCTTTTCTTTCTTTTCTTTTTCTTTTCTTTTCTTTTCTTTTCTTTTCTTTTCTTTTCTTTTCTTTTCTTTTCTTTTCTTTTCTTTTCTTTTCTTTTCTTTTCTTTTCTTTTCTTTTCTTTTCTTTTCTTTTCTTTTCTTTTCTTTTCTTTTCTTTTCTTTTCTTTTCTTTTCTTTTCTTTTCTTTCCTTCCTTCCTTCCTTCCTTCCTTCCTTCCTTCCTTCCTTCCTTCCTTCCTTCCTTCCTTCCTTCCTTCCTTCCTTCCTTCCTTCCTTCCTTCCTTCCTTCCTTCCTTCCTTCCTTCCTTCCTTCCTTCCTTCCTTCCTTCCTTCCACTTTAAGTAAGTCTCTTCTGATTTTTGCCCCAAAATAAAGATGAACATTGCGTTTTCCTTTAATAATTTGACAGCTAAGATCACTCCACTGTTAATCTATTAATTTTCCTATAATGAGAATCTTTCCTTGTTTCAAACACGCAGAATAACCATGCCTGATGTTTGCCTTTGAAAGGCAGTTAGTCATGTGTCAGTGCTAGACTGACAAATCTAGTCTCATTGCTAGTGAAGATGTGGGAAGACCAGGCTCAGCACACTTTTTCATTTCTCATAAACCTGTTTCACTCTTCACCTTAAATATTAGCTTTTTCTTCCTAGAATTTCTTGTTTTGTTTTGCTATTAGTTATCAAGTTCGTGCAACTACAAAGAATAAGCATTTGTTAAAATGTTTAAAATAGGCTAAGGAAGCTTAAAAGGTACACACACAAAATATGATCAATTTATGATGCCAGTCCATTCTTTCCCAGCTAAAATATGTCCTCAACTCATTAAAAAAAATCTTGATCTATTCAGCTGCTCTTAAATGAAAGTGTAGGTGCAGTCCAGAATGGCTTCCTGTACATTTTCTGAAGTATCTGTTCTGCTAGATTAAAAGCAAAATCAACTTTGCAGTACAGATTTTGTCAGCTGTTAAGTTAGTGGCATGGAACCATAAATACCTGTGTTAAGACACCTCCAGAGTTGTGTCAAAAATCTGGAAAATCACTTCTGGGGAAACCTGTTTGTTACCAGAACTATTACTGCAATGCCAGCGCTGCCAGTCCAGCCTGGTGTTAGCAATGCTGGGTGTAGGAGTTACAATCCTCTCAGAGGGCTCTTAGCAAAACAGAATTGGTGCTAAGCTACCCACTCTTACTGCATGGCAGCCTGCTGGTTTGTAGGAAAGCTATTAAGAAAGAAACTATGTTATCTGCAGTTTTGAAGTTTCACATTCACATTGGGTCTTCTTTTTTTGTTTTTTTTGGTTCTCATTTGGTTCTTAAACACTTTCAGAATTAGGTAGCATCTTAGATACCATGTGTAGTGTGTGGCTTTGGTGGGTTGCTGGAACTGCCTTCAACAGAGTTAAAGTTTTGTTATGAGACGTATGGGTGGTGGTTACTTTTGCTTTTCAGCTCTGCCAGAGCCAGAGCAAATTGTTTCATAGCATCATAGACTGGCTTAGGTTGGAAGGAACCAAAGATCATCTTGTTCTAGTCCCCCTGCTGTACTAGACCAGGTTACTCAAAGTCCCATCCAACCCAGCCTTGAACATTTCCAGGGATCCAAAACTTCTCTGGACAATCTGTTCCAGGGCTTCCCCACCCTCTCAGCAAAGCATTTCTTCTTAATACCTAATCTAAACCTGCCCTCTTTCAGTTTAAAGCCATTCTCCCTTGTCCTATCACTACATATCCTTGTAAAAAGTCAGTCTCCCTGCCCTCTTGCAGCCTGTTTAAGTACTGGAAGGCTGCTATAAGGTCTCCAAAGAGCCTTCTCTTCAGCAGGCTGAATCATTCAATTGAAATTTAATTTCAATTTCATAAATCCATCATGGTTCTACCTACCTATATGCTCTTATGCTTTGAAAAAGATGACATGTACATTTGTTTACACAGTCATAGTCCATTTCCTCTCTTCCATAATAGCAGCAGTGACAAGGATCATGCTGGATTCCTGCTGCAGGTGATGTAGCTGCTTCTGTTTGAGCCTCACAACTGTACCTTAGCAACCTCTCTGCTTACATCAGCCCATATACTCAGCTACACCTTTCATATTTTTCCCTTTGACAAATTTCCTACTCAATCAAGGACAGCTTCCTAAATTCCTACCACAATCAAAGAAATAATTGAAATCAGTAGTAAAAATCTGTGTCTCAAGTGTCTTTAGTACCTGCCTGATGCATTTCAACTTTCAGGATTCTTATAGCAGTCTTCCAATCTATCTCACAAAAAGGAATATCCTGCTGATGTTTACTAATGCAGAAGTTATAGATAAGTTATTTGGCAAAGTATTAGTTTCTCAGAAGTGACAGCTGACACAAGATGTACTTACCTCATGTAGCCCAGCTATGAGAAACACCTTTGGACTTGGATGATGGGTCAGCAATGCTTTAAAGTGATATCTTTTAGAGCAGAAGGATAATAAAACATAAGCACAACCCACTTGGCTACTAGGCTGGAGTTAAATGAGGTGAAACTAAGATTCCTGGCTTGTTTTTTCTTGCTGGATAATCAGCATGATGATCTCTGTCAGTTCAAATAGGTGACTCCTGAATGACCCGAATTCTAAAGCTAGACTGTGTCAGGAGGCATGGCAGGTCACTGGGCACGCCAGCTCCAGAGAAGTATTGATGATTAACCTGTGATGGCTTTTACATTTATTATCATAAGCAAAGCTGAGCCGGTGCAGACAATGCAAATGGCAGAGTCAGAGCAAAACGATGACTTTCTGCAGATATTAAAAAAGAGTCAGTTGGTCATAAAATGCAAAGTTAGCTGTTGGGTTTTTTCTTTCCACGGATATGCAAATGTTTTTTATAGTACGCAATGAGGAAGCTGGTGTATTTCTTTGTACGTGGTTTATTAGGCAGAGAAACGCGCCTCTACTTTTCCCCGAGGATCTCTGCTTTTCCTTCTCCCATTAAAAACGGCGGGCGTCGCTGGGCAGCGCACGGCCCGCGGGGCAGCGGCGCCGCGCCGGCCGTCCCGGCTGAGGCACGCCAGGACCGTGTGGGGCCGTTCGTCCTCTTCCGTCACTCCACGGGTTCCCTTTGGCACATTCCTCTGCCTCCCCGCTCTGGGACTGCTGCCTCCATCCCGCCCCGAAGGCACAGGGCAACTCCAGCGGGAAGGCGCAGCCGGCGCGGCCCCGCTCGTGTCCCGTGGACAACCTGCGCAAACGCCGCGGCCCCGGCGGCTCCCGGCGGCTCCCGGCGGCCCCGCCGCGCCGCCCCGGCCAACGCGAGAGGAGCTGAGGAGCTTCCCGGGACTCCTGCGACACGCGGGACCACGCGACTCACCCCGCAGCCGCGGGACTACAAGTCCCATAAAGCCTTGCGCGCAGGACCCGCGGCCGCCTGAGCCAATGGCGCGCCGGGCTTGCTGGGGCTCGTAGTGTGGCCGGGGGGATGTCCGGCCCCGCCTCCGCCCGGCCGCGATTGGCCGGGCCCGGGCCCGCCCCCCGCGCGCCGCGGTCGCCTGGCTCCGCACGGCGCTCGCCGCAGTCGCAGCGGCCGCGGCGGCGACTCCGCTCCACGACGCGGTGAGGGCGGCGGGGCTGCGCTGGCCGGGGGCTCCGGCCGGGGGCTCCGGCCGGGGGGAGGAGGCGGGGTACGCCTGAGCGAAGGGAGCTGTGAGCAGGGCACGGCCCGCTCCGCTCCGCTGCCCGGCCGCTGAGGCAGAGGCGGGAGCGGCCCCGGGTGCCGGCTGCCTTGCCGGGCTCCCGGCGCTGCCGAGCCCCCGGCGCCCCGCCCGGAGCCCCGTCCGGCCCTGGGCTGGCACGCCTGGCCTGGGAGCTGCGTTTGAGACCGGAGTCAGAGCGGCTCCTTCCGAGGGGCACTGCCCAGGGCTGGCAGAGGAGGGAGTGGGGGAGTGGGCGAGGCAGCAGTGGCAGCAGCTCAGATTTAATCACCAGTAACACACTTTTAACGGGAGCAAAGGATGAAGTGACTATTTAGGGGATTTCTGCCGAGAGCTGGGGATGCCTGAAAGGCGGTGTCGCTAGTTGGTTATTTATAGGTGCTAGACAGCCTGGCCGTAGCATGAGGTTCTGCTTGGAGGTAGTAGCACCGCTAGTTCCCAATTAGGATGGAACAACACTGTGTTGGATGTCTGTATTTGGGAGTTAGCATAGATATTGTAGCCAAGATCTGAAATGCGAAGATAAACCATAGTAGAAGACATGTGGAGTGCAGGAATCGTATGTAATATTACACTGGATTTTCTGTGTAATAACTTCTGCAGAATTTCATTCTCTCTGTGCTCCCAACATTTCCGTGTTTGCTGAGCAGACATTCTTACCCTTACCTGACTTACTCTTTCACCCTCCTACCCTTTATGCCAACTCAAGCAATTTAACAAAATTATTACTCTTGTAGTGTTGCAGTATCTGTTTTTTCTTTTCAGAATGTGATGGCAGAGGCTTTGTACATCTGCAGACAAATAAGAAAGTAAATAGCAGAAGCAGTTTTATTGAAGCTTTAAGGTTTGCCATATTTGAATCTTTTGAAACGTGTAGAGGAAAAAAAAATCCTCTAAACCAGGTTATCACCAATGATTTTGGGTGTTTTTTAACCTCAGGTAAATTGTACCATCTCTGCTGCTGAGAAAAGTAAACCTGCAAACAGGAGAATGAACTTTATCAGCAATTACTTTTAAATACATTTATTTAACATCAAGAATCATTCTGAGTTTACTAAAAAATCATGGGGTTTTACAGTAAAAATGGCTTATACATCTTCAGTAGCTAAACAGAATATTTTACTACAAGTTCTAATCATACTAAGCCAGTTCATAGAATGGTTACTAGCAGACTTTGTAAGGAAATGTTTGCAAGAGGGGCCATAATCTCCTTCAAAATGTACCATATTAGAATTTATAGTGATAAAGATTTTTTTTATTTTCTTTCACAAGTGCAGAAAGGAAATCAGATTATTTGTATAGGGGCCTAATTACAGGTTTAGGTGCTTCTGTTTGTGTAGCAGCCAGCACAGCATATGGATGGAACATTGCTGACAGAACTGTGGACATCAGTTTCCTGTGAGGAAGAATGTCACATATTTTGTGGAAATCAGTGTCTAAGTGGCAGGCAATGTGCAAGCATTTTGTGGAGGAAGGAACTGTGGCTTGGTTTGGGAATCTGAAAGGCTAGTGGTTACAAGAAGTGAGCTGTTTAGAAAGACTTCATAGAAGAGCTTTAATGGTCATCTGATCAGCTTAAGGCTGTTACTTTTCAGCAAGGTTACAGTTAGTGTACTTCTCATGCAAGTAAAATGGAGATATGCTTTCTGTTTATATAGCTCTTGGAGACTGTGCTTGAGGTATTTGAAGTGCAAGCTACTGAAGTGTCAATATTGCTTTAAAATCTAGTGGAAAATACTTTGATCAACTCAAAGCCCTTTTTTTGGAGTGCTGTCCTCTTCTTAGAGTATTGACCTTAAAGGACTGTTTCCCAAAGGAAAGTTGTGAACTCAGGCAACAGGCAGTTGGCTGGAAAAATTGTTCCAGCAGCAGCCAGCCATTTCCAGATGTGGTCTTTCTTAAGCATCCCTCTCTTATCAAGTCAGAGATATATGCCAGCTTGCTAGTGGGAAGTGGTCAAAGAACCTCTGTCAGGACAGACTGGTTTTAAGAGTGAATTGTTCACACCCAATTCTGGATGTGCTTCTTCCACAGATTGTGCAAACTGTGCAGCAGCCTTACCTGCATGTGTATGTGGTGGCCTGATGCTGAACCCACTGCATTGATGGGCTTTATCCTGACATGGTCTCCAGGCAAAGTTAATTAACTCTTCTGTCAGAAAGACTAGGCAGAGCTGATCAAATATTACGATATTTTTTGGATCAAACCAAAGTTCCAAGATGATCTTGTAGCGAGATTTTAGTTTATCCACACATGCAGTCTTCATCTGCATGTGATGTAGGATTGATTGCATGTGACAGATCTTCAAAGAAAGGCTTTTTCTGTACCTGTGGTAAGCTGTTCAGCTGAGCTGCTTTCTCTTAATATGACTTGAAGACAAAGCATGTGATGGGTAGCTTTCTCTTCTCAACTGTAGGTCAAGAACTCGTACAACACAACCCTGAACACAGCCTTTTAAATTGCCCACTTGCACTCAGAGGCCTTCTTTAAAACAAGTAGACATGTGTGTGTGTGAGTGTATTTGTTTGTTTGATCATTATTTGTTTGTTGGGTTTGGTTTGGGTTTTTTTAAAGAAAAAAACACTTAGAATACTTATAAACAGATGATGAAGACCCATTCCCACTGCACATGTTCAAACCTATTTTTAGTGCTGCTTAGAGAACTTTGGGGAGCTGAGCATTTATTAGTTATGGTATACTGGTCCACTGTGGTACGTCTGGGTTTTTTTATTTCCTCCCTTCTTTCAGGTGTTAATTTGATTTAATTATAGTATAGGAAAAGACAGATAAGATTATATGTCATTAATTTGTGCCAAAGAGGAGGTTCTTTTGTATTCTAAATAGTCCATGACAAAATACGTATGATTTGCTAGTACAATGCAATGTTTGTTGGTGTTCATATTTTTTTCCTGGGTGTTCTGCATCAGTCACGTCTGTCTCGGCAGAAGAGAGAAATGTGAAGACCTAGATACCCTTGTACTATGTGGAATCCCTCATGGAGGGACTGCCTGAGGGGCTGGTAGCTGGAGTCTGTTCCTGCTGTGGCCCGGGGATTTCTGTGGTGGTGGGGCAGTTTGCAGGCCGAGTGCAGTGCTGGTGTGTTTGACAGCTGTGGTACGTCTGTGGTGCGTGTGTGTGGCACAGCATGGGCCTGCTCACAGCTTCTGGCTGGGCTGCTGACAACTGTGGATCCTTGTTAGTGGAGTCAGGAGTGTGAACTCCAGGAAAGACAATCCCATCAAACTGTTTCCAGCTGCCTGGTATATCAGTAACTGATAGTGGCAGGGACTGTTTCCATGTGATGGATGTCTGTGTGCCAGGACCTCCCTTGAAATTAGCCATCATATTATATGGCCTGGTGAGCAGCTGGCACCAATAGTGTTTCTGTTGATATGCCCTGGATTCTGATAAATGCTATCTCAAAGAGCTAAGCATCATGTGAAAGCATCTCCAGCAATTATTTGGACCATTAACTTTCTTTCTTTCATTTTTTAAAATGTAAATATAATGTTACAGTTGGAGAAATGTTATGAGACAGACACTGAACTCTGAGGGATCTGTCTGCAGGAGATTTAACTCAATATTCCAGTAAGTCAAACTCAGTTAAGATTTATAAGCAGATTGGCTAAACAATCCTGACTTTCTTTTTTTGCTTAATATTTCAGGAGTTAGATATACCTGAAATTGAATATTAGAAATGAGCAGGCTCATTGGCCTGTGGCCTATGGTGGCACCTTACAAAAGTTCTATACAGGTTGGTTTGAATCTTAGCCAGGCTGTAGGCAATGAAATAGGCAGGTTTTATGTGCATCTTCAGCGCAGTATGTTATTTGTCTTATCATCTGAAGAAGTGACAAGATAGATCAGGCAGAGTTGCCATACAAAGCCACATTCTTTGGCAACAATGACAAAACTTTACAATTCCAGCTCAATATGGGAGAGTATAACCATCTAATAAAAATTCTGCTTATTCCTTCATATCTGCTTGAGTGCTGAAGAAGCTAATAAGTCAACAAACCCTAAATTGTTAAGTTACTGTGTATTATTCTTGGTCCAAGTGTTACAGGCAGTGACAGGAGTGGCTTCTTCCTGAAAGATAAGTTTTTGGAAGAAGCAGTTTCATAACAGTTAATGTTTGGTTCTGTTTAGACTGCCAAAAATTCCTCATTTTGTGCTAGCTCCACTAAAAAGGATAAAAAACACCAACTTTTCAATATGTATATAAAGTATAAAATATGCATATATATATTTTTCATACTACTGTTTGCAAGAGTAAATCTAAGTGACACGTGAACCCATGCTATGTTTTAGGTTAGTAGTCTTCTCTGAACACAGCTGCTTTGGAGAGGATCTGGCTGCTTCTCTGTTCCAGCCTCATTTGAGTGGCTGCAGATGGGTGGTTTTGACTGGGGTACTGAGGCTGACTTAGATACTGTTTATTAGGTTTAGTGGTAGTTTTGACATTTTGCCTTGTGACTGTGTTGAATGGCTTGGGGGTTTCCAGCTTTTATTCCACAGAAAGCCATGATAAAGTAGACTACTCTGCCTCTTACTACAACACCTCTTCCATACCTAGCAGCAATTATTAACTTCCAGGATCTCATTTTTTTGAGTTTTGTGAGGCAGGTGTAAAATCCCATCTCCCAGTGCATGAGGAAATGTGTAGTCTTTATGCATGTACCAGGAGTATGCAATTCTTCAGGGGAGTTTGCTTTTAGAGCTCACATCGGATGAAGCAGACCTGAGACTATGACCAGTAAATGGCACCTGCCTACCCCCGCAACCCCAATTCAAAAACAGACCTTAAACCTGTGATTGGATATGGCCAGATAGTTTGCTTGTAGAGTAAATGCTTTATCAGACATTCAAGATGCTCAGGACATTCACTAGCAAGGACCCTACTTCTAGTCCTCTCAAGAAAGTAGAAAGAGCAATTTCTGCATGGGCTGCAACCTTCCCTGTGATCTGCTTATCTAAATTTGTCATTCACAGGCTCAGATGCATTTTTTTCTCACTGTGCACCTTGTGCAAACACTTAAACATTGAGGAAAGGGGGCAAAAATGCTGCTCTTTCATGTGGTACTGGTTCACATTTGCTCTCCACTAGCATAAAAGGTTGCACAAATAGCATGAGGCTCTCACAGCCTGCACTTCCCCCCAGCCCCAGTCTCCCATCTTGTGTAGAAAGGTGGCACGGCCTCTTTCCACCCTCTTTGGTATCGTGGGCAAAGAGAGCTTTTGTGACACTCTGACCTTCCAGCTCCCCAGCACTTTTCCATGTCTTTAGTGTCCTGTGTCACCTGGGATTTGACTCAGTAATAGTGGGCTAATTGCCAGTGAGTGAAAACCAGGGAATCATATAAGCAGAGACCAAGAGAATAGTTTTAATCTTTCTGAAAGAGTTTTATCTGTTAAGTACTTGATAGTGAGGCTTGCTTTGTATTTGAGACTTACTTATTGCCAGCTATTATAGAGCGAAATGACCAGAGGGAGCTGAACAACTTGGTTGTCCTATTCAGATATGCTTTCAGTCAGATTTGAAAGCTGACAAAAAGCTATTGTAGTTTGGTGCTAAAGGAAGATATGACCAGAAATTGTACTGTGGGTTAAATGGTCTGGAAAACAAACAGAGAAACCCCACAAGCAAGAAAAGCTTCTAGCTGGGATACTGCTGATGTTTGTTCTGCATTTTTTTATTGGCTGATATCTTCTCATTTACTTGTCTCAAAATTCTTCATTAGGAGAATTTTCTCCTATTTGTGGAGTAAATAAAGAAGAGAGATGATACTGAAAGCAGTTTTGCTGCTGGGCTGTGCTCTGGGCATCAGCACATTCCCCATGGAAGAACCAGAAGATGGAGGCAAGCACTGGGTGGTGATTGTTGCAGGTTCGAATGGCTGGTACAACTATCGCCACCAGGTAAGGACCACTGTTCCCCATGTTGATGCTGTCCATGCTCCTGAAAATGCCAGCTCCCAGACTTGCAGGAAGGTTATAGCTGCCTGTCTGTCATCTAGACTAGTTCAGACCTTCTGTCATTTGAGCAAGTGCTTCTACTTCTAGACTCCCAGGTGTGTCTGAAGTTTTCAAAGCAAACAGCAGCAAGATTCACTCAGAGCCTGCTCTTAGTTATTTTTGTTACCACCCCAAGAATTCCTTTCCACTGCTCCTTTTTACTATGTGATATTTTTTTTTTTCTTGCATACAACTTTTTTCAGCCTCTAACCTCTTGAAAAAGCTGTCATTACAGGAGTAGAAGTATTCTTCCTCTAATCACACTTCTGCATTCTGGGAGACCTGTGCCTTTTAGGGCAAATACTCTATTACTAACTAGGCTAGAGGATCTAACTCCAACTTGCAGTTGTACAGATGACATCTAGAGGTAAACATCATTTTGAGACATGTGTGTGTTTCTTTCCATTTGTTTCCTCTTTTCATTATGCTCTGAGAAGCTTCCTTTTTTTCTAGTTAAAAAACCTCAGAAGGCTGCAAATGCATTATTATGTTTTGAGGAGTGGAGGACATGTGGAAGGGTTTTTTTTTTTAACCTGAACCAGTTTGCTGACTGTTTTCAACAGCATGGCCTCAGAATTATGTTGGCACAACAAAGATATGGTGCACCAGGGTGCAGGGAACAAAGTGGGTGGCAGAAACAGGAGGAAAGGGAACTGGAACTCCTGAGTCTAACACTGTTGGGAAAGTCAGTGTATTATGAAATTGTGGGCTGAGTGTGGGTGTCACTATGGACAGGATTAAATCCAAGTGACTTAACTCTGATTAGGTTCAAGATTTATACTCAGCAGTCAGGAAACTTCTGCAGCACTTTTCCCTTGGAATTGCTGGACAATCCCTTAAACAGATTAATCTATGCAAATACTGTCTTTGCTCTAAATTTGCAGCTTGGCTTTCCTGGAGAACAGGATTAATTTAATTCTGATTTGTGTGTACATTTTTATATTTCTAAATGTTAGAAAAATATTTTTTTATACCATTGTTTAAATACTAGTGTACAAGGTCAGCATTTTTAAAACTGAGTTGTATGAAATATACTGATTGAATTGCTGAATGCTAGAACTTTTAAAGTATTTATTATTTTTAATGTAACTGCCTGTAAAATATAGAGAGGCTTCATCCTCTTGGTTGATTGAGGAACAAATGAGCCTTCTGTGTGTTGGGCACCCTGGGTTTTGTGAATGTTTCTTCTCCTTCTCAGCTCATAATCAGTTTGTAACTTCCAGCATAGTGATGAGTTTAAAACTAAATCAGACTGACAATCTTGTTGCATCTGAAGAACAACCTGTCACTGGCAAGTGCTAGCTCAACGCTTTGACAAACAGGTTTTAGGGACTTTCCTTACACTGTAGAGATCACCTGATAATCATAGTTGGAATATTACAGCCTTAATATAAACTATATTTCAAATTAAATCTTGAAGAAGAGTTTTAAAGTTGAAATTGGGAAACAATGATGAAAATACTGCTGCTGTACTTGATTACTGCCTGTATTGGAATGTCTAAATTTAATTACTGAGTTGTGCTCTTTTTGTTGCTATTGCTGTATAACCAGTCTAGCTGGCTCCCTTCCATTCTAGGAGGAGTTAATACCACAACATTAATTCTTTAAATAAAACTACAATTTTGAAGCTGTGGCTCATGAGAATTCCTTTTCTCAATTGCCTGGGCACAGTTTTTAATCTCTCTGTCAGTGAGCCTGCAATAGCAAGTGTATCTGCCAGGTAAAATAGGGCTATGAAGAACACAGGATTCACACATACATATTTGTGTCCAACAGTGACAATCTTTGGAACATGCCAGTTTCACAGAAGCCTATTAACTTTTCAGTGTGGTCATCCTTTGCAGATAGTTACTAAATAATTCCTTTTCCCTGTTAGAAAAATGAGAACAGGATTTCTTCAAATACCTTAATTTTGAAGATAATGTCAACTATCAGTGTGCAATGTTGGATTGTTCTGAATTTAAATACTAGAAATCTCTGTATTTTAAACTGACACTTGCTTCAGGTACTAACATTTGGAAATAAGAAAATTAGAACACTAATCATAATCCTATTAAAGTTACAAAAGCAGCATCGTAAGAGGGTCTGTATGAAGGATCCTTCAGAATGAGGCTGGGTTCTTACTTCCCTGTCCTGAGCATGATACTGTGCATCTTAACTTGTTATGAAAAAGCTCAATTCCCACAAGGTGCAGCACAGTAGCAACTTGTGCTGTTCTGCCTAGTGGCCTTTTGTGGCAATCTTAAGGGCCTGGTGGGAGAGAGCACGCGTGGTAGCAGTGACATATGGTGAGACAGACCCAGCAGTTAGTCATGGGAAATTCTCTCATGTGTGCCATCAAGTGGCATCCACACAAGGGTGCCTTGGCTATTAGAAAATTGGAGAAATTTGTTCCCAGTAAAACAAGCAGAATGATAGACTTTTAGGAGAGTTAGTCGGAGAAGAAAAGAAGCTACAGAAATCTGAGGAGTTGTAATATATTTTTGAAAATATTATGCAGACTGATTACCATGTCTTTGTGTTTTAGTGTTCCCTGCCTTCCAGAGGTGGAAGCAAAAACATTTTAAGTAATTGAATTATTTGCCCAAGTCACTTACAGTAGAACCAAGTAGGACTTGGTCTTTGACTTCTATGCTTCAGAACACATAGTGAACACACATAAAAACACATGGTATTATTGTTCAGTAGAATCATGCCTGTACAATAAGAAATCCAAGCACCTCTCCAGAATTACACGTTTGTGTAATTTTTTGCTTTCTAAGGGAGAAACAGTTTCTCCCTTGCTTTCCAAGGGAGAAACTGCAGAGGAAAAGACATTATACTCTAATTCAGTTCACTCCTGACAACACCCTTCTTCCCCAGAACTTCTCTGACCTAGCCTGTGTACAAGTGGATTTGTAGATGTGTACCAGTAAGTAGTTATTCAATGTGGCTTTTTTTATTACCGGACTTGTTACTATTCTCTACATGCAACTAAGCACTCATAATGTCCCTTTGTAATCTGAGAACTCAGCAGACACATCTCTGGGTTTCAGTTGCTCAGTTCAGCTGTCCAGAGTACAGTTAATACATGATGTTGCATATTTGTATTACATTTTTATTTTGTGAACTCCAGTTGTTTTGCATGCTTCCTGCTTCAACAGTGTCAAAACATACTGTATTGTCTCTCACTGTAATTATCTGGTGGTAATGTGTTCATCTAACTGAGCAACCACAAAAGCAGAAGAAATATATTACATATTCAAAAATATCTAATTTCATTCCCAAAATGCTGTACAGACCCCAGGAATAATAAGTTTGTAAAGACTTTGCAGACCCAGGAAACACTGAGTTTGCACCTGTAATGTTAAGGAATCTGAAACTCTGCCTAAGACTGGTTATTTAGATGTCAGTGGTCAGGATCCACTATCAGTACAAATCAAGGATAGAAAAGATAAGGAATAAAACCACCATTTGCACTAATATGAGCAAGTCACACCTTGCAGGCAGTTGCTTCCACTGTGATGGCTGATCTGGGACTTCTTCCTAATCAGGATGACCTAAACTTGTCTTACACATTTATCTCATCATTTAAAATAAAATTTAAATGTTTTGTGTAGTATAGAGCCCAGTGTGATAAGCTTACTGTCATAGCAGGGCTAGCTTGTACATTGCTTTATGCTTATGGCTTCTCAGTTCTTTAGTGTTTTTATCCTTATTTTAGTGGTTTTGATTGGAGTTGCTTGGGCTGTGTAAGGGCTATCAGTGTGCTCCTCTCTGCTCCTCAGCAGTTACTCTGGCTTCTCTGTAGCAGCTTTTCTATTATGAGACTGGCTGCTGTTCAAGAGTACTCCCCCTGTTCCTAGGGAAAGTAGCTCAGCTCTCTGCTGCACAAAGAGCTGGATAAAATACCTCTGGAAAGTTTAGTGGCATACATGAGCCAATACAGTACTAAATGCTTATAACAGATTTAGAGAATGATTTAACAAACTAGTTCTCATCAGAAGTAGTAGTCTGGATCTTCTGTGAGATGAACATACCAGCTAACTCAAATCTAAAGCTGACTTCAGATCAGAAAAAGAGACAGACTCATTCTTCCTGGGTCCTCAAACCCACATAGTCTGTGGAAAATCCTGATGTGAAACAAGAGTCTTATTAAAGATGGAGTGCATCCTCAAGAGAAATGCCAAACTGAAGAAGTGTGGCAAAATTAAAATTAAAACTAAAAAAATATGAATTTGTATACATGGGTCTGTTTTCAGTTGTTGTTTTTAGTCTTAGAATTACTGAGCTTTGTGGGTCAGAGACTATATTTAATCAGAGTTCTAGACACTACCAGCCAGAGCAGTATCTTATTCCAGGACAATCTTAAATTCTCTTGTCTTGTAGGTAAAGTTGCCTTGGCCACCTGGCTTCAATTAATGTTTCCTCACTGTGCTTACAACATTTAAACTGAACTCTCAGGAAACCTTTCCTAAATTCTTGATAGAGTTAGATCTTTGGGCAGATTCACTGATGTATGTTTAAGCAAAGGAGTAGGATGTGGCTGACATTTCAGACATATTTTTCTACTTTGTATATATATTAGAGTTCATTCTTGTTTAGGCTGTGACATTTCAGCACAGCCATACTGGCAATCGTGCTGCTTTAAGGTAAAGCTGACAGCTCCTTTCAGCCATGAACCTAGCAGTCATAAGACAAGAAGTAACCAATTTCACACAAGTCCAAGCTGTTCCCTTTAGGAACTATTTATGCAAGCTTGTGTCATAAACAACTTGATTTTTCCAAAAATCCCCCCAGGCAGTTTGCTTAAAAGCTGTGTCATTCAAATGTGTAAACAGCTGTATGGCAGAGGAAAATAGGGGTGCCAGGAAAACAGGGTAGTTCACTCTCTGATCCCCATGCTTTCAAGTTCTAGGAATTAATTATTTTAGCAGATCTTCCACCAGAATTTGCTGATGTAGCAAAGGGTTTAGACTAACCAGGGGGTGAAAGGTCTAAACCATGCCCTTAACAGTGTCCATTGTGGAGCTACCCTTAAGGCCAGTTGTGCAGCAAGAACTGTACAGCTGCACCTTTTCCTGTGCTGTGTGGGGCAGCTGCTGCCCAAACCACAGTCACAGAACCATGATTTAGTGACAATTTATCCAGCAAATGTTCATAGCACACATTTCACATGCTAAACCAGCAAGAAAAATACAAATAAGAGATCTGAAACAAGTGAACAGTCTCTTCTAGAGTGGTTTACGATATGCCAGAAATATTTCAGAGAGAAACAAGGTCAAATAGCAGTATTAAGGGGCAGTTACACATCAACAGGAAATACTCTAGATTCACATACACCTCCCTGCTCTAGCTGCAAACTTTTTTACTCTGGTTTTGTAGAGATTGATGGGGTTTTTATGTGTACACAGAAACCAATAATGAGCAATATCAAAGGTGACTAACTATGTCAGCTAATTCTATGTAATAAACCCTAACTGTTTACTCATAAGAGTCCTACTTTAGTCAATGGAGTTTTAGCAGGAAGACATGTTTTTTCTGCTCTAGCCTTTGCTGGTGATACCATTATGCTACCAGCAGGTACAGTTCACTTAGCAAAAGCCTTAAAAGGCTGGGACAATCCCCAAACAGGCATAAATTGAGATTGAAGGGAATTGACTGCATTGATCTGTCTTCCTTTACAGTAGGGATTTTGCTAATGGCTACTATTTGCTAAGACAGGACATATTGAGCAAACAGTGAATGAACCAGAAGGAAGGAGAGGAAACAAAAAAAAAAAGCTGATAATATGCATTTACAAAGTTTAACTTATTTTGGGTACTTGGCATCAGTTGAAACACCTCTGAAGTCCCTACTGGCCAGCTGCATGTCTGTGGGAGCACAGACACTTGCTGATTGAATATGGTGATATTGTGTCACTGCATGCCCAAGCATTTCCCTATGCTGCCAACCTGTAAAAGTTCCTGTCAGCATTACCGAAATGCGTGATATTTTGAGAGTGAGAAGGGATCTATGATCTACTCATCAATCAGTGTAGAGAAGCTCTGATTAGTGTTTACTTCTGCTTGGGTTGCTTGTGAAAATCAAATATGTTCTTGGTCAAACCGGTGCTCTTCTGTTATATATTATATGCAGTACCTTCCTAACTCTGTTTGACCTCAATGTTTTGACTTGTTGAGGCAGCAGCTGGTATAATGACATACAAGGAAATGGAAAACTAACTGGGAGATTGTCTGGGATAGGTGGAAGAGAACATAGGCTGCTGACCTGTGAAGTAGGAAATAGAACTGCTTTAATAAGAACAGTTTGGCATTTAGGGTTAGTCACATAAAGAGATTTTATTGTTGGAGAGTTGATTAGCATTGAATGTACCTCACTTTTCACAAAATCTTGTACAAATATCTTCTCTTTTCAGTTTTATCTGCACTTAGAAGACCAAGGATTATAAAGTTACAGTATTTTACAGTGTCCTTTTGGTTAAACTTATGAAAATCACTAGTACTCCTAAGTAATCTGAACAGACATTGGTCCTCTTAAACCACATCAGTTTGGTTTCCAAATTAGCAAGTCAGATTAATTCACCACAAGTAAGCTTTAAAAATTGCTTCTTGCCTGCATTTGTAGTGTGCATTTGTTAGATGAGATCTCTTCCATTAATCCCGCACACTTTTCCTAGCACGTGGTGGGTTCTAGTTCTCAAGTTCAGGAATGATTATTAATGTCTCATTAGGGCACTCAGGGACTGTAAGTTTTAAAGAAGAGAATAATTTGGGCTGGGGTTACTAAGAAATTAGCATTCTGATAGAGGTCTGCATTTACTGTAATATCACTTTAATGGGTGTTGTTATTTCTGCATCATGGGAAGATGGTTCTCTAAAGAAAATCTGCTTATTCATATCCTGTACAAATCAGCAAAAGAGCCTGAATAGAAATTCTGCAATTCTGTTTTCCACTGAAATCTGATGTGCCCTGAATTAGTTGCTCTGCAGAGTAAGAAATACATAATTAAAAAGAAAATGTTCCTTAAACCAAATTCTTATCTCATAGTAAAGCAAGATTTAATAAAATCTTTGCATAGATGAGATTAGTAAACAATACTTGCTTAAGTCAAGGACAGCCTTCAATGCTTAGTCGTGCAGACTTGGTACAGAACTACAGGAAACTGGTGGAAATCCAACTCTTTTTGTCTGCTTGGCACACTTTGGATTTATCTGTCATTGCGGAAGGTTTTTATTTTGATTTTCTCACACAATGCAGAATATTGCTGAGAGCTTCATGTTAAATTTGTTATCTGTACCGAGTCTGAAGTAACTTCCAGTTTCTGTTTAAATAAGAAATCAAAATAGGTAATGAGGGAGAGATATTAATCATAGTCTCTACTATTAATGCAAGTGCTTCTAACTAGAGAAGGGCAATGAGCTCTGGTTTAACCTGTGCATTTCAGCTCTCTAGCAATCTTCAGTCTCTTATATTGGAATGAAGTTTGTTTTGGTCAATAGCCTGCTCTTAGGTCTCAAAAGCTATTTTGCTTCTAGTATCAAAAGTAAAATTTCTGTTAAAACTAGTAATGAAAATTTGCTTAATTTCAGGCAGATGTGTGCCATGCGTACCAGATTGTACACCGAAATGGAATTCCAGATAAGCAGATCATTGTCATGATGTATGATGACATTGCTGATAATGAGGAGTAAGTGATGAATGTACACTGGTCACAAACTGTATGGTTACTACAAACATGCCATGGTCACCCGTGTGTTTTGAGTTTGTAGTAGTTTTGAAAGAAAAGCCCTTAAAACCACCTGTGGTATGCATAGAGACATCAGCCATTAGCACAAGAATTCTCCTTTGAAATGTGCTCATGAGCTTTCTAAGCCTTATTCCACAGCTCAGCATCAGCTGTGGCACTGAGGATTGCAGAGCTCTGTTATGAGATTAAGGGATCTTAACTCCCAGGCATAACAGTGTGCAGCAGATAACCTAAACTCATGAGGGGAGGTCTGTGTATGAATTCCAGGGCTTTTTTGGGAGGATATTATCAGATTAATTCCCAGCATGTACGTTCAATGAAGATGGGTACAGGTCCCATTCTGGGTGACTGTCTAGAGCATAGAATTTCTTGGTGCATGACACAGTTGATTTATACAGCCTCTAATTCTGAAACAACTTCTCCCAAAATCAGCAGACATTGCAGGCACAGCAGCACTGGGAGCAAAATGTTAAGGGGAATAAAGGCAAGGCTGCAAGGAGAGAGATGATAGAGACCATCCACCTACATCTTCTGATTAATTGACATGATCTGAGGTGGAATGCTTGAATGTACTCTGAGGGTAAGGACACCTGAGACAAACATATGTAATTGACTGAAGTGCAAAGCCCTTTATATTCTGAAATCACTTAATGACATATGGTGCAAGTTCCTGTACTCTCAGGCGAGCTGGCTTCTTGTTCTATGGTCATTGCATGGCATGTGGCTAATTATTACTATTTATGTTCCATTAACCTTTCAGAAATCCAACCAAAGGCGTTGTCATCAATAGACCTAATGGCTCAGATGTGTATGCTGGAGTGCCCAAGGACTATACAAAGGAGGTAGGAACAAAACTCCTTTCCTTGGGGAAAATTCAGCATTATCCAATGTCTGAATAAATTCTTTCACCCTGTAGTTTACACTCCATAATGCACATAATATAAAGCATCAAGTTTATTCACCTGCATGATTAGGCATGAAGTTTGGTGTTCATAAGATGAATATAGACAACAGATTCTTTGAAGTGAAGCATTGGTCATAAAAGTGAGCCTTTACACTGTTTCCATGCTGACACATGAAATAAAAGGAAGAAAGGTCTTGGATTGTAAATGTTGTAACTCCATCTGAGAAACAGCTATGTAAAACTAATTGTTTCATTAAATCAGTACAGTAATCCAGTCACTCAGTGATTTTGTGATTCAGCAGCCAAGTGAGTCATTAGATAAAGATGTATTGAAAAGGATGGCCAGCTAAATTTGTCATCCATGCAGGGATTCTAACTTTAAAATGCTATCTTTCTAAATGAAGGTTTTATTGGTTTTATGATCCAATCTAACTTTAATCTTCTCAAATCCTTAGGATGTTACTCCTAAGAATTTTCTTGCGGTTCTCAGAGGAGATGAGGAAGCAGTAAAGGGGGTGGGATCAGGAAAAGTATTGAAAAGGTAAGAGAAGTTTAATTTAGAAAATAATTGCATGTGTAGTTGTAAATTGTCACTGATTTCAACAAAAGAGTAGGGTAAATTAGAGCAACTTGAGAATCCAGAAAAATTATTGATGGCAATTCCAGGTCCTTCACATTACAAATATAGTGGTTCTAGTTTCTTAAAGTATGCATCACAAGAAAGCAACTGCTGATATTTGACTGATTAAGGTACAAAAATTCTAGAGGGTAGTATTAACTGTATTTACTATTTATTATTAGACTACTGTCTTTTGCAAGAATGGCAGTTCTGAGAGAGTGTGGCTAAACTTTGGAAACCTCTGGAAATGGTTGTCTAAAACTTGTTTTAATGTACATTAACAGTTTCATTGATCACCTGAAGACTTAGGTCAGACTCAGGCCAGACTTAGCAGTGAGTGGCAAAGGGACGGAGAGAGCTTAACTAGCTCATCAGCTGGAAGAATTGCATGTCTAATCCCGGCCTTGGTCTTTGTAGCACACTTACAGTTATACATAATTCTGTTACTAATGAAGTGGAATTATGATTCAGAATTAATGAATGAAAATCTTTGTGACTGAAAAAGTAAGTAATATGAGCAATTACACTTGTAAGTGATGTATTATGCTTAAATTTTTGTAAACTAAGCTACACAAATTATTCTAAGTTTGGCAGTACTTTAATATATGAAGAATAATAAAGGATAGATTGCCTAAATGGAATGTAAGATTTAACATTAATGGTAGGTTACAAAGGTTTATATAATTTAGATGATTCAAGAATGTAGTTAATGTATTTCAGGGCCTAATAAGAAGTCTTCTTGGAAGGATACCTGATGTCAGTTATTCATCTTGCTTCTACTTTGAAATGTGAAAATATGATGCCTCCTTACTAAGTTGTACTATTTCTGACTGGTTAAGATGCTATATCATATTATGTTTTTCTATGTACAGGAATTACTGTAAAACCTTTAAGAATTTAAATTTGATCATTTGGAAGGACTAACCTTGTTAAAGAAAAACTGTGAAGTCTGACTTCATCTGACAGTTGTTTTTAGAGGCATAGTAATGAAGCAGAACAGAAGAATCCCACCCTGACACTGAGGAGAACAATAAAAAAGAAGGAGCAGGACAATAGTCAAATAAATTACTGCTCTGAATTGTTTAAACTTCATCCTTAAAAGCTGAGGTTGAAAATTATACATGCAGCACAAATAGGCAAAACAGTAATAAATAACTGCACATTACCAGATTGTGCTTTTCTAGTATCTGGAATGAGTCAAGAGGTGACTATGATGAAATTTTTGTTTTAAAAAAATGTACCTCTGAACACACCTCACCTGTGAAAGCTTGATGTTCCCATTCAAATAAGGGAGTAGCTATGCAGTGGGCCAAAGTCTCTTAATGTACTCAGGAAGACAACTTGAACCCACAAATAAAAGTCTTAATTGTTTACATTACACCTTGGTCAAATTTTTTGCATTTAAGATCAAGAGCAGGAAGCAAAAAAGTAACGCCAACCCTTCTTTATTAGGCTCTGTTTGAATTTTCAAGTGGTCTGACTTTTGCTATTGGGTGGGACAAGAACTGAATTATCTTTTCCTTGGGAGGCTTCCAGATGGACCTTCAGGTGGTCCCCCCCACCAGTAGGTTCCTGGCCAAACAGAAGGCTGGACAGTGTTACCTTGAGCTGCTGCAGTTGTACCTGTTTGCTGTGGGGGAAGAGCAAAAGCAAGTAAAGATTTCTGGACTCTGGTACAGAGGAACAGAGGAGGGGCTGGGCACTCCTTCTGATCTTTTTACACACTTTATATTTAATTGTCCCTGAATACAGTTTAAAAGAAAAATTCCTTTGCAGATCTGGCTGTTTGGGTGAGGTTTTTCTGTCACCCAAACATGATTGTTTGATTTAGAGGGGAATCAGACTGTACAGCAAACTGTACTGCACAGATGTGAGGGTGTCAAAGTCTGTGAGTGCTCAGTGCTCAGCTGACTGCAGAGCCACGGATGCAAATGCCAGTCTGGCCTTGTGGGTGCCTGTGCATCAGTTCTCATGGAGCTGTAGGCTGACACTGCTGTGCCTATGGAGCTGTGGGCTGACACTGCTTGATGACCTGTGTGGCTGATCATGGCCATAGTAGTCCTTACACATACCTAAGGGTCTTAGCAAAGAGGTTTTTATGATTTATCCCTGTGTTATTGGTGCCTTGGTATAATTTAGTTACTAAAGTATTCCTTTTTTACCAGACTTCTATAAATGCCCACAGGATAACCAATTCTTCACACAGCCATGAAAAACCAATTGTGTTTCCACCATACCCTACATAACAGCCCCTGTCTCACAATCAGTTTACAGTTTGGAACGTGAAGTGTGATTGCCATATTCTCCATGTTTGGGGGACTAGCCTGTATCTTTGTTTTTGTTCCTTTTGCGGACACTCATCTCCTCTAATAAGGATCCAAACTAATATGCTTGGGAGAAAAAAATATTGCCAAGAGGAGGAGGTGCTTCAGCTCTATTATTTTCATATATTGACATGTTTTAGCCCTGAGAAGCAGATGATTGTTGTTGTATTGAAGATTAGGTCAGAGTAGTTAAAAAGACTTTGTTTGCAATTTTTCATTACAGTGGTCCCAAGGATCATGTGTTTGTTTATTTCACTGACCATGGAGCTCCAGGACTTCTGGCTTTTCCTGATGATGATGTAAGCATTTTGGGGATAACACAAAACCCATCATTTTAGTGACATACTAAAATAATAACTAATAAATGTAAAACATGAGAATATTTAGTGCACTGCTATATTGAGGGAAGAGGCCGAAAAAGAGCATTATTCTTCTCATCATTGTATTTTGGATTTTTTCCAGTTAGAATCTCTTAACATTCAGTTGAAACTTATGTTATGTCATTCCATAGTCAGACTGTTTCACACAGGGTGACTTGGCTTTCTGGTGCACTATACTTATCCTCTGGAACCATTATTCATCTTTTCCATAGTGGTAAATGCTAGAATGTTATACTTCAGAAGGGCAAAGGCATGGATAAATTTATTGGGAAAATAGTGTACATATTCACAACAGTTAGTATTTATTCTTAAGTAAACTGTGTGTCGTTTGAACATAAGTGGTTTTAATACAAGCCTTATTATTTTACAGCTTCATGTGAAAGACTTGAATAAGACTATTTGGTACATGTATCATCACAAGAAATACCAGAAGGTAAACAAGCATACCAGAAATTCTGAAATTAAAAGAGCAGCTGGCATGGAAGAGAGATGTTGTTATTTTGAGAGTTGGCTCAAAGTAGGAAGAATCTGTTATATGCAGTTAAATTTGCATTAGGATTTTGTAGTTAAAAGGACTGATCTGCTCCAGATTTTCTGTAAACAGTTTACTTGGTTTTGCAGTCAATGTTCATATGTAGTGTAACTGCTGTTTGCTAATGCTGCATATTCTGGCTAGAAAAGCAACATCTGTAACTGCTGCACCCCCATAATTTATACCTGACTCTTTCTTCCTGTGCTTTGTTCACTTCAGACTTCACTATTATGACAGGAAGTTTGTGTATACCTCTTGTTTTTATTACAGTTACTTATTTAGTTTAAAAGACTGTGCCTCTTGTCAGAAAATTCTGTGAATTTATTTCATCACATGTGCTAACAGCAGGAAAATTACTGTTTTGAACATTTTACTGGTGCTTTTTTTAAGCAGTTCTTTGTGACAATGTCTGCTATGGCTGGCTGTGTTTAGGAACACACAACTGGCATCAGTTCCAGAGGTACTACGTTCAATACTAATATGTTGCTGTGCCTATACAGTGACTGTGTATTTGATCTGTGCTTGTACAATAGCCAGTAGATCCCTGTGGATTCTGTAGAAATGAAAAACACCTTTCATTAGTATTCTTGCCCCTTTCTACAGAGTTTAATTCCTGAAAATAAAAAACTATCTTTTGTTTTGTAGCATTATGCATAGTTTTTGTTCCAGGAATAGCAGTACAGGACAGCTAGCTACAGCTAAAAAGCGCTAAACAAGTTTTCTCCATTTCCTCCTGGAATTTCTTAAGGTTTCTGTTTTATTTTTTTTATTTTATAGATGGTGTTCTACATTGAAGCATGTGAGTCTGGATCTATGATGAATCATTTGGCTGATAATATTAATGGTGAGCAATCAGTTAATTTACTGGACTTAAATATCACAACTTCTCACAGACCTAAACAAGTACTGACTGTGACAAGAATAGGTTCAAGGCATGTTTGTATAGAATTTTAGTGGGGGAGCACAAGAAAGTAATACTTTCCATTTACAGGAAGTTTCTTTTAGCAGAGCCTTACAAAAGACTGAAAAGGCTTTCAGTTTCTTGGAAATGAGAAACTGAAAATGTATTTCTTTTCAGGAACCAGGTGGTTGCCCTGGTTATACAGACATTTTTCACCCTCAGCACTGCCAGTAGGTGTGAAGTTCCTGCTCTCAGTTTCATCGAGTAGCAAAGCAACTGTGAGGCACCACTGCCAGGTGGTTTTGCTGCACATTTGCACAACAGCCCAGGATGTGGAACTCAGATTTTTCAGGGTTTCCAGGGTCTCTGCTGCAGAGCTGGAAGCTCAGCCTTGATTGGGGTGAGGAATCACAACCTTTTGAAACAGCTGTTCCTTATCAGGGGAGACAAGTGCTTGCTTCTATGGTTTTGAAGATGTGATTGCAGAGAAGACCAGCCATGTGCCTGTCCATGGCATCCTGGGTGTTTGGCCCTGGGTGTGCTGCCTGACATCCATCAAGATTTCTTATAAACAATTTTTCTTTTTTACAGGAAGTTTCATGATGATGATTGTCTCAGACAAATGCTTAGTATTTTTTGTAGTTTATTCTGTCAGAAATTTCCAGTCTGAGGACTCTGGTTTTACAAACAGCTCTGCCACAGAACTTAAAAAGGCAGAAAATTGACAATTTATGTATTAGAGTACAAAGTTGTCTTTGGCAGCTTTCACTGATGAGCTAAGAAGTTTAACTGGTTACCTAGTAAGCATTTTGAAGGGTGCTAAGAGGAGCATTTTACTGCACGGATAAGATGCAAGATTTTTTTTTACTTTTGAGCTTTAGGTACATTCTGAGTAGAAACAACACAATAAGTCTGTAAAATCATGTGGAACACTTTCACTTTAAAATATAAATTTTCCTTCAGTTACACAACTAGGCTATGTATTAACTTTGGCAAAAAGCCAAAATTGCTTTTGTCTTAATACCTGTCAACATGTGTTTACAGTATTTCTGTTGCCTTAGAGGTTACTTGCTGGGAACACTGTACTTGGGACAGATGTAGGTTTATTTTACTTTTGTCTCAGTGTAGAACATTATCCAACAAAGTATATTACTTAGAAGGTGGCATTATGTGGATGTAAAGATGATTTTTAGGGGATTCACTTCAAGTTTGGAGAAAAGTTCTCATTATTGTAATAAAGAAAATTAATGTATAGATAGTCGTTAGTGCACAATGCTCTCAGGCAGTTCTTGAATAGTAGATTTTTCCTTCAGGCATTTTTTTAAACACCTCAGACCACATTTGGCAGCAAAGAAGAAGCACAGAGGGTGCTTAGAACAGCACTGAGAGTGACTGAAGAGAATGATTAACATACTTCTTTCCTTCCTGCTATTTAGAAGTAAATGATTGAAAGGCAGACTACTTGGACAAATGTATTGTGTGCAGCTAAGTATTAAATCATGGAGGGGTGAGGGGAGATTAAAAAAAAAAAACATAAAAAAAAACCCTTACTGTTTGTGTTACAGTTTATGCAACAACAGCTGCTAATCCCAAGGAGTCATCTTATGCATGTTACTATGATGATGAAAGACAGACTTATCTTGGGGACTGGTACAGTGTGAATTGGATGGAAGATTCAGATATGGTAAGTTACTTTAACAAATTTTCTTCATTTCGTGTATGAAAAAGACTAGAATATTTAAACATAGCTCTTTTACAAGATTTGTGAGAATATTTGGCTTTATGTGAAAATAAAATCAACAAATTAAGCTGGTAAAAAATATCTACTACTCAGAACCATATGTATAATCTTTACTTGTTTGGGCCACTGAATTTACTTCCAATACCAACTTTGAGAAATATTATTGTCTTTTGTTGTTTATAAGATAGAAAATATCTAACTTCTAGTTCCAAATTCACATAATCTTTATTTGGTAATCTGAGACCACATCTCCAAACATGTTAAACGAATTGGGCAGTTCAGTAAATTGTAGGGCTGCTTAAATATGGAGCTGTGGCTAACCCACTTGTCAGTATAATGGAAAATAGTGTTAATGAAACAAACGTGAGATTTGTATGCTAGTCCACTCCCTTCTTGCCCATTTTCTGGGAGATGAGATTACTAAAAACAATATGAGAATATGCTGTCAAATCTTCTTTTCAGTTTTTACTTCTATGTCTTTCAAAGGTTGTATAGCTCTTGCCCTATACATCCTTCTACAAACTGGCAGCTAAGACCCTTGCAGCTTCCCTTGCATTTTTAGAATAGCTGAGTTTAACTATCTTTGACCTCATGGAACTTTCTTCATGCAGGAAGATCTAAGAAAAGAAACACTCCACAAGCAGTTTCAGCTGGTGAAGAAACGCACCAACACCAGCCATGTGATGCAGTACGGAAACAGAGTATGTATTTGACAGGGCTTCCTGCTCAAATATATCTTCCAGCCTTTCTTACCCTATACTTCCATGCCTTAAACCAAACAAATCCAAACTAAAAAGAACTGTAAACTGGCAGGGTTGATTTAGTCATTTTTAGACATGAGCTATTTCTCTTGGAAGACCTCTTAGCATGTAAGAGGTGATGATCCTGATGCTAAAGGAAATCAACCTTCTATATGCTTTAATCCAAGAAATCAGGATACAAGTTGTCCTCCAAGCTCTGCCAGTGATTTAACACTTCAGTAAAGTATAAGAAAGTTATCTACCACTTCGCAGCATATTATGAATATTAGTGAAATGTTAAAAAATACAATGATCCCTCAAATGGGAAGAGCTAAGAGGTGATACAGCATTTACAATAGTCATTATGCAACAGATTAAATACTTGTTAAAAAAATGTGCAGTTATGTAACCTGGTAGCCTTCTTCCCCACAGTGAGTTTTGGAAATAAAAGTTCCCCGATTTTTGGCAGCCTTTACCTCATTGTATTAAAAACATATGCATACACACAGACACACATATCTACAACCCTGTGATCTTCTTTATTTTCTCAAATAAAACAAGTTTAGGGAGTTAGGTTTGCATGGCAGGCAAAGACAGAACTACCTATTGAGGGTGATTGACAGTTCCCATCTGCTTACTTTTTGTCCTTTAGAGCATCTCCTCCATGAAGGTGATGCAGTTTCAGGGCAAGGGGAAGAAAGCTATACCCATTTCTCTGCCACCTGTGGAAAAGTATGACCTGACACCTAGTCCTGATGTGCCCTTTGCAATCATGAAACGAAAGCTGATGGCTACCAATGACATTTCTGAGGCTAAGAAGATTGCTGCACAGATGAAAGCATACCTGGAGGTAAGAAAATCTCATCAGGCCAGATTAATTTCTATCCTAAGAAATGGTAGAAGGAGAATCCCTGAAAATCAAAAAAATGTTTACTCTTTGGACTGGTAACCTCTAGCTGATGGTTTGTTCTTCCTTTAAAATTCAGTAGTGATTATCTAGCCAAAAGGTAAGCAAATGCCAAAGTCAGTCTCAAAGCTGTTAATGACAGGAAATTCCTCATCTGCATCCATAGGGATTCTTGTGGGGAAGACTTAATCTTTGGTGTTAGAGAAACTCATGTGTCATTAGAACTGAAACATCCCAAATAAAATAGCTCCTGCAGAATGGAAGTCAGTATTGGTGTTGGCAGTGCCTTCTTTTCCTGATAAACAGTGGAAGGACAGTAAGTAATTTTGGGTTCCAGGAATCTTGACTTTCTGTCAGTTTTCATTTGAGTGTTAAGAGACAAGTGCAAGAGACTGTGCTAAAAATAAACAGCAAAATTTGGTTCCCTAAAGAGCCTAAATATTAAAGGAGGATTAAAGAAAGAGAAATTTCATTCAAAATCTTTAAATTAAATTTAGAAAAAGCATGTTTTAAGTTCCTTTTGGTTTATATACAGGTGAAAGAATTCATCCAAGAATCCATGCAGAAGATAGTCACCGTAGTAACAGGATCAACAGAACAGACCAAGCAGATTCTGTCAGACAGACTGATCATCAGCAATTATGACT
Source organism: Taeniopygia guttata (assembly GCF_048771995.1). Taxonomy (NCBI): domain Eukaryota; kingdom Metazoa; phylum Chordata; class Aves; order Passeriformes; family Estrildidae; genus Taeniopygia; species Taeniopygia guttata. The sequence continues at coordinate 49,203,364 of NC_133030.1, read as the reverse complement.
GTTACCAGTCAGCAGCAAACTACTTCAAAGCTCATTGCTTCAACTGGCACTTACCTGTGGTAAGTCACTCATTGAATATAACTTGATAAACAGGCCACAAATCTAGCACAGTCATAGGCACATCTGCAAAAATCAGCTTTTATTATAAAGCTACCTTGGGGCAGTCATACAGATTAGATTTGGAGGAAGGGTAAATAATGTTTTTGGAAACAATTTTTACTACACCTTAGGTAAGCAAGAAGTTTACTGAAAAAATCCCCAAAATAATATGTAATTTTTATTAGTTAGTGCTGTTGCTTCCATCAGTTCCCTCCCCAGAAATCCCAATTTAAAAAAAGTCGTGTTGCATTTCTGCTTGAAACATCTCTGCTGACAAAACAGAAACACAACCACCACAACTGTGAATTCATAATCTTGGTGCATTCAGATTTCTGTATTATGATATAGTGTTATGCATAATTCCTTGCAGTAGCCTCACTGCTATTTCCATCATCTTGCTGACTTCTTGAGAACCACTTTTTAGTTTAGGGGCTTTATTACTGTTTGCTCTTCCTGGTTGCCAGTTGAGGATTCAAGTCCTGTTGTTAGACTTCAGGTAAGAATAAGAAAGTCCTGATGTCAGGCAGGATAGCCTCTTCAGTGGATTTTTTTGGTTTTGTTCTGTGGGATTTTATGTAATGGATTAGATAGTCTCTAGTATGAGGTCAATGTGTAGCACATCTGAATTTGCCTAAGTTCAAAGAAGTTGAATTGCTGAATTGCCTGAAGTTCAAAGAGCAAAGTGTGAAAAAAAAGATCCATTTAGCCCACTACTAGATCATCAGTTGAACACCTTGGATATTATAGCATCTCTTAAGTTATTTCCACCATTTAGTCTGGCTAAACAATACCTGCTTTTCATCACAGAAATTATTAACAATGTTTGTTTATTTCAGTATGAGTATGCACTGAGACAGCTGTATGCCTTGGTCAACCTTTGTGAAGGAGGATACCCCATTGAGAGGTAATGAGGTTCCCAGATAGGCCCTGTAGTTTTAACTGTGGCTAGAAGAACAAAAGCTAATAGGCAGATAATCCTAAAAGCTTCTCACTCGTTCTGCTCTTGTTATCATTTTGTCAGTAAATTACTCTAAATTTAGAAATGTTTGGTTTTGACAAACATTATTTTTTCCTCCCACTCATAATGATCCATGTCTCCAAAACCCTTTAATTTCCATACTGAGCCTCAGGGAAAATGACAGCCAGTCAGGGGATCCCACTGCACCACACAATCTCAGACAAAACAGCACAACTGCTGCAAGGGCGTTGCCCTGTAGCTCCTGCATGAGCTTACACTGAAGCCAGGTAGGGAACTGCTGTGTTTTCTGTGCCTCCCCCTCAGCTGCTGGCTCAAAACACCACAGCACTGCTGGGTTCTGGTGATGAAAGGGAATATGGTGCTGTGTCCTTCATGTGTGGTGTAGGAAAGCAGGGAAGTAATGGTCCAAGCTGACCCCTGTGGCGGTGCAGTAGAGCCAAGGGCAGCATGGTGTTGGAATTCTGTCTTAGGAATTTGTGGTAGAGGTTGGGATCCCAGCTTGTGAGTCATGCAAGAGAAGTAAAAGGGAGAGAAGAAAGAAGGGCAGGGAATGTGAGAGAATGTATACATGTAACTCAGGCGGTGAAGAACTGCTGCCCCCACTCTTGGTGGCAGCCCACTGCAGTCCGTTTGGGAAATAGTTTGAGAGCAGAGTACCTGAAAAGTAATTCATTATTATTGTTCTCTGTTGCAGAATATTCCTGGCCATGAATCGGGTGTGCCTTGGGAATTGATGGAAACAACAGTCTTGAATGTAACCCTTACTACAAGTGATAACTTTTCATAGCTGTCATAATCCAGACTTTATGTGCATGCAACCTGGAGAGAGTCAGACACTGTACTGGAACTGTGCTGAGAGCTGAGGCACCAGACCATGAGCAGTGCAGCACTTGCCAGTGCTCTCCCCTGCATCCCCACCTGCTGACAGCCTGCTGCTTTGAGAGAGGCATTTTGACAGACCACCTGGAGATGGATAATTTTTTTCAAAGCACAATGCTCTTAGGAATCTCTGGATGAACACTACAAGCCACCTGTGTGATTGCTAAATCCATCCTAAATCTAAACATTGAGTCATTAATTCTGGATTTTTTTAATACTCTTACTTAATCTTAACTTTTAAAAAAAGTTAATGAATTTCATTACAGTGACTAATTTGCAGATTGGTTGAAGAGTGAAGAAACCAAAGGTTGTTCTTTAAGTTTTAACTCCTTAACAGTTTAAAGAAATTAGTTACATTTGGGAGCTATTTGATGTGGCCAGCACAGTTAAATGTTGAACAGTAAAAATCTTTGTGAGTAGAAAGCACTGTTTCCCAAAGAAAAACAGAAATATCTAATGCTGTAAATTTAGCACCAGTATGCTGTAATTAATTGTATATACTCACAAACCTGTGGAAAGTCATGGAGTACAGGAATTGCCTGTCAATAAAAATAAAGTTGACAGTTTCATCCACCCACAGTGTAATAGTGTTGGACATGTTGCGTCTTGAAAATGAAGGAGAGCCAATTCTATGACATGCATTACAATGTTAATCTGTCCCTGTAAGACTTTGATAAGGCAAGTACTCTCAAGAACAGCTCACAAGCAAACCAACAAAACCTGAAAGAAATCCCAAAACTCCAGCCTAAAAGCAACAACAAAGCATGTAAAGCTCCAGATCACACTTGAAGGTTCCACTCCTTAGAGGTGACTCAGTAAAGGACAGGCATGGCAAAATTAGAGGTTGTGAGATGATTCACAAAGTTTCAGGTTGTCCACACCTTTTTACACGTGGAGACGGGATACAAAAATATTTCAGAGTTATTTTCAGAGTGCTAAAATACGCAAAATTACCTCATCTCCATGTGAAAAGAATGAAGTCTGACAAAAACTGAAGAGAGAGTTCTGGGTAGCTCCACATAGAGGAAAGGGGTTGTAGAGGTGTAACTTCTAGTTTTATATAAAGAAGAGCTAGGTAAAGCCAGGAGCAGCATGAACAGCTGCATGAACACTGTCTGCTGAAAGAGAGATTGATCCCAGAGCACAGCTAGTGTCAGGATGAATGGAAAAGGTAAAACCCTGTGGAATTAGGCTTTACCGAATTAACAGATGAAAGTTTGCAGCTTGGGAGTTGTTGAAAGTTTGGATATGTGCTGCTTTTGCTTCTTGTTTCTTCTCAGCTGTAAATCTGCAGAAATCTAAAAATAAGAGTATGAAATTCATGACTGCCTGAACGTGTTGCCGTTGTCTCCCTGATGGCAGGAGGAAGGGCTGACCCCACAGACAGCTCTTAGTCATTCTGACTGCTGTCACGAAAGAAAGCATACCAACAGTTCCCAAACACTTTGAAAGACCAGGAGAAATTACTCTTTCAAAGCCCTGTTTGAATATATACATTCAGTCTGTATTTTATTCATCTCTGCTTTTAGAGTAGTTCTCTGCCCTAGAAGTCCAGGGTGCTTCTCAAGCACTTAGCATCATCAGTTCATAGGTTTAACATTTTTTTTGCACCCTTTATATATGCCCATCTTTCTGCTGAAGTATTCCGAAGAGGCTTTTGTTCTTCTGGCTTTTCATATCTAGAATTCAGAGGTTAAAAAAGAGACCTCCATGTTCCTTGGAGATGGTGTCAGTCTATGACCAAGAGTCTCCAGCCATAGTACATAGACCTCAAAAAGTAATTACTGGATGAGAAATCAGCTGCTAGCATATTTTTATTTTCACACATCACTGACACCCTGGTGGCACTTATTAGCATCATGTGCTCTGACTCTCCTGCAGACCCTTGTATCTCTGAGAATGCAAAGCCAAAATGTGAAAGTGGGATTTTGTTCTCTTTTCCTCCTGCAAGTGATTCCCATAGCATCACCATCCTAAATGGCAGACCCCTTCCCTCAGGTATGTGGCAAACTGAAAGACAGACACTGAAGATGTCATGCACCCACAATGCTGTCTGAGATGGAGCAGGTTCTCATGCATGCTCTGAATCCAGAGACCCATTTTGTTTTCAGTCACTCAGGAAACAGCCCCACAGAAAGAAAAAACAGTAACCTTCACTGCTTCACTGATCAATACATTTGTTTTAAGGCCTCCAAATAGCATCACACAGACTTAGTACCTGCATGGCAGGCTGTTTATTTTGTGATGGTAATAGAATCTAATGAGAAAATAATTTTAGGATTGTGCAAGGTCAGTCTTACACCAATCCTGTGGTGAATTGGGTAAGTACAGACACCCTCACTCTTCCTGCAGGCATGCAGTTGCTTAGCCTATCATTCCTAGAATGTTGGGCTGCTGGAATGCAAAATAAGGAAAACTATCAGGCTTCTAGCAAGTTGTCACCACCAGTCAAAACAGGGCAAAGTTGAGGCTGTGTTATTTACAAAAACAGCAGAAGAGTTGTGTATATCCATATCCCCAGGGAAGAATGTTGTGCACTGCAGCCAAGGTTTCCTGTCCTCCTCCTTGTTGCTAGGAATGGAGTCCAAGGCCGTTTTCTGACCCATGTGCCAAATCCACTGTGTGTTTCTACCCAACATCCTGCTGCACAGGAGTTCACTGCCTTTCCTTGGAGAGGACCTGGAGGGCAGGTCCATGATCAGCCTCCACGGTACAGTGTGCTGGCTACTCCTGTATAATGCAAACTTAGATCGACCCAGCTTTGTTCAAAGCACCAGTGACCACCCTCCCTTCCTTACCAGCCGTAAAGCAAAAAGCAGTTCACCTGAGTTGGAGGTGAACTTTTTTAGATATTCCAGTAAGCTGTATTGTTATAACTCTCTTCAAGGCAAGCTGCATCTTGTCTCATCAGGAAAGTTTAAGGTAAGTGCTAAGCACCTGTGGCCATCTCATTCTTGTGCTCAGCCTCTGCCTGTGGGAACAGGGGTGGGAGGGGGCAGCAGAGGAAAAGGAAACTTAAGCTGAAGAGCTGACTTAAAGCAGCATGTTGTGCCAAGAGCTCAGGCAATTCTGAATCAGAAGCTGTTTCCTTCCCAGGGGCATGATACCCTAAAAGATGTGGAAGGCAACAAAAGTCCTACAATTCTGTAAGCCTTGCACCACAGGCAGAGCTGGCCAGTACCCCACACTAGGAGCACCCATCCAAGGAAGGATGCTGGTGGGACAGGCAGGCTCTGCACAGCAGCTGGATAGAAGGAAATAATTTTCACAGTGCAAGGTGTTAAAATGCTGGACTAGGGATCCAGGAAGGCTGCATGACCCTGGAGACTGCAGCACTGAAAGGATGTGGCTCTGAACAATCTTGGGAGAAAGCCCTGTTTGAACAGGGACAGGACTGGTGACCTCCAGGGGTCCCTGCCAGCCTCAATCACTCTAAAAGCCCATAGTAAAAAGCCAGTCTCGTGCCAGGTTTCAAAGTACAATTGGTGACTGGAGCATGAAGAGGCCCAAAAGTTCTTGAATTCAGCACAGAAACTGCCTTTGGTCTCAATGGCTTTTATTTTAGGATAAATTTGACCTGGCAGTGTCATTATTTCAGTGAATTATTGACAAATTGTGTCACTGGGTGCAAACTGGTGCTAAATCAGCTCTGTGCATGCAGTGGCCACACTGGCTGGTTTCTATGCAGAAGTTGCTGGGTTCAGCTGGTCTCCCTGTTCCTCTCTCTCACTCATTCCTTGTGAGTCAATGAGTGATCATTGCACAATGTTCCTCTGCAAATGAATATTTGAAGAGGCCTTGGCTGGATTGCACAACCCTACTTGGTCAATACCTCCTGGAACACTCCTGTCTGCTGAGAGCTCACATGAGGGCTGGCACATGAGTCACAGCGTGACCATCTTGACTAACCAGGGGAGGCCACAGATCAGCAGGCTGGGCTGCCTCCTCTTCACCTGGGCTGCAGCATGAGGAAACCCCGTGGAAAAGCCAATAACCAAAATCCCATGGAGTCTTTAAAATGCCCATTTCATTCCCACATTTTACTTCTTTTTCTCACACCATCCGAAATGTCAGATACCTGCCCAGAGCAGTGCAGGATCCTGGGCACCAAGGTCCAGAGGAAGGGACATGCTGAACTTCTCCAGCAATCTCCATGCTGGAGAATCAGCACTTTGCCAGGGTCACCAAAACAATGGCATGTTTGTTCCAGGCTGTTTCTGTGTGACCCTGGTGCAGGCAGAGCCTGAGTGCCACCACTGAGCTGTGAGCTTGGAGAGGCAGCATCCTTCTTTGTCCTGAGTGATCCAAAATACCATCATATGGGTCATCTCCCAGCTTATGTTCCCTGACGAGGGACAGCTGTGGCCACGTCACCCCTGTTCTTCAGAGATGTATGTTTAATGAAATGTTGCTGCTGGTTTATATGATGGGACTGAACCAGCCAGTTGCCCCACAGCCTCTGAGCACACTCTGTTCTGCACTGAGCCCTAGCACAGGGACTTCCTTCCAGGCAGCTCACACCCAGGCACAGTAATTTGTGTTATTATCAATAATCTCTGGGTTTGGGAGAGCCATGGCAGCTCTTGCAAATCATATTAGAGCTTTCAAGTAGGTATGCCAGAGGAAAATGTTGCATGTGCAATTTGAGAAAAACCCACATAAAGTTGCAAGGCACTCCTTGCATTCCAAAAACTGGAATCTACAAGTCTGATTTTGGGTCTGGACATTAGTAAATTTAGGTCTGAGCCCATTCAGATTGCAATGATTTAGCACTCTTTCCACAAGCTTCACTGACCCTGCTCTATCCCATACTTCTCCCTAGCCCCAAGGTCCAGCTGGTGACTCAGATGTCCCAGAACACTGTGAGTTGCTGGAGTGCTTCACTTGATCAATCAGTTGCTTGACCCTGGCCGGTGCAAAGTCCAGTTGCTCTGCAGAAATATCCAGCAGATCAGTCCTACCTTCTTTCCTTCCATGTTTCTATTTTAACCTCTTACCCATCAGATTACTCTTAGGCTCATTGACTGTGAGTGTTATAATATAATGTTAACCTGATCAGGCCCAAGGATCAGGGGAGCATCAGGAGAGGCCCCAGTCCTCCCTTGGACATTCAGCACATCCCTGGCAATGGAGACATGTTGGGGGACAGGCTGAGGGCAGAGGAGCTGGAGCATCACTACTCCCCTACTCCAGCACCACTGGGGCAGGGGCTGACAGCCCTGGCAGGTTAAAGTGGGGTCCTGGACCATGGGCAGGGTTGGGGAGCACTGGAGAGGCACTGGAGACAGCCACACCTGTGTGAGTGCCCTCAGGGCCCTGAGGGCAGCATCACCTCCCAGATCTGGAAACTTGTGTCTCAGGTTTAGCCCCAGCATGCCAAGTGCCACCCTGAGAGCAGCCCAGGCTCCCAGCAGGAGCACAGAGCCCTGCAGGAGGGTGATGGCAGCATGAAGGAGGGCTTCAGCTCTGGCATCCTGCAGACGTGCTGCCCAGAGGAAGGCAGAGGTGCCAACAGCTGCACATAGCAGAAATAACCATGTCAGCAGTGCTGTCACACACTGCAAGCTCTGCACATGATATCCTCAAAACCAAGATTGCTGTTATTCACTGTTCCTCATTCTTGGTTGTTGTCCCTTCACAACGAGATGTGCACACAGCCCATGCTGGCAGATGCACAACACTGGTTTTCAATCTGTATGCAGATTTGGCTACAGCTGGGGCATGTAGACATGGACATTTATTTCTACCCCAGAGACTGAGAGAGGGACCAGCTTTAGATAATACCCTTTTAACCTTGGAGCTTCAGCTATAAGGCAGAGACCTTGGGCAACTTGGTCCAAGGTACCCTAAATCTCTTTTGAATGTTATTGGGAAGAAACAATAGCAAGTTTGAGTAAAATACCTTTTTGTAATCAGAGTTTTGCTAGGCCTGATTCCAAGTTGGTGAAGCTGCACTGGAGGTTACTGACTTCCTGCATGCAGACAACCCAGTATTTTGTGTTTGCAGTGGAAATCTTGCCTGTGTCAAGACACCCAGAAGACACAGACCTGTCTTGCAGTTAAGGCTCCTGTTTCCATTATCCAATCCTGAAAAATTGTTTTCAAATTCAATGAAATTGAATTCAAATTCCCAATTCTGTGGGAATTTGTTTGTTCAGGGAAATTTAAGTCTGTAATGACTGAATGACTAAAAGCACACTTAGAAAGGAGAATTAGAAAGTTCTGTCTGCAACAGCCTGAATTTATTGAAGTTATAACCTGGTGGGAATTACAGCTAGGATAACACTTGTGAAAATGACAGCAATGTAAAAAGGGATTTGTATTTAATTCTAACTCCTTTTGACTTTCAAGTTCTAATCTGGTTTGATACACTGGGCAAATTATTAAGTTCTTTACAAAGACTTATTTTAAAATAATTGCACCATATCACACATTGTAATAAATATACAATTAACCAGACACTATCAAACAATCAACATGAATAAAACTGCTGTACATTTAAAACTGATGGTGAAAATTTTGAATCTTTAGTAAAAATGCATTGATGAAAATGCCTATGCTACCTGATTTGAGTGACAGATAGAAGGCAAAAAACATATTCTTAGTGAAAGTACAGGGTCATCTTGCACTGCTTGTAATTATGTGGATTTCAAAGGCAAAGACATGTTGTTGACAGCAAGACAGAGATGGAGTTCTTCTGCCGCTGGCACCCCTATGCACTGAATACATCAGACAAGACCCAGTCTATTCAAACTGGGTGAACAGATACCATAAAGCACAAACACAGTCTTACCTCCAAACATACTGAGGTGTGTGCAGGCCTTTCAAAGGCCTTGTGCACAGATGTGATTCACACCTGCCATTGTTTATTATAAAGTACATGTCCACTTTTTTGCAAGCTCTCTGGATTTTCTCTACTGTTCATTTACATTCTGCAGTGTCGGCTGGTTGCAGCTGAGAGGTTCTGAGGCTTGATACTTCAAGTTTTCCAGAGGATGACCATTCTCCTGAATGCTCCTTTTACTTCTGCAAATGACCTCTATCGAGAAATGCCGTGTGTTCAGACACCATCTACAATTAGCCCATCTGCCCTATGTTGAAGGCCACACTCCAGAGAACTTCCAAGGTCTGCAGATACCAGAGGATCTCACAAGGTAAATTATCCAGCTCTTCCAGGATGACAGCAAAGACAGGAAAAAACTAGCATGGCACTTAGGAAAAGTCTGACTCTTTGACAATTGGAACTGGTGGGGTTTTATGGTCAATTGGTTTATAAATAAAATTAAAATCTTTCTTGGTTTCACTCTTCAGAAGGGAGGCTTTGATATGATGTGGAAGGGCATCTTTGTCCAGCTGCAGCCACTGGTCATCAACATAAACAAAGAGTCCATAGTCCTTGGGATGAGACACTTCAAACTTCTCGGCACACTGCTGGCTCAGCTGCTCAGCTGTGGTGTCGCGACGAGAAGCAAGTGTCCTTGATTGACCACTGACTTCCAGAAAGGAGATACAGATGAAATCCTGAAGAGAAACATGAGGAGAGACCTTGCAGTTAACAGAGTTAACCTAGGACTGAAGGAGGAAGAATTCAGTCACAAAGCTCTAGCTGCCTATAGCTCCCAAATATCCTCCAGTCATTCTCCAATGTCCTAGTTATTCTCTCCTTTCTTTCCTCTGTTAGGCTCTGAATCAGAAAATACTTAAATAAGCACTTTACCAAATAATTAGCACCATAAAGACACTGAAGTTAAAGTGTTTTTTTCTGATTTTACTGAATATTCTTAGAAAATTATCTGCAATGGTTCATTCTCCCACCTTTTTACAGCTCCTGAAGAAAGAATTTGCAAAGAAGCGACAGACAAGAAAAACAGACCACAAATGTCAAGAGATCTGACCTGAAAACCCTCTGTTTCACAAAAATGGGATAGGGCTAGCAGTGTTGGGGGCCTTGCAACTTCACAGTCACCCAAACAGCATCTTGAGAGTGTGTCCTCTGAACTTCCTTCCATCAGTAAGGAAATAGCACAAGTTATGCTGAGAAGGCTGATTTACTTGTATCCTGTTTCAGGCAGTAACAGCTGTTGTGACAGCTTTCATCTTGCTAAACACATAAGGAACAGACTCTACAGAGCTTTTGGTCACAGTGGAACCTGTGTGTTTAATTTGCATCTGTGAACTTCAAAACAAATCCCAACCATTTTGTTCAGAAAATAATGAGGTTCCCTGGCAGAAGGGGAATTTCCAAATGTGTGCATATGGGCTTCCAAACCACATTTAAGGAGTATCACTGCAGTGGATTAAGGCAGGCAGAAGGATGGACAGAGGCCTGGGGAACATATCAGCAAGTGATTTAGCTCTGCCACAACGGGCTTTCATGCTTCTGATAATACCCCTCATTCAAAGGGGTGGAAAATTGCCCTTCAGCTGCTGGAGGTGGTGGGAATCTTCTGGAGAAATGTGTCGCTTGTTTGCTCAGCTATTATGCTCCATGCTAGGTACTTCTGTGAGCTACTGCCAGAGCAGCACTCAGGGCTGGATGGATATTTGCTGTATCTCCATACACCATTCACAGTTTCTGAGGTCATCAGGGACTGGTTTGACTGAAATATGGGAAACCTGTTCAACTCCATGCTTTCACATGGACTACTCTCCCCCACAGGAGACTTTCCCTATGCTTTCCCCTCGGCATGCACAATTTTCAGTTCTGCACTGTGAACGCTGCAGAATGTGAGACGTGGCCTTTGCTGCCTCCCTGTGGGCGACAATTTGATCATAGCACATGGGGCTGGCAGGGTATCCTGCCTGCCTGGACCAGCCTCACCACAGCTGGAGGCCCAGAGCACTCATTTGTCCTGGGACTCTCTCCCACTGGTGCACGGGGAGATATTTGCCAGGCCATGCACAGCATGGGCTTCAAAACTAGCCCAACCTTGATGGGTCTTTCCTGCTGCCAGACGGGGTCTGGAAGATACTTTACTGACTGGCTCTTGGGATGTCTCAGACTCTCCTACAGCTTTATGCCATCTAGAAGCAGCCCTGCATAACCTGCTCACATCTCAGTTTAGCCCATGATTTCCCCAGGCATTAGGAACGATGATTAAGAGGGAATTTTGAGCCCCCACCACAGCTCCCACATGCAAAGGCTCCTAGCACATCTCCTTTGAGAATGAACAAAAAAATCACTTTGCAGTCATATTTAAAACTATAATATTATAAGGGCACTTCAAGATTTCAAAATTTATTTCATACGTAGTATGTATTTCAAATGTGGTGTGTTTTTTAAGATCTGGAAACCTTGCCCCAGATGTACTCTTCATTTTTAATAGTGATTTCAATTAATTTAATTTTAAAATAATTACCATATTAAAGATTTCTGAGTATGGAGAAAGCATGCAGGCTTTCCCCTAGGATGGAAATAATAATGGTGGCTACCTGCACTGATGAGCGGGAAGCCCGGGCCTTGTTCAGCGTTCTCCGTCGCTCCCAGCGGTGGATGGAGTCCTGAACCTCCACACTCAGCTGCCGTGTCACAGTGATTTTGTCATAGTTTTTGATATGCTCCAGGACCCCGTAGGTGGTGGTTAAATAATAGGAGCCTGCAAAAGGTGAAAGCTTTGTATGAACATCACACCTTCATGGGCCATGTGGTCCCGCTCCCACCCTGCCTGCCGGTGCCCACCCGGGGCAGCTGTCCAACCTTGCACTGCCTGTGCCACGTGGAGGGAGCGCGGGGGTCACGGTGTTAACCGAGTGATGGACACCCTGTGACCAGCGTCCTCCAGCTCTCCTGCTCCACAGCAGTGCTGCTGCCCAGACTGCTGGGGCTGGAGATGTCCTGGGGGAGGACACAGGCTGAAAGGAAAGAGCTATAGAAACTGCTTTCACAGACAAGCCCTAGCCACAGATGTTTATTCTTTGGGCCATGGCCATTTTTTTGTTGTGTTTGATAGGGCCCATGCAACAGGTCTGTAACTTGGGCTCCTGAGCAGACTCCACAATGCAGGGAAATAGAAATAACAGTAAATTGCTGCAGGAGAGGCACAAAGCCTGGGTCCAGCCCCCCAGCTTCAGCTGCACTACTTGCATGTTTGGATTTTGGGGCTCCTGTGGGCTCAACACTATTGAGGGACATATCAGGCCTGCAGGAACAAGTCATCCTCTGTTCCCTCCATTCTCTATTGACTACACAGGCACCCCAGGCCTTCATCTGTAATTCCTGGACTGTCCAGGGCTGCGGGATAAATCTCGGTAACGCAGAGAAACGGGGCAAAGTGGCAAAATCCCCTTTCCCTCAGAACGCCGTGGCTGCTGTGGCGCTGCTTGCAGCAGTAAATAAATAACCAGCTGCAGCCACGGGACGGCGGCCGGGCCCCGGTAAAACCCGGCTGCAGCCACGGGACGGCGGCCGGGTCCCGGTAAAACCCGGCTGCAGCCACGGCCGGGCCCCGGTAAAACCCGGCTGCAGCCACGGGACGGCGGCCGGGCCCCGGTAAAACCCGGCTGCAGCCACAAAGGCGCAGGCGAGCCCTGACAGGACACAGACGGTGCCCGGCTCGCAGGGCTGCTCCAGCTCCGCCCTCAGCGGGGCCCGGGCTCGGGTGGGTCAGCCAGCGGAGCTGCAGGGCAGCGGGGGGACACCCCCTGCTCCGGCCCCGGCTCCCGGTGCCTGGCAAACGGGGACAACCAAGAGCTGTCCTGGAGGGGTTTCAGCCCAGTCACAGTGACTCTAGATGGCACTCGCACATCGCCCGTCCTGCGCAGCCCGCTGGCTCCTCAGGCGCTGCTCAGCCCATGGAGCTGGCTGCTCCAGGGAGCAAAGACAGCGCTTGATTTAAGAGCAGGATTTTTAGAGCACCATGAAAGTTTCTGGAGGAGAGGAGAGACTAAGACGCTGCCATTTGACATCCTGTACTCTGGTGGCTCGATGGGGGTGTCCTACAGTTTTGAAGGTTTTTGTCCAAAACACTAATTTTTCTTTACTGTCTCCCACAGAGAGGTGTTGAGAATAGACTAATAAGCCTAAAAGTGCCACTTTTCCTCTCTTAAATACCCTCCTTTGTCTGTCATTCAATATTTCTTCTCTTCTGGCTGAGTCACGGGTAGCTGTAATGGGACCCAGAACAGGGTGTATCCCCTTCTGCAGAACCCTAGGAGGAAGAGCTCTGGGTCCCCCACAACAGGAATTAATCACAATGTTTTTAAGAATTAAGTTTTTGCCCACTTCCAATTTCTTTATTTCCATCCAGTTGTTCTCTACTATCTGTCCATGTCTTTGCCCCAGCATTCAGCATCAGTGTTGCTATTAAATGAATTCAAAGGGTATTTTTCATTTGGAGGCAAAATTGAAATGATTTTGTATATTGATTTATACAATTTCACAGTTTCTTTCACTTCTGCTTTACTTCTTTCCCATTAATTTCTGTATCTTAACACCTTTTGCTATTCAACTTTGAAAGCCCTAACTCAAGTTAACTTTTGCCCGCTCGACATTTTGCAATCTCAGAGCTGTCTTCACTGAGATGTTCTCTTTTTTTCCCCATTCCTCATATTTACAGTTTCTCTCACTGTCCTTTCTGATGTGATTATTCAGTCAGTTTGATTTGGAACTCCCTCACAAAATTTTTCCTTTTTACTGGAGTGAACATTTCACAAAGTCTTTGCATCTTTGAGTAAGAGAACTTCCAGCCAGCTTTGCTTTTGATATCCTGAACTCCCCAACCCAGATGACTTCAGTAGCCAGCCTGGCAGTGTGCCCCTTTGGAATGTAGAACCTATGTGCAGAGTAGTCACCAAAAGCAGCTTGGTTATGTCCACAAAATGCTGTGTTTCAGCTAACATTTTTTTCTGCTAAGAATTCTTTTCAGCAGAAAAACTAACCTGTGCAGAAACACCTTATTAATGTACTGTATTGCTACTAATCATCCTATTAGTACTTACTTTTGTCCCATTCTGCACTGTGCTGGGATGACATGCTTACTTTCAGACTTATATCCTCATTTAATGTAAATAAAATTAGTCTGCTGTTGTTCATCCAGGACTCCTTTATAGAACCTCAGTACTTACCAAAGCAAAGTCTAAAATAAACCCCATTTTATTAGTTTAGTGACTACTTGGTGATAAATGATCTGTGTTCCTAATTTAGAGTGTGTAATTTTCACTTGGGAAGCGTGTGCTTTCCAAGATATATTTAAGAAACTAGAGGCCCACAGTTCCCTGGGGCATTTATCTCTCTGATAACAGAGGTCTTTAGTCACTTCCAAACTCAATATTCCTCTCTAACTTAACTTTATTTTCTCTGTCTTGCTATGATGCTCAGTCAGAGAACATTGTCAGAAGGTTCACTCAGATTTAGGAGTAGAGTGACCACTAGAATACAGCCCTCAGACATACAACACAGTTTAAAAAATGTGCTCTTTTCTCACTGAAATAAATAAAAGTATCTGCACAATTTTTTGCAGCAGCTGTTTAATTTTAACAAAAACTTTCCAGCTTTTCAGCCTTTGGGCCAAGGAACACAAGATGTCTCTGTTTAGGTTGCTAATCCAGTACCTCAGTTATCATTTATGATGAGTGCCTGCCTTTCTAGCTTGTGTCTTAAGGCACTGCACTGCTAAAAGGAGTTAAAGTGTTTGGCAATAATTTTAGAGATTCAGATTTGAAGATTGGCCGAAGTATTATCCACAAAATCTAGCCAGAGCCCTGCTGCCTTACTTTCACAGACACTGGAGTGAGACAAATGACGATTTCCAAAGTGAATATCCCAAACACTGTACCCTTACCTTCTCCTAGCTGCAGAGCAGGGTCCATGAGCTCCATCATATACTCCACATTCAGAAGGACTTCAGTCAAGTTGCTGCGGGCCAACACATACATGAGCACAGGGAGGAAGTCATCTGCACCATAGGGCTTCCCTGAGCAAGAGAAACACAACGTGGTCCCAATAACACCACAAAATCACGTTCCCACTACAGTGTCAGATTCTCACACAGTGAGCCCTTTGCAGACTTCAGCTTATATTACATGAAGAGTTACAGCTCAAAAGCCCCAGCAAAGAAAAAATTATGAAAACAGAAATTTAGATCACTTAGAAAGTAAATAAACTTGCTTTGAGCCCAAAATAGTATCTTGAAAATTAACTGGAGAAATACAAACTTAACTTCATTGATCACAAACAACTGGCAATTTTTGAAGAGTGCCAAGGCTTTCAGCTTGTCCCTCTGATTTCATACTGACATCAAGACTGCAGTTCTGGTTGGCAATATTAGTAGGGAAGTTGTCTACATGCATTAGGGGTATGTATTCTCTTAGGCTTACTCTATGTGTGATACCAAAAAACAGAAAATAGATTTTGAGACAGTGGTTTTAGGACTGGGGACTTCCATGTTTATGTCCCTTCAGAAGGCAAAACATCATACTGTATGATCCTAATTGAAAGAGTCTCTCAAGAGCTAGGGTCCAAGAGGAGACATCTTTCTAACTATGCTAAGAAAACAAAGATTTTCACATTGGACTTTAACCTAGTTTTTGAAATTGGTGTGCAGCAGATATTCAATATTTCCCATTCTTAAAACATTCGTATCAACTAAGTTAACAAAGTGAACTAACATACTGTATGTAAGAGCTCTTTGGGATCTCTGAGGACAAAAAAAATGCATGCTAACATCATAATTATAAATAATTACTATTTAAAATAGAATCCACACTGAGGCTTCCCTTCATAAACCACAAAGAACACAAAGATAACTTTTTTCATTTGAAAGATACTTTCACTTTCAACCAACATGTCATAAAGTCATCATGGAAAACCCACAATAGCAAGTTTCTTACCAGACCAACATTCAGAATTGACCATTCCTCTTAGCCTACTCTGCTTTCATTCTGAATGTCTTTCCCCAGACTGTGGGGAGTTTTTTCTCACCTGTGCACACCTTGGATATGTTGATTTCATGGACTATGTGTGTCTCACTTGAGAACTGCTTGTCTTCAAGGAATCAAAGCTACCCTTGGTGTAGTTTTGGTGAAATTACACTCTAGCCATTTTCGGCCCATAGCGCACATCCTCTTCCATGGTAGGGCATACATTCCTATTTCTCAAATGTTCCCACTGACTTATTTCAGATATTTGCCATGAGTCAGATTTCTTTTTTTGTCATTCAGAGCTGACGCAGATTCTCCACTGGCAAAGAAAGATATTCTTCTGAAGCCTCAAATAAACATGAGCTTAGCCCCTGATTTAAAAAAAAACCAGTGTGGCTTTGAAATAAACCCAGTAATACATCTAGTGAACAGAGAGTTGATCCATTTAAAACCAAGAGTTAGAGAATGAGAGGTCATCAGGGCTGTAATTCCGTCTGTTTCTAACAGAGCCCACACACACCACAACATAGACTATTTATTTAATGAAAGCTGGATTAACGCTTTCAATTCTGATTGCTTTGTTATGGCTGCCTTTAGTTAAAAGACACAGCCTTAGGTCTTCAATGAAACTATAAATGGACTTAATTGTTCCATTAACATCTGGAGGGACATATTTTTGTCTGTTGTTCCCTTGGCTTATGTCTCTGTGAAAGCTTTAGCTCTGTGAAGGGTCTAATTCATTACTGTCATATACATTACCTTAATACAAGCAGCTTAGTATTACAGCAGTTTAATTTTCCAGGGTAGGAAAAAAAAATGACAAAACTGAAACATGAAAATGTAACAGAAAAACTTCACAGCAAAAAGCCCTATTCTCCTTTTGCTCCAAATACATAAGAGGCCAACAGAGTTAGTTCTAATTCAGACTAGTATAAAGGAATACAAAATACCAAAGATTTGTTCGGCTCATTTTTCCCTTCATTGAAAACTTCTTCTTTGTGATCTAGTAGTTAAAGACCAGCATGGATAGAATGATTCTAGTTTCCTGAAGGCCAAGGGATTTCCAGTACAACATCAGTAGCAGAATTTCCCCTACTACTTCTCTTTCATGACTAATTCGTGTCATGTCTGATAGGGCATCAAATAAAGTTGCTGCTTCACAGTATAGATTCATCTTCACTGGAAAAAAAAAAAAAAACAACAAAAAAAAAAACCACCCAAAAAAACCCTGGGGTTGGTTGTTTGTTGGTTGGTTGGTTGGTTGCTGGTTTTTTACATGTCACCAAAACAGATAATGAACAGAGAACAGACTGACCAGATAATGCAGAATGGAAACAGCAGCTTGGAACTAAACAATTCCATGTCCCCATTCATCAACTTCTGGTGGCTACAGAAGTGAAAGTTAGAGGAAAATTCTCAAGAATGCCTACAGAATCTCTCTATTTCTTTTTTGTTGTCTGAGAAGTTGTTGTATGTACAATCATGCATAGAGACAATTCTTCTTCATGCTGTTTATCTCATTTCTATAAGCTGATTTAGCTGCTCTGCCCTCCAGTTATTGGTATAAACTCTTCTCAACTCTAAGACTTCACAGAAACATTATTGGACTCCCAGCTGTTTATATGCCTTAAATATGAAAATCTGATTTACAGTTTCTTTTTGAGTAATACATGCTGAGCAGGGATGTCTGACTGAAATAATGGAAAGAACACATATTCCATATCTGTATGCTCACAATCTGTGTAAATTTCTAGACACCACCTTAATCCACCCATGGCTGTATGACACCCAACTTTAAATACCCATGTCCATAGCAAAAGCTGACGTCAGCAGTAGCAGAATGTATCAGCAAAGGAACAGCAAAACTAATCACCAGTGATCTAGTTCTGACTCCATTTGGTGTTTTTTTGTGATGCCACAAACTTCCAGTGTGGCCAAGGGCAGGTCAGGCATCGTCTATTGCACATTGTAAGCATCTCAGTAGCATCTCTGCACTGACTGCACATGGAGAAGAGCCTGAGAGGGCAGGACTCCGATTCTCCCCTGTTCTCCTGGCCCCTCCAGGTACAGGGACTAGCTTTGACATGTACAGCCTTCAGACCAAGCATGGCCCTGAGGTGCTCCATATATCAGTCCCTCCATAGGGAAAATAGGTGCTGTCAGCAACTCAAATATGACCAGAAACAGGAGTCTACAAAGATAGATGAAATAATGCCTATGAACCAAGACACCTGAGAGGTTGCTTCAGCACCGTATAACCCCCATGCTTCCTGTGCCATGAAAAGACCAGGGCACTAACCAGTGTCCATCTGGGAGCTGCAGCAGAGGTATTCTCTGCAGGCTGCTGCCTCCTCAGCTCTACTTCCAAGCTGGGCCTGAGCCAAACCCTCGACCTGTATGGCTTGTTCCATCTGTGGTCTCTCACAGAGGGGAATTTTTGCAGCTGACAGAGTTAAATCTTGCTCTGACCCTGCCACTGCTCTCAGTGACAGTGAGGCTGATTTTGCCTATTCAAGGTGGTGATGTCCTACTCCAGATACGACTTGCTTGCTTTATTTCCCCTTCTTCCCTGTGGGGTCAGGAAACATTTATTTCATAAATATCTCTAAGAAGCTTAAAATAAGCCTTCTCCCACAAACTCATCCTATTATGTTTATAGCAAAGCAAATACAACGTCAGCTCCTGGCTGGGATGCAGCACTTGAATAGATGAGTATTAATTAAATACATGATTTAAAGCAACTGGAATTCTGCCCAAGCCTCCATAAAGAAATTACAGCCTATTTTAACACATTCATGCATTTCTTTTCTCTCTGTATATATTCTGAAAACCAGCAGATAGGGGTGATGCCCTGAACCTTGCTCTAATATTTTACAAACACTAGCTTGATGTCTAGGAGCAGATCTCCACAAAACATGAATTTTAGCCTCAGTTTGAAGCTGGGAAACCTGAGGTGCAGGAAGGCTAACTGGGATTTGTTCAAGATCATAAGAAAAGATTGTGACTTTCCTTCCATACAGTAACATTTTGCTGTCTCTTGTCTATCCCTTACTACTTTCATCAAGGTTTAATTTGTGATATAGTGAAGTAAGTGAGTTAATAGATTCAGGCAGCATGAATTCACTTCAAAAATGTATGGTGTAGAGATCAGAGGAATTTGCTCCCCATGAAAAATTTGAACTGGCTCTTTGATTCAAATGTAGAAATTGTGCTAGATGGCACAAACCTCAAAATCTCTAGTCCATCAGTCTTCATTAAAAGTAACTTAATTACTAATATCCTCTTTTAAAAGATATCAAAATAATCCTGTTATATATAGCTTTATTTTCATTCTCAGAAGTGAGATATGATAATAAGCACTGTAATGGGATTGTTCTGACAGCTTTAGGATCTTCTAGCGTGGGCTCTTCACTGGCTGCTGAAGTACTGGAGTCCAGTTTCCTTTCTACAAGCTCAGCTATCCCACTAAAGACACAGCTTTGCTTTTGCCAACTGCAGAGCCTTATAGGAGTGCATCAGGGCAGGTAATATCTGGCTGCTCAGTTCTGTAGGGGTGATAAACTTCATTCTAAAAGCTAAGGAAGAGAAATATTCCGATGGAATATATGTACTATTTATCTTCTTTTATCTTATCTGCTTATCTTTTATCTTATCTGCTTTTTCCAAAAGCAGACTATGCACATTATCCATGTAAAACTATGCAATAGAAATCATTAAATCAGATGTTTTGGTCACCTAGCCAATTCCACAACTAGTACAAACTATAGTTTTGAACTATATAGTCCAGCTGCCTGTGCAGTTCAAAGATAGTCCAAAAATGAAACTTCATAATCTTAGCTAGTTCACAAGTTAGAAATGTTGCAGTAAAAAATTGTACCTCCATTCTTCTTGAACCTCCTTTGAAATCATTCTGCCCAGCTTTCAAACTTCTAGCCTAAACTTAGAGCTTTTCCATCCTTGATCTTTCTCACTCATGGTCTGACTAAATTTGGCCTGTTTGTCTCACAGACTGTCTCCATAAACAAATGCCTATTGCTGCTTTGTTTTTCCATCAGTTCTCTTCCACAGTGGCAGCTCCCAGGCAGCACAAGGCTGGGTGACCCAGGCTCACCACTGCCAGTACACACCACATGTATTGCAGATTTGCATTGTTTCTCACTCTACAGGTGTCACTTGTGTTTTTGATGAAAAGCAGAGATTCTCATTCTACTCGTATCACAAAATACACCTTTAATCTTTTGTCCGATTAAAGGTATTTCTGAAAAACCCATAAGGGTTTTTTTTTTTCCTATATAACATTACTGTGTTTCTACATAAATTGGCTATGTGCCCAGTTGTCCCTGTGCATATTGCAGCATGCCTTCCAAATTTAAGAGCTGCATGATTCCTGCCTCTTACTTTTTCTAGTGCTAAAAAAAAATGCCAGCCATTTTGTGGGGCGTGGGTTTCCAAAGTATATTTTTTTTAATGCATTTTATTCTTACTAACCATTTCTAGTATTTTTAGCAGGCAGGTTACATATTTTCAGATTGTCAGTTATATTCTTGGAGGCATATGTTTCAGTTATTTAAGTTTGCATAGAAGTTGGAAAAGCTCAATAAGACACCTCAATACTGTCGTAATTGTGCCTTTGGTGAGGATTCACTTAGTAATATCACTGCCTACATAGTACATATGAGTGTCTGAACCAGGGCCCTTAATTTCTTTTATAGCCTGTAATGAATTAATCAATATTGCCACTAGAGTTTGCCTTGAGTCATCTCGCTCTAAAGCAGAAACCCATATGCAGCCAGATGAATCATCTGGACTCCATGGACTGAACCCACAATGTGTGTGATGGGAAGCTGAGCATGGTACCCTTCTGTGGCCACCTACAGCAAGATGTAGCCAGAGATTGGTGCTACTTCAACTCTGTCATGGAGCTGTACTCTGTGGTCTCTTGAGAGAAAGGTGTATGACTAAGACTGTTACCTTCCTGAGTCCTTGTGATGAATTGCCTCCAACTTGAGGAAGAAATGCTAGTTTAAACTAGTTTAGGATCTGACCCATTCAGTTCTTAGCCTTAAGTATCAGGGATTTCAACCAGAGCCAGTTTATCAGGCAGAATTTTTCATGTAATATGAATTGTGATCAAACTAAATATTTCCTCCTTTCTTAAAATATCTTGATATACATGGAGTCTGTCAAGGCAGACTTCAAAGTTTCACGTCTCTTTCAGCAGGGAAAAGATGGGTACCACCACAGATGTTCCTGAGTATGACTGTCCTTAGTTTTAAAGGAAACTTAGTACCTCTTGGGACATCCTGGCCAAACCTGGAGTGCTGTACATGAGTCTAAAAATGTTAAAAAACCTTGTATTTTCATATGTGTCTGACAAGAAAAGCTGCTGGATTAGGTGGTGTTTGCATTTTGCTTTGAGAAATGAAACCATATTCTTAGGCCAGATCATCCTATGGTAGCCTAAAGTGAATAAAACCTGGCTTGAGCTGACAAATTGCAAATTAAGTCAGACAACACAAGTAGTTTCCATGTTATTGAACAGGTAATGTTTCTGACAGAGGTAGACTGATTTTGGTCCTGTAGCAGAGGGAATTATTAGTATTGTGCTTCACCTGTTCTGATCTTGGAAAAGGAGGGACCTTTCTGATTTAGCAGTTAGGAAAAGGAACAAAAAGGAGAAGAAGCTATTGCACAGGAAGCTGAGCATGGCCTCTGCTCTTCCTGTGTGAAGAACAATGTGCTGCCTCATGGCTGGCTTAAAGCAAAAGGAGTCCTGTGCTGTTGCTCTTGAGATGAGCAGAGAGCAGAAGGAGAATTCCCACCTGCTGAAATATTCTCTGAGGACCCCACAGCATGCTCTTCTGCACGCCACCTGATGGAATTCCCTCACCTGCTGAGAACTTGTCTTTGCCACTGGAAAATGAAAGTGATCTGGGTTCAGTTCATTCTGTGGAAGAGGTTTCACACATTTCTCTTCTAAGTGGGTCTAGAGGACATTTCACTCAATTTCTCTCCAAGTCTGCTCTTTTCCTGGAGTTAGATACAGCATTCTTCTCCCCTTAGCTTCTTTTTCAGGTCTGAATTCATTGGGGTACATTTCCATATTTCCAAGCCAGTTTTCTTCAGGCCAAGCCTTGATATACATCACTGATCATGTATAAGGGAGAGGGAACTCGATATAAGGGAGAGGCAACTGTATGCACAGGGGTGAAATCAGCTTCCAACCTACACCCTGCTGGCAGTAGCACTCAGGATGAGGAAACAGCTGAACTGGCTGAAATGCACTGCTTTGGTTAGCGTAGAGGAGCACAATGAAACCATCTGATTTCATGAATGTCAATATTTTAAGCATGTAGGGGTTTTTTAATTATTTCCCTGACTCCTCATTTCTGTTACAGAAAGTGACACAACATTATTTCCTTCAACAGAGAAATTCCAGCCCTGAGCTAAGGTGTGATGTACACGTAACATACCAGCAGCATCAGAAGGAGACCATGTGGGTTTTAATGAGGCTTGCAAGTCCTTGATCTAAGCCAAATTTATTCTCAAACTTCACACAACTGTTTTAACAAAGTTACAGCAAATTCCCCTACATATGTCCAAATCTCATAACACCTGAAGACAGTGAGAGGTCCTTTCCACCTTGCATCTAAGGTTCAGCCCTAGGGTGGTTTCTTGCTCTGCTATTAATGTGTCTAGACTGGCTGCTGAACCTTACTGCTTACCATCCAAGAGATCACCTTGAGGTGAAGCTCAGCAGGGGCATAACAATCCCTGTATGAATGCTCCAAGGATGTTGCCAGTACAAAACAAAGCAGAACAGCTAAAAGCACCTTTGGTGACTGTGAGTTCTTGAGCAACCTCAGGTTATTGCAAATTAATACTTGCTTCTCTCCAAATTCAGGCATGGCTGGTCATCAGCTCACAGTATATAAAAAAAGCTCTTGAACTGGCAAGGCAGATTGCTGGAGGAAGGGACTTGCTGGCCTATCTGCAAAGATGCATCCTGTCTACAGGCCTAGGGTTTAATTTCTGCATTAGTGGTTGGCCTGAGGCCCAGTGCTGTGTTTATACTCGGAGCACATACTGCCTCGCACAGAAGAAGTGGCTTTTAGAATTTACTGAAGCATCAGGAATTAGTAACAAACTAGCATTCTGCATCTCCTCCTCAGTTAGACAAAACTCCGTAAAGGCCAAATCAAGAGCCTTTTACCAAAGACCCATTCCTAGAATTTACCATTACTCTGCTGCAAGCTGGGACAGAGCCCTGAGGATATTCAGAGATCTGTGTGAAGACCCATGCAAAAAGGATATTATCCACAAAACACACACTTACAGGTAACTTGTTTTTGAAGTTACAGAGCTTAAAGTTAACCAGGTAACATCTTATACCAATTATTAGTGCAGAGAACTTCACCAACCATTCCATTCTGAACACAGCCTGTGAATGTCTGATACCAAACTCATCAACCATCACTGCTACCTCCAGTGTGAATATTGCCATGCCAGCTGTATCATAAATGCTGTTCCCTTGATACACGGAGAAAGACCCACATTGGATACCATTGCAGTAGGAATTCTGTACCTGGATTTCCCTGAGCCATGGAGTCATAGATGAGTTTGCAGGTCTTCAGCAAGATGGCAATTTTCTTTTCCGGAGAATAGGTCTTGTGCATGGTTGTGAACTTGTGAAGGATCTTTTCCAGCACAGCAGTATCAGGCACACTGGTTGTGACACCCAGGTCAGTGGTAGTCGTGTTTTGTATCACAAGTTGGTTCTCTTTCAGCTGCTGTAAAGATCCATCTTTGTTGTGTATTTCTTTTAAGGAAGAATTAATGGCTTCTTTTAGAGGTTTCAGGACACATTTGTACAAAGCTGTCTCAGCAATCACTTCTGCATAGAGAAAGAACACAAAAGCATATAATAAATAGGCAATTTATTTTATTACAGTAAATTTATTTTATTACAGTAGTACCGGTGCAAATAAAAGTCCCAAGGAAGTGTGTGGTTGGTTATTCAAGCACTACTACATAGCTGTGAGAACGGAACAGAAATTGCATCCCAGAAAGTAAACATTTCATTACCAACCCTATTCAGAAGACCTAGATAGGCTTGAGATGAATATCAGCGTGTGTGTCTGTCACTGGAGCTGTAGGAGACCTCCTGCTACCAGCAGTCCCTGCTCTCTTTGCCTGACCCCTGGCTGGCCAGCATGGCATTGCCAGGCAGCAGGAAAGCCAGCTCTGGGGAGAGAAGAGGAATCTCACCTAACTGTGATTTTTTTTCACAGCCCTGCCCTTACAGATGCCCAGATGCAATTCACCTCATGTCCCTTCTGACCTCTTCTTCTGTTTGAGATATTCACTCTGGGAGGAAATTAACTGCACCCTCAAAGCACCCCTTTCTTTCCTCAAAGCAGCTGCAGCCACCAGCTCAGATACAGACACCAATATCTGGTCAAAGTTTCTCATTGTTATTGCCCAAGGAACTCTAAATTACTGATCTTTTAAGACACCTCTTATGCCACCTGTGGAGGAGGACATAGTATGATGTGAGGATCCTGGGGGGCGTTATCCTGGTTTAGGAAGACACAAGGAGCTTCCCTCAAAAAGCTGTTAGACCCTATTTGCTCCTTTCCTTGTTCCTATGTCTGTTCCTATGTCTGTTCCTATGTCCCTGAGCCACTCCCTCCTTATTCCCTGATTGACCTTCATCTTTGTACTGGCCTGAGACCTGGTTCACCCCTAGAACCCTGTGGAGAGAGGAGGGAGAGCTGAGACATGTGAGTGCTGGAGTTCTGAACAGCTCACCATGTGCTGAATTAAACATCTGTGGATGCCATGAAAAGGCCCTTTCTGCTTCTTTACCCTGGACTTGTAGCAGTTCAGGCTGCTACAGTATGAGTATGTTGAAAATTTGCTTAATATTTGGCTGAAGATGAAAGGAAGCTTAAGAGACTGTGAGGAAGTCTGTTGTCCAACTCCTAAAAAACAGAGACAAAACTAGAGGGACTGCAAGAGATTCTCTTGTTGCACTGAGGCAAAAAGGTCATTAGCAAAAGAGTTCATCTGCTTAGGGAGTGAGTGAGGAATGAACCAGAGAGCAGTAATATTTATGTATCCCAAATGAAACTATTTACAAAAATCCAGAGAACCAATCAGCCTGAAGCAGGGCAAATTCAAGTGGTAAATCCTCCAGTGGGAATCCCTTTCCTCCACAGAAGAAGAGAGTCCTGTCAAGGTTGACTGGGCTACATCCTCCTGTTAAAGAACTATCAGTGAATAGGGTTAGATACAGGGTCAGATCCAGGCATGTCTGTGGGAAGGTGGTGGGATACTTGCACACATACAGCTCCATGAAACAGAACAAGGACACTTCTTTCTTCCCCCTTTCCACTTTCACTTATCAAGATTCAAGACAGACTTCTCTTTGCTGCCCTCATGGTCCCCACCTTGAAGAAAGAGGTTATTGGGACAAAGATTGAAGGTGTTACACAAGGTGCATGAGAAGTGAAACTGCAGGTTCCCTCTCCTAGCTATGGCAGGGGCTGGCTGCAGGTCTGTTCTGCTGGGGATCTGGAGGATCATGTGCAGCCTTTGCTGAGGGAGAATGAAATCAGCAGAACCCACTGAGACTGACAGTGGATAGCCTTTTACTCCCGGCTCACCACTTAGCTGAGTCCCACCTAATACTGGAGCTGCA
The DNA here is from genome assembly GCF_048771995.1 of Taeniopygia guttata. Classification (NCBI taxonomy): domain Eukaryota; kingdom Metazoa; phylum Chordata; class Aves; order Passeriformes; family Estrildidae; genus Taeniopygia; species Taeniopygia guttata. The sequence goes on along the minus strand of NC_133030.1, from coordinate 49,177,847 downwards.
GGATCTCCTGGAATCCCTGGTCACTCCTATAGTTTACTCCATATTCTGGGTCTTCCAACTCCCAGCTTGTTTTAAGCCAATTTAAGAATCCACAAATAGCTCTGCATTGGTTCTCTGGTCCTCAAGAAACAGTTTCAAGCATTCAAAGGAGTATGTGTGCGTGTGCATATATACTTTTTCTGCCTGTACAGCTTTCACTGGGATGGAAAGTCCTACAGCTCTTTTTATATTCCCTCATGGATGTACATTAAACAGACCAGTCCAATCCTTAGCAAGAAGAGAAGTAGCTCATTATTCCCTCACAGGACATGAATGAGAAGCAATGGAGCACCTGTAAACAGTTTAAAATAATATCTTTTCTCCCCAAAGGCATTATTTTTCCCCATAGATATTATTATACCTATAGCAAAGAGGTGAACACTTCATTTTGGATCTCGCAGTAGTCTTGCAACAGACATTTATTCTGTACCTCTGAGCTCTGAGGAGCACAAAGATGAATCAAGTGATTCCTCCAACCAGCCACTCAAAATCATCCTAGTCTTGTCCCTTCCTGTGAACAGTGATTGACTAAGCTGTAAGCCACATGCAGGGAGTGCTCCATCCTCGTAGCAAAGCAGTGAATGTGGAAGGCCATGGGAATGCAGCTGTGAAGGGGAAATTTGCCTTTTGTGTTTCCAGTGAATTCAGCTCTGTGCGTGCAAACCTATGTGTATACATAAACATACATGCACACACATGCACACACACACATATCTATAATACACACATACACGTATGTCTCTCATGCACACACACATCTTTTCTGCTTAAATTCTTCCTTTTAAAACATTCATAAAGGGATTTTTCTCCTTATTGGTCTCCAGGTTTTAGAGCTGTTCCTCCCAGTACTGGCAACCACAGAGCAGACTTCAATTCATGCTGCTCAGGTTTTAGGAGATGGTTTATAATTCTGTAAAGCAGAGCCTGTGTCTGCATAACTCTTTCTCCCTCCTCACATTCCCAAACCATGCCCAAGGATGAATAAACCACAGTTACCTACCTAACTGTTCCTCGGTGTAGGAGGCTGGGTCTATCAGAGATTTCAACTCAGTGCTCTGTACTAAGTAACTCTTCAGCTGCGTCATCATCAGCCGGATCTCTTGTAGCATCTCTGTGCTGGAGCTCTGCTTTGCCATCATCTCTAAACTGTACACTCTGTAGTCCCGCACCAGGTTGCCGAAGTATGACTCCTTGTCCTGTGCCAGCTCCACTATCTTCTTCTGCAGCTTCCTGTCACTAGACAAAAAGACTGTGAAGACGTTGGACAGGTTCACCAAGGACAGCCTGTTTTTGGCCTTGGCCAAGATCACGGAGCGTGTCTTTTTACCAGATGAACCACTCAGCATCTCCAGGTCATCCTCTGTGCTGCTGGTGGAGTAGGAGTCTGGCTCAGATGTTGATGCCTGAGCCATGGTGCTGCCTCCCAGATCCTCCAGGGACAAGCGCGACCCTTCCAGTTCAGCTGAGCTGACAGATTTGTGGCCATGTCCCTGTTCAGGCTTGGTGTGTGCCCAAGTGGCACCACCTGTTACTGGAGCTGGGCTGCCCTTGCACACAGCCTGCCCTGTGGCCACGGCTGTCTCTGCTGCTGTTCTTTGCTTCGACTGGCAGGAGCTGGGGATGCTTGGTACCTGGGAAACTCTCTTCCTTCTTGGTGGTGGGATAGGAGGTGACTTTCCTTTCTCAGTGGCATTGCTTTGTATCTTAGGCATGTCCTCCTTCTTCTCTACAGGTTCAGGCTTTGTCTCCTGAAACTGTGATACAGCGCTTTTGGGAACCTCCCCAGGCATTTCTACAGCCTTTTCGCACAGCAGTGTTTTATCTCTGCCCTCTGCACTTGTATCTTGGTTTTCTTCTGTCCCTTCCCCTTTCAGCATTTCACAATTTTCAGGATTACCCACACAGCTCTCCTCTGAGGTTCTCTCACTCAGCCGCCTCCGCGGGGGAACAGAGGGCTGGGAGCCCTTCCTGGGGCTCACTGCCGAGGGCACATTGGCCGAGCAGCTCTGCTTCCTTTCTTCTTTACCGGCACTGCCTTCAATATTCATTTCCTTGAAGCTCTTTCCTAGTGGCTTATTAAGAAGCTTGTTTTCTTCACAGACAGTCATGGGGTCCTGTGGGAGCTTCAGGGAAGATTTCTGAATGAGAGCATGAGAAGGTGGAGGGGGAGGGGGCCGTCGAGGAGACCTCCTTTCAGTAATCATGGTGGCAGGAGGGAGTTCAGTGCTCCCAGAGTGGCCTTTAGGAGAAGGTATATCTGAAGGACAAGGATTACTGCACTCTTCTATAAAAATAGGATTCACAAACCACAGCCTGTCATTTCCTATTGACAGCTCAATTTCACATGAGCAGTGGTTTGTGCTACTTGCAAAACACTGGGTTGGTCTTAAACTGTCTGCCTGAGCAGTGCTGAAAGCAGAGTCTTTTGCAGGGCGGGATAAGTCCTGTCTTCTATGGTTTAAATAGGAATCCCAGAAATCTGTCAAAAAAAAAAGACAAAATGAAAATGAAAAAAATATCTGAAAGAATTTTAGCTGCGACTGATATGTAGAAAATCTACTTATTTTTAAAACAAATGGCACACAATTTTCAATGTCAAACTTTTAAACCTCTGCCCAAAATAGTGTGAAGAAAGAGTTACCTGTTTTATGCATATAAAATTCTTCAAGTTGGAAGCTTCACCAGAATTCTCTCCCCTGTCAATTTTAGGACACTTACCTAGTGAAAGTTGTTAATGCTCTTCAGCATTTTCATTATGAGCAGGAAGGTACAAGTAACAAATATAAAGGATTGTGAAAAGGGATCTTTGCTTGTTCAGTGATCGCTGCCCTCCAAATGCAAATAGTTGTGGCTACCCCAGGAGAGGATGTGAAGAGCCCAGGCAAACTGCGTCTTCCTCTTGCTCACAACAGTAAGGTGCAGGTCTGAGATAGACAGCCAGGATCCAACATGCACCAGGAGACAGCAACTGAGCATGACTCTACTATGCAGCAAGCTCATGTGGCAGTCTGTTCCACAGAGGGTCTGATCCTACCTGGCAGGATTCCTTCCACTCTGGAAACACATGATTTTAAACACCTTCCCCAGATTACGATTACCATTAAAGTCTATAGTTCTGGATGACTGTTATCTATAGCCATGGCCACTCTGCCTTGCCCCTTGCCTGGAGACTGTCTGCCTGCAGGTGTCAGAGAGAAAGGATGTTGCAAAACACTACACAGGAAGGATGTATGATGAAGGACCAAGGAATAGGTAACTACTTCAGTGCCTTCAACTACAACTGAAAAAGAAAGATGGTGTTTCACATACAAGCAGTCATTTCTGACAGAAATCTCTTATTATAATTTGTCTTTTAGTAACTGTTTTTAAAAAATTACAAAGCATTGGTACATTTTTTAGAAATAGATTCAGTATCATTTCCAACTTTTTTCCTTTTCCCTGAAGGTGAGGCTTCAAACCTGCCTTCCAGGTCTGATTGCTTTCAATCAATATTAAAGCTGCTGATCCAGGGCTCACTACTGGAAGCATCAAGAAACAGGATCCAGCAAACCTCATGCTCTGACCAAGGAAAAGGGTATAAACTTGTGATAGTATTCACTGGATGAGAAGTGTATAGATACCCATAGATTTAGGGATAAGGAGAAGATGGGAAATCCTGGAAACACAAGGATGCAGAAAACTAAATAACTATTTTTCATGCTTGGTCGCTAAACACAGAGCTGACACTGATGACACTCTCTTCTATGTGGATTTCAGGGGACACAATGGGGCTGCCACACAATGTCTGAACCCTGCCTGGTGCTTGGTGTCACGAGTGTCTCCCTGCCAAAACCTCACATGCTGGACCCAAGAGAGGATGAATGGGGCTGCAAACATGTGGGATGACCCTTGGTGCTGAGCATGGGGTACAGCTCTCAGGTCAAGAAGTGAGCTAAAAGACAGTCTATTCCCATCAGGATAAAATTGCCTATTTAGCATCTCACAGCCTAGGCTAGTGCCCGTGGCAAATTCAACTTTATAAGCATGTCAGCATGTTATCTTAGGGTGATGGACATTAGAACAGCTTTATTCTCTGTTTTCCTACTGTGAGAGGGAGGAGAACAAAGAAGCTTAAAATAATAGTGTTGCTAGGAACAAGAGCACTCTTAACAACAGAATTTGGGAGAAGACATGCAGATGCAACTGCACATACTAATACCATGCTGCAAACCCCCTCACATCTAACACTGGCTGGGGTACCATTTTCCTTAAGCTCTCCAGCTCTATGCAGTACCAGCAAATGCAGGACAGAGGAAGTTGTTTCAAGCCAGAATATAATGCTGTGAAGTCTCATGGGCTGAGGAAATGGTGAGTAAACCAATCTACAGAGGGGAAGTTGATAATTTTTCTCAGTAATGGTCAGGATAAGGCACTGTGATGAAAATGCAAAGCTCCACTAAGGCTGGGAAGGAACAGATGTGGTTCTACCAAGTAACCCAGCTGCTTCAGAGCAGGCATTTCCCAGCACAGCCACACTGTCTCACACTGCAGAGGAGTCTGTTTGATCATCTCCCTTTGCTGTCCTGGGTCTTCCCTTATCTTGCATTCTGGGAGGGATAATTAAGTAGTTCTTGGAGTCTTTGACATGTTTGTGACGGTATGTGGCATGCTCTTTGTGCAGTGCAACCATGCTAATCCTCCTAAAATAACTTCTGTACTAGTGAGGTCAGGACTAGAGAGCCTGCAGTACATCCTCTATGACAGCATACAAAACAGCCAGATCCTTTGTGGAAGAATTCAGTTTGCAGATAGACATCTTACTTCTATACCCTTGAAATACATATTACTTTGAAATAAATACAAAGAAACATATGAGAGTTTCAGACAATTCTTTGTTTCCTTTGGAAGTGCCACTTTGGGCAGCAAGTAATATTTTGTGTTCCCATTCGTATTCACAAAATTTTGTTCCAGGAAGCAATAAACAGCATTTGTCAGTAGCTGAGCCTGTTTGATTCCACTAAGAGAGAATTGCACTTCAGGATGCTAGCATAATTTCCCAGGAAGACTGCACACAACAGCAGGTTTTCTTCTATTGTCAGAAACTTGACTGGTATGAAATACACCATGACAAATAAATTTTCAAGCCTCACTACTTTTATGACCACCAGTACAGGAGAGAAGGAAAAATATTACAACCAATATTGCTTTGGTGCTCATGCTTTAACTTATCTCTTCTTTCACAAGTTGCTGGAAACTGTTGCCTGAATCAAGATACCCTCTGCTGGCTCAAATTAGACTGAAGGTTGCAGATTCATGATACACATCCTTAATTTAATCCAAATTTTTAGACTTGTTATAAAAAATTAAGTGTGTAACTTGTTATCTCAAGCTGAAAAGTACCCTTTTATCAGCAATAAGTGCTGGCTGGACATCCATATAAAAGGATGCTTTGACAAATTGGAACATACTCAAAATAGAAGATGATGAAAGTGTTAGAGGCAAATCTGTTGGTGAAATTCAACAAAGCCACCTGAACTGAAACCAGTGGGGTTTGCCCATGCCTTCTGGGAGATATGATGCTGAAGACCCAAAAATAGTGAGAGTGCTCTAGTAAATATCTCTAAATGAGCTAACTCTTCAATTTTCTCCATTGTTTGGCTGTTTTCAACACTTGAAGGAAAACTGAAAAACCAAGAAGCATGAAAGTGGCTTACTGAAGTAGCTGTCTCAAGTGGAGTGTGTTAAATGAAAAAGAATAGAAAGGAGAGCTCCTTTCGTTAACAATTGCTTTTCCTATCTGTAACTTTATACATCTCATCTAAAATTTGCTTGTTTGGTGCTGTCACTAAAAATAATGTCCCTTTTGCATGTGATTTGTGTGAGGTGAGAGAACATATTGGGACGATACATATTTCTCTACCAACTAGAAATCCTGCAGGAGCAAGCAAAAATATCAAAATTCAAAAATATCACACTTTCATCAGCATTGCCCCCACACATCAGAAGGAGAAGTTGCAAAGGTGTTTTCCATATAGCTCAGATACCAGCCACTTCCAGCATGTAGAAGTTATCCTGAGAGGCTGTGCTGCACTTCAGCTTACCCAGACTGGAGGAAACACGCCCTGGACAGAGATCCAGGTGGAGGTTTATAGCCAAAGAGACAAGTGACCTTTTTGTCAGCATCCTGCTGTGAACATAAAGTTCATAAACATCTTCCTCTTGCATTCAGACCTCTTTAGCTATTCTGAAGACAATAGTTCATCTATCTTCCAGTTGCATTATTAGTCTGTGCAAGGCATTATTCTCACAAGTCCAAGTGAAAATCTGACTGCTTTGAGGGACTTACCTATCCCCAGACTGGAGATAATTTCAAGGTCTTGAAAGCTACTGGCTTCTAATATTGCTTGTGGCAGCTTCAGGGTAAAGGGCAGCAAATCCCTGTAGAAATAAACACAATGAAAAAACAGCAAAAGGATAAACCCCACAATTGTTAGGAACTCCAGAATTCACTTGGTTTTAGCGATTGGATTGGCTCACAATTTCAGCTGTGTTTGGCAAAGTCATGGCTGGTAAGGAATTACGGACATTGTGCCAGCCTGGGTTACTCTGATTTCACAAAAGATCACCAGCTTCTGTGGTGATGCTTCATGCTATAGCACTGACTTAATCACTGTGTCTTGGCTCTGTTCTCTGAAAAGAGCAGAAATGCCTGTCACCTCAGGGGAGGCCACAAGGGTTTAGAAAAACCTTCCCATTAAAAGTGAGGTGCTGCAAATTCTAGTTATTTTTATTAGAAAAGCCAATATTTTTCATGTGGAAAGGTTTTGAGGTCCTTTTTCTTTCTGTTTACCCCTCTCTCACTACTCTATTTCCTCTTTTGAAAATCTCTTTAAGTGCAAGGCATGGCTACACAGCAAGACACAGAGGGATTGGGAAAGGAAAGCCCTACCTGGGGAAGGGTAACCCCTGGGTGAAGGGACAGACAGTGAGGAAGTGCTGCATGACACTGGGGAAACACATATCCCTCTAACTCTCTACTCTCAGAATTCTGAGTACTTGGTTTCTGGAAAGATGCTGCATTTCTACTGACAAAAAAGATAAGAGTTTCTCAGAAGATGTTGGCTGGGGTTCACTGAAACACACCCTAAGTCTCAATTTAACAGAGCCCTTGCTCTGCCAATGAGCTATTCAGGTTTGCCTCTTGCCCAGTGAGAATCTGCTAACCTCGTTCTTGCCTCAATTCCCATTCTAACAAGGACTAGAAAAACCAGTCCGTAAATTATAGCAAGGAATGGTGAAGGATCATCTTTCACATAAAAAGCTCTACAAAATATTCTACATGATAGAAGGAACTGTTACAGAAAAACTGGCCTTGTGAGTAGGAGGTCTCTGCTAAACAAATGCACACCCCAAAAAAGCACGTAACTGCAAACCTATCTGTTGACAGATGAATGCCGGGGGCCTATTTCTGACCTTTTAGACAGACACATACCTTACTGATGTTTTGTGTTCTCCATGGGTTCTCTGTGCACTGCTGAGCACTCTGCTGTCACTCACATAAACTGATGTAATCCCTGGCTTATTATTTTTTCACGGCAGATATGAGGTTTAGAAGAGGAAGAGGGTCCATGTACCTTCTGCTTTCTTTGTTATTTTATATGCATGAATAGTTCCCCTTTTTTTTTTTTTTTTTTAACATATTAAGATCAGGAAATATTAGGACATTGCCCTAATAGAAAAAAATCTGGTTTTATTAATGGGGCAGAAGCTTGCAGACCAGCCACCAAGTCATCTGTTACCTACAGACAGGTAATATATCCAGGCCAAATTTTTTTTTGAGAAGAGCCTGTCAGCCCTGAAAAGCTCTTTCCAGCTATTCATAGACAATTTACTCCATCCCTATTCTCAGGGCTCTGCATTCACCTTCCCAGAGAGCTCCTATGAACTGCCAGCAAATGGTAGGTCAGTGTCTTTTTATTACCTGCTTCTCTCAGAAAATTATTCCCTTTTTATCTTGCCTTTTGACAGTAGCCTGGAAAATCACATGAACCATCTGAATGTGTATTTGATACTCAGAAGTGATATCTATAACAGGAGCTAAACGGATGCCTGTGAAGGCTGACCTAGAACAGAGGTTAGACAGAGTTAAAGGATAAAGTAGGGATTTATTAAAACGCCTTGGTAGATCCACCTTGGCAGGACAAGAGCCCAGCCAGGGCTATATGCAAGATGAACCCAAAATGGTCCCGAAATGGACATGGTCATGAGGCCTCTCACTTTTAAAAGTTCTGGTCCATTTGCATATTGGAGTTAATTGTCCAGTTACAGCTTTAGGTTGTGAAGTTCCATCCCTCTTGCTTTTCTCTTTTTAGTCCATGTTGTTTATGCTCTTGGGCCTGAAATTTGGGTTGGTTGTCCTTGTTTCCAAGCTAGAAAAGCAATTGTTTTTCTACCTACTCTGTGAAGACAGCTTTCTATCCCTTAATATGAAGCTCAGAACTACACACTAAAGCAGTACAGAATCTGAAAAATATAAAAGCTCAAACCTAAGGCATCAAATCTAATAACTCCTTCTTTCTTTCTTTCTCTCGCCATGATCCTTTTTGCAGGAAAGCAGAAGTGAGCGTATTTTCTGTGTCACCAGCCACTTACTAGAAATACCCAATTCTATTTTGCATTTGGGCTGTTCTTTGCTTTAGTGAGAAAGAAATATTTATAAAGATCCAGAGGTTAATTTGTGTCTATTCTATAGGGTCTATAAACATTTAGGTAGCTAAATGTCCATTAACTGATCAGGGTGAGGTGGAGCATGGTTTCCTCTGTGCAGGCAGGAGCTGTGGCTCAGTAGTGCTGAACTCAGCTGGCTGCAGCAGCAGCTTTCAGAGGAGTGGGGGACTGGCTGGGTAAGCTGTAGCACTCTGTATCCTACCCCAGACAGACTGTTCCTACCGTGTGACCTAACCAAATGACTAATGTCACTGCCTTGTAAACATATCCTGAATCTGCTTTCTCCTCTTAAAAGGAAATAACTACTTTAAGAGTCATGTAAGTTTATATAGAGGAAGTTAAAAGTCTACAACCAACTCCCAGCCGGGCCGGCTGCAGTAGGGATGAGGTAAATTGGTGGAGGTATTGCTGCAGTGTGCTAAGCACAAGGACACAGATCAGAGAAGGCTTCAGACATCATCAGCTGCTGATCAAACCTTGCACTAGTGAAAATGACATTACAGGCCTTTTCCATCTCTATACCAATTATTCTTGGTATTTCTGTGCTGAGCAAACAAACACTTCATTTCAAATTTTACCTAAGAAAATATATTGTTTCAGGACTACTTTCCTTGACAAATTCCTCATAGGTGACTAAGTGCCTTGAGTCACCAACAGGCAACAGTCCGTCAGTAGCTTTGCTAAGATGCTGCCAGGGGTGTGTGTGTGTGTGTGTGTGCTTAAATCTCTAAATAAATATTTAACTCGGGGCCCTTCTTCCTCCCTGCCCTCCTAGCCTCAGTTCTGTGCCTCTGTTCTCTGTGGAAGCAGCCCTATGGACCAAGCTTCCAGCTGCTGTGCTTGTTGGCTGATCTGGCCCCATTGCAGAGGCAAGCATCTGAAATACTTTCAGGTCCAGCAGGCTGGAGGGTAGCAGAGGAAACAGAGAGGTCTGTGCTGGGACTGGGGACTGGGGAAGGGCAGGCCAGAGGGGAGGGCAAAATGGCTGTGCCATGGAAGCAATGAATCCAACTCACCTACTGACACAGTAGAAGGCGACCAATTTGAAAACATCTTCAAATACAAGGACAGATCCTTCCAGGTACAGGACTGGTGAAAAACAGAAAAGAAAATCAGCAGCTGATTTCTTTGAGCTATATGATAAAAAACAAACAAACAAACAAACAAACAAACAGGTAGGTTTGGCTAGCACATCTTGTGTTCTGTGACAGTCCAGTAATTGCATGGACTAATAGGACAAAGCGTAAGAACTTGCTTCAGATGGCCAAATGCAACAAGATTCTTCAGGGAGACACTACAGAAGAAACAGCTCAGCTTGGCTTTCTGAAAATTTAGCTCAAGATATCCAAGTGTTGTGACATTAACAGAAACAATGGGAAGAAAGAAACCTCCCAGCTCGCTTCCAAAGGGATCCTTACAAGCCCATCTGTCTCTAAGGGTGTGCATATCTGCAATACATACAGGGCTGACATTGTGACTCCCCATGCTGGAATCTGGTTTGGACTGGATGGACAAAGTGCTTTGAAGGAAAAAAAAAAGAAATAAGAATTACTGTTTCATTACTGTGTGTGTGGGCTCTGACCTGGGTCACACAGGCAGTGCGAGTATAGCGAGTATAGCCTATTTGTATCTCTTCTGTCTTCTCCCTCCCATGGTGTTATTCAGTGACTGCACTCCCCAAATACAATCCACCATATCAGAGAGTTCTTTAAGATGACCTTGCTTAAAGACATGCATTTGGGCATTGTGTAGCCCAAATCTCACATGTTACTACAGAGCTTTTGGCTTTTAAACTAGAAAAAATTCATTGACCAGTGGAGAATGTTTCACTGACTGGTAACCCAAGACAGAGATAAAGACCTGGATCTGCAGGAGAGATGTGTCCATCTCTGCTTCAACCTTACAATCTCACCAACTCTATGTCAGTCTGCAGCCCCACTACAGACATTGACAAGGGTAAGGAAATCTGCAGTGGATTCTCAGAAATGCCCACTTACTGGTGGGAAACAACTATCTCAAAGCTGCACTCCAGAGCTGCCACAGAAGCATGCCAGGAGTCCCTGGAGAGCAGCACCACCTCCCACCCCCATGGCACTGCCCACAGATGCTGTGCATCTTCCTTCATCTGTTCTAGGCCACAGGTCATTGCTGTGGATTCGAAGCTCAGCTATTGTGATTCAGCTTCCTCAGTCAGCCGTGATTCACAGCCCTGTGAGCTGTCTCCAGCCCCTTGTCCTGCCTGCCTGGTGCTTGGTCTCCTGCAAAGAAGGGCCCCAGCACCTGCAGGAAGGAGACATCCGCCTGGCTCTCCTCTCCTCTCCCTCGCCTCTGTGCCCTGGCTTTGTTTTCCAGCCAGCAGATAATCTCCCAGCAAGGAAATGCTCAAGATTGTCTCTTGTTCAGGTTCATATCTCATTCCCCCAGACCAGGCATTTCCTCCTTTTGCTTCTCCCTTTGTTCTAGCCCAGGCCCAGCAGGTTGTTATTTTGGGCTGAATACTCCAATGTAGGCATTTTTTATAGAGACAAAGACCATGTAATTCTCAACAGTCATTCCTAGCATCAGTTTATGTGGGATCAGCATGAGCAGTTTAACCTCAGTGTATGCACCCATACCAGACAGCAATGTGGAATTTAAAACATACTTCGAGCAAAACAATCCCTTTCTTTCTCTTTTCTCTCACAACTGGAAAAATCATATTTGGCAATTTATTTTTTTTCCATAATAAGAATCATATTTCAATCAGGGATTTTCATTTAACATCTACCATGAACAATTTCTGTAGTTTGAAACCCATCTGCTTTGCAGTTCTGATACAGGAAACAAAAATAAAGACAAAACCCAGTCCTGTTCTGGAGAATTAACCAAAACCCAAGAGTCTGAATTTGCTTGAATCTCCAGCTGTTAAACAAAGCCCTTTGTACAGGTGATGGTTTTAAGAGAGTTGTTTTTTTTTTCTGTCAAGAGCTACATGCTCACTTTGGCATTATGAGTTGCAGGTGTCCATAACAGACCAGGCTGCACCTGTACATGCTCACATATATGGGCAAATTGCTTGGATTGGGACTACTGATTGTTTCTGGGCCAGGAAGCGCTGCCACTTGGGAGCTTGTATTTTAGACAAAAAAATATTAGTCTGAGTGCCTCTGTGTCAGGAATTTCCACATATAAGTGCCTTGCCATTGCACAGCTACTTCTCCTCACATATATAAATTGCATAAAACACCACAAATGACCAGGAATTATACTGCTAAGGAACACTAGATACAAAAAGCTGTTGAAGCTCAAGGACAGAAGTTTTCTGCAGGTGGTATATATAAATAGGACTGTCCCTGCTCTGGGAGGTCACAGAAGGTAACAAAACCAAGCCTATTTTTCGGCAGGCTGGAATTCATCATACAGAGACCCATAGCTCTCCTGGGACATTTCTGGGCAGCCTGCAAACAAGTAAGAACAGATGGAAGAACAGTAAGAATAGTGCTTTAGATGTGTCATTACTCGAGGTACTAAGACCATCAGGACCAATACTCAGCCCAAAATTTATTCTGAGCAGTGGCCATGTCAAGCAGCCTGCACAGGGTTGCCATGGCTACTTGGATCTGCTCCCAGCACAACACCCATGGGGAAATTCTGCCTTGCAAACTCCTGTGGGGAACATCTTCCTTGGGAGAAAATATAACACTTTTCTCTTAACCTGTTTTTTTTTTTTCTAGACACTTGCTGACACCAGCAGACATCACGGATAAGGAGTGCTTTTCTTCTGGATGGCAGATGATGGCTATGATAGGAACTTGTCTTGTGGGAATGGTTGCCATTCACCTGTGGAGACCATTTTGTGCATCCTGCTGCATGTTTCTAATTCTTGGAAAGACACAGAAAATAGCAATCTTGAACAGCCAAAAGGGCCCTTCTGACTGTTGGGGTCAATATTTCTGTCCCTCAAAGCCATTGCTGCCTTCAAGTCACCCTGCTCTGGGAAGACAATCAGAAAGAGGTGATATTCTCTGGTTGTGGGTGTATTGTGGGTAGCTGGGGACATTTCATTGACATGAGAACTGCTGCTTAGGGAGGGATTGTGATGCTGCCATTTATAGGAATTCATGACTTTTGCAGAATCTACAAGCAGACATCTGCCAAACTGCTGTAATCCTGATGAAAAGTGCAGAGAAAAAAATTTCACCTTTATTGGGCTTGTAAAACTAGATCCAGGACACCTTAAGAGCAAGGAAATATCTACATCTCACCATAGCAGTGCCTGAATGTCAAGAATATGATCAAAAGCAAGAGAAAAAAATAGGCTGGGTTCTGTGAGCCAAACATATTGCCACAGCATATTGAGTTTTACCTGATATTTAGAAGCCCATTGAAAAATGTCACCTACAGGAAATAAAAATGGAAATGTGTAGATCAGTGGGCAATTTTGAGTAGTCTGAAACAAAGAGATAAGAATTAATTGAATTTTTCTTATGGGCGACAGAAGCATTTGCAACATGAATTAGTGGTTCATTGGTGACTATACTCTCTTTTTGTGTCCTTTGGCAACTCAGTAAATGAACAGAACTTGGCTAGGTTATGAACTGTTATATATATTTATGATTGTCTCATCTTCCTCTTTCAAACACCAACATGGTCTGAAGAGTGCCATCTTTAGGCACTGACTCGGATCTGTATTGATTCCCTTTACTCTTTCGATCTCCCCATAATTTCTCCATCCAGATGCAGATGTCTTTGAGTCACACTGTCCCTGAGCATTCTGCTTTCCTTTCCTCTCTGATTTTTTTCCCCACAGAATTGTGTTTGCTGGTTCCATTTTTCTGGTACATGGACAAACCAAGACAATTTCCATTTTAGTGCTTACACAGGCTCATGGGACTCAATTACTTCAGCTCCTTCTTCATTTTTTTTCATTTGTTTTTGGTATCTGTGTAGTCCTTCAGAGACATCTGATTTCAGAGACATGAATTCCTTATTCTGCAGCAGTTATGTCGACCGAGGACTACTGAGAAAACAACCATCCTCAGAAGTCCTGCCTGGATGTGCTTAGATTTTCTCATTCTTCCAGAATCTGGGAAGCTGTGAGATTTATCATTATGGATGTGATTCCAGTTTTCTATTTCTATTTTCAGATTATAAATCCAGAGTCTCCTTACAAGAGTTGTTTTTCTCCTTTGATAAAAGTCTCTGGTTTGATACCACAGTGGCCACAACCTTTGCAAAAGCAGCACAGGCCAGCTTTGCTGCTGTTCTGCTACCCTCAGAGAGTAAACCTTGCTGTGAGGATGGGCTCACTTCAAGGCAGAGGCTACCAAAATTCTTACTCCCAGACACTGACAGCTCAGGTTAGCGGGTTAGCAGTTTCCTGCCACTGGGGAAGGAGCCCAGGGTATTTCAGTGGAGTGTTACAGTGACTGCTGCAGCCCCAAAGCTGAGGCTGTTGTGACTGTCACCATACACTGTGCTTGTCCTACCTGCTGTGCTCTGCAGAAATGTGTGAGAGTGTGATGAAATTCCTTCAGGTTATTGTTTCAGTTCCCCAGTTCTGACCCTTATTCATGCAATTGGCTCATGGTGGTTTTAAGAGAAAGATCCTCAGCTGGATGGTTCTAAAGAAGGGAAATTAAGACTTCATTGGCAGACATCCTTAGTGTGTTTAAGGTACCTTTGTGCAACATCGCTGTTGGGAAGTTCCTAGTATTTGTCTCTAGCATTGCTTAGTGTGTTATTTCTTGATGACCTTGTGGATAGTAGTATATGGCCTTCTAATGCTGTGTTTTTCTAAAACACTTACACTGTTTATATTTTTTCTTTTTTCTTCTGTTTTTCTTTTTTCTTCTCAAGGTCTTTTTATTTATTCTGTAATCTGATGCCTCTGCTTCTTCCACATGATTTCAAAGCTGTTGTTTCAGTTTTGGTTGCACAATTCTAGATTGTCCTAGTCAACCTATGTCTGTTTTTTCTTTCTTATCTTTCCTAATGTGCTTTACTTAACTGCCAGTTGTTTCTGTTTTTTTCCCTCATCAAGTAAGTGCTGAAACTTCACCCATTTGAACTTCTGCCTGAGTCTCCTGTTGTGCATCCAGCTCCTCCTTTTTCAAAAGATTTCAATTTTGTGGCTTCCTACAGAGTTTAATTTTTCTGGCTATGATGAAAAAAAGTCATTGCTCATGGCAGTTCCTGGGAAATTGGAAATAATGAATTATGAAAGTGATAAAGTGTTAATGAGCTTGGTTGTAGAGTATAAGAGAAATCTATTTTTAAACTATGCTCTTCACTAAATATAATTATGTTGTGCTGAACAAAGTGTCATTAAAGAAGATGCAAATCCCAGGCTTTTCTACTCTTCTCAGGCTGGAGCTGAGTAGAAGGGACACTCGGTAGAGATGGCAGCTCCCCTCTACCCTGTGTGCCTGTTCTGCTGCTAAGGAGCTGTCCTCACACCTAGCAGCCACAGGGGTCTTGACCACTCCATTATACTTTGGCTCATCCGCATTCACCCAAGCAGATGGGCAGTACCTTGGTGTCCACTGACATTTAATGCCTTTAATTCAGTTTAAAATCCCAGTGCTGCCTGGTCTAGTTGTCTCTGCTGCAGGATGCTCAAGCAGGAATGTGTTACAGGCATTTTGCGGCTCTGTTTCCTCCTTATTGTGATCAGTGTTTCAGCAGGGGATGAGAGGGTGCCTCTCACAGGTACTTCAAGCACAGCCAACTCAGCTAAAAGAAAAGTGTCACAGTGCTCAGTGCTTTCATTAAAGGTATCTATGTGGATAGCACTGCCAGCTATTTCAGGGATTAAGAGCCGGGCACATGCTGGAGAGTGGCAGTTCAGCTTCAAAGCACTTGCCTTACTTGTCAGATCCTCAACCCCATATCCCCTTTCCAGGGATAGAATAATGTGGAAATTCCAGTGTTTCTTCAGCCAGAGGAGATCCAGGACTTCTTCCCAGGGGAATTCCCAGGACCAGATGTCAATATGAGATACAGCTGAAGTTCTAGATGTAGCCACATAGGGTCTGTTTTTGCAGGAAAAAGGGAGGAAACATGGCCTTTCTGAAATACTGAGGGCTGAGGGGGACACCCAGGGGAGTAGGATAACATACTCAATCCATGTGAACCCTGCACTAAGCAGCTGAGCAAGAGTTGGGATCATTGCTGGAGAAGTCACATATTTGCAGGTCATTCAGCATCCATTGGTACATTACAATGGTAGTACAAGATTTATGCTGCCCAACTGCTCATTAAAACTGTCAGGGCTGGGGCCCATGGCTGACAAGACAAACTTGATATAGCCACTTGTAAGTTACTCTCAAAAGGCAAATTTCGTTGGTAAAACTTTGTGAAGCAAACAAAGCATTCAGATATATAAAGGGTCTCCCCTGTGCCTCATGTAACAGGAAACAGTACTATGATTTCAAATTCTGGGGATTTAGTTCTTAGCAACAGTCTCCAGGTCATATGGATAAATCTTGAGAATCAATCCTTATGTGAGAAATGTATGCCATCATACAGATGTATTTTATTAAAAAATGGTTTTCTCCATTTACTTTGGAGGATAGTTTATTTCTCTAGCTCTGAGATACATTGTGAAGTACCATAGTGCTGACGTTAATCATACAGAAAAAGGAAGTCTGCCGAGTGTTTTAAGGGAAGACATTCAGTATTCAGAATCGCATTCTGCAAGGGAGACTTCCAGGAAGAAAAGCTTTTACAAGCAAGACACTTTCCAAGGGTGAGTGGTGAAAGAGAATAACCCACTTTGAAATGGCAGAGGTCAACAGAGTGGACAAAAAAAGGGAAAAAATACACTTCTGCTTCCTAGAGCTGCAATCCCACCTAATTGACAACCTGGTGAAAACAGCTCTTTTGTTTCCTGCTTCTGAGTGGGATAGATTGCACTGTCACTGACTGTGAGGGTCCTATTCAAGGGTCAAAGAGTGAGGTCCTTAATGCCCTCATTTATCTTCAAACAGTATCTTATTTACCTCATTTACAAATCTAAAATCATGTTTATTAAGCTCTATAAGATCTTTAGATAGCACTGGTCAAGGATAAAACACTATCATTTGTTTCAGTTTAGCCTCTGAGACAAGGGCACTTGCATTATGGGTACTGATTTAGAGTTGCTGTTTTAGAGCCAGTAAGCTTTTTGGGTTGTGTTCAAGGAAATAAGCAGAGCAGGGTAAGACAATATTATCCTAGAACAGCACGCATAGTCTCTAGCTCTGATTACACACAGATTTTGCATTATGCCTCTTGGGAATGAAAAATAAGGGGAAAAAAAAGCCAAAGTAAGGATTAACAAAGCTAACAAGACCCCGAGGGCTTCTTTCCAAAAGGCTTTCCCTACAATCCCATCGGTTTAAAGCCTAGAGTAAAAATAAAGTATTTGTATGGAGAGACAAGAGGTAACTGTTCAGGATGAGAGTTTAAAAAAAATAGAATAAAGCTACCCGCTATAAGCAACCAGAATGTTTCCAAAACAACTTGTAAATCACAGAGAAGCCTGGCACTGTTCAATCTTGAAAAAGCAGCTGCACAAGTGTTTAATGTTTTAAAATAAGCAATGTGTCAAAGTGATGTGGGACTCAGCTCACATGAGAAGGACTTGGTGAGGCTTTCTGCTTTCCTTGTGCATGTCTGCATTTAGGAGAGAAATGATGGACTTGCAAAACAGGTTATAAAATGTGTCTTCATACAGTGTTTTACAATTTCCCCCAGGCCTGTGGTCACTGCTCTTGCCAAACCAAAATTCTGGGCTCCTAGTTCACAGTAACCTCCTGAAGGGGAACTCCTTGACTCTAATCCACTTTTCAGGGTTAATAGCGATATGGATAATGGAGAAACTCATCCTTGACAGACAGACTGATCTTGGGAAGACATCTAGGTTAGACATCCTTAGGGGACTAGAAATCATTCACTGTGTTATCTCAAATCAGACCACAGACAGCAGACTAGACAAAGATAATGTCTCCTATGTCCTCATTACAGCCCACATAGCGGTGGCCTTTGGTCTGGTACTGCCTGTGGAGGCAGAGGAGTTCCAGCAGAAAGCAGAAGCAAAGGAGCACCCCCAGAGCTGAAGGTCAGGGCTGGGGCAGAGCTGCCCGGTTATGCCATGCCATGGAGCAGACTTGCTCAGTGGGAGGTTTTTCATGCCAAGAAGCTGTGTAGGTGATAGCAGACTTTTCTTGTTAATGAGAAACGTGCATAAACAGGGGAAGTAAGCCCATGCAGAGCCCTGGGTGATGCAGGCAGATTGTTATCTGTGTCTGAGAGAGGCTAATCTGAAGATAACTAGGGTAGCTCTACATTTTACAGGCAGCAACAGGAACCATGTTGAGCAACATTTGTCAGTCTACTCTCCTTGATAGCAAGTGTCTGCCCAGAGGCCTCCTTAAATGCAATTAAACTCCTTAAAATGTGAACCTGAAGGTTAACTACATATTCAGCTTTTCCAGTCTCCCCTGCTAAAAATACACAAACTTTTACTCATCAATTTGCTAATCCTTGAAAAAAAAAGTAGTCTTGGACAAGTTTTGCTGCTGCAGTGTATGATTTGCTTAATTGAGATGGAATCAGCCAGTTTTAGGGAAAGAAGGAAAGAGGGATCTTCTGTCCCAAGGGTGTTGATAACTTGTTATTTTTTCCAGCACATTTCTTCTTTTTTCAGACTTGTCAGGCCCAGAGCTGACAACAGATTCTTGCTTTGCCTCAATCACACGCTCCATCATGCAACAATAAAGGAAAACATTCCTCTTAAGTAAATTGGAAAAATTGACTCTCCACACTACAGCAGCTGAACTGCCTGTCAGGCTGTACAAAAGGAGTCTGAATAGCTGTGTTGCTGCCTCAGTGCTGGACATTGTCAAGAGCTCAGCAAGCAAAAGGTCTCTCTGCAGCCCAGTAAATACAATGCTGGCCAGAACGGGCTTGCTCTGAGCTGGTGATGCACAGCAGGCCAAACCCCTTCAGCAACCTGTGCTTCAGCCCTCAGCCTGTAAAATCAGTGCCTTCCTTTGGAAAAGTCAGCTGAATTCATCTTGGCAGGGAAGGGAAAGGTCAGCTCCTCCTCCTGCTGGCACGATGCTCTGCCTTGGGAAGGTTGGCTGCTATGCAGCTATTTGGCCACAGTTTTGCACCGCATCCCAAAAGCCAGTGTTCTTGCCCGGCCTGCAGTCTCCTCTCCTGGCACCATGAAGCAGCTCTGAGGGGCTCCTGCCTCTGTGGCCAGCCTAGAACACATTGGAGGCTCATACAATTATTCAGCACTACAGGATGTGACTCCATCCTCGGTCACCTGCTGACCTTTTCCAGCTTGTTCTCAGACAGTCTGCCACCGACCCTTCCCAGAGTTACCCGCAGCCCCTCAGCCTTTTACCACTTTCTTATCTCCATTCCAGACTTTATTCCACGTAACCCAGCCTGTGGTAACAGCTCTAAGGAAGCATTGCCCCACCACACTGTCCTGCTGTCACACCCCACATCCACCCTGCTCGCTCCCTCCCAGCCGGAGCCTGCAGGGACAGGCAGGGACCAGAGGGGCTGGAGGGCAGGGGCACGAGCGACTGACAGGTGAGCAATGGCAAGAGCCCTTCTTGTGGCAGCACAAAGTTACAACCTGAACTCACATAAAGCCTGACTCTTTCTCCTCAGAAGAGGGCCCATGCTGTTTTCCACCTACTTTATTGTACTCATGGGCCTGCAGTACCTTCACTACTAGCTGCTGGGACAACTGACATTTTTTTTCTTATACACACAAATATATATTCAGTAAAGTCATATTCTGTAGTGAACTTGAAGATGCTGAGTGACCTTCCTGACTGGTAGACAAGTCTCCAGGGCAGTTCAGGAAGTGGCTGCCAAGTCAGTCCTCTCTTTGCTTTATCACTGAATGCCAGAATAGGTTATAAAAAAAACCCCACACACAACCCAAAACCCAAAAAAAGCACCACCTTGATCTTTTCACTCTATAATATCAGGTTCAGCCTCTCACCTATTCAGAGGAAATCAAAGCTATAAATAGTCCTACTCTGCTTTCATGCCTTAGTTTACAGAATTAAGAATTCTTCTTTCCAGTATTGAAAGCTTCAGGGCTTCCACTGAAGGAGGCCAACTGTTTTGTTTAAAGTGACCATTTAAAAAATAACTGTGACTCCATTAAAGTGATAACAGAAGTAACCAAATACACTTTCTGATGGACCCTTCTGCCTGCAGTCTGATGAGCCAGAGATTGTTTTGAGAGGTTTGACTTGGGAAGGGTGGAATGTATATTTACTCCTTGGATTGTGCCATGTCAACTGAAAATTCCCTTCAATATCAGTGTAACAACAGTCCAGGAGCATTGCAGTGTTATTAATGGCACATGAGGAGTCTATTTCAGCCTGCAACAAGCTCAGCTCTCCAATATGCCTAGGGGCATATAATTGCCTCTGTGGGGCATTACTGGACCTTTTCAAGTACATTCAAGTACCTGATAGGAGTTGACTGTAGATCTACACTGATTAAATAAACTGAACACATTCTATCTTTTTCTATACACAAAGGGAGAAGAAACTGAAGAAAGGAAGGTTATGGGTTTTGGGGAGATCACAGATGACACACTAGTACAGAAAATATTTGTTTTACTTTTTTTTCACCACTATCCCTCTGTGAATCTTTGAAGTATTTCTTCAAGAACCTGGACCTTAGAGATTGGGAAGAGATGCTGCTTTTCTGAGACATCTCTTCTGAGAGCTGCTGTTTGCCCTTCTGCTTGCCCACAGCCTGGCTCAGTATCACTTGTGGGATTCCTCAGGCTGGCAGGGACAGCAGGAGATCTCTAACCCAAAATCCTGCTAAAACCAGGACCATGAGGTCAAGCCAAGTTACTCAAGGTTTCATCCAGTCTAAAACACCTCCCACAAAAATCTGCAAGTGCTACCCAAATAAATGTCTTCATCTTAGAAGTCAGGGCGAGGTATACCAGCACATACACCAATTTATTCCCTTTAGCTATGAAGTGAAGGATCCCATCTTTCTGACCTCAGTCTGTACTGCAGATTTCTATCTCCATCTTCATTTTAGTTCAGAAGGGAAACAAAATAAATGCAATTAAAATTAATTTTTTAAATGGCAGATTGTCTTCTTATAGGTTGTTTTCCAGAATCTTCTGTTTTCTGAGCATTACCAACATTGTAAGGTTTTTCTCTGCATTTGTGATGGTTATTTTTCTTTCTGGAAAAAAAAAAAATTCTGCCTATCTTCACTCTACTTCCTGATTCCAGGAGGCAGAGTGTTAGCAAGAAGACTTGCAAAACTGAGGAAGCTATTGCAAGAGCTGTCAACACTTGCACAAAAATATTCATATCACTAAGTTCATCTACACGACTGGCCCCTCGCATTGAAGGAGTTAAATTGTGTATGAATAGCTTGCAGCAACCAAGCTATCCTCCTGTTTTTTCCCATGACCTCATTTGTGCGGAACTACAATGTAGTTCACGTGGGAAAATGCCACCTGACCATACTGTGACATGTTAGCAGCAAGTACTTTAGTCCCTGAGTTTGTTAATCCAGCCTCAGCATGATGTATTAAAATAAACATTAACAAAATTGAACAGGGAAATCTGCCATAAATGACCATATTTGGCCATGTTAGCTGGGTGCCAGAGGAGTGCAATAGGCCAGTCTATTGTCAGCATCTGGAGGTGCCTAAGCCAACAGAGAGCATTTACAATTGAGGGCATCTATAATTGAGTTGTTCCTACTCAGTCTGCCTCCTCTTCCCTGCCCTGTGAGTGTCCTCACACAGCGCTGGGATGCACTGACCCATGCAGGCACACACAGGAATTTTGTCTCCTTCTTGACTGAGCTCTGCCATCATGCCAGGCATGCCCACAGCCCTCACCTCAGGCTGGCTGGGATGTAAAGACCAAGACCAGGGCTTTCAGCAGCTTTGCTTAGAGCTAAGCCTGCAAAGATGAGCAATGTCCATCCCCCTGTTGCTCTAACTCCCCTCTGTAAATATGCTGCTGCCTGATTACTGTTGTTTAATTTCTATCTGTCACTGTTACAGGACAGTCAGAATGACTGTACATGTCCTTTTTACCTGTGCAAATGGCATTAGTCTGTGATAAAAAACTGTGGAGTTTTGTTTCCACACATGCTTGGGAAGGAGGAATGGCAGTGTTGAAGTGACTGAAGTGACTTTATAATGATTGGCCAAGTTGACTTTAAGAATCAAGCTTGCTTTCACATCTTTAGACTGCATCTATTTGGGATCATTAAGCCAAGGAAGTATGTTGGAAAATCTTAGCCCTTCAGTAATCTTTTCCTGTTGATTTCACATTTCCTAACATCCAACATGGAAAGGAGCACCTTTGTCCATCTGAATTTCCATTTGGCCTCCCCAGCAAGGCCTGCCTTCCTTCTTCCTTGGTATCTGGTATAACTCTTCTTTCTGTCCTAATAGAATTTGCTGGCAGATGTTCACTGGTGGATGCACAAAGTGGTCAGATCCTCACAAACCTTCCTGAGAAGCAGGTAAAAGCAGTTAGAGAATTAACCAGGCAGGTTAAACTGCTGCTGTGTGTTTTACTTGAGTTGAAATCCTTTCCTAAATTCCTCCTGTCTCAAGCATTTCATACCAAACTCATCTGCACTTCCGGAGCTCAGTCTCATATTAAGAAAGGTCGACTAAGGTGACCAGGGCAGACATTGGATTTCTTTATCAACATTGTTTTTTGCTACCAGGCTTGCAGTTTTGCAGCAACACTCAGTGATTGCTCTTAAACTGCTTTGGAGTGCAGTAATTGCCTGCACCTTTTCTGTCAAGGTATATTGTAGGTCGTTACCACATAGCCTGGAGTACAGCTGCTGTCCATAAACCAGAAATTGAGCTACTGTGTCCAATGGCACCGTGACTCATCCTTCAAAGGAGATATTAATCATGTTCTGGACATTTTTGTATTACTTGGAGATAATTTATTTTGGTTTTCCTATTTGATTTCCCTAAGGTTATTTCAAGACATCTGTTACATTCCAGCTTATTCAGAGTTGGTCTGCAGAGAAGTCTGGAGAGTCAGAGCACAGAGAACTTTAAGTCTCATAATTTTCCTCTAATAAATGAAATAGCCACAATAAAGCCAAGGCTTCACTACAAACCCCTCCTTCAGCTGTGTACTCATTGATTTTGGGGGGCTCAACCCTGCCTTGGCCCCATGTGTTGTAAAAGATGCTTCTGAACAATTGTGTCTGGTGGCAGATTGCCCCCCACAGGTACAGCTTAAAAGAGGAAGGACAGCAGCTCCACAACATGGGCTCGTGTGGACTGCCTCCAAAAATACACCTCCAACCTCCAAGTGAGCTGAGCCATTGCAGCAATGGGGGAGGCAGGAGCAGAGTTACAGGAGATGGGCAGCTATGGCAGGATCAGACCAGCCTCAAAGTCCTTATGACATGAACTTGAAGAGTTCAAGATGGACTTAGCAAATAAATTTAATTGTTATTTCTATTTTTAAAATTTTAATAATATGAGCAATGTGTTATTTATTTCGTGAAATTGCAGATACTTCTCTTTAGTGCCATTTTGCTTACTTGGAAAGAATCACATCCTTTTTTCTTGGTACAGAAGAGCTTGGAAAACAATTACTACACATCCCACACCCAAGCATATGTAAAAGATTCCTGAGAAGCATGTGATCAATTAATGTGTTTTGTGAAATCAAATTATCTTCAGATATTATTCACAAAATTTCCCATAAAGAAAGAAACTTAACCTCAGTTTATGGTGATAGAGCATTCCTCTATTAAAGGAGGAATGGAGCATTCCTCTATTAAAGGAGAAATGTACTCCTGTGCAGGTGCCTTCATGACTCTTTGTGAAAGTAAAAGCTACTGTCACTACCTGCACCACATGGTCTGTGGTACTCAGATGCTTCTTCCAAACTCTCAGTATACAGTACTTCAGAAATGCACACGTACTTTAAACTTCTGATTCTTCCCTTTTTAATACCGCTGCAATGGAGCTGAGGTCAGCAGGATGACTTCTGAAGGTATATCCATGAAAAGGAGAGGGAATTACAGCTTGAAGCTGCCACCAGTTTGCTGAGAAGAGCCAAGGGCAGGAGCCAGCTGAGGAAGGAGTGCTCAGTTTGTGAGGCTGGGGCTCCATCTCAGAGTGAAGCAGAAGTAAGGGGTTACTCTTAGAACAGAAAGTGCAAAAAGTAGTCAAGATTTTGGCAATACTGCATCTCTGAATGGTAGAAATCTTTTAACAAGCTTTAGCTCTGGGAAATTTCTACAGCTTTGAGTGAGAAGTAAGGGATCCTACAGGCCCAGTGCAAAACCACAGAGATCCAAGGCTTTGAAACCTGACAGGTTTCTCAGCTTTCTGATGAACCACATGGTACCTGGTATCAGGTGTTTGGCCTCTTCTATGCCACTGATACCACTGGGATTTGGCCTTCCTGTCTCTGGAAGAATTACAACCAAAAAGAAGCAGAAGAAAAATTTTTAAGTCCATTTTCCTATTCCCTCTAAGGGCTACTTCACAGGGGATGTGAAAATTTCTCCCCAGAAAAAGGGAAGGAGGTTTCATTTCTTTATTCTCTTACCTAGTGGGTTCTTTGGGGATTTCCATTTAAAAAGAGAAATCACAATTAAATACAGTCTTCCCATCAGAAAACTATACTTCCCTAAATCACCAAATATCAACAGAATTTGTATGAGGAAAAGAAATAGTAAAACAATGAACCACCTTTATTTGGCACTGCAATGCCAAGACAATTCTAAAGGGCTTTTTTTGTCTATATGGACCACAGGGGCTGGGCAACAACCTCTGTACCATCATCATGACACCAGGGAAAGCCTCCTGGGATCCTGACTGAAAAGCAGGATGGAATGAGAATGGCTTTACAGAATATCCAGGGACAAGAAGCAGCTGGCAAATTTATTCAAAATAGTAAGCTGGTTGCAACTTGAATTTTGCTATGTTGCAACTTGAATTTTAACTGAAGGAAGGCTCTCCATAAAACTCTATATGTCAAGGCAAATTCAGATTTCGGTTTTCATCTGAATGCATTAACTGTGTGGAGTCTAACATGTTGAAGTGAGGTAAGGAGAAGAATTTGTTCCTTCTCTTTGAACACTTTAGGAGGAGCCAGCTCTCTGCAAGGGACAAACAGCTCTCACTGCAGCATGGCACACAGATCACTGCTGATGTGTCAGCCCAGAAAGGAAAGAGATTTTCTGTAGTTAAAGAATAGATGTTTGGAAAAGCCCGGCCAGTCCACAGTGGCCACCAGGTTATTCAGATGGGGTGTTTTACATATTTTCAGGAGTGTAACACCCAACTTCCAACTTACTTGCATTTCACATCAAAAGAGTATCTCTGGGCGTGCTCAGAGGTCTCCTACCCTGACACTTACAGAATACCAGGGATGAGTGAAGGTAACATCATCAATCTGAGGCAATCCAGACATATCAGCTTACTTGTCAAGGAAGCTCAAGTTCTAAAATCTTTTAAAGCATTTAGATATCTTTTAATTTTATTTCTGAAAATAGTTTAGAAGGCAGTATAGTAATGTAGTTAAAAAGCTAAAAAACTAATTAATTTCCTAAGGTATTAGATTACTCTGTGACACAGAGGATTTCCATCTCCCCTTGTACTAGGTACAGTTCTTTGGCTTTATTAACACAAATTCATTCAATTTCTTTTAAACTTAAAATCTGGGGTACTTACCCTGGATGTGAAAGGAAGCAAAAGAGAGACCACTTCTGTACCTGGTGTGCTCTTGTCAACACAGTGCAGGATGGAGAACTGAGAGGCTTTCTACCAATTGGCGTGCAACACTGACAGAACTCAAGCTAAAAATAATGTGAATATCCACCACAGGAATGCATGAGCCTCATGGCTGTTGGGATTGTTGCATGTGAAGGCAGCTCTCCTGCTTTACAAATGAGACCTGAATTTTAACTACCCTCCTCCACTTACTTTGCAACTTGTATGAAAGTGGTGGAAACTGATTTAATTCTTGCTTCCACCAGGAAGCTTTTCTCCCAACACATTCTTTGCATTAAGGTAGTGATAAATTAGAAAATGCAAGCAAGTTGGAAAAGCATGGCAGCAAAGTCTCTCTAGATAGCCTAGCTCAGTGACATTTTTGTACTGCATTTTACTTTGCCTGTCCTAAAAGAAATCTGATTTTATGGCACAGGACATGAGTGAAGAAGTAACATTTCAATAAATTACATATTTTAGGATGACATTATTTGATTTTTTAAACTTTTATCCAAAGGAAAACTTGGATCATCAAAAACCAATTCCCCACCATGAAAAATCTAAGTCCTAAGTCAAGTTCAAATAGCTAAGTAAAGAAAAGGTTTCTCTACCCTGCAGCTAGCTCTTGCCTTTGTATTCTTAATTGAACACCTGAAGTTGTGGCAAAAGGTTTACTGCTCCTGCCCTCCCATGGGAGCACTGAACACAACATCTCTGCAACAGGATGCTCCCAGGAGCAGGCAGATGGGAGAGAAAGCTTCCCAGGGGGATGCAGCAGCCAGACAGGGAGCTGCACCCTGTGCAGGAGCAGTGCTGTGACAGATTGGGGTCTGGCCTTGAGATTAGAACAGTTTAAGAGATTCTGGTTTTAAAGTCTGTTTACAATGCAGAGGTATGTGAAGAAATATAGGAGAAGGAAGAACTATTTGAGGAACTGTAAAAGTTCATTTGAACAAGGGGAAAGTGATGTTGCACACTGATCTGCAGAAACACAAGGTTTTTAGTAAAGAATAGAACAGTTTAACTGGGGAGCTGGCTTTGGGACAGAACTCAGTGGCAGAGGATTTAAATGTGTTCAGATAAATAAATAGCATGAAGTTATTTTTATTAACTCTTTTGAGTGTGTGTTTCAATGACTATTCTAAAACTCAGGTGTTTCCAAATATTCCTTTGAAAGTGGAAATCATGTACCTCACACATCCATTTACACAGAGGGCTGGATTAGACGTGGCTGACGTTGAACCGGGTTAATTTTCACTCGCTCATGGCAGGCTTGGCTATCCAGCTGGGAATAGCATCGATCCCAGCAGCCACCTGCTTCCCTGGTTGGCTTTGGAAACAGTTTAGGAGTGACTTTTCAGTGTGACTGTTCAGTGAGGTGCATGAAAAGGAAACATAGCAGATGTCAGATGACTGGTGACCCCCAAATTCAGTGCCTTAAGTAGAGTGAGTTAACCAGGGTTAATCTGCCAATGCTTTTCACTTCCCTCAAGACTTCCAGCTGGTGAAAGGCAGCTCCCCTCACTTGATCAAAGCACTGGCCTCCTCATCTGGAGGTGCTTTATGTCCCTATTGTGAGTCTGTAAATGATAACAGAAGGTGCAGAACCACAGGGGAGCTGAGGTAAAGCATCTGCAGGAAATATTAACTGAACTACATCATAAAAGCAAGATCTGCTGCCAGTCACAAGAGGAACCTTTTCAGTGCAAGTGAGATTACATAAATATTGGTGATCACAAGAGGACGCAGTACCTTAACCAGAGCAAGACCAGAAAATGTAAAGACCTTACTTGATTTTTCTTCTTTAATGTTGTACTCCAGCACACCAGGAGCCTCGTTCTGCACTGGCAGGCGGACTGCAAGGACCATGTTGCTCACATTACCCTCTTTCCTAACTAAGAATATCTGAAAAAGGAGAAAAGAATCAAGAGCTCAGCTATATTATGTGAGCTTCTAAACTTTATTTTAGGTCATTGGCAATGTAGATTTTATCAGTTCAATCCACCTTTAAATAGCCTTATTTTAGCTTCATTCCATTTAGCTAAGCTTTATACAACAAAAAATAATGGAGAAAGGACATTTCATCTAAGTGAAATTCAGACCTGAGAAGGGACTCACAAAGCTTCTATGCATCACTGATGTCCCACTTATGCCTAAAGCAAACTATTTCACTAACTGAAGATCTAAAACTGTACTCAGTTTGTTAAGTGATGGTCCTCTCACCAGTGCCCTAAATCACAGATGAGTCACCCTAGAATGTCCCAGTCCAGGTCTAAAGCAAGGGAGTCACTTGTACATTCAGTTGGTAAGGATTTGAGTGTCCATGAGAGGAACATAAGGCCAAAGGATCTGGTGGCCACAGTGTCCATGGCAGAGCTTTTTATGGAACTATAAGATCATTCAGCCTGGCAGAAATCCTGGGAGAATCCTTCTCCAAAGCCCTGGGTGAAGCCATGAGGCCAGACCAAGTTTCTCAGGGATTTGTCTGTACAAGTCTGGAGAGTGTCCAAAGCTGGAGACTGCACATCCCTCTTGGCAACCTGTCCCATCACTTACTGTCCTCACAGGGACAAAATGCTTCCCTGCACCCAGTCTGGACTCCTCTGGTTTCAATGTACACTGCTGCCTCTTGTCCTCCCACCCTACAGTGCTGAGCACAGCCCGGCTTCATCTTCTCCATGACCTCCCTGCAGGTGCCAGGGGTTGCTGTGTGGTCCCCTGAAGGTGTCTTCTGGCTGAACAAGCCCTGGTTCCACAGCTTCTCCTCAGTGGGTTTGTGCCCAGCTCGCTGGCCACCATCCCTGCAGGCCCTTTCCCACAGAGCTGCTCCACCAAGCAAAAGGAAAAAATGCTTCATTCTTTGTATTATGTGAGATCCTAAGTGTGTTTCTAATTAAAGCTCATTGTCAGGGATATTTTTAGCTTGTATTTTGAAGGTGCCGATACAAAGACAAAATGATCTTCACTTTCATCTGTTCTTTGACAGTAAGCTTAGGCAGAAAGGAGTCAAATTTTTAAAAAATTGAATTAAAAAATCAAGCTAATTTTGTAGCCTGGATATTAATATTAGAAAGAGAAGTGTGAGTTGATAAAATCATTAATTAACTGTAATATATAGAAATTTAGCAAAAAACCATTAATTTCTTGGGCAGATGAATGTTTTAAAAGCTTGTCTAAAAGCCAGGACTTTTCTTTGCATGAGTCCCAGCCATAAGGGTGTTTCCAGTCACTTTGAAGCACCCATGCTGAACACACAGCTTTGGGGTTGCTTCACAACAGGATGTGTGAACACAGTGCTGTCAACTTGGCCTCTGAATTCAGGAGAAATGGAGCCCCAGGGGCTCAGGTCCACCATCATGGCAGAGAAAAATGCAAATAACTGCACAGGTGTGTGCCCTAAACAGGCTGATTTCTACTGCAGGGCAGTCCCCACCTCCTGTTGCAGTAAGTGTCTGCAGGTAAGAGGCAGAAGGTACCTGCGGGGAGCGGCTCTCCCTTGCCCAGGTCCTACCACCCGCATGGCAGTGCTGTCCCCACGACTGCCAGACAGCACCATCTTATATTGCTACATCTGAAATTTAATCTAAGCAAGCAGGGAAATGAAACCTGGAAATGAATCACTTCTTTTTTCCTGATCGGCACGCCTGGTTGCCATGGATCCAGAGGCTAAAATTGGACTCTGGCTGTTCAGAGAAGTAGGAGATGGGTTTTCTGAGCTGTACGTAGCCCTGAGTACTGTACTTCCCCTGGGTCAGGGCTGGGATTGAAATCAGCCTCTTCTATTTTCACCACAGGTGGGAATGGTGCTGCCCAGTTTCAGGTGGGCTCCCAGAGGGCAGGAGACTCTGCCCTTGCCATGGAACACCACTGATGCAGCGCCTCTTCTCCTGCCTGCTCCGGCTGCAGCTGAAGGCTGTGCCCAAGGACAGCGGGAGCAGGGGGAACAGAGGCAGATGTTTCTCCAAAGCCACTCAGCGGTGGGAACTCTTCCCTGCAGGGAAGGGACAGTGCCTGAGGAGGCCTGGGGCCACACATGGCTACAGCACAGTCACGCACATCTCCACTTACAGCCAGCGCAGAAAAACAAAGAGAATTACTTCATCTAATGAAGAAATCTGATTCAGGGTGAGGCACACTGCACGGCCCAGGCTGCTCAGGTGAATCCCACTGGAGGGTGTCACTCAGCTGTGCCAGCATTTAGCCCTGGGATAGAGTGACTCGGCCAAGGGACAGGTCCAAACCTCCTCAGAGCAGCTGTGCCCTGACATCAGCTCAGGTCACTTACACCTGCCCTTCCCAAAGGATCCAGCCAGGACATCCACAGCCAGCTATGCCTCACCTCTCAGACCTCTCAGGAAAGGGGAGCAGCTTCCTTTGGCACAGAGCTGTTTTCCTTAAGCAAGCTCTAAGCTTTGCACAAGTGTATAATTCTCTAATACTCAGTTTATGCAAACCAAATATTAATTGTTGCAATAAAAATTACTCCCAGCAGCTCCCTGAGTCTAAGGTCCTTTTCTTCACAGATTTTTTTTCATTGCTCCATATCAGGATAATCACCACACTTGTGGGTATGGTGGTGAATGGGAAGCCATCTCCATTAATCTACATGGTAAACAAATAAAATCAGAGATAATATTCCTTGTTTTCCCAAAGCCAATGTATCTGTTTTGTGCTGTTGAGAGGGGCAAAGTATCAAATGATAATGGAAACAGAGAACAGTTTGTTAAATATTTTTTCTTCCACATTAAAAAATAAGCACTGCTCTTCTAACCAAGGACAGGAAATGTGGTTGTCTGAACTGAAATTGCTTTGGACTTACCCCTGCTGTTTCTTTGCCAAGGATCGCCCCAGCCGTTTCCTGGCTCATGTTCAGCTGAAGCCAGACGGGACAGGTCTTGATGAGTTTGTCAAGGATGCTGATCCCTGGAAGCTGGAGGCAATTTCGCACAGCACTGGTCTGGCAGAGATGTGTCTCTCTCCCCTCTTCGCTGATATCTCCAATGGGGCTGAAACACAGCAAGGGAGTCCCTGGTAAGCAGAGCTGCAAACAGAAAACTGGGGGCAGTAAGGACTGTAAGTGCAAACACAGACATGAAAGGATGTAAGGACTGTAAGTGCAAACACTTAGGCATCAGGAATGCTCCTTGAGTGGCATCAAAGCACAGGCACGTTGTTCTGACAGCAGGCTGGCAGGGTTTGTGCTGAGCTCTGC
Organism: Taeniopygia guttata; assembly: GCF_048771995.1. Taxonomy (NCBI): domain Eukaryota; kingdom Metazoa; phylum Chordata; class Aves; order Passeriformes; family Estrildidae; genus Taeniopygia; species Taeniopygia guttata. The sequence goes on along the minus strand of NC_133030.1, from coordinate 49,147,134 downwards.
TGGTTTTGGCTCACCCATCGATGCTGCCGAAGTCCAGGTGCCCACAGACACAGGTAAGGGATGTAGAGTGGTGCCCAGGGCCACAGAGGGTTGAGTGTGCCTGTCCCCTGGATGCCACCCTGCAGCTGAAGGATCTGAGAGATGTTTCATGCCTTCAAAAGGAGTGATGCAGCAGAGGAGTGCCTGCAGTCTAATGGCAGACTGGCGCTAAATACTGGCTTCAAGCTATGGTGCTGATTTGATGAAGTCAATTTATACATGTGCTTTAGCTCTACAGGCGATGGAAATACTTGTGCTGAAAAATCTGGTCACAAGAGCTCTGCTGGATAAGACCATGGACTCATGGGGATACGTGCTTGTCATTCATTTGATTAATTGATTTTACATTTTAAGAAAAGGTAGGATAACATACACAAAAAGTGTTTTGCTGCTCTAATTTCCTGCCTAGAGGTCAGAACTGAAAATAGGACTCTCATTTTTTATTTGGTCTTACTTCAAATATTTTTCCTTTTCCTTTTATTTTTAAAGATACAGATCTTAAGGTACTACATTTCAAATAAGGTCAGTCTAAAATTTCTAAAAGAGAGTAATTTCAAAGGCCTAACCTAACACAGCAAGTCTGTCCCAAAAGTCAGTTTGTGTAAAAATAGCCTTTCAAATCCCAAAAGCAACACAGCGATTTTATTTTTAGCAGTTTTTTTCTTTCTCAGCCCTTCACAGACAGCTTTCTCAGAAAATACAGGTGCCTCTGTAATTCAGGTTGTAGATTAAGGGTATTATTTCACAGAATCTTGATTTTAATCAATCCTTTTTAAAGATGATAGTCAAGACAGTAGGAATGAGAGAACTGTGCTTTAAAAAAAAGCAAATTGAAACAAGTGAAACGCTCTCTTTACTTGTGATAAAAGCCCAGCTTGTCACATAGGTGAGGGAATTTCTTTTAGGTGTAACAGCATGTGATTTTAATCAATATCATCTGAACATATGGAGAAAAACAATGGAATACAGCTTTTGGAAGTTACCCTCAGTCATCTCTTGGTGTTTTATTACAGAAGAAACAACCAAAAAAGCCTTTTAATCATCTGGAAGGAAAATATGTGTTGGATGGCAATATTCATACTCTGTAGTGGGAAAGAAGTAATGAAGGGAAAGAAAATTGACATATAATGAAATGTTCCATAACAGCAAAAATTACTCCCCTAATTAGTCACAAAGACATGAACCTGATCACATCTGAATGATGTGTGAAACCTCAGTCAAAAGGAGGTCAGTGCTGATAATGTCCTGCTGTGTCACCAAAAGGTGACATTTATGGCCTTAGTTCCTGTCCTGAGGAATTTTGTTACCATTAATTATGTAAGGTGGGGTCAGCAAAGCTCTGATGCCCAGGAATCCCATTGCCTGGAGGGAAATGAGGGTTATTAACAACGTCAGGAAAGTACCAAACCAGCTTGGATGTGCTGAGCATCAGGCACACAGCGACCCTGGCACAGGGCTCCCCACAGGAGGTGCAGGCATCCATCCCTCTGCTCCCTCCCATGGGCACAACCTGTGAGAGCCCTGCTCACAGCACCAACTGCAGTTTGCCAACAAGAACAGGCTGATGAGGAAAAATAACAGAACTGACCTTCCAATACATGTGCCTGCATGTAAGGTCTAAATTTTGGAGAATGGATAGAAAGTTGAAAATAATTCCAAACTCAGGCTTACAAGATTAAGAAGTAAGAGCCTCAAAGTGCTTGCCTTAATGAAAAATCTCATTATTTGAGTGGGTGGAGTCTTTCAGTTCAACAAGTTTAGGGCAGTGGATAAGGTTTTTTTTTTGGTTTTTTTGGTTGGTTTTTTTTTTTTTTTTTTGGCAGAACAGGCAGTCCAATATTTTGTGGGCCCTCAGGGATGAGGTATTCTCCCAAAAGCCAGACCTGCTTGAAAGGAGCTAAGCAGGCTCTTGTACCTGTAGCAAGGGAGGAAAGCACAGATGAGTTAAAGGGGAGACTGTGACAAAAGGAGAGGCAGGAAGAGTCATTAAGGGGATCATATGGAATCAGGGAAATATTTGGTGAGACGTTTCCTGTGAGTGAGTTATAAGAGATGATGGATAAATTCCCAAAAGAAGAGGAAGGGGATTGCATTGCCCAAATCTCTTAAAATTCTAGCTTTGGAGCAGTAGCACATACTTTATTGAATCAAATCTGTACTGGCTAAGGACAGGGAGTGAATGACCTCCCAGACCTTCCTCAGCTGTCATGCTCTGACCCATGACACACCAGCTGACGCAGTTATGGCACCGTCGCTTGACTTCTGTCCTGGGCACAGCTGTCACAAAGATTTGGATGGGGCTGTGGGAATGCTTAATCCAGCAATTTAATCTGGCTCTGTGGTAGCTCTGTGGCTGCACAGAGAGGAGGGAGCCCAGGCAGCTCCTGGGCTCTTGCTGTGCTGCCAGATGAAGGAATTTCCAGGGCCACCATGGTGAGCAGCTGGCCGTTCTGATTTGCTCACTCAGAATTCATGCATCATTTAGATGATTTCTAAAGCCTCAGTTTTCAAAAATACATAAAGCTCTGTTCTTGTCCCACAGTCCTGCAAAAACCTTTGGCTGATAGAGGCAGGGGCTCATTTTGCTAGGTGTGACATGAAGCTGAAAAGCTGTCGCTAGAGCTGCCTGCTTTCCTTTTATTGAGTTCTTACTGCAAAGTTCTTTTAAATCTTGCAGTGGTTCTAGGCTAAATTGGATTCAGTTGGGAAGCAGGGAGCTGTGTGCTGCATACTGATTGGCAGCACAGACTAATTAATTGCACAGTGATTACATTCACACACCTGCCCCGGGCTTGCAGAAGGTATCAGGTTGCTTGTTGGAGGCAATAATAATGACAGTGGTGGTTTGAATTATTGCACAGTGACTGTACACTGCAGTAATGACCACCATGACTCACTGCTTTAAAATCCAGGAGCCACACTTGCCAATTGAATATTCCCAGAAGTCAGCAGATCGGCAAGGACATGTAATCCACTGAATTTTGTGCAGGTGAAAGCCTGAGCAAGGGGTTTCAGATATATTGTCACAACAGACCTGCTGATACTAAGGGCTTCCTGGCTGGACTATATGTGGCTGGTTACTCTGAATTTCCCTGAGGCAGCTAGGGCACACAGCAATTGTGTGAAACAGCAGCAGGGACTGCCAAGTCTTCACTTAAGTCACTTCACTTAAGTCTTCACTCCTGCACATTTGTTCTGAGAAGAGACATAATGTGTTTTTAAAATTAAATCTTAAATTATAAATCAAATGCTCTGTAGTGCACTGGTAAGTAATGATGGAGTGCCTTAGTATTGTTTAAACAGACCCAATTTAAGATTTTGGAGCTAGTCTTTTTTTATTATGTTTTATTGCTTTTGCTTCTCCCTCTGAAAATGAGAAGACATCAAGAAAGTGCAAGCAAGAGCAAGGGTTTGCTGTGCTGTCCTCAAGGAGAGAGAGACAACGGTATATGTATATGTATATGTATATGTATATGTATATGTATATGTATATGTATATGTATATGTATATGTATATTTAAACAGGAATCACAGGTCTTAAAATGTGCGCAAGCTGGCTTGATACTGAGAGAGAAATACTGACACTCAGTCACAAACTATGTGCCAGGTGATAGAGCAACTTTTTGCACCAAAGCTACCTGGTACCTGCAGGGATACCATTGGGGATAAGCCAGCTTGTGACTGAATCTGACATGTGGAAACCCTTCAAGCCCAATGGTTATAAGGAGCACTTGAAACAGGAGGAAAAGACAGAAGCTGCTGAAGCCAACAGAGCAGTCCTGATGGGAACTGATAGGCAGTGCTGTTAATTCCCGTGCTTAAAAGAAACAGCTGGGAGCGTGGAGCTTCATGGGTATGGGGGAGATGACAGTGCTGAGATGGGTGAGACTGAGAGAAGACTCACAGGGCTGGTTTACATCCTGTGTCACAACCAACCCAGCTGCACTCAGCTGCCGGGCTCTGTGCCACTGGCAACAGAGGCAGATCTCTGTATCCTTTTTTTTTTTCATGGTCACCTTCTTTCCTTCCAGGAATAGGAGTTTCATGAACAGCAACTAAAGTACAAAGTTTTACCCATTGCAAGAAACAGAGCTGCCTAGGCTTTCTTTGGTTTCGTATCACTTCTGATTAGACAGGTGTTGAGGAGCACATTGAATGGAGGGAGCTTGGTGTCCATACTGCACAGACTTACCAAAAAGTCTTTGTTCAGACACATGTGAATTCGTGTGCTGTTAGTTTCAGTTCACTGAGAAATTTTGCAGTGCCACAGCTACAGGACATCAAGCTTCATTTTGCTTCCATCCTAGAAATGGCCGGTTTTTGATACCATCTACTTACTCTCATAAGCCAGCCCATCACTGATCACTTCATCAGTTCAGATAGAATTAATCTGAGATGGAGGAGAAGAATTCATTTACCCTCTGGATTTGCCTTTGGTCACCTTGCTGGGTTCTTCTTTCTTCCAACTGGTGTTGGAAGTGAAACCCTGAACCCAACCTAGCTGCAGAAAGAACTCCAACATCTTTGAAATTCTCTCATTTCATCATAAAACAGAGTATTAGGAAGATGGGAAGGCAGCAAAGTGATCTATTAAAAAACCCATAGCACAAAAGCTAAATTTGTGCACCAAACGTGAACCCTGACTTGCAGAAAATTCAGGTTTTAATAAGTGCTTTTTTGTAACAGAGCCAAGGGATCTTACAAAAGTCAAACCAACAAACTGGAATAAAATAACCAACAATGAAAAACCCAAAAGTAGAAAGAGAAGTTCTTGAGATCTTCAGGGATTATATCCATGTAACTGTCACCCTCTAGTAAGAAATAAACAAATTTCTTGTTGTCTGACAGGCAGAAAAAGGGGGAAAAGAAGTAGGAGGTAAAGCAAGCCATGGCATCTTCCTGCGTTGTAAGGTTCTTGGATGTACAGAAAAACTGGATCATGGAAATTATGTGAGAAGCTTGGCATGTCCCATGAGGCAGGCTTGCCTGTCCAGTGTCCTCCCTACTTTGCAGAATGCTTGTCACTGGCCCACCCTGGTGACACGTTTATAGCTCAGGAAGTTGTGCTTCTCAGCCTGTGGTCTGTGGAAAGCCCGTGGTTGGCAGAGCACTTCCTCCTGCTCACTGGTCCCCTTGTTCCTCCTCTGCTGAATTGTCCACCCTTCCACCCTTTGGTCTTTGGTCTACACTTGATGCTCTGCATGTCCAGAAGTTTTGGCTCAGCCTGGGATGGACCAAGCTTAATAGCCAATGCAGCAGCTGTTCCAGCTGCCAAATGGTAAGAAAAACCAAGGGTCTCCTAAAGATCCTGACACCTCACAGCTCAGCAAAACTCTCTGGCTCCCACCTACTCTGCTTTCTGTTACAGGTGGTGTCAATTTCAGCAGTGAATTTTGCACTCTGCAATTGAAGTCCCAGTTCAAGTGAGCTCTTCTGTACCTGCCAGGGATTCCCAAATGCCCACTCCTGTGAAGGCTAGCAGGTTTGCAAGCATCTGGGCCCTGTTTGCTCATGTTCATCTAAGTTTGCCAAAGCAGAGCAAGTCATTGCCCTGTTAGGGAGCTCTATTAAAGGCACAGAGGAATCAGGTGTGGGACAGCTCACCTACCCTTAAACCACTCACCAGTGAAAACCAACAGAGGAAGTTACAAAAATGAACAAGTTCTACTACACTTCATGGGGCAAAAAGGTGTCATGGTCACTTGTGCAGGTAGAAGAGCTCTAAATCATGTGTCAATTTATTAAGTCACAAGTGTGACACCAGACTGGTGTCTTATATACTACCTGGCTCAGCTTGAAGGTCTGATGGGTCCAGCAGCACACTGGGGGAGCTGCGTGGACATGCACTGCAGAGCACAGCAAGGACAGCTGGGCTAGCTTGAAGGAGCTGAGCCTCAGGAACAGGCTCTGCACAAACACATGGAGCCCCCTGGCAGAATGACTGAGCTCTGCTAAGCCCTGGTGCCCTGGCTGCTGCCATCACCAGGTTTAAAGGCCTGGCTGCTGCCACCACCAGGTTTAAAGCTAACACATGTGTTTTCCTCATTACTTCATAATGCAAGCAAAGGATGTGACTGCAGCTTATCTGCCTTTGAACTCTGTAGAGCCTTGCCCCCACTGAAAGGTGGAGAGCCAGGTCAGCTCTGCAGAAGCCTGGCTGGATGAGAGCTGCTGGTGTTGAGAGGGACATGGAACACTGTGCTCAGGACCAGGTGGTTCTCTTAGGGCAGGAGCAGCAGGGCCAAGTAACTCAGGAACAGAGAAGTAAGGGGTGCCTGCAGTGCTTCCCATGAACCCTCCAATGCTTCTTCCTCCTAAATTAATCAAGCTTAATTGTAAGTGCTTATAGAGAAGCAGCAGCAATATCCCTGTCAGACCCTCTTGTTTGACCTTGTCAAGAATCTTTCAGCAAAGAGTTCTCTCAAGGGGCAGGATGCTGTAACTAAATGCTTATTAAATTCCCAGCTTCTCTGTGTTTCCTAGGTTCATCAGGTCTAATGTCCCTATGTTTAAATACACAAAGTCATGTATACTATAAAGAACTGCATAAATATGCGTAAAACCCCAAACAAAGTACAAGCTAATTCTCATTACTGATAGCTCCCAGGTCAGCTCTGCTAACAAACAAGCCTTCTCACACACACTCACAGCCATGGCATGGACAGAAACAACATAAAAAACAAACATCCAAACATTTCCTGAAGGAAGAGCCCTTCTTTCAAAGATTCCCCTGCTTTGTTTCCCCTTTCAGTCTAGCCATTTCCTGCATTTATTAACACCAATGGAATATGCTGCCTGTGGCCCCACACTGGGCTGGGGCTATTATATCCTATTGGTATGTCTTGGATGGTATTCACAAACTGTACTGCTGCCATTATGTAACTTTGCATATTTATTTTTGCAAATTTATTTTGTATTTATTTTGCAGTCAACAATTTGTCTCACAAACATCAACTGTATTTCTCTTTTTACTCAGTCAAAACATACTTTGTCAAGTCAAAACCACTTTGCAGGTTTTATTAGCTCTACTCCCTTCCTAACAACAATCAGTTAATGGTCAGTTGTTCTCCCCCACATTTACAATCAGAGATATTCAGGGCATTTGTCCTTTGCCTATTTCAACCCCAAATTATTCTCTTAGGAATGTCAGTATATCAGCAAAACTGAAGATTTTTCTTTGTGTGCAGGCAAGGAAGGATCATTTATATTTCTGCACAGCCCTTTCAGTGCAAAGAGAAGAGTGCTGCTGAAACACCAGCCAAGGCAGGGTCAGAGTGGCTAGAGAACAGACATTTCCCTCAACAAAAAACTGCAAACATGTTTGCTGGATAATCCAACTTCTCTGGAAAGGCTTGTGCAGTGCAGAAACCAGAAGCAAATGTTGTGAAGAGAAAAACAACTTCCTAGGCTTTAAGAACATAAAGAAACCCCAGACCTCTCTCACCCCCCATATCAGTGCTTGAGAGGGGCCCAGCTGAGCCACGACCTGGAGAGAAAGGTTCATTCTCTGCATTCCAAAAACACCTGAATGTTGGAAGCGCAGAGCACCCCTGCTTTTACTGCGGGGTCAAGGTGATGGGCAGAGGTTTTGCCCCTTTCCAGCTCATCTGGACAGGAAGGAAGATGGAAATGGAAACCCAGGGAATGCTTTTCTATATTGTAATCACCTAACAAAGAGGGGAAAAGGAAACGGAAAATAAAGGGGAGGGACAAATTTCCAATTCAAACTTCATTAAGAATAGACTGCAGTTTAGCTTTCATAAAGCCATTCTGTTTCAAACTCTATATATAAAAAATTATTTGAAATCTGCATAATGTCTTAAAGCAAAAATCCTGGGCAAAATATTTAGAGAAACATCAGACTAATGATAAAAAGCTATGGCCTTGCTTACCCTGTGGGGGGATTGAGTGTAGGTATGAGGCACACAAGACATGAGGCTAACCACACAAACTTGCATAGCACTGAGCAGTTTTCCTCTGCACTAAGAAATATCTGCAAATGCTTATCTCAGTCATAATTTGCAACTAGAAATGATTGTTTTGCCAAGGGAAATAAATCCACTGGATTTTCATTCTGCAGTCTCTGAAGGAGCAGAGCACAGGACTTCTGAGATCTCTCCTTTCATAAGGCACTACACGAAGTAGGTTGCTTACACGCAAATATTCATGTTTTGGGTAAGATTTCCTTCCAGTTTCAGTGTGAATGGATTTAAATATGTGGTGCTCGTAGTGAAAAAACCCAAATATCTAAATCTGTGAACCTATCCTTTGTTTGACCTCCTTGAGCCTTACTCCAGCAATTTCATATGCCTCTTTAATTTTGATTAGGCATTAAAGAAATGGGTTTATTTCTTGCTTTATTTGGATCCCTGCCTGCACTTACATTGTGGCAAGGTTAGAGATCTGCCTTCCTGAGGGAAGGAGAGGAAGAAGAAAAGGACTCATTTGGATATTTCAGGGATATGGAAAGGTGGTGAAAGGACATGGTCTCTCACCACCTTCTAGTGGTGAACACCTCCAGAACACCTGGAAACAACTCAGAGTGGGAGAGGTGTTCTAGTTTGTTAAGTTGTGCAATCCTTCTTGTGGGTGGGCATGGCCCTTGTCCTCCTGTGCTGGTGGGACAGCCTGGGACCAAAGGGCTGGTTAGTGGAGCAGTGTCAGAAACTGCTAAAATGTCCCTGCAGTGACTGGCAGCTCAGCATGTGACTACAGATCCTGCCGAGCAGCAAGATTAAACTTTCAGCTCGCTCAGACCCCACCAAACCACTGCTGGGACCTTAAGCTTGTTCATTTAATTGTGTTTATGGTCGCTGCGTTGCCTGGGCTAAAATGTAGGTAAGTCATGAGCCACAGGCTTGTGTTCAAAGACCACAAGATAGTTTAAGACAATCCACAACATGGCTGTCTTGGTCAAGTCCTGCCCAAAACATTTGTGCTGCAGCCATCCTTACCTCCAAGCTGATACTGCTTGTGTTCAAAGACCACAAGATAGTTTAAGACAATCCACAACATGGCTGTCTTGGTCAAGTCCCGCCCAACACATTTGTGCTGCAGCCATCCTTACCTCCAAGCTGATACTGCTTGTCTGACACTGGGACACTCAGGTGGCCAGAGGAGGAAAGAGGATTAGTGCTGGACACAGCTCTCTGGCCTGGCTCCCTGCTCAACTTGGTGAGGCATGAACAAATTTAAGACTTGGATTCAGCCCACTGGCACCAGTCACCCTGAATTACTCCCTGGAACTGCTGCTTCTCCAGTAAGACCAGAGATCACCACGGATGCATGGGTTGCTAAACACCTAAAGTTAGGCAGGGTAAATCTGGACTGGATCTAGAGAGCTGGCTCTAACAGCAAAGGGAGACAGCAGAATGCAGCTCAAGGGACTAAGCCCATCATCTATCCCCATCTCAGGCTGCTGCTCACAGTGCCCCTCCTGCAATCTCTACTGGTTTTCCAGCACTGAGGACCCTGCTGGGAGGGTTTTCCCTTTTGGCTGGAAAGGTTATCAGTAAGATCCAGCCTAAAATTAACTACTTTCTGATCCTAAGAAATTATTAGAATGGGAGTTTCAATTACACAAGAAATGTTCTGTATTACATTTTTGCCCTACAGACAGAAAGGAAAGTTTACCGAAGGCAAGCTCTTTCCTGTCAGTTGATTCAGCAGAAGAAGCTTTGAGCTTTTCTTGATTTCTTGTTTTGTGGAGGGTATCAGGAGTGACAAAGTCCTTGAAGAGAACTTAAGGGGGGCAAAACAGGAAAGAGAGAAGAGAAAGATTCTTGGCAGGCAAGATGAAAGGTTGGGCTGGGTCCCAGTCTGTCATTTAGCCAAGTATGTGTGACAACTTTTTTTTTGCCTAGAAGTCTGCTAGCAATTTGGAGAACAGTGGTGCAGGTAGCCAGCAGTGCTGTCCGTCTCCAGACTCTGCTATTTGTTGGTCTCTCTCTGTTTCCTTGGTGAATTTTTCCAAGCAGCAGAAAATTTAATCCAGTTCACAAGGGGCTGCAGCTGCTTTCTGTTCTGCCCAACAGCTGCTTTTACAAGAGAGAGACTTCAAAAGACTGGCTTTCTCTGGAGGGCCATGGGAGGGATGTACGTGAGCTGTGCAGATTCCCTGTATTTGGCAATTTCAGCATCCAGAAGGTTGTCTGTATTCAGTTGCTTTCAACAAAGCACTTGAAATTCCCCAACAATTCATTAGCCTTGCAAAAGCAAAGAGAACATATTAATTAACATGGTCAGGAAATAATTTCAAGCAGTAAGACAGGTCTTCCAACCCTACCAGGGGCAGTGCTGATACACAGACCCCGAGTCACCTACAGCAAATCCCAGCAGCCACACCTCTTGCAGGATCATTCTCAGAGCCAGGATTCCAGGCCAGCCTCAGAGAACAACTCTCAGGGTGGGGTTATGTGCTCCTCCTCATCCAGGGCAATGGAGAGTGCTGCAGGAAGAGTACCACTTCCACATCCTCCCAACATACCACTTTTGCTTCAGCTGTAGAGGTATGTAAACACTGAGGAAACTGGTTTAGCTCCATAAGCCAGCAAGGAACTCATTCACCAAAAAGAAAAGGCTTTTTGAAAAATGGATTCTGCTCCTAGCATCAACGCAAACTTAAAGGATGGTCTGAGGAAGACCAGAGTGTCACTGCTTAACAAAGATCCAGGGGATTGGGCTACGACATATGTGGCTAGAATAAAATCAGCTCCATGAATTTGTGCCTCAAATTCCCTTCCTATAGTAACAGCATTTGTCTTTAGCTGGATGTTAGGAGGCTTAATATACATGAAACACTGAGAGATCCTTTCGTAAAGACAAGGACTTTATATAAATCACACAATGTGATTACAGTTACTGAAAATATTTTGTCCCTTTTAAAGGTACCAGTAATTCAGAAAGCAGAAATCCTTTACTCAGACACAACTACATTCTCTGTTTAGCAAAAAGCTAATAGAAACTCTGGGAAAGGCACACACATAGGCAAGCATGTATTCATCTATTTGAAAAGAGCTGCATTCCATAGGACTCCCTGGCTTGCGTGTATCTAAGAGAATATCTATTTAGGAAAATGTGACTAGCACAACCAGCTATGCAATGTTCACATCTGTTAATCCTTTACTGCTCAAGTAATCATCTTCACTTGCAAAAAGGTTTATACAACTTTGGGTGCAGGCAAAGAGGAGCTAAGCACTTCAAAACTCTTGCAACTGATTATCTTGAGAGAAGCACTGCCTTCATGGTCCCCTTCAGCAGGGTAGAGGCCTCTCATTTCTGGAGGTAGGTAGAATTACTTTAGATAGCTTAGACAGATGCAGAATGGACAGAGGAAAGGCTTGTGGCTGCAATATTTACCATACTGGGTGATGCTTGTAGCTCTATTTCATTTGCACAGGTTAAACAGCACTGCTCCCTCGACCACAGCTGCTTCACAAGGCTGTGTTACCAGGTATTTTCACAGACACATTTTCCCCTTCCTCCCCCACAAACTGGACAATTAAAGGACACCAGCTGAAAGCTTGTATTACCTTTCCAAGATACAACCACCTGACAGTTTGGGATGGATTCTGAGCTCAGCCAGCTCCAGCTCTGCAGAGTTACTCCAGACTGACACCAGAGCATGGCTCTGACTAAGCCGTGTGCATCTGTGTGGGTTAGGAATTCCCCTTTCCAGGATGGGGGGAAGAGAATGGCACTTGTGTTCCTGCATTGTATGAGCAGATCAGGGTCGCCAAACAGAGTGGTGGAGGGAGAAAGGGATGCCAAGAAAATACAGCACAGACACAGCAACCCTGTGTAACAGCCCTGCCCTCCACAGCAGATGGGTGCTACCACTGCACAAGGACAGCTCTCCTCTCCCTCGTGTACCCCAGGCAGCTCTCTCTGGCCAGGAAGCATAGAATTAATTTGACAGATTTTGACCCTGTGCAACTTTTTTGGTGGATTGCTCTCCATGGGTACCTGCCTGCCTGTTCAGCTGTCTTCTCACCTTTGTGCAGCTAGGTCAGTGTCAGAGCCAGGGTGTGCCCAGCAACCTTACATCTTCCACTTTGCAGTATAGACATGTCCCAGCTCATAACAATGAATTCCAGAGGACTCCACTGCTGGCTGGCTCTCCGGGAGCAGCTGTGCACCCTCGTTCAAGTGGTGTGGAACCAGGACAGGACTCAGTCACATATAGGCCCTGCAGGCACTTTGCTCCTCACGTTCATGGGTGGCCCCCAGTGATTTCACCCCACAAGTGCCATACAATGTCCTCTGTGACCCATGGCCAGTACTTCTGGTAACCTGACCTAGTTTGAGCAAGTTCTACAGCTCAGAGAACACAGTCAGGAACCCAGGCCATGCTTACCAGGGCAGTGTGGGCACTGCCTCCTCTCATTCAGCAAATTCTAGGGAAGAAAGCACCCTCACTAAATCTCTCATGTATCTGTGCCTACATTTTACAATACATTTTCTCATACAGGCAGACAGGCATGTATGATTTTGTCTAGCTCCTACCTGGCTCCAGATGAGGATTTACTTTAGAGATTCTTCTTCGTGGCTCATCATGAAACATCTACCCAGTGTCACAGAAAAAAAACAATCTCAAAATTTGGATTAGGAAGAAATGTAGGACATAGACTGAATCGTAGACCACTGCAGACCAATGCCTGCTTTGAGATCCAAGAATTGCAACTTCATTGCCCTTGAAGCATGATTTTGCATTAACTGCTTCCGCTGGTTCTTGAAGGCCTTCTTAAACTCTCTTCTGCAGTCTCCTTCCATTCTTGTTGTCTCAGTTTTGGTCTAGAGAAATCTGAAAGTCTTCTTTGGTAGTCTGAATACTTTAAAATTAATTTTTCTTTAATAATGATCAAACATCTCAGCTTTGTAACTATTTCTGCTTTTATTCCTCAGAAGGAATTAAAGGCTTCAGGTCAGCAAAATTATCTGCGATTCAGATACTGCTCTGAACACTGGGACTGCCAAGAGCAGGTCCATCCCAGCACACCCCATCCCCTGTGACTTTAGGAGCACCCAGAACTGATGACATTATAGCAAGAGGCATCACAGCCTCTCTTTGGTCTTCTACAGAAGACCATGTGCTAAACATGCTTTTCACTGGTTCCTTCTAATCCTAAATCTAATTAGAAAGATTATAATTGAAGCCTCAGGTTTTAGCTTTTATATTTTTTCAGATTCTGTGCTGCTTTAGTGTGTGGGTCTGGGCTTCATATAAGGAGATAGTAAGCTCTCTTCACAGAGCAGGTAGACAAAACAATTTCTTCTCTAGCTGGGTACCCAAGGACAACCAATCCAGATGTTAGGCCCAAGAGCATAAACATCGTGGACTGAAGAGAGAAAAACAAGAAGGATGGGACTTCATAACCTAAAGCTGTAATTGGACAATTAACTCCAACATGCAAATGGACCAGAACTTATAAAAGTGTGAGACCCTGTGACTGGTTGTCCATTTTATGATGATTTTGAGTTCACCTGGGGTGTAGTCCTGGCTAGGCTCTTGTGCTGCCCAAGGTGGATCTACTGAGGCCTTCTAATAAATACCTACTTGATTCTTAAGCTCCATCTAGTCTCTGTTCTAGGTCAGCCTTCACAAGGCATCATAATGACATATTAAATACCTAAATTCATTTTTACTAATTTGTAAGTCCTCACAAAGGGCAACTGAAACAATCACAAACATACAGAATGTATGGGGAATGCCTCTTGATATAGTTGGAAAAGTGTGATAAACTTCTGGGGCACCAAGCGCCTTTGATGACTATATCATCAGTCTGCCCACAGATCTATCTGCACTAGAATTTGACCAGTCATTCCAAACAGCTGCCTGTTCATTCTAATTACCTTCCAAAATGCTATTTATTTCTATTCCCAAATGCAAAAAACTTTCTCCCTTCAAAATTATAAAGGTTGAAGGTCTGTGATGGACAATATTTTTTCCAAGTTTCACTATGGCACTTTGGTTTCTGTGCTCTTTATCAATTCACCCAGAAAAGTATTTAAAATTCTCCATCTTTTTTCTTCCTAATGGATTTGGTTTAGGTGTTTTCTTTAATGTCTATTATTCAGGTATTTTTTAAGATTTTTATGAGTCTCAAAATCCTATATTGCTGGTCTCAGAGAAACCATTTATATTTACTGATGAATGAGTAGAAATATGGTCCTACTCTCATTTGGAAATATGCTCTAAAATAGATAATCTTTAAAGTACCTGGACTATGTACACATGGTTTGATAAGTTATGGAGCCAGCCCAAATGTGTGCCAAGCAGCCCTCCCAGCTGGTCTCCAGGACCCATTGCTTTACATGAATACCTGTGCACACAGGGCAGGGGAGATGTGTGCAACTTACGTGCACATTTTTCAGCCTGTGTTGCCTCTAGGTCGTAAAGCCAACAATACAAACCAGCACGTAGCCATTTAGGACAGGAAGTGAAAAACTATATTTAGCTGAACCTGCAGTAGAAGGTAGATGATGAGAATATTGCTTACATTTGTGCCTCCATTCCTGTGAGCACTGGTATAAGACTGCAGTGCTGAGAGGTTCCTGCTCAGGGGCAATGTTCCCAGTGTGGTCTGTCCTCTAGGAACCAAAAGATTCTCTGCTACCTTCTCTGCTACCACCAGAACCACTGCACAACTAGTTCCAATCATCCACTAAGCTTGGCAAGGACTCACATACTGGAAGTGCTGATAAAACCATGTAACAAGTCAGTGTGGTTGTAAACGTTCTTTTCAGATTTTTGTCTCCTCCCTGCCAAATTCAGGTAGCTTTGGAGAGCACTTCCTTTTTTGTGTCTTTACAGTGATATCCCAGTCTTGGTGCAATGCATCTTCAGCACAGATATTTCCCTTCTGAGAAGCACCATCCCCCTGAACTGGAAAGTGAATCCCTTATGAGAGTTTGAAAAACAGAAGGGATTTAAAAACACTGATTTGTTTCCAGTTGCCTGAACTGTCCCTTCCCCATTTAAACACCACATCTCTCAGGTTCTGGTGGGAGTACTTCTTTTCTATGAGGAGTACTTTACAAGAATTCCTGAGGCAAACAAAACTTTTCCCACTGATTCAAATAATCTGAGATTTAGTCCTTTACAAAGGAATGCTCTTGAGTTTTAAAGAATTTTTTTCTCAGTTCAAACCTGAACCTGGTAAAAGTTGGCATAAGATTTATTTATTGCACTGCAGAGACATATGTGTAGTCTGGGTAGAAGACCTCTTGATAACAAGGGTCTTGTGGCCAACTAATACCACCAAGGTCATGGGTTTGGTCCCTGAATGGGCTATTCACTCAAGAGCTGGACTCAGTGATCCTTGTGGGATCACAGAATATTCTGTAATTGTGTGAAAATGCCCATTCCAGCAGAAGTAATGATTTTCATAGCATGCTTCATAGGTTCTATGGCCTGCTCTACACAGAAGATCAGACTAGACAACCAAAACATTCCCTTTCTGAAGCTAAAATCTGTGAATCTATGAAAGTGGTTCAATTTACAGATTCCTCCAGTGCTCGACCTCTTTATGTCTACATTCATCACATGAAATCTCTCAACTGTGATGTGGGTTTTGTGCCAAAAAAGACTTGTCACCATAAGATACACAATCATTAACTCATTAGGTAATCTGGTGTCCCAGAAGTGAGAACCACTGTAACCCATCCCAGCTACCTGAAACAGCCATTTTCCCAAAATTGGATTCAGTATTTGTATATACCATCTCTGTCTCAGCTCCTGCCTGCTCTGCTCATCATATCCTCCATGCATTTGCCAGATGTTGGAGTGAAGGTATGTATCTATACATGAAACCATGGTCACCACAGGCAAGCAGCTCACATTTCTCCAGATGTTTTGTGATCTCACCACTTATTAATGTTCCTAGGAGTTAGCTTGACTTTAGGTGAGAATTAATGGTTAAATTTCCCTGCTTTTCTCCCATAGCGTTTTGGAAGAATTTGATTCGATTGATTTCTATCCAGCCCCTAGCTGCACTTCTCCCTCATTTCCCTCTGAGTGGCTACTAATTCTGGAGGCAAATTTCTCCCCAGTGTCCTTCTGACATTTGACAGATATAAATCAGCAAAACTTGTTTATGGTTTTACTACATGGAGAATAAACCCTAGTCTCTACTCGGAATCCAAGTTGCTGGGGTACTTCCATGATAGTTTGCACTGCCAACATTTCTGTGCATGTGAGTAAGCTTTCCCTTTTAACTAATGTTAAAACCATGGTGAACAGAGGGGCAATCTCAGGAATTTCTCATGCAATTTTGGTGCAAAGAATTTTAAAATCAGGTCTGGGTTCTCCATCAACACCTTGCCTTAGGTTATCATTTCTTTTGAAAGCCATGAACTCCAAATACTTTGTGTAATTTGTGCCTAATTCAGTGTAACCATGACAGGAAATCAGCTAAACACAACTTAGAAATGTTTCTAATTCTGTAATGTGTTGGAAACCACAACGTATGCACGCTAAAATGTAATTTTGAGGATCTTCAGCAATATTATAGCATGTAAACAGAGTTAAAATAGATTTTAAAATACCCAAGTTCCTCTTTATGAGTGGAAGAGAGATTGGAAATAAAGACAATCAGTTAATAAAATAAAAGACAATTCTGTTAAATTGTTCAGATGCTCAAAAACCTATGAAGAATGCATGCAGCATACCCATTGATGCTTCAATATTCCTCCAACCACTTGATTTACAGTCCTGACCTAGGTTGTACAGCTTGTTTACTTTCTCCTGCAACTCTAGACAGAAAACAAACCTTTGCAAGCATGTGACTCCTTTCAGACATCTCAGAAAGAGATAAAGGAATGTATCTTCCACTCTATCATACTTAACATCTTAACTGTCACAAATGCAGGGAGTACCTGCAAAGTGCAAATAGTAAGTTCCTCTTACCAGTCCACAGGGATTGGATAATTTCATTTTTTCTTGACGTCTGTGTGATCTTTGTCCCTCAGTGTTTAACATTACATGGAACTGAGGAATTATACCTTGAAACAGGAGTGGCATTGTTTCATTAATGCAAACAATTGAACAAGGCAAAAGCAGTGACAACTGCAATGCAGGATTCTGCCTCCATCCCCCCATTCCATGTGTGTTATTGGGGAGCAGTGCTACAGTAAAACCATTACACAGTGGCCTCTCAGCAGCAATTTTCCCCCGTTTTTAGGGGAAAATTTTACCCTAAGTAGGGCAGCACCCTCAGCAACTGGAACTGCAACTATCCCATATCTATCCACCCATCCACAGAGCTGCTTCTACTGGATGCATCACAGAAATATCTGAAACCTTTAGTCACAAAAAATAGTCTGTGTTAGACAGATAAGGAAAAGTCTCAGTATCTGGTATTATTACGGTTTTCCAAGCTGGAAGGGGGGAGTGTGTGACTGACAGTTTCAGCAGCTATGCAATTTTCCCTTGCTTGTTTAAAACAGGAAACAGAAATGACCAGCTTCAGCATGGGCTTTGTGATACAACCAAGCCTTGGGAGGATTCCAGCCTTATCCTGGAATCCCAGTAGCTTGCTGACTGTTCTTTGTGTCAAAACCCATTTTCTCTCCCACTGTTTTCCTGGGATTTGGTCCTGCAAGGTGCAGTGTTTCAGCCAGAAGCAAGGGAAGCCTGTAGTCTTTTCCTGACAGAAAGTACACCTGAAGTCTCCTGGGAGCATGGGGACAGGGTTTGTGTACACCTCAGTGTGCAGGCGCTGAAGTGACCATCAGCTCATAAGGACGAGCCCTTATCCACTTCTGCATTTGAGCAGAAACAAAGCAAACCTCCCAGAAAAGCTTTGTCACATTTCCAAAACCAAAAAAGTCACTTTTCCTGTTCTTTGCCCCAAACTGTAGATTTGGATTCATCCTTCTTCCTTAAATAGCTAAGGTTCAAGCTAAATAAAGCTGTTGCTGTTTGCTTTTAGCTGAACTTGTCAGTTAAAGGAAATACTGTAAATTACAACACAGTCATGCCACACCATTGTGACTGTGTAACCAGTAACTCAGCAGTCAGCTCACAAATGCAGCCGAGAACTCTTTGTTAAGTAGGAAAAGGAAAGCAACAGTTATTAAAAATGAACAGTCACTAAAGATTCAGGACTTACCCTGAGTCATCCCTGGCTCCCCTCTCTCCTGCTGATGTTTTCATCATTACAGCAAACTTTAAGTCACTTTCTGTATCAGAGTGGCTTGAGAGTTCCTCGGTCAGAAAAGCAATTCCTTCCCATCGCTGAGCAGAACTTCCACATCCTCAGGTCTTGCACTGAAGATGGTATTTCAAGGGCATGAGGGGGAAGATGTTTCAAACCAGCTTCGGGCTCAGTAGTATCGGAGGGCAGAGGACTAAACAAGCACTGAAATGAAAGCAAACTACCAAGAAGATCCGATTTTAGCCTCTCTTATTTCTACTTCCTGTATTTATATGAACGGGGGATTTCAGGAAGAGGCAGTCTTCGGTGGTCAAGGGTGTGAGTGTGTGTGAGAGTGTGTGTGTGTTATAAAGCCATATTTAGTAGTGCAAGCAGGTTAACCTTATTAGAAAGAAGGGCTTGAGACTTTCAACTGATTTGTTTCTCTAAGCTAAGTAAGTTTCAGGGGAAATAATTTTACAGACTACAGGTATATCAGGAGGCAACAGAGCAGAGTGAACTTTGTAAAGGATTTTGTAAGGCAGCAAAGCAGTAAGTCTCCGTCTGCAAATTCCTGAAGCATGTGTATTTCTACTGCTTGAGTAACTGGAACCAGATGGAGCTTGGAAACCTTTATATTTACACAGGACCTGAGAAAACGAAATGTCTAACGCTGGCAGAGGACAGCTTCTCAAAAGCATTCCCACTTAAAGCAAAAGCTAAGGATACGGCTGTGTGACTGCTGGCAGATGAGCAGCTCTGCACGCCGGGAAGCTCCCACAGGGCTCAGTGCACGTTTGACCTGCCCCGACTGGAGCGATCGAGGGTTCGCTGGGCGGGAAACCCGACCCAACACACTCCAGCTGTGGAGGCTGGGGGCTGCCAGATGTGCTGGCAGACAGGGCTGGTGGCACTCCTGTTTGGCTCCAGAAACATTTGATGTTAGGAGAATACATAATGGAAAAAATAAGGCAGAAAATAAGAAGAAGGAGAGGTGGAGAAAAGCAGTTGCATGGAATGCACGGGAGACGAAAGTAATTTTTTGCCCCCCTTATCTTTAGAAGGAATTTCTCAGCTTTCTGAAAATAGACAGTGCCATACAGTCCACAGAAGAAATGCAAATGCCATGGAGCTGCAGTGTATTGGCAAGAGGGAAACTAGACCTCAGTGTAGAACACAGAGCCAGTTCTGCTGGCACTGAGCTAGAGAGTCAGAGAGACTTCTACCAGCACCAAGTCACACCTTCGATGTAACATAAGACAAATTTTTCCCTTTTTTTTTTTTTTTTAAATAAAGACTGTAACTTTAGTTCACATTAGGAAATTTATCTTCTTTTATAAGGTTTTATAAGGTTTTATCTTTGAAACTCTATTATCTTAGAAAGAGCCTTACTGAAAGACTGCATGATGGAAAATTCACCACCCTTCTAAGTAAGGCACGTTAGTGCTTAATTGCTGACATTATTTAAATTCATACCTGATTTTTTGCCTTATCTAATTTTAAATTTTCAATTACTGTATCGTCTAATGCTCTTTTCTACTGTATTAAGGATCTCCTTGCCCCAACTCCTGGAGTAATTTTCAGGCAACAACAAACACATTCATTAAAAATTTAGTCCTCTTAGACAAACTGGTTGGCTGAGATTCACTCATATCTTACTCCAGACTTGTCAGATCTCAACTCTGAATCATTCTGTGGATTCTGGGCTCAGAGGTCTAATAAAAAAAAAATCTTCTTGATTTATTCATCAGCTGGACACCTTTGAAATGCACCTCAGGTATTGGCATGAGAACAATCTCCTACACGCATCACACTAATTCAACTCTACCCCAGTTTCCAGTCCCCTTCCTCACAATTTAGCAGGGACCAGGCCCACTCAGCATTTGCCCTTGCTCTGCTGGAAAATAAGGTTTTCTGAGACAAAAAAATGCAAAGTTGTGCTGTCTGCATGGAGCTGCTCACACAAAAACTGTTCACACAAATAGGCAGCCATCCTTGGAAAAGACTTAAGATTTTGCAAATGCAGAACACAACAGTTAGAAAATTCCAATCATATTTTTAGGGAAGAAGAAAAAATATTACTAGAACAACTAAAAAGGTCCAGGAAAAAATGGCAAAAATTACCAAATACAAAATTCCAGTATTTTTGTGCTATCTCAGTTTAACGTGATTTGAGTGAAATCTTTCATGCTATTTCTAATGTAAAGAATGCAGTTTCAGAAATTTGACATTTTGAAATTTGTTTTGTTAAAGATATTGACCAAATTTAATCTTAAAAGTCCCATATTAACTGCAAAACACTCTGTATTTCTGTAAAATATTTAAAATATTATAAAGAAGACAAATTTTATTCGAGCTTTACTAGGTGTGTTTTTGAGTCAGAGATTTGACAGGGTTAGTATTGACAATGTGTTCTAGAATCAGGCTTTGGAAAGAAACAATTACAAAAAAGCTAAATGACAAAAAAATATCCAGTTACTTCAAATTTACATTCCTCTGTTATAAAGCCAAGCCAAATGGGAGGAATTAATTTCTCTTCTAGGACTGATTCACTCTTTCCATCTTAAGCCACAGCATCCTACAGCCCTTTTTTTGTAGTTTCATGCAGCTGGGTTGGAAAGGTTTAAAAATGGCTTATGGGGGAAGCCATTAAGTACAATGAGCCCTTGAGCTACAGTAAAAGGCTTTCAGAATATGCCCAGATTACAGCACAGTTCTGCTTTCCATGCAGGAGGGAGCGGCTGCATCAATAACATGGCCTGTGACAGGAGCCCTCAGGAACTGCCATGCTTGTTGTGTCACTAATCCTTAGATTATGTGCCTTTTATAGAGCCTATTACATAACAGATCATGATGGGTCACAGTGTCAAGGATGGAAGGATTAAATGAAGAGGCACTTTTCACATTCAGATTCTGATGTTTAAAAGTTAATTCTGTGTAAAAGAAGGAATCTTTTTCTGTCCCCAGCTTAGAAAAATTTAGCCTGGCATACACTAAAGAATGAAACCTTTTTCAAAATTCAGACAACGCAGAATATCTTTTTTCTCCACTCCCGTAAGACTTTTCTGTAGATGCAGAAAAAGCTCACAGTGGCTAATGCCAGGTTTGTACAGGAGTAGGGATTCCAGTCTCATGCACAGTGCTTAAGAAAAAGAAGATCAAGCTTTGTTTTAACTTGCTTTACCTGGTAGTAAACTGGCTAGGAGTATTCATGAGAAGACTCTTATCTAATGAAACTGTTAACTCACCATGCCATGAAATGAGGCAAACTCTTAGCTCCTCTTTTTCCAAGAACTGCATTTAAAGCTTTTCCTGAGCCCAGCACAGACTGCACCACAGACTATACACAATATCCTGGGAGTCTCCACACACATTGAGATGGATTACAGGCATGCTGGAAATGGGAAATCAAGGGTAAGAAGGAGTATTTCCAGAGCCTAGAGAACTGGGAAAGGAAAATAATACTGTGTGGCCTTTGGATCTTATTTCCAGCCTCTCATCAGCATGCAGTACTCAGTGTGAACCTGCTGAACACCAATGTAACACTAGATGAGGCAGCCAAAATGCTCTTGATCAGGGTTTTTCCTGAGGTTGCAAGAATTGCTTCTGGATCAGTGCCTCAGTACATCGAACTGTCCTCTCAGCAAACTGAGTTCTCAGTTTTCCAGTCCCAAAAGAGCAAACTGTGTCTTTCAGAACTGCTGCAAATCAAACTGATACACTTAACTCACTCCAAATAATGGCTTGATCCAGGCAATACTCCCTAGTACACACAGAATGTGGGGCCTTCTCTCACTCAGTTCACCAGGGTCCAGATTTCACCAAAAAGCTAACATGTGCAGGCATCCTATTTGGGTCCTGAAATTTTAGATTTTCAACAATATATATGAGAATGTTTCACATCTACTAATCATCTGAGAAAAAACCAGCAAACACTCTTGTTTGTATAATTTATTGATAGTGTACATATTTTTAGATAGTGCATTATAATACTGACTGTTATAATCTTTATAAATGCTGAGTTAACTATTTTTTAAAATTCTCACAACAAAAATAATCAAATATCATGCCAACATTTTGTAACAAATTATCACATTAAATCCATTTGGATTTCATGACATTTTTATCTGTACAATGGACCCCATATCACAGAGCATTCACAGTGCATAAGGTCACAGTCATTGAAAAAATAAGTAACATGAGAGATTTCTGTTATTTACAGTTTACAAACCCATCCCTTTCTGTTTTCAAAGTAAGCAGTTCTAGAAAGTATTATTTTCATAATATTTAAAGAGGTATTGCACCTCTGAAGGGTGCACTGCAAATGCCTGCAAGTATGAAACACAGGTTTTTAAAAGATTTATAAGTTATTCTAGTGACCATAAATTATTTTAAAGAATTTCTTGCAATGGAGGAGATACCGTGAGCCAAATTCTATGCTCAGTTCCACTGATACTAATTTGTGCCAACTACCAGGACACTAAGGAACCCTGGCACCACTCCCAAGAACATGAAGGCAAGAATTTGGTCATAACTTTGCTGCAGTAACAGCCATTTGAAACACAGGTGTTGCTGGGGAAGCAGATTTGTAAGTTTTCTTTGCATACGTAACTGCTATATGAATAAAAGCCATAATCTTTCTGCAAAAAACCTCTGAAAGGAAGCATCTCAGTTGTTCATAATATTTTTAGAGATTATATTTGTCTGATTTTCTCATGTTCTGATACCTTTAGAATTTGTCACCATGCCTAGTGCTACAAACCAATCTTTTTATTTGTCGTTCAAATTTATCAAGACCATCTCAGTGATAGAACAGCAACGATTGCCTACATTCTTTGTGCAAGTGACAAACAAAAACAGAATTAGATTCCAACTGGCAATTCTTCTAAGAAAATATCCAAATGGCATTAATTTCCCATAATTATTCATTTCTTTCAGACAGTACACGGTATGGGAGCAAGCAGAACCATGTGATGAACAAATTGCCACAACCACTACACATCCTGGCCTGTGGGGAAGCAGCCACACACATCTCACGTGTCAGGAGAGGCATGTACAGGACTTCACAGACTTCTCTGGGTGGGAAAATGTGAAAAAACTGCTCAAGTTCTTCAAAAGGAGACTTTTAAACATGTACACATTAGGTCAGAAAGTGGAATGAACACATCAGTTGAATGACATTCCCTTCTTCAGCAGGACATAGATCACTTGCACACAGACTTTTCCAAATGGTGCAACGGAATAACAACAGGTTTGGAACAGAATTTCTGGAACTAAATACTGTAATTTACCTGTGTAATCATCACATAAATCCCACCATCTAGCAAAATGAAAAATGTGGCATTCAGACTCATGGAACTAGAAAGAAAATTGTGCAACAAATGCATGAGCTGCAGAGATTTTCTTCTGAATGTTTAAACACAAATAACAGAGAGATCTGAGGTTTGCAATGACAGAACATTATGCTCCAAGGTGATGTACTTCAATTAGGAAGATTCTTTGGTTTCACCTGGCAATCAGAGTTATTTGAGTGTCTGTTTCATATTACATAAGGTCTGATCTTTCCTTGGCATGAATAATCAGACAGTAGTTCTACAGCTTAAACAACTCCACCAAAACCAGCTAACAGTGGGTCACAAGTAAATGGCATTAAAATTGCAAGAAATCCAAGAAAGGAAGACAATGAAATTCATGAGGCATTTGTACACCTAGAGCAAACACATAATAGAAACAAGTGTAATTAAAGCAAAGTCACAAGGGAAATCAAAGACAGAATATAATCTTCTCTATAATTGCTAAGTATTAGATTAGTAAAGACCTTCGCCATTTGTTTACATGTTGACAGAAAGTTTACAAATATAATCCAAAACCAGAAGCTATCTTTGTTTGTTACAGCTGCAGCAAGCATATAAAAACAAAATAAAATTGGCACACCAAAGACTGAGCCAGGAGAAAGATGGTTGACTATGCTGTACCTGTTGGGAAGACTTCAGGTGTTCTTCCAGGCTAGACTCAGCCCAGAGAGAAGCAAAGAGACATTGGGATAACCATACCTGGAGCTTCTCAGATTTAGACATACAGATCCTGAGCCTGAAATCTTTACTCAAGCAATACCTCATAATGCAGTATAATTGTTATGGTAAATAAATGGTATCAAACACTGCTGAACACAATGGAAACACTCCCCGTTCCTTGCTACAGACAGGATTACACTCACTGGTCTATGTGGGACTGTGCTGCTCCAGGGGAACTGCAGCTCAGAAGAGCTGCTAAAAGCCCTCCTTGGCCAGCTGTAACTCAGTTTTGATCCTGCTCATGCACAAGGGCAGATGCACAGTGGAGAAGTCTGAGACAAGGAACAAATTCTCTTATTTACAAGGGTGGAAATCTAGAGTGGTATCAGCAGAGTAGAAGTCCACAGATTCTGGTCAAACCTTTTAATTTGAGAAAGAAATAAAATCTTTAGACTACAAAAGCAATAGAACATGGAAAGAACTGACTATGATAAGAAACCCAGAAACCATGCTCCACTGTCATCTTAGGACACAATCCAGCAAGGCACTTGGATAGATGCTTAGCTTTAAAACAGAATCAAAGCTATTGAAGTTAAGCTTTGCTGGATATGGGATATCTTTTTCTGAGTTGTGTTACTTTGCAGTGTTAGTATGCTGGCAAATTTCAGATCACACTAACAGTTTTCTCTCTCACATACACCAGCTTTCTTTTCACTCTTGAGCTGAACATTAACTTACAGAACATTGTGACATACATTCCAAACTCAGCCAGCTAAGTTTTGCAATGGTTAATGAAACAAAATATCTGCAGCTGCAATATAGAACTGTGCTAACAATGGAGAGCCAAGCACAATTCATTCCTTTTCTTGACTAGAAAATGGCAACATTTTTAATGGCTTCCTGACCACACAAGCTAATGTTTGTTTGGTTGTTTTTTTTTTTTTTAAATACATGTGAAAGGCACTAGTCTGCTATTACTGGGCAATAGCCTCCTGAATTACTGATACATTCTGACATGGGTTTATCTGCAATAAAACAATTTGTCAATCAGATACTTCTTGGACCATTTAGTTTACCTGCATGGCTTAGTGTATAGCTATTTATTTTAGCATATGGACAAGGACTACTTAGGAGCTTCTTAAAGTACTTCATATGATTATGTGTCACCAAAGCCCTGATACAGCATCTCATAATTCTCTGGCAAACAATACATCCTTGGTCATGTGGTGGTGTCAAAGGAGAATCCTACTAATGTTATCTATAATGATAAGCACGGCATGATACAGGTCTCATAGCAGTAGATGAGAACACCCCATGAAATGCAGCATTAGAATTCAATACAAATTGTCATTAAGTGAGTTTATGTTTCAGGGAGAGCTGTAGATGACAGGAACCAGACACATATTGTAAGGGTTGTTCTGGATTCTGAGACTTTTTCTGCTAAAATACAACACTGGTTTTCTGGAGCAGGTGATATTCAGATTGTGATATTCAGATTCAGCAGGCGATAGGCAGAGTAATTTTAAATGATGTGTGAAAGATTTAGGGAATTAGCAAACAAAATTCATGTATATTTGGGCAGAAAGCCAGCCGCTACAGAAAAAAATGGTGCCCATACTCTTCTAAAGTTTCCTGGCTCAGAAATATGAAGGTACAATACAATTTTCTAGATCTGGCAGTATAAACTTTGATGCCCTCAGTCCTGTCAACTCAGCTAATCACTATGCATTCAAAACCAGACTTTGGAACTACTTTTCTATTATGTTAAGTCAACTGAGCTGCCTGAACTGTGCATAGGAGAGCAAATATTTGCTTGCAGTTCTCCAAGATCATAAAAACAGAACATAGGAAAACCCCAATTATTCAGCCTCTCTCTCTGCTCCTTTCAGTCCCATATCTAAGTCATCACCAGATTTTCAGCAGTAAACTGTCCTCCTGAAAGACAGCAGGGGAGAGAGGAATACTAGGGAGTGATATTCCTACAGTGGTGCAGCAGTATGCTGCATTTTCAAAGCCTTTCTGCAACAGAAGACTCCAAGGTGAACATGAATTTCATCTCCTCAGCTTTATACTGCACCAAAAACGTCGTGAATGCCTGGAAATGGGGTCATTGGCATACTTGAGATAAAATGTGTTTAATGCCATTCTTGACTATTTAATAAAGCATTTTAGTAATTCTGTAATTGTGTCAATCTTTAATTCTTAGCTTAATGACGAGCATTTAATTAAGGTAAGAAACCCTAAATGGATACTAATACTGACATTTGTAACAAAATGAAAAGCAAATAACAAATGTGTTGCTCTTTTTCTCTTTAAAATCCATTGAATGGACCCAATTCTTAAAAAAAAAACCACCAGCAGCAGCATACACTCTTTAATTTATTCTAAAATAATTTTTAAAATCATTTTAGTTGTAAACTCATTGCCTGGTATAAACAGTATTCTGCATGTCAGCTGGCTAAACATAATTATTTGTCATATATGTCAAAAGAAGGAACTTTCTGAGTAAGTGCTTATTTGCTAAGTTTTTATAATATATTCTCATTGACACAATTTTTTATATTTAGTCTTAATGGAAAATATTAATACATTTAAAAACACATCAACTGTTAGTTGATAGGTTTGGTTTGGTTTATAAACATTAAAAAATTTTAAAAATCTATGTATAAAGGTAACTGTGCTTCTTTAGAAACTTTATGTGATCATTCACATAGAGCTTCAAAATATTTTTAAAGTTTAGTAGCAATTCAAAATATGCTGTCTCAGTGATTTACAATTATATCACTGCTAAATTGTGGAATGTTACCCGCTATTCTAGTACTCTGGGCTGGATCTTTCTGTCAATTATATCCAGAGTAATTCTTTATTTCAGATTTGTGCTGGTGGAAAGGATATCAAAACTTGGCTTCTACTCAGGGTTAAAAAGAAGTATATCATGCTTCAAAATTTGCATGCAATCAAATCAAGGACCATATTCTCTTGACAGACTTGCTTTTTTCAGGGTGACTCTTATCTGCACTGCTCTGTGTCAGACATTCATCTTCATTAAACTTCTGAGAATAAGAAAAAATGGTGAAGAATACACCAGCTTCTTGACTGATGAAATATGCTTCTTCCTCTCACCAATCAAACTGAATCAAACCAAATCATAATCAGGGTGGGTTTTGTTGTCAGAAAGTCTGGATTATGTTCAGCTACTACTCCCAGCTGTTAACAATAACTGATAGTTACTGAGCACCCAGTTATATTTTATTTCGTTAGTTTCTTCTAAATGTACACAATGGGCTTACAACGGCCAATGAAAAGTTTGGGGTTTTTTGTGGTGTAATATTCCACAAATGTCAGTTTATATCTATGTATACAGCATTCCTCATTAACAATAAAACATATTTTTCAAGTATGAATTTCTGCATGTAAATTCTCTTCTTCAGTATGCAGTTACTCTGACTTCTAGTGTGCATCAACACAAGTGATACAACATACAACCATTTCCTCTTCTTTCTCTGCCACATTGTTCATTGAACAGAGTGATATATATCCAACATTGCCATCAAAAACTGTCAGTGCAGTTTCTCTATAAGCAGAGCACTTGAAGGGGGAAATGATCCTCAACAGTGCATGCCATGATATGTGCCTTGGACTTTCTCGTCCTGTAGTTTAAATATTCTGACTGAGCCAAGAAAGGTTCTGAACTTGCTTCTTATCCTTCCATGGAAAGTAAATGTCAAAACCAAAAGAACAATAAAGATTTTTCTCCCATCCTCTTGCTAACCCTCATGGTGGTGGTTGATTGTCTGCAGAAGGAGAAAGAAAACCACAACAGAATGCCCAGAAATGGGTCCTTTTAGAGTTTTGTGTAAGATCCATGGTGCTTTATGATGGAGCAGCAATATCCAAAGATGAGGAAAATGCTTTGGTTGCCTTCAGCTAGCATGTTAAAAAAAAGGTATGCTCTCCTTCCATATAGGTAAAAGTGCTTGTTAGCTGATAAAGCAGGAATAACACTCAAATTATTGATGGAAAGAAGGTAGAAATGTGAAATGCCTCCTG
This sequence comes from Taeniopygia guttata, assembly GCF_048771995.1. Classification (NCBI taxonomy): domain Eukaryota; kingdom Metazoa; phylum Chordata; class Aves; order Passeriformes; family Estrildidae; genus Taeniopygia; species Taeniopygia guttata. The sequence continues at coordinate 49,118,897 of NC_133030.1, read as the reverse complement.
TCATTTACAGCATGTGTCATCAGAAGAATTTCAGTGTCTCTCCTTGTTGCGGTTTAAAGTTCTTCTCGGCACATAGGGAAGTTGACAAAGGTGAAGACATTGAACTCGATCATTATAGATAAACACAGGAAAATAGCATAAAGAAGCAACACGTAGATGCCTAACTTCCTGTCAAGTTTCCACTTATTTACATGGATTCCAAACACCTGCAAGCAAACAGAGTGTCAGTTAATAAAGTTCTGAAGGAGACTTTTGGAAACAACCATTATAAGCTAAAAATGAGAGTCTTTTGAATTAGAGGTCTTACAGGAAGAAAAAAATATATTCTCAATATTCTGTACATCAGAAGGCAACATACCTTGTTGACTCGGCTCTGAGTGGCAGTTGTCCTACAAAATATTTGTTTTACAAAATATTCAATGAACTAAACTAAATTAATGTCCCTTCCTCAAGTGTTCCTCTGCAAATCCTTTATGTCCCAGTAGTACACCAGCACCTAATGCCCGTTCTTTCAACAGCTTCAAAAGTGGTGCTGTACTTGCTTATTTGCTGAGCTCCAGAACTAAGGGGTTGCAAGTTACAGGTAGCAAAGCAACAAAGTCCTCATGAAGGCATCTGTTTTCCACGGTGTTCAGCGCCTCTGAATTATTATTTATTTTGCTCAAAACTTTCCTCTGAGTTTGCTGTAGGAGGGTCTGTGCAAATCAGGGTACTCAGCAGAACAAATGAGACTGTAAAAATGCCTCAAACTCAGGTGATCTGGCTTCTGCTACGAAAAGACTCTTCAGAAAAGCATGAAGGGCTAGCACAGTAATGCCTTTGCATAATCCTCCCACCTTTTCCCCAATGCGCTGATTAACAATATGCATGCAGCAACACCAGAAAACAAATGTGTACAGAACACGGGTGCTGTTTCACAGGCACTGTGCAGTATGGCAGGCTGGGGATAAGGAATGAAAAGAACACGTTCTCACACCTTATAGATCAGATAGATTAGGAAGTTAGCAGCAGAGTGAACAGCCCTGGCCATTCTATCACTTAAGGCATGCACAGGTGATGTGAAGCTTTAAGGCTTAGTCATGCAACAGTGTGAAATCTCCAGTGGTAACCACCTCCTCTACAAAGCCTCCACAGGCAATCAGTGAAAGATGTTAGTGTAAGTGGATATTTTTATACCTTTTTGATTCCTTATACCTGATTTGATTCTTCCTACAGAGCGTTCCCTGGGAGTCAAGCAGGAACAAACCTTAAGTACCAGCAAAATTGACTTTTCAAACAGAATTATTGTTTCACCTTTACAAGTCATGTGTTACAGGGGTGTCTTATGCTGAGTCACATTTAGCGTGTCTCTTCCATGTCCTGGGGTTCAGTGCTCACAGACTAGTCTTCACTAAGTGTTTAGGCTACAGCACTTGATTTTGGCTGGTTTTGGAAATCAGAGACAAGGGCAAAGGTGATGAAGCACAACAGGTCTTGTCTCAGCCTAGAGACAGGCTGGGGGTATGGACACAGGACCACAGAAGTACTGTTGGATTCTAAAGTTTCAACACTGCCACTGAAATCCATGGGACCTACACATATCCAGCATCTCTTGCACCAAATGCCAGATTGCAGTCCTCACTGAGGACGATGGTAGCTCTTCCACCCATGGTATTGCTAGAAGAAATCAATGCAAAGTATTTCTATTTTATCCTTCTGTAACATGTAAATACCTAACAAGTATTTTCAAATTGAAATACTTGTAGATGCTCTAATACTTACAGTAAGTGCCACTGATCCTAGCAAAAGTGCAACTGAATAAACCAATCCTTTGCTGTTTATTCTGACCTGTGGAAATCAGAAAATACTTTTAAAATGCTGGCCATATTAACTGTACTTTGGAGATCAAGAATCAATTTACTGATTTAAAGTCCACCTTTACTCATTTAAAGTCCAGGCTTTGAACAGTGCCTTACATATTTTAAACTATGCAAATCCATGACAGATGTATCCTAATGAAGAATGGGAAGATTAAGGAATCAAACCAAATGTAAAGTAATCCCATCTCCATTAAAAAAAGAAGTGAGCATTTATAATGGATTTTATGTAAAAAATCCTCAGAAGAGAGAGATATGCTGTTATTCTGGTCTTACAAAAATACTAAAGTACATGGAGACAGGTTTACTGGAAGTTGTGCAGTAAGAAAACGAAACAGCCATGAACCATCCATGGAATAGTTTTCTGCTAAACAGTGTAATGTACTCCAGCTGACAAACTGGAACTCTTTGCAGCTTGTGGAAGAAGAATTACTTCCTTAACTGGGTTCCTTGGCAAAGCAATAACCCCTTATTTAGCAAATAATAACATGATCAACAGGTTGGTTTTAAATTTGTTCTATTTGCATGCTTTCTTTTCAGGATTTTTTAAAAACAGAATAAAAGTGCAAATGTAAGATTTGCCAAGTATACATACAGTTGATCCATAATCGATCGCCATGGTCTGCAAACCCCATGGAACACCAAGTCCCACCAGAATGTCAAAGACATTGCTCCCAACTGTATTGGATACTGCCATGTCACCAAGGCCTGCAGAGAAAAAAAATCAAAAAACAACTCTGATAAAATCAAAGTATATGGCCATTGCTCAGTGCACTGGAGGAAACTAAAGGGGAATGCTCTGCATTGATCCAATCCCCCTTGAACTGGCCAGAATATCTGAGGTAGTGAGGTAGGGAGACAATTTTCATAACATTGGCCTGGCTTCTGAAAAAAAAGTGCAACAATTGCTCACTCCAACTACAACTTCCTGGTGCCTTGCAAAGTCTTTATAGGGTGTCTGGGAGCCATGCAGCACCCAAGGTCTATGCCAAAGTCTTGTTCTAGGTAGACTGCAGCCACAGGGAGCCTGAAGATTATGTACTGGATTTAGTATGTGGATATGCAACCTTTATCTCATGTGAGTGAAAAGAGATCCTGAAAACAACCAACCAGATAATAGTCAAAGATCTTATGAACTTCCACGGGACTTAATCAGTAATAATTTCACTTCAAGAATAGTAAAATACTACAGGAAAGGACAAGAAAGGTAAATAGTGGTAAAGTAGTAAGTATTATTCAAAATCTACTTCTAATGCTCACCAGTGGCTGGCATCTCATTCTGCACCAGTCTCAGTGGATATGAGGAAGGCAAAATTCTTTCAGTCCCTGCTACCTTCCCTTAGACCTAACTGGCCTAACTATTCAATCACTTCCACTAAGTGAATACTGGAAAGGAAGGAAATGAAAAGGAAGAGGAACTCTGACATAAATTGAATGTGTCCCAAATATAGTTTCAGAGTAAACAGAGTAGAGACAGACAGTACCATACCATAAATACATGATCTGTAAGGTAATGCTTTGGATCCAAGGATGGTAGTGTCCATCTATACCTGTCTGCATTCTGTCAGTGAACAACTTTCTTGAATTCAAGCACTGCAGAGCCCCTGTACTATCTTTAAGGGCATTGGGCCCCTTTTTGTCAATCTAGTGTTTACATTAATTTTCAGAGCAAACAATCATTGCAGTATTTTTGTCTATTTTTGTCTACAACAGAAGAACTAATCTAAAGTAGTCTGTTAATTTAAAAATGTAACATTTTCCTCATTCTTGAAAAAAACTTTTCATTTAAATTAATACATATGCAAAATTAATTTAGTAGGAAGGTGGTTCCATAATAATTCTGAAGCTTTTGTTGTACTGTTTTTGTGAGAATATTCTGCACACAACAAATAATGAAACATGGAAAATTATATACTTCAAATATAAAGCACTTTTCAAGCAAGCAACATTTAGCAGCACTACTCCTATTTCAGGTTACAAAGGTGGGGCTTTTGAATACTTATTTTATCATTGAAAAGCCCTTGTTGTTTGCCCAATGATGTCTGCAGGAGATGTGGATGTCTGCTGATGTCTGTGGAGATGTGATTAAAAAAAAACGCTATAGGAATTGAAATAGTGGAAAAGAATAAAATTAGGTCTTTTTCTTATTCTACTGCTGGGCAGAGGATCACACTGTCAGCTCTAATGCTTTTCAACAACTGAAAGGGATGCTGCTACCAGTGTTTTACAAATAAAAAAATAAAACATAACAAAATTTAAACAAAATTTAAAGATAAATAAGAAAGCCTTTGACAATTTCAAATGGACAGCTGAGGAGGATGTAGATGTCAGTAATCCAAAACTCTTTCCAGTGCAGCTATTCATATGTTCCAGTGGGAAAGAGATCTGCATTTGAATGAGAACCCTGCCTGGAGCAACAACACTTCTGCCAGATCCTCTCAAATCACTTCACTTCCTTGGATTTGAGAGTTCTTCTCGAAATCAGTACAAGCTCTACATAGAGAAGTGCTGGTCAGTATATATTCTTCAAAGTAGTTTTTATTAGCTTATATTCTAGTTTTGTCTATGACTTTGTCTTTTTACCCTGACTCATACATTCCATGCATGGGACATCTGAGGCTGAATTACCTTCTAGAATGCTAGAATGCCCCATCCCAATAAGCAAAAGATAATTTTTGGTACACAATAATTAGCAAACTGTTTTGGCTTTTAATGAGGTTCTGAAACAGTAAAAATTAAAATAAAATTATAAAATTGCATTGACAATCAGCGTGTATGAAGGAAGCAAATCACAGAACAATATGTAACATTGCAGCTACGCTTCAGCAGACACAGTACCTTGCCTTGCTACTATCAAGCTGGCCATGCAGTCTGGGACACTCGTTCCTGCAGCCAGAAAAGTAATGCCCATGATCACATCTGGTATCCCAAGGGTGTATCCAATCACAGTCACCTGAACAAGGAGGAAGGCAGATTAGCTTATCATATTTGGAAAGTCTCCTCATTCCAATACAGTTGTTGCATACTCTTAACTTTGATTTCTGGTGTGGACTCTAACAGGAATAGACTCAGAATACTTATCCATTTCTGCAAATTAAATACTGGAATAACCAGCCTAAAACCAACCCTGTGCAAAGGAAAAGTCTTTGGGTCTTAATATTCAACATTCTATGGACAGACAAAATTTCCATTTCCTGTTGTACTAACATGACATACTGCTGTTTTGAGGAGATACAGCAAAATCGGTGGATTTGGGGTTTTTTTTGTTTCCACAACTGGCAAGATTCTCATTGGTTCTATTCTCAAAAGGACGGCAACCAATATTATACTGTAATAAAGTGGCAGAGATATAAAGAACTTATTATAACCTAACACATGAAGAAGGAATTAGTTTCTTGTGTGACTTCTCATATAATCCTGAAGTGAGCATGTCTGGTTATATTGTCCCCGATACTCCAGATGCAGCTTGAAAAGAGCTTAAGGAATCACTGAAGATTGCAGCAGAGCTCTTAGAAAGGACAGGGAACTGTATTTTAACTGTATCCAAAGAGGGCTAAAAAAACATCAAGAAAAGGCAGCTGAAAAGGAAACAGGCTTGTGAGAGTGAGAAGACTGAATCAGGGACAGACAGTTGTTTCCCTGCTGAGACTGCTAAGGATGGAAGTCTTCTAGGCTATGTGCTGTTTTCTTGAAACAGTTTGCCAGTCTATCACATGAGGAAAATTGGACCCTACACTTAAGAAAAGGTGTATTTTAGAAACTCAACTGACACACCTTATCTCCAGGGGCTAGCAGAGGCCCAGGAATAGAAGTCAGCATGATTCTCTTGCTGAGACTGGTAACAAGGTACTATGGCCCAGCTGCCTCTTAAAGCATTATGGGCTGCACCCTTAATGAGCACTTCTCTCATTTGTGAAGGGAATTTTATATATGGAACCAAGCTACAGAGGATGACCTTCCAAAGGACATATAATATGATACAAATGTGTGGCTTTGGCTGGCAAATTAATTTCTCAGGCACGGTGTATGTTAGAGGATTGTTTTACAATGCAAAAAATATATAGAAAGTTGCAAAAAGAATACAGAAAGCACAGTCTTTCATGAGAGGAAACATAAAGTGATTTTCAAATGCCTGACAGGCAATTGAGAGAAGTAGAGATGTTCTCCACTACCTTCATGTACTGTATTTTGCCCTATACAGTAAAGACCCAATTATTTCTGCAGACAAAAAAGGCAGCAAAAAGATAAAAATATAATAATTATTGTATGAGCTGGAGAGACTGCACTACAATTACATGCCTTTCTTTGACAAATGCACAGAAGATTTTCACATACTTTGAGATGCATATTTCGCTCAGTATGAAGTCCTGCCACATACACTTACCATCCACACCATGAAGTAGGAGAACAAGGCAATCCAGAGAGTGGACAAGATGAATGTCAGCATGAAGAACTTCTCCCAGCGTGGTTTGCTGCAGTTTGGAATTGTGGTAAACAGCAAGAATATCAATGGCCATGTCAAAAGCCATTTAATTTTGTTCATTTTTCCATCTGCAGGACAAAGGAAAGAACCAGTTGAGCTTTCCCATCATTATCCCAGACTCAGTTACACCTCTTTGAGCAGAGCAGATGATCCCAGAAGGATGTTCACAACTGTGCATGAGAGCTCATTTTCCAGGGTACCTTTCAACTATACTTGGCCTTGTCACTTTCAGCCAAGTTCTGCATGCTCATCCAGAATCTTCTTATAGTTACATCTGCCAAGATCTATGAAAATCCATGGAAGAATTACAACGATTTAAAATCACAGCTGACATTAAAAGCAAAATTAAGTCAAGTCGTTACTCTTTTAAATGTATTACTACACATCCAGAATTAAAAAAAAAAACAACAACAACAAAACCAACCAACCAAAAAAACCCTCTCATCTTAATAGAAACATCGAAATCCAAGTGGTGAAAATAACTTGTACATTCTGTGCAGCAACAGAAAACAGAGGCACCAGCCTATGAACATGGCAATTTTTTTTACATGCCTTATTGTTCTAATTTGGACAGAAGTTGAAATAAACTGATGCTTAAAATATCTAGATATGTTTAGTCTCTCTATCTGCATATAACACCATCTTGAAATGGTAAAAGAAAACTTCTGGAAAAAGAAACAAGGGAGTGACCTCCCTTGTACAGCTCTCCAAAATCAACTGGTGAGAAATACCCAAGAACTGTCATCACTGAAGACTGGTACACACCTTGTCATTTGTTTAAAATTTACAGTATTGCAAAAGTAATCTCAATACATAAAACAGAATTATTTTATAACTGGGACATAAGTAAATGAAATACTATTTATACAGTTAATGAAGCATCCTTCAAGCAGGATGACGAATTTGTTTATCAGGCTAAGTGAGCGTATCACAACCAACACCATGGCCATTTTTTTTTCTTGGGTTTTCTTTACATTGTGGTTCCATTCAAGTAGGGGTTTCCGTCATTAACTCATGATGCTACGCTTGAGATCAACTAAAATATGCTGTTTTGAAAAAAAACATTGATCACATTGAAGGAAAATCATCAGGTACATCTTCCAGGGAAGTTATTTAGCTACATTAAAAAGAACAGTTACTAACCAGCTCCTATCAATTTCACCAGTAATTTTCTTTTGGCAAAGACTTTGGGATTTAAGATGTGTTTAACAGGAATTTTTGTTAGTGATTTTAATTGGATTGAACTCAGTTGTCTTGACCAATGTGCACCAGGATGCAATGAAATTTAATATTTAACATTTAGAAATTCATAATATTTTTATCATTTATGAGGCTGCTTACTAGTCTAATTTAACTTGCTGAGTCCAAACATCTTTATTAATTTACTTTTGTATATATTCTAGAACTATATTTTCTTGCTTGAGTTAAGAAACAGCTTTCTAACTTGAGATTTCCTTGTGAATTTTGAGATGTCATCAACTCACCAGGAAATCTTAGACTAAGCTTTGCTCTTTAGTCCCATTTATAGCTTCTGGCTGTGGAATTTCTAATGCATAAAACTACTGAAGTGTCCCAGGGTCATTTCTAATTCTAGACTTTTACATGTCACTGAGGAGCTATCACAGATTTTACAGGAAAGACTTTTTTCCCCTGCTTACATATACTTCTGCACAGATGTTTTTTAAAATAGTTATCTTTTACCTGTTCTGTCCAGGAAATTACACTTCTTGGCTCACTCCTCTCTTTAATTGTTAACAGGGCTGTAAATATTCTACGAAACATCCTATGGTAGTTTTATGCCTCCTCCTGTTTAATTTGTTACAGTTTGGATTACTAAAAGACCCCCAGATAGTTAATTTTTACTCTGTGTACTGAAGTTTCCAAGCTTGGTTCATAGTCCAGCAAATCAGCATGGCCTAGGCCAGTAACATCTTCAGCACATAATCCCAAATGCAGAGTCAGTGGATGACTGATTGAAAAAAATGTGGATCCAATTCTGATCTGTGTAGGTGTAATCTGACTGACTTTGGTGCTGCTACACATAGGCAGTGACATTTCTCTTTTCAGTAACATAGATAAAAGAAACAGAATTGCCTTAAGAACAAATAGAGCCTCTGCTGGGGAATACATCTTGTCTGGGATCCTGTTTAGTATCCTGAATTACAAAAACAAATACTTAACTGAGAATGCATAGTGCTATACTGTCGGAACTCAAAATGTCCCTCAGACATTTTCAGAGGTTCCAGGCCTTGGTCAAAAGCATTTTAGACCCTGGCAAGCAGCTGAAAACAGCTGTGATCTTGAGTTTGAACCATGGAATGAATTACCAACTTTGAAGGTGGAACAAGCGGTCACAGAGAGTTAGATGGTATAGTAAAAGTAGTCACAAATTAGAGGGAAAAATTTTTTAGTATTGTACAAGGGGGTTTTAGTACCTGTACAGGGGGGTTTTACTTTGTACATGGGGGTCAGGAGTTCTAAGATGGAGGAAAGTGGGCCTGATCCTGTTCTTCCTCCTTCTTCTTCCTTACCGCCATGTTCTTGGTGATGTTGGCATTTTTCTATTGGTTTAGGCTGGGGACACACTGTTCAACGTAGATGATAGATATTGGCACATTATTGTAAATATAGCACAGGTAGTTTCTGGTATATAATGTTTGTAACATCCCACTGAGGGGCAGAGCCCTGCACGCTGCCCTGCAGGACAGACCTGCGGCAGGGCAGCAGAACATGTTAGAGATAAACAGAATAAACAACCTTGAAAACAGCACAGATGAATTATGGCTTCTTTTTTGGCAACAGGGCAGAAAGACAGAGACTTTCTACAATCTCGGAATCACCAATACCCACAGATTCCGACGCCATACCACTGGCACAGCTATGTTTTTTCATTTCCAAAAAAACCTAATTACACGTGGAGGAGGGCTTGCCTTTCCATTATCTTTGCTGAGTTTGAATGGATGTGTGTCAGACTAAAATTCCTGGCTCTATTAGTGGTGATGTTTTACCCACACCATGTCTTGAGTTGAAGCTGCTTAGTTAGATGGTTTGTGGGAGTGACATTTGCATTCATTACAGGCTTGAGACTTTGGGGAAGAGAGGTGTGTGATTCTGGGGTTTGCTGGGTTAACAAGAGAAGTCGATTGGCCATTTGCAGTTAACCTGAAATAGCTCTGAACCACCACAGCCAAAGCAGCTTACTTGACACATTCTACATCGTCTTCTGTTTTGTGTTTTAGTTTTCTAGCTTTTATAAACTTTTATATAAAGCCTTAAGTACATCTGGCCTTGGTTTTACCTCAGGCCTTTTCATTCAGCTCCTACTCTTGTGGGTCATGGAACTTGTGTGGCACGTAGGGCTAAAGAAGTCTACTCTTATGCTGTCACTGGCAGTTCTTGAAGACTTTCAAATATATTTAGCAGCACACTCAATGAAGTGAGACTTTATTTTCTCAGGAAACGGATGACTTTATTCATTTCACCTGGCTTAGATGAATGCACAATCAATACACAGCTAGAAGATGCAAAGTATTTTTTTTAATGTCTTTTGAAAGTACTTTTGCTGTTCTGTTGTTTTGGTTTTGACCACCCACCCTAAAATAATAAAAAGATTTAATGATAAAGATATTACAGTATGCTCATAACAAATTGTTTTATGACTGTTGAGTAGCTCCCTAGTACCTCTACAAGGAAGACAATTATAATTCCCATTTAGGCCATTATTTCAATACAGAGCTATTCTGTCCCATTACAAGACCCCAGTGCAGTTTTTTTAACAGTGGTACCACCCACTCCTGTGAGTCCTGGGTTTAAAGGCTCCTGCAGCAACCCACACAACCAAGGAAAGCTGTATTTTGCACACCCGCCCCCACCCCCCCCAATAATGAAAGTATATTGCTTTTTTAGAGAAAGCAACACTAGTCTACATTCTGCTCACAACACTCTGCTGTAAAACAAGAAGATGAGGAATTTTTTGCAAGGAGTTGTTTTCACTACTTCATACATCCATTTTTTTCTGTTTCCACAGATATTTGGAAGCCAAGCACTCCAAGTATTTCAGAGAGGTATCATTACAAAAGAGCTTGATTACAATGTTTCTGAAAATGAAGTGGCAGCTCTACAACAAAGAGCTCTGCTAATTTTCAACACATTCCTGGGCTAGTCATCTTTCCAGATGTTATGTACAAAATAATTACTTTCACATACAGATAGTGTGTCCTGATGAACAAAGCCAGCAACACATATTACAGCACTGAGAAGAAACAAGTATTTCTTTAAGGAGCTAAACAAAGCACAGAAAAAAGAGAGTCCTATTTGCAGCACTCTCAGAGAGCTGAGGGGAGCTCAGTATAAAGGTGTGAAATGACATTTGTGTTTACCTTTAGATCAGAAGTGTATTCTTGAAGTAAAGGAACTGATTGACCTCACTTAGTGTTTTCTGGTTTGCAATTTTAGTCTGCAACATGAAGCAGCCTTGAATCACACTAGTAACATTCCCTTGGTATAAAGGTGAACCAGAGGCACAAAATTAAAAGTGTTGCAAGTAATGATGGGCATTTTATCCATATGACCAAGCTAGAGCTAGTCTGAAACAGAACTTCTAAAGGCACATAGTGCAGACAGCCCACATGTCCTAGTAAATAAGATGCACAGAAAACACTTTTTCAAGTTTAAACAGAGTGGAGTCTGTAACTACAGAATCAACATCAAGAATCACATCTAAGTTATTGTAGTTAGTTAAATTTGACCGTTTTTCCACTTAGTTTTTAAAAGCATGTCAGCCAAGCACAGATCTCAGCTCCATACATTAGTTACTTCAGAACATGCCTAAACCTACCCAAGTGAAAGAAGCATCTCCTTACACAAAGCAATGACCAGCTGACTGATCTAAAAAAAATTATAACATCCCTGAAAAGCATGAATCTAATTGGCACACAGGAGCCTCATAACTGTATCTTTGTGAATTCATATAAATCTCTTAAGGTAGCTTGAAAACTGGGAAAGGTATTCTCTAACTGAAATGAGAAAGGCTTCCTGAAGTTTACTATCCATTGCTATTTTTCCAGGGATTTTTTGTTGATGGTAAACTTAGAGTAAAAATGAGGCACATCCGGGCTCACCTGAAAGATTATTGCTGCAAACATTTTTCATGCTTCACTTACTAATTTTTAAAGTTTTTTAATTCCTTATTTATATTTTAAAATATCTCTATCATTTTTCATTTGGGAAGGACAAAACTCAACCAACCAAACAATAAAACCCAACTTGTTTTTTCTCCAATTAAAAATTATTTTCCAAACACCTCTCCTCTTGGTTCTAATTAATCTTTGTATTTACAAAGATGAATTTACACCCACATATTATTATCAATATCAAGTCAATTCTCAACCCAAAAATGTTCAAAAGTAACACATATGCCTCTACACTAGGAACTTTGTAATAACCCATACAGTAAGTAAATTTCTTTTCATCCGAGTTCAGACTGATTGGAAAACTTCAATATAAGTAAATTAGACAATCTGAAAACTTAATTAATTTATAGTAATTTCCAGTATCCAAAATACACTTTTTTCTCCCAAGTACAGTACACAATATAGAAAAAAAAAAGAAACAGATACAACAAACTAGATCTATTGTGAATTTTCCATCAGAATTATTTTCCACAGAAAAATGTCTGTTGCAAAAGAATAAAAAAAAACTGTTAGAAAATGGCTTTCAATTTTTCATTAGGAAAATTAACATAGCAGCTGACTCTCCACCTTCTTGGAAAATTCTTTGTGATTTCAGCTCTGCAAATTATCCTATAAATTGTGGAAGCAAGAGATTCTCTGTATGAGCACACTAGAAAAAGGCTATGCAGTGTGTAAAACAGTATCCAAAGAGGCTTAATCTCTATCATCCTTCCAAGTGGGCAGCAGACAAAATATTTTTATTGCAGTTGTCCTCCAACAAACCTTTGGAAACCTTTTTTTTCCTTTGGAAAATACCAAGGTTTTACTTCTTATCCTCATCCAAAACAGACTATTTTTCAACCTACTGATGGAAAATGAAGTTTCATTTTCCATATTACAAGTTCCAAATTCCAGACCGTGAAATCTGTCCAAAACAACTCAGATTTCTATTTTCAGCCTGTGCCTTTACCACACTTTGAATATTTGGATTTATGCCAATAATCTTCTCTTAAATACACACTTTTGGTACAGAGAAAACTGGTCTACAAAAAAGAATTTGCTCCAGTACACATAAACGAACTTTACTCTCAGAGTTACAATAGGCTTACACAGGACAACATTCAACAAAAGTAAGATGTAACTGAACAGAGGTACTCCCCATATCTTGTTACACTTGGCTGGATTTTGGCTTGATTTATTCTGTATGTTTTAACCTTGCTGTCTAACAAAGATCTACAGTGTCCTGAGTGTTCAAGTGGTGCACTGGGTTTGCCTTTTCCACTGTGTTTCCAATGAAAGAAGACATCAAGTGGAGTAGGAGCCAGGTTCAAAGTAAGTAAAAGGTTCTTCACAGAATCATGGAGCTCTTTCCCACAGGATATTATGGGTGTTAAATGTTTGCAAAGATTCAATGACAATCAGACATTAGTATTAGGTTAATGATGAAGAAACAAACTAAGGAACTTTAGATCAAAATTTTACATCCAGACCAGGAAGTTCCTTGAAGAGAAAACAGCTGAACAATAACTTGTCCTGTCTCACTCTTCCCCAGATTTCTTCATGAAATTGTGGCTGGAGTCAGAATATTGAGTCAAATGTTTGTTTTGACCAAGTACAGACATTTTACATGGTTTTAGTAGATACTGCTCATTTTTTTTTTGCTTCTATCCTACACGTTATCTTTGTATTTTGGATCCAAACAAAAATGGATAGGATTGCTAATCTACTTTATTGCCATCTTATTTTAGCTCGAGGAATTATTATTCCTGTTTTAGCTAACACCACCATGACTTACATAAAGCATCCATGCTCCAATTCTGTAAGAGAAGTAGTTCTTCATTGCTGTGAAATGATCAGGAGCTGAGATCACTGAGTATTTTAAAGGGTGCTGAACATGTGACAACGGAAGGGATTTAAGCATCCATTAAGAGCTGCACAGAAGTGCTTTTCTGCATCTGGGCTCTAAAAGACCACTGAGCTATGCAAGGGCTCTAACAAGGCATTTTGTTGTCAACATATGCCTGCCCAGTTTTGTCCTATTTTATTCTGATCTGTGGGGTGTTTTTTTAAACTTTAAGACCTGTTTTTAAACAACTGTAGAGTAATCAAATTGTAAAGCTTCAAATGAGCCTTTCTCTTGGGAGATAATCATAAGTCTGAAGGGTAGGTCAGGAAAGACATTCCTCTTTTAAAAAGAATGTGTTTTTCCCACACAGAAACCAAAGGCAAAGGCTGTTTGACTGATATCATATGCAGCTCCCACAAAAACTGTATGTTGTCTCCTTTTTCAGGATGGGCCTGAACCACACCCACACTCAGGAGCAAATCTCTCTGGATGTTTGACAAAGGGGATTTATGCTGAAACAGCTTGAGGCTGTTTTCATGTAACAACTATAATCTCTATTTCTGCTTGCTAAAGCCCTACACTTATTGCTGAGCACTCCTGTTGACAGAGGATAAAAAAAGAACAAAATGCAAAAGATGCATCTTGAGATGACAAATAATAACTGTGAATCACTCAGAGATTAAACTTTATACTTCACTTACTTCTGTTTCAGAAAAAAAACCCTAAAGTTGTTCTTGCAAAAGTCTCTAGAATATGCAATCTCAAGAAAGAAAGTAAAATCCTGAATTAGGCTACAAAATGTGACTATAAAAGAGCACAAAAAAAGGGGTTCGACCAACTCACAGCAACTGCAGTTGCAGCTCCTAAAATACAAGAGTGGATTTTTTTACCTAGGACACCACAACCAATTGAATTGAAAAATCATATTGAAAACTGAAAGCCTATTCTTCAGAGAACACTTTCTAGTACTGAGAAAATATGTGATCTTCTGAGCTTTAGAAGATGTATGTGCCTTATTCCCAGACTAAAAATATATCAAAGAAAACCAAAGGGGATTCTTGGAAACTCTGCAAACTACCTTTTCCCTGAAGCCAGTTTTAAATGTCTGGATTTTTTTAGGCTACTGATTGTGCCACAGTACTTAAACAACAGCAAAGCATGATGTTGGGTCCTCATATTTTCACCAAACTTCTTAAAGGGGTGGTTTTGAAAACATAATAAAAGAATTTTCAGTTAGAATGTATGAGTTGAGCAATGAGAATCCAACCAATCAACTCCAGACAACAGGAGTAACAATACCTGAAGGTAATGATGAGGATTTTATACAATCACTTCTTCACTTTTACATAGCTGTCTTGAGCTCATGTTGAACTTTTGCTCCATCCAGTATGAATTGAATCACCAGTGGTTCCACTCTGGCCTATTAAATGTCACTTTAAAGTGTTTCTCAAAAATGCAGAAAAAATGCATTTAAAGAAGACCAGTGACATAATTAATAACTCCTTCTTTAGTTCTAAGCATTTTGTCTATTGTGAATGTCACACACTTAGGAAGCTCTAATCTGAAATTTACCTATGTTTTAATCATAAAAAAGCTGCCTGGAAAGTAAGAAGAAATGCATGATTGCACTACCCTAATCAAAACTTGTATCCAAAAACCATCTCAGTTTAGAAGTCTTCTTTGCCAGCACATGCAAGGGTGGTCAAGATTTGGAACAGAGTGCTCATGGAAGCAGTGGAATCACTGCCAATGGCAGCACAGACGTGGTGCTCAGTAACTTGGTTAGTGGTGGACATGGCAGTGTTGGGTTAACACCTGCACTAGATAATCTCCGAGGTTTTTTCCAACCTTAATGATTCCAGGATTCAATGATGTTTAGATGGTGTGGGGAGACATTTTTCCTTTTTAGAAGTTGTTTATTAGTTTCTGTTGTTATTACTATTATTATTATTACTACCACTCTTGTCATTAACATGCTCATGTGCACAAGCATATTGCTGACTTGGATCCTGTTAGTTTTTTCACTATCTCATGAACGAACAGAAGCTCATCTAATGGGCCTGTCTTCAGTGAATTAATCTGCTTCCATTCCTCACTCCAATCCATAACTGCTGACTGCAAGAAGCTCCTGTGGGAGCACACTAACACAGGAAAACATACATTATCATCTAGTCTTCACACAGTATGCTTCAATGTGTATTCAATCACAAACATCTCTTCTACAATGACAGCAAATGAAGAAATGGGATCGCTAAGGAATTAGATATAACATGGAAAATGCTTCTTTTTCACTGGATGTGATATTTATCCATGCCAAGCAATACTTATGTTAAACAGTAATTTTGTGACAGACCACATGTCTGTGAGGACTGACCTAATCTCTACTGTGTAATCTCCAAAGCATTTGGGCAGGAGTCAACCTGCAATGTGCCAAGGGCACTAGCATGAGAGATTGGTAACACATAGCCCTTTACACCAAAGAATTTTAAAAAAATTTCCAAAGCTGTATTGCATACAGCTATTCTAACAATTTTAAACACTCTTTCTCTCTCTCCTTTTTGTCCAAGAAGCCTCCCCCACTACAGTCATTAAAACAATTTATTATATACTTATACACCAAGGCGTTTCTGGCTTAGCAATTTCCAGCAAGTCATTGTTAACTGCTGACTTCAAAATTACTTGTGGTGCAGTGCTCATCAGGTCATTCTGACATGTTTCAATATAAACTTCCCTTTCCTGTTTTTCCTTCACCTCTGGCAAATCAGCACTTCTACCATGGCTGTCCATGATGACTGGAAAACACTTTCCTAAGATCTGCTTTTAGCCACCAAGCCTCCACCCCAGTTTTACTGTCAGCAAACCAATTCCTTTCCTCCTCTCTCCCCACAGGCTGTCTTTCTTACAACCCAGCATTTGGCATTTAAAATATCTTCTTTTTCAGTACTATAAGCATCTAGAAAGTAGTAGTGCCTTACCTGGCACTGAAAATGGAGTTAGACTGTCCTGTTCATTTTCCTCCTCTTGGTTCCCCACAGGGATGTTTCCATTTTCAATATTCTCTTGTCTCCTGTTCTGAAGAGCTTTGCTTGAGCCATTGGCAGATTGGATTAACCGCTGGCGCTGCAGTGTCAAAACACAAAACTGCCATAGTTCAGGAAGTATTTACTTTGAGACATCTGAGTTTTGCTCTCTGTCCAGCCCCAGTCACATGAGCCATGAAGTTTCTCCTCAAAGCTTTCCTTTCAGTCAACAACAAACCTGTCAGTGGCCTACCTGTCTTCAGCAGGCATCAGCCTTCACCAGGTTAACCATCCACTTCAAAATCACTGGCAGGAGTCTTTCAAGCCATGATGGAGAATGTTGTAACACTTGTTGTTCCACCCATGTTTGCACCAATGTGGTATTCTAAAGCACTTCTCACTCAACAGCTCCCACTCATACCAGCAATAGCACCATAATTAAATGGTAACACTCAAGACACCTCTGCACAATTAAGAGCTGGCTTATGAATGACTCATTATCCAGGAGCTCTCCTTCTCAGATCCAACTCTTCTCTTCTCCCTCCTTCTCAATTCCATTTACTGAGGTAAATTTGAACTTCCTATTTTTAATTTCAAAAGCAAGACTAATCCTTGTTGCCCTTGTCCAAGTACATATAGTTCATAATTGGCCCTGTAGACATGTATAAGAATTGCTGCAGTTTCAACACACAGTAAAACAATTACAAGTATAGGTTTTAAACATCAGTTTATATACCCACTCATGCACTTGAGAATGTTAGATGCAACAGTAAATTCTTACTTTTATAAAAAAATTATTATTTTAATTAATTAGATGAGGTAATGCAGGGTTGATAAGTGTTCTCTTTTCCTGACAAACTATCAACTCCTAAAAAGTGCTCTGAAATGCCTTGAAAAATAAGGTAACTGCACAAACTGCAAAAAAAAATTCTGAAAGCAGTATCAACATACTCTAGTGAAAAACAGAAAAAAATCCTATCTGAATACTTTGTAAAACTTGTGAATATATAAGTGAGAATACATAAGACCATACATCCAAAATGCTCAAGTTTAGAGAATGTTTTTTGCAGATGTTGAAAGGGCCAAGTATCAGCTTCCTACCCATACAGCCATTAAGAATTTTTCACTGATCAATGAATTAACTTCAAGGATTACAGAGTCAACTGTTGCCATGTGCCTGGTCTGATCTTCTACTCCTGACCATAACACCTTTCACTATTTTACTGTCAAACTGAATTTTTGTTACAAATGTATTAATGGTGCTTGCTTTTAGTATGGAAGTCATAAGGCTGGCTAAACATATGAACTGTGTTATGATGCTGAAATCTATTTACTTGCCAGAGTAAATAGCTCTCAGATTTGATATTGTGGGAGCAAACTATAAAATCCTGCCTTCATAAAACCCAAGGTAGGTAGGCCAAAGATTTTACCCCTAGCGCTTCAGCAAGTTCGGAACAGCCACACTTGCCAAGTCACTTCAGCTGCAGGGTATGCAACAAGCAATATACACTCCTGACAATGTATCGAGTAAGAGATAACTGAAACTGTCCAGGGCAAATTCCACTCATGAAAATATTATGGTCCATTTTTATTTTGAGTTGACGACTACAGTGAATACTAAATAGGAAGGCAAATCTCTGAAGGAATCCTGAAGTGCTAATAATACAAGAGCAGTTTTAAAAAATTTTGGTTGTCTTGTCCATTATCCTTTTTTAACCTAACCACTTTTGTAATAATCCAAACCAATTACTCTGCTATAGATATAATCTAAATATGCACATTTGCACACACACACACACACACACTGAAGTAAACATCTTCTGTCAGAGAGATAAGGTAGTCCCTCCAATTTGACTGCCCTCCCATTAAAACAGGCAATATCATCAGCTGGGACTCAATCTTCAAATCTGTTCTCATATAGCTGCTTGAGAAAGACAGTTCTCTCCCAACCATAGGAACATGGGAGAATCTAAATTCCAGGATCACTATGAGCACAGCTCTTTGGTAACCCCTCTGCCTCATGGTCATTTTCTGTTTTCCTAATGAACGTACCTCATTAATGATGAGTCTGCTTGCCATCCGCATTCTGGTGCGTGGTCCAAACTTATTTGTGATCATAATCCGTAATCCAGCTTCAGGGAACCGGTATTTGGGAGGACTGGAGCAGATTATCTCATCCACCATCACAACACTGTTTTTGCCATACTGCTGGATCCCCTTCACTAGTGATCACAAGGGACAGAGTTAGCAGTGTAATTGACCCACCATGCGCCCCACCATCCAGAGTCAGGTCTTTCCAGGCTCAGGTGGGGGAAACATTTATCTGAATGGCAGAATTTATGAGTGACTTTCCTTTAATATTTCTGCAGCCTGGTGAATCTCCTCATCAGTTGTGCTCTGTGTTAGGTCACATGCTGGAAAGAGATTTCCCTCTACTAAGGCAGCCACCAAGTCACTGTCAGATTAGTGGGAGCAGTTTTTCCCCAGCTGTTCATGCTGTAGTACCAGTTTTCTTTGCTTATGTCCTGCTAGAGTTTTGTACCCTTTCTCTGGAAGTGTTTGCACTGTGGCAGTGTAGACAGCACTCCTGAAACCTATAAAGCTATTCCATTGGATCAAGGTGCTGCACATGCAGAAGGCCCTAATGTTGTGCTCACTCCTGGAAATCTTCACTTTACCTTCACAGAATATTACCAGTATGTCTCATATGAAAACATTTGAAATTATGACAAGAATTTTCAAGAACAAATCTATGGTTCTAACTAACTAACAAATTAAGCCTTTGTTAATATAAAGGATTTTGTACCAAGTTTAAGATAACAAAGTTAGCAAATTTCTACCATGTTAAGAAGATGTAGAGACAAAATTTTATTGGGAATCAACACAAGTACAGGCAAGGACTTTAGGATATCACCAACAAACCAATATTGTCACAAATGCTACAGACTACACAGAGCAAGCAGAGCAAGGCTCAGCAGACAGGAGACATACCCAAGTGGTGTTAGAAAGCAGGGCAGGAAATACATACATGACCATAATAAATATAATTATTACATATAATAATATGTACAGAAAAAAAATATTTGCAGCTTGTTTTCTGCTTTGCTTAGCTTGGCCTCCCCCTCTCCCTCCCCTTTTGCATTGCTACTTACATTAGGAAGAGGAGGAGAATTTAGGAGGTAGAAGTGAAAGATAATTAGTGCATGGTTCCAGTCAGGAAGCAAAGGAAATCTAAGAAAACATTCAACTCAAACAATGAAATTAAAATGGACCTGTTCTAAACACACAGAAGCCTATATTGTTACTCTTTTGCTTTGTTACAGTGTTGAATATTTTTGTTTTTCAGGAAGACTGGATTCCTGCATGCGTCTAAGTCACATCATGCAATAAAGGCTTTGCAGTCTCAAGCATCTTCTAGCACATTTGCAGTTGAAGAAATACATTCTCCATAACGATTCAACAAGAAAAACCAGCAAGCCTGTAAATCACCAATAAACATCTGTAACTTCCACCCTTCCAAGCATTTGAGTGTCTTGCCTTGTTTCACTAAAATTGCTTCAGTGAGTACACTGGGGTCACCTGAAGTGTCATAAATGTAAGATCTCTGGTTTCACAAAGAAATGTGCCTTGCTCAGAGAATCCACTCTGGAGTTGTGCTTGCAGCTTAAGATCTCTAATAGAGAATAGAACTAATAGTAATTTTACATTTGCTAAATGTAAGGGAGCAATTATCCTCCTCTATTCCAACATCTAAACCAAATTAGCCTCGCTGAGTACTGTGGCTGATGATGCAAATAAGGAGCACATCCACTCCAGTGACTCTTGGAGTGTAGCAGCTTTTCTGTGCAGGAATATACAGCCAGATAGATTTCCTAGGAATCAGCCCTCACAATCAGGACTCAACCACATAAACTTAACATTTGCTTTAGTTAAAGAAAAATAAATATTTGACAGCAATGGTAGTAAGGACAAAAAGGTCCCAGCCTCATCAGATTAACTGTTCCCAAGTGAGTTTCTCCAGAGAATTAACCAAAATGCTTCATCTTACAGTGACATGAAAAACATGGGAGCACTGAAGTTACTCTGAAACTGTTTCTTAGAGCCCTATGAAGACAGTGAGCAAACAAACATTCAGCTTTGAGAAAAGTACCATAATAAAAAACTGCTGTAGAATACCTCATACTAAATATATATTTAAGTACTGCAGCTATTCTGACTTACTGTGGCGCATTGCTCTTATTATTTTTATTATTTTCAGTTTGACTCCCTATGCCTGTAAAAAAACCCACATATCTTAGCCCCATATACTATGGACCCCATCTAAAAGCTGTCTTAAGAAATGTGAAAAGGAGAAAAGCCTTTTGCACTTCTACTTTGTGACAAACCTTTAAAAAAAACTCTACTGAGAACAGCTTTTCTTTCCAACAAACTCATTGCTCACCATCAAAGGTTCATCACCAACAACCCTGTCAAAATCAACAGAAAGCTTTCGATGACTTTAGCTCTGAAACCCAGTCCATCAGAAACCCACTTTTGCCCAAATTTCTGGTTTCAGGCAGGGGTCAAACCATGCCACCTGGTGGAAATTTGGGTCAACACAATGAAAGTCTAGGGTAATACACATTTGTGCTTTGAAAATTGGAGCAGTATTTACAAAGTACATCTAGTTTGCCTTTCCCTGTGTGTACAAAACTCACCCTTGAAATGAAATTTTTCTTATGGTGAAAATCTCTCCTTTTTCCTTCTGAAACTTGAGTGATGAATTGTTTTATATTGTACCACTGGAAGCTCTTGAAAGTCATGAAACTAGCAAGCATAAAAGAGCTTTACAGTGTTACACCTTTTACCTGCACTCTGAGCAACAGACTATCCTTGCTAGAAACAAAGTTCCTCACCCAAAGCAACTGTTCCTTTACGGGAAGTAATCAGGCTTTCCCTCTGAGGAAAATCAGATTAAGGTCAATCCTACACCTTGGTGAAGCCAAGGGAGGTTTCTTTGGCGGATCCTAAAACTGCTAACCAGTGCAAGGCAGAGGCCAGCCTCAGTTCTCTCCTTGCTATTAGCAGTGCTCCTTTCTGAAAGCTGCTGCTGGGGAAAATGCAGCTGAGCTTGTGAAGCCAGCATGTGCCAACTAAGAGGGAGTCACTGATGGATGGGTCATGGCATATTTTGAGAGAACAGGAGGGAAGAAGCTAGAGGCAGCCATGTGACAGTTTTCTAGGACAGCATCTTGACACATAAAGCAGTCAGGCTAACACTGCCATCCTCCCCTCCCACTGCTCACTCCAAATCCTTAATCTCTTCTTTCTGTACTTTTTCAGGCATGTTTGCCTGTGACAGTATCTACACTCTGGCTCTTTGAACCATTGTCTCTCCAATGAAGCACGTATTTGTGTAATGGGTGCTGAAGAAGGCAAAGGGAATCTGACTGGAACTGCAGTATCAGTGCATCTTTGAGGCAAAATCAGAAAAGAAATCTGACGTGGACAGTTGCTTGTGGAGCTTTATTGCTTCTTTTCTGCATGTTCTTCACAAGCATTCAATAATCTACACATTTCCTTGAAAAGGGAATAGATGGACAGGCAAGCAGCCTGTGCTACTGTCTCTTTACCACAAGGGCTAGAGAGGAGAGCCTGCTGGGAGATGACATCAGAACCCAACAAATTCCTTTAAACTAAAATCCACTAATATCTGTGGTGTTTAAATGGATTACCCTTTTCTCACTTGAATACAGGAAGCATCTGCAGAACCTTGCATGGACACAAATCCACATGCAAGTGACAGACCTCACTATATCAAAGTCAATGCTCCCAAAAGTTCATTACAAAATTAGATGAAAGTATTTCAAAGTCACCATCATTTAATCATGCTACAATGTCCCATGAGAAATAATTTTAAATTAGTATTGTCTAAACACCTTATCTAGGACCAGAGCAGCAGTGTGCTGTCACTGAATAAACCTATACCTACAGGTATAGCTACCTGTATACCTGTAACTTAAAGAAATCCCAGCCTAAACACTAAAAGCAGAAAAGAGTGGGATCGTCTGAGTCTGTTCTAAATTCCTGTTTGGCATTATTTGTTATTACATGGGGATCTTTCCAATGCTACTGACATTGCTGATGAGCTCAGCCTCCTAGAATGGGAGATGTGTGCAATGAACAAAGTGAGGAGACCTCACTCGTTAAGAGCAGCCCAACTGCTCACTAAATTACATGGTTTGTGCTTTGAAAGTGGAAGGATTTTGCTCTATAGAGAAAAGGGAGAATGGAAGAGAAGAGAGGTAAGACAAAGATAAAAACAGGCTTAGAAAGCAAGCCAAAAATATCCAGGTATTTTTGCTTACTTTCTGTACCACAAGCTGGATATCATCTTCTTTCCTTTATGACAAAAACACAAATAGCAAAGAACCTGCATTTTTGAATTTTACATCTGTGTCTGGTGAGGTATACAGACTATTTAGGCACGTGAAAACCAGTCTTCTGACGATCTGAACTCAATGTGTAACCCCTCTTGCCCACTGATCTGCCCATGTAATTTCCTTCAACATGCACATCTCAACTTCTCATTCCAAACTAATTTTTGAAGTGAAAATTGTTTTCTTCTTGGTAAAAAAAGTGTATTTCTTTCACAATGTTGTAGATCATCACAGAACAGGAAATAAAAAGGGAGCAAAATTGCCAATGTGCAAAGCAGCTTTTTTCAGAATATAGAAAAAAAATATATTTTTTTTATAATGTGGCAATCTGACTGCTGAATGATCAAGTTAACCCTGCTTACAATTGAATAGTGACATTGTTTTGATCTGCATAAACTATTGTTTTTCCAAGTCCTGTCTGCTCAGCCTTACCTTTCCATAGTAATGGAATGGATGGGTCATCACAACTAGAGGCATAACATTTATTACCATCTTCCAGCTCATTGTTGACTGTGTCACCATTTCCAACATTCTTGCTTTTAAGGCTGAAGAAATTTTGCATCCTCACATTGTACCTGAAAGTGCAAAGAAAAGGTCTCTAAAAAGGTTGGATTTTTACATTTTCTTCGCAAACTTTAAAACCATCTGAGAACAACTTATGCAGGCAAGCAGGAAAGCCTAGATGCATGTTCTCTGACAATTAATAAGGAGTGAAGAGAAAGGACTGTCCAACTCAGTGGCAAGCTGATAGGAAAGCAAGGACTGCACCTATCTCTCATGACATACAGCGAACTGCAAAAAGGCACTAGAGCAGATTTAGTGAAGGTAAAACACTGGAGCTGTTGATTTTGGAGCCAGGACACTCACTATAGAGCAGCTTCTTTCCTCCTGCATCATCTCACAATTCACCTCACTGTCTCCTTCAGTACTGTGTTCCCTGTGGGAGGGTTCTTGAGCATTTCTGGGACTGCTCACCATACCCTTCTAAAGACAGAATATATCTATTTTAGCACTAGGGTGGGATCTAAGAGGGCTGTCAATGAGCTCTGCTAAGACTTGATGTAGGAGAAAAGGGAGTTCCAACAGGGTGATTTGTGAGGGGAAGGCACCAAGGGATACAAGTCTAAGCAACTTGCAATAGAAGGGTGGACTCAGACACTTGCAGTAACAGTCAGACCTCTGACTCTCCTGTCAGAGGCAGTGACACAACAGAAGAAGACACCAGTAAACAACTAAGATGAGATGGTCTGAAGATAAATACATGCTTAGCACCCTATCTAATGTTATTTGACCTTGTTCTCCAGGGAGTATACAATATGTGTAAGAGCTGACATGATAAGTGTTTACAATCCAGAGGGCCCTACAAACTTTTCATATACCTTTGTATAAATAAGATTTTTCTCAACTTTTTCTAAAAGCTACTTTACCTCTGTGCACTATGAAAAGGATGCATGAAAGTATTTGCTGCTGATTAAGCACAAACATAGAATTAAAGTGGTAAAGCATAAAACCCAACAGATCTAACACAGAAACATGACTGGCTGTACTGCCCTCAGGGAAGAAGGCCAAGGACAAAACAAGACCAAAAGAATGATGGTCAGTTAACATCTAAAGGGTACAGCAAGGAGAAGTACTTACTTCATGATAAGTATGTAGAATGAATACATAATGATGAGTACAAGGCTTTCCCACCTCAAAAAGACAGAAAGAAGTGTTAGAAGGCCATTCAAACAGCTGTATGCTTTACAAATTTTATGTAGGAGTGTGCCTTAAACATCTGGTACAAGTCACATTTGTGCACACAGGACTCACATCATTAAGATTAGATGGTGTCTCAGCAGAATGAGAGGGGAAGCAGACTCTCAAGTTTCAATAAACATGCAAATAAAATGCAATGCAAGTATTTCAGAAATGTGCTATACAGACTGAAACCACAGCTACCCTCTGAGGATCATAACACCAAGGCCTTCAGCAATTCAGTGCTGAAGCACTGGCCAGGCACTTTGAGAGCACTGTTTTCTAACAGTGCTGTGATCTTCCTCTAGGATTCACACTGGAGTGTTCATTGGAACACCTGGCATCCCATAAATGTTAACAGTCAGAATCCAAGCAGAAGAGTTTTGATTACCCTCTCTGCACATGGGAATCTTCAGGCCTTACACAGAGCCTATGTACTTCCTTAATCTTTCCTGGCTCTTACATTTTCTTTTTGTTTTTTGTGACCACCATAAAAACTAAGCCCAAACAAAATACACAGGATTTCAATCCAGCTCATACTCTCAGTGTGTAGAATGAAAATCAATTATGCTACAACTCTATTTTCTAGTGAGCCTTGTGGCAAATAAAGGAGTGCATGGAATAATTTATACAACTTACCATTCTATTTCCTCATCATATATGAACTAGAAGAAGGAAAAAAAGGAAACATAAATTTCTCTGATCTATCTCAAAAAACTGTCAAATTTCTTCAGCAAGTATCAGCCACATCTAGACAGACCTACTCAAGTTTTGACCCGTTCTAACCAGAATTTACACTGTATGGACTGTGCCCCTCACAAAATACAAACCTTGTGAACAAGGCCTGGGTCTCTGCCACGGGCTGTTTTAAGAACTATTAAGGAAAATGGTGCAAGCATGTTGAAGACAGGCAGATACGTACTCATGTACCCACATGCTATCCAGTGCAAATGACAGCAAAGTCACTTATTCCAAAAAAACTTAACTCTTGAGTCCTTTTAGCAGCTAGACTAGCTGTAGCAGAGCAGGCAGCCATTTTACTTCTCTTGGGTCAAATGGTTATACACATTTTATTCCACCCCGCGCAACTGCTGTTACTGAATACGCAGCTAGTGATCCACTTGTATTACAAAGTACAGACTAATGGATTCTTCCCTGCCTTGGCACCAGACACGTTAAATGTGTACATTCAACAACTACTACACTGCTCTAGATGAACAAAGTGGTATCTCACCTGTGCTCTACATGGAAAAACTTACCCAGAATTGGAAATAAAATTATTGTGTAGAAGCAAGAAACAGCCACCTTCTCTATTTAAAATAGATGTGTAGCTCAAAATTTTTCACTTCCACAACAAGCAGTCTCTTAGGTCTGGGGAGAGTGTTATCTGCACTGTGTAACAGTATCCTACTTATCTGCAGACCTTTACAAACCCTAGGTACAAAATGAATGGACATTGATGGACATGGTGGGCACATATTCCATGGGGATGTATGAAATTTTCATATTTATACAACACTGTGTAGCTCAGTTCTCACTTCCAGATGCCACTAGAACTAGCTAAGAAAATAATTATTTGCCAGTTTGTATCAATAGTGAGCAGGCTGGTCCTCCAAAAATTCAAGCACTGAAACACAGTAAATGATAAGAGAGCTACTTACCACAATAAGTACGATGACAGATATTGTGTAGTATATAGAATCCCGGAACACTGCCCACTGGGTGAGACAAACCACCTGAAAAACACCACACCTTCAGCCAACAAAAATATGGGATTTCAAAAACAAACAAATAAAAAAGCCCCTATCTTAAAATAACTTAGGTACGTAAGCAGAGTAATTATTACTATTATTAGCAACAATTCTGAAACCAAATGCAGTTTCATGCTACCATGAAGATGTATCAGTCTGTTAGACAGTGGATCTATAATAAACATGAGTAATAAAAATCATATAGAAACTTCCATTATTGAAATACATTTCTTACTAATGATACTTGATTTGGTTATAATTTCAATTGTAAAGTAAAATTCATTGTACTGCAGCAAATCAATTGTTCCTCGTTCCTTTTATTTGTGGATATACTTGACTTACTACCTGAAAATATATGATAAACAGTTTAACCATCTATTGAGTAAATGGAGCAAATCTCATGCTTGTGCCCCAGATTCATTGACTGTCATCAGTACCAGGAAGGATCAGCAGATGCCAATGATCAGTTGACTATAAAGACATTATTGTATGAAGAGGAACCAGTTTCCTCTGTATGCTACATGTTCAGAGTGCTGACACTATAGCTGAACTTTTTGGAAACATTCACTATTTGTAAAGCATTTGTAAATTCTTTCCAATCTTTGAAGCTTTTCACAATGTCATTTTTGTTTGTGATTTTGTCCTTTTTTTTTAAATATATGCTCATGGAAACCCCTAAATTGTAAGCAATTGAACTCTGTAAAGACAAGTATCTTACTAACCTGTCCTGCAAACAGTCCACAGACACCAACAATGCAGAGGATGTTGAAAACTGCTGAACCAACAATGGTTCCAACTCCTACATCTCCATGAGTGATAAATACACCTGCAGAAGAAGCAAAATATACATAACTACACCTGTCATTTAATTTTAGGTCTACTTGTGAAGTAGAGATTGTTTCAAAGAAGATAACCAAAACATGTTTCATAATTAAGGCTCACTTCTCTGTGTAATAATTTGTGCTTTTAGTCTAGCTAACAGCTCCCTATCTGTGGATTAGAACCTCTACATATATAATTTTAGTAAATGATTTCTTAACTAGTTAGTTCAACAGTTTGACAACTTAGTTTTCAGCTGTGTCACATCCCTCAACCAGCTAGCCACAGTGCTTCTGGTGCAGCCCAGGATATAGTTGGTTTTCTGGGCTGCAAGTGCACACTGGCTGCACAGTGACAGATCATGATGAGCTCATCATCCAACACCCCCAAGACTTTCTCCTCAGGGCTGCTGTTAATCTATTTCCAAATATATCAAATTACTTCTCAAGGGACTTCAATAAATCTCTTCTTTTGCGTCCTGTGTTCAGAATCAGACATTCTGCTCCGTGTTTTGAGAGAAGACTCACAGTTCCATGAGATATTTTGAGTAGTTAATGATACCATGAACCACAGACTAGCTGACAGCTGCAATCGCTGATTATAAATTGTCAGAAGAATGGGTACCTGTGCTTGATCTGCTGCTGATTTTTTAACAGCAGATCTCAAAAAAGCTTGTGTGTGGGCTCCATACCTATAACAGATGCAAAGAGTTCTGGGGTGGAGCTCCCTGCTGCCATGAATGTGGCTCCAGCAACATCTTCACTCAAATGTAGTTTCTAGAAGAAAACAATTGGCAATTTCAGCACTGCTGTTGTATTTACATTGTGGAGTTCTACAGTTATATATGTAAATGAATAGCCAATTGTGGCTTACATAAAGCTGATTAAAGTATCTCTGCAGATTCAAAAGGATTGTAAACATATCAAATTGTTTTAATTAATTTACTTCTGTAACTCTAAACACAGTCATTCAATTCCCCAACTCTTAGGGCTTCTAAAATTCAAAAATGAAAACCTGTAACAGAAAAATACAACCTTTGTGAATAAATCCTATGAACAGCAGGCTTGACTCTGGCTTCACTTTTCAACTGTGTTAATCAAAAGTGAGTCCGCTGACACAGGTAAAATTAGTCCAGTTAGACACAGAGAGGGTGTGTGGTGGAGAGATCTATTTTTATGATGGTGTCTCTTAAGCTCTAATAGGATATAGATAACTTAGAGTTCTCAGACCAGCAAAAACACGTGCAGGTCCACAAGTGGTTTGTATCAATTTAGCAGTCTGAAGATCTTTCCCTTGAACTATAAACATGGTTTTATGGAAGAGCTTTTTCCTTTTCGAGAGTCTCTAGGATCATCTTTAGTATACTATTTTTCTTTCAAGGATAGAAAATCAACTAGTGACAAAAGGAGAAGTAAAAAATCCTGTATTTTTCAAGCAGTTTGCCTGAAAACATCTTAAGCAGATAACAATGGCATCCTACACGTCTTGACAAAACATAAACACAAATATGATCTACTACCAGTCATACTGCTGCAGGAACTCAAACCTAGGTGTTCTGTCTGAACTCTTTGTAGCTGTTTAAATGTTCGGCAGGAATGTGAGATAAAATGCAAATATTTTATGAAGGATCAGTAACCAGTAATTGGTACAACCAACTGGTATAACTTAAATATAGTATCTAATGTGCATGCTGAATACTGAACATCTGGAAAGGGATAGAAAATATCCCAAGTGAGTATTTAACTACTCCCTTATTATTCTATTTGTTCTTCTACTGATGAGTGTAAGCTTACAACTCTGAGTACCACCAACAGGTATTTAGTACATTTAGCAACAGGAAAAGAGAGTTTTAAACTAGTTACAGAAAAAAAAAACCCAGGAGTTTTTCCACAAAATTATCAAAATTATCACTCTTATTTTTGTTTAAAAGCAAAGGAGATGAGATTTTCATTTCATGTTTAAAAAGAAGTTAAAATCTACATTTGTATTATGTATTTATTTTGTTCACCAATATCATACTCACCACAACAATTACATGCCATGTACTAATTCTACTCTGTCACAATCAACTCAGTTAGAATACTAAATATAATTTTGTAAAGCCTTCTCAAAAATTAAAGGCATTACGTTACTTTGCATATAAAATCTGCATTCTGATTCCATATCCAAGGCACATACTTTTCTCAAGGATTTTCTTTTTTTTCCATTTTTGCTAGGATCACATATACTTCCTCTCTCCTGACACGGTGGTAGACGTGCAATAAGATTTGCATAGCCACCACATTAATTTTTCTATCTATGGTATCCTTCCTCAGGTTAGTTTTCAAAAAAGGAGTACAATAATAAATCCAACTCATCCACAACCCATACCTCTCCTAGTTACATGCTTCAGGTATTTAAGAGTGGGCTTTGTCATTCGATCTCATTAAAACTTTTTTTTTTTTTTTTCTGCCAGAGGAACAAGTGTGCACAGACCACTGGTTCATTTTTCTGATGGAAAATAATATCTCTAAATAATATTCTCTAAATAAATTTCTAAAAGAGTAATAATGTTCATTAACATACCTCACAAATTTTCTCTAAGGATGGAACAAAGAAGTCATCACATACTATGGCCAAAGCATAAAACATATAAAGAGCCTGTAAAGAAAATAAATTCAGGGAATACTTCAGATTTTTCCTGTATATGGAAAGAGGAAAAAAGGTAATGCTACCTTTATTCAAACTAGCAGAAATATATAGCTTTACTTTTTATTTAATTCCAAATAAAAGTCTCCCTGTTGATAAATTTATGACATAAAACCAGATTTTCGAATGTAAGATCTAATTTGGAACATTTGTCAGACCCTAAAATATGAAAGGTACCACACTTAAACAGAACAGGATGCCACAATAGATTTCATATAATGAGTTATGTAGTCATCCTCTATACTTTTAACTAACTATCAGATCAAGTAATTAAATAGAAAATAAAACTAGGCCGATTAACAATATTCAGGAAATATTTATACCTGGAAATAAGTGGACTCTGACCACGGATCACTGCACCAAACACCTAGAAATGATCCTGGTTCCCTGCATACATATGATTCTCCCACTGTCTTATGCAGCTTTATGTGCTGTGCCCATGCAGTGGGCTTAATCCTGCTGGTGTCCATCAAACAGAACTCCTTTATACTTTAATTTCCCCGAGCTGGGAATGAAAAGCTGGAGCTTGCAGGCCTCATTTGCTTTGTTTTTTAATACAATATTAAAAAAAAAAATCCACATGATATTTTCTATATTTCTTTAAGGTTGGTTTGGGGTTTTTAAAATTGTAATTACATCTATTGCATAGAGGCATAAAAGAAAAGAAAGAGACTCAAGAAACTTCCACATCATGCTTAATGTCATCAGTGTAGGAATCCCAAACTCTGACTATATAACATGAAATAAAATTCATGTGATCCATTCTGCCAGGATTTTATCTCCAAGGGAATGAATTAATAGGTTCTGCAAATTCAGACTTGCATCCTTTTCTTAAATAATGGAGTCACAGAATAATTTAGGTTGGAAAAGACCCTTAAAATCATCAAGTTCAACTGTTAATCCAACAATACCAAGTCCACCACTATACCACGTCCCCAAGGTGTTACCTTTTAAGGAATTGTACTCATATTAGAAATACTCAAATCAAACTATTAAAAACTTCTTGATATATAGAGAACTCTACTTAGTAAGGTCACTATGATAACTAATAGCTTATCAAAAAATAAAAGTAGAATGAGTAACATAAATGAAAACAAAAATAAAGCACAGTAGAGGAAAACTTACAGCAATGATATGAAGCAGAATTCCTCCTTGCTGACGTTCTTTATTTGTAAATATATCTTCAGGAAACTCATTAATGGCTGAAAGAAAAACATATATTTTTTAAAAAATGTACACAGCATGTATAAACGGAAGAATGAAAAATAGGGAAGCATCTGCAGAAACATATGACCAAACATAAGTGCCTCTTCTGATGTATGATATTACAGCTTGCCATTTCAGAATTTCTTTAGTGCTCTGTAGTTTTGAGACACTGTGTAATCACAGTTGATACTCTTACAGGAACACAGTACAGGATAATTCACAAACTACAGGTCAAGATGAAGCAATCTGCAATGCTTTAATCTATTTTATATATCTTATAACCATTTTAAGATGCCAACAGAAGCATATATGTATGTAACAGCAAGTAGGTTCCTTCTAGTAATACAGTGCTGTATATAGTAATATCTACTATAATAAAATATTATTCCCTTCATGAGAGTAGAATACCTTCTGAAATAATACTGAAATACTATTAACTTTAAGAACTTATTGTCAGTTACATTAACTGACAAAAGCAAAAATTTTCAAAGTTATTCCCTACCATGAAATAATGTATGGCAAAAATTAGAAAGCACACAAGGCATGTGTTTTTTAATAAATTCTGCCTATTAAAAACTAATATTATCTGAAGTGATTAGTAACTAAAAATTCTTTAAGAAAACTTCCTTAATGGAAGGGAAGTGGGAGAAAAGACCCAGATCTACAGCTGCTTACACAATATGGTTGTTCTTACATCACTGGTTGAAATACCATGCCCGCATGGATGTATTCAGGACACACACACCATTCACACTGCAACCCCCACTTTGTCCTCTGTGCCCTCCATTCCAGCTGTGAGAACACAAATAGGACAGCAAACAACAGAGCCTTGGCCTGAGTCTCTAGCAATGATAACAGCACCCTGCACATGAGGCAGATCTTTTCACATAATTGGATGCAAAGGTGTGCAGCTCCCATCACAGGCACTTTGTGCCAGAAGTGCCACCCCCTTACTGCCACCACATGGCAGAAGGAATATGTCCCTGTTCCCTATCTTGGCAACCTGGATGTGTCATCTGGGAAGCTATTACCTAATGGTAATTTTATTCAGATGACTGTATAACATTTCACAGAGCAATGTTAAAAATGGATAAGTTAGTAAAAACCAAAGTTGTAAGAAGCATTAATAAAAATCACAATTTTTCTAATATTTCTAAGGTGACTTTACTTCTGTGAAGTTAATACCAAATAGGGAATCCCGAGGACATCAAAAGTAAGAGCTAGAAAATAAAAACTAGTGTAGGCATCCAATCACAAAACAAAAGCAAAGCAGCATCACTGCAAACTGTCTTGCTTCATAGACAGTGATAACAGTATATTCTGGTGATAACAGCATTAGTAATAAATAACTACTTGTAATAAACACCTGCTTGTCTCACAGAGGTCATATTACATGAACTAACACAAAGACAGCTTATCTCAAAGATATTGCTCCTCTCTACAAAGAACTCATGGTGTGCAGTTTTTCTCACAATGAGACAATTCAAAATCTTCTATAAAAGTCAGGGAAATTAAACAAAGCTCTGGAGCTTGTTAGGCAAGATTTCTTCCTTAATGAAGTGGACACTTAGCAGTGAGTTCCAAGGTACAGTATAGAGTTTTACTGTATCAACATTTGCTGTCATTATGGCTTTATTATCCTAACAATCACAGGTTTGGACTAACAAACATCTATAAATTCTGTATACCTTATCTACATGCACTGTTCTTTATTTACTAGCTGTATCATGGCTTTAGTATTTTAAACTATTTGTTTTTCTTACCTACTGCCATGATAACCTGGTTTCTCAGGAAAAAGCTGTTTGGATTCCCTTGGGTCCTATTTTAGGCCTGGGAATTCAACAACACTTAACTAAGGGGGGCAGTGGCATTCCCTCATCTGTATAAGCTGACAGAGGGAATATGACATTATCAGAGTCTGAGAGAGCAGTCTGCCCTCGTGGTACAATCTGATGCATGTGCACAGCAAGGCACTGCTCTGCTTCACACTGAGATATTTGCTCATGTACGAGAGATGGAGTTATCTGTCTGCCTGAGTGGGAGCTACATCTCCTTGGTTTCTACTGAAAAGAGACAGAACAGATGGGAGAAGATGAAATGAAGAGCAGTGCATCTAATGGGGCTAACCTTTGCCAAAAAAAAAAAAAAAAAGAGGGGAACATACACCCATCATTTTAAAACCAGATAGAAATACAGAAATATTTATCCTGCTGGTACTGTTGCAAACTCATGGGTCCTGCAGCTCATCCTATCCAGCACAGATCTCAGGAGGAAGGGAGGACACCAAGAAAGTCAAGTCTATATTGAAATTGGCATCAATCTGTAGCTTGTTCCCTCTCTCCAATCCTTAAACGAGTGGGGAAACAAAAGCACCTTATCCAGTTACGACTTGGAGCAGACGCCACCGCCTTTTTCTCTGAGTCATGGACATAAAAAAATCCTTGATTATGGCATGACAGAAAGCATGATTCACCTTAGATAAAAAGCTCTGGCTGAGCTGCCTGTGGCTAAAGAGCTATACAAGGCATGCAAAGAGCATGGCTCAGAGCAGCATACAAGAGCAGCTGCACAGCCTAAGCTGCCTGCTTGGCTCTGAAGCAAAGAGCTGGCACGAAGCAGCTGGGGCAACCCCGGCATGCTGGTGACACCTGCCCTGACGTAGGCTGTTAGCAGATTAATTCTGGGTACCCTGAGAGCATTGTTCCCACATGCCCTACCCATACTCTGACAGGCAGGCTGCCAATGGAGTGAAGTTTCAGAATCTCTTAAGCCTGACAACCATCTCAACAACCACGTGGATCTGTGGTTTTATAACCTGCCTTGACATGTGATTTCTTCACCTTATTAGCAGTTGATTTACTCACAACAAACATGCCAAGTCTTAACACCTGCTAAGTGTTCAAGCCAGCTACATCTCTTAAGGTTTTTCCTGACAGGGGAAACAGATCTGTAGATTTTTGAAGGCTATGTCCAATCAGCTCTGCCTTTGCAGGACGGGGGTTAGGCACATGATGTACACAAAAGCTCAATGCCCCTTTTAATGCTTACATCTTGCTCCTCTGCCCCTTCAGGCCCTGTTATAGCTACAGATTGCAATGCCTACCCCTTCACCCTGGCATTTAGGGACTGTTGATCATCAGACTCACCCAGAACTGATGTGTAAGGGGATGAAGGATAGACAGAAGACACAATTACATACTTCCACTTTTACCCCTTCAATAACCATATTCACAAGCCAGTCTGAATACTTAAAGTTTGTGTCATTTGTTTAAGCACTACAAACAGCTTTAGGCACCTCTGCACTAAAGTATATTTCTGCTTGTGTGCAATTCCCTTCCCATGCTCCAGATCCTCATTTTCCCCAGGCTTGGTGTTTTGTCCATACACATGTACTTGTGCCTCAGTGGCATTGAACAAACTCATCTCTGTGTAGAAGTGAGCTTCTTTGTACCTGTCAAGCAAATGCATGCATCATTACCTGATGTCAGCAGCGAGATGTCAAGAGTTTGTGTGACTGGAGTTGAACTGGCAACAGACTTCATGGTACTGCAGATTGTACTAATTCAGAACTCTGTACTCATCTGCTGCAAGATTTGATTGAAAGCCAGAAAATCATCATTCCTTCCAGCTACATCTCCCTGAATGCAAGGGTCCTATATCAGCTGAGTTGCAATGAATAGAATGTCTTAGAACTACTCTTGCTGTTAGAACATTTGTGACTTTAGCCCATACAGCTAAATCAGTGCATTCAAAATCAGTGCACTGGGAAGATTTTTACAGAAAGACAGTTAGCAACTTCGAAAGCATCCTCCCATGTTGTCTTTACCATGAATGTCAAAAGGGTCAGTCCCCTGTCATGTTTCACCTATTACTTCAGATGCTGAAGTGGTACAGTCTCAGAAGGACAACAATGACCACAGTACATGTAGATAGTCTCAGGGAACAACATAATAAACTCAGCTAATCCTCCTGCACAACCTGTGCACTGTAAATATTGTGACAGTAATTGTGTACTTGAGAAAAGAATAGCAGGTAGCTTTTGCTCATAAAAAAGTATTGACTTCAGTGATGTAATGTAGTATTAATACCAGAAACAAAGTTAAACCCAAAGATCTTACCATCACAGTGAAACTAGTTTACTCAAATATAAAATGTGTCATATCAAAGTCCTCCTTTTTAATAATACTTCCTAAATTAAATGGATTTGAATAGTCAGTAGAAAATCATAATTATGCAATAGTACATTAAAGGTATATTTCTTTTCACGAGCTAACAGGTCCTTAACTCTAAATTGGCAGTGAAGAAAAACAGTACACTCAGCAAGCACATTTAAACATGAAAGCTGGTAACATACAAATCTTAAAAGGACCACAGAAGAAATAAAGAACAGTTCACTGATCATGTCAGATGCCCTCTGGAAAAAGTAGGAATTATCAAGCTTTAAGCTCCTATTCCCATTAGACAGCTGTTTCCAGTTTTCTGTAGCAGGATGACTTGTGGATTTTCCCTATTTTTTTGCTGCATACTAACCTAGGCAGTGGTCTTACAGCAAATCAGGAATGTGTCATTCATAGAAATACACATTTATTTGAAAAATTTTGCAAGTACACTTCTGTAGAGATAACTCTTTAGTAAACTTGTCTCATGAATTATACTACCTGAGCAACAATAAGGCAACAATAACAATAAACCAAATGAAGTGCAATGAAATTATCTGAAACACCACCCAACTTCTTCAAGAGGCATTTGTGCATCCATATAAAACTATGTGATGCCAAAAATCAAGCTTTCTATTTGCAGGCAAAGTACCATCTGGCAGGAGGCACACTAAGCATACTCCTCCATACCCCTCACCTCATAAACAGTAGAATTATGAGCAAATTTTGTTGCTCTGATATATTAATTCAATTTACATTGCTCAACCAAAAGAGGACTCCCAAGTGTGATCATATGGGCAATGGAAAAGTGGCAGCTTATGAAGCAAATAACTAAGTCAACTCTCAACCATGAAATCCATTTTATATATGATTTTAAAGAATGGTATTATGAAATAGCCTTGAAAATTCTCTTTCCAACAGTATGAAGTTATGAAAATATATATACAAAACTGGATTAGCTGCAATTAAAATTAGAATACCTTAGGATTTAATAAGAATCTTAGAAACTTGTGTTTCTTCTCTCTTTTACAAAAAAAGAAAAGTATTTTCACTCATTAAGTCAATGTCAAACAATGAAAAAACACATTAAGAATTATCTACCAACCAAAAAATTAAAAGGCCTGATGAAATTCTAGTTCCTGATCTAGGGGACTCAATGAGGACACAAGAATACAAAAGTACTGCAACACAAGGATGCATCCACATACCAGAGAGCAGCGTTTCATGAATTAACCTTTGTGTTACTCAAAAAAAGAACTCTAAAAGGTTCCTAAGGTTTAGAATCATGTTTTGCTTGGTTTTTTCTCTCTGGCCTCCAGACCATTCATACAATTTCTGAACTGTTTTAGTATCTTCTCTTATTAGGATACAAGTTTTCCACTAAGCATGAGTGTATTCTTCAAAATGCTACCTACGGACCTCAACCCTTTTATTTCACACGTCAGATTCCTAAACCAGGGTACTAAGAAATTTTTCACCTTCTCCCCTTTTTCACTTACTGACTCATACTCTGTTTACACTACTCTGAGCCAAGGCTAGCAAAGCAATTCAAACACTACCAGGGTCCAGCACTGGTGCAGCATTTTCAGATATGACATGTCATTTCCAGCCTCTGGGGGAATAATTCGGGTTCTCAGCAGTGAATAAACACCATGGAATAATGTGAACAGTTTAAATTGTACTACCTCTTGACTGTCCTATGAATTAACTACGGACATCAGTTACCTGTAAATAATTGTGTCTTCTACATGGAATTTGCCTCCACATGGAATTTCCCATTCTGAACTTCATACGCTTGAGACTCTGTCTCCACCTTTCTGTCATTTTTTGCTTCCTGGAAGTCTATAGCTTCTCTGGTCTACAGCATCTTGATTCATTTGAAGGAGAGAGCTCTTTGGCTGTGCTGGGTTTTGAACTCAGTTTGGCTGTGTCCTTTTTAAATACAGATAAGAAGTGATGTCCCTGGCAAGATCACTACCTTTTGCAAAGAGGACAATGACTGGATTAACAATCAGTACTGTGACTCACATAAAAAGGACGGTTATTAAAAGGTCAGGCAACTTTTCAGCCCTAAAGAAAAGAATCATTCCTTACGTTTTTCACAGGCAAGCCTTCCAGCTGCAAACAAGCTGGAGAATCAAACGTGTCACTACGAGGTTTTGGTATCCTCAGCTCAAGCTCAAAGAGGTCTTGTTTAGAACTTTTTTACTCCCAGTCAGATTAAAAAATCTCTTCCAGAACTAAAGGATGGAAAGTATTTATGCTAATTGTTACACCTAATCACTTATAAACTCAGTTTATTCACCTTACAATAACAACAAGAAGAGGTTGTTTTGTCTGACATGTCAATAGCATCTTCAAGGGGATTTCACTGCAGGTCTATTCATAAAGTGTATTGCCAGGGGAAAAATGAAAATCTGATTTCTGTAACAATGGGCTTTGAAATCAACCAGACAAGTTGTAGCACTTCACTGAAAAGATTATGAAAAGTGTAACATAATTTTAAGACACTGTGGACTAGTGACCCCCTTTGAAATTACCCACTCCATTTGGCACAAAAGGACACTTTTACACATAGTGGGTACTAACTCCACAGTTAAATTATTTTTTTTAATGTTTTAAAAAATATTTTTACTGAGTATGCACTGGAGCTGTTCTTACATACACTGTTGTATTATACCTAATGAATAGCAGAGAGCAGACCACTATCTCTTCCTTGGTTCCCAAAATTACTCCGTCAGCGGGCAGTAAACAAGGAACTACCACCACAGAAGCTGCCTTTGGCAGATTTCCTCACACTACAGAATTTCATAGCAGAGGAGAAAATCTTCCTTGTGCTGCTTGAATATGCAAGCAAGAGGGATCAGTTAAGTGAATTTGGTCCAAGGTAGAAATCTTCTTTTCTGAACATCTGAAGACCTCATTTGGCACAGGGATGTATTATTAGTCCATTCCAACATGATTCCATTGATGCCACACGAACAATGGGATCAAAACTGCCCTTCGAAAAGTAAGAGCTGGTTACCACAGCAGAGCTACTAGGAAAGACGACTACATTTAAGAGCAGATATAAATGAAGTGACAGGAAATAACATCTTTCTTTATAAAAGATCACTGATCCTGTTCCATGAACACCTCTGCTTGCAAAATGACTAAAAAAGTACTTTTCTGTACAACCAAGCTCCTTCTATCCTCCCTTCTTCAGTGAATAAAATCGGGTGATTGCTACCTCCTTACATGTGTTGGCACAGACCTCAAATAACACAGAATATGGTCTATTACCTGGCAGATACACCCTCAGTAGCAGTGACAACCACATTCAAATGGCAAAATCACTGGCAAAACTGACTGGATCCAAGTCAGACCACAGATTAAGTTTGAACTGCTAGTGGCCAGAAAAGCTACCAGGTTACTTGAAAACTGAACAGATCACATGTAGAAAACACTGAGAAGAAAGAATTAAGCAACCACAAGAGCTGCCACAGCAGCTATCATTCAGAACAGAAGTGCACTTTAAATGAAACTGTGCTATTGTGCCTTCGGTACAGTGAATGCATAATAATAAGCTTTTGAATCCCTTCTACTTCAGTAAAAACTTCAGCATGGCTCATTTAAAAGCAGCTGTATTGGCACACACCATTCTTTTCCCCCAAATGCATAGAAAAGGAAACAAAATTCAATACCTAAAATATACCCATCCAAGCAGGAATTTTAGCCATCTAGGAAAATTGTGATACGCTTCAAGTTGAAACAGCACAAAAACTACACATGGCTAAGATTCTACCAGGCCAAGATTAAGTTAAACAAATTGCTTTTCCAGAATCAAATGGGCATGAGATAGCAGAGCAACAGCAGACTTTAAGTCAGGACTACTAAGACCAGAGAGAGGCATACAATGAAGTCAGGCATGGGTATTGTTTAAAATTTTCTTACTTAGAAGCTTCTCTTTCTAGATATAAAAGGAAAATTATGGAAAGCAGTGGTAAAAACACCTAACTCAAACATTTATTCCACCCCTGCCAATTTAGGTTTGTTTCCAACAGTGAGTTTTCCTGTACTTTATCCAAAAAACTCCTTTAACCAAGAGGGAACCAGTAAAATTCAAAGATGCTGCAATAAGTCAGAGGCCTTAAGGCCTCTTTGGTGACCTTACTGAGGCCAGAATATCCAAGAGAGTTCAGTACAATCAAACCAACATTTTCATGGAATTCAGATGCTCTATCCAGCCCTTAAAAAAAATCAGGCTGTTGATGCCACAAGCTGTGATCTGCTGGTTACTTCTCCAAATTTTGCTTTTCTCTTGGAAGGAAGTTGAATTTTTGAAAATTATTTGCAGTTGCACCAACTAAGCTCTTGAAAAACCCCTCCAACAGTGGTAAAAACCTCTGGATGAAGTCAGGCTTTAAAGTCAAGCATTCAATATAATTTTTTGTTCCATGTACCCCCTGGTGCTTTGAAAGAATCATTTTCATATGGAAATCAGAAGCA
Organism: Taeniopygia guttata; assembly: GCF_048771995.1. Classification (NCBI taxonomy): domain Eukaryota; kingdom Metazoa; phylum Chordata; class Aves; order Passeriformes; family Estrildidae; genus Taeniopygia; species Taeniopygia guttata. The sequence continues at coordinate 49,079,256 of NC_133030.1, read as the reverse complement.
CAATAGTTCTTCCACGTGAGCCACGCTTATGTGGTATAGCCAAGTCTCATTACTTCTTTGTAAAACATGTAATATTTGATTTTTAACTTTTTCTGAAACCATGGTCCTGAAATCATGCAATTATGTAAGAACATCAGCTTTCATTTAAAACAAAAAAATCTGCCTCTAGCCTTTGTGCTTGTAGAAGTAACAAACCCAAAAACCTAAAAGAATTACAAAACCCAGAAGACAAACAAAAAAAGAGACCCAGACTTGTTGTTTGTCTTTTAAACAAGCATCAAAATTTTGTGGGGCCAGGTTTACACTTTATGTAAACTAGCACTACTTCTCAGCTCATATATTTTATCTCAAAGTCACAAACACATGAGAGTTCCACTATGCAATTTCTGCTCAATAACAAAAAATGACATCAACACATTTCTTATGCCACAGACGAACAATCTACTTCACCTTTTCCACATAGGAATCCCATCCAAGGCAATGAAGACTCAACCCTCTAGCTCCTCTGTCACAATTTGTTTACTGCATAAATAATTTTCCAAATGGCAGATTTGCACAGTCCTCCCCAAACAACATCCCTTGGAGCACTTTCTCATTAGTCTAAAAACTCAGCAAGAAACTGTAAACAGTAATGCAGTACTTCAAGAACAATCTCTTCTTACTTCTAGCCTCTACTACATACTTCAATACCCTCGTATTTGATATGAAATCTGTTAAGTAAAAAACAGCTTTTAGAAGATCTGCAGACTTCCACTTACTAGTACTGCCTACTAAGCAGCACTGGAGATTTCAGGGAGGGAAACCGATTTATCTCCTAAATGCATAGTAATTATTCCAGAATAAAATTCATCTTGAAGCAGTATAGAGGCAAACAGCAGGAGAGTCCACTAATGGAAAGTAGTAAGAGAAACATTACAATAACTTCACAATCCAAAATTACAGTCCTTCTCACACTGTCATCAATCACACAGAATGCTATTCCATGACTATTTAGTATTTGTAAATAAATGTTGCAATAAAGCTCATACCAATTCACAGAAAGAAGGAGAGACAAACCCTACTTAGAGCAATACTACACAAAGGGAAATACAAGGCCAAAAGCCACTGAAGTAAAGTGAGCAAAAGGAAGAAAATAAGGGGGAAAAGGTACATCAATTTAGTAAATGTCACAGCCCAATCATGAAAGATCTGTACAAGTTTTTTTCAGACCTTAGAAGTTAAGTGTAGAAGAAAGTACAGTTAAACACAACACACATCTCTCTTTAATCCAGCCAGCTCAGATACCACTAAAAGGGGAGCTACTGTCACATGAGCTTCAGTTCATATGGCACAAGCCCAGCTGGAAGCCTGTATATATAGGTCATAGCTGGAGCTCCTTCTTCACTGCTGCTGGTTCTACAAATAGCTCCTTTGAACTCAGGTATTCCTCCATTTCTGCACAAATTCCCAAGCTGCATGTCTGGAGTGTTGCTTTGTAAAACCAGGCATCCCACTGCCACTATCCTGTGTGCATGTACTGCGTGCATGCACTTCTCATGCCCAGGTGGCCACCAGCAGTGCATACAATTTAAACAGTGCTAGTAGTTTCAATTTCTTTGCAAACGCCACTGCCTGACAAGCAAATTGATGAGTTCTCTCCAGCTTATTCTGCACTGATTTACTACTTAGTCTGCATACAGACTATGAGGTACCATTCTGCAGAAAATCCCAAACCAACTCATCAAAAATACATTTGTACCTGATAGACGCTTGCAAAAGGCTTAGCAGGCACCAAACCATATTGTCCAGCCTTGAGAAGCAAGAAAGGTACATCTACTTGGACCATCAGAAAGGCACCATGGGAAACAATCACTGTCTATAAATACCACTGAGGTAACTACAAAAATAAAGACAGGGAATTATGGAGTCTCAGAACATGGTAGGAAAAGAATCAGCATCTGAAAGCTAAGGAAGACAGAAAAAACAAACTCAGTGAAGTATATGCACTAAATTCTCAACAAGAGCAGCTATAGGAAAATTAAATACTTAACTAATCATACCATATTTAGGCCATATATTATAAAGCACTTTCTGAAACCATATACATGAGATTAAAAAAACCTCTAAGAACAACATGCAAAATTTTCTTAAGAAACATCACACCAAGATGGTCCCCACAATGAAGAAATTGCTCATTCAAAGAATGTTTTTGAGTCTGGTCTAAATGAGGCAAGACTCCTGTGTTACCCACATCACACTCTGCAGTGCCATTCAAGGAACCTAAACATTCAGCTGCAAGACATACAGATTACTTTCACTTCTGCCCATGTAGGAACAACACTGCACTACTCTTCTGTCTTAAAATAAGCTTGTATCATCTCCATCTCATCACATCACGTGGTTCAGAAACTGGTTTTGCTCTTTTAGATCTAGTTTAGGTGAACTGAAGAGGAAATCCTACCTTCCTAACATATATTAGAAATACTCAGAACATACATATATATGTATTCTGTTCATATTCTCTCTATATGCATCTATTTAGATTTTTCTGAAACAGGAGTAAAAAACCCAACATGCACAAATAAGGTGGTTCCTTGTATTTCTGCTGTGCACCAGAAAACAGAGTCAGTTATAAAAAGAATCTGATAGAATATCGCTGCAGAAGCAGAAGTTGGCTGAAAGAGAAAATGAAGAAATGTGGACTAGGACTTAAAGACAGCAGAGCCTCACCACAAACTTTATCTGCTTTTGCCTGATGTAAGGCAAGCAGAGCTTTAAACTGCTGATCTGATCAATTATATCTCATCTGCCTAGAGAGCCAGACCTAACATTTCAAAACTTCTTTATATGCCCATTTTGGATTACTAAATCTATTAATTTAAGACAGCAAGCTGACCGACCTGTTGTGTATTTCAATATACCTGGAATCAAGGGTTTGCAAACACCAAAGGACGCTACCAGATGAGTACCATTTTTCTAGTCTACTGTTCTGTGAAAATTCTTCTTCTGCTACTTGAAAAACAACAAATACTGGGCATAAAATCTTGCACCTGGTCTGTGAAATAGGAAGGTGATAAACCATTCTTGCTTAATAACAGATTATGCCTTTTAAACTCCTTGAGCGTGGCAGTACTTTGATTCCAGTTGGCTAGTCTGTCAGAAAGCACTAGTTACTGCTTTCTTCAGCACCTCTCATCAGCCACTAACACAATCACTGCAGTCATTCAATCACTGAGTGAAGCTCTTGCATTATTTTCCAGCACAGTTTTTCCCATCGATGTTAAACTAATTTGAGACAGACCATTCAAATTCATCTTGCAGTGAAGACACAAGCTGACTGATAGAACATGATTTCCCCAAGTGCATGGTGTGATTAATGCCACAGTGGGAATGATATGTACCAGTTTGATTTCCAGCAGTTGTTCCATCCACTAGAAAAACCTCTTCCCATTCTTACAGTGAAAGCATATATTGTGGTTCAATACAAGACTGGGCAGCTAACCAAGTAACAGCTTGTTTTTATCAGTTTCAGTTTTTTTCTTCCTAAATTTAACAGTTGGGAGACTTTGAAATGTGTCTGCAGCTGAATCAACAGCTTAAATGGTTCAGTGAGCAAAATAATTGTATGGATTTTTTTTGGTCAACGTGGGGATTTTAACATATTTGCACTTTGCAGACATAAATTAGAGTAAAACTCGTTTCAATTTTGGTTCCCTTTAACTCTCATTTCCTAACCATATTTTTGCTAAAAAGCTAATATTGAAATTAAGAAGTATAGCTCTACAGAAGTTAATGGAGCTCTGCTGATTTACATCAGTTTGAGATTCCAGCCCACATATTTTGCTTTAATTAGAAAGGTTCAGAGGCATAAACAGTGCAAACATTGTAAGTGCAAGATGTCACTCTCAAGTTTGACTTTAGAACTAGACAAAAGAATCCTGAAGTAGAAAAACTGTTTGGATTATACATTTCAAAAAAGAAAAAGTTTTTATGGTGCATCACAACAACTACATGGCACAAATCAAAGACTTAGATTCCATAATGGGCTGAGTGCTCTATCCAAGTAAGGTCATCAGCATAAATCTAGCCCACCCATTACTGAAGTTCCTATTAATATTGGTCTCACTTGAATTAAACTTCTTTTTAGAGACAGTTTTCAACTACTCTGATAAAATTCCTGTGGAAAGACATATTTACCTTTGCAGTTTATTTCACTTATTTCACTTAAGACAGTTCTAGCTGTAACTAAACAGTAAAACTACATTCTGCTAGATGACAGCACTATTTACACTGAGAAATAATTATATATTATACTAATGATGTATTATATATATACCACTGGTAGGCAAAACAAAATTCTAAATATTGACATGTTGACAATTTAGCCATTATACTCAATGGCACTGCTTCCCTTTTTCCAATGGATTCACACCATTAACAGTTGATGCAGCTACACCACTAGCACAGACTGTAGAATATAGCTGAGCTAGTACACATAATGTTTGAAGCCACAAGGTAAGGCTTTCTACACAAGTGAGGGGGAAAAGCACTGAGACATCAGCGTCAGACTGGGCTCCTTATTCCAGCCTTTAACCTAGGCATGGTGGGCACTGTGGTGGGCACTGTGCTCTGCTACCTGCATGCTGAAGCAGTAGCAGCCCTGGAATGCTCCAAATTACTCCGTCACTAATAAAATGTGATGCCCCACCCAAGGCAGATGTCTCACAGAAAGCAACTGGAACACGTCCCCTTCACGCAGCAGGGATAACACCTGAGTGTTAGAGAATTTCAGCCACACCCAGTAACACCCAGCGACAGCAGCCCAAGCTAGGCCTAACTCCTTCTACACAAAGGATGCTGCAGCTCTTAAGAAAAATGATTGCCAGACTGAAATAAACTCCATCATTTGTGGAAGTATTTGGAACACAGGAGACCATCAGGGGACTCAGAATGCAAGTAGTGTTTGACACTGGAAGTAGCCTGCCTGGTCTTTGGGTGTGACACACCACATTTAAGACTGGGTTGTGAATGATAAAAATGTAAGGAAATTGTACATTCTGACACACACAGTAATAAGAGTAGACCTTTACAAGTACCATCAATGTTAGCAATGACAGAAAAGGCTGCAGCTGAGTAAGAGTGATAGGGTACTGTCCACAGGGCTCCTCTGCCACCCCATCAAGCAGGAAGAAATTTGGTTGAAGACCTGAAGAAGGCACAGCTTCCAAGGAAAGGAGGGTGGCACAGCTGTGCCAGCAGCCTGAGGAGGTGTCAGTGGCAGCTGGAAGAAGCTGATGAGCAGGTGGCAGTTGCCTAAAATTAACATGTAAAGAGGGAACACTGTACCGTGAATAACTGTCAAGAACAAAGGATGAATATAACCTTTCCCTAATAATAAATACAGCCACATAAAGGCATTAGAACATTGAGTAGCCTTCCAAATAAAGCACTGGTATAGGTATTGACAGCAAGAATGCTGTAGGAAAACTAGATATAGGATACAAAACAATGTTAATGCCTACAGAAAAAAAAGCCAAACAAAACCACAGCCTTTGCAATGATACATTTATTTTCCCACAAAATAACACAAACAAAAACAGCAAAAAAAAAAAAAAACAACCCAACCAAAATAAACCAAAAAGGAAAAAAAATAAAAACCAAAACCACAAAACAAAACAAATCACACCAAAAAAACCAAACCCAAAAAACCACTCCACTGGCATAGCTCTAGGTTAAGGGACACAGGAGGGAAGGGTTTAGCGGAGATTCCAAAGGCCATTTTATATGCATTTGACTTAAACGTCAGCTGCACTTTAGGTAAGCCTTTAAACACTACCTTACAGACATGCTAGAGACATGAAAGTGAGATCACAGCCCTGTATATATTAATCCATAAATAATTAAAGTAATAGCCTAATTTTGCAAAGAACTTCTCACTATTCAAGTCCAACAAAGTATAGCTGCTAAACAGTATACACAAGTCATCATTATGGATAAGAAAAGCTGAAGTAATGTATTATCTTCACAGCATTCTTAAAATTCGTTATTCCAAATACACTCTTTGTAAAAGTTATGTACCCAGTAACATAACAAAGCACAATAGTTAATGTCATAAAACCAAAAACAAATCATAGAGAACACTATACAGGATTAAGAGTTTATTGATAAAGTAATTGCTGCAAGAGTAAAAGGTTTAACAAAAAAAAAAAAAAAAAGGCATGTAAGAACTACAGAATCACAGAATTGGAGTTGGAAAGGATCACCAAGTCCAGCTCCTGGCCCTGCACAGCACCATACCCAAGAGTCACACCATGTGCCTGAGAGCACTGTCCAAACTCTTCTTGAACTCTGTCAGGCTGGTGCTGTGACCGCTGCCCTGGGGAGCCTGTTCTGTGCCCAGCCACCCTCTGGGTGAAAAACCTTTCTCTGACACCCAACCTAAACTGCCCCGACACAACTTCAGGCCATTCCCTCAGTCCTGTCTGTCACTGGGCACCACATGGAGGAGATCAGTGTCTGCCCCTCCTCTTCCCCTCACAAGGAACTTGTACCTGCAGTGGGGTCTCCCCTCAGTCTCCCCCAGGCTGACCAGACCAAGTGACCTCAGCTGCTCCTCACACGGCCTCCCCTCAGGGCCCTTCACCATCCCTGTGGCCTCCTTTGGACACTCTATAACAGTTTAATGTCTTTCTTATATTGTGGCGCTCAAAACTGCCCAAGGACTCAAGGAGAGGCCACCCCAGAGCAGAGCAGAGCAGGACAATCCCCTCCCTTGCCTGGCTAGTGATGCTGGGGCTGATGCACCCCAGGACATGGGTGGCCCTCCTGACTCATGTCCAACTTGCCATCAACCCCCAGGTCCCTTTCCACAGTGCTTGTCTCCAGCATCTTGTTCCTCCATCTGTTCGTACATCCAGGGCTTTCAAAGAAGAAGAAATCAAAGACTTTTTATGAACCCACAAAGAGCTAAGCAAGAGAAGACCGAAACAAGTGCAGAATATACAGAGAGAAGTATAGAAAACTAAATGAGGAGTGGGAAATTACACAAAACATGCACAGTAAGGAATAATTACTAAGAGGCAAAATGCCGTTTTTGACTAAACATTCTGGGATGTGCTAATGAGACACAAGGACATCCAGGAAGAAAAGCCTAAGGATCTGAGAACAGAAAAATGTGTGAGAATCAGGCACAGATACACACACTTAGAAATTAACCATCAAAGAAGTGATGATTGAAACCAGCAGAGATGACAATGTTATAAAGAAGGCAACAGAAGGAAGAAACATGAATTATGCCAAAAGAAAAATAAAAAGGAGGGCAAGTAAACTATGAGTAAAGCATAAGATATCCAACAGAGCATGACACCAAAGAAGATAAACAAAAGGAGTAAGCAGAGTGAAAATAGTATCAGCAAAAATACACAGACAGACCAAGAACTGTCCCAGTGATCTCACTAAAGACACACAAAGAAATCACAAATACCCCATGTATTTCATTACAAGTGAACCTATGGGGACCACAGATATTAAAAACATTTTAATCAAAACACCAATCCTGTAACTCCCATCAAAGAACCCATAAAAATAACTAACATGTAAGGAGTCTGATTGAAACTATCAGTCAGGTAAAACTTGCAGTTCAGCTCAGATGATCAGAAAGACTTCAGTAATTTCTAACAGTGATTTCTAAAACACAATAAATTATATCCAGCACTGCTTAAGCCAAATTATTTTCACAGTGGCTTTTCCATGAAAAATGACTGCACATTTTGGCCCAACTCATCATTTTTCCTTAGACTTTAGAATCTTTTCTCTGCCAAAATCTAAATTACTGGTTGGCTGACTTTTGAACAGTATTAATTAATAAACTGTAACAGTTAGGCTACTATTCTGGTCACAACTCAGGTAATACCTTGACATATGTTGAATGTCAAAAATGGATTGAATAAACCATTTTGATTCAGATCATTTAGGTCACCCATTTCATGTCTCACCATTTCATCACTTTTGACGACAGAGATGTAAAGAGGTTTCACAACTGAAGACTTGGTAAACAATAGTGTCTACATTAAAGGACGAGCTACAAAAATACCTTCCTTGTTATTAAATATGTCTGTAAGAGTAAGGAATACACTTTCAAGACGTCTGCTGAAATGTAGAAGATTAGATTATTTAGACATTTGTTAGTTGGGTTTGCTAAAACTTTAATTTTTGTAAAAGCTCAGTTAACATTATCAAACAGATGTGCACTAGTTGTGTTTTTCTAGTTTCGCTAAATGTGTCTCTACCACTTATATGTGTGCATTACTTAGGTGATTTTGATGAAAATATTTCAGACTGTAGTGGTACCAAACATAACAGTCTCAAGACTTTTCTTCTTAAACAAAAATTCAGGAAAGGAAAAAAAAAACCCACTCCAATGTAAGCATATGCTGTGCAGAGTCACAAAATAGCCATTGTGATCTCAGAGAAAATATTATTAGACAATGTTACATTTCATGCTTCAAAGGTTTACACTCTATCAAGTTCAAGACTATCTGATCCTATTAGCATCTGCCTTCCCACTAGCAAAAAGAATCACTGAATTGCAGAGGCAAAGAATACTGCTTTTAATCAGATGGATTGAAGCAGACTGACTACACCAAATGAAAAATGGAGCTGGATGAAGGGGAAGCATTCTCTTCTACCTAGGCATCTCTGAATTGCATAACCAGGTAAACCAGCATGTTAGCTCAGGTTTGAATCACCTGTGCGACCACATCCAAGTAATCCCCTACTTAACTTGATATATTAATATGTTTTCCCTCTCCCATTCAACCATATAAATTATATAACCCTACTGCAGAGTGTAAAATAACTTGCATTCTAGCTTCTATTAAAACATAAAGAAGCAATATAATGGCGTGTCAGAGAATATTACAAGACTGTGCTGTGCTGAATGACAAATACTCCAGATCAACTCCAGATCACAACGAGAAAGAAAAAACACATCATTAAGGGTAGGGTGAACACTTTTAACAACTATCAAATATCACTTCCAAAGTTCTAATTATTAGAAATCTCATGATTATATTTACAATGAAACAGCCACTAAGCTCCATTTTAAGTCCATTATAAAACTTCTGGGTGGGGGGTGTGCGCAGTTGTTTTGCAGAGGGTACTGAGAGTGTTTTAAGATCTGATTCTCCTATATGAGTCTTTGTTCCACTTCTGTCCCAAAAACAAAGTCTAGATTACCCAAAACTTGACTTCCAGCCCTGTATTTCTGTGACTGGAGGTGTGGAAGATTTATTTGACTCATTTACTCAAATGCAGGTGCCCCAAAAGAAGTCTGAGCATTATGACTATAGATGCCTTTCTCTAGGTAATGATCCAACCTGACCATTTGCTGTCAATTCTTGAGTTCTGAGCTTCACATTTCATCTTGCCACCTTTGCTTACCTCAGCCTCCCACTCTTTGCACCAAACTTGCTCTCAGCCCTTTGGTATTTGTACTTCTAACCACAGCCTTTCTGTCTCTCCAGCCCTCACAGAACCTTCTTTCATATCAATCACTTTCCTACTTTTTTATTTTAAAGCCTCATCTTGGCAGCCACTTTAAAACATAGTTAAACTTGCTTTCTCTAGTAAGGATAGACATTAATGCATAATATTAAGCCAAAGTCTGGGGCTGTGCTTCGGGTAGAAAGCTGCGGCAGGGCACAGGAATAAATATCTCTCTAGGAATCCTGTTGGACATCTTGTAAACTTACAGACCCCTAGAAGAAAAAAATCATCAGAGAACAATATTCAGGTTGCTTTTTTACTTTACATATTTGAAAGTGGTTATGAAACAGAGCTGTAAGAAAGCAGAAAGAGACTGTTTGTGGGGGTTGGTTTCGGGCTTTTAATTTCAACAGACTGTTGGCCAGAGCAAGGGTATATAATATTTTCCTATATGTTCTTCCCAGTCTTTTCAATATACAGGTCTATTTTATACTACAATATAGCCCCAGATATCTAATAATTCCCCCTTCACCTCCTACTTCCACCTTTTAAAAATTCTCAAAACCAATAATCTTAAATCTGGTCACAACAGGATACGGAAGAACTGAGATGAACAGCTTTTGTCCCCTACAATAAAAAAAAAACAAAAAAACAAAAACAAAAACAAAACAAAACAAAACCCAAAAAAAACCAAAAACATAAAAAAAAAAAACCAATTAGGAAGCCAGATGCATGATTCTGGCCATTAAAAACCTGCAGGACAAAAGAGAAAAACCTAGTAGCAAAAGAATGAAGATGCAAGTTTTCAAAGATAACTGGAGGATTTAGTCCTATTTTGACTTTATTCAAATTCTGTATCCAAATCCTTTACTCAATTGTTTAAGTTTCATCTGGGAAGTTCAGATTCCATGATATTAGAGGTAAAATGTCTAAAATCCTAATTTCCATATGCACTATAATGCAGGACACAACACTGTGGAAACAACAAGAAATTCCATTAAGACCAAACTTTGAAAGTTTTCAAGTAACAATTCTAACGTGCCAATTATCTCAGAATACAATTGAAAATGTCATGTAAAACAGAATAAATATCTCCAGCTAAGAAGCTGCCATACTGACAGTCTAAGAGTTCAGCTCCCAGTATTGTACGTAAAGAACCAGAATCTCTTATACAAAAATCAAGGTTCAAGATTAGTCCCTTACTACTTCTACTATTCTCTTTCAAAAGAAACTGGGATAAAAAATAAAATGCCAATATACAGTTTATTTTCCAAAGGAAGCATTAACTCGCTAGGAATAAGAACTGCAAGGCTTGTGTATTACAGCACCACCTGGTGTGGATTGCCATGGATACAGATTTTAAGCAGACAAAACCTACCAGGTTATTTAATTTACATGTCAACCAGTGCAGAATACGTCACTGTAACATACAGTTTGTGCTTTTAATTCTGTTTATCACTTGCTCTGGAAGACATAATTCATATCTAATCAGATTTCTGAGCATTTAGAAGCAGCAAATAAAATTCCAGTCACAAGACTGACAGTTTTAATTAATAAGCTGTTCATAAACTCCACTTCATGGTGACTGTCAAGCATGCAAGACAACATGCCACTATCTTCTTAGGAATATAACTTGATTAAGTGTTGCAAGCAGAAAAATGTGAAATCTCAATGTGAAAATGTAAGGTGGATTAGCAAAGATCAAGATACAAAGCATCATGACCCCTCAAATCCTATGAGAGAAGATCTTTCTATCAGGTGATGAAGGGGCATTCTGCTGAGATTACACAGAGGATTACACAGCACACTTAATTGCATTGTGCTTACCTGTTAACATGCTTAGCTGCTTGGCAAGTCATAAAAGATAAATTACTACTTTAGTTATTCCATCAATATTAGGATATACAGCCTTAGCAAAGAAGGTCAGGAATACACTAAAATGTCTTAAGTATCTGGTACACAGGGACCCAAATGCGCTGTTTTATAAAGTATTCCATTTCCCCTTAGCTTTCTCTGCTAAAAAGGAAGTTACTGTATGACACACATCATCCAAAAAGCAAAAGGCCTTATTTACATCTTCTGTTGTCATAAATGACAAAGTGCATGAAATTAAATAGAATGTGAACTGCTATAGCTTAGCAGAAAACCTGTCCCAACAGCTTCTATTCCATTAACTAGATCAGTCTCTTGTCAAAGACGAGAAGTGAGTTGGTGTGCTCAGCTACATCAGTTCTCTTTGTCCTGCACATATCTGAGGGCTTATGTTTATTTTTTGTCCAAAAATTTCTGGTAGGGAGGTGCATCTCTGGCTAGGCACAGAGCAAGCTGGCATCTGTCTAGTCAAAAAAATGTACCAAAATTTAGTACAGAACACAAATCTTATTTATTCTTGCCAAATCTTGGTGTCTAAATTTATTTAAGATGGATTTTCCTGTACACGGTAATGCACTGTCCTCCATTCTGCAAAGGGAAGAGCATTCTTGACAACAAATACAACTCCCATGAATAAGCTGGTATATCTCACTAGAGATACAAACAAAAGAAGCTAACACTGAAGGGTGGACACAGCTGCTTTCTAAAACACTCAACAGTAATACTATCAACAGTCTTGCTGTCATTGTCAAAAGCTTGAACAAACACCAAGCAACTTGCAGACAGGCCTTTCCTTAGAACCAGAAGCTTGCTAAGTTTCTAATTACCTCTCAAATTCTGCACAAAATACACTTTCGGCAATTTTAAAATAGATTCTTTTGTAATTACAATGCCTTCAAAAGTTGCCTAAGTTAAATCCCTTCCATCGGTTCTGAGTCTGCATGCAAAAATCTTGTGCAAATACATTACCCACTGTCCTATAAGACGACCCCCTAAAAATAGACTGAGCATAAACACTGTCACTCAAGCTGAAACAGTCCAAAGGTACCAGTAAATTTCCTTTAGAACAGTTTTCATTTTGGAGATCTTTTACACAAAAAACACCACCTGCCAAGTTTTTCTGAACTACAGAGGAGCATGTTTCAAAGGAAGAAAAATCATGAATGTTAGTCACAAATACACACTGTACTCAAGTGGCAATTCAAAATTCATTCTGCTGTTTACGTACCCCTTTCATGTCTAATTTTATGTCTGTATAACTCATTAAATTTTCCCTTGGGACCAGTCTATTCTTACTTTCTCAGCTTCCTTTCTTTGAGGTAGAAAGTATGTGTTGCCAGAACATCATCAACAGCCAGCAATTAAATTAGGTAAAAGAATATCGAGCAATTTTGAAAATAATTTTCAAAGAAACTACTCCCTCTGCAAAAAAATGAAGTGAGCAAATTATCTGTAAATCCTTGTCAGTATACTGAAAAAACAATTATGTCTATGCTTTTGATAAAGTAAGCTGACAAGAACCTTTCACCTCCCCTGTAAGATGCAATTTGCCTTGGAAATTTTTTATTTCTCTTTTGCTATACAAAGCAAACAAAGAAAAAAGAGAAAATTAAAGATGAAGTGCTTCTGGACTCGTACCAATGTATATAATTATCCCAACCACAGTATAAATTTTCTAAGTCTAAACTTACAGTTTATCAATCAAAATTACCATAAAAATAACTCAAGAATGTTTTTTTTTTTACCAGGAATAGTACAAACTGCCTGAAAAGTGGTTAAAATTACAAACTCCATTCTACTTATCTATCAGTAGAATACAAACATTAACCTAAAAACATCAAGTATGTGCAAAATAGGTTTATAGAAGTTTCATGGTTCCTGGGAACTGCATAGAAGGTGTTCAGCTTGTTGTGGTATAAGGTTTTGCCTACTTTTTTTGATTTAAAGTCATCTATATGAAACACCTTGGTCACTCTTAGCACACAGAGATCTTGGAAAAATGTCTTCCAGCTTAGCCATGACTACTTTTCATGTTAGAGAAAGTAATCCATTTAGTTTCATATAAGAATTACATGCTTCATTTGTGGGCAGTCCTGCTTCAGAAAGGCTGAAGTTTATTTTTAAAAAACGCAAAAATCTCAACTGCAGTCACATGTCCAAGAATCTGAAGACTCACCATCTTCAAAAAGAAAGAGGCAGAGTGCCCATTTCCTCAGTTAATCTTAAATTTAGTTTTAGTGTATTTATATCAACTTTTAGTGTATTCTACATCAATTATCAAACACATGCAAAAATCAGTGAGGCGATATGCTAGTGTAAGTTTCTATCACAGCAAATGCTTCAGAGACCTGCACATTTTGGAGCCAGAAAGGACCTTTCTAATCAGGTATCCTAATCTTCAATTTAGCCTACAGCAGGATATGCTATGCCAAGAAACCCCACAAAATCATTTTTTTATTAATCCACTGGGGATTTAAAGACAGTACATTACATTGCTAAGTAATCTATTCTGAAGCTGGATTATGCTCATTGTTAAATCATTCATTTGCTTTTTACTGTGAAATTATCATAGATTCGATGGTAATTTCCATTTCCTGCCAGATGAAAAAGCCAGTTTTTCAAAGACTTCAGGACATTTATACTTATTTCTATCAAGTCAGGATCTCATATCCCAGGGTATAGTTCTGCATCATTACTGCTTAAGACATGATGAGATATAAAACTGCAGGATTTTCAACAACTTCTCACATAAATTATTTCAAATTTCTTATAAGCATATGCTCATTCAGGCATTCAGTTCTGGAAAAAAGAAAAAAGAGATATCGAGCTATTTTGGTCAGGTATGGGTGTTCTTGTGCTCCTGAGTCACAGAAGCAGACACAAGCTTATCTCCATAAATAATTGTAAAAAAGCAAGTTCTAGTCCTGCTCTTGGAGGCCAATGTAGTATATCTGCATACTATAGACACAAACAGTATTGCATTTTAGTGCTATAAAACCTTATTACACTAGAATAACTTTGTTCCAGACCCATGCTTAAACATCACTGCACAAACATAAAGCAATTACCAAATGCAGCAAATTAATTTACTTGTTTTTTAGGCAAGATACCAGTTACCTAGGTTTATATACATGAAGCAGATAATTTCATCTGCATTCTTCTTTGTTATTTCAGGAGGAAAATTGCCAGGTTCATATGCCCATACACTCCACAGAGAGAAACACCTGTTCTGTGAAAGCAGCATCCCACACATCTTTACAGAACACCCTCGAATACTCAGGTGGACAACTGCTTCTGATCTGCAGCTGTTAGACAAGGAGAGCAAGCACAGTGAAATGGGTGCAGTGACTAGGACTGGAGAGAGTCCACGGCTTGCAGCTTCCCCTGACTGGGAGTGCTGCTGCTGCTATGTGATCCCTGTCTGAGATGCTGAATGCCAGATGCACCACTCAGGTGTCACAATTGCAAAACAGTTTATACTGCACTGAATCCATATTGTGAAAAATGAAGAAAATAGCTGGATCCAAAAAACTTCTACAGTCAGAGTCATCTCAGGCTGGTGTGATAATGGCACATTTTAAAAGATCCTATTTTTAATAAAATGTCAAATTCTGCCATCAAACACATCAATAATTTTAATAAGGAAAATGTAGGCTATATTTTACATCATGAACAAACTTTATATATTGAGAACAAGAATATTTCAGGAGTGAGGATTTCAATGTCAAGAGAAAAAATGAATCTGAATAAGCTAATAGTAGTTAATTACTATCCAATTATTGGTATGCATATGAATCAAAAACATGCCCATGTAACAGGTGACTGCTGTGTTTACATGTTTTAGCTGTTTTCTGTATCTGAAAATATGTGCTGAGAACAGTGCTGAAGTTGCAAGCATGAATGGTAGCAAGCCCAGAGGGAACAGAGGAGGAATGAACCTTGGGAACAAAAGAAAGGATAAAATTTGGCAATATCATGCAAATGGTCAGATTCAGCAACTCATCACTTGTATCTGCATTAGTAGGGATATGAAAAGAGAGTGAAGAAAAACACTTGGGGATGGGGAGGGTGAAAAAGAACCACAGATTCGCTGAAAAATCTGCCTTCCAAACACACCTGCTGGCATGCTTACCTTCCCCATACCCCACTTCTTATTGTTACCTAAAAATAATAATTTAAAAGATGTGTTTGGCTGCAAGCCATATGAAATGAAGCAATAAGCTGTCTCTCTCCTGATGTCTCACCAAAGGTGACAGCCTTAGTGAGCAAAAGCAAGGTTTCCAACACTATTGGAGAAGAGATAACTTAGGAGCAGCTTCATTTTGATGACAATCAAGAAGCGACTCAAAAAGAAAGATATGAGAGCCACTGCCATAAATGGCAGTGAAGCAGTGAAGAGAAAAAAGAGTACCAATGACAGACACCTAAGGGATCCCAAAGGATGACAGCCGTAACAAATGACTTTAGAAAAAACCATGAATTAACAGTACTTCAAAACAAGCAAAAATGTAATTTTCATGTTGTGAGAAGGCCCTTTAGTATGTGCTCTTAAAAGGGCAATAGGTGCAGAGATCCTGCTCTTCATTCCTCATGCACAGACACTCTTCCCAGTCTCTTCAGCTAGATGGCTGGATGTACAGGAATTCTCCTTAAGTAATTCCAGAGAGTTCAGTGAGAAATAGGCACTACTGTAAAGAGACCAACTGAGAAGTACTTATGGACCAGAGTGAGAAATATATAAGCTTGAGGAGCTACCAGAACATCTAAGCTAGATAAAAGAGTTTAGAGAGCTTTGCATATATGCAGCACTGAAGTCCAGGTTATTCTAGAGATTAAAAATACTTCTAATTGTAGAGAGAACATGTATCAAGTAGACCAGCAGTTCTTATCATTGCAGTACCAGCATTCTACTAACAAAAAAGACCAAGCTGTTTCTTTAAACAAAATGTTTATTTTATGCACATACCTCCATTTCTACATACAACCAAAGAGTGAGAGCCACAGCATGGCCAACAGGTAACTCTAGTAACAAGACAACAAAATAAATCTGTAATGTTCCTTAGTTACAAAGTAAGTTTCACCTTAAAAGCCCAAAACTGCTACCACCACTGTCCTAAGGTCTGAGGCGTGAAAATAAAATCCATATCAAACCCTGGCTGAATGGAGAGTAGATTAGCCTTCCTAGGTGATGCTGCACTACTGATGTAATCCACATGCAATTAAAAAGCCCCACCAAGTTTCAGGTGATGCCAAAGCTGGAGGAAGAAGTCCCTGTCTCGTATGTGCCCTGTCACTCCACTTTTTGCTTTTTTCTCCCTACCATCCAAGCTGTGCATGACCTCTATTTTGAGATACCCTCAAATAAGGACAGCTCTTTACCTAGAACTTTACCTCAGCTGCTTTACAGCACAACAAAGGTAAAAGTAAATGAGAGCAACAACTCATAAACAAGAGGTCAAAGGTTAGGACTTCTTCAGTCAGTTTTATCACTAGAGCCAGCATCTTGCAAAAGGAGCTTTAAGATTTCACCTGCTTCCAGACAATTCCTACCATGCTGCAATGCTCCAGAAGCAGCAGCCTAAGTGTACTACTCTTGCCTGAGGCCAGGTTCTGACAGATTGCCTGTACTGGCACATGGGAAGCTGTATAAATGCCCTTACTCACCCATACACACACAAATGCTATAAAAATAAATGTAGGCTCTGCTATAGATCTCCATATCTTCTTTTATGAGGTTAGATGGATTTTCTTCTTTCATTCAGTTCTGTCATACCTCGTGTGTGGGGTGTAACTGTGTAATGGATGTGTGACATCCATGCACGTGTATGCAATTAATGTGCATTTCAGTAATTGGGAACTCCATTTGCTTTCATTACCAGCACTTCTGCTGCATATATGACCAGAAAGCACAATATGAACAGAATCAAAATACCCTTTTTTTAAGCTGGAAAATATTATGTTGAGAACAAAATTTCACCTAAGTGCTCTAACATACTAAGGCAGCACATCTAATAATCTGTAGTAGTTACAAACAGCAGGCATTATCTTGCTTGGAGTACAGCAGATATACTGTTTCAAGAGACATTTGGAAAATGGTTCACAATTACAATGGGGTTTTGATCAAAATGTACTCCCCAATTTCTTCTCTTTTAGCATGGGTTCACAGATTACTCAATTTTCTGACAAATACTTATTTAATACTTTTGCTTAACAGAAAGATCACTGAGAAAAACAAAAATAC
This sequence comes from Taeniopygia guttata, assembly GCF_048771995.1. Taxonomy (NCBI): domain Eukaryota; kingdom Metazoa; phylum Chordata; class Aves; order Passeriformes; family Estrildidae; genus Taeniopygia; species Taeniopygia guttata. Next base: position 49,061,678 of record NC_133030.1, on the reverse strand, counting down.
TGATGGGGTGATCCCTAAAAAGGGTAAAGTATAAACTCTTCCAACTTTTTTTTTTTTCTTTCTGCAAGCTCCAAATGTTTGATTTATTGTCTGCTGACCAGTTCTGTAGATGCTACATGATCTCTAGAAGGACTTAGCCAGGGGACCTGGGGGGACTAGCTGGAATGAGATCAATAGTTCATGCAAGAAGAAACACCCAGCTTTGGCTGTAAACTCAGAACAAAAGAAATGAAGTGATGACATGATGTTCACTCCTTAAGATTAAAAGCACTGCTCTATGCTAATCTTGAGCATAATTCAATATATACATGAAATGTCTAATAATCACAAGACAGACTGCTTGTTTAAGAAGAAACATCTTTTCAAGGGTACTCGTTCACCTTTCATTGGTTTGGGAAAGAGCATCCCTCTCCCACAGTAACAGCGGGTCAAATATAAACTAAATTTTATCCAAGGCCTCTGTTTAGAGCACTTAAATCTTATACCTTCAGCAGACCCTGTTAACAACATGCTTAAATGCTCTCCTGAATTAGGGCCGTAATTTAATTATCTATTGCATGAAATCAAGCTGGTAGACGATTTTGAAATATTTCATTGAAACATCCACAGATGTAGATTTATATAATTAAGCTCTTTTAGATAATTTAATGAGGTTGCAAAAATGCACTAATAGTAATTCATCACTTGGAAGCTTGTGCTGTTAGTCCAACAGCATGGTTACTAAGGCTGCCTGCTTAGTAGGACATGGAGACAGGAAAATACATATTTGTGAAAAAAATACCACCTTCTAAACATTTTACTTAGGGGTAATTTTGCTTTAATATCTAGAATAAACAAAACCAGAGTAGGATGCAGCGTACTACACAGGCTTTATTTGTATCCACCTGGAATGACATCTATTACCCACTAGCAGATCCAAACACTAACAAAATTTTCACATGACAAAACACAACTCCATATTCTGCTCCTGCACTCACCACACATGGACATTTTTGTGATAGCACGCGTGTGACATACATTGCAGGATCTCCTGATTGGTCAAATCAGCCCTATGGGATTTTAGACAATTATGTCAGAAGAACACAGAATTATAGAAACCTGGCTGGAAGTGAACGTGAAGGATCACCTGGTCCAACCTTTTTTTGGCAAAAGCACAGTGCAAATAAGATATTCCAGCATCCTGTCCAGACAAATCTTAAGTGTCCAACATTTGAGAATTCACCACTTCCCTGGAGAGATTCTAGTGGCTGATTGTTCTCAATGTGAAATATATTCCTCATGCATCCAATTAGCATCTCCTCAGGGGTAACCTTTACTCATTGCTCTCATCTTTTCCACATGACTCCTTGTATAAAGTGAGTCTGCATCTTCTTTCCAGCCACCCTTTAAATACTGGTGATAAAGTCTTCCTGCAGTCTTCTTTTCTCAAGGCTGAACCAACTCCGTTCTCTGCTCCTTTTCTCATATGACCAGCTTGCCAGTCCCTGGATTACATTTCTGGCCTTTTTCTGGACTCTTTGCAGTCTGTGCACAGCTTTTTTATAGCTGAGATCAAAACTGAACAAACTATTCCAGGTGTTACCTGAGTACAGCAGGACAGTGACATCTTTATCTGTGTTGTTGATGCCCTTGTTGATGAAAACCAACATCCTGTTGTCTTTACTTTTCCACAGCAGTGCACTATTCACTCATAGAGAGCTTGTTCACCAGGATCCCCAGGTGCCATTCCATAGGGCTGCCTGCCATTTGGTTAGATCCCAGCCTGTGCTGCACTCCTGGAAAATGTTTTCTCAAGTGCAAAAACCTAACACTTGTCCTTGTAGAACTTCCTAAGGTTCTTGTTAGTCCATGCTTCCAGCCTATCCAAGTCATCCTGCAGGGTGGCTCTCCTTTCTCATGTGTCCACTTTCCCACTGTTGGTATCATCACCAGGGTGCACTTAATTCCATCTTCCAGTACACTTATGAAGATATTAAAGTGTTGTCCCCAACATCCCAGGGGGACCTCACTTGGGACAGGCTGCTGATTTGAAAAGGAGCTACTTATCCCAACCCTGCTGCTGCCTGCCAGCCAGCTCCCCACCCACTGCAGGGAGCCCTTCTCTAGAGCCCAACACACCAGCTTCTCTAGAGGGAGGCTGTGGAAAACCACAGTGAGAGCCTTGGAGAAATCCAGGTAGACAGTGCCTGCCAGGAGCCCCACATAAGCCAAGCAGGTTACTACTTTGTCACGGAAGATGATAGAATTTGTCAAGCACAATTTGCCCTTCACAATCCATGTTGTCTTTTCCCAATTTTGTGTTTCATCTGACTTGACAGCCTCCAGGAGGATTCATTCCACAATGTTCCCAAGAACTGAAGTAAGACTGGTGTGTCTGCAATTTCCTGGATCCTCTTCTAAGCCCTTCCTGTAGATGGGAGTGACCTTTGCCTTCTTCCAGTTTTCTGGGATGTCCCCTCATCTCCACAACTTCTCAAAGATTATGGAGAGTGGCCTCACAATGACATCAGCTAGTTCCCTTAACATCCTCAGGCAGATATTGTCAGGGCCCATCAATTTGTAGGGGTGAAGCAATATGCCTTGCTCTTGCAATCTTGTCTCTCAGAGTTCAGAATACTGAGTTCTTTCCCTAAGAAATCCATATTTAACAAGTGCTTCAAGGCATACAATTTACATACAAATGTCCAAAATCATAGAAGTAATGCTGACCACTGAGTGTCTAAAAAGGATAGGCTGTGCTGCTGTCCCAAAGATAAGAGGACATAATGGAAATGCTCGCCTACAGCAGAGGAACATGGCTATAAGCACTGCTCTTGAGTGTGTCTACTCAGGTACTGTATATTTCCTTTTTATTAGTTTGGCTGCTCAGATTAATTTCTACTTCCTGTGCTACAGTGCACCCATCTGACTGAGAGGAGATGGACTTGTTTTTCACAGAGGGGAGAACAGAGAACATTGTAGGACTTTAAAAACTACAAAGAAAGGAAACTAAGTATTTCAGCTTTTATGTTCAACAAACACATACACTTACATTAAAAAAACTCCACATTAATATTTGTTTTCTAGTCAAATATACTCCATCAGAACACCCATACTACTGAACAGACAGAACCATGCCAGTATTGATACATGGGTCTGGGAGGTGAGGGACATTGCCCCAAAAGGGATAAGATAAATAATTGAACATGACGGGGAAGCTGTAAGTGTAGAGAGAGAGACGCACAAATGGCACCACATCAATTTCTTGTGATGAACCAATTTCCTTAGATTTCCCATAAAAACACTCTCTCAACTCCTCTAGTTAAAAAGATCCACACTGAAGTAAGTGCCCCAAGTTACTACAGTTCACATTCTTTGGATGGAAGAAGCATTACTACGTGTGCCTAAAAATTATGACATCTAATTGCAAGTGAAACCAGTAAGTAATGAAGCATGCAGAAAGCCTGCAGTCCACACAGGAGCTAGTGATAATGTACAATAAGAATATGACTGGGAATTATTTAAATACATAATTAAAAATACATAGTATGAATAAGATATATAATGCTGCTACTGGCGGATCACGTGTGCATGCTCCGAAGAACAAGAAATCACTCAAAAAACCACTCAAAGGTACCCTGGTTATAGGATAACCAGTAAGATAATGGATAGTACAGTGTCTAAGGCACAGTCTCAGCTTCTGGAGACTTGGCCTCCAGAAGAAATGAGTCTTTCAGCGCAGGTTTCAATCACAAGTGAAGAGAACTGAGCTGCAGCACTGATGGCTGGGCTGCCTGACTAAAGGAACCTGCGTGACAGATTTGGTGATGAGTGGCATTTGAGGAGGGAGTAAGCAATGCCTGCTTGGTGAGAAAAGTAGATTTGGAGCACTCTATATTAAGAATGCTTAGAAGATGAACTGCCACTCTGGAAGAGCAAGGAGAGAACAAGAGTCCTAAAATATTTCTAGTGTCCAATATGAGATTCAAATCCTGGCAGAAAACATCAGCTGCCATTTTTAAATCAAATTTTTCATATGCAGATGGTGACAGTATGCACAATATCCTAATTCTTACTTCCTAAACTTCCTCCCTCTACTATATATATGTAATCAATAAAAAATTAATAAATGAAATGTTCAGATATATGACATGTCTCTTGTCACTTTTTGTGAGACAGATTACTGATTGCTGCAGCAACAAATGAGACAGCAAAACATCATTCTAAGTCAGATATACATAAATTCCTCTAAAAACATAGAAGAGTCTCTTGAAGAGAGCAACTCACAAAAACCTATGGTAAGTCATGGACAAAATGTAAAGAAATACAATGCAACAGCATTTTAAGAAAGAAGTTGGTCATATTTATTTCTACCATCTTAGCTCAGCCATTACCAAAATGTACTTAGAACTGTGTCTCTGAAGATTGAATTTCATTCACACAACACATAACACACAAAAGATGCTTGTTTTAGAACAGAAAACTAAGACTCCAAATTCATCTATTAGTGTACAAGTCTTTTGGGATGCTTGTCTCTGCTGAGGATAAGTATGGTGGTCTACATGACCATCAGTCTCAATTTTAAACAGTTAATGTCACTTGCAAGCTACTCTTACCATAAGCAACCAACATAGCATGCACTACATGGAACCAAATTTTTAATGGGAAATGTTCACTACTGTCTAGAGAGCCAAATATTAAACAGGTAAGGAAAAAAATTCAACAACATTGTCATTACTATTTCTGAACACAGGATTATTATTTAAAATTTGCAGCTAAAATATAGCATAAGATGTGGTATGTAATTTGAAAGGTCTCTAGTCATTAAGCATTTTCAGGGAGGAGTTATTTCAAATGCAATGTTCTATTTGACAAACAATTTAAGTGTATCCTGGGTATAACATAACTGCTTAATATCAAGCCTTCTGTGATTATGACTGCCTTTCTGTTGTAGTATTCCGCAGCTTCCATTACTGCAGCAAGTTTTCATGCCTAAAGCATGAAACTTCATTGTGCATTTGTGAGTCTTTTAGTCAAAGTCTACAAATGAGGCCTGAAAAATAGAGAATTAGATGAGCACAACCAAATTTTGGGCTAAACCAGGATTAATACAGAACTTGAGTAAATAAAGAAATGATCCAGAAAGTTTGCATTAGCAGATACCCGTCCCTGGAGGAAGCACGAATACAGCACCTCCCTATTTATCCTGCAGGTTCCCTAGGCACTTTCAGCTGCACAGAGCTGCTACCTTCATGCAGGGAAAGAGACAGCTACGTTCCACCTGAGCAAAACTACACTCCAGCAGCAATGTGAGACAGCACTGAAACCTTCCAAAGCCCCCAGAGAGACTACATCAATTAGATGTATTCAAGGCACTCCTTACACACCACAGTAAGACTGAATTCAGCACAAGCCACTATGGCCATTTTAATTTAAAAAGTTAAACCTAAATCCTTCTGCTTCCAGACTAGTTTTCTCACACCTCACTGGTCACTAACTCGAGGGAGTATCGCCTTTCCTAAAAAAACCCAAAAGGTACAGACTTGTATCTTTTGTATCTATGTCAACTACAGTCCCAAAGTTGATTCATACAGCAGAACACTTTTGCATCTTTGCACATTTACTAATAAGTCTGTCCAAAATGAGTGAGAAAGTGTCGCTAGCAAGGCAAAACAACTCCACAGTTCCCAGCCCGCCCCACAAGAAATGCTAACTTTTGAACATGAACATTTTCTACAGTCAGACTTTTGCTCTCTGCTGCTTTACTGTCCCCCATCTATTCCTTGTATCTACTGTGAAAGATTCTGTAGTGAGGGCAACCCATCCCCTTGCCAAAAGCCCCTTTTGTGTTCAAAAGTCCTTACCATCTTTAGTGGACACACTGCAGGTATAATTCAGGTTTGGAGGCCTACATAATTTCAGAAAGAAAACACAGTTCTTCTAAAACACAACAGAAAGTTTTATTTAACCTTCCCCCTACTGCTGCAGTGCCAAGATATCCAGGTACCTAAGGATGCACTTGGTGAGATTGCCAAAGATGTCTAACTCCACTGAAACCCAGAGAATTTACTCCAAAGACTTCACAGAGAATCTGTCTATATCTAAGCATTGAAGTCCTGAAAATCCCACTCTACATCCCATTTCTCTTTCCTGTCCAAGGGAATTTTTCTTACTTACTTTTATGAGAATGTAATCTATTAGTTTTCAGTAATATACCCAGTTATTTCACTGTCAGAGATACAGTTTCTATGGACAGGGGTACAACTCACACTACAAGAACATTTTGCTTTATTACACTGCCAGTATCTGTTCCATAGCTTTGGATGCACAGAAATAGGTAAAGAAATTAAACTTTAAGGATGACACAGTGCTTTCAGACCACGTAGAACATTTTCTAACATCATCCGGCACTTTTACATAGGCCAAGGACAACAAACAGCCTCTAACACAGAGATTTACAGTTTGTGTTTTACCACCCAAAGTCATCTAACAAGATTCAAGGTACTTCTGAGCACTAGACAGCACAGTAAGATCAGTTTTCATTATTTGAGAAGGAAACACTTCTAGCAATGGTTACTTTGCTTTCCACCAGACAAATTAGTTTCACTGTGATCTTTTCAGATGTATACCCATGAATTTTAACTTGGTTGTAAAAGTCCACAGAAATGCAATTTAGCATCTTCCATCTGTACAGATTTAAACACTCTTCTAAAACAGCAACTGTAATAGTTTTGAAATGTCCTTTCCCTTGGTTCTCTTCCTTCCTCCTCCTTATCTATCTATACACTAATAGTTTTGATGACACAGGGATATTTCAGTATTTAACAATGAAATAGAGCATGTCAATGTTTTCTCTATATAATTAATAGAGGAAATATAAACCCCTGACAGCAATTATGATTTTGTCTGACTTAATATCAGAGCAGCTTCACTACCTAAAATTCCTAATAACTTTCACAGACTGCTATGTAGTCCTATTGTGAAAGAAAAAATATTTCACAGAAAATTATGAGAAAACTTTAACTTTTTTCTCTTTATAAGTCACATTACTAACATGAATAGAGAATAATGTCTGAGAATGCCAAAATAAAGGATGTTTCTCCCACTGGAATTAAGATTTTAATACTTTGCCTTTGATCTGAATTACACAGTATACTTTAAATCCAAGAGCACAAAATTCCAGACTTCCGTAAATAACCTGAAGCCTGCTAGCACAAATCTGCCAACTAACAAATCCCTTTTCATCTCTCCAAAGGCTGCATTTTTAAAGGTCATTAGATGGTCAGCTTACACACTAGATTTACAGACCATGCAAATATAATAGACAAAAGACATATAAAATCTCAATTCCCCATTTTCAGTGTTTCTTAAGAGCATATCATCCCTCACATAAATCAGAGAACCTGAGTGTAGGTAATATTCACAGACAATAATAGCAAGATCCTAACTTTTATGCTGGATAAGGCAGCCCAGTGCTGAATTTGCTGTGTTTTTAGGGATCCTACTGATGTGAACAACAGCTTAGGTAGAGCACAACAGCAAAATATTCCTCTAAAGAAGAAAAAACCCCAACAAATTCAAAACCTTCAATTTCTGCCTGAGTCTAAGGCCCTGTTTTGCCTAAAACATGATTGATCCCAATGGATAATCAAGGTATTGGAAAGGTCCACAAGATCAACAACTTCAGGTCAACTACACGTTCAGTGTTAAAGTTCTCCACAAATGCTGTACTAAATCTGAATATTGGCTCAAGTGAGCCAAGTGAAATCATGAATTAGATCCATCTTACTTAAAAATATTCCCTTCAAACCAAAATGAACGCAGTGCAGTATGAAATGTTGTAACAAACTTCCAGTTCCAGACAGCTTTGTCCTGAAGCAGAAATGGTCCCTCCAGCTACTGCAGTGTGTGTGCCAGCACCTCAATCCCAAATACTCCACTCCACAGCTTTTGTTTTCAAAAAGTAGATCAAGAAAATATAAACTGAACAAAAAAATAACCAAATACCTAAAGTAAATAAATACAAACATCAAACCCAGACATACATTCAGATTAACTTTGCAAGATTGGACTATTCCCATAATACTGAAGTGTGACCACGTTTGCACAGGTCATTTCACTTCAGCTCTGCCTCCAGCCTGTCCTCAACGCTATGTGGGAGGTTTGCACTAATCAGCTTTTTCTGAAATTTAAACTGCAGCATCACATCAACAGCTGTTACACAACATCAAGAAATAGGAGCTTGTACTGATTTATGAAAGCCAACCCAGTGCTATTTTCAAGCTTCTGAATTAGCAGATATTTTTCCCCATAAAATTATTCAACATTATCAAGTTAAATATTTTAGTTAAGAACTAATAAATACAGTGATGCATGATGTTCTAAAAAGCTAGAGCTATTTTAAAGTTAGCATAAACTTACTAGCAATTAATACCTTACAACACTAGGATTTTTCTCACAGCTTTAATTATGTGTTTGTAACTTCATTTATTGGAGAGTGAACATTTTTCCAAAAGGGAGAAAAAGTACACTACTTTCCAAAGTTTGTTTTAAAGAAAATCAAATTATCCAAATTATCCTCTTGTAAAGCATACACTATATAGCTCAACAGCCAGTAAAGCCAAATTCCAAATTTCTATTCTTGGATTTTGTTACTTTGCAGCTGTAAAGGTGTCTGGCACTCACAGCAGCATTGAAGGAACACCTATGGCATTTAAGCCTTTTACATCCTTTGAAAATCCTTCAGACAACAGAATTTTTCTCTAAAGGAAAAATAGGGGGAAAAACCAAAAGAGAGAAAATTAAGTCAAAGATGTATCTAGTCAAAGCACACATGTATTCACGTATCAATCTTCAGGAAGAATCAAAACATAGTGTAACTCTTGTTAATCGCATAATTGCAAGAGGCTTTTACCCATGGCTGTTAAATAATACAATCCAAATGCCTCTTCAAGATTAAGTATATAAAGTCACTGTGCAACTAAAATAGCAAGACATCAGAGAGTATGCTACACCATTTGCATAAAGAAGAGGAAGATTACTATTGCTTCCTTAATACTGAAGAACGTTTACTAGCAGAATATAAATGCATTCTTTGGGAACGCAATGGCTGTAACTTTGAATTTTTACTCCTGTAAATGCCTAATCTGATTACATTACTTTAAAACAAGCAATTTTTATATGAGAAAGCCATTTGCTTTTCTCATATAAAAGACTGATTTTACAGACAGGAAAGAAGGAAAGGTATTTTTGCAGAGGAAAAAAAGAAATAATCAGAGCAATGAACTGAATAATCTGAGGGCAAGAAACAGACAAGCTACATCATATTTACACTTATTCTAAATCAGAATTTATGTGTTGTGGCACCTAAGTAGCAGCAAATCTACCACTGGGAAATCCAAGATCATCTTCACTCTCTATGGAGAACAAGGCTTACTACTTTGAAAATGCTTTCCATGTTCAGAGGACAATCTAAATAGGTAATATTTGTAGAAGGAATAGAAGTCAAGGTTCTCCACTAGTGTTGAATTATATTTTTGCTCCCTGGGGGATAAAAAAAAAAGGTATTTTTTCTGGAGTAAAGGAATATAGGGTAAAGTTCCACAGAAATTCACTGCTGTAGGCACATCTAGAATTGAGGATTTTCTGGTCTCCATAACACAATGAAACATTGGATCTCAATCTCTTGCAGTAAAGACTAGTGAACCTTATACACCAATTTGCACGTGTAAGAAATATGTTATATTGGAAAAGGATAGTTGACCATATCATATAAGCTTTTCTGGTTCTTAAAAAGTACTGCAGAAGTTTTTATATAAGCTCAGTGGCTTGTGAATTTTTTCAGATTTGGTGGAATACATGAAATTATTTGCAAAACCTTTTGGTTTTGTTGAAGAATTTCAAAATTAGATGTCTTGTCCCTCATTCTACGTGTTGTTGGGTTGAATACTACACAAATGCCACTAGCATTACTGTTATTCTGGGATGAAATTACAGGTGGGATGGGAATAATGATGTGTGTACTCTATGCTTCTTACAAATAACATGGTAATCTTCACAACTAAAATTCTTCCCTTCCATTCAGTGACTAATTCCAAATATTTTGGTCGTGCTGCATTGCTGACTCCAGGCTGGACTGTGAATTGAGCACTGCAGTACAGCTCTGAGGAAGCTCTGAGGATACTTCCTGCCAGGGGCTCAGCCCTGTGGGCTAATTCCATCCTCCAAAGGGTTTTCAGCTGTGAGAGGCTGCACATCTGATAACTTGTGGAAGAGATAAGAACCTCCTGTATCTGAAGTGTAGAGGGGAAATGGCTGTGTGGACAATACTGGCTGTGTGCCAGTCTGTGCTCAGACTTGTGACACCTCACTGGGCTCAGACTCTATAGGGTGGTATGTCCTGATTCTGGAGTGCCTACAGACATCACCCCAAACTGAGATCTTGAGCATTGTTATAAAAACCAGATTATCGTTTTGTATAGAAGACTAAGTTCAGTCACTAAGTTAAGCAGAGAGAGGTTTTTTGTTTGCCTTAATTAGATTTTTTTTCAACAAAATTTTGCATCTCATTTTTTAAGTAATAGATATTTTGTAAATCTCTTGTTTTAATGGCAATTTTATTATAGGAGCTGTAGAATCAGTAGTTCTGTGCATTTCATGTCACAAGCCACTGAGCTTAATAGAAACTTCTATAGTACTTTTTAAGAACCAGAAAAGCTTATATGATATGGTCAACTATCCTTTTTCAATATAACATCGTTCTTACATGTGCAAATTGTACCTGTATCTAAGGAGCAACTGGTGAAACACTGAGTAAAAAGACTTTAACAAGTAGTTATTTAGAAGAGACTTAATCATTCTTTAGCCAGTCTGCATTTTTTTTCTTTAAAGCAAATTAGAGTCCAGAATGCAAAATGGGTATTGTGACTTGTCTCCAGCTGTAAGCAACCTAAGAATTTGAGGTTTTGCTACGTCCTAGACTACATGAAATATAATATTATTTTGACTGTCAACCCCCCCAAGACAATAGAAAAACAAAGCCGAGTTGGGTGACCAGGCTTGGTGCTGTTCAGAAGATAAGAGAACCAAGTTGACTAATTCCCCATCACCAGTCTGCTGTCTTGCAGAGAAAGCAGCCCAGCTCCAACCTTTAATTACCTAAGTAGTACTTACTAAACTTAGTTGCCCTAAATATCCACAGATTAAAGCAGTTCTGGAGATGATCCCAGATAGTCTTTCCAAGTAAGAACTCTCTCATCACGTGCTATTACTAAACAATCCTGTACAACCAAATAACTATAAAGTAGTAAACACATACGGTATTGAAAAACACAATTTATTAACTGATTATCTTCAAATCTGAAGTGCATATTCTGCACTCAAAAGTCAATTGGCCTAAATAAACCCTCCCCTCATCCTCCATGAAATTAAAAAAAAAAAAGAAATTTTCAAAGAGCTTTGAGTCAGGCACAAGCACAGGTTTGTTCACACACAAGAAAATACTACTGACCATTTTCTTTCCTTTTTCAGCCTGCAAGCAGCAAGAGGTCCTCATTTTATTCCCAGTAGGGAACAAAGTGTTGGTGTTTTGCACAGTCCCTCTCCCACAGCAGTCCCAAAAAACATTCCCCAGTGGTGGAAACATCACCACAGAGACTTGCAACCTCCCTAGTCACAATTTTTTATCTCCATTCTCTGTAGAGAGCAGTTGGCCCAAAGATGGGTCAGCCAGGAATGTACTCACCCACTTCTATGGAGCAACTAAAAAGATCTGTACATTCCAAGACTTCTTCTCCCTCTACATGGAAAACATGAAGAAACCACAAGTGCTCTGTAGAGCAGCATTGAGCTGCCAGTTTTACCTAGCTGGGAAGTTCTAATGCTTTACTTATTGTGAAAAGTTGCATCTTACATTTTAATAAGCACAATACAAGAGTCAAATCATGAGCTGATAAGGAAGGAGTGCTGATGGTGGCATTGAGCTCCAGGCACAATGTACTTAATATGGCTATAATTCATGATTATGGTGTGGGGGAAATGGAGCTACTGATCTTCTCTGCAGACTTTGGATAAGTTACTTTGCCTTTTTTCATCTTCTTTTTCTTGTTCATTTTCATTAGGCACTCTTAGGGACTACCACTGCATCTCATAACAAGGACAGACAACACTATAGCTCTACACCCTCATCTAGCAAAAACATCACTGACACAGGAGTAATTAATATGCTAGATTTGACTTCCCTGTCTAGCCAGTCCTAGCTGGCCAGTTTCTCAGAGCACCACAGTACTCATGGCTCCTGAAGTGAGATTCAAGAAAGGACAGAGTGATAATATTCCAGATAAGTTTCTTTCACCTTCTGCTCTGGAAGTGTCTGCATAAAAATAACAAGAAAAGGTAAATGGACATTGGAACCATCTCAAAGTGTCAGTGCAGGTAAAGGAAGCAGACAAAGGACAGCAGCAACAGAGAAGAGCAACAGGCTACAGAAGATAAGAAAAAGCCTTTAGGCAACAGCAGTCAAATATCCTATGGAAGGATTTACAAACACATCACATAATCAAGTAAAGAATGCAACCTTTACAAAGGCATGAAAAGTAAAGGGAGAAAGTTCTTGTCACAGAACTAAACCAGAAATATCATTGCACCATCCAGCACTAAATCTGTAGGGCAGAGCCTCAGCTGCTGGAACCTGTCATGGTTGTATTGATGGTAGAGTTAAGGGACCACAGATATACTCCCTGAGGCTCCCAACAACTGCCTCTCTCAAAGAGTCAGTTGTGGTCTAGGAGCTCACAAAATTCAAAGCACAAGCTGATTTACAGTAAATGGGGAGAGCCATTAATAAATCTATTCTCTAGTCAATTTAAACTTCTAAACATAAATTTCATTCAAAAATTTCATTCCAGAAGCTTAAATGTTTCCCACCATCTGTGAATATCTTACATCTTGTTATTAAAAGGTTTAAATACCTTTGAATAGCAATAGATTCAATCATATTTCCCTCAACCCACTAAACAACTGAATGCATCATATGCATTCATACAAGTAATTAATCAGGTTTAGGCAATCTCCAAGAATTTTCCAACAAGCATGTATGGAAACTGAACAGGCAAAGTCTAAATTAACATCTTCTTGCTTGCAGGAAGGCACATTTACCACTGTTCCTCACTATGGGTAGATAATGTCACCCTCAGCATTGTTAATGCAGCACCTGTTATTAATATTAAAACATTAATCTCATGTTGAAAAAAAAAAAATAAACAATTGGCTGACAACATACACATGGTAACCTGCATTCCATGTGAAGTGTTTGCTCTGCTGTACTTCAACTTAACAGTAGAGCTCCAGCAGGAATTAATTTGACTCAGTTTCTAAGGCTATTACAATTTCTACTAGAATTGTCAGCTTCAAAGAATAAAGAAAACCAGCACTCTTTACTGCCTGAAAGTCTTGCCTCCCTGTAGAACAGGACTGATGCCAGTTGAATTGTCTGCAGGTTCATACAGTATTTTCAGCCTGCTAGGTAGGTAACCACATCTATTCTGTAAAATGTCATTACCATAACAAATACAAAACTAAATATATATAATAAAATTTTATAGCTTCACAAAAAAAAAACAATTATAAAGGTTCTTATCAGAAATATTAGCAGAACAAAGTTTAAAACTAAGTTACTATAATTTCTTGCCCAACTAAAACCAAACCTCTCTCTACATTTTGATTTTTCACTCTATTTTATCACTTTCTCTGCTTACTACTTCCCAGGGCCTACCTCTTTGCCTTGCAATTCCCAAGATTCTCCCATGGTTCACCATCCAAATTCATCTCTCTTCATTCACCTGTCTCTTTCATCTATCCTCCAACTCCAGGATGCCTGACAGATTAATCTCAGTCTTTCTACCACACAGTTACAACCCCCAAATTTCTCTATTCCCCTTGCAGCTTCTGGTGACAATCTTCTATCTCCAAGTGCTTTTCACACTCTACTTCCTGCAGCTCAGCTCTGCACTTGTAGAGCTTTGTCTGAATCCTCCTTGGACACTGGTGGTCCAAGTGAGACTGATGAAACACCAAATGCACAGAGATAGAGAAACGAATCCAGAGTTTTAGCATCCATCAAGAAACCCAGAATCTCATAAAGACTACGCCAGGCCAACCCCTGCAGTATGGATTAATGCTCACAGGCTGATTTACAAGGCCTTTTCAACCCACTTCCTACAACAGCAAAGTCAGGTCTGGGAGCAGCTGCACATGATACCAGGGAAGACAGCAGTGATTTCAGTCTCAGCTGCAGTACAAGGCGACATAGAAATCAAAATTGCCATGGACAAGGATAGGTACATTTAAATATAGCTTTTATACCAAAAGCACCATTTTCTAAGTCGAAAATAGAGCACATATTTACAAAATGGGCTAACTCACTGGTCATACCAGAGAAGAACATATCCAAATACACACACATTATCCCACACTAAAGGTGAATCAGTCAGCAATACCACGGAGAGCTACATGTCCAAGTCTTATTAACTTTGATTTTGAAATCCCTAATTCAGGATTTCAAGTATGTCTTGAGTGAAATGCAATTCATTTGATTTCCACACCATATCACAGGACAGCCTAGGATGAATGGAACTTCAGGACGTCCAAACATCATTTTTCCAGGAGTCTAACTCAAAACCGAGGTATCTGGATTTGATTCTGTCACATATTTCCTCTCTGACCTCAGGCCAGTAATTTACACTGCTGCTCTTTGCTTGAGTTGTCTGCAGTTACAGAAAAAGAAATGTTGCACTATTACTACATTAACATCTGAGGAATGCTTAGGTAATGTGGTTTGAAATACAGGCAAATCAGATATCTGAATACTAGAGCTAGGCTAATACAGAAACTTGACATCTTAGTTTAGCACTCTAGAGCATTCAATCTGGCTGTTTCAAGTATGAACCTGTGTCCACAGACATTACATTTAGTTCTGAAGTGGCTACATTTTAAAAATTTGGATTTTTGTTTCAGGCCTGCTTTTCAGCAGCAAAGCAAAGACTTACCTTGTATAAGGCCTTACCCACGGTGTGCTTCAACTGGACCCAAGCCAACTGTAAATAAATCTGAGTCATATGAAATAAATATTATATTAAGTACTATTTTTACTAGGTTTAAGAATATACAGTAATGGAAGAAAATACTATTTAATGCGTTTAATTTGCCTTTGTTTACCACATCTCTACATGGCATTTTAGCCAGACCTTAATTTACTGTGTGTTAAACTGCTTCCAGCAAACTTGACACCTAAACCTGGCAAAATGGATAAATTACCCTGGAGTTCATTTTCGGTTCTCAGCTCTCCAGGGGATGCTGCTGGCAGAGTCAAAGCACAGAGAGATGTTTGTCTCATTTCTTTCTAGTATTTTGGATGGCAATTTTAATACACTGTTAGAAAATGAACAGCTCAGAAAGAGGGATGATTATTTTTTAGTCAAAGCACATTTCCTACACTGGTTCACAAAATGCCCCAGAAACAAACAAAACAATAAACAAACAAACCAACCAACAACAAAAAAAACCCAACACAAAGAATACCCCCACCACTTTTCCCAACTATCTTCAAGTACACCTACCTGCATAGCCATTAATACCCACACTCAAAGGCCACGCAAAGATGTCAGAAGTTTAACCTCAGCCTAGGTGTGAATTCTGATTTAGGAGACTTGGCAGTCAAATAAGGAAAACTTGTGATAACATGTTTGTCATTTGCCACCAACTACCCCACTAAAAGTGGTTTTAAACTGTCACACATCTATTTTCCCCAGAATCAGAAGCCATACAAATGAGATCGCAATCAATAAAGTTACTACTCAGCATCTACAGGTACAAGAGGGAGTCTGGAATCACTGGGTGAAGGGGAATAACCCAAAGCAAACCCAAAACAAATAAAACCCCGTCAGCATATGACAAGTGGCTACAGAAAGAAGCTACATGCCAGCTAATTATTAAGTCTTTCAACTACATAAATAAATACACATTCACAGGACACTGAACCTGTAGGTTATGTGAATACTATATGCATAAAGCAACTAAGAAATTTTTTCTTAAACCTTTCTTCATTTTCATTTCCTTTTAGACCAACATGAAAATAGAATGTTTATGGCTGGTAACTTTCCTGATCTTTGAGGGCATAACACACTGAAGTAACAAAATATTTTAAATCCATATGCATGCACTATGCATACACATATCAATAAATCTATCATACTACAATAGTTGCACATATTCTATGCATTAAGGTAGAGAGGAAGTCTGACTAATATGCATGTGGGGAATATTTGCAAATAACAGAACACAATAATTGTCTCTAGTATCTGAATGAGACCATGGTCTTTCTGTGCTAAGTATTGTATGAATGCACAGTAAGAGCACATGCAGGTCATGCTGAGCTTACTAATTTAAGCTGTTCATGAAACTAAGGTTTACAGTGAAAATACTACTACTACATCCTTAAAAGTGGAGGTCTGAGGCATTTATCCCTGCTACAAAATGGAAGTTTAATCTAAGGAAGATCATGAGCACATTGTTTAAAGGAAATACATACATCATTTAAAGAAAACTTACATCAGCACAAAATTACATATTCCAGCAGCCTTTATTAGGCTAAGTTTATGATCTTATACATTAAGGTGTCTATAAAGATTAAGTGAAAAAAGGATACACTAATCCAGCATGTTAAGAATTGTGCATTTAAATAAGCATTGTGTTTGTTAAATACAACTAATGCAAATCAATAGTTCCTCTAGTGTCATTACTACAAGCGTACAAGAAATAATATTTTCTGCCCCTTTGGAAAATTTCTTGGAAGAGTTCAGTCCTGTCTTCTCTAGTCATCATTGATTTTTGTAGAAAAAAATACCAGGCTCTTTCTCTCTCTATGGTACGCTAACAAAACTGTCTAAGACTTCTATGGTTTCTCTACAATGCATGACATCTTACATGAGTCCCCAAGGTTTTAACTAACAGTGTAAAATATACACAGACTTAATGACTTTGATCCTGACTCAGAACTCATTTATACACATGCTACTGGGAAACACACTTTACTGTAGAGGACTGATTCTTTCTCTCTCACTGCAGCTACACAAAGCATTGCTACAACATGCCTTTTAATGCTAAACTAAACATGTAGCACGGCACAGGAAGAAATGCTAACCTTCTGTTTCACCAAGCCCACAATTCCTCTTTACCCACTAATAGCAATGGAAGGAACACACTTGAACATATTTAAAATCAGTGTATCTGATGAACTGTCCATGGTTGACAAACCACAGGCAAGAAAACCCCACTGCCTTTCAGTTTCAAGGCCGCTCCCTAACTAGTGTCAGAAGACAATGGAAATATATCCCTATTTCTAATTCACAGGAAAAAAAAATTCTACCCATATACAGAGATTACTTGAAAATATTCACAACAGCAAAGAGTCTGGATCAGTTGTTTAACAGCCTGACATGCCCCAGTGAAGACATGTGGTAAGAAACATCATGACACCCAGTCTACCCACCTTGTATGTGCCCTGGAAGCGTTACTTGGAGTTCTGGAGGACATGGAGTCAAAGGAACATCTTGAAACAAGAAGCAAGTCATTGGAGCAGAGAAACTACAAATGAGACTTTCTGGGCAGATGGCACTGCAAGCTAGCAAGCTGATGGCAGATGGAAGTGAGAGCTTGGATACAGCAAAAAAATCGGTTGCAAACTAATGAGGTATGTTAAGATGCTAGAGACAACTACTCCTCTTTTCTGATCTCTCTGCTTTAAGTGAGGGTCAGGTCAACTCCTCCTCCCACAGAAATCTACCCAGAGCCATGAAGAAAAGGTAGCTTGGTTTCCTTCCAAGAGGAAGCCATCCAGAGAGTTACTCAATACCAAATAAATATAAGATTCATAATTCAAAAATCCCAGGCTTTTATGAAATTTCTGAAGTCCAAAGCCTTCTACATACAATCTATAAGCCCTCCAGCCTCCAGGATAATACAAAGACCAGTATCTTACCAAAGCAGAGAAGCTTTCAACAATGGGGAAGTTTATAGAAAAATGCTACAGAACACATTAACTGTGGTGAGGATTTGGTCTCAGTTCAGACTAGAACCAAGGCTGGCTTGGTGCTCCCAAGGCTCTACCTCCTTCCTGCAGCTGACCTACAGTTCCCTCGCTGCTATGGGATAGAGACAATCTATAACTCTTCATGACTGCAGAATATTACTTACTACCAGAAAAAATGTAGAGCACCTCTTAAGATATTCACCTCTTATGATTATAATTCCTATGATACAAAAACCCCAACTTTTCTTCTCTAGTTACATATACACACATACATGTATTTTCTTGTTCTCTTTCAGACTCCCCTGGTTCTTTTTAAAGCAGCATTGCTGAGACTTAAGCATTTTTCCTCTTTGATAAAATGCCCCAGAAACATTATCAATGTTTCCAGAAGAACACAATACAAAATTATCTACTTCAGCAAATGAGACTAACCTGAAACAGTGTAGACTATGTGAGATGCTAGAAGATAGCAGCTCTCACAAGCTTCTAACATTACTTCTAGAAGCTTATGGAGTTTTTATCCCCATGTATATTACAAAGGATGAGCCTTTCTTGCCAGTGTCATGTGCAGGGATCTCATGGTCTTATAAACTTCTATAGCTGCCATATCTAATGATTGGGATTTTTATTTTTTTCACTTACACATAAGTAGGAAAATTGAGTGAAGTGGTAAATATATTAACTTCATTGAAAGCCATTGGAAAAAGGGAGGTAAAGCTGAAGATTTGTGTGGGATGCTAATGAAATGGGAGCACAGCTATAACACAAGGGATTAACAGGCTCTCAGCAAGAACCTGCATTTCTCAAGGTACTATGAAATTCTTGTATCCTAAACACACATATAAAAACATCCACACAACAAAAGACAGCTGCAGTATACCATACACACAGCCATGCATCTGTACAGCCCCTCACACTTAGAGCAGCCACAGAAATGACATAGGTGAGAGTAAGTACATCTCATAAAGGAGCCCACAGGGAGTCAGCTGAAAATCCACACTCTCGCCAATCTTCTATGCAATCTCCGCCAAGTCTCTTGACCTTTCCTGGGACTTCTCTCTCTGTAGTCATGTGATTACACAAGCTACATTCCCACAGAGATGAGCTATATTACTTGCTACTTTTTTGGTAGGTGTTCCATCATTGCTATCTTCTCGTTATATGACAAATCTCAATCCCTGGCTACCAAACAAGAATAAAAAAATAAATAGAAAAAAAGCAAGTCAACATCCCATACACTAAAAAAGAAAATAACAAAAAACAAAGCCAACAAAGAACACTACCCCAATCTACAGAAACAATAACAATAATGGGCTCTTACGGACTCACTCCTGCCCCACAAACACCAACTTCAACTATGTTCAGATGTTCCCCTTATTTGCAGCTTACATCTAGTCACTCCTACAGCATCTCAATTCCCCTTTCAGCTGCAGAAGATACACAGTGATAAGCAGTACAGAACTGCAGAATAACAGGAAGTTATTAAAAATGCTACAACTGCAATCCTGTGACAGATTTGATCTGTAAATCTGTGTTCTAACTGGAGAAACACTTTTTAAAAGAAAGGCTACTACCATTACTGTGACTAGAAATTATTAATTGAATGCAAGTTTTGTGATATTTTTCTTAAACCTCAGCATCCTGAGGCATATTTGGGCTTCCCTTGTGTCCATCTCTTGTGGTTAAGGAGAAAAGGGCACCTCAGAGACCTGAATTTCAGAAATCACATCAAAATTACCCAGCTGTATTTATCTATTCCAATTGTTCTTAAACTAATCTTATGACTTTAGAAGAATGGAGGAAGCTGAACTATTGGTTTTAAACATGTGCAGAAGTCAGTATTGCTTCTGGAATTACAATTCACCTGCAGGCATGTTTTTGCCTTGGTCGTTCTATCATATCATCGTGAAAAAGTTCTCATTCATGCTAAACAGAAGTCTCCACCAGAACTTTGACAGGTATCTTTCTGATCTAGTTTCTATAATTTTGTGGCCTCCACTGCCTTTACTCCAAGTGTGCTGACAAGTATGTGCTCAGACATGATCACATTGATGCGTCCACATATATGGAGGAAACTGAAAGAGGAGTGGGAAAGATTAGTATTTTCCGACTATTCATCAAGAATCATTATGTGTTTCCAAAAGGTCCTTTTCATATTCTTTCTTGTTTGTTAACAACTTTGACAGACAGATCAAGAGCATCATAATGTTACAGATACAGAACACAGCAAACCAGCCCACAAAGTTCTTAACAAAAGCATGGAGAAGCTCTTGGACATCAAGAGAATGCAGTTAAAACTTTTGGATGCACATACTTTGAACAATGTTCTTCCATTCCTCTCTCAGGAGTGTGTAAGCACACTAGTGATCCTATAGAACTGGCACCTCAGTATCAAAACAAACACGTAAGTGAGGCCAGGAACACTGCTCCAAACTCTTCTAGTACCTGGGGCCGACAGCATCCCAGAACTCAAGCTGACACTGTTGGCGAGAAGGCACACACTCCATTGCTACCACAGTTTAGCAAAGAGTCACATTAAAAAAAATAAATCTGAACTTTAAATTAACTTGGCTAGTGCCATTGGCAAAATGTCTCGTCTCCCACACACCATAAACTACAGAGAGGCAAGGAGAGAGAAAGGAAATACACATTAGAAAGACAGATGGGAAGATGAAAGCATTGTGGACTAACACTGCTACTAAAATGCATCGTCTATTCCTGCCCTCAATCAATTCTTTTTGCTTGGCCAAGATAGACATCCTGAACTAAAATGGATTCCAGGGTTTCCATATCACTTACCTCATCAACCCCCTCCACACAACATAAATTCCTACTCTGAATACATAGTTTATCACTAAACTAGCAAACCATGATTAACTGTGTAACAGTAATGAACACAAATCACTGAGCTCAGATGTCATCTAAAACGCTGCATATTTAGCTACCCATAGTTTTAAAAGGAGCACACCTCTCAGGACTTGTGCAATGTACACATATCAGCTGGACAGAAATGAATAATCACCACAGAACAAAGCTACAGAAATTGAATTGTCGGCATTATCTCACAATGACCCTAAAGATGCTTTTATCTGAACATTACCGTTTGCCTTTTATACATAAAATCATGTCATTACGTAACACAATAAACCTTATTTCTACACAGAAGAGTGTTGGTTTTTTGGGGTTTTTGAAGTTTAACACTGATGCTTACACATCACTGCAGCTTAGTCATGACAAAACTACCCAATACATCTCAAGAGTTTATAGGACATTACAAAGTATATTCCCATCTTACCTGGCTCTGTACAATTCTCTTCATGTGTCCCATTAGGTGATGCCATCAACCTTCTATTCCTCCATATTCCTGATACAATGCTTCTGTCTGCAACAGCTGAATCTTGGCCTATAGTAAACAAAAATACATTATGCCCACTAGCACCAATTTTTTTCTGCATCATCCCAGTTGGACTACACGTGCCCACTAACAAGGAGCATGGACAGACCATCAGAATGCAAACAGGGCAAAATCCAAGGTGTGACTGAAGCACATGCCAACAGCCATGTGCTAGGTGCTCCTAGCTCCAAAGGGTGCAACCAGGCTCCATATCCGAGCTGTTGGCATGTTCTGGTTCTCGGAGCTATCAGAACACTTGGCTGTGACCCACAGCAGGAAAATATTCTGCAGCAAGCAAATGCTGAAGCCTGTACCTGTGAAAGTCAACACTTGCAGCTCCTATAGATGAAACCAGCCCAGCTATGCTGACATGAGCAAAAAATCACACTTCCATTTAGTCATCTGTACTTACACATATTATATTACTGCTTTCACGAAAAAAATAAAAATGCATATGGATATGTTCCAGTTACATTTTAGTTTATTCTGAACTTTTCAGTCTTGGGTATGCTTAATAATATCAAACCATTCATAACTTGTCAAAGAAAATGGAAATCACAATGAATTCTCACAAGTCTTAAAAAAATCAAAAATTTTTTAGAAGTCAATGGAGCTTTTGCCAAAATGCATATTTCAGAAGCATTCTCAACAAGACCTGTTAAATAGAGTACAGGAGCACTTGTGGGATCATGTGCTGTATGCAATTATAATAATCAAAGAAAGAATAGAACCCCTTATTTAAATCCCTTCCACTCAATCTTATCCATTTCAAATGAATACATTGTAATAACAAAACTTCCTCCTTGGCCAGTTTTAGAGTTTATACTGTCTTCATGTAATGCCTGTGTTTTCTTAGTGACTCCTGGGAAAAAGAAATCTTTTTCAGAAGTTAGTTTTTCCAGAGTAAAATATTCTGAGCCACAATGATAAGAAACATAGACAACAGATGGTCAGCGTTTATGGATAATATGTACTGTAAATTAGCCAGCTGGAAAAAACCCCTACCTGATGCAGCATACTATCAAAAATTAGGTTATGAGGGATTTAGCTGATAACCCAGGAGATTAAAAACTTTCATTAGTCATGACATTTTTCATGAAAACCTAAAAAAGTTGTGGAAAACAGCAACTGCAAAAAAAAAAAAAAAAATCCTTCAAGCTATGCAATCATATTCATACCCCCATTACTTGTTTCCAAGTTAAAAGTTTTAAGATGAGCAATATGCTAATATGGTCTAAGACACCAAATTCTTATATGGATGGCTTGTTGCCATCCTAGATACAGCTCAAACAAGCCAGGCAATAATTTGAGCACAAGACCATTACAAACTATGACAAGTTCCAGCAGATTTTTCTTCCCTAAAGCACACCCTTGAACTTCAGCTTTAATTTAAGCACATGACCCATCCTAACTGTGCTGAAATCTGAGTTTCTTACATTAAATGTAGATGCTTAGTGATGGACTTAGTCAATTTTGTTCTTAAATCTTCAAGGACCGTTGGCAGCCCTACCTAGAGGTTCAAGTGCTGTCCCAGCAACCTTAGATTTTGTATTTGAGGGACATGAAGCATATTTCAGGATGAGGGCCTGAAGCTGCGTACAGCCCAAACCGTGCCAGTAGGCAGAGGAACAAATGGGAATTAAATAGTTAATTATAAATGCATCAGTTTACCAATACAGCACATACAGAAATGATGCAAAAGACTCTGTTATAATACTCTCTCTATAAAACATAGCATTAGCACCGTTCCTAGCCTAAAACTCAGAATTTTCTGTCAAATCTATACTGTAACAGGGGAGAGGTGTTGGGGGTGCGTGTGAAATTGAGAAAATAAGCAGCTATAGCTGATGGAGATTTACAGCCTAAGAACAAAACGAAAGGCAGCCCGAAGTTGCAGAGGGGACCACAGGCGGCTGGAGAGAACTCCTCTCTGATGTAACAGCAGGGGGAAACTCCTTCAGGGCCGTTCGCAGGCACAGAGCTGCCCTGTGATGCCCTATCGGCTCCCGACCCGAGGGGCGCGGCGGGCTCGGCGCCGGGGAGCCCCGGACGAGAAGGCGCCAGCGGCGCAGCTTCCCCCCGTCCCCGGGCAGCTTCCCCCTGTACCCGGGCAGCTTCCCCCCGTGCCCGGACAGCTTCCCCCCGTGCCCGGACAGCTTCCCCCCGTGCCCGGGCAGCTTCCCCCCGTGCCCGGGCTGCAGCCGCGCATCCTCCCGGCGCGGGGATTTCTCCCGAGGAACCCGCGCTGCTCCCCCTCCTCGCCCGCTCGCCGGAGCATTTCCACAGGGAGACCCCAAACGGGAACAATCACCGCCGCTTGACCCCGCCAAACCCCGGCAGCTCCGGGGCGGCTGCAGCCCCCGGGCCGCCCCGGCCGGCCCTGCCGGGGTCCGCCGGTCCCGCCGCCGCTGCCACTCACCCGCTCGGGAGAGCAGGCTGGACATGCACCAGGCGAAGAAGAGGATGGCGCAGATGAAGCCCAGCTGCTGCAGCAGCATCTCCCGCCTCTTGCGAACTTTCCTCAGCATAAGCAGCATGGTTTTCGGAGGGGCGAGCGGCGTCTCCTCCAGCTCCATCGGAGCGAGCGCGGGCGCCGAGGGGGCGGCCAGTGGGTCGGTGGGAAAGCGGGGATCACTCCCGGCGGCTTCCCGCGGACGGCTCCATTTCGGTCGGGCTGCAGCGCGAAGAGAAGCCGATAGCCAGGGCCTCAGGTCGGCAGCGGCGCAGCGGAGGGAGAGGCAGGTGGCGGCGGGCGGGGAGGCGGCGGCAGCCCGGAGCGGGGGGAGGCGGCGCGCTCAGGGGCCGGGCTGAGCCCCGCGCCCCATGGCCGGCGGCGGAGGAAGCGGCGCGGCGGCGCCCCGCGCTCCCCGGGCAGCGGCCGCCCCACAGCGCGCCGCGGGCTGCGAGTCAGCGCCGAGGGACGGGCACATCCATGCGGCTCCCTACCCGCCCGGCCAAGTTTGAAGTTTATCCCTTTCCTGCCTCCCTCCCCCGCCGCCAGCCGTAGGCGGCAGGTGGGCGGCTCAGCCGCCGCGGTGACAGCAGCTGCCAGCGGGCTCTCAGCGCGGTGCCGGGCGGGCTCTCAGCCCCGGCGGGCGGCTCGGCCCCTTCTCCCCGCCCCTCTCCCGCAACTTTCTGGGTGCTCCTCCGGCACCCATAGCAACGCGCATGTTCCCTCCCCCACCGCCGGGCCGGGGGGAAGGAATTAACTGGCGAAATTAATCCTTTCCCCTGCCCGGCGCAGGAATGCCCGGCTCTCGGTGTCGCGCTTGGCGTCCCAGCGCGGAGGGGAGCGGGCAGCGGTAGGTGCCGCGGGGCAGAGGCGTGGGCCGGGGCCGGGGCCGCGTCGCCTGAGGGGCTGCAGCGCCCCGGGGCTGGTGAGGAGCACGGATGGCTCGGGGCTCTTCCACCTGTCTCAGGAGATGCGCTTCAAGATGGGCTTCCATGGGGAGAATGGCGCGTCTGCGCGCAGTTTGCGCTGCAACGAACGCGGGGTGTTTAGGATGACAAATTAATGACCCATTTTGTGAAATGGTGGTTAGTTCTAGGCTGTGCCACCGCGGTTTAATTTCTTTTTTTTTTTATTTAACTAAAATTTCATGTTTACATTAATTAAGTGGTTACTGTTAGCCAATGAGTCGTGGGAACTTCCTCGTATAGCGTACGCATCGATTCTGTATTCCTCACAGAAACACATGAGCAAACACATGTAGACAAAACGGGATTAACTCACCTGATCTTCCTTTTGATTTGGTTCACAACAGAAGGCCTTTCAGGTGGCTCCCTCTGGATCATTGTCTATATTCTTCAGAAAATACAACATGTATCTGGTATTGTTTGTCATGGTTTCATAATTATAATACAAATAGCCCACATAAACAAATAATCACAAATAAAATATCACCAATTCTCTGTTTTCCCATTGTTCAAATGTGTTCTCTGTTTTTGCTTGTGAATTCTATCCACTATAGTAAGATGCAGAGGCACAATGCTCAGGATGCTCTGGTACACACTGCATGTGAAATTGCTCTGGATTCATTCTGAAGATGGCCAATTGTCTCAAGTGCAAAAGGCATTACTTGAGCTGGAGAGCCAAAGAGGAGCTTTGGTGGTGGTGTTGTTGCTTCCTTACATGCATGTAGCTACAGAAATTTGTGTTTTTAACTGTCCAAGCTCCATGGGCATCTGGGCTCTGGTGGGTTTTTGACTTTGTGATTTACATTAAAGCAGGAAAACGTGTCAGAAGAACGACACTGAGACATCCTCCAGTCTCCTCTTTTTCATTCCCTTTATAGCTGCTGAGAGAGAAACAGTAACTGTGAGAGCTCTTACCTACTACACAAAAAGGTAATAGAGAAGATTGCAAATCAGGTTATGTCTCTTGATTTCTCTCCATGGCCAGATAGAAAATCTCAAAGTCGAACCCAGAACAGTAAAAGCTACCCCTGACCAAAAGAATTTACTGGCTAATTAGACACAGAGGCAATGGAAGCTGGATAAAGGCAACAGAAGGTCTTTAGATCAGCACCTTTATAGGGGACTTGTTTTTTTCATTGAAGATCTTTAAGCTCCACTGAAGGTATTTGTTGGCCATGTTAGTAGAGATGCCACTTTATACCCTAACAGCTATTTTAATAGATGGGAGCTAATTCTTCACATGGCTTTCCATCACTTCTTTTCTGGGATTAAAGCCTCTCCATCCACTCAAAGTGGCAAGGCAAATATTAATCTGCCATCCCCTTTGTGTGTGTTTAATAAGAGCTGCAGTGCTGACAAGACTGTAGTTTTCTGTATTAAGATTTTATCTAGCAATAGAAGAATGGTGACACTGGAGGAGATTGCAGAGATTTGCTTGATTTTCAGTAAAATAAGTTTATAGTCTGCTTAGAATAATAGAATCATTAAGGTTGTAAAAGGCCTGTAAAATCATCAGTTCTTACCTACACATTTTTTGAGCACTTCCAGGGTTTGTGATTCCACCACTACCCAGGGCAGCTCATTCCAATGCCTGACCATTCTTCATTTATAAGGGCTTCAAATAAGCTGTTCTAATGGTTGAGTCTCTTCCAACAACTGATGAAAGTTGCTTGTGATTTTTATGTTTACTGTGTTTATTTACTTATTTACTCTGTACACTAAAGATATTTTCAAAGCCATGAAACCCCTTACTGATATTAAGACATGCAATTACAAGTTTGCAACAACTGAGGTTGTGTCTGGAGTTGAGGCTGTCATTCACAGATATTCCATATTTGTGTCAATGTGTTGTTTACTATTGTTAGAAGTCCTGAGTTTCACATGTGAGGGATTTTCATAATTCTGTCAGATCCTATGAACATCACATGGATCAAATCAAAGCACATGGTTAGTAACAGGAATGCAGTTACAATATTTCCTGCTTTGACACAGAACTTTTTCCTTTTCTTGTCTGGTCTAAAGTTAACAGTTAGTGACTATACAAATCCTGTGGCCTTTCCTGTGAACCACTGAAAACAAGAAACAAGGACCAAAACAGTGAGGAGTGCCTTTGTGAATTCCTTACAGAGGAGAAATCTGCTGCCGTGAAAGCAGTTCTCAGTGTGATGGTGTGTCTCTCCTTTCCTGTGTACACAAATGAGTCAGATCAAAGTTCAGACAGTACTAATCTCCTAATCATACAAGCTTCTGATTAGCATTTTTAATCAGTCTGGTAGGCTCAGGGCAGCCTCAAAGTTGTTCTTGAATACTAAACTTTCAGAACAGAATTCCAAATCACTTTTATTTTGCTAAGGGTTTTTTTGAGAAATGTGTCAGGTAATTCTTTGTGTAGAATGTCTCGAAAGGAAAAGGTGTGCTGCAGAATTCAGCTCCAGTTGCCTCTCACTAGGAGGGTCTATTTGAGCCATTCACAGGGAGGTTGTTACTGGAACAATGTCCAGTACTGGAACTTTCATCTGATTTAAGACATCCATGCTGTGTGTGAGGGTATAGTGATACATTTTTGGGGAGCAAAAAAGAAACAAACATCTTCTGCATAGGGTGACATTAGAGAAATTTGCATTTATTTTTTAAATCTTAAATTATTGCTATCTCTTATTGCAAGAAGAACAACTGTACATAAATTCAGTGAAGCCTTCCATTAATAGTCTCAAAAAAAAAAAAAAAAACCAGACACACATGGTTTTCTGAGTGATGCGTTCACAGCGAGTGGTTTGATGATACTTCAGATGTTCTGTTTCCAGTATAATCAGAACAAAATGTTTTTCAGACTAGGCCTAGGATTGCTGAAAGAATTACGGTTTGAAAATTAAAGGTATTTGAGAAACATTGTCAAAACAAAGTGTACAGGAAGAAAATATTAAATTGCACTTGTCTTTAAGACAAACACAAGAAACAAATCTTCTTTCTTACTGCTGTGTTTATCATTGTGATAATTTAACTTTTGTGTATGTCCCACGCCAAAATGTCTCACTAGAAGCACATACTAATGTTAGTTTCATTTAGCACTGCCAAATGTGCTTGTTTTTCATCTCAAGCACAATTAGTATCTTGAGCTGAGAAACAGCCAAAAAGCTTTGAATTAGGGAAGTGTCTCACAGGAGATCCATGAAAGCAGCTCATCTGAGAAGAAAATATTGATGCTGCTGAGAGTTGAAGGAGAAGTATGTTTGGATTCATTTTCTGTGGCACCCCCTAAAAGGAGCAGAAAAAGCAGCAGAAAAAGCAGCAGCATGGCACAGTTACTGGAAGCTGAGGCCCTGGTAGTTGGCCATGAAGACTGTTCCAGCACAGAAGAGCTGGGAAGCTCTGTATGATTAGAAGGTGATTGTTTGTGACAGCCCTAGGAGCCTTTTCAAGTCTGACTTCTCTGACTGATACAACTGGCATCCCAGTATCGACCCCTCTGTCCCTTCTGCAAGGTCAAGAGGTAATATCTAAGGAAAGCCAACAATGTTTCCTTTAGAAAGGATCCAAAAATCTCCCATAAGTCATAAAAATTTAACTGCAAGGAAAGACATGGAGAAAACTGGCGAGAAAAGAGACTGGGATCCTGCCTTTGCTAGTTGGCCCAGGTGGTCCGTGTAAGGGAACCACAGAGAGAACCTTAGCTTGGCACTGTCCACAATCATCTGACTGTCAAGGAAAAAGAAATCTTGTGTATATTTAGGACCACACCCCTGGCAAAGGAGGGCACACAAATATGACTTTGCAATACAAGGTTGGAGAAAGCAAATCAATATCTAAGTGGTGAACTGTAACTCCAGGCACCCTACCTCCTTAGGTGTGTATATATATATATATATATATATATCCAGATGGTTCTTTAAGCACTGGTGGAAGGTGCTTTGCTGAACCATACTTGAAATACAGAAAGCAGATCCTTTGTTTGCATCAGCACTGTGGGTTCACCCAAAGCTTCTGTGATGGGTAAACCCAGGACTGGGACCACTGTATTACAGAGAAGCTCCAGCTGTAGTACTCAGGACTCATCTGTGTGCTGAGATCCTCCATGTCTTTATAAGCATTCTCAGATTTTTGTCTCCTAGTTCTAGTGGACAGTTGCCACTTGTGTTATCACATAGTACTTCAGCATGCTTCAGAGGCAGAAGTATTCCTTAATAAAGTGTTATTTCTATAGTTTAACTCAGACCTTTGTTTTGCTTTCAAGGCTGCAAATAACTGAATGGTGAGCTGAAATTTAAATGCTATGAAGAAGTCAGTCTCACACTGTAACATGGAACCACATATTCCTTCCACTTGGCCGACTCCCCCCTTGTGTTTTATGTCATGCAGCTTTCCTACTGCTGTTTTCTCTTTAATCATCTTGGGTAATAGTACTTTGTATTTCTGATGAGCATCTGTGGTTACACCCCACATTCAACATTATCTAGGACCCACACGCTCACCAAGACCCTTCTTGGAAGTTTAACAGTATGCAGGGATGCTACAAGCAGGAGTTTCTCATATCCATGCCATGGACAACCTCACATAAGCACAGGAAGGAGGTCAAGCTGATGCATTTAATCTTCCTGCCATACAGCAAGTGCAAATGGTATCAACCGGATCTATACACTTAATGTGATCTTTAAAGTACAAGAAAATAAGATCAGTTGACTCTATCTCCCACATGTGCTGTTAACACATTTTAGTTTAGGTACATCAGCTCTCTTCATTTCTTCAAGGCCACCAAAATGTCTTCTTGCAGGACAGCAGGAGAGACATTATGAATCTCAGTGGTATTCAATGTGTCCTTCTGCTCATAAGGTTTCAATCAAAATGAAGCTAAAAAAGGGATTTTTTTTAGAAAAACCTGAGTATTTGCACCCTTAAATCAATATTATCTAAGCCCTCCAAATTCATCACAGCATCTATGTTTAAAGCCCTCTAGATTTCTCAGGGATATAGGCATCTGATTAAATCCTTGCCAGATTTGAAGAACTCATGCACGTGCATAAAGCCATACTGAAATGGGGGTTAAATTGCAGGGACTGTTACAAAGCATATGCTCTCCACACACATACTGCCTTTCTCAGTTTCTCAAGTTTGCTGTCTGCAGTGAATTCCACTGTCAATTAACTTTACTATGTTTTCATTTTGCCACTGGTTTTCTATTCCTCTCTGCTCTCACAGTCACTTTCTCTTCTGCCTATTTCTCAGCTTCCCTTATGCTTTCCCTCTGTTTGCTACACAACTTTGTTCCCCACTTCTTGATTTTCTAGGCCCAGTGCAAATTTTTCATTTCTTCCTCTCTCTAAAAACAGAAGTCTTTTCCCCTCTTCAAATCTACACATGGGTTCAAGCTTAGTATTGATTCTAAGCCCTACTCCCAGAGGACTGGGGAAGTTTGACTGTGCTTACCCTTAACTGTGAAGAATGAGGTTAGCTGACATCATGCTAAACACAAGGGACTGGGGCTAATCACAGCACTTATTTCCATCACTATACAACACATTTTTTTGCTCTTCATAATTTCATTTCACTCCCAGATAAAGAAACTAAATTCAGCTCCATAAAATGCATTAAATGCTCTCTTTTTTTTTTTTTTTTTTTAACTTTTCCTTTTTGGAAGTTTCATATGTCTGAAATAAGTGAAATTCAAAACAGCTACTGAGGAGACATCTTCACACACCTCAATGAAACACACTTTTATTTATCTTTCATACCTACTGGGAATTCTTTCCAAAACCCTTTGCTAGTCCCTCAGAATGAGAAGGATCATTAACTAAGCAAAAATTAATTCATTACAGTGCGAAAAATTTTCAACAGCTACGTGTTGTTAGCCCAAACCACAAGCTGCTGTGATCTTCTGAATACACAGGAGGAAGCATCCTGTGTATTTGGAGAATTCTCTCACAAAAAAAAAAGCCTCAGGTGGTGTCAGTGCTTGAAAGCCCAAAGGCCAAAGAGGTCCACTGAAATACCTGTTGGGGTAGCTGGGAGAGATGTGACAGGCAGCTCCTTTCCATCATTAGATTAGAAAGAGAAGAGCAAGTATTCATCCTTAGTGAATATGGAAAAAAAACAACTGCAAACTCCAAACGCTGTATGAGTGCAGGGACGTGAGTCCTGACGACTGATGTCCTTGAAACAGCAATAGTGGAAAGGTGAGAACTGTCTTTATTCAGTGACTTGTAGAACACATGCTTGAAGGAACCTGGAAAGGTCATCTTGTTAATTCCCTTTTCCTAAGGCAGCACCAATTCTCCCTAATGTTGAGTGGGCTTGTTCTGAAACTTAATACCCATTTTTATACCAAAATTGCCGTTTGACTGCCTATCAAAGCTTTTAAAATAAAATTATGGCGAAAAATGTTAAGAAAATTTACACCTCCTACTTTGGCTGGCATCTTTTTTTAACATTGCTAGTGAACAGAGCTTGGGTAGTTCTGGGAATTTTCCTCCTCATATGACCACAGATTTTCAAAAACAAAGGTTTATTCTATTAAAAATCTCTAATGTTAAAGATAAAAGGAATTGCACCTGTCAATCAGAGAAGGGGAAGAATATTCTTACCATTTATTTCTGTAAAGTTAGTAGAAATCAGGTTCTTTTATAGGCAGTAGGAAGAAAATAACCTTGTCCTAGGAAAATAAATTCAGCATATAAAATGATGTAAAATGATAGTCTAGAGGGAATGCCAGTCAGAGAAATCAAGTGAGTGGGAATAGTGCTCAATGGAGTGTTTTGTATGAGGAATTCAGGGCATTTATTCCAGTGTTGTTTCATGCTATCTCACGTGGAAAAGATAAGAAAGGGGGGTTAATTTGCTCCCCACTATGTTCAGACAAGAGAGGAGAAAACTGAGAAGACTGGTATGAAATTCAGGTTCAGAACAGGAAGGAGAGAAGTTTTTGTCTAAAGAGGCATTTAATGAAAGGAAGGGAGAGCTTTGGTACTCAAGAGCAGGAGATGGTTCTGAGCCAGTGGGCTGGGCACAGTTGCCAGTGGGAGCGGGCAGAGGGAACCTGAATCAAAGTGGATCAGAAGGGTGAGTGAAACAAAGTAGACTGGGGAAAGGAGCACCACTACATCTGCTTTGAAGCTCCAGTCTTTACTGTGAATTTGAAAAGGGTTGGTGTAGCAGGAGAGAGACATCACTGTAACTGCAGCACATTAAGAATCCTCCATAGATGTTCCCTTTAAGTTTACAAAAATGGCCACATCTGCAGCACAGCCCCCCTCCAAAGCCAGATAACTGATGTTTGTTACCATTAGTGAAAAGACACGGTCAAAGCAAATGTTGGTGTATTTTCAAACATTGGCAGGAATGATTTTACAGTTATTTCCGTGTTAGCTTCCTAACAGATTTTACAGCAAAATACCAAGAAAATATGCAGTTATTGACAATTTTAACAAGAAATGTTTATCACTGGCAAATAATAAATACAGCACTCCTGTAAATTAACTTTTTTGCTGTTCCTAACTCCTTGCAGAGTTTAGCAGCAGGATCTTTTAGCCAGACTTGGTCATAAGCATGCTCAGCATGAGGATAGCCCAGGTTCAGGACAACTGCTAAGAGCTGGCTGCTGTTTTCAACTTGTAGTAGGAAAACAAAAAAGGTAGCGCTACCCCATAGTCCAATTTAGTAGCAGATATCGTGGGTGTCACCTGCCTGTAAGGTCTGACTCACTCCACCATTTTTCTGTTGTTTTAAACACTCAGATATTCCAGCCACTTTACATCTCATCTCCTCGGAAAGAAGCAATGTTTCAGAGGTGTTACCATGGAAACAATGGAGTGAGGAAGGAGCTAAACATAAAAGTCATCTATCAGTAAAACCAGAGACATGCTTTGGGGTAACTCGAAATTATAAAATGGATAATTAATTGGGCTGTTGCTGAGCATCTGTTTGTCCTTATTGCTTTCTTCTAAGTGAGAACAGTTCACCTTTTTGCATAGGACAAGAAAATAAAACTTCCCCATACAAACTTTTCAGTAGCTGAAGGCCTTTCTGACACAAGAGATAATACCACCCTTTGGAGATGACCACTGGAGTTACTTCGTCAGCAAGGTGAGGCAGTTGAAATGGTACTGTTAAGGGTCAGCAACACCAGGCTCCTCGAACAAATCAAAACTTCCTTCTGTGAGCATTGGAGGGCTGTGATACAAGATGCTTGCAAAGTTTAATCAGACCATGGGAAAAACAACATTAGTGTTACTGGAAGTGAAAATGCAGCTAGATATGTCAAGACCCTTCCAATTATGCAAATGAATACACATAGCAGTTCTTCTTAGAAGTGGGTATTAAACTATACTTGTGGATAAATATAAAAGTGTACCTTTGTCCATCTGTCACTATATATTCTGAAATACCATAATTACCTCTCTCAAGCATGGGAAGGAACAACTCATGCCTTTTGCCTATGCTCATATCATAAAACCTTTCCTTGTGACTTTACTCAGCCTTAGCTTTACTGAACTCTGTGTTTCCTGTAGTGAAGGTTACAAAGGAAAATCCAATGTTTCAACTGTGTTCTGGGCAAGAAAACTCAAATAAACCTTTGTAATGAATATCACATTCACTTCGGGCATCAGTAAATTGACCACAGAAACACTTAATACATTTAAATATTCCATAAAAATGTTCTGTTCAGAACAGGTTCAGAAACAAAGCATTGGAGACTTGAGTTTTATTTGATCTTTATAGCCTTTTAAACCATGTTTAAGACCATAATATTTTCATTTGTGGGCAAAGGAAGTGTCCTGGGAGATGTCTAAAACCTCTTCCTAGCGCTAGAAATTGTCTTGACGATTAAAAGAATAACCATTCTTACCATCAGTGGCCACTGCAATTTTATAATTGCAGACTGTGGAGTGGGATGCATCTCTAGCAAACCACAGCTCTGGTTTGACTTGCACACTGAGCAACTGTGTAGTGGTGGCCAGGGTGGCCTAAAGGACCCACTCCAAAGCTGCCTTCCCCAAGAAAGGTGCCAAAACACGCTCAAAATGTCACCTTTGGTGTTGCCGGGGACCGACTGAGGTTTTTACTGACTTTCAGTTCTTCCAAGGTCCTTCTCCTTAAAACAATGTTTTCTTCTTCATAGGGATCCACAAGGAGATGGAAGCATGATTGGGGAACCTTCTTGCTCAAAGAGTTGTCAGTATTTTCTGTTCAGGTAAACAGCTGCCACTGCACATTAGAAAAACCTTGAGGTGAAGGAGAGCAGATCAGATCCTACAAGCCTGAAACACTGATTTGACCATGCAGTATTGAGAGCACCTTTCTCCTGGAGGGTCGCACAGAGGGCCAGATGGTAAATGAGATCTCCACACAGCCTCAGTCAGCTGTGAGTGGGGGAACTGGTGTACTGAGGCTTGGAACACCGCAAACCCTGAGGAACAGATCCTACCCATACCCAGCTGGCTTGGAGGCACAGGGAAGCGAACAGCCAGGCCATTGGCAGAGCCACTGGCTGGCAGGGCACCATGGCATCAGACAGGTTGTAATGATCATCATAAAATACATTCATACCACAGCTTTTGAAACAAACAAACAAAATAATACCATTATTTCTATGCACACACATCTTCAGTAATAACATAAAAATACAGCAGAATAAATATTTATCTGGAGAAAAGTGATCTGTTCTCCCTTTCACCATCATTTCAAAAAGTTGAATTTAGCGTTGGGACTGATGATGTCTCACAGAATTGGTTATGCTGTTGGCATTGACTGTGAAAAAGAAAAGAGAGGTGAGGTGGTGTTTTATACAATATTTTGTTCTTGCTGTTGGAAATCTATTGTAATTTTCTTGCCCAAGCTATCAAGATGGTTGATAAGCTGGAAATAAATCAGATCATTGAGGTGAATGTTTCATAGCAAGATATTGTGTAACTGAACTGTTTCCTATGTTAGCCTTCCAAACACTAATAAATTAATTTTTTTTTTAAAGGCAAGAATTCTGGAAGATTTAACTAGCCTGAAAATTTGTTTTCCTTTTTTAAGTTAACCATAATTAATGAATTTTTAATTATATGCAGAGCAAACCCACAAAATCTCCAGAAGCTTAGCCAAGAAAACCAAGTGAAAAGGCACAGCTTTGTTTTAGTTGTTTTGTCCCCCCAGAAGAGATCAGAGACTTCAAAAACCCAGCTGCCTCCTGCTTTCCTTTTGCTCCATGCCTGGCACAGCCTACTGTGCCATGTGCCATGACTGTGTGAGCTGCCGTGGCAGACATCCTGTAATGGCACTTGTTGGAGGTGGGAATGCAGCAAGGCACAGCTTTCAGGATTTGCGCTTCTGTGCCATTTGTGGTGGTCAGGAAGCCAATAAGCACAAACACCTCTCTTTCCCTAGTGATGGACCTGGACTAAGTCCTAGGAAAAATAACTCTTCCAGCTCATTGCCAAAACTCTGAGTAAGCCAGTCATCCAGAAAAAAATATACTTAAAAGTCACACACACAAAAATCATGCTCAGGGCCTGATACCTTTTCCACATTTGAACAGGCAGGTGAACAAATTCATGTGAGTAGAGTTACATGAAATCCAGACCATTCTGCTGACCCTGAGACAGTGCCCCTGACTCAGGGCTGTGTGGAGGGGATCACACTGAGTTACCTGTGACTAACAGACACCGAGCATTTGCATGCTCACCAGTGATTTTCAAATGCTAACTTACAACAGGTAAGTGTCCTAACTACTATTTTTCTTACTTACAGGCTGTTGAAAAAGCCTCCACCAGAAATCATTGCAACAGAATCCAAACCACTGAAAATCTTTTCCTTGCCCTGATAAAATATCTGTCTAGAATGAATAGCCATGATTCTTCTGTTGAACTCAAGGGTACTAAGGCATCCTCACACTTTTAAAAATTTAATGCTATTTAGCAAGTAAAATATTTTACAGTCTCAGACTTCACTGAGAAGCATACTTTGAGGGAGGGAGAGAAAATGTTTTAGATCTAGCTCAGGAGTACTTTTAAACTTCTCAGTCATATTTCTTTTGCTACCTGAGGAATGTTAAAGAAGTGAAATCAAATGTCTGTCGGATTTTAGGTGATGTGCAATATTTATTCTGAAGGCTCAGGCAGCTTCTTTCACTCTTGAATTATTTACAACATGCACACAGTGTCATGTCTCAATAGACCACTCTATAACTTCATTAAGTAAAATGAGAGCAATTGCACATTTTATATATGTATGTGTGTGCATATGTAAAGGCTTAGTAAGAATCAGTATTAGTGATCATCCATACACAAAAAGGACTAAATAATTTTTTGAAGATAGAGAGAGGCTTTGCTGATGAAAACTTATAAAAAAGCCAGCTAGTCGAGCATGTATGTTGGGCACCAATTAGTACTGGAGGTTGCAAAACAAGGTTGACGAGTTTGAGTCTCAAAAAGAAGACTTGTTTTAATACGAGATAGCTGGTGACTAATTTAAATGCTGATACTTAGAGGAGTTTGATCTGTCAGTACATTTTAGTTGTTTATAAAAAATAAAGTATGAAGATACCATTTCACCTTTTCTATCATCTTATTTCCTTTTGCTGGGCTAGGCCAGTTGTGCGAAAAAAAAAGAAAAACAAAGAATAGCCTCAAGGCAGATGTATTAGTCTCTGCATCAGTATCAGTTTTTCTGTTTCTCCAAAAGTGATTTCACAGTAGGAATTCCAGTAGGAATTAAAACACTTTCCCACAAAAGACAAATAGAGAATGAGAGCTATGTGCTGCAGAATACAGATGGGAGTCAGTCTCTAACAAGGCTGATAATTTTCTTTGTCCCATACCATTATGTATACACAACCATAAAACCATAAAAAGCTCTCATTAACAGCAAAACACTGAAATTTGAATACCTCCCAACATTATCGTACAAAATCTTTGAAGAACATAAAATCTGAGGATTCACTTGTCAGTTAGTCAACTATTATAGCTCTCAGCATTCAAACTGTTTTTGTATTGTATAATGCACTAATTGTTGTGATCAGGACCCTAACAAAGTTATGACTAAAACAGGCCACAGAACCTGAATAAGAACCTAGTGAAATCAATGCAATTTATTTTTTTTTTAATAGGAATCAGATCTTTTCCTTACACCATAGTGAGCCATAGAAAATAGATGACCATGCAGAAAATAATAAGAATAATAAATGAATTCTGCCCAACCATCATTATTCAACTATTCCAGCAATAGCTGCTTTGGATCAATTTGGAAACTGCTGTCTCAGGACAAGCTAAGAGAGATGAAAGGAAGGACTCTGCAAACCTCAGCTGATGTTAACAACGGTGATGGATCCAGGCTTCTGCAATTACTATCTGATTAGATAAACTTGTGTGCAGGGCAACAGAAGAAATCAAAGATAATATGCCTCACTAAGCCTTCCCAGAGCATTTTTTAGGCTTGTATAACAAGACTGTTTCAGAGAAGTAGAAATTAAGGAAAACCTTTACGTAGAGCCCTGGGAACATACTTCTGGGTAATAACCCAGTATTGAAATTTGATGTTTTATTTGGAGAAACCCCAGCAAAACCAATAGACTATTCATGGAGAGAAATTGCAGAGTTTTGTTCTCTTTGTATGTCTGAGGAGTCCAGATGAAGAGTTGTTTCATGTCTTCATAAGAAGATACTGCATGTTTATACAATGGGTTTCCCTATGCACCTGTGAAATGCTTGTTTCATACTCTAAGAAAGCAAAAGTTTAATAAAGGTAATATTTCAGAAACAAAGAAACAGAAATCACATTGAGATAAGCTTAGCTACAAAGGGATCAGAACAACTGCTAGAGAGCTTACACAGTAGGGATTGAAAGTGATATAATTCTGGCAAAGGTAAATGGAAAAGGGTGCTTAAACCAGTGATATCACTGCAGACACTATTGTGAATGATTTACAAAATGAATTGATTTTTTTAATGAAAAAAAAAAGAAAAAAATAATTATAAAGAACGAGCTGGGACACATATAACATGAGTCTATATTTTAGAAGGAGCCTTAAAGGAAAATCAGCAGTTCCCCTGAAAACTGGATCCCATTTATAGGATATGCCACTAAGTCAGCAACTATGATGCGTGAGGGGAACACAACTTGCCCGGTTGTGTATATATAAACAGCAAGAGAGAAGGAATTCTCTTTGGAAAGCACATCAGTTTCTGTTTCTCCATTCCAGCAAGAGTTATTAAAAGAGTAAGATATATTTTAAAACCCTAGAAAATTATCGGCATGCACCAGTGTGCTCAGGCTCAGCAGTGCAGAAAACACTTGACAATTCTCTAATTACCAGGGCATGCCTAACAGGTTAACCTTTTGTATTCATATGCTGACTTATCAGGCAGTAGGTAGGTCCATGGAAATATGGGTTGTATGAGTACAAAGTGAGAACAGTGTACCATCTGTCTATCTAATACTATCCATGCGGCAAGCACATCACTATTTTAAGCCTCAAACTTCTCATTACTGAGGAGGCAAAAGACAAGTGTTGCCATTACATTGTAGTTATATTTATGATGTGTGTACATTTTGCCTAAGACTGAAAATTCAAGATTAACAACCAGAAATATCTGAAGAGTGATCACAGTACTGGCGCATTTGACTTTACACCAGATGATACTTCATTGTCCCAGAAAGAGCTAAATTGTTACATAAAGCCTGGCATATTTACAAAATGCAAACTACAGAAAAATTATTTTCTATGTCTATGAAGACTGAGTTAAAGAAGGAACACCAGTAAGAATAGCCCAGTGGCTATTCTGCATAAGAAGCTAGAAAGCAACCTCTATCATCTGTCACCACACCCTATGCTGGGTTGCTAAGAGCATCCAGTGCTCGAAAGACAGAGAAGGAACATCTCGCCACACTGAAATCAGGAATGGCATTTACTAGAATGTAAACAGAA
Source organism: Taeniopygia guttata (assembly GCF_048771995.1). Taxonomy (NCBI): domain Eukaryota; kingdom Metazoa; phylum Chordata; class Aves; order Passeriformes; family Estrildidae; genus Taeniopygia; species Taeniopygia guttata. The sequence goes on along the minus strand of NC_133030.1, from coordinate 49,022,903 downwards.
AAATTAAATCTGAGAGTCGTGTCTATGAAAGGAGTTAATCAATTCATATAGTGATCATTCCATGAATGTGCATCATGAGGCATATTCTGTACTCATATATATGTGTATCTGCTATGAAAAAAGTGAGGAGTTAACTAAGCCCTGACTTCCCTTAGCAACAGAGTATGTTTTCCTCTTAGTTTAGAACAGTAGCTCTTTCATGCTTTATTACCTGGTAGTTTTCCAGAGAAGTTACTTGTGGCAAGAGTGCATGTCTCCAGGAAATGCAGAACATCCCTGGCAGTTGTTCCTATCATCGCAGTTCAGGTTTGAGTGCTCCATCCAACAGTTGTTGTTAGATCTGTCTTTTTTAAGAATCAATGCTCAAATCTTAAAATTTGAATATTTTACCATCTTTTATCATTGGGATTTTGCCTCATGTTTGTACTGACTGTACATGTTCATGTCCCCATGAAATAAAAGTCTGCCCTTTTTGCCCCAAAACAGTTACATCCTTATATGACCTCACAGTACTCAGAGTTCTTATGTTTGCTGGTTGGCAATTCCATTCTTGTGAGCTGGAGTAGTGCTGGTACTGCAATCCCAGTTGCAGTATCAGACATTGTGAAAGGTTACTTTTACCAAGAACTATTCCAAATATTCTATCTGGGAACAACTTAGTGACCATTTTCATTGCTTTTTTCAGACCTCTTTTAAACTCATAGATAATTTAACTGTTGGTTGATCTTTGCACATTCTTCTAAGGGTTTTTTTTTTCTGATTCATCTTATGCAATTAAAGATGCCTTAATATTGTGTCAGATATCCATAACTAGCATGTTAGATCTCTGCATGGGTCTGTGCTCATCTTATTTCAGTTAAGAACTGCCCTCTTTTTCCAGTTACCATTGTACCAATGTACCTGAAAATTGATCATCTCATTTTCTAAGTATTAGTGTTTGGATGATTTGCAGGTATTTGAAATAATGACCTGGGTGTGAAGAGTCATCTGTATTTGTACAGGTGTTGTGCTTATCTCACTGGTTAATTGATGTTTCACAAGAAAGAGGTGTCTGTATTGTTTGCATTGTTTATTTTCTGTTGCTGCCTTTTTATACTAGAAGGCTACTTCTAGATAACGCAACAGTTGTCTGTCTGCCCACCTGTCGTTCTTTTTCTTGTAATGCAGAGCAGATTTGCAGTTTGCCAAAAATATTTTGGGTTCCCCATAGCAGCACTGAAGGGCTTTGAATTTCTCCACATCCTCAGATTTTTGAATCTAAGTCCTCCCATATCCTTACAGTCCTTACATTATTACAGGACATCCTCCATTGTGTCAATGGTGTTTTTATTCTGTTGGCAATAGAGAACCTGATGTCTGCATCTTTCTGCTGAGATCACATGAGATTCTGAGCATTCCTAAGAGATTGCTTTTACTTGATTTTGACATGAAAGCTTCCTGTCTTTATTCAAAATCTACCATGCTTGGTTCTTTCTATTACAAGACATTTTGCTGCGTGATACAGTTTCTCCTCCTGATCACAGAGGAACTGTGCACTCTCTTTTGATGTTACACCACTTGTGTATCCCTGTCTGATCTCTGCAGATAAGGCCAGTCAGATGCTTGAAAACTATTTAGCTTCTATCATGTCATAGACATAACCAATCTCACATTTACATTTGCTGCTTTTTGGTTTATTATAGTGCTATTTATTTTTCATTTTATTTATTTGCAAACTCTGCAACAATTGTTGCATGTGATCAAAAACTCAAAACATTTTCCATTCTCCATCATATCTTCATGTTTTTCTTTATATTCAGTTTGTTGCCTCTGCCATTTGCATTTGCACAAGTATTGGTGAATGAGCAAACTAATTACATGAGTCTCTTCACCACCTATGTGCTGCATTTGCAGAAGAATGTGTTCACATGTGCATGTCTATGGCTGTTAGTAGTTAATGTCAGATCCTTGAAGAGGCTTAGTAAAACACATTTTTGTTTTCCTATAATTTCTGACACTTTCACCTCTTTAGAGATGACAGCGCAGGAGCTGACTGTTTTGTGATATACTGCTTTATTGTTTTTCCAGATCTTCTCTCACAAAGAAATCTTTTATTTATGACATCTTTTTAAAGATTAAATTATTTTTAAAGCATTGCTGGGATTTTATGGTTTGTCTTGTTTTGATGCTCCTGCTAACATATGTAGCTGTTTTTACCAGTTGCAGCTGATCATGTGGCTGAGTTTACACTGATTTAGATTATGTCTATAGACAAGTGCTACTAAACCGATCCTCCCTTAAGTCCAGCATTGCAAGGACAGAAAATTAACAGTGATGCTATAAAAATGTTTCTTTGATTTTATTTCTCTTCTTCTTTTCCTGTATGCAACAGGCATGTCCTTTCTCCAGTTACTTTGTCCACTCATCTAGCACTTCCAGAAAGTAGAATTCCTTGAGCTTTGAAGTATAATGATTGACCAGCTTCACCTATATGGAGTAATGTCTATTGAAAACCTCTATCAGTGCTCTGCTCAGTTCTAGACTTCCTGCATGACCCTTGAGGGTTCACTCATCTCGTCTGTCCGAGATGACTAAATATTTAATTGCTGTATTTATGTCAAAAAGGACTGGTCTATAGCAATACAAATGCACAGGGACTGTTATGAGGTCGATACAGTTTGCAGCAGAAAAGTCACCAGTGTCTTGCCTCTCAAGCTGCAATAGACCCATTGCAGGACAGGAAAAAATCTTCCCATTTTTTCCCCTTCTTCCTCCTCAAAGTTACATATACATTAAGCCAGTTTTGCTCCTTATTATGTTAAAGATATTTTCAAAACAATCCTTGTAAAACTTCAGTCATGCTACAATGTTGTCCCTGTGTAGCTATATATAAGAATGTTCCATACATATGGGATTGTGCTGGCACATTGTGTGCTCTTATCTGGCTGATGACGCCAACATAAGCATTGCAGTCCTTCCCTCCCCTTCAGTAAAAACACTTCTTCCTTGAACTGTAACCACTCTGAAGTAATGACATGATAACATGATAATAACATTTCTGTAAACAAGGTATGAGCTCCTGTCATAGCAAGATCAATGAAGAATGACCAAGAGGGGTGACACTGTAAAGGTTTGGTCCAGAATCCAGATTTACATATGAACTGCCATCCCAAAACAGAATGAAATGGATAAAGCGTCACCTATAGCTAAAAGTACCAGACCAAGTTTTTTGGGATGAGGTGTTTATCTGTATTTTAGGCTTAGTTTTATACGAAAGAGCTTGACTGGCTACATTCAAAGAATTTTCACCTGGCTAGTATTCATTTTCAGGGTTTAAGCCTAAGCAATGCACAGACATCTTGAGCAAAACCATGCACCAATTTGTCCTTGCAAGTCTTTTCAAGTACCAGCAGGGATAAACAATGTACAAGAACTTTCCAAGCAGCCAAATACACAAGGAGCTCTCTTCCCCCTGGCGGCTTTACAAACCTAAACTAACTTAAATCTAGTGGAAAATTGACAGGTTTTAGGCACTTATGTGGGATTTGCAGCAATCTCAGAAAAATCACAACCTGACGGGATGAGGATCAACTCATACTCAGTCAGCCAGATAATCATGACCCACATGGAAAGTCATTTCATTAACCAGGCAAGTAGAACTCAGAAGAATTTTTCTTTTCTCAGGAGGTAAAGCAATTCTGTTTTATATAACATTTTCTTAAATATGCAAGAGAAGTTGAAAGGCACTGAAAATGTAGTTTTGGGTGACATCTAGCTTGTAGGTCACATTTCATTTTAAAGCGAGTGGCAAACACGATCCTGTCTCCAGATGGTGTTAACAGTGTTAACCAGACCCACAATTCTCTATCCTGTTACCTCCAGATTGCCTAAATTCAATCAGGATTTGTGGTCATATTCACACTCTTATCAAGCTGACTGACTAGATATGAGTCAAATTACCTCCAAGTTTATATCCAAAGATTTGCTGGCCCTCGGCCATTAGAGAGAAAAAGCTACCACCCAAATGAAAGGTCAAGTTAGCAGCACTCTACAGAAGCACATTGCACAGGTGAAGGATACATGACATTTGTTTGTTCAGTGACACAACAAAGACATCAATATTGCTTAAAATGCTGACCTCTACATCTGGGTATTTGTCTCAGGGATCACATAAGACAGGTAAATTGGACTGAGAAGTGATGAGGAGTTTTTAGACAGAAGAGCAAGACTCAGGTGGCAGGTAAATGGGACTCTGTCAGAACTGCAGAATGATGAGACCTTCAACTGTACAGATACCCACCAAGAAGCCAAATGAGTACATCAGGGAGATAATGCACGTGGACAGTAGGGTCACTGTTAGAGTAAGAGCTACAAAGTAAAGAGCATGTCACCTTTTCTGAAAGATTTATATTCATGCGGCTCTCTGTAATGGTAATTTGTTACTGACAATAGATCTTTCATATGTTCCAGACAGTTGTTTCATTGAGACCATCAGCAGTAAAGAATCTTTGTCCTTCATTAACTTCTCATGCAAGCATTAATTATCCCACAGATTCTAGTAATAATAGGCTTATGAAACTGATGCTTGAATGTACCAATAATCTCTTCAGTGAGCTGTCCCATCCATCAGCAAAGCCAGCAAAGTAACTGGGAAGGGAATATACTTAGAAACTTTCTACAAAGACCCCTTTTCCTCCTTTCAGGACAATTGGAAAATGGAATGAGGAAACCTGTTTTCATTTTCCAGGCTCGTCATTTCCTTCAGTGGCTTCTAATCACTATGAAACTTAGTTTTTCATGTCTCTGAAGTCAGATTCCAGATATTTGGTGTATATTGCTATGCAGTTTTTTTGAAACAGCACCAAGCACAGAAGGTGCTGTTCCCTCGTGCCTGCTTCTGTGACTTCTGTTAATCTGTGGTCAGTCTGTGCTGGAACCTTTGGTGTTGGGCACTATTAAACACCGACCATCAAAGCTGCAAGCCCCTAGGAGCCAGAGACAGCTGGAGAGACACACCCAGAGAGCAGAGAACAGGGACCGCTGAAGCAGCAGGAGTTAGTATGACAAGCACTGATTCTAGCAGATGAGTAGACCCAACTCCTCACCTGATTACTGATGGCCCTGATCCTTGGCAAGTGCTCTGTATCTGTGGATGCTGCATGTACAAGGTGGCCACTGAGCCTGCTGGAGCCTTGTACAGACACTGTGGTTTTTCCCACAGGGAGCACCTTCCAAGGTCAAGTTGTATGAATGCATAAAAATGCAGAAAATCTCCCCAGTCTCCTCATGGCCTTTAAGTAGCACATTGTCATGTAGCTAAAGGAGATACTTTCTTGGGTTGGGAGGGTTGGGAGAGTGCTAAGGGTGCTTATTTTGTGTGATTGCACTCTTGGGTAGGCCCTCAGGCCCCAAGCCATCCGCCGTGTAGTTGGAAAACCTACCAGCATGCATCTTCTAGAAAAAGAAGTCCAGCAGAGTGTTCAGCAAATTGTCCCTCCCGACATGCAGGTATTTATTATAGTGGCTGTCAGATGCCATAAGCTTGAAAGAGCAACACCTTACGCTGTGAACCATGGATTAACATGCAGTTCTTTATGCCAGCTCTCCTATTTCTAAAATACTCATCATGACACGAGATAAAAATACCTGAAGCACCAGGGCCTGTCTAATTTTCTGTGTGAGAAGTGAGTTCTCTGTCAGCACCACACAACAATGTACTTACTTCAGTGTGCTTCCTGGCCTTCTGGGATACAGACACTAATGAACTGTAACCTGGGAAACCACTGCAAGTCTTTTGGCTTAATGCATGTGAGATGATTGGCTAGATTAAGGTATCTTTCAGAATGGAAACTAAAGAGATCTTCAGCCCCTACAACTTCATGGTCTTCAAGGCTGCTCCTTTAGAGTAGCGAAGTTCCTTGAAACTCCAGAACCTAGTTTTGGTGGGGTTTTTCTTCTACCTGCAATGAAGCAATAGCAGGTGTCTGGAAGTCACCAAAGTAATTTGTGAAAGGAAGATTGTATTTTCTAGATTTGGGTAAATAATTTTTTGCACTTTGATAACAGAATAATGAAGAGGTTTCTAAGCACTGTACATGTATCAGTTAAATCTCTTACCATCCAATTAACACTACCCTTGTCTTATACAGGTAGCTGAATGACAGGGACTGGATTTGGACTAAAACTAAGAGTCCTCAACCTCTTCTGGCCCTCTGTCCATAAAAATGCTGCCCTCCCTCACCTGTACCTGCCTTTCACTTGCATGCAAATCTGTCAGTCTGATAGCTGCTTATACACATGTGATATCTAACACAGAGTCAACAGGGCTACCATCTGTCCCATCATCGCTCCTTTTATTTTTTTTCTCCAGCTCACTTGGGAAACACTGCTAGCCTTTCACCCCTGCCATTCTGTCTTATCTTCTGTCTCCATGGCCAAGAGACATGTCAGACTGACAGGTTGTTTTGACCAGTATCCCCGCTATATATTTGTCTCATTCAAAATCCTTCTAGAAAATTATTTTTATGTAATGCTATTTGGATCCTTCACTTTTTCCTCTCCTTGAATGGCATGAATGTCTTTTCTTTCTCATCTTTTGGCTCCCAGCTCTTCAAGCCTCTACCTCTGTCTAGCTCTTGTCTTCTAGTCGTTCTCACAGGGATTAAAATATGCTTCTAAACAGACTGTGGCAGGGGCTCCATTTGGAGCACTCATTTGGAGTCCTAAAATGTGTCTTCTTTCTTTACCTTGCCCTCACAAAACATGAGTGGTCAATGAAGTTCCATAGATGTGCTTATGTGTACCCTCAAACGTTTCTTAAAATCTCTTTAGCCATGATGTCACCAAAATGTTACCAGCTAGCCAGGCTGCTGGTAGCTGGAGCAACCTGTCTCTGAAGTGAGCATAATGTCTCCACTGGATCCCACATATTCCTATTAAGCTGTCTGCACCTTGCTGGGTTGTATCTTATTCTTAGATGGCAGGCTTGGGGTTAGAGGCAGAAATTGCCTTTTTGTTCTGTGTTTGCAGAGTGCCTACCACACTGGGAACTGAGTCCATCATTCCTGATTCTTTGACATTAAGGTGACAAATAAGAAATTACAGTCACAAAATTGTCACAGGCACCACTGAGAACAGAGCAGCAGCATCATGTCTCCCCTTCTTGCCGTTCATGCCTCACTATTCACTGGAGTACCTCTGTGATTCTGCACCTGCATACGTGCAGCCACTGGAGCAGTAGGATTTGTCACTATCCCAAAGTCTCCTGCAAATTAGATGAGTAAGATCACATGGCTTTCTGCCAACCAAATAGTTGTAAGCTCTTCATTTACAAGAAGCTTTCACTTGAACTTAGCCGCCACAATCCAATTTGCTCAATTTCAGTAAGGTTTAAATTGTTCTCCCTGCTCTTTCTACACTAGCAGCCCCAGAACAGTATGATAAGAAGATATGGGTAACACATCTGGGAGAGATTTTCAATTGCGTTAAAATCTTCCCCTTTTGCCCCTAAAAATGTCCTAGCAAGAGAAAATTACTGGTTTCAGACACGTGTTCCTGTCATATTTCTCAGCAACCAAGCTAAGCTGATTTGCAGCCTTGGACACTAACCATCACTCTACTTTCAGGTTGCTGAGGACTTGATTTATAAACATACCAAAATCTAGCATGCTCAAAAGATAGAATCTGCTTTAGGATTCAGCATAGTTAAAGCAGAACATTAAGGTGAAAAAGCAAAGAGCTGATCATATTTGGAGTGGAGTGGAACAGCATACTCAAAAGAAAGCAAGTCACCTAAATGTTGTATAAGAGGAGATTGCTTGGATTTAGTGAAGATGAGGGGACCAAAGGCGAGGCAGAACTGAGACTTAACTGGTTGTGTATGGGATAGGAAAAAGAAGTGCATTTTCCCAGTTTGAAGGATGTGCCATAGTTGTTAAATGACCTCTCAAGCCTAAGCAGACTTAACAGTTGATGAATATTTTCTTTTGATGTTTCTTCATGTAGGGCGCTGGCCATGATAAACCTCTTAAATTTCAAGTGCTATTTTTATGGCCTCTGTATGATTGGAGTAACCTCACTTAAAGGATTACAGGGGTTACTTCATGTCTTTGTAGCCAAATGCATTCTGGTAAAGATGAGATTGATCTGAAGTCAGCTGTTATCTTTAGCTTTGATTGTTAATCATTCCCAAGACCTTTGTTCTTTGATTGTCACTAGGGAATCCTAAGTGCAGGGTATGTTAACTAGCACCTGGCTAATCAGCAAATGTGCGTCATCAATTACAAGAAATATATCCCTGATATTGTTAGGAAAAGCATTTGAAAGTAAGTTTTAAATAATAGTATTCACCTTATAATCCCCACAATATTTTGCTGGTTTGACTTCAGTGTTTGCAACTATTTTATAGCTGAGATATTTAAAAGGGAAGGCAAGCAGTGCTCTCTATTTTAAAAGGGATGAATTCTCTCTAAGTGTTCATCTACAAGAATTCACAGCCTAGAGTTAAGCATTTAGACAAACTAAAGTCAAATTAACAGTTTGATATATTTGTGATGTTATTCAGCACCAGTCTATAGTAGAAATTAATCATACTTTCATATTAAATAGCATGTTCCCGCTCATCACGACGAACATCAGAAAACACCATAGTGATTGATTACAGTCTTGAAGTGATTGATTAAGCTTAACAGAGCTTCTCAATGAAAATACAAATATACAGAGTGTGCACAGTCCAAGTACTGTGTGATGAGACCTTTCATAGTGTAAAGAACGACTTGGTGCCTGTGTACATCTCTGCTCTCTCTGAGAATGCCTCACAGCACCTTCTTGTACTTGGGCCTGGCTGCTCACCTGGTGCCTGAGAGTCACCTCTTGCTGAATTGCTTCACACTGTTTACATTTGAAGAAGGATGCAAGCAAGATCCCCAGTGCTGTTTTCATGTTGCCCAAGCCAAAGGGTGTATTCACAGGAAGCTGTGGGTGAAGGAGGAACATGAATGATGTGAAAGCTGGCACCCCGATATACTCAGGTTTATCTGCCGCATCTATTTTTAGAAATTCTTCCTGTGGGTCCCTGTTTTAATCCCACAGGTCTCAGAGAAAGGATTCCTTTTAATACACTCTAGCTCAAGCTATTTGATTCCAGAAAAGAATTGCACCAAGAAATTGTTCTCATACATTACATTAGCTAGAGCAAAGACATTCAGTATTAAATTTGAGTGACAAGGTCATTCTCTACCTTACAGTCTGTAACAGGGAAAGATCACAGAATCACAGAATGACTGAGGTTGGAAGGCACCTCTGAAGGTCCTCTAGTCCAACCCTCTTCTCAAGGAGGGTCACCTAAAGCAAGTTGCCAAGAACTGAATCTAGAGAACTCTTCAGTATCTCCAAGGATGGAGACTCAACAGTACCTCTGGTCAACCTGTGCCAGTATTCAATCATCCTCACATGGAAAAGGTATCTTCTGATGTTCAGAAGGAACCTTCTGCATTTCATTTTCTGCCTATCTGCCTTTGGTGGACTGGACACAATGCTCCAGGTATGGCCTGGAACAGTGCTGAACAGAAGGCCAGGATCAATTTAGTCATTGTGCTGGCAAGGCTTTGCCTAATGGGTCCCAGGATACCATTAGCCCTTCTTTCCAAGGGCACATTTCTGGCTCCTGCTCAACTTAGCAGATCCACCAGATTGCCCAGGTTCTTTTCTTCCAAGCTGCTTTCCAGCTGGGGGGTCCCCAGGGTGAAGGATTTGCTCTTCTTGTTGAACTTGAAGATGTTCCTGTCAGCCTATTTTTCCAGCCTGTCAAGGTCCCTTTAGATGACAGCATAACCCTCTGTTATATCAGCCACTCTTCCCAGTTTGATGAGGGTATACTCTGCTCTATCATCTATTAATAAAAAAGTCAAATGGGACTGGAGGAATACTGCTTTCCATCTTGAGGATAATGCTAGTGCCAGTCATTGCCTTCTTCCCTGGCATTCCATATCAGTGGCACAATTTGAAAACTAAGTTGTTAATACCAGGAACTCTGAGATAACTGGAGCTTTATGTTTTAAAGAATAGGAGGAATTACAGAAATTTAGCCCTGGTATGTGAAATTTGTAGGAAGTAAATGGCCTGAGCATTTTACTGGCCTACTTATTGCTTCATTTTGGACTGGACAGTGGTAAGTGAAAAAAGTAAGAAACTGGTATGTTCCACACTGGATACCAAGAGCTGGGTAAGTTCCACTTAAAAGTGAATAAAATTCTGCTTCCCTGCTGTTTACCCTCATCTCCAGGAAAGTCTCCAAGGGGTAATTATCCAAGCCTTTCTCATGTGAGCTAAACAGATTTAAAGCTGCTCAAGCTCCCAGAGAGGGAAAAGCAGGCACATACCCACCAAGCAATGAGACAGGACAGGGACTGAATGGGGCAGGCACCAAGGCAGGCTGAGACACGAAGCACAGAGCAGTACCAGCAGGCACAGGCTCATAGACACAGAGATCTGGCTACACCCTCTTCATTCAGTCAAAGCAATTCCTCTGCTGCTTACTAAACTTATTATTGATTATTTTTTAACAAAGTTATTACTTTGATCTTAGGCTCAACACAAAGGAAATAAAATAGCAAAACAGTTACTATGAGAAAAAATAAAATATTGGAGCATTATGAAAATGTAAAGGTTTCTTTTTCCTTGTGTTTAATTAGGAGTTGTTTCAAACAGAGGTTCCTACACAAACAGTACACTGAGAGTAAATAAGATAGTAATTGTATGTATTTAAATAATGAATTTAAATCATCCTAACTCTGCACTTTCCAGGTACTCAAGCTGTGTTTACAATGTGTCATTGAAGAGCAGAGAGTGAGGGCTCCTGGTTTCCTGTTGTTACCAGTATGAGAACCAACAATTCCCAACCTCAATTCAAAACCATTAGCTCTGCTTTGTTAGGCAGGATATGGGCACAGCTCTGCACCCTGATGACCTTTCTCTGCCTCTTATTCACCACACCTACTCTATGGCAGCCACACTGGAGTTCTCTGCTGCAGGTTTCCATCACTTATTTGGGGTAAAAGCATTTCCTAGTGTGGTGAGAACTAGATCTCTGATATCCAAGAACAGCATCTAAGAACTAATGCTTAAATCAGAAGAAGATTTAATACCATCGTTTTAAGATATGAGTAAAATTAGAAAGAAGTTTATGTACACATAAGTAAGGAGTACATGGTTAGGCTTGGTGAACAGCATTGTCACAGGCTTAATGTTTCAGAGGAAATTTCAATCTCTAGAGGCTCCACTCTGCCATTTGATATATAATTACCATTACAGCCTAAGGCAGTAAACAACATCCACAAGCTTCATGTGGATGTGCCTAAGAAATTTTCAATCTACTGAAATTTTCAGACCAATAACAGAAGTTTTCAACCAAGCCAGAGATGGAGAGGATGGAAGAGAAATGTTGCTATCACTTGAATCAAATGTGTTTTTCTACAAGATAGCTATAACTCTTACTTTCTTGGCATCAACTAAAAATGCAACGGCTCTAAGTTACCTTCAAGGAAGGTACAGCCAAACAAAATAAATATAAGCAAAGCATTTCAGCTGTGAAATTTCAATTCCAGTTTATTTCTGTCTTTCAAGATAATTCAACTAAACCAAAAGTTTACTTCACCAAGTTAATCTTACAGAGGTTTTGTTTTCCCCTGAAATTAGAACAGATCAGAACTTTGAGCTAACAATCCAGAAGAGGGGCATTTGCTTATGTAGGAGCATGTGTGCCTGATCAGTCAGAGACAGACTGAAGCCATACTCAAAACCTGAGAATAAAGTTTTCAATAAGATGTAGTACTGCTGAGAAAGAATGACAGATGAGATGGACCAACTGCTTGGGCCTATCTGATCTGTCACCAGTGACTGAAAAGTAATGTTGTATTTTGCATTGGTTTTTACCTAATCTCTCCAAGTTTATAAGTACAGAGAGCCATTCCTGCTGAAAGTACAGAGAACCCAAAACTTTAAAATATAGTCTATGACATTTTTTTGTATCTGAACAATTGATAATTTCTAAAAAGACAATTTGAAAAATTAATATGAAGAGGCCATAAGTAGCACCTAGGACTCTGATTATATTTTTCCAGCAGCATTTCCAGCAGTGGTAGCTGCTTTTCTGTCCAGCTCTTCATGACTCAGAGAAACTCACAGAGAACAGACACTTACTACTCCACCTAATGGAGTACAATTAACAACTAAACCAGACTAAGGAACTTGGAACTAAGGCATGAAGAAGTTTAAAAAATCAGCCAAAACCCCCAAACAAGCTTTTCAGGTAGAACATGACCATATCCTCACCAGACTTGGCTTCACATCTGATCAAAGATAAAACTGGGATCTTAGCAGCCCACACTGTAGAGCTTCACAGAAACCCATGATTTATACCTTCAGAGGAGTACTGCTGGGCTTGTCTGACTGGAGAGGAAAGCAGCCACATATGGCTGCTCTGCAGGAAGAACTTGTCCAGTTTAACCCTTCTACATACAACACAGCCTTTTCCCAGACAAAGTGCTTCTCTATAGGTGATTGTGAGTAAATGCTATAATACATTGAGCTAGTTAGGAAGAGGTATTTCCCATTATATCCATGGCAAAAGTAGTTTATTAGCATATTTTGTCTCCAGGGGAAATTTAGACTGAATGTTCAGAGGTATTTTTTTACAAGAGGGTGGTCACACACTGAAACAGACTTCCTGCCTCTAGTCAGTTTGTGTAAGAAGCATTTGGACAGTTCCATTATTAACATGCCATCAAGTGGTCAAACAGTTGGACTAGATGATCATTGTAGTTCCCTTTCTTTAAGGAACAATTGAAACCATTCTATTCTATGTTTTATTTTCCAGGAGTGATGGCAATAGAAAAGAAAAATCTGCCTTTTCTCCATGAAAAAACAATTGATCAGATAGTGCCCGGAGTATTGAAATCCAGCAAGGTTAGCAGAATCTTGTTGGGATTATGAAGAGCATGAGCCTCTTGGCTTTTTAAGTCAAGGGATGTTTGGATTAGCAGAGGAAGAGAGGACTCTGTTAGATCTCTGAAGAAGTTTGTCTCAGATTCGTTTAGCTCAGACATGCAGTCTCCAACCTGCCCCTGTGCAACATCCAGTTGTTAGAGGATACAACACACTAATGTTTCACCTTTCTAGAGACCTTTTCTAAAAATTAGGATCAATCACAAAGTAGACAAATTTGTTACTTGGACCTGAGAGCTAAATCCAAAGGGGACCTGAGTTTGTCAGAGCCCAAGAGAGCTCCCAGATCTGGGTAGGGTGTTTGGGGCTCCCCAGGCAATGCCACAGGCCAGTAGAAACGGGAACTGGCTTCACTAAAAATGGGCACACCAAGCAAAGGGCTGTAGAGCCAAGCCAACAGGGAAAGCCACCAAGGAGAACATGCAGTTGTGTCTGCTTACAAATGTCCACTGTGAGCCCATTTCTGAAACTGGCTGTTCAAAGCCAGAGAGAAACAGGTCCAGCTAACAGTTAGATAACGCCAAATCATTATTTTGGGTGATTTGGAGCAAGAAATTCAACTCTGTGATGCAAGCCTTCATGATCCATTTGAGCTCTGGAGACCTGCTGCATGCCAGAGATACTTTAGGAAATTCACTTAAAAGTGAATAAAATTCTGAAAATAGAATCTTTTTTCATCAAATAATTTCCATACACTACTGGCCCTCAAACTAAAGACTGACATCCTTGAATCCCCAAGAGACAAAAAGGGAGTCAATCTCTGTGGTCCCTCAGATCCTGATTCCTGCTCCATGGGCTGTTTATACATTTCCTCCAATTTGTCAGGACAGTAGCCAGCGCCAGCCTTTCAAGCCAGTTCACTACTTACTCTTCCCTACTATCTCTCCAGCCAACACTTAATATTTTTCTTTCCTCAAATCACAGCTATAACAGGGAAGTAAGAAAGCCAGAATATTACACAGCCAAGAGGGCAGGATGGTAAAAATTTGATTTCTTTTAAGAAGAGAAAGGGACTGACAGTGTGTAATAGGAAAACACTCCACACAAGAGCAATCATTTTGGAAAAAATATGTTCTATATTTGTATTTTAAATGTGCTTCAAGGATGTTACTTCTGGTGGGTTATAGTCAAACTTGGCTGATAGTCAAACTCCCATCCAGCTGCTCATTCTCCAGCCTCACACACCCAATAGCATGGGGTAGAAAACAGGAAAAAAAAACAGGAACAAGAAAGCTCATGTGTTGAGATAAAGACAGAGAAATCACTTAGCAATGCCTGTATTTGGCAAACAGATTCCAGTCTGGGTAGGAGGTGGAAGATGGGCACAAAAGTTGTCACGGGGCTGAGAGAGCTGGGGTTGCTCAACCTGGAGAGACATTATAAATGCTTTTAATAAAGGGGGCTTATACAAGAGATGGAGAAATGCTCTTTACCAGAGCCTGTAGTGACATGATGAGGGGCAGCAGTTTTAAATTATAAGCGGTTAGATTTAGATTAGCAATAAGACAAAAAATATCTGTAATGAAGGTGGTGAGACACTGGAACACGTTGCCTGGAGAAACTGTAGATGCTCCATTCCTGGAGGTGTTCAAGGCCAGTTTGGAAATGGCTTTAAGCAAACAGACCTCGTGGGAAGATGTCCCTGCCCTACACGACTCTGTAGATAGAGTGCTTAGTCATCAGTGAATATTTGTCTAAATGCAATAAAACTTCAGGCAGTGGAAGACAGTGGATTTGCTATCCCAGCAAAGGTTAGGGCAGAAGTTCTTGCAGATGAGGCTCAGAAAAGGTGGCAGAACTGTGTTGAGAAGAGTAGCTGAGTTTTGCTTACCCTCATGTAGTGCATCTCACCGTGGTGGAAGCACCCATCAAACTCCCTGCTCCTGCCCAGGGCCTCCACATAGGAAGTGGCAGTGCTGGACCAGGAGGCTTTGGTACCATGTCTGAGATACAGAAAGACCATCTCTGCATCCATGCATAACCCCAGTGTCCTGTGGAAGCCCCTGTTTCTCAGAGTCCTTCTGGGCTTTTTTCTGAGAGCTTGGAAATCTTTGTGGCTGTTAGCAAAACCTAGAGAGGAAGGCTGTGAATGTGCAAAAGCCTAACTAAAAATGAAACTTAATCCTTTTTTGTGGGTGACGTGGAAAGCTATTACTTTCTATGCTCCTGCAGGATGCATTTCAGAAAAGATCTGCATTGTCCTAAAGGCTTGCAAATAAATTACTCTATTCCAGGTTTTATTATAGTCCTGAGGGTCAGTAGGAAGCTACTAAAAGATTTGAGTAATGATGATTAAAACTAGTAAGTGAACCTAGAGGAATTCACAGTTGAAATGAATATCACATAAATATTACTTTCAATTTCATAAAACAAGCAGAAGAAGAGCACTGGCTTCTGCTGGGGCATTATGGTTCAGAGGGAATGAACTACTCATGTATCTACACAACGAAGAATGCTGGGCATGCTAGAGTAGAGTGCCCTGCTGAGCCTGCCACTGGGCTGGCTGTAAACTCTTGCAGAATCAGTATCAGAGGATACTCAGCACAGGAATACAGGTGTCATTGAGGCTATCTCCCACAGCCCTTCCCACTGGGATCCCTTTAAAGGAATGCCATGCACAAGGAGAAGGGGAGGACAAGCAGACCAGTACAAAACAAGAACAGAGAAAATGCTTGCTCAGCCTGTGGGCAAACAACCATATCCCATAGTTATAATCTGGTTCTCCTCATCAGGGGATCTTTTCTGCAAACACGATCATCCACTGTCCTATACTGGAGACGAGGATAAGGAGTTTAAAAAGTTAGATTGGTTAAGAAGGGCCTTTAGGGCTGCCCAGCATTGCAGTATTAGCACGCAGTGAGCTGCTAGCTCTACATGCATTAGTTGGTAACACTCTTCTTAATTTCCAGCTGTTAGAGCCTAAGGCTAGTAGCTTACTGAAAATTCCAGACTCATGCCTCCTAGTGAGCCTTGGGAAATGCAGCCACTGGGGTTTGGTACAGGTTGTGATCTACAAATGTCACGTCTGGCTGACTTGTAAAACCTGTCACCTCAGATTTGCTTTTAACACGCTGCAGACACATACACCCAACTCTTGACTGTATTACCAGGTACAGCACAGCTTAGTCCCTGAGCCTGACTTCAGTAGCTCTTTTTGAAACACTGAAAGTTTGAAGCACTACACTATTTTATCCCTTCTGCTTTTATT
Organism: Taeniopygia guttata; assembly: GCF_048771995.1. NCBI lineage: Eukaryota > Metazoa > Chordata > Aves > Passeriformes > Estrildidae > Taeniopygia > Taeniopygia guttata. The sequence continues at coordinate 49,006,714 of NC_133030.1, read as the reverse complement.
GCACCATTTATATCTATGTTCTAAAAATAACAATAGAAAACAGTAATCACTTGTTTCTACTCAGCAACTGCAGTTATAAGGAGCACAAACCACAGAATTTAGAGGACATGTCTGACCAAAAAGTACTTCCCATTTTCTATTTCTGAGGGGAAAAAGCCTTGCAGACTTGCATCAGAAATAACTTTGTTTTTTGGTTTTGTTTTGTTTGTTTTTTGTTATTCTGACAGATTCCAATATCTGATAGATAAATTCACATCTGTTATCAAGTTCATTCACTCTAGCTTTATTCTAGTGGTCAGTGTCAGACTTCAGAGAGGTGTCAAATGCGCAGAAGTTTCCAGTGGGCACAACTTCTGCATTGAAACTCTGGTACTAAATAGCCTTGTGGAGAAAAAAGGGGAAAAAAGCAAAACAGGCTTAGTGTGTCAACTTTCCCCAGAAGTCCCAGCCCAAAGGGGAGAGTCATTCATCCATGTGTAGTTATCCACCTGATTTCAGGGTATGCTTTATTTACTAGGATTTAAAGATCTTTCGAAACTTAAAATAGGACACATAAACAATGTCACTTTTGCCCTAGACTATAGGCTGGAGATCTGAACAAACAGCACAGATAAATCCCAACAGACAGAGGCTGTTTCAACCTTCTTTTCCGGGGAACACTTTTTGGCTGCACTATCAGCTTCAATAAATTCCAAAATGACATTACTTTTGGCCCAAAAAAGAGCCTTTTGCCAGTGTCTCTGTGTTGCAGATCTCTTCCCTGTTTTTCCTGAACACCAGGAATGCAGATCTTACAGTCAGCAGTCCTGTCATTTGCCCTTCCCTCACAGAGGTGCCTGGCTCCAGACCTCCAGCCTCTCTGCCTAAATAACAACAGGACTGAAACTAGGGCCAAGTGAACCACAGTGGGTCATAGAACCATAGAACACTTTAGGTTGGAAGGGACCTTAAAGATGATCTCATTCCATCTCTGCTGCCGTGGCCCACACCTTTCACTAGACCAGGCTGCTCAAAGCCCCATCTAACCTGGCCTTGAATGCTTTCAGGGATGGGGCATCCACAGCTTCCCTGGACAACCTATTCCAGGGCCTCACTACCCTCACAATAAAGAATTTCTTCCTAATATCTAATCCAAACCTATCCCCCTCCAGTTTGAAGCCATTGCCCCCTGTCCTGTTGATGCATACCCTTATAAAAAGTCTCTCTCCACCTTTCTTGAGCCCCATTAGGTACTGGAAGGTGGCTTCTCTTCTCCAGTCTGAACAACCCTGATTCTCTCAGCTTCTCTGCACAGGAGAAGTGTTTCAGCCTCCTGTTCATCTTTGCATCCACACTGCATCGACCAGATCATAAATGTCTTCTGCAGCTTTGCGTCCTCAAGAACTGGGACAGGGGATGCTGTTTAATTCAAAAGGCCTGAAATAACATGACTTAAACATATTATGTGATTTCAGCAGAGTGATAATTTTATAGCAAGTGCAAGTGAAGTATCTATGCCATGCAGCAAGGCATAAGGGCATTACAGGAGTGCTGGAGGAAGCAAGGCTTGCTGGAGCATGTCAGGGGACAGAGGAGGGGTCAGACACAGCACTGTATTTTCCATCCTGCCTGTGAGGGATGGTCTCTGGAGCATCATCTTCCCTTAGCCATGCCAACTACCAACTGGCATAGCCCAGCCACAGACAGCAGTAACCTGTCAACTAAGTGACATGGATAATCACTGTCCGGTGCTTAAGGTCACTACCAGATGTTGGTGTATTTAGCTATGTGGACAGAGTCTTATACCCAAATACCCTCCCAGAAAAGGACTGTGTGTCAGCAAAAGAGGGACTAACTCTAAAAGTGCAGATAACCTTTTAACCCCAAGAGCCCAGTCTCACAGATATTTTTGCCCCTTCTCCCTCCCTCCCTCAACTTCCTATCAGCAAAAAGTGAATAATAGCAAATCAGGGATGAAGCAATCAATTCACTGCAGTCCACAGAGCATGGAGAGGACAATAAGCACTACGAAAAAGCATGTCCATAAAACACCAGTTCTGCTTTCAGAGAGGATTCAAAGAGCACACAGGAAATCCTGCTGCAAACCCTACTGTGAATAACAAGAGCAGCCTCCAACACAAGACTAGGCCTTGTGCTCTGTGATGCTGTTTTTAACTCCACTCCAAATGGACAAAGGGCAAGGGGCAGTAACCTGCATTCATCCCAACACACTTCTGTATTCAGACATGTAACTTAAGCTACATAACTTAGGAGCTCTGCCACCTCTGGATTCTACTGCCAACAGAGATAAATGAGATACAATTTTGTAAGATCCCCCTAAAACCTCAGTTAGGTTAGTTATCTTCTTTGTAGAAGATGAATCTACAAGTTGATTTTGCAGTGGAAATTATCTCATCTAAATGCTTTTCTGACAAGGACCATAGCTGAATTAAGCAGAGCCAGCAGCATACTGTACATAAATGCACCAGTGGATATGGCCCTGTAAAGAAATGAGGCCACAGACAGGCTGTTTCAAAAAAATTTAAAATTGATCCAATTTTTTTTCCAGGCAAAATTTAAAAGATAATCAGAGAAAAGGAAGTGAAAGTTTCTTATACAATCCCTTTTTTTTTTTTTGTAATTTGAGAAACTATTAGAGATTGTAGGCAAATCAGGCATTTACAAAACCCACCACTGTTTCCTTGATTAAAAAAAAAAAAAAGTTACTGAATAGCTTTTGCAAAAAGTTTTGAGCAGTCTTTACTTAGGACCACAAAGCAGAGCAAAGTAGGTTGCTCTGTTGCACGTTGGCACAGATTCCTTCACCTGGTGTCACCTATAAAAAGACCAAAAGCGGTATTAACAGAGAATAATACATGTGGACGTTCCCCGTTATCTTTTTGATACTGTTCATACAAAAAGGTTTCTAGAAAACAACAGAAATCTTTTCAGATGCCATCTCCACTGAACTGGGGCACTGAGGAGCTAATGGCTGTGAGAAAAATCAGGGAGGCAGAGCAGCACTTTGTGTGTGAAGGTTTTTTACATTTTTATTTTTCTCCAAATTTTCTCAACAGATCTGTGATGGATTTAAAAAATTAATTACCACAAGATGATGCAGGAAGAAGAGTAAAACAATTACTTAAATTATCATAAACAAGCCATAATTTGCTAGGAAAAGTATCTAGCTACTAAATTTGTTTTGAAATATATGTAAATGTCTTCAGGGTGTTTGTTTGAGTATCTGTTCATCTATTCAAAGATCAGCTGCAGAAAATGCCCTTGTTTGAGATCAGCGATGCAAGACCTTCATCTCCAGCGACATCACAACTCAACAAAGACAGGATCGTTTGAGATTCCATAAGCTAAATGTGTCCTTCCACGCTAAGTGACATAATACAAACATTACATAGCTCACTGAAGAGAGAAGCTGACCTCATGGCTTTCTTACTGACTTCCTCTGGACTAGACTAAGGATGTCAAAACAGTTACCAAGAACACAAAGATGCCACAAACATGTCCCAAGAAGCAGGTACATATTGTCTCTGCATGGAGACATAAACCTTCAGGCAGTGTTGAGAAGACAAGACAAACTGTGTGTGCTGTTACTGTGTGTGCAGGGTACAAGCCCTGCAGAGAGGAGTTGCCTGCAGAAGGGCCCTGGGGAGATCTAACCAAGTAAACGTGCTGCCAAGCCAAGTCAGGGGCTGCTTTGAGAGCAGGAGAACATCAACACCCTGGGAATCACTGTGCTGGGCTCTCTTTGTGCAGGTTGGATTCCTGTACTGAGTACAAGGCAGCCTGACACTCGGGTTCTGGGTTTCCATCCCCCAGGCAGCCTGCTTGCCTTTGGAGAGGCAGCACTGGCTATATACAGCACAGGAGATGTGCTCTGGTTACACGCAAAGCTGCCACACTCCAGGAACAACCAAGTCAAAAATATTCAGTGAAAAAGCAGCAACTTTCAGAAACACTGGAGGAAGAAGGTTATTTGCAGCATGACTACAATCTGCATTTCACTTGGTTTGAGGCAGCAGACCAGCTGCAGTGCTGATTACAAAGATTGAGGCTGGCCAGAAATTTTATTCCAAAACTTATTCAATAGAAAGCATATAATTTATATGAAAGATTTATATGATCTAAAGAAAAACTAGAGCTTGTTTCAGTCAAATACTTTTCTGAGTACTTTTTTTTAAAAAAATTATTTTGGAAAGCAATAATATTTATATATTTGGCTAAGGTGAGTTTCCTGGAGTTCATTTACTAAGAATGGAAAAAGCAAATCTCACTGATGTTTATGAATTTTATTTTTAATCAGCATTTTCCGTGTAGAAAAAATAAGACTTCACCATATCTAAGTTGGCATTCACCCAGCAGCCGTCTGGTTCTGTTCTCCCCAGTATAGCCGTACTTTCTCTTCACATCCACAGCTCAAGTTGTCACATAAAATTGTAGAGAGTAAAGACCAGTAAGAGACTTAAGTGGGGATTTTCCTCTGAGAAGCCATGTGTGACCAAAAGTAATACTGCAAATAACAAGAATAATGGGAAAAGAAGGGAAAGTACTTGCTTTGGTCCACATTTCTTACATGCCTCCCTGTTATCAAGAATCACCATGCTGAACTTTTCCTAGGCCATGTATCTATTTGCAGCTAGAAACATTGCAGCTCCCCAGGTTCCTGGTGCATACATCTAACTTCCATTTCTATAATTACCATTTTCAGGATCTGTGAAGGCATTCTGGCACAGCTTCAGCTCTCAAAAGTGTAAGTACAGGGAGCACTTCAAGTTTTTTTTCAAGGATTCAAACAGTGAAAACTATATTAAATAGAAAGGATTTCAAATTCTGCAGCAGTTGAAAATATGCAGAAAGTTATAAAGTGCCTATGGGGCTAAATATTATTCAGATGACAAAACACATGTTCAGCAGTTTACCTAATTCAAAAAAACATGCTCTGATTTTGGAAAAACAATATGATAACATACAGCACAACCTCTTTTCTTATGTTTCCTTTGGCTGAGCAAGCAGATATCTTTTGAAACACTACACAGATCTCATGATCTTTCAAGTGGTCATTCTTTCAGCAGCATCTGCAGTACCACATCCTGACTGAGGTCAGGTCCCCAGGGACATGCTCTTCCTTGCTTCAGAAAAGCATCTTCCATCTGATACTAAACCATAAAAGGAAAGGTGAGCACTTTCTCAGTGACACTGGTAAAGAGGAAAAACACTTGCTCATGACCTGGGTCTTGAAAAACTAAACTAGATGAATCCTACAAGACAAGTCCTCTCCCTCGGGAGCAGAATGAAACATGCAGGGTTAAAAGCTGCTCCTACCTCAAGCAGCTTGGGTTAGATCCATGGTATTGTAGATTACCCTTGGGCAGAAATATTGAGGAGGGATAAAGCTCTAAAGCACAGCATCAGAGCAGTAACATTTAGTACTACCTTCCCCACAGAATTCATTACACAAGGTCCAAGAAAAACCTCAGCCTGAACATATTAATGATCTTTTTTTTCAACAAGATTTTATTATCCTGATTTTCCAATATATGGATTTATTATCCACATATTTCAGTTGTGGCTTTCTGTATCATGGAGTGGAGTAAAAAGCAAGGCTATCTTTTTCCATCACTTAGAAGGTACCTATATCTTTGAATGTGCTTTCATTTAATTCTCATAAATAGCACTACTAGAAGAATTACCTAGCTTAGTATTGGGAAGGTGCTGCAGACTGCAAAGTGTTATTAAATCCACCATTAGGTGGACAACAGTGGGATGAAACTCATCAGTTCCCAGTTCACAGCGGCAGAACATCAGATGGAAACCAGCCAGCAAAGATCAAAGCCCATTTAGGGTGATGAGGTTCCAGTTAAAAGATATTGAGGCTCAGCAATGATACAACCTGAAAGATTTATGCAGCCTCTCAGCACATAACTGAAAAGGGTACATAGCATGCAGGGACTAGCAGGAGCTTTTGGGCGCTAAAGTAAATTTCCTTTACTTGATCATGTGAGAATCCGGAGACCATCCTGTGACTTACAAGCTATGACACAGCATTCATCACTGAAAAACAGCAAAAAATAACTCAAAGTAACAAAAATCTGACTGAATCTGAAAGTAATGAAAGAAATTACATTTGAAAGTAATTGCTCATATGTCAGAGGGCACACACACACACACAGAGGACAGCCTTGGAATAGCAAAGGTGAAAAACCAAAATTGCAAATTGCTATTTATCCCCTAGATTATAGTTTCTCATTTGCAAATATTATTGATATGTATTTTGACAGCTCATCTGTGTAATAGATTTCAAAGGGGAGACAGCAAGTGCCTGTCATAAATATCAGTTCAGCCTGAGGTCACTAACAAGGCAGCAGAGTCAGCAAGTGATACCATAGGAAGCTCATGAGCACTTTATGACAGCAATAGCAGTGCTGAGAGAATCCAACAATTGATTTCCACAGCAAAAAAATGAGAAGTCCCTTAGAAGATATCTGCTGGGGACACTGCTCTAACCTTCCCTTCCCTTCTCTTTCTAATGGAGGAAAAATAATGAAAAGAGTTTAAAAATTCAAGCAGCTATAACTAGATCCAGAGTGGAGGCTGGTGATGAGAACCTGCCAACAGTGAAGAGATTAAAAGCATCTATTAAACAGAAGAGGGAGATAACAGAGAAGTAAAACGAAGTTTAAGATGTGAAAATCTGCATGTCTCTATATTTATATAGATGATATTAGTAAGATCTAAAAGGAAAGAGTGGAAGCTGGAAAATCCTGCACACATTTCAGAATATGGCACATTCCCAAATATTATACTATGTGTGAGGTTTTGACACCTTCAGCATCTTCAGCAGGAAATAAATTTGCCAAAAGTAAATTTGCCATCACTGCTGAAGATCTAGTCAACTGACTAAGAGCAAATAACAGCTGGTTTTCTTATGAAACATTATGTAAAACATTAACACATAGGTCTGCCATGTCAAATCCTCCCTTGGGGTACTTGGCCTCATGTGTAAGCCTAAAGCAGCTTTTGCTAGAAGCAAATGAAGCTAGCAAATCTATCCCACAACTACGTCCGAATGCTAAAACACTAATAAGGCTCCAGCAGATGCTGCAATCAGCTACAGCAATCATCTGGCTGCTTGGCCCCTCTTCCACTCAGGATATGTTTTGGATGTGACTGGGAAAAGGTGGCAGGAAAATTTCAGGTCACTTGTCTGCAGCAGCTCAAGTTTCCTGAGTCCTGCTGCACTGGGGATTCAGCAAGTGGGGCAGTAGTGGGATATCTCCCATCAGGCCAGCGGGGGAAGAAGGAAAAGGGGCAGCAATCTCAGGTGCGCAGGAGGTGAGAACAGTGCAGTAGTGCAGTAAAAGAGAAGAAGGTGAGAGGAATATTCCAGCTCATTTCTTGGAGTAGAAGGAAAATAGAGAGGTTAAAGACAGGTATTGAGGGAGCAGCAATGTGGTTTCCACACACTCATAGGGAAACCAGGATCCCAGTCACCTCTGGGGGTACTGGGGAGGAGGGCACAGGTCCCTTCCAGGGAACACCTTTGTAGAGTCAGTATAACCTGTCCCAGGAAACCCACTCTAAGACTGTGGGGTCTCCAGTCATTCCTTTGAGAAGTAGTGGGGTCTTATCCCTATTCCTTATTTGCTACAACAGTGTTTATGCAGGGCTTCAAACTCCAGCAGCAGAGGTAGAACAGAGCCTCACCCTCCCATCTGAAATCCTCATCTTAAGCCACAACAGTCATTATTAACTTGTATGTTTTTCATCAGCAGATCTCAAACAATCTATTTTCAGTTCACAGATAGAACCATGAATAGGTAAGAGACTTTCCTAAAGCCAGAGAGGAAGTGAGGAGACTGTGGATGAGCCCTGTTTGGGGACTGCCAGGCTCCTTCTTCTTCCACTGGGGAGGAGGCCACAACTCAAGAAAAGGATCCCCTCTCTCCCACTTCTGTTTTCAGGTCAGTTTGCATATCAGAAGTGACCAAATGTGGCAAGAGGAAGCTAAATTAAGCCTAAATTTGTTTTTATATCAATGATACACCTTTTGCAGTGAACTCATACTACTGCTTTGCTGATTAAATATTTGAATGGAGAGGAACCAATTGGCAAGTGTCATGTGTTATTTTTAAGTGAATACACCAGATCTTTTACTGCAGCGAGAAAACAAATAATCAGACCCCCAAACTCATGTACCTTCCCTTTAGCAAGAGCCACATTGTGTTGTTACATCAGCAATTGAAATATGAGAGGGTGCTTGTGTTTATACTCAGAGAAGTCATATACAGATTCCATCTGTTCAACATTTGGAGCAAATTTGCAGTGATTACTCAGGCTGAAAATTGCTTTGGAGTTTTGTCTGTTGTTGCTTGATTTGAAATAAATCAGCAGTGCAGTGCCTCTCTTCTGAACACAGACACACATGTCAAACTGACAGGATAGCAGATGAACTTTGGCTGTTCTGATTTGCAAGACATTCAGGTGCTGTTGACTCTCACATGGTGGTTTTCTCAAATATAGGCTTTGGAGAAATCCAGGAAGAACTAAAGCTGCTGCTGAAGTGAGGAATTAATATCCTGGAGCTTTGCCTCTGCAAACTAAGAGTCATTCCCCCTTGGACAAAGTCCATCCCATGTCATGGGTTCTGGGACAGAGCCATCAATAGCCAATGTCACATCCCAGAGTTGCAGCTGCACTGCTAAAAGCAGTTGCCCAGAAGTCTAATAGAGGTATCAGTTAAACTGAGGCACAGTTGATTCCCAGCTATTTGAACTCATCATGTCCAGACTTAGATCCAGGCTTTGAAGCATCAGTCTCTTGCTAAACGGGATAGCCAAGACTCTGTATCTCAACAATATCAAGAAGAATTGAGAAATTTGGAGTTTCCTAAAGTTTTGCTGATTGGGCTCAAAGTCAGAGCATTAGAGAGATGAATTTCAAACTCAATCCTTGATACAACCAAAGAGGAAACCACAAAACAGAAAAATTAATTTCAGTCATTCAAATGTAGTTGAATACACTCAGCTGCAACTTCAGGGAAAAATCAAAAGAAGAATTTAGCTGATTGGATTCTGAATCAGAAACAACTCCCACTAAAGTGCCAGATGTTCAACAGTAGTCACAAATAATAAGGGTTAAGCCCTACATCACCATTATCCAAGCCTTCAAGATCCTTGACTGATGGGAGGCTTTTTACATGAAGGTAGACTATTCAGCCTACCTAGCCCTGCCGAGCTTGTGAGATCAAGTGGAGTAAAGCAAAAGGACTGGCTGCCCCAGCTAACAAATTAGTAGGATGAGAGAGTGAAAGCATGTGCTGCTCTGAGAATCAGGCTAACAATGTGGGTGGCAAGGAGATGGGAAATGGGTTGGAGGGAGTCTGTATGCTTTACCAGCCCCTGATCCTCTGAAAAACTTGTTGACAATGGTGCTGCAGCCAGAGAGCTTTGGAAGATGAACAGCTTGGCTGGTGGAAAAACCTGTTCTCTGGCCACCCACACCATGGAAACCAGCAAGCAGTTGGCTTCAGAGAGATAAAAGGTTATTTCTATGGATGAAACACACTCAACAATTAAGGGTAAAGTGGCAAAGTTAGGCATTGAGAGAGTCCTAGCTAACACCTGGTGACTGCAGCATGACTTGTGAGACACTGACACCATGACACCATCTGTTTATGATTTATGCTGAACAGACTGCATATAGAAACAGATGGGAGGTGTCAGGTCTGATCAGAATTGTTGTGCTGGTGATTCCACAGCACATTATATAGCTGACAGCCTTACTTTCCCACATACTTTTATAAAGAGCAAAGTGTTTATATTCATATTACTCAGGGAATCATTCCTGCTGAATCTCCCACTGGACAGAATCCTGAAGTTATACAGCTGGGACAGATCTTTATTATTGTATTGGGTGTCACTTTGTCTTGTTCAATATTCCCAAAATAAGGTTGCAAAGTATCTTTTTCAGGCTAGTTCTCAAGGTAAAGCTGGAAACTTGCTGAGACTGCCTTCAAGTTTGCTATGAAGTGACTCTCAGGCCCTGCTGTTCTTCAGCACTGCCAACCCTGCTATTTCAAGTCTTAGCTTTAGAAGGTTTCATTTATGGTTTCATGATTTCATGATGCTGTAAAAGTTGAGTTTTCATGACTGTGGAAAAAGATGATAAATGTAATTCAGATTCAAAATAATAGAAATCTCCATTGGAGAGAGACTCCTGGACTGTCTAATCTCTCACTTGAAGGAGGATCATTTCCAGCACTGGAACAGGTCAATCATGGCTTTGTTTGAAAATCTCCAGCTTAAAACACACTACAACTTCACTGGGCAGCATGTTCAGAAGCCAAAATCCAGATATAAAAAAACTTAAACTCCATATTCTCCAAGACTGATTTATGATTTTAACACAAACACCTGGCAAGGATACCTCCAAGACGATTTTTCTAATATAGATAATAGAGCATAAAGCACATTTTCTGCATTATCACAGTCTGTGGACTTCCCACAGTTATTAGGAGATTTGAATCAATAAATATTAGATCAAAATAGCAAAAAAACCACTACAGGTGAAGGCAATTGTTAAAAACTAAACCGATGCAAACTTAAATTTTGTAGAAGTGCAGAGGCTTTCTGGTATTTCCAGTTAGCTAAACTCTCTCATATGGTTATGAGAGACTTTCCAATAGCATTCAGAAGATTTTTTTTTACCTGATTATCCAGAGGTGTTCTCAAAGCAACAGTGCATTCACAACTGATTCAAATAATAGCAATAGCAGTATTATTATTATTATTATTAATAATAATAATAATAAATCAACTATCCCCTGAAGTGACCAGACTGCAAAACTACTGTGAGAAACCACAAATGGGCTGTGTGGTGCCATGCATGTTCTGCCATTGCTTTTCCAGTTTCTGATCTGGGTACAAAGATCACTGAATGACATGGGGCAGAACATAAGTCCCCATGTCCACTCTCACACACAAATCCTGGGTAGTCCTACCACAACCAGAGGCACTATACTTAAATTAAATGGGCACAAGGGTGAGATAAGGCCTCTCATCTCACTTCCACTGATCACGGAGGATGTAAAATGTCTGTGGCTGTGGCTATCAACATCTTAAACTCTAATGCACCTTTCTGCCCGTCAGACTAAAACACCTTTCACTGATTCAAAGGGACTCGAGCCAATTGACATCAGCAGGGTACTGTTCACTATAATTTTAAGCATTAATGTATGTGCCAGACCCTCAAAGTACAGGTCAGTAAAATGACACAGATATGGGTCATGTAGCACAGAGGAAGCTGGTCACCTTTCCTGGAAGTAAGGGGATGCTGCCAATGCTGCTCCAGGGCAGAGGACCACTGGTGTTTAGCTACAGATCCCAGTGCTACTGTGAAAGCAGGCACCTGAGCTGCTGCCTAGCTGAGTAGCACCCAAGAATAAAAAGCAGCAGATGGCATAGCAAGTCATTATAGAAACAAACAAAAAAACCTTCTTTACTTCTTCCTTAAACTAATCAGGTTTTCAGAAACTATAGCAAAATGGAGCATTGCACCACTCTGAGCTGGCAGATCCTGGAAATTGTGCCTTGGGGCAGTGCTGCAGTAGGAGTCACCAGTACTGCATATACCAGCCACTTCCAGGACACCAGACAGAGGGATTATTTTAGGGATTGTTTGTAATTAGTATATAGATAAGAAAGAGTGGATTAAGAAGCAGCCACAGTTAGGCTGAAGGAGTTTTCCACAATCTTCCTCAGGCATGGAGAAGAAACCCACTGTAATTCCCACATATGACTCTGTGCTTCTCACAGACTGTTCTGCCTTACCTACCTGGCATTATCAGAACTGATCCTGAAAATCACCTGCCAGATCAATCGCATTAACTTCCCAGGGCAAGATCCAATTTTGCACAGTAAAGATGCAGAACCCAGCTGGCCTGAAGGCAGACAGATATGATGGAAGCACGGGGTCTGGCAAGGTGGACACTCAATAAACTCTCTAGAAGCTGCTCCCTCATAAGTCAGCACAGTGAGTAGTTTGCAGCTACGGACAGACAGAGCCGTGGGAAGGAACTACAGGCAGAGACAGTTTCCCCATGTGTTTAGGGCAGAGGAGGGAGGCTGAGACATTTGGAAAGATGCCTTTCCTCTGTTCTGCTTCTATGCTTGTTGCTGCTGCTAGACTGATTCCCTTCTGCTCTGGCACAAGACTCCAATGTGCTGGTGGCTTAGAAAAGAGTCATGTTCAGTGCTCTCACTGGACAGAGCTGGGGGGGGGGAGGGGAGCAAAGCAAGCTGCCTTTCCTCCAGCATCATCCATCCGTTCAGCTTTACAGGGCCTATACAGGCATACAGGCACAGCACAGTCCTTGGACCCCTAACACAAGGACAGCCAGTATTACACTGCAAGAACTTTCCCCAGCCTCATCTACACTTGTCAGGCATCTTGCAGGCAGGTCAGCAGAGCGAGAACCCGCCTAGGAAGGATTTCAGACTTGGCCAAGTGTTCAAGGAGAGGGAAATGCTTTCATTTCTTAACTTTCCCTTAAAATAATGCGCACGATCTGTTCTGGGAACACCCACCCAGTGAAAATCCCTCTGGCGACTGCCTGCCAAAGCCTGTGAAAATCCCTTCTGGGAGCCGTGTCCGCTATTTCAGACACAGCCTGTTCATAGGAACATAAATCTGCTGTCCTCACTGATGCAGATTATTCGAGCTGGATTTAATGTGCCTAGGCACATCTTTCTTAACTTAGCTCAGATAACCACCTGCTACTTCACGTGCACTTGTTGCTCAGTACAGATCTCTAACAGAGTCCCCCCTGCTGCTGACAGCTGCACTGGGCTGCACACTCACCTCCTCACCACTACCTGGCACAGTCTCAGCATAACTTGTGCTAGGGAGGAAGACACTGATAATAATCATAATAATTATTTGCTCTGCCCAAATATTTTACTTTGGGATTCTCTTCTATTGCAGCATTTTGCCATCTTGTCAAATCTGGAGCAGAGAATACCTGGTGTTTAGGAAAGAAAGTAATAGAATATAGCACAATTCCCTAAAACCATAAATGAGATGACACTTATGGAAACTTAACATCTTTAAAAAGTTCCCTATCTATATGATTTACAAGAGAATGTGTTTCTTTGCTGAACCTCTGACTGGAAGCCCATATGGGAGCTGTTTTGCCACAAAAGTTTCATTTGGGGGTCAAAACCACTGAAGGAGGATTCTGAATTATATAGGTGATCTCTTTCCATTACAGTAATTCGTATAGTAAAGAAGGGAGGTGGGGAGAGCAGAAATAAACCACATATGTTAGCACTTCTGCTGGCAACTTGTTGGATTGTTTAAAATCAAAGGAATCCCCACATTTTTTTGGGACATCAGAACATTGGCACACAGAGACCTTTTTAAGATTTGGCATACGACAACACTGTTTCTACCCACAAGTAGCTCGTGCTGCCAGCCACTCCAAACAGATTCCCATCTCAACATGCTGCTGGCACCAACTCCACCTGCTGGAAACAACCTCACGTCCCAGCTGGATTCAAGTTCTCTGAATGCAATTGTTATATTTGAGAACTTCACTCTGCTAACATCCTTGCTGATTTCTCAGTATTAAAACCTCCAGAATCAACAAGTGCTTGGTGGTTTCACATCTTTCTGAATTAACTGATCAGAAGTTCATCCTCATTCTAATGCAAGGGTTTAACACTGTCCATGCTCTTTAGGATTCACCCCTTTATCCATGTATATCAGAAAATTAAATGCAAGAAGCAAAGTTTATCCTGTGATTGTCATGTTTTAGATAATTTACATGCAATCAATTCAAGCTGTTTTAGTTTATCTAGTATGATATAAAGTAGATGAAATAATCACAATGAAAGATTATCTCTTAGCCAAGGCTCCTGGAACACATCACAAGCATTACGCATCAGACTTCATGTTCACAAGACCCCACTAAGGGACAATCAGATAGTCACCAACATCTTACATATACATACTCAGAACAGAGGATTTCACGTGGTTGGTCTAGTCCTGAATCCACTATTTATAAGGCTCAAAACTTTGAGTTAAAGAAAGGCTTCATAAGACTTCCACCTTCAAATTGAAACTCTACCCAGTGGGGAAACGACCCTGTCAGCTGCTGTTGGACTCAGTGTTAATTACCTTCACTGTTAATGCTTTGCTTCGTACCTCCTGTGTCATTTCATTTCCAAGAGATGATGGGTTTTTTATCATCCCTTCAGCTGCCAAGCAAAGCACACTCTATTAGCATAAGTGTCACAATGTGGATGTTTATCAGCTGAATAAATTACTGCTTAACCTTTCCTTTAAGCCAGCCATAATTTTATTACTCTTGCATTGCTATTTTCCAATTGATAAAGAGGAAAGAGAAATATAGCTGATATCTACACAAGGCAATAAAGTCAAGCATACATTGCAGGATCTTGATCCTCAAACCTCTGTCCCTGATGCTTTCCTCTAACTGACATTTCTGCTTCTCTCCCAATAGTATTTATTCCCAGATAGTGCTGGGAAATCCAGGCATACAGATCGCAATGTGGTAGAATACATGCATCATTAAAACAGTATTTTAAAGAACTAAAGATCTGTTCACTCAGATAATGAATACAAATTCTGTGATTCAAGGGATAGGAAATTGTCATTGTGAGTTTTACTGAATATTGCGGTCAAGTAAAAATTAATTATTTGCAAAAAAGTTTGATTCATTTAATTTGGGAATCAGCAGTAACATCGGGATTTTTAAAAATCACCTTGTGTACTAAATCCACAATTTTCTAGGTTTCCCACACATTTGCTAAAATCAAACACATTCAATTCTTGAAAATATCTGACAAATACCTAACTTTCTTTTTTTGTTCAGAACTTTTAAAAATAATTTAAATGAATACCCAGATATGCTTAGATATGCACAGATATCCACAGTCACAGGAAAGTTTATGTAATGTTTTGTTAGTGAGTTTATGAAATTGCTGGCATTTTTCCCAGTAATATGGTGATTTTATTATCCTAGTATGCTTGTTTTTTGAAATGGGCAGATTAAATTCATGCTTTCTGAAGATACATCAAAACACCTTCATTGGAATTCTGTATGACTCAAAGTTTTTCTCATGAGTATAAATCAGTGCAGTAGCCATGATGGTCTAATAACATCAGAGATAAAATTTGTTGGCAAAACCAGAATCTGTTATTATAAAAAGAAGTACTTATGAATATATTTCTATTTTCAAAATATATCACCTAATCCAAAAAAAGAGTTGCTTTCTTTCCACCAAATTTTGAAAATGTCTTGAGTAACTTTTGCATCATTCAAATATCACAGATTTTTTTTTTTTTTCAGTAGCAAAACAAAAAGGAAGTAGCAAACATAGTCCTCAGAACATTTTTACTTCTATTTACATCAAATATTGACTTCAAAATTACATGGAAGTTCCTCTAATTTTATACCATTCTCAGTGTAAATTTTCCTAGAAGACAGAGACCATAAACTTGACTCAATACTAGCAATGATTATCTATAGTTACAGTGCTCTTTCATCAACAATAAAGATGTCATCCATTTACTATGTGAGTGGAACAACTAGCTTGTTTTATTTTAAAAACAATAACAACAAAACCCCATACAAACAAACAAGCAAACAAAAAAATCCACTAAAATAAAAAAAAAAAAAACCAAACAAAAAACCAATCAGAAATCTTCTCAAGAGGAGCTTTAAAAAATAAATTTCCTTTTAATTTGTCTTTCACTTCTGGAAAGGCATTTAATCACTATCAAAGTGTGTCAAGTGATAATCTCAGATGTGACAATCAAATGCAGGCACAACTTTGATGCAACAGCTCACATGCACAGCAAAACATCTTTCTGGAGTTTGTCCCAGCAACTAAAATCTTCAGCCTTTAGCAGGAGTTGAACTGCTGTGTAAGCTCAGGAGGACACAAAGACTCAGCTGAAAATGCACTCAAGATCATCAGTGAGCTTCCTCAGGTTTCACATCAAGTCAGGACAGTCCAGCCTATGGTTTTGGTGAGAGCACTGTACCAACACAGAGCCTCTATTACTGCTTCTGTCTCAGACTGGGCATGAAATAATGCTTCAGACTGACTGCTGGGACTACTCCCATCTCGGGAGTCTTATCAATACTGAGAAAATGTTGACAATTTGATAATGAACCATTATCATTTGGGAAAAATGAGTGAGAAATTGAAAGCAAACATCTGGTAAGTAGAATTAAACATATTCTCTCATCACACATTAGACATGCTCAAATCAGAGTATCTGCTGCAGGTCTGCTGCTCAGCATACACATTTACATCATGGATTACAAAACTTTTCTCTCCATTGCAACTCTGCTCTCTCAGCAACTCCAAAATCACTTGCTTACCAGCCACTGCAATACTGCATTGTGAGCATGTAAAAATCCTAACATCCTATGGCATTGGATGCCTTCATATGTTTTAACCTCAAAATCCTTCCTCCTCCCTGCAGTGCTCACCTAGTGACTTTTGTTTACAACTCTGGTACCAACTCCTCCCCCTAAGTAGGCCAAGATCTTGAGCATTATGAGCTTTGTGACTGTGGAAATTCTGTCATCTTATTCATACCACACCTACTAAAACTAGTGTGCAGCAATATATGAAGACACAATAGACATTTGTTGGAAAGACTTTAAAGTATCTATTTTTGCACCTGAACATCACATCAAATTCTTTCATACAGGGAAGACTAGTTTTTGTAGTCCTCTTCTAAATTATGTTATCAACGTTATCTGATAGTTCGGTAGAAGAGAGCTATGTAATTTTTCTAATAGCTGTTTTTTTGGCCAAGCAATGTACTCAGTGAGTTTGGAGTTAGTTTATTTATGGAACTATCATGAAATAGCCACTCTCTTCTTAAAAGAAATCCTTAAAAATCCCTCAAAAAACCCCAAATAACAGAAGGCATAAAATTTACCTTTTTTTGCCTTCCTTTTATTTCAGAGGTAACCTACCTGATAATAAGCTTCCATTAAATGTTAATAAAACAAAGGTTACGTAATTCACTATCCAGCAAGGACTAAGCAGGATAAATCCAGATACTAATGATGGTTTGTTTGGGATTAATGGTAAGCGTTGGATTAGTTGAGGGCTTCTTGGTATTTGCATTTCCCAGCTCACAACAAAAATTCCAAGAGCAAAAGGCTAGCGCCACCTTTGGATGAAAATTCATATTAGATCCCTCAGTCAACCTGATTTTCCATTCTATTTGATTAGATACTTTGTTATGCTTTCAGAAAGCTTTAACCAGAAAGTTTTTTTTCCTTCTCTCTCACCCCCTTTTTTTCTTTTTTCTCCCACTCAACTCTAATTTTTAAGCAATAGAGAAAGAGTTCTTCCCTCTTCTCAGTGCTCAAACTCTTTGGAGTTTATTCTTGGAAATGTATCAGAAGGTCTATTAATTATCATGATACAATTGTCATGATTAAAGCCCATTTGTAAGGTATTTCCACAAAATTGTTAAGCATTTGAGGGAGACAAAAAAAAAATCAGTGAAACTTTTAACCTAAGTTTAGGTAAAGGTTTACGTAACTTTGATTCTTATTTTGGTACTTCACACATTTCCAGACTTGTCCTTATTTTACCTTGCTTCAGATAGCCAGAAATATTCTCATCAGTCATCAGACCTGCAGCACCTCATTCATCTCACTAAGAAAGGACTTCTTCATTTTGAAAGGCTGTATCCAAGTGGTGCACAGCCACTGGCTGAAACGAAGTTCACTGTCTTCACAGGGGCCCATGCCCTGCTGCGCTCTGAGTTTGTGACTAGAACAGCATTACTTAACACCCCAGTGGCTTTGGCTACTGCTGAGCAGTGCTTGCACAACATCAAAGCTTTCTTGTTTGTCAGTCTGGGGGTGGGCAAGGATTTGGGAGGGAACGGAGGTGGGACAGCTGACATAAACCAGCTGAAGGGATATTCCATACTGTGCATCTTCATGCTCAGAGATAAAAATCTTGGGGTAGAGGATGGAACATCTTCCAGCATAGCCATTGCCCAGAGTCTGGCTGGACATCGATCTGGTCATGAAAGATGGCGAGAGCAGCACTTTCCCTCTACCCTCCTTTCTTCACTTTTGAACTGTCTTTACCTTGACCTAGGCATTTTCTTGCTTTTATTCTTCATGCTGTGTCCCCCACCCCACTGCAGGAGTTGTGAACAAGCAACTGTGTGGGTGCTTAACTGCTGGGTTAACCCACACCAGGATTTGTAAAACTTGTGTCTCCACAACAGGCACATGGAACCCAGCATCTTATTCCTTAAGGCAAAATAGTGTAGCATTACTGACAACCAGATCTACAGACATCATTGGTACTAATAAAAGTGGAGACTGTAAGCAAAAATCCCAGAGAGGCAAATGATAACATCTGCTAATTGGCTTTGGTTTTCCATCTGTGTGGGTTTCATAATTAAATCTGAGCTTTATTTGATTTCAAGGGTACTGCATTTATTTCTAATAGTAGTACTTTCCAGTCTTTATTGGATGATCCCCTGGGAACCTTGTACTAAGAAAAGAATGTGATCAACCAAAACCTTTACTTCCTATGTTCAGACATACCTCTACAGCAAAATGAAACAGATACCATTTAATCTACCACACACGCAGGCAAGTGACAACTTGAGAAAGACACTCTGGAGTGAGTCAAATCAAAAGAAGGGACTTATCTTGATGATTTCCCAGTGCAACCAATTAAGTCCACTCCCTGCACACCATGTGGCCTTGTTTTTCAATTTTTCATGATTTCTTTTTCCTTAACAATTCCCCTTATCCCCTTAGGGGTGAAAGGACAAGTGTTTGCTTTCAACTGAGGAAATGCTCTGATAGAAAAACCCCTCTATTGCCATCCTATTTCTAAAGCTTCTGATTGCAAAGCTGAGCAAAATTTGGCCAGCTGACTTCTTTTGCTCTCTGCAAGTACCTCCTACAGTTGAGGATAAAATTCAGGATCATCTGAAAAAAAGGTTCACATACCACACATCAACACATAACTGAAGTGGTATCACTATTAGCATGTGAATCCTAACACAATCATTTCTTGGAGAAAAGGCTCATGTTTCCAGTTTTTTCACATGCCCCTACCACTAACACCCAAGTACCTCTAGCTCACTTAACACTTGAGTCAAGGTCAGGTGAATATAAGAATTGTGCAGGTCAGAAGATTCCTGAGCTCCTGACATGCTGGGAAGATATAAAGTATACCTAAAAATCTTATCTTGTATAACAGCATTTCTTATTCATGTTTTATTTAAGTGAAAGCCAGTCAATTAAGTAAAGTGCACATGCAAATGTCCTATTAACTCTTACTTCCTCCCATTTTTATCCAAATGAATTTAGTATATGTCCTAAAGGGAACTCCGGAGCTGCCAGCATGTCTGCGTACATTTATTAAAATGAAAATTAACCAAAGTAGATAAAATTACCAAAGAGTAAATGCTGCTCTTTTCTCAATTCAAGCTGTTTCTTGGCCCATCTGGCAGTCAAAGCCACCTTTAGGTTTTCATGAACCCAAGGCCATATGAAAAAAATTATATCCCAGCATAAAAACACACATCTCCAGACTGAGAGTAAGATTAAACCATTTGACATGCATTTCATCCCTGTCCTGCTGACATAAAATGCAGCAGCAAGCAGGGCCTTTCTTTCATGCCAACACAAGCCATTTATTCTATCACTAACCCACCACACACCTGCAGCCCCTATGCAGGTTGCTTACATAAGGGCTGACATTCACTCAGACCTTGACCATACTCAGCTTTAACATCATGGTGGGTCACACTCAGCAACTGAGACCTGACCACTTTAGTATTCACAGAGTGTGGACCATCACTAGGTTTCTCCTTTACAACTGCCGCCAACTAATTTTAAAAGTAGTTACCTCGAACCCAAGTCAGGATTTTAATGCAGAACATAAATCCCAGCAGATGCTGGAAAAATGCATCCAAAAAGCTGGGTAAATATTTGGCCAGAGGATCCAGTCTCCCAGGCTGGCTAGTTTAGAACATCAGCTGCAGCAAGAGAAAAATAATTTGCAGATTCTCATGAAGCAATTCATCAGAGCATGTAGCTCACAAATAAGCAACACTCTGCTAGACTTACAGTACCTCAAGCCTAAGCACGATTCCAAAACAGTGAGTTGTGACCATATCACACGATCTAAATTTCTGTACTACCTTGCTCACAAAGGGACTCCTTTGGGCTCCATCCCCCCTAGCCAAGATGCCAACATAGGCAGAAGCCAATAGGCTGACAGTGAGTTTTAACCCTCTTTTCTTTCCCTGACCAGATGGGAGTCTTCCCTTTCTTCAGCAAGCAGCAAGAACTGACGTGACTACTCTGATCTGAGAAAAGATAAAGAAGAAATTCTGTTCAGACCAGGGGTGTGGGGGTGTAAGTGCCAGCACCATCTCACCTTGCAGTCTCCCTGGGGCCGGTCTGGTCTAACCCACATTAACCTACACATTCCCTCATCCACTACCCCAGAAAACTATTAGGCCCTTGTCCAACACATTTAAAAGTGGCACAGCTGCAAAGAGTACAACAATACCAAAGAGAAACGTCAGTATTGTGAACGATACAAGTGATTGTAGATGAATGCATTCAAAAATTTAACAACATGGCAGGCAGTACAACTGTAAATAGTCAGTTAAGGCACACTGTAATAAAAATTTAGGGACACAGAAATGCAAGGCAACTCCTTATGTGTGAGGCCGTAAGTACCTGAGGGCTGAAACAAAATAAGACCATTCTCTTGCAATGCTAACAGAAATCCCATGTTGCCCAAAACTCCAGCACAAACCCTGACTTTCAGTGTTTTGTTGTAACAACTTATGCAGCCAGGCTCTCCCCATGTGCCTCCTCCAGAGCAGACAGTGCCTCACAGTGCTCAGCTCAACAAGAGCAACAAGAAAGTCACGACTGACACCATAAAGATGTTTGTTCCACATATGGTTGCAGCTCACACTTCATTAGTGCCTGTTCCTAAATGACAAGTTTATCTGCTGCTTTGACGTTAGCTGGCTCACGCCTGCCTAACCATATTGCAGGCAACACGACTAACCCAACAGCACTTTGGTTCCAAGAAATTCCAGGTCCTTTACTTATCTGGTGAAAAAATCATACACTGGCAAAACCCTTTCAAAGGCAGTCATAGCAAATGGAATGGCTCATGAAGTCTGTAACATTGCTAATCAAGCACTAGTGGCTGACACCACTGGATGTTTACACAGCCTGGATCCATTCACCGGACCAGCGGGCCCAAAGGGACGCTCTCAGGGTGGGCAGTCACAGGCCTCCCACAGGCAGAACACCCCAGGAACTTGGGTATTTTTTTTCCTACTTTAATTTATTGCCAGTTAGCACCATTTTTTGGTGCTCATCTGAGTGCTGGCAGGTGAGTGGAAAAGCATAAACACCCCATGAACAGGTCTCCTGCCCCTCTCTAATCTCAGCTTCTCCTGAGAAGCTCTAACAGACCAGTTACAGCCAGCCCATACCACTGCTCAGCTGGGGCTGCATGGTAACAGTCCCACTTGCTGCTCTTTCCCTCTTACTGTTTTTCCATTGCCACTCCATGTCTTTTATGTTTCCAGCTCAGTGGTGCTCACTTAGGCGGGTCCCCACCCTGGTGTGAGGTGCCCACAGCCCCCATCCCTCAAAGGATCCCTCCTTTGGTGTGGGTCACCTTCCAAGAGCAGGACCCTTACAGCGTGGTGCCTCTGGCCCCTGGCAGCTGCCATTCCTGCTCAAAGGCACTGGCACTGCTGGCCACGGGCTGCCCATTCTGGCTGGCAGCACCATGGGGCAGGTGAGGCCCCGTGCCAGGCAGGGCAGCCCCACTGTTCACAGTCACACAGGGCTGTGCAGCACCCAGCTGCTCTGCATCACACAGCTTAAAAATGTTAGAGACAAACTAATAGGGGGGGGAAAAAAAGACAAAAAAGCAATCTCAGTCTACCCTTGCTCTTACAGCACTAGACAATTCAAAATATTGAAATAACATTAATGTAGAACAGCACTAATACTTCAGCAGTCTTTGACATGAAATTGTGGAAAATCCTCTCATGATTTACTTCGGATTTGTTTATCTCTTTTAGATTTGGGGCATTTCTCCCCTGCAGATTTTAATTTGTTTCAGCATATATACCAACATTGGGCTGCTATTGCTATGCAAATTCTTTCATTCAGATTTCTTTTCATAGTAGCCTTTGTTTCAAAGGCTTGCATAAATTGCTAAGGAACTCATGTCATAAAAATATACATACTTTAAATTAACATTTTCTGCAGGAGGCTTCAAATAACTGTACAAAGGGAGCTAAGAAGGAAAAAATCAATTGTCCTTTTAAGTGGGATATCAGAAGTAAGACTTTTAAAATTACTTGAAGGTTATAATGGATGAGTTTGCTCAGACACAGAATGCAATTTCAAACACAGTGCCATTTCAGAAGGAAGTTTCCTTGTTTCCAATAACGTACTTTCCTGAACAGGAACTTAATTTGAACCAGAGACACACAAACATCCTGCTTTTCCAAAGAAGCTTCCTTAGTGCCCACAGTGAACTGCATCATCAATGTCCTTTGGCCTTCAAAGCTCCATCCTCAGACCACCCTGAGACACAAGATGTGCCCTGCAGCCACAAATGCAGACTTTGGGTTGTGATGGTGCTGCATGTTCTAGAGCACAGAACATGGAACTGGGCAAGTGAACATGGCAGCAAGACATCACACAAACACAGGGCCTACACACATGAGTTGGGTTTCTAGACAAAGGATTGTTTTTTACTAATGCCAGCCATACCAGTTGTGATTTCTCGCCATCTTGTATCACAAACTTTGCCTTTTCTTCTTTTTTGGTTTGGTTTTTCAACCATCAGAATGACTTGCAGTTGCATTTATATTGGGAATTCTTTTCAAACACATTCTTTTCAGGCACAGAGAAAGTGTTTGCACTGAAATTCATTGCTTACTTTCATCTGACCATAGCAGGAGAATATATACTTTTCGTCTCAGAACTGCAATGTGTTCTACCATGTTCTTTTAATGATGTAGCTAGTAGTAACTAGCCAAGAGGATTCTAAAATTAGTTATATATACAGCTTCTGGATATGATGAAAAGCACACAAAAATATCTAGAACCTCCTTCATATTTTACCATTCCAGACTATTATCTTCAGGAATACAATATTCTGAAAAGACAGTTCTGCCCATCAAATTTCAGTAAAAGTCATGGAAAATGAGACATGTTTTTTATTCTCAGAAGAATAGAACCAAGGAAAAAAACTTCATGCTTCAAACAGTGACTGACAGTCTTTGAAACTTCTACACATTTTGTGACTTTGTTATTGAGATTATTCAATGAATTGCATTAGTTTAATCAGACAGTAAAGAACAAGCAGCAATGCAGGGGCAGACAATTTCTATTCTATTCTATCTAATATCCCATTTATTGACTGAAGCATTCAAACTAAGGACAGCCTTGCCTCATACAGGCATCCATGCCTCCCCAAAGAACAGCAACTCCTCTCTCAAAGAACAGTCAATACTCCACAAGTGTTACAAGGTAACTCCCAAGCTTTCTGAGCTACTGGGACTCTACATCCTAATTTTGGCTTGATTTCAGAACTGCCACTGGCACAAGCTGAAAAGACTAGAAAAGCAGAAACAACAAAGCATTGAGTTTATTTCTTAAGAGTTCATAGAAAACAAACAAACAAAAAGCAGAGCTGCTGAGTGTCCCAAGTGAACCAATGAGGTGTCTGAAAGAGCCAGAATGTATGAAACTGTAAACTGGAGTAAAAAATTCAAGGATGCTGCTTTAATGTACTCATCTCTTGAGCTTAGTCTCCCTAATTAAAAAAAAAAAACAAACAAACAAGCAAACAAAGGGCATTTCAGACAACCATCCATCCGTTGTATCCATGGTTAAACAGAGACTCCTAAAGGGAAGAAATGCACAGAGACCCCTGGAGCCATGGTGCAGAAACCCAGATGATACCAAGGGAAAGTCTTAGCTTCTCATGTGCTGGATCACATTCTCCACTTTCCATAAGCAGCAAGGGAGCTCTAGGCTTCTTTTCACCTACGTGATATACCTGCTGTTAGTATAAGAGTAAGTGCTCTTCTATCCACACACCACAGCAGATCATACAGTAGAACAATCCTATCCATCCAACTAAGAAAAAAAAGCCCTGAGGAGGCAGTTATGCTAAAACAGAGTATTAAAAATTGACAATCCAGAAAGCAATTCTTAAGTATTGGCCATGGGAATATAATTAGACAGCCAAGTAAGAATCTGCCTGTCTTCCCCACTTCCATTTTTCCTCTATATCTTCCCTTTTATCACCATAGATAGATGCCCAATCAGACTAAATATTAGAGGTGCCTTACTACTAAATTTCAGCTGCTTGCATAGCGACACAACTACTTACCAGCTCCAGAGCTACAAATTTGCTGGACAATTGAAAAAAGAAACCTTGGGAGTCAAAACAAAGCAGCTGACTTGGCAATTTTCAAAATAATGTATATAATGCTGTATTTCAGCAGTTTTCATCAATCACATGAAAGAAGCCAAAGTTCTGTACAATAAGCAGTGTGTGGCACTGCTAGGAGGGAGATTTTACACTTGTACATACATCAGTATGCAGCAGACTTGCAAAGATTTCCCTGCATCTTCCCTTCATCTAGAGCCACACTACACAGAAGATGTGGCAGGGCACTTGCAATCAGAAATCAAGGCTTAAAGAAGTATATGCTTAGGAAATTAGCACTGTTTTAAATGCTATTTCAGAAAGTTTGTGGAACTAAAAAAAAAAAAAAAAGGCAACATCATAACGAAAAGTCATTTAACATGAGGAAGGTTTTTCAGTATTGATCAGCCAATAAAAATTCCGTCTAGTTCTGGACAATAACACTGCATATGATTTAACTATCTAATGAATAATTAAGTGTCAGAATGGTATAATCAATATAATGAAATAAAAAGCAGAAGTAAATTTCAGTCCAACAAGTTACACGAAGCTCCGTATTCAAAACCATACAGACCAATGCTTTGACCAGTGACAGTGGAGCACGGCATTTATTAAATTTTTTTGAATCAAGAAGAAAGAGTCTTGCAACTTCTTGGTTTTGGTATCAACCCAGTATCAGTTGACAAGGTGGAATTTTCTAAGAATACCCATGATTTACCTTTAGTGCTCTTCTGCATCTGTGTCATCAATACTAAGGCTCATTGCTGCTCTTCTCCCCACAAGACTGCACAAAAATTCAATTTGTAACCTGGTGCCCCTAACCCTGCCCTTAGCCATAACCTGAAGTATGAATCAAATAAATCACCCAGCACAGAACTTCAAGATGCTTCATAAGCAACTTGCAGCTATGAAACCTAGACCTGCAGACTCTGCTGTGTGATCAATGAATTTAATTCTTTATGATGCTACTCATAATCCTAACATAATCTCATCCTGGGAAAAAACATACACCATTATATTCTTCTGACTTGACAGGCTTGCAGAAGCTGAAAAATTAGCCACTAAAACTTTCCAAAGCTTAAATACATGCTTAATTCTATGGGGAATAATTGACAAGACATCCGTAACTCTCTCAAGCAAAGCAGAACACCATCTCCCTAGAAAGGCACCATAGTTTTGGTTATTTCTCCTTCCTTCCACTTTGCCTAAAGCTCTTTCTTCACTCCATCCATACTGTATTTCCAAACCAAGAATAATACCAAGGCAGATATATCCTTTCCCAGTCTCAGAGAAGTCCTCAACTTTGCGGAGAACATGCTGCCCCCTGATTACATGAGTTATTTTAGAAGCACTTCAGCACTGTTAGAGACTATGTTCTGACAAGCAAAGGAAAATTCCATCCACAGATCAAAAAATAACTGTATAATTTGGAAGCTATTTGTTTCTTGGAAAACAATCAGTGGAACAGCTGAGTAAAATTGCCAGAAGCCCTCAAGTGCTGTACTCTTTAAGTATGTAACTATTGACTTGCATGTACAGCTCACACAATGCAGTCTCTAGCTGGTTTTGAGATCATGCACACATGCATTAGAAATACAATCTTCAATTTTGTGCTAAAATAATGTAAATTACCCATTTCATACACGAGCTTAAAGGCACTCATTTTTATATGTAAATAGCAGCAAGGCTACTATTCATGTGTTCAAAATGTTCAGTCTTTCCAAGGGGCTCCTTGAACACAGAGCTATGATTTCCTTCACTGGATGTTCTAATACCTCCACACCAGTAGTCCTCTTTTTTTTTTTTTTTTTTTTTAAGATGGCTTTTTGCATCAAGTTGTCAGCTATGACATAAAACTCACGTACATGTGAAATTAAGACCACACATTGTAACTAACCAAAGGCAGTGCACAGCATTGCAGGAAATAAAATCAGCATATGTGATTACATGACTTCATTACTTTTTCATAATAATTTGGTTATTCAAACATTAGACCAGACTACACAGAATGAACATTAGGTGCAGTTTTATAGGATGAGACTGTCATGCAGGCATTTGAACACCTATTCAACTTGGAAGGTATGAACTATATACATGCTATCCCACTTCTTCCAGTTCAACATTTATTTTTCTTTTTGCACCTCCATAGCAGAACCAGAAGAATTTTACATAAGGAAAAATATTAACTTCTTAATTAAGTTCTGTCCTTCCAACCAATTGAGCAGCAACCTATGGGCTACTCAAATCACTTTTTAAAAATTCCAGAATTAAAAAAAAAAAAATGCCCAGAAGTAAATAAAATCATATTCCACAAAAGTAGTATTTTGACACTCCTGGAAAATAAACTAGAAAATGAAAAGTCATGCTGAATTTCTACAATAAACACGGTGTAAATTATTCAAGTCATTAGTACACAGAAACACAAAAAGCTGTGCTGAAAAACTGTACCATCAACTCCAAAAGGAAGCAGATTAGGATCATGCAATATCAGAGCATTTTTTGACTGCAACAGAAACTAAATTTAGACTCAGTTACATAAAAAATACTAATAGTCTTAACACTTTTAATCAGCATAAGAGGTTTAAAGATACACAAATGATTTAAAGTCTGTTGACTAGTTTTATACTGCTTTTGCAATATTGTGCATTAGTAAAATCAGGGAGATTATGAAAGAAATACTAAAGCATAATAAAATTACATAAAACATGAAAAGCAGGCTATGCAGAGTGACTCCAAACATTGATATTAAGAGAAATTTTAGTAGAGTATGTCAAAAACATAACCTCTATAGATTCCTCCAGCATGGAGGTCAGTCTAATCAGGTAATGCAACCCAAGTACCTGGTAGGTTCAGAAAATAGGTTGGACTCTCTACAAATGCAGTATTAACTTGTGTGAGCCTACAGAGGGCAAAGAATAAAACATTTACTATCCTCATACTGTTGCAAACTGCTGATCCATGACTCGCACAACAGCACAAAGCAATCTGGCAGCCTTTCAAATGCCAAGTCTGGCACGGTGACGGGCAATATGCTCCACCAGCTGTGCAACTCCTTCAGGAGCTGCAACACGGCAGAAAAAGTAATTCCCTGATGAATCTCCAGAGAAGTTCATTACTATGCCTTGCAGAGAACCTGCCAATAATTTAGGAAGTACCGATTATACCATGCTCAGGGCTTTTTTCTCCATGAAAGTTAAACAAGTTCTCTGAAAACAAACGAAGATACAATACTGCCCTAACAGAAATAATTACTTGGATATGCTATACCTGTTGCCCCAGATATATAGTAAAATTACAAAATGAGTGGCAATGTTATCATATCCAATATCACAATTTTTGGTATGTAATCCACACCATTAAAACATTTTCAGGTTTATATATTGAAGCATATTCAACAGGTTAGATAAGTAAATGTGGGTAACCTTTTTTTTTTTGATATTTTTTTTTTATTTGACAGTTCACTGCAGTGGCATCAGAAAGCATTCCTGAGATGCCTGTTCCCATCGTTGCATCCTAGGTAGATATAGAAATTAAATAGCTGACAGTCCTACTAAGTTTCAGTGATTATTAAGTTCTAACTATATCCCATTTTTTCCTTACAAGGATCTTTCAAAATCCTCTTGTACAACTTCACTGAACAATTTGATTGTTACCACTGATAAAGACATACTACCTACCTGTCTCAGGATTATTTCTAAGAAACTTTGGTAATAATAGCTGAGATGAGCACACTATAAAACTTACACAGAAGAACTTAAAAACTAAAAACCCCACAGTTTGAAGCAACTAAAATGGAGAAAAATATTGTAAAACAAAGTGTACTGGCAAATAAGGTACAATACCTGTCAGTCACATTTTTGCTTTTTCTACAAAAATGTTAACAGCTGGAGAGGAAGCAGTTCTCTGGATTAGATTAACTGCAATGGTTTTAACATAAAACTACAACCTTAAACACCAATAAAAGGTAACCTTCAAACCTCTAGGCTTCAAACCTTCTAGCTTTCTTTGCTAGAACTCAGCAAACTAAACTCCCTCACTCCAAATTAGAGTTCTTGTTCTTATTTTCAGAGTTGTAAAGCACTTGAGTAAATGACTGTGCTGTGTATTATAACCTGGTTCAGAACTGGTGAGAAAACTAAATGAGACTTCTTGCAGACAAGGTGACTGAGTTAAGTGACAACTTTAAGAAGGTATCAGTAAAATCATCACTTGAGAAATCAATCACTCCAAGAGCTGTTGCTTAACAACTGTGTTGCTAAGAGTTCATTCTTCACACCTATATATTCCCATAAACTAATTAACCATAAACAAAGGAAAAAGTAATTTTTGTTGCATCTAAAAATAAAAACCTTCAACATTTTGAAGATGGATTTTTTTTTTACTTGCAAAATTTCTGACATTGTTATTGAAATTAAATGTTACGCTCTATTTTCTACATCTCAAATACCAGCAAGGGTATTGGTAGCCAATACTACACAACATGATGAACGCTCTCCATTCATTTCCCATGTAATATTCCAGAGTCACTTTTACAAAAACTGGTATCAACCTTTGGCCAAGTTCAACACAAAGCCTGCGGTTTGGGTTGTATTATTTTTTAATTTAAATGACCACCATTGCAAATTTCTTTAGAATCATTTGTCAAAAGTAGCTTTTAGAGAACTTTTTATCACTTCCAAAAAGCTGCACTGAAAATGAAAAATATTTAAGAAAAGCCTGCAGAACTGAAATAATGTAGCTGTTCATTACCAAAATTGGTGATTGCCAGATTGCAGTTACAAACTATACTTTTTGGCAGATGCTCAGCTCATTATCATTCAGCTGTTGAATCACAGATCCAGCTCCCATCACCTAAGAGGATTACAGAACAACAGGCAGGTTTTTACTGCTTAAAGCTCATAGAGCAAACGTCTTTCTTCTGACCTTAAGTTTGTATGGATCCTTCTCTTCCAGGTAAACAATTACAGGGCTTACTGGAAGTTCTATTAAATAATGCAAGAGTGGGGTTGTTTTTTTGATTTTTCACTTATCACAATGCTAATACATAACCTATCAAAGACAGTAAAACTTGAAGTTCACTGTATGAAACAATCTTGTTCTCCCAAATACTCATAACTATATTCCTCTTCTACCACTGTAGGAAGTGTTAGAGCTGAAAGGAAGAATCAGTTCACTTACCACTGAACTGAAACTGTTCTATACTTGCAGGAAACAAGCCAGGCAACAAGACTCCCAAAATAAATGCTGGTGGTGCAGGATGGACATGATCTGGCAATCTGCTCTTGCAGCCCAGAGAGACAATTGTATCCTGGACTGCACACAGAGCAGTGCGGGCAGCAGAGTAAAGCAGGGGATTTGCCCTCAACTCCACTCTGGTGAGATCCCACCTGCAGTGCTGCATCCCGCAGTATAGGGTCTGCAGTACAGACTGCAGAGTCTGCAGTACAGGAAGGACCTGGACCTGTTGGAGCAACTGCAGAGGATGGCCATGAATATGATTGGGGGCTGGAGCACCTCTCCCATGAAAGCAAGCTGAGAGAGTTGGGGTGGTCTAGCCTGGAAAAGAGAAAGCTCTGAGGAAACCTTGGAGTACCTTCCAGTACTTAAAGGGGTCCTACAGGAGAGCTGGAGAGAGACTTTTTATAAGGGCATGTAGTGGTAGGACAAGGAAAAATGGCTTTAAACTGAAATAGAGCAGGTTTAGATTAGATACTAGGAAGAAATTTTTCACTATGAATGGGGATGACATACTGGCACAAGCTGTCCGGAGAAGCTGTGGATGGCTCAGCTCTGGAAGTGTTCAACACCAGGTTGGATGGGGCTTTGGGCAGCCTGGTCTAGTAAAAGGTGTCCCTGCCCATGGCAGACCACTGAAATCAGGTGATCTTTAAGGCCCCTTCCAAACCAAACCATTCTATGATTCTATGAGATTTTGATCTTTGCATTCTATCTCTTATACAATCGAGTTTCAAGAGAAGGTAAGACTTAATACTCTTTAAAGTATTTTTAAAAATAAATGCCAACAGGCAATTTTATAGATTATTTTGATCTAATTTCATTATCCCATTGATGACTTACACAGTTTTCAAACCAAGAACTACAATTTTGGTTATTAGATACATTTCTTTATCAGATTTGACTGTGAGATCAGCTTCCCCAGCACTTCCTTTTCAAAACTTTGAAATCATCTCTAAAAGCCATGAAACAGACTATCATGCAACATTCAGATCCTTAAAGGAAGACTACTTTTGACAAAGATTCAAAAAATATTAGTGGTTTTCATGGTTTAGGAATGGTATTCTGCCATTTAGAGTTCCCTCCAAAACACTCCAAAACACGTGCCACTCGTTCACTCCTCCCTTCCCCCCTCCTTCCCCTCTTGGGGCTGAAGAGAATTGGAGTCACAAAAAGTGAAGATCGTGGGTTGAGATAAGACCAGCAATGAAATAAGAAAATGAACAGTAACAGCAACAACATTAATAACAGAAGTGGACAAGGGAAGTGAGAGACTCCCATGTGAATGCTCACCCCTGCACCAACAGGAGCCCAAGAATACCTTACTACTGCCAGGAGGGGACACCTTATCCATTCTTGGAAAACAACCTGAGGTGGCATGGAATAACCTCTGGGTCCTGGCCATGCCCCTCCTGACTGCTGCAAAAATCAACGCTGTCCTGGCCAGAACCAAGTTTAAGTGTTTTCTCCAGGCAATACACTCCCCTTTACTACCTGAAGTAGTAATACATGTCATGCCTTATCAAAGAAACCTTGATTCTGTACAAAACAAGTCCTCTAGGGTACAACCATCTATAACAATTATTTAGATTGGAGGATGGGGACGAAGCATGTCTCCATTTGTTAATTCCTAATGAATAGCTTTTGACGCCAATTAAAAACTAGTACAGATATGGGAAAATCCCTAAATTTCTAAGCAGGTTGTAGCAGCAAGCAGACCTCAAATGCTCTCACAAGACTGTTACTCTGACAGAATACTGGGCATCCTGTATGGTATATTTACATTAACAGTGTATTTTGAGAATTGGACCTGGTTACATCTAAATATTCTTGAAGAATGGAAAAGACTGTCACCTTCACTTCACCCTCAGCCCTTACTGTCAAAGTAAAATGATTAAAAATTAAACTGTCACAAACAATGTTATTTAACTCAGGGTAAAGCTATGTTTTGATAGTAGGAATAGCATAATAATTAATGCTATAATTATTTTTTATCATTAGAGACCTTGCCTGTGTCTTCATATACCCTTGGTTCTTCTTATGTGAGTAATCTGAACTATCCAGGAGCCCTGGAAGGAAATATTTTTAACTGGTGAACACCAAAACTAGGTTTGAAGTTAATGTTCTTACCCTCAGAAGCAACAGAGCACAGAATAAGAAATGGTACTCTTTGACACATTTTTACTGCCAATGAAGAAAATGTAGAAGCCCGAAAACACAGCTTATGGATCACAGCAGTAGTGACATTTTGTGAAGGTAAGGGGAAATCAATCTTTTAGGTTCAGGTAAAAACTAGAACCAGACTAGTAACTCTGAAAATCACACAGAGAAGTTCAATTACTGTCTAAAGCAAATCTTAGTTGAGAACGTATCAAGGAACTGACAGCAGAATAGGCAAAATGAATGAGCATTGGCTTCAGGTGCACACTGCTCTACAAGCACTGCATGCCCAGCTGAGGAGCACACCTGGCCCACAGCACCAGTGCAGCCTCTGATACATTCTCTACAGACGCCCAGAACTCCAGTCCCAGCACTCAGCTGACTATTTTCACCTTGCATATCAGCTTTCTAGGTCTGATTTCACACTTCTTATACTGAATAGACTAAAATAAGAAGTTGTTCTGCTTATACTTGAGTCTTTTCCTCAGTAATAGCACTAATGTGGGATTCTCTGTCAGCACACACTAGAACGTAGAATGGTAACACTGAAACGTTGTGATCTTAGCTGAATTTGTATCAGTAACTTAGAAAAACAAACAAAACTGATAGAAAGGTTTATGATCACACTGTGCTGGCTTTATCCTTTTTTTAAAAAACAGAACTATTTTGACTTCCTAAGTGTTTTTTTCTTTATTGGTGTATTCCATGCAGGCATATGTGATCCCTTCCCATCCTAAGCCCTCCAGGTTAAAGTCCTATTGCCAATATGATTATGTACAAAGTAACTAACTTTATAAAAGTTCACCAGTATCAGCAACATTAGTAATACAATAGTATTCAGGAATGAGTATTCAGTATCATATAGATTTACATAGCATTGCTATAAAACCAGAGCATTTCTATGAAGTTCTGGTTATCAATACAAGGGAAATAAAGATTTTTCTAGACTGTTAAGAAAAAAAACCCACCACTGAGCTATCTAGTTATCCCTAGATTTTGTGTAGGAAAATACATTCTCACTCAGTATTATATTTTAAAGTTTTTTACATTTCTAGTGTATAGTTCTATCAAATGTTTAATACAATCTTCACTTTTAAGATACTATTTTAAACAGAATAGTCTGTAGATCAGATACAAAATTTTTGTTGAGAACCAATTGCAAAGCAAATTATCTTTCCACTGATAGCCCACAGGGCTATTTTTTGCCACTTTTTCAAAAGGTTTTATTTAAGTATACACACAAAGAGCATGTATTACAATGTTTTATGTAAAAAGCAAACAACCTCCACTGCCAAAGCTGGTGTTTCACACATGGATAGGGGAGAAAAGGATTAAATAAACTCGAGAGGCCATTTGTTTTTATAAGTTAATTTCTGAGAAATTAATGAACTCAAAACTGTGTTTATCCTTACCTAAAAGGTAAGGTAAATTCCCAGCATCAGCAGTTACAATAATTCATACTGTCATCTAGAACAGAACATAGCAGAAAATCATTAAATACATTATGTGAACTCAGATTTCAAGAGAAAATATTTTCCTGAATTTGACTCATGGCACACTTAACAAACAACAGTGAATGGATAAAGGCTTTAGACTTTGAAAAGTATTAAAATCAGAACTCAGAAAAGGTTTTATAATTGGCATAATTTTGGAAGAACTAGGAGTTACAAATTCTGTAAGTTTGCGCAGAAGTTACTCTGAAGCATAATTACTGCATTTTAAAATGCCAGAAAATATAATCTAATCTGCTTAGATTAATTGCCTAAGTAAATTTTTTATCCTGCAGATTAGAACATGAAATGCTGTTTCAGAAGAAATCAGCAAGATGGAACCGATACAGCGTTAAGATGCAGCCAGATTAACACTGGGGAAACTTTAGGCAGTCTAGTTTTAAGTGGGCTGTTAATAACGTAGTTCAACTAACCTCAGTTTAAAGAGGGAGATATTTGAGACTGTTCCCCAAATCAAACTTACTAAAAAAACCCCCAAGCAACTGAAACCAAAAACAACCACACAGAAACCAAAGCAAACAAAACCAAAGACACCATAGTTCTTTATCCAATCTTATTTTAGAACAAAGGATTTTTACATGTTTCGTATTCTTTGACAGGAAATCTGTGAAACCAAAACAAGCCCTGACAAATTGAACCTTTCCTGAGGAGCATTCATAGTCAAAAACTCATTTATAATGTGTTATGTGGGAGATGCCAAGTTGTAACAGTTTAACAGTCATCTACATGGAATGTACCAATAGATTTATGAACAACAGTAGCAGTTACTCACATGTTCATGGCAGCTAACTGTTCTTTATGCATTAGGTTTCCCTGTATAAATTAGAAAACTACAAAAAGTCAGAAACCGGGAGAAACCTCCATTGTCTGTAAAAGTTCAAGTGAAAACACCTTTGCAGCAGTTTTCTTAGACGATAGCATATTGCTCATATAAAAGGTCTCTTATCCTATAGAAGTCCTGGCAGAGGCAGCCTTCCAATCCAATACGCCCTGTTTCAGTCTGAAACAAAAGATATGTTTCAATTTATTATCTTTACATTAATGAGAAACTTCATTTATTAGTAAAATAAGGTTTTACTTATTACTAAAATAATATATATTATTTTATAATATTATTTGCCAAAGAGATTAAAACTCAGAACACCTACCCTGCGGACAGCCACCAGGTTGTTGCACACAAGCACTCCTCCAACAAATTCAGCTTGTATACCTTCCCGCAAGAGAACCTGCTTGAAGTCAGACAGTCTTGGCTCATTCATAAACACAGACTGGTGCCCAAGAACCTTCAAAACAACATACACGATTTTACTGCTTCTATTTAACACCTTCCATTTTTCCAAAGAGCTCATTATTGCGTTGGCAGCAGTGTGCCCAAAACTACAGGACTCTAAATTGGTTCTATTTCTGTTCACCTGCAGCAATACATCTTCAGGACAGAAGAGCCGTAGAAGTTACCCATCACAAAAAGCAAAAGGTTTTTCTTTGCTCACGTATTGAGGACAAATAGAAAGCTACAATGAAGATCCCTCTTCCAAGCTATGCTATGCCAGGGACCAAGCAGCAGTGAGGTGTACTGCTGATCAGTACAGGGTGCTATGACAGTTGCCATGAATCTGAACAGACTTTAGAGCCGTCTCCACAATTCCCTAGCTCCCAGAACACACTACATTTAGGACTGTGAAACAGAGAATCTTAAAAAGCATCTCTAGGATTAAAAGGTACTGGAATAATTCAACAGAAAGATAAAATAGTATCTCCTAAAATGCAAAGTAATTTAAAAGCTACCGTAAACTTATCGCAAAGATAAACTTAATGAATTCTGAAATCACTACTATAGAAGCAGATGTATAAATGTCAAAGATCTGTATCTCAAGTATATGAAGTATCTTTGAAGTATCATTGACAAAATGTAATAAAATCCTGAAGTGACTAACACCAATTGATTTCTCTGTCTGCAAGTACTAATTACAGATATGACACACACTAATTAAAATCTTATTTCATAAATATATGGCTCTGTTAATGGATGC
Source organism: Taeniopygia guttata (assembly GCF_048771995.1). Classification (NCBI taxonomy): domain Eukaryota; kingdom Metazoa; phylum Chordata; class Aves; order Passeriformes; family Estrildidae; genus Taeniopygia; species Taeniopygia guttata. The sequence goes on along the minus strand of NC_133030.1, from coordinate 48,971,257 downwards.
AAAAGATCACCCTCACTGAAAAGCATAAAAGCTGAACAAAGAACAGCACCAGGTTTAACAAAAAGAAACCGGAACATGAAAACCCAGTTTCAGTTAGGCTTTCATTTGAGTAAGATCACAATATCAACCTCTAAGCACTAGAAAAATAAAAATGAATACAGAGATCTTCATAAAAAAAATCCAGACCAGCATCATTTCTATACCTCATGAGGTGGCATAGGTTCCAAAGTAGGAATGATCTCACTCTCCTCACACATCTCCTTGTCATCGTCACCAAAGAGGCTTTTCATGGCCTTCTGTTGTGCAATCACACTCGAGTCCGAAGAAGGCACGTCCACTTGCATCTCTAAGTCTTCATCTTCCCTCAACTCTCCCTCTTCCAAAATAACTCCAGTATCTACTTTTGAAACTCTCATGTCCAGAACACCATCTATCCAAGCCAACTCAGCATCCTTGGCTTTACAGAACTGAAGAGAGCTGACAAGAGAATCTTTCAACCTGACCTGGGTTGCACAAAAAATAAAAGTAGTATTAGTTTCATGGAAAATACAGAGGTCTTACTTCAAGTTTTAAAGATTACTAAGTTTCTCTTCACCATCTTTCCAATTGGCTTGATTCATGAACTCTTCTGGAGAGAAAGGATGGAACGGGTATCACCAAGGCAAGCTCCTTTCAAATTTAAAATATGTAACACTTGTATTGCAACTTAAAAAGCAGCAGACATCAACACCTTTCTCATCTTTGCTAAAATTAAAAAAGAATCTATAGAACTGCAAACTTGACTTAAATTTACAGCAAGAGCAATAATTTCTTTTTAAAAACCAGAAACCTTTTTTGCAGCCAAGTTGTTCCTCAGTTGGTCTTAGCAAATTCAGAGGAAGTTCCTATAGATACATTTAGGTTACTGATTAATAGTTAAAAATTTCAATCCTCCAAAAAATTATAATTACTATTTTATTGTAAGAAAGGATGTTGTAGTATGAGACTTTTAAGTGCCCTTACCCTGATTCCTCTGGGGGATTCTGGGACTTTAATCCTTTAAATAAAGCTCTACTCTTAGAGATTGTTATCCACATTAGAAGGTCTATGATTCCCATAGTGCAATCAAGGTTCCAACCATGTGAAAGAACCTCCAGCTACCCACCCATGTGCAGCACAGCTCACTCAAATGACACTGTGACACTGACACTTCACTCACATCTATTCTTTTCAAATTCAACATCGCCGCTGCAATTCTCCTGGGTCATTTCTTACACACTAGCAACTCTTATAGCCTTAAAAAACAAACAAAAAATCCCAACAACAAACAAACCACATGCAGTAAACATGCTGTTTTAAGGCTGCCATAACTAGATGATTTTTAATAACTGGACTTTACTAGAGGAGAACAGATTTTTCTTTGGAAGGAAACAGAATTTTCAACAATTCTACCAATGTTTTCCTATTAACTTTAAAAGAACAAAGGAATAAAGGATTACTGCAAAAAGTGTTTGTGAGAGACTTCCCTCTAAACAACTTCAAAAATTAAATTTGGAGCATACATAATTTTCACATAATTCACATAAGCTATTCCAGCTTTCTTACTTAGAACTTAATCAATTGCATTTAATTTTCATGGCTAACACACAGCAATACATTATGATAATGTTACTTACCAAGAATCATCACATTAAGTTTTTGTGGGGTATGGGTATCTCATTTTATCATTAGCTTGCTCCTAATTTCACATGTTTACTCTTAGGTACTATTTAAGTATGAAGCATTTTTTAATTCCAGCTCTTTAAGGCTCCATTTGAGATTCCAAAGAGAATGCTGAATTGCAGCTATTATACAATGGTATTCTAAATATAGGCATTATAAATGTGAAAATACTTCAATAAATCAAACTGATGCCCCTGTGGACACAAATGTTGCCTTTTGCACTTCAGGTAAAAACACACTGATATCAAATTCAAACTTTCCAACACTTACAAATAATAAGCCTCAGGAGAACACTTATCTAAAAGACACAAAAACACAACTAATGCCTTGATCACACAAAATTAATTGAACTCATAGGTGATACCACCTCTCCTCTCCCAAAGGGCAGAGGGCAAATTACATTCTGCTCATACAGCTCGACTACAGTCCACAGAAGTTACACAACTAAAAAATTGCAGTACCTTACCTGGTAAATGTGAGTTTCACTTGTAGCATCTACAGTTTCATGAAGTTTGGGCATGTAAACTTTAATATCTTTTCCACCAAAAGCTCTGCAACATTCTGCAAGGTCCTGACTGGCCTCAGGTGGTCCATGGACAATCACCAGTTGTCTTGGTTTCATTTGGTTAATAATTTTTTTAATTGAGTCCCCGTCTGAACGTCCTTCATAGTCAATGTATGTAACTCTGGCTCTAGTTTGAATTAAAAACCCAATAATAATATGTTTTAGTTTAAAAGATTAAACCTCTGAGTGCTCCAAAATACTTTGTTAAGATATTTTTAAATTATTGTACATCAACAAAAGCTGTCAGCACAAGGTATATTATGGATCTGTAAAATACAGTTATCAAATATTAGCGTGTGTGTATTTAACACTATACATTCACAAAACTCACTTATCTAGTTATCAAAAAAATAAATCATCCATGAAACAAACATTATTAAATATGTTATCCTTTTAACAAAACATACTTAAGTATCCATGCTACCATACGATTGTATCATTTCTTCCCTCTCTTCCAGCTGTCTCCATAAGACAGGAAACAAACCAAATTTTTTAAGAGTGGGGAACCATAAGACTAGTCTGTGCTCCCAGAAATACTAGTAAAATACAACTTAGCTTGGGGAAAAAAATAAACTAAAATCAAGTCCTTTCCCACTTTCTTAAATCCAAGTTAGCCTTTTACCCAATTTGCACTGTACCCATGCCACTGTAGCAGAATTGAGAACAAAGTCACTCACTTAATTTCCATGGATTCTGTTGCAGAAATACATTTGGTAGGAACATCTGATAAATCTTGGTCCATAGGCTCCTCTCCATTTGTCAAACCAGACTCTAATTTGCTTTTTTCTTCTTCTGTTGCTTGAAGTTCTGGAACTAGAAAATCCTCAGGTCTAAAGAATGAAAGGCATTTTGCTTTTTAGAGTAAAACCAAAGCACTACCTAATATAAAAACAAACAGCATTGATTATTACTACTAAGGGGTTTTTATAACTGTTATTGCCAGCAATTTTACTACACCTGACAAACATTTCCACACTTGAACAGAGCTGATTTGGAAAATACGACTTTCCTATCTTAAAAAAGAACTTGAATAACTTAGGAAATACTAGCAAATTGAGGATTTCTAGCAAGTATTCCTTACGCAAAGCTGACAAATATAACTGAATTTTGTTAGGATGAATAGTCTTTTCTCAACTCACAAATTTAACATTAAGTGAAATTTAAAGCAGAGAAAAGTCAGGTTAAAAGAATTTAAAATCTTCTATCTCATAAGATTAAAAAAAAAAAAAGCCTGGAGTGAAAATACATCCTAAGAGGTGTGAACACAGGTCGAGGATCAGCACTCTGCAGCTTCAATCCTTATAATAAGCTTTCTCTAAGACTTAGCAGTTTGAAGAGCATATAGCAATGCTGCAAAAGAGACAAAATGGTGAATTCAATTACTTCTAGTTTTTGATTATTTCATAGCTACTATGTTAGTATACATTACCACCACATACTTGATAATTTCACCATATTCATCCCATTTAATTCTTTCTTCAGGAGCTGGAAACATAGGATAAGATTTTTTTGCCTGTTTGAAGAAGCTTCCTTTCCGGCTACCTTCACCTTTCATCATCAAATCATGTTTGGTCTTATGTAAAGTCGGCTGATCAATATCCTCTTCAGCATCACTCTCATCACTGGAATCAATATCTGCCCTGAAATGACATTCAAAAAACACCTAGCACTTCTTTTTTTTTTCCTTCCAGTTTCATATTACATAAACACACTGAGTAGAAAATAACAGTTGACATAACACTAACCAAGGCCAAGGGCAGTTTATGTATCTGAGAAAGAGCTCACAGTCAAATGGCAGATGAAACTGGGCCTATCAGAACAACAAATCAAAGACAACCACTCCTGATTCCTCAGGACCCTCAGACAAAGCTACTGAAACTCTGATTTTCATATAGGCCTGAAGAGAGTTGAAGGAGCAGAATAATCACACAGAAATCTCAACTCTGATCATAACAGCAGAATGAGCAACCTACTTACTCTTTAGACTGCTCTAACTTCTTAGCTGCCTCTTTCTTTAATTTTTCCTTTTCTAGGTATTCTTCAAGTTCTTTTCCTTCCAACTTGACACGTTTTCTCAACTGCAGATGGAATTAAAATTAGTTACTGTGAGTAGCTGACACAAGGTTAATACTTTTCCTATACGCTGCTGACAAGAATATTTGTTCTTAGGCCCCAAGGGCAAGTATAAATTGTGTGTCACATACAAGACAAGACTACAGCAAAAATGTGGTACCTTGACATTGCAACATCATGATAGTATCAATTTGTACAGTCTGCTTTAAATGAAAGCATTTCTAGAAATATTAAAATCAATTAAGCTTTCCAAAAATTTTTGAAAATGTCTTCAGGAAATAGCTCTCCAATAAGTGAAGGCAAACACTCTTAGATGAGCAGTGTTTTTTTAGTTTTTCTATCATTAACATCAGATCAGAAGAAGCTAGCAAAGTCATACTAGTTGGCAAAACAATGCTAGATTTTGTTTCTTGTTTCCCAAGTACAGCTCACTTTGAATAAACTGAATTCTAGTAATAATCTAATACTATATATAAATCATTTATTTCAATCCAATCTAAAACCAAAATAAAGCTGCATCATCAGTATTGAAATTATCACTGCAATCACAGAGGACTTCCATAAATTAACAATGTGCACCAGAAAGAAGTAGACACAGGTGTACAGATTATTAAAAACAATTTGAAAGCATGAACAGCAATTAATTATCTCCTAATTTCCTGAATTTGCTTATCCTTCTAATCCTGTTGGGATATATTATACTAATTTGACTTGATTCTCCTCTCACCCAAACTGGGAGAATTTTCCAGCAAGACCAACCCATCATATTTGGTGATCTGTACGTCAACTGCAAGCAGACTTTTTCTATTGTAATACAAACACAAAGGAACAATTTGTCTAAAAATATTTAAAAGGAACTTCATTCTCAGCTCTATTAATTTTGCCATGTCATGAAAAAGCATTTTGCAGTTCTCAGTAGGAGACTTATTTTTATGTAAATTTATCCACAATCTAATAAATATGCAGCATACAGATTTCAGGTTTCTCTCCACCACTAGAAGCACTTCCAGAAGATAAAAAGAGAAACTATGCTCAGTTTTGCCCACACAACCCCAGATGGCCCACAATAAAAACCAAGAGCTACAGAGACAATGCTTACCTCAATATCTATAACTTTTTCAGATGGATTATCAATCAGGAATCGTGCTAATGTTCCAGGTGTAGTGCGGTAAGTTAAAATTATGGAGTTTTTGGAATCCTGGCACCATTGAATGAAAAGATCTCTAGAAAACCCACACTCCAAGTCAGGCTGACTGGCAAGAACAACTTTTGGACTTGGCACTCGAGCCAGATCAGACAGACTGTGACATAAGGAGAGATGGCGGAACTGAAAAGGGTTGTTTCTCTTGTCTTCAAAGCACCTCATCAATTTGTCACTCATCCATTCAACCTAAAATACATATTAGAAAAAGTTATCTATACAAATACAAATTCTTCAACAGCATAAGCTTCATATGAAGTACATGATGCAACATGCCCATGATTACTTCAGTATTTCTCAGCAGGTGTAGAAATAATGTTAAGCATAAGCAACACTGAAACAAGTGTTTAAGCTCTCTGTTAACAACTATAAACTATGCTAACAAGTCTTATCGTAAAGACAGAAATCAGTATCAAGAAACATGCCCAGTCACAACTGGACATTGTGTTACCTGATCAAAAGAGCTGTGATACAAACATGCAGTACAGAATAAGGACATTCCCCCAGTATTTTGCCATTTTTTACCATAAAAAGAAAAGCTTTTGCATAAATGTCCCTTTACTCTTCATAATTGGATTTTAAAATTAAAACAAACCTGTGATTTAGAGAACTCCACTACATTGTAGCTGACATTATTCAAAAGTGCAAGAGAGTAGACTCCTAATCCTGCATCTTTTGTTCTCCAGATCTGATCAAGAAGCTGAGCAAGTTCCAGAACTCTGCCTGCAGTATCCACGGCTATTAATACATTTCCATCACCTCGTAATGTCTCCAAAACATTAGCTAAGAAGAATTAAAAACAAAACAAAAACCTACTTATACTTTGAACCAAAGTTAGAAGGTTTGTGGTGTGGCTTGGATTTTTTTTTTTTGTTGTTGTTGTATCACACTAGTAATCATATTCAAAAGTGTACTGAACACAGAAATAAGTGAAACTTCAAAAGAGATCCAAATCCACACTTCCACCACAATTAAAGGGAGCTGGAGTTTCCTCAGTAGCTCTGAAGATCGCTCTGCCTTGGTATCTCTTTTGTTTGTTTGTTTGTTTAATTAAAAAACAACAGAAAATGGAGTTTAAAAAAGGAAAGTGCTGAGGAAGGTGATTTAAAAATCCCTGAAGAGATTTAAGGATACTGAGTAAAATATACTATTTTCAAATATGGTTCATTGTTGTTAGGAAAACATTTAATTCGCAGAATCAGTATCACCAGAAAAGAGTAATTCAAAACTTGTTACATTTTAATAAGGATTCTTAAGTTTAAATGCTAATGAATTTCTTATAGAGAAATAATTTATAGTGGCTAATAAATCACATTACTGATATTTTTGAAGCCCAAACAATACAATACATACTCAGCAGCTGTTCATCCCTTTGCTTCCTCCTGGGTTGTACATAAGTAGCATTAAATGAATCTGTAATAAGCAATGAAGGCCTGCTCAACATTTCCAAGGAACATCCATTCAGATGGCTGCGGAAAAAAGGAAAAATCTCACTTTTTTGCATTTCTATTTTATGAGAAAAAATAAGACAGCTAAATTCCAGATATTTGCATATACAGAAACCGAACTACTCAGCTGCTGAATGCTTCCTGCTTCAAATTTACAAATAAATAAAAATGAATGGAATAAAGAAACCCAGAGCTAATGCTTGCTTCAAACTGATTAATCTGGATGCAAATGAAATTAGTGGTCTTATTAGAACTGGAAATGCACTTGCACACCTTCTTATCACCCACTAAATGATACACACCTAACACAGCTAAGAGCTATACATTACTGTGTTGAACTTACATCTCCCTCTTGTGGTTGAAATCAACGGCATAAACAATTTCTTCCTCCCCATCCTTGACAATCTTCCAAATTGTGCCTCCTATCATGTGACCAGCTGGCAATGGTGTGATTGACAAACCATGTCCTTTGCCTACAAAGGTTTTCAATATTTTAGGTAGATTACACATATCAAAATCCATTACTTTGAACAAGACATAGTAACTTTAAACAACTGAATACCCAAATTACTACTGAGAAAAAAAATCAAATTAATTATGAAAAAGCAGTAATATCTGTGCTTCCTGTCTAAGCAGTAACATAAAAATATTTTGCAATTCACTTTTATATTTCCTCCAGAATAAAGAAACTAAAGATCACTTCTTCCCTCCACCTCCCACTGATACTCAGATGCACTGCAGAGCTGCTGTAACTATGGACATAAACAACAGTAAATTATATAAAAAACATATCACAAGAAAGCAAGCACAATGATGAAAGCCCGGATCCTCTCTGGGGCAACATTAAATGTTTACTGTATCAATCACTTTTGAGGTACTTAGGAAAACTTACATAAATTACATAATCTGGAAGCTTTCCAGAATGACAAACACTCAAGTCAAACCATAGCAGAAAAGGTGCTCATGTGCTGCAGTCAGGGATGACAGAACTTTTCAGCAACTGATGCATTTTTGAAATGCACTGTTGCTCCCTGTCATTGATACCAGCCTGCATGTTTGTCAGATTAAAATTAGACCACCCACAACCATTACTCACTGATTCTGCTGCATTAAATGCACAGTAACAATTAACAATTAAACATATATTATATTTGTAAAGGCCTCCATTGAGTATTTTCAAATCACCTCCATTAAATATAAAAGAAGTTAGTTGTTTTAAAAACGTTGCATGCTAAAATTACTCTTTAGATGTAAAAATTTCCAGGGTAGACATAGCCTTGTTACAACTATCTCAGAAAGGAGCCAACAGTCTTTCAAGGACAACATCCGTTCTCTATTTTCCAAATAAGAAGTCAAGTCTTTTGGCAGCACTATTCATGAACCTGTAAAATACTGCACTACAAACTGCTGGTGGTCAGCCTGTACGTATCTCTGTTCAAGAAGACAGTTTTTGTTTTATTCTGATCTTTACATTCACCACTAGTGGAAAGCTGTTGAGTGTCACAGGTTCCAGCAATATACCACACTGAGTATGATCTGAGTCACTGAAGATCTCCCCATTAAATCATGCACATGCTATAACTTCATCTCTGCAACCTGCTCTAGAAAGCCTTCCCTTGTGTTACTGGTTATGGAGAGTTCTGAGCTATCTGCTGCTAGACGTAAGTAAATACTTTTAACAGACATCAGTAAATTTCAAGAAAAGTTACAAAAACAAGAAAGAGAAACAAACACCTAAACATTCTTTGGCATGACCTCCTCTGCATTAAGTAAAAATTTTATCCATTTCTAGATACAATTGCAATTGATGCAGACTGACATAAGGCTAATGAATTCAGCACTGCAAAACACAGTATTTCAGAATTCAGTCCCTTTAAAAAAATTACTTTAACTCTTAACTGCTCTGTTGCCTTTCACTAAAAGTAAGTTCTTGAGGTGGCAACTTTACCTTTTAAGTTCACAATCTGAGAAAACTTCAGCTGTTGTATCTTATCAAAGGCTGCATCTACATCATCCAATGTAAAGAGTGTGAAATCTTCAGTATTATGGCGGGACTAAAACAAACAAAGAGGTACAGAGCATTCAAACACTCCACCATATCACAAATGTTGTGTATGAAAGTATCAACTTAAACATACCTGGTAGAGATCATACATAAACATCTGTCCCATTTTATATACAGGAATAGTTGCATAAATGGCACAATTCAATCCCATTTTTCCAACTGCATATGGAAGTGCACCAAGGTGTAGAGGGTCAGGGTGGGAAAGAAGAACAGCATCAACCTGGTGTACATGCCTATAAAAAGAGGGCCAACAAAAGCCATTGAATGGAGCTCTGTATGGTTTTGTATATCCCCTGCTAGAGATATTTTGAGAATACATACACAATCTGAATGCCAAAAAATGAAACTTAAATCCTTCAAGAACTGGGACAGTTTTAAAAATCATAATTAAAACTTACAGGTGTTTCCTAATGTTCAAGTACTTAAAAACACAAGTGACTTCAGAAAGCGTAACTTTTAGATCTGAAGACGTAAGTTTAACATCAAACTCCTGATAAAAAACACCTTAGTATATAAGTGGACACCAGAAAGTAAATTACCTGAGGGACCAAGAATATTATCAGTACAGATGTGCTACAAATTGCTTATACACCCCAAAACAGACTACAACTTTTCTTCTGATGGGAGTGAACAAGTAATAGGACCAAAGACACAACAATCCTTAAACTAATAAAGACCAAATCAAAATATATTTCTTTAAATACAGAAAAGATCAAACATATCATTTAAGAAAAGTAGCACATCAGTTCAGGGGATTTTATACTCTTAAAAACATTTGTTTTTCCTTGCAAAGTGTTGCATAAAATTAGAACTCTCACTAAAACCTTTCTACATATCATAACTGAAAAACTTGAGAGCACAAAACACATGTAACAAATGAAAATACAAGCTGGACTGACAGTTTTTTGTTCCCTTGCATACTAAGAGGGACACACACATTCTTCTCGATGGCTGTTACGATAAAGGGAATTTTATCCAATTGCTTCTTAGATAAGACACTTAAAAATTTGTATAAATTATCCTCAACAATCCTCACTTAAGAGATTTCAAACATTGCAAGTGTGTCAATGCTACAAAACTAGTATCAAAAAGCTCAGTTTCCTTCCTAAATTTCCATGTTTCAGTCCTAACTTGGCAATCAGCACAGCTCCTTGTTGTACATCTGAAGAAGTTCAGTACTGAAGGCTGGGTAGATTTTGGGTTGGAAGGTTTTTTTCCCTTTGCAGGGATAGTGTCCTGACAGAAGGTGTTTTCCTGACAGTCTATTCAACTTGAAATAAGAGCCAAGAGTTGAACTGCTTTGTATCCAGCCTACATACAGGAGAGGAAGGCTTCCTCTCCCATTTAAAACTTAGTTAACTATTCTAACTATTCTGAATTAGCTGACAGTAAAGGTCAGTCTTCCCTAAACTGCGTCACATTTATGACAATAAAAAACAAACAAATCATCCAAGCCAAAACAAAAACTGAACAGTTTGAGAATTACAGTCAAGAGACACAACTCACTGGACTGACAAGGAAAAAATCCCAAGTTTCTGCAAGAAATGTTTCAGCAGTGTGATTCCCTTCATGTAAAATATACACAAAACAAAACAAAAGAACAATTCTGCATTTAGCAACACCATACACCATACCACTGCGTGGAATTTTGAAAACTTTTAAGATAGACCAAACCCTATTTTAACAGGTGTATGAACTGAACTACTTACTTCCTCAGAGAATCAATAATATCCATAGAAAAGTTTTCATCCCAGCCACAGTCCAAAAGAAAACGAAACTCATCTACTTGCAAAAGATAGCAGAGGGCAGATTCCTCCTGCACCCCCGAGAGCGTAGTCAACTTGATAATCGACGTCATTTTCCTCTCCAAGTGTTTAATCCCCAAAAGAACTAATCTGAATGGGGGACAAAATGTTTCACTGACTGACACAAAGAAAAATTTAATTTGCTTAGATCTAGCTTCACATATTCCTGAAAATATGCAGGCTAACGGTGTTAATACTGTTCAATACAGCTGCTCGATACCAATTAAGTTGCAGATATTAACAGTCTACTCTTGCAGGTCTTATTAGAAAGAGGTGGGGTACAATAAACATTAAGAATAATTCAAAAAAGGATCCCTAGGAGCAGGGCAGTTAACAGCAGCTCCTGGGAGCTGGATGGGGGCACCCAGAGATGGCACATCCAGGGCCGCGACCCTCAAACCCAGGGCCTGCCCGACCAGGGGCACAGCGCGGGCCGGGCGCTGCGCGGGGGCTCCGGCTCTCCAGCGCCCCACCGGGCCTGACGCCCGGGCCTGGCCTCTCGCCGGACGGGGTTACGGGGGCGAGCCGTGCGCGCACTCCAGCCCGAGACGAGGAGAACAAGGGGAAGAGGAGGACGATGCGAAGGAGCCGGTACCTGCCGCCCTCAACCACCCCCAGCCCGCGCCGCGCTCGCCGCCATCTTGCGGGGGCGCGGAGGAGGGGCCGCGGGCGGAAGGGGAGCGGGCTGCACCACCGCGAGCCCGCCGGGGGGAGCGCGCTCCTCCCCCGGCCCCGCGCAGCCGTGGTCCGGCCCGGCCCGCCCGTTCCCGGTGCCCTTGGCGCGGCCGCTGCGGTCCCGCTGGCGGTGCGAGCGGCGGTAACGGCGGGGTCGCGCGGGGCGGGAGCGGCGCTGGGGCGGCACCGCTGTCGGACCTCCTGCCAGCGCCTCGCCCTGTCCCCGGGACACGGCGGCGGGCGGGCGGGAGCGCCCCTCAGCCGGCGGGCTTTACGGCGCTGTGGCCCCTGGAGGGGCGGTCGGGGTCCCGGGCAGGCCGGAGGCGGCTGAGCCGGGAGGTGGTGGGGCCGTGCCGCGAGTCAGCGGCCGGGCCCGGGGCGGGGGTTCGGGGGGTTCCCGCAGGGGGGGTTCCCGCAGGGGGGGTTCCCGCAGGGGGTTCCCGCAGGGGGTTCCCGCAGGGGGTGCCTGCGTGCCCGCCCCACAGCGGCCGTGGCGGGAACGGCGGCGGAGTTCGCCCTCAGGACCCGGCCGCGGCTCCCAGCCCGCGGCTGTGTGTCACAGACCTCACTGGTACCCCGTGTAATTCCCTGATCTGGAAGGCTTTGGTTGAGTTGGAAAGGTTTGCTGGGCCCCTATGGTCTGGAGAAGTCTGCGAGGGGATCTCATTAATGCGTGTAAATATCTCAAAGGCGGGTGCCAGACTCTTTTCGTTGGTGCCCAGCAACGGGACGAGGAGCAATGGCCAATTAAGTGTATGTGCTAAAACACAAGAAGTTCTGCTTCAAGACAAGGAAGAACTTCTTCAATTTGAGGGTTACAGAGCACTGGAACAGCTTCCCAGAGAAGCCGTGGAGTCTCCCTATCTGGAGACATTCAGAAACCACCAGGATGTGTTCCTGTGTCATCTGCTGCAGGTGATCCTGCCTTGACACAGAGGTTGGACTGGATGATCTCCAGAGGTCCATTCCAACTGTAATGATTCTGTCATTCTGTGATTTTAGAAGTGTCCTTTCTTATCTGTCACTCTCTGAGACTTGATACAGATAATGAAGTCTCCTTCTACAGAAGTTTAGGTTATGAAAGTGTTTCTAATGCTTTACAGAGTAGCAAACTTCTGTAGAATTGCTTTAATGAGTAAATTAAAGAGATGTTCTATTTCTCTCCTGTTTTAGGATGAAATCCTTTTTCCCAGGGTCAACAGTTAGGATTATTTCTAAGAAAGCCAGGTATGGGTTTGAGAGCAGTATGTTTCTCCCAGGAAGTGTTTAATAGCCTTCATGTATATTATGTAATTGTGGAATCCTAATAAGTGAGAGTAAAGGTGCCAAGCATGCACCAGTTTCCAAGTGCACATGTATTAGTACCTCTTACCTCTTACGCTTTTCTTTCTAGCAGTCATGGTGAATTTCGCCCAAGCTGTGCGTGAACACTGGGTTCACATCCTTGTTCCCTTAGGATTTGTGATTGGATGCTATTTGGACAGATGGAATGATGAAAGATTGTCTGCCTTCAGAAACAAGAGCTTATTATATAAAAGGTCTGTTTTATGATGCCTCTTATATACATATATAGTTATTTTTCAAAGTGCTTCTCAGTTCTTTTTTAGTCATGATTGTAACCAAAAAAAGGGAAGAAAGGCCTAAAAATATCAAGCATTCATGAAGTGTTTTAGGTCAGTAGTACCCTCTGAAAACAGAATCTTTAGGAGCTATCATCTTCATGAAAGAAAGGATCATTAACCGCTGTCAAGTTCGTGGTCATGAAATATGGAAACCTTTATTTTTACTCTCTATAACTTCAGCAGAAAACACAGAGCTTGAGTTTTTATTTTCTTTCTTAAATTTAAAATGATGACAGTGTTTTTTGACAAAATTCTTTTTATAAATGTGTGTTACTTAAGTGTAATTACCAAGTTCTTGAAAATTAACATACATGCTGCTATATCTTCACTGAATGATGTGATTATATACACTGATGAGTTTGGGTTTTCTGGCTCCTCAGGGAGTATTTACATCAGAGAACTTCAGGCATTGACTCACCTGTGTCAGTTCTAATTCTGTATTATGTCATCAGGTTAAGAAAAGAGGAGAGAAAAAAGTCATGTTGCAGAAACTGATAGCTGGAGTGCTGTCAGTTTTCGAGTGGATTTGTTTTTCCTCCTCTGGCCTCACCTAAATTCATTTTGAGTAAGAAAGAAAGCTTTTGACATAATCCACCCCACTGATACATTAGCACTTTTCTTAATGTATTTGTTAGTGAAGTTGGGCTGCTATGTCAGTGTCTTGTAAAAATCCTTCTTCTTTCACACTTCTCTTTCCACTAAAGTAATGAATTGTTATATTTAAAAGAAGTAGAATTTTTCATTTTGGATCCAGTTAAAAGTCTGATAACTACTTAGAAGTCAGCTACTCTGTGCTTCCATTTAAATGAATGGAAATTCGGAGGACTCAATCCATTGAAGCTTTTGAAAGAAAGGAGGAAGTTTATCAGTATGGAAAAATTTTTTAACTGACAGCAATTGCAAGGAAAATTAAATTTTTACATAAATTTCAAATTGAAGGTATGGTTGAATGTAAACGAACACAGATAAGTACTTCCATTTATTAATAATTATTCTAAAAATAATGATACTAATTTTAGTCTTTTGCCTCTTCTTTTTTTTTTTCTACAAAGGGAATTGAAGCCTGGTGAAGAAGTAACTTGGAAATAAAAGCTGATGATGAAAAGGAAGACATTTTTGTTTGATTCATCGTCTTACATATTGAAAGAACACCAATATGATTTTTACCCTGAGAGGATACTACAGTAAAGGACATCTGCAGTTCATCAATGCTAGTTTGATATCTGGTGTTACGTTTTGAAGATTATTTAATTACATGACTAATATGTGTTCAGGAATTCCATTAGTCCACAAGCATTGAGAAAATTTTCTTCCCTACTCTGGAAAGTAGAGGAAGAATTATAGAATAAACTATGCAAAAATGATTTATGTTGGTATTGCTGTGTATGGTGTGGAATCCATGTGTTTATAGCTATTTCATGAACTAGCCTTCAAAGAAATACTTCCATAAATCCAGAATGTGTTTGACTGGTACTGAACCTGCTTAAGTTTCTTTCTGGATTTCCTCTGTAGGCTTGTTTGGAATAGTGATTAAGCAGTTATCGCGGCTTTGTGAGTGGACCAGGAGGGTCTAAGGAGTGCGCAGCTGGTGAGCACAAGGCAGGAGCGCGCGGTGCCGGGCGCTGCTCCGCTCGGCGCGGATAGAAGCGGCGTTGGGTCTGTGCGGATAGAAGCGGCGTGGGGCCGGCGGGGATAGAAGCGGCGCTGGGTCGGTGCGGATAGGAGCGGCGCGGATAGAAGCGGCGTGGGGCCGGCGGGGATAGAAACGGCCCGGGGTCGGTGCGGATAGGAGCGGCGGTGGGTCGGCGCGGATAGAAGCGGCGTTGGGTCGGTGCGGATAGGAGCGGCGCTGGGTCGGTGCGGATAGGAGCGGCGCTGGGTCGGCGCGGATAGAAGCGGCGTTGGGTCGGTGCGGATAGGAGCGGCGCTGGGTCGGCGCGGATAGGAGCGGCGCTGGGTCGGCGCGGATAGAAGCGGCGTTGGGTCGGTGCGGATAGGAGCGGCGCGGGGCCGGCGCGGACAGAAGCGGCGTTGGGTCGATGCGGATAGAAGCGGCGTTGGGTCGGTGCGGATAGGAGCGGCGCGGGGCCGGCGCGGACAGAAGCGGCGTTGGGTCGGCGCGGACAGAAGCGGCGTTGGGTCGGTGCGGATAGAAGCGGCGCGGGGTCGGTGCGGATAGAAGCGGCGCGGGGCCGGCGCGGATAGAAGCGGTGTTGGGTCGGTGCGGATAGGAGCGGCGCGGATAGGAGCGGCGTTGGGTCGGCGCGGATAGAAGCGGCGCGGGGCCGGCGCGAATAGAAGCGGCGTTGGGTCGGCGCGGACAGAAGCGGCGTTGGGTCGGCGCGAATAGAAGCGGCGCGGGGCGGGTGCGGGGCGAGCCGGCGGCGCGTGTCGCTCCCTGCGGGCGCGGCCGCCGCGCGGGGGCGCTCGCGGCCAGAGGCGGTTCAGCCCGCGGCCTCCTCGCCGGCAGGGGGCGCCCGCGCGGTGGGCGGGCCGGGCGCAGCCAGCGGGGCCTGCCCTGCGCGGCTGGGGGCCGATGGGCGCTGCGATTGGCCGGGCGGGTCACGTGGGGTGGGGGCTGCGGCTGCCACAGTAAACATGGAGTCGATCTTCCACGAGCGGGTGAGTGAGGGAGGGAGGGAGGGAGGAGCGGGCGGATCCCGCTGCCCGCCCGCCTTGGGTACAGCGCCGTCGGTTGTGGCCGTCCAGGCCGCCGAGACGGGGGGGGCGCGCGAGCTCTCTCTGAGGATCCGCTGGGGCGGTGCCCGGGCCTCCCGGCCCCGCGGGGCAGCCCCCGGAGCCCCCGGGGTGCGCTCGGCCTGTGTCGGGCCGGGCCGCGCTGTCCTTCCCTGGCGTCTCTAACCTTCGGCAGTGCCTTGTCCTCTGCCTTGGGGGAAAGCCGCGGCCCTCGCGCGGCGGTGCCTGTGGCCCGTCCCAGCTGGACGTTGCCGGCCCTTCCAGCCTTCCAGGGAAAGGAGAGTCAGGGCTGAGCCTCACTGTCCGCTTTGGCACGGGAACCGCGTTCTGGGGCCTGCAGAAACAGCCCCCGGGTGTGGGGAAGTGTAGGCTGCAGCTACTTCTCTTTCCTGAGAGAGAGCTCGCAAGGCTGGGAAATGAGTACGAGGAGAAGCAGCGGCAGGCGGGGGCTGTCCCTGTGCTCTCAGAGCCATCTCGTCACCGAGCCTGGCTTGGCTGTGCTTGTGTAATGAGCACGGACTGGGAGAGCCGCTAGAGAAATCGCAATTCATATAATGTACTTCTGTGTGCCGAGCAGTATTTCCTGTTTTGGAGGACAAATGCTGCTGTGAACTGCTGTGTTTTATCCAGGTTCCCAGATATGACCTATTTCTGTTTTAATGTTGTTCGAATTATAATTGGATTTTTTCTTGCATTTTGCCAATTTCTCTTCAACTTTATTGTGTTAATCTTCATACTAGTTCTGTTACTTTGTTTGGTTATGTAGAATTTATTTCTTTAAGAAGTCAAGTAAGATAGCTGTGTACAGTCCTTTAAAAAATTACTGTTCTGAAATCCTTACAAACTGGGGAGTGCTCTTTCTGAGTAGGTTTGGGTTGCAAAATTTGGCGAGTGTTGTGGTGTTAAGTAGCTGCTGTTCAGAGGGTGAGTGTTGGATTTCAGCCGTGATGGCCTCTGCTTCAGTGACCTTCAGTTTGGTTTTGAAAACAGTTTAACGAATGCACTTTTTTCTTACGTGGCCTTGCCTATCACAGTATGAATAAACTTTTTATTACTGAGTTGCTTTATAGTTTAATAACAAAACTTGTGAAATTGAAGTGACAAAGCATAATACATTCAGAGTTACAAGGTGATGACGGTAACTTGTACTTTCTCCGCCTTCTGGGGAAGGTTGAGTTGACAGTCTCTCATGTGAAACATACCTGCTCCCTGGTAAGTTAGTAACACAGTTAAAAAGTTGCACCTCAACATGTTTTAAGTTGGAGAACCAAACATTTTTATTCTCTTGCTATTTTAGGGAAAATCTAACTGAATTACTCTTTTTTTCTTAAGGGGTATTTTTCCCCCCATCAAGTGCTGTCAAAATATTTTGAAGCACTGCATGTTCCTGTGTCTGCATACCCCAGTTGTTTTGATAGAAAAACATGAGGAACATGGTATTTATGAAGAAAATTTAATAAAACAACCAGTGATGTGGCATTTTTAGAGACAAACAACAGTTGCAGAAAGTAGGATTTAAGTATGTGGCTTCAGAAGTCCCAATCTTAGAAGTTTGTCCTTTCCTTGGTAAAATAAAAGTGATTAAAAACATTCAAAGCAGGGCAGCATTTTATATCAGGAGAGGTTTCAATGAGAGGATTTCAGCTTATGGTAAAGAAGCATATTCTCTGCATAGGACAGTGAAAGTTCATGTCAGTTAAATACTGTAGGATCTGTTTTCTGCATTTGGCACTTCATGTGTATGACTTTTACATATGAGAATTAAGGTTTATTACTTTCAGATAATGCTGTACAAATACGGAAAGGTCCTTTTAGTGAAATTAGTATGTAAGCATGTAATAATACTAATTTTCAGTGGTATTTTAGTATCTCTCTGTTTCTGTATCAGTTTCATGTTACTCTAGTGGGGAAGCCTGTGATTGTTGAGCAGGTTCTTCTGTTGCAGTTTGTTCTTATGACCAGTAGGGATGTGGTCCCAGAGGGACAGAAACTTGTGTTTAGTCTTGAGTTTCTTGCTGCAGGAAGGGCATGAGCTGGAGGAGGCTTCTGGATTCCACTCAAGCCTGGCTGTACAGCCAGTGCAGCTTCAGTAACTCATTGCTCAACTGAGTGATGAAGCCATAGGAAGATTCTGGAATAAAGGGAACTTTTCAGGTTTCAGCTGTAAGGGAGATCATGGGAGAGTTCTGCATATGATTTGTGTGATGCTTTTATGGAATTTTATAGACTATTCCTCAAAGGCATATTCTTGTATTCTTAGTTTCTGTGGGTCTGGCTTGAGGGAGGGGTGTCAGATTTGTTCATGAGGGGTTTTGTTTTTAATGAAGAGCATGTGTAGGAGAGTTCTTAATGTAAATATAAATGAAGACTGATTAAAGCAAAAGAAAAAAGCAGGATTTTAAAACTGATGTTACTTGCCTTGCACATGGAGTTAGTTATTTGTAGAAACAGGTTACTTTTCATGAGAAACTGCTTTGATTGGTTTACATTGTGGTTTGTTTTTAATGAAACAGTATTTTATCTCATATATGAAAATGTTGGAGCCTGTCATGTGTTCATTCAGATCAGAGATTTTTTGAATTTGTACTACAAAATCATGACATTGTTAATTAGCGCTTTTAAAATTTGTGCCAACGTTTTAAAAATCTTACACTATAGTTCTATTACCTGTAATGTGTTGGATATGTAACCTAGTATCTGAAATGTTTTTTATTTGAATAGTCTATCAATTAAAAAATATTTCCATTGTTTAATATGCTGAATTTAATATTTCTCTTGTTTCCCCATCATTGTTTTCAAGATTTTCAAACGAGTGGCATGACTTTATTTTATCTTCTTCCTCTATGTAAATTTCATGTTAAAAAGGAGCTTTATTGTTCTTCCAGCTCCTAATCACTTTCTCAGCAGTAACGTGGAGGGCAGATTGTCAATAACCACACCTGGAAGGGAAGAAAAGTTAAAAAATAATGAGAGTGTCTGTTATAGAAAATGTTTGTTCTCAGAAGTGGAGATCTAAACTGTTTGACTTTCATGTATTGATGTTTTGGAAGAGGATAGAATCCATTATTCTGTTGGTTGCAGAATCTCTGTGTGATTAATTGCCTTTTCAAAAACAATTTTTACATGAAATTTATTTCCCTTAAGGAAATAAGGTAGTATGGATGTTAGGTTTTCTCCAATCAAATTGATGGGAGGATTGTGTTCTATAGCTTGCAGTGTAATACACTGAAAGAATATATGGTATTCTGCATGAGTGAGGAGGTCAGGAAGTTTTCCAGAATGAAACAGTTGAGTCATTTTACAGAGTTTGCATTAACCTGGGGTGGGGTTATTTTATTTTTTTCTTTTTCCTTTTCTTTTTTCCATTATTAGCAAGAAGGCTCATTGTGTGCTCAACATTGTCTGAATAATTTGCTGCAAGGTGAATACTTTAGTCCTGTTGAGTTATCCTCTATTGCACAGCAATTGGATGAGGAAGAAAGGATGAGAATGGCAGAAGGAGGAGTATCTAGTGAAGAATACAGAACATTCTTACAGGTAAAATTATGTTCATTTGAGTTTGCTTGATATTGCCTGAAATGCAATATTGTCTGGCACAGACCTGCTATTCTTGCATAGCTAGATGTGGTTAATTTTCTAGTGTTAAATCTTTTTAAATTTATAGGCCTTTTCATTCATGCATCTTAGATGTGGCATTTTCAAATTTTACTAGTACAGCTTTACAATGATTCTACAAAAAGCTATATTACCTTCGTCTTCCGAGTAGAAAGATCAGGCATGATGAGGAGGATCAGTAATTCACCTTTTGTTTTTGTAAGCCAGTGTCAGATAGGAACAGAAATTCCGATGTCTGCACTTTAAGCTCTGAACATCTCTAAAGCTTTGAGTTTTAAAGTAAAATGCTTTTTTGGGGCATTGTAATCAGTCTTACAGACAAGGACATAAGTCATTGCTTTAAGAATCTGCAGTTACATTTATTTGCTCAGCTCAATTATTTTTGACCTTTTATGCTTATAACAGTTTTCCCTTTCCTCCCTCCCAACTTCACATCGAGCAGCAGCCTTCTGTAAATATGGATGATAGTGGATTCTTCTCAATTCAAGTAAGCACAGCTCTCTTCTGACACCATTTTCTATTTATGTAACACAGGTTCTTTAATGTAATTTAAGCGGCATTGAGGTTTTCAATCTAGTTACCACTTTATGGCTTTAATGGGATTAAGTGCTGGACTTCCAAAGATTGAGTGCTTTTCTTTAAGAACAGTGACTTGCAGTTCTTCAGTTCATGGGCCCTCTAGTGCATAGGAGAAGCATGGATTCAGGAACTGTGAAATGACACCTGCTGGAAATAAGCTTGAGTTCTAAGTTGTTTCTTGTGCACTCTTCAGGTGTAGACCTTGGCTCTCACAGACTGCAGGTGAAAAAGCAGAATTCAGATTGCTTTCTCAAATTATAGACTGGAAAGCCCTTGGCAGTGATTACAGGGTTATCGTTGATCTGCATATTTTTCTTGGGTGTTTTTGGTTTTTTAAAGGCCATAGGGGAAAGCTAATCAATAATAAATACTTAAACCAGACCAACAGCAAAAAAAGTTTTGAACACCAAATTGGGGCTTTTGTCTAAATTAGAGCTCTAAGCATCTTTGGCTGTCTCCCAAGCTTTCAGTGCTCCAGACTTGCTCAAGAGCCTCTCTTCCTTATGGCCAAATGGGCTGTTTTTCTTTTTAGCAAGAAACCATTAACAGTTTGGCTTTCCTGCTGTCTTTGGGCTGCTTCAGTAGCTGAAAAAAATGCTTCCTTGTTCTGCTGTTTTGTCCTATCGCTTTATCATTTGAGGCACAGTTGGCTTGCTGGAAGGAGCTTGAATTGTTAACTTAAAAGTTCTTACAGGATTATTTCATGTAGCTTTAAAGAATTTGTAAAAGAGTTGATGCTCAGATCAATAAACTGACTGATTGTGTGATAATCCAGTGGTACAAAATTCCAGCAGTTACTGTGAAGAAAGATTGAGATTATACTGGGGAGGGGAGGGGGAAGTAAGGGCAGAGCAGTGCATTGCAAGTAGAGAGATGACAGCTTGCGAAGTGTCTGTGAAAGGTGAAATGACAGCTTTGTTTGGAGGAGTATGCTCATTAACACAGTTCTGTTAAACCCTAGTTTTGTTACTTCTCCTTAGATAAGATATGAGTGTTATGCTTGCATGTGGATTCACGACAGCTGCATTTTGTGTAATATGATTTTGAGTAATTTCCTAGGTTTCCTGGCAATGTTTTGAAATGTAAGTTTTAAGAAAATAGTATAATTGTTTAGCATAGCTAAGATGGTTTCATGGCTTGAATTTAGATTTGAACTAGTGTGACTCATGAAAAGTGTTTGTTTTTTTTTTGACAGGTTATAAGCAATGCCTTGAAAGTGTGGGGTTTAGAACTAATCCTCTTCAACAGCCCAGAGTACCAGAGACTTGGTATCGATCCTATGTAAGACTCTTTTAGCACCTTGCTTTTATTTTACTGTAAAGATACTCTTAATATGAGTTTTAAATTTTTCTTTTAAATTGCTGTTTTATGCTCTGTTGCATTTTGATTGTATTACCCCCTGGCCTTGATTTTTTTTTCTTTTTGGGGGCACATGAGAGCATCTGTCCTCTGTGCCTTCATGATATTTTAGTATCTGTGGCATCACAGTAATATGGAGATTTCAGTGATATTGACAACCTGCTGAATGTTATAAAAGCAGTATGAGTATTCTGTAATGTAACATCAATGGTTGTATTACTGAAACTTTATTATATTAACTTCAAATTAGTGATAGCAAAGGTCTTAAACATTATTATGTACTCTGATTTTAGAGTATTTATTTTTATTTATATCTTTTGTTTTTCTTTTTACAGAAATGAAAAATCATTTATTTGTAATTATAAGGAACACTGGTTTACAGTTCGAAAGTTAGGAAAACAGGTGATACTGTCTTTTTTTATTTTAAAATTGACT
Source organism: Taeniopygia guttata (assembly GCF_048771995.1). Lineage (NCBI taxonomy): Eukaryota > Metazoa > Chordata > Aves > Passeriformes > Estrildidae > Taeniopygia > Taeniopygia guttata. The sequence goes on along the minus strand of NC_133030.1, from coordinate 48,949,417 downwards.
TTAGAAATGGGTGTGGGAAAGTGACTGCAAGTAGATTGTGCTTCTCGTTTGCAAGCTTTTGCTGCAGTTTGGTTTAATAGTGTCCCATATTTTAAAAAGGTAAATGTCTGTTGTATCACAAAAATGCCAGGCAGGTCATTGTAAATGTTAATCTGGGAAAAGACTGTAGGATCAATTCTCTAGTGAATCTGTCCTTTGGGGAGCTGCAGCTCTGGTAGGGCCTTATGTGACTTCTTAAGCTTTTTTTTTTTTTTTTTCCCCTGCATGAAATACTGAAGAAAAGTTGCAGTAGGGGGTTAGGGGGGGAGTAGGGGATCCTGAACAAAGACTAGGATCCCTACAGAATTCAGACTTATTTTAATACAGTAAGATATTGGCATTGTAAAATAATTTTGTTTATTTAAATGAACAGTAGCTATAAGGAAAAGTTCAAGGTTTTGATGGGTAATAATGAATACTCAAAAGAGTATCTATTAGAATAAAGTTTGAGGAAGTAGAATCTCAACTTTAACTATTATAGAAAACTTTGAAACAGTTGTATTCTAAGCAGGAAATAATTATTAAAGGTAAGAGAAAGTTATATTAGTATATGGTACATATGTACCAACTCAGTTCATATCCATGTCCCTTACAACACCAATTCAGTGTTTTATTTCAGCAGCCAATCATTTTCCTGCATCATACTTGCATACCTGCAGCTCATGTTGTATAAAAGTTTATGAGCTTTTATACATGAGCTGATTTGGTGTTTGGTTTTCTCCATAGCAAACATTCATGGAAAACAGCTTTTAGAGTCTGTAATAGTGGGACAGGAGTCTGCCCATTTGGTTCCTTTTTGCAAGTTCCGGCTACTTATGTTGTCATCCAGATTAAAAAAAATAAAGAAAAATCACCTGTGAGTGAGAAAACTAAACTCTACTGTTCTGCTTGAGTTTAAAAGTATGGCTAATGTTTACAGGCATTTTTTTGTTTATTTGATATCAAAAAGGCTGGATGTTGTCTTAAAATTATGCTTATTATACAATGCAACCAAGTTGGGTGGAATTTTATGAGAGCATTCTAACCAAAGACATCCTCAGCTAGAGGGGGGATGTCTTTTTCCTCTTTTACCTCTGGCTTGTAACCACATGAAGACAGTGCAAGGCGTCTGTTGTCTAGAGGGTAATGAGAACATTTGACAAAATAGTTTGCTTCTCTGTAACAGTTAAAGCAAAATTAGTTTAGCAAAATTTTCTCTTCCATAGTGTCTTTCAAAATTTGTTATAGTCTGTCCATCAAATTTTTTACAGAACTTTTTATTCCCCTGCTCTTCTACACTGTTGGTCTTCTTTCCTAGTGGCAAATGAAGTGATTGCATGACAGGGTGGTAGATAGTCACTTATATTATTGTATGGGCCTGGCTGCAATTGTGTGGGTGCATACATGGAAGTTTGAGTAGATCAGTGCATTTCTGTGACAATGGAGATAAAATTCTCTTTCCACTAACTCAGATGGTGCTTTCTGGTTAAAACTGGATAATATTGAATGTGTAGGTTAAAAAAAAAAAAAAAGTTATTTAGCTTAATTGGAATATATATGGGGGCTTAAAGGTAGAATATTTTGTTTCACATTAAATATATTTTCTCTCTAGAAGTTTTATGTAAGTATAATACTGCTTCTGTTTAGAAGTATTATAAATTAATAGTTATGGTCTTTGGGTAACTAGAAATGAGTTGTGTATGTTTATATTAAGTGTCCCATGTTGTAATATAGTGTTGTACTATCAGCATACTAAATTTGAGTATTTTTTTTTTAATTTTTTAAGTTTAAAAATTATCTGAGGGAAGGGTAAACACTAGTTTTCAGCATCATGAGTTAAAGGTGGAATGTTCCGTGAAAGTATTTAATGGAAATAATTGAATGTCTGTCTTATATATCTATTAATTTCTTAACATATAGCATTAACTGATGAAGGGTTTCTTACTGCATTAATCAGGGATTTGAAACTATGATTAAGCATAATTTTAGAATGATGTCTGAAATAAATTAAAATACAATGATTAAAGATTATCTGTTTTAATGTGTTTCCCTGCTGCCAATATTCAGTAATGGGACAGAGCATGCAATAATTTCCACACTTTAGATGTCCTATAAGAGTATTTGAAGAATAACTTTTAGCAGTATAGGTATTATGCTTCAAAAACTTTTTTTTGTTAGTTTAGTTTACTAGATTTATTTGGCTATTACATAATAAAAAATGACCACAATGTATAGGAATGGATTATCAAGTAATCTTCATGCTAATTTGTTCTCTCAACCTTTTTCTTAATTACAGTGGTTTAACTTGAACTCTCTCTTGATGGGTCCAGAACTAATATCAGATACATATCTTGCACTTTTCTTGGCTCAATTACAACAAGAAGGTAATAGTAACTTGCAGATGTTAAATCTCATAAATTAAAAGTAGGTCATAATCATTATTTCTTAGAACTTATGTATTCAGTTAACTACCCTTAGTTTTATGATTGAAATAGTGAAATAACTCAAGTACTTATAATGAAAGGTAAAGTCTTGCGTCTTAAATTGCACATGATTGTATTCCATATAGTGTGCATTTTAGAGTGTTTATATCTGCACTTTAATGCTGTAGACTTACAGTTTCTTTTTCTCAGGTTATTCCATATTTGTAGTAAAAGGTGATCTGCCAGACTGTGAGGCTGATCAGCTGCTGCAAATGATTCGGGTACAGCAGATGCAGCGACCAAAACTGATTGGAGAAGAAGCAGCACAGTCAAGAGATCAGAGGTAAGGTAAATAAAGATTTTATTTTAATAGTGTTCAGTATGATTGGTTTATAATTTGGAAGTAATAAGAAGTGCCTTTAGTTCAATGTTTACTGCTGTTGCACACAGGAAAAGCAAGCTGATGGACAACAAATGGTGTATTTTTAAGTGGGCAAAAGCTGCCTTGATAAGGATTGAGTATTTCCATGTGCATAAGCATATTATAGTGGAGATTTTTGACTTAGGGAGGAAAATTGTTTAGCAAATCTTATAAACTATGGTTAATAGTAATTCTTTTATAATTAAGACTGGTTTGTGCATTTTGTCATAAGCAGAAAAGAATGAGAAACTGCTCTATGAATTCCACATAATATAAATTTTACAGCAATCCCTTTTGTAATAATTTCACTGTAACATTAGGGTGCTGCTCATTTTTGATGCATTCTGCTAATATAAAACACCCTTGAAAGCATATAAAGTTGGTACTTTATGAACTTCTGCAATGATTTCACTGAATTTTCATAGTGAACAAATTGCATACTAATAAAAAGGCTTTAGGCTTCTCAGAGGTATTAATTACTTTTTTTCCCTTTTGTAAGCTTAAACTGATGTTGTAAGTTGATGGAATAATAAGCAGTAACATGGAAAGAGTGTACAGTTTACATGGGTTCTGTTGCTTTAGTGTGGCCTTCAAGGCCTCCTGAGAAGGAGACCATATGCACTCTTTTCTGCGGGTGTAGCTGTTTAAATAGCAGTAGGTTTGAATAACATGTATCACGGCTTTTTGTGGCCTTACAGTTTTTGACAATTTACTATCTAACAGCTTTGTATCAACATGTGCATTGCTTTAGAGGTCAGTGTTTTAAGGTTGCTCTGCATTTGCTTGCAGCCCTTCTGTGCTTCTTCATTTCTCAGGAAAATGCTTTTTTATGTAACAGACTTTCACAAGAAAAATGTTTTTCCCAAAGTTAGACCTAGAGTTAAATTGGCAGAACGTACTAATTTAAATCTCACGATAAAATCTAATAAAATTTCTGTCTGAATTTTTCTATTAATGTGTGAATTTCACAGGCTACCCAGAAGTGATGCGGACCAAGCAATAGAAGTGAACCATCCTTTTGATGGAACAGGCATGTTAGATGAAGATGAAGAAAATTTTCAAAGAGCCCTGGCTCTAAGTAGGCAGGAAATCGATATGGAGGATGAAGAAGCTGATCTTCGCAGAGCCATTCAGCTCAGCATGCAAGGTGCAGTGCTCATCTAAATTTCTTACAGTGCTTTAAGCAGCTCCTGGAATCAGTTTGTCAGGCACTTTTTCCAGCATGTGTCAATTACTGTGGAAAGACTGGTTTGAGGCATGGAAGGACAGTCCAGGATTGCCCATAACTATCTCCCTCCTGCTTTTTGAAAAGTTGTAACTTGCATGTCATCGTTGATTATTAGGAAGGAAGAACAAATTGGCAAAGGGTAGCAGGAGGAAAGGGAAACCCTCCTAAGGTGAGGAGAAGAGAAATTATCAAGCAAAGTTCTTATAAGTGCTTAGTTCTCCAAAAGTCTTTCTTCTTCTCAAGTTTGAGGACATTTTTAAAGTTATATTTTATTTACTAACTTCATTTTACTATAATTAGTAGCATATGGCATGTTCTGCTTTTAGGTAGCCGTCGAAGTGAGCTCTCAGGCTCATTACCACAGAATGTGCCTCAGTCGTCTCACAGCAGTCAGACAGACTCCCTTTCTTCAGAAGAACTGCGAAGGAGAAGACAAGCATATTTTGAAAAGTAAAGTAGCTGATAGAAAACTGCATGTGGAAGTACATGTATTTTTCGGTGCTTTTGGCGTGTGGATGGGTTTCTTACTGAGGTCCAACTCAACTTTTCTGTCTTAATATGATTTCCTAACACTACCTGAATTTTACTATTCTCAGGTGGTTCCTACAGAGAAACCTCTAGTAAGAGGGTGTTTGTTAATAATGCAGTAGTCTTGCTACCACTGCTAGTCTTGTGAAGAAAGAAAACATACATTATAGAAGTATTTTAAATGAAATCCTGGAAATTTCTGCAACCACCTTCCCAACAAAAAGTATTATTTCTCCAAGACTTTGCTTTGGGTAATGATGCTTCTCATGTGCCTCATATAAAAGTATTGTACATATATTATGTTACTGTTCTGGTATACCTTCTTAATAGTTGAGTTATTGAAGCTTTTCCTTATCTCTGTCTTGTAGTAATAGAGAAAATAAAGATCAAGGAGAAATGCTATGGATAGGAGGAGTTAGACTTCACATGGTAGGATAAGAATGCAGAGCTTCCGAATCCTGGGAGAATAGTCTTGTGGCTTGGAGTATAATACTGGGTATCTGAAGATTAGCAGGGTGAAATGATGAGAGAGATTTTGGGCACAGGGGTGCTATTGTACTAAAGAGCTTCTACTTCTGACTCCTGGCCTTCCTTACAATGAAATGAGCTTGACTCATGTCTCATGCTGGTGTTAGTCTTATTCTCTTACAAATCTGTGACACTTTCAGACAGCAACAACAGCTACAGCAGCAAGATCAGACTCCAAACCTACAGGACAAAGCAACTCTTAGTTCAAGCGCTCCAGAACCTGGCTCAGGTATTGTTTTTTAACCTTACATCCAACACTGAAATGTGTCTTTTTCATCTTTGTGGTATTTGTTAATTTTCCTTGTCTGCCTACTTAGTCACTTAGTCAAGGAAAGGATCACTTCCCTGAAAAGCCTGTTCTGATTTCAGAGTGAAGAGCATTGCCCAAACCCCAACTGTTTGTTTTCTAAATTACTTTCAAAGTTATATGACAGCTTGGAATAGTATCTGACAAAATTACTGGAACCAGTTTTCAAAGAACATCATATGTAGATATTACCAGTGTCAGGTACTGGTGATCCAAAATTGGTGTGTTTTGTTACAAACTGACTGCCATTGGTGAAAAACTATTTGCAAAATGTTCAGTGATTTTAAAAACAAAACCAGTTTTGTCAGTGGGTAGGAAAAGGTGGGTGTGGACAAAAGGAGCAAACGCATTTAACTAATAATTATTACAGCTGATATGCATGTATTGTCTTTAGGAGGTGATATGAGTGAAGAAGACATGCTTCAAGCAGCCATGAATATGTCTCTGGAGTCTGTCAGAAACCACTTGAATTCAGAAGAGGAGAAATAACATCATTTTTTTCCCTCTTATTGTCAAAACGCTAAGTCTCCATTAAAATTCTACTGTGTGGATATTGCACAAGCAGGGTTCATTTCAGCATTCTGGAAGCAGGAATGAAAGGGGGGCTGCTGGAGGTCAGCTTAGAGAGGATCTGCAAATACAAAAAATATTGCACTAATTTAGAGAACTGTAGAACTACTGCAAAACATCTGCTCTCAAGAGTAGTGGTGTTAAAATTACTGGAAACATTCACACAAAGTAGCAGTTGTAACTTAAAGCTTTTAAAGCTTGCATTAAAAAAGCAAGTTTAAATTGTTTTGAAGAATTCTATAGAAGATACAAATGGTGCTGAAAACAGCATCGTTATTTTCTTCAGTACTAGTGGAAAAACAGATACAAGTAATAAGTTATGCTCATAAATTATTTTTAATAGATCACTCTAAAATGGGGACAGTAATTAAATTCCGTTAATCTTAAATAATTTATTTTGTGATTGTTTATTATGGATGACTTAATGTCAACTTTTTGATCCTGGTGTCCACTTTTGAAATGATCCATTCTGCAGGAGAAACAAGAACCCATAATTTAATACTTTTCAATTCAAGACAAAATTGTATTGTTGACTATAATGTTGCTCCTTAGTCTTTCAGTGATTACTGACTTTCTAACGATTTTTGGTTTTACTTTTAATTCCAGTTGTAAAATTTTAGATCTGTGTTTAACATACTGTCTTTTAGCAAATAACTTACCCTATTTGGCTTGGGGTTTTGTTGTTCTTGTTTGTTTTTAATTATTGTTTTCTTATGTTCTTCCTTGTTAAAGCCACTTTCTTTTTACTGCAGAAGCAGCATATACTTAATTGGGTTGAATAGGTTTTCTTTTCTACCTCTTCCAGAGAATTTTCCTCTTCAAGCTCAACCCTTCATTCTGGCCTTTCAGTATGAAAGAGGTGTAACTTGAGTCTAGAGAAGAGAAGTAGGAGAAAGTAGGAGGGGATTTAGGTGCCATAAGGTCAGTGCCACACACATAAAATGCACTCCTGCAATCTGAAATGACCCCTGTGCAAGTAGCTCTTTTAAGAATGAATATTTATGCCTGTGTGGATGTTCTTTCTGAAATGCTTTCTATGAGTGTCTGTCAGAATGTTGCAGTCTTTTCAGGAATGGCCTTTATTTACGCACCTTACAATTTTTTAATACATTGTTTCTGATTCTGAGAAAAATTGGGAAACAAAGTATGTGAGATAGCTTAGGCTATTGGTTGTAAGACATTTGCTTTGATGTCCAGTATGAATGTGTAACAGGGTGACCAAACCTGACCTTGACATTCAGTGCAACAAAATAGAGATGTTTCATTTTCCTAAATGGTGCTTGAAATACAAATTCTGTTTACATATAAATTCTATGGAAATATGTTGTAGATAGAGTATATAAGCTGTAGTCCAGTTAAAGCATTAACAGCACAGGCATTCTAAGAATCTTTCAAAGATAACCCCAAATTTCTTTATCAAAATATTCTAAAGTTACATCTTTGCACAATAGTAACATTTAATTAAAATTAGTAGGAATTGAATGGTAGCTAGATGGAAATACACATTCAGCATCAAGTAGTACTGTACATGAAAGGGCTCTTACCTCTCAGTAAAGATTTGTTTACAGCAATGGTTTCCTGATAGTTTGAGATATTATAGTATACATATTTGGGCTAACTTCTGTTTTTCTTATCTATGTGTTGGATTTTCACCAATATAATCAGAACCACTGGTATGTGTTACACAATATGGATTTTGACATGAGACAGCACTACTTTTTAAAAACTGATTTTTGTATTTTTAAAATAATCCTGTCATCCACATTATAATTATTTGTAATGTCTCAAATTAATATAGCTAAACAATTACTTTAAAAGTCCATGTATAAGTATGCCATGCTGTATTTTTCAGGGTGTGATTTTCTGCTTTCAGTTTGACATTTCTATGAAACTGAAAGCAAGAAAGGTGTCTAAAGCACTGGGTTTTTTTTCTCATCTGTCAATTAACCACAGCTTAATTTTCCTTTCTTGGTTGTGCCATAAACTAATTCTGAAATAAGACCCATTTTTATAAATAGGTGTAGACTGGCAAGCTGATGCCAGTACTTGGAACTCAGACCTTTTATCCTCTATTTTAAGAACATAACAAAAATATTATTTCTAGCTCTAGCAGCCCTATATTAAAATACCAAAAAACCCAGCCCCTTAAATCTCACTGACTGTAACCCAGGCCAACTACATGATTTTATAATCACTAAAACATGGAACTTTGCTTTTGAACTTTCATGACACATCATAAGTCACTTCATCACCCCAGTATTTTAATATGGAAGAAATATAAAATGTTAGTGCCTGAAAGGTGCAGCTGAGTCAGTGATCACAGGGCCAACTGTTTCCCATTCTATGGAGAAACACTGTCACTCAACAAATGCCAGTTTGATTTTTAGAGGAATGTCAAGTTGAATGATGTAGGCATATCTATCTAGACAAGCAGTCACTAGAGAGCAATTTAAGCTACATATGTTAATTTACTTAATTCTGTCACTGAAAAAGACCTGCAAGAAACCAACCATTAATCCAGCCCAGTCCACCACTAATTGTAATATTCCTAAGCACCACAGCTACACCTCTTTTAAGTAGCTTCAGGGAGGGGACTCAACCACTTGCCTGGGCAGCCTGTTCCAATGGTGGACAACCTTTTCAGGGAAGAAATACTTCCTGATACCCAAACTAAACCTCCCCTAATACAAACTGAGGCCATTGCCTCTCATCTTGTCACTTGTTACCTGGGAGATGAGGCTGACACCCACCATGCTACAACCTCCTTTCAGGACTTGTAGGGAGTGACAGGGTCTCTCTTTGAACTGTACCAAAGGGAAAAACTCATACTAATTGCTGACAGTATATATTTTATAATCCAGGTCTCAAGTTCAAAATGCCTGGACCTGCCAATAAGCTGTCAATAAAACACTGCTGTCATTTTTTGGTGTTAATTTTTTCAATGATAAACAGTTATCAGTGTGACTTAACTATGCTTCTAATTTACTAATTTAGCGTGTACTTCCAGTGTTACTACCCTGTCAAGCTGAAGATTGGGGTTTTTCCCCATGTTACAGCTTTAGGCCAAAGTCCATTGTAAGGCAGCAGACATAGGTTTTTGGTGGTTTTGGTGGTTTTTTTTTTAATTATAGAATTATATTTGATGGAATTTCAGACTTCATTCATTCAACAGATGTTACTGTTTTCCAGTGAATGTTCCATGTGACATAAATTATGGTTTTTTGCCAGTAGAAATAAAAGGGGCAGGGGGAGTGAGTGATACAATAAATATCTTCCATAATTACTTGTCTAAATACAATTCTGCGAACTGCTTTCATGGTCTTACACTGAAGGCGGGAGGAACAAGAGCTGTAATGCAGTCATGCTTGCATGCAATTCTTGTTAGGCACAGCAAGTACAAATATGAGCTGTTTAAATGCTTACATTTTTCTAGAGCTGAAACTAAATACTAGCTTGCTTTAACATTTGGGCTTCCTGTGCCCTTCAAAGAACTGCAGCAAATTTAAGTATAGTTTTCAGCTAAGGTACTCTTCTGACTTGTCATACTTTATTACTTTGCAGACTGCTTGAAAATAACCAATACAAATTTAAATCTATGATGTGTTTTAATGTTGGACTATTGGTTCTATTACAAACTTACAAAATGGTGGGGGGGGTTAAAATGGCTTCTGCAGGGGTCTAGTAAATAAATACTATCAATTGCAAGCTGTTTTGTCTTATTGCAAAACTGGCTGGCTTAAAAATGAACATGTTACAGTTCTAAAATGTGAAATTTGCTAGTATTATTGGTTCAAATAATAATGAAAACATAAAAATTGTGGCCTTTGTACAGAAAAATACAGTATAAGGGAATAGGATCAGAGAATTAGAACTCAGACTTACAAAGAAGTATTTTTTGCAATTCACATTACTAGTGCTTCACTTTTAAAGGAATTGAAATAAGAATCCAAGGAAGAGAATAACTGACGAGGAAACTTTTTTTAAGGGCTTAGATTGAAAATTAAGTTGTTTGCTTGGTAAGCCATTACTGTCTTGCATAGAACAAACTTAAGTCCTGGAAAATCTTGATAATTATTCATAAATCATTACCAAAAAAAAAAAGGAAATTATGTCCAATGCGTAATAAATACATACCTACTCCATATAAACAATCACTTGTTCAAGTGAGAACAATACTTAATACATTTAAACTGGCTGTGTCCAAATTCTACTTCTTCAGTTTAGAATTGTAGCTTTGTTTTGTATCCAGGTTTTCATCTTAAAAGCATGAGCTCTTTTGCAATATTTTTTTTTTAATCCTCATACACACATTTTGCCTTATTTGCATTTTAGAGATGGAGGGAGTGCTGGAGTATTTAACCTGCAATAATCACCTTCTTCCCCAGTTACAGTCCTTCAGACAGTTTCAACTGCTTTCACCAAATCAAAATACTTATATATTATTTTATTCGTTAAAAAAATAATTATAACTACACCTTTCTTTTAATCTCCCCCCATACTCCGTACAGCCACTGTGTGAATTCAGGAGGGAACTTCAGGAGGGAAGAAAGGGATGAAATACTTAAATGCCACAGTGCAAAAGCAAAATGAAAAAAAAAAAAGGATAAAAACCTTGATCTTGTCTTTAAAGCATGTAAGCTTTGATAAAGATTTACTTTTTGCTACATGAAACCCCCTGTGTACAAATCACTGTAGAGTTAGGATTTTGTAATAATTGGAATAATTTTTCATCTCTTACCTAATAGTTGTGTATTTTAGAAATCATTTTCAGTAAGATTTTTTTTGTCAAGACTGTTCTCATATCACATCTTTGGCTCTGGATTTCTGTATAATTTTTGCCTATTTTGTGTATATAAAGCATAGAATACGGAAAAGATTTAAAAAGGGAAAGCTGAAATGCTTTGTCATTGTTTTGACTGGAAAATGGCAGCACTGTTCGGTATTTTGAAAATGCTCTCCAAGTAGGCATGAATATATATGGTTGTATTTGATATCACTTTTTTAAATAAATATGATTATAGCTTCTCATGTTTCTCTCTTAAGTGTTTGCATATGTACTTTCTCTTATGTGTGAATTGGGCATGGAATCATCAGACATTGAAATCTCATCCCTGGTATCAGTGGGCTTTGCACCAGAGGTATTTGGACAGACCTGTGGAATAGTTTTCTGTTGCTGACATTTCATCATCTCTGAGTCTTTGCATCTATTGATACTCCAAAAGTTGTGTAAAGACATTCCTGTTAAGGAAGGAAGTTGGTGCCAATTATAGTTACATCTTTAAAAATAGTATACTTTCTAATTTTTAAAGCTACAGTTTCCTGCTTTGCTGCAAGAATACTCATTCTTTTTGTGACACAATGCATTGCTCTTGTAGCTTAGTCAAAACAGACTATACTGGATGATTTCTGTGTGCCCTTACTCAGAGTTGATGATGTCATTGAGCTAAAAAAAATTACTTGCAATGCTAAATCGTTTCTAGTTTTGCAAGAATAGTAATTAAAAAGAGCGGTACAAAAAGTCTTCTGTGCTACTTTATTGACTACGTGCCTTACTTGGCATTATAAAATTCACCACCATAGAGCACAGTTTTATCAGCCCTAAATATTTTAAATGTCTGCAGGACATCCATGATCTTAGTTGAAAAATGCTAAGAGAATTTCTCATAAAAACTGTTTAGCCAAACACTAAATGACACATCTTTACTGTCATGAGGACCCATACGTGTTTTGTTAAACCAGTGATAAGGGGTCTTTTGAGTATTGTAAACTTTTCATCTCCATTAAACCCAATAGTGCAAATTAATAAAACTGATAAAGGTACATGTCTACATTTCATTCTCTATCGCAGCACTAGTACTTCCTACAATTCTGATGCCCTTTTTTTTTTAAGCCAGAAACTGATTTGAAGTGGTGTATTATTGGTTTTATTGTGGCTAATCACATAAGGGTGACAAGTATGCCATTAAATTAATATACTGGTGAAATCAGTTAAACCTGATAGAAAAATCGTTCCATGAAGAGGGAAAACAATCTTTATTAGAGAACTTTTAACTTCTAAACTGCTGGGCCACATACCATGCCCAGCCTTAGCAGTGCCTGTGAGTGGCAGAGGCCAGTAAAGCTGAAAGGTAATGCAGCACTGCAGGCCAGCTGTGAGCCCTTCACCGAGCTCTGCAAGATCCTGTCGGGGAAGCAACAAGCAGGTTGTTCCATGTCTGTCTGCTAATGTTTGCCAGCTTGTAACTAGAGCCTGTGTTTTGTACTGGCTGCGTTCTCAGACTTCTAAAAAAGATTTCACTTGTGAAATGCTCTTCTCAGCTTCATTTTGGCATTGATGTGGTGCTTTAATTATGCATCTTTTTATGTAATTATCAGTTTGAAATGGGCAATGATCCAGCTGCCCTGTATTTTATTTTCAGCATTATGTATATACACATATGTAAATGTATAAATACATTTCCCTGTATTTATAACAGCATTTTTTATAATTATTATTCTGATTGATACAAAAGTGCTTTTTCTGTAACAATGGAGTACTTCTTGTAGTCTCGAGTTTAAATACCTCACTTGATCAAAAAACAAAAAGAACTTTGAATTGGAGTAGTTTTGAGGTTCTGGCTGGAAATACAACCACAGAATAAATCGCGGAATGGGTCAGGTTGGAAGGTTCTACAGTGGGTCATCTGGTCCAACCTCCTTGCTCAAGCAATGTCATCCTAGAGCACATGGCACAGAGTTCAGATGATTCCCGAGTATCTCCAGTGAGGGACACTCCACAGCCTCTCTGGGCAATCTGTTCCAGCGAGCAGTCACTGCACAGTAAACAAGTTTTTCCTGATATTCAGGTGGATCTTCCTGTGCGTCAGCTTCTGCCCGCTGCAGAATTCTTGTCCCGTTGCTGGGCACCAGCGGGAAGAGCCCGGACGCAACCTCTCGGCACCTCTCCTTGAGATTCTGATAGACATCCATCAGGTCCCCTCAGTCTTCCCTTCCCTGTGCACTCCGTGTACATCCACAGCAGTCAGGGCTCCAGGATCTTGTACGTGTTGTGGGATCCCGTATTCAAACACAAGCCTCGTGCCCAGCACTGTTCAGCTGTCGGCCCGGATCCATCCCGGCGGGCGAGTTCCCGTAGTGACGCGGCGCCCCGCGCGCCGCTCCCCGCCCGCTGCTCCGCCACCGTCCCGGCACCCTCTGCTCCCGCCGCCCGCCACATCCGCCTGCGAGGCGGCGCTCTAGCCCGGAGCCGCTCTCGATGGTGTTTGGGAGGGGTGTCATGGCGGCCGTTGAGGTGGCAGCGGCCGGAGCCGCCGGGAGGAGTCGCTGAGCCGGGACGGGACAAGCCGGGAGGAGCCGGGAGGATGCGCGCGGCTTTGACGGACGAGCTGCTGAGCGCGGTGTGCTGAGCTCGCAGCAGGAGCCGCGAGCGCTGTAGCGAGAAGAAGGGAGGCGGAGGCGGCCCTTGGCCCGCGGGAAGCGCTGCAGGGCCGCCCGGCAGGGCCGAGCGAGGCCCGGAGCCCTCCGAGCCGCGATGGCGTCGTGGCTGGGCGGGCTGGGCTCGGGGCTGGGCCAGTCCCTGGGGCAGGTGGGCGACAGCCTGTCCTCGCTCACCGGGCAGATCTCCAGCTTCACCAAGGACATCCTGCTGGAAGGCGCGGAGGAAGTGGGCGGTAAGGGGGCTCGGGGTGGGCCTGGCTCCGCGGGGCAGCGCTGCCTCCTCTTCCTCCGGGCCGGCAGCGGCGGGGCCTGCGCTGCCGCACCGGCCGGGAGGGAGCTGGTGGCGGCTTGGTGCCTTTCGCCAATGCTGCTGGCTTTGCTGCCTTTGTTTTTGTTTTTATTCCGCTCTTGTGATCTCAGAATCTAGAGAATACGCAAATGTCGTCTCAGGCTCTAATAGCAGATGAAGCTGTTTTAGGCTTATTATTTAGAGGTGTCTGAATTCCGTGGAGTGTTATGTGTCTCTGGAATGACAGCAGTCAAACAATAATGCTTTTCCTCTCTGTTTGCTTAGTTTATCTAAACTTTCAGTTAATGAGCTGCTTTTACACCGGTTCCATAAACCTGCAGAGTTGTAGTACACAGGTTATTTTGTCACTGGTGTGATCTAAGTCTGACGTGTCAAAGAGGCAAAGGTTAAATGTTAGTCGTTGTTTTGTTTATATTTCATTTGTGCCCAGAACAACTTTCCAAGTTCTACAATTTCCCTACAGCCAAGTAGGAGAACATGGCCCTTACTTTATAAAGATTAGAGGCTAGAACGATTTATCTTTAAAACAGAATGTTAGAACATAAAAACCAGAGACATCAGAGTAAGATATTCTATAAACCAATAGTAAATCTATTCTAGAATATAGTATTTTCTTCGTATTTTTAATAATGCCTTTTGATTGCAAATTTTTGAAGAAAACTCTAGTAAAGCAATTGTATAATGTGTATAAGTATCAATAGATTAATATCCCTAGTATTACTATCTTGTAACTATAAATTACTTTAAAAGTTAGCTTTCTCAAACCAATGTCAAGAATAGAAACTACAAAGAACAGCTAAGATTTCTGAATAGTCATCTTTAATGTGAAATTAGGCAATTCTACTTAATTTACAATCTATCATCTGTGAAGCGTTGTGAAAGAATATTATAGAAACATATGTTGTATAAACCTTGTTGGAAAACTGATATAAGGAGTCTCATATGGATGACCTTTTTGATTCACAGGTTAAATGCTCAGAGGAGAAAAATTCTGACAACTGTGAATTTTTTTTTTTCACTTTTCTGAAATGCTTACTTAGGAATGTTTTATATTTCAAAATCTACAGTAGGTTAGTTTGGAGAGTTATTTTATTTTCCTGAGCTGTGCAGTCGTCTAGAGTTTGTTTTCCTTTTTTGAAAGATAAATTGGGAACTCACATATTGGTGCCTGAGTTTGTGCAAGAGAGATATACTGCTATTTAGTGGTTACTTCCATGTGTACTTCACTGCTGGATACTGCTATGAACAACTTCAGTCTCCTAAAAATTTCAGGGTAGTACATTCATATGGGTGACTAGACTCCAGGGTGTAAAAAATCTAGTGCCATCCAAGTACTCTTCTGTAAAACCCTTTAAATACTGTGTGGCCTTAACAACACTTTTCAAGTACTTCCTTACGGTCTGGGTGTTTTTAATTTCCTAATAGGTTAAAGTTTGCTAGGTTTTAATATCATCCCTTATATTCAGTGTTTTGACTCCCATCAGTTGTTTGTGGATTATGGACTTCCACGTCTTCCATTTTGCAGTTTTCATGTGTAGATTGTTCCTTATGTAGTGCTTGAGCTGTCTCAGTTTTAAACAGCAAGTGGGAAATTTTGAAATTAAGTATTTACTTGGAAGTTGTACTAACTTCAAATTTTGGAAGTATTGTCAAGGTTGCTTAATAGTCAATTGAGGATGATTTTTCATTGCTAAAAGGATATGTGGTGTTTCTGTCCATTAAAGGTGGGACATAGGAGAAGTACACATTGTCAACTTGAGGATGATTGATCATTAAAATGTATCTGGAATTACATGCTTTTTCTATGGGATAAATTGGGATGGTAAATGTATCACCTTTTTAGAGACAATGAGTCTTATGGGGTTGATGTTTTGTTGAGTGTGGTTGGTTTGGGTTTTTTTCTGCAAATTCAGTCACTGTTATCTATATTTAATGGAATTAATACTTGTTTTGAAACTTCGCATTGCATTAGAGAGAAACACACAACTCTTAGGTCAGGAACAAGTCTGAAATGAGAAACAGATTCAAGGACACAAAATAGTCAAGTAAAACATTTTTATCTCCCTTACTTTAAAGCTTAAATCCATATTAATCTGTTAGGGTTTTGATTTTATTTAAAGTCTAAATATGAGTGAATTAAATTAGATATAGAAAGACTGAAAAATAATTCTTACAGTGTTCTGATGAAAGCAGCTTTTGATATTTACCTAGGAATGAACATTAGTCTGAAGTAAGATATGTATTAATAACTGGTATTAACAGATTGAAAGGATTGTAATTTAAATGAAAATTTTCACTTTCTTTCAGATGCAGCGACAGAACTCCATATGTCCAATTCTAGACTCAGAGAAATAGAAAGTATTAATGCAGCACAAAAGTTTGAAGTAAGAAATTTTTGATCACCATTTTGTAAGTAAAAGCAGTGCATACGATTTGTTTTGTATGAAGGTGAAATATTGCAGTGACGTTCTTTGTCCTTGGGTAAATCCAGAAACAAGGGTTACTGTGGTATTAGAATGTGACTGGTTTTATGCCAAACTGCCGTCAGTTAGGAACACACATTTTATTTAGGTTCAAACATGTTTATTGGTGTATGCACGTGCTGCAAGTTTTCATCTTTTGCTAACTGTGACTGTTCGGGCCCTGTCAGGTGGACTTGGACTGCAGCAGTAGGCTTTGCTCTAAACAGAGTGGGTGTTTTCCCTGGTTCTGTTCTCTCTCTCTGTTGTCCTGCTGTTTGGCCATTCTGACATAGGGTGCTCGTGCCTCTCCAAAACCACTTAAAGATCTCATGTACTCTCATGGAAAGTCACTCTGTGCACTCTTATAAAGGACTTGTTGGTCTTTTGACTTTCTTTATGTCTCTAAATAAACAACTTTCATGTATGCCTTCAAGCCTCAAGAGCATTGTGAAGTTAAGATACTATTTTGGGGACATAACTGTTCCTGCATGTTTTCCTTCTAGTTTCTTGCCACCTGCTCTTGGCTGAGGTCAGGGGGAAAACACTGGATACTAGCTCCAATTTGTGCTTTGTGATTGTTCTTAATTTCTGCCTGTGGATCTTGCTAAGATGTGATTCAGCCCTGACTTTTTTAATTCTTGGCATTTATCTCTGGTTGTCACAGCCCTTTTTTCTGGAAGTGAGCTGGAGTCATGCCATATAAAAAGGGAAAGCTTGGACATGACTGTGATTTTGGGCCCAGACATTTCTGTTATTTTGTGTTTTGAATGAAGTAACATGAGAAATCTGTACAATTTAATTTCTTTGCTGTCCAGTAGCTTTGTGCTTTTCTGATTCTTTAAGGACTGTTCTGAGTTTACCACCATTCATTTCTCATTTTTGCTAGAATGATAGACTGAAAAAAGTCTGTAGTGACTTAGAAGAAAAGCATGAAGCAGCAGAGCTGCAAATAAAGCAGTTGTCTATCGAGTACCGCAATCAGCTTCAACAGAAAGAGGTAGGACACAGAGTAAAATTTCTCAGTAAGTATGTCCAATAAACTTACCTGCTGTGCTGTTTAATGCCTTTGATTTAGTGTCTGTTCTCTTCCAGTGGAAATACTGGTCACAGCTATGGCCTCTTGGTTTGTTAATGTAGACTGACATACTTCGTCAAATTGTGTAATGTAAGCCAAGCTGCCAGGAGATAGTTGAGACAAGAATGTCATGCAGCTGTCAGAATTTCGGTTGTTTCTGGGATCACTGTGAAAAGCAGACACTCTACTGCTTTGTATTTCTGATATAGTTACTTTAAAAGAAGGCAACAGGAACAAATTCCCATTTGAAGCAATTATTTTGTCATTAGGTATCATTATTTATTTTAACAATTAGGTATCATTGTTTATCTTAACAATATACAAATTAAGAGCACAGAGCTAGCTTTCAAAATTTGGGAAATGTCCCTTTGTGGTGGAAGCATCAGCATTGTAGCCTGTTGTATGAGATCTCATAGACCTAAATGAAGAAAGTTGGCAGTATGCTGAGATTTGCACAAAAAAGAGTTTCATTTCTGTTTTGTTCACAAATTCATGTGGGAACTAGAGGAAGTGGAACTATGAGATGTCTGAAATTCTGCTTGTTAAATACAATAACAGAGTTATTACAAACAAAATTACATGCAGCTAATTTCACTTTATTGTAAATAAATTTTCACTACATTGAGTTGTTAAGCATAAAAGAAATAAAATGTAATAAAAATAACTAGAAAATCATCATATATTGCTTAACTTTCATATCTGAATACCCTCTTATATATTTAAATTTTTTATATAATTTGTTAGACTGGATATTGCTGTACTGCTTGTGTACTTTACTGCTAAAAAAAACCCTGTGTCCTTGTCTGAGGTATTTTATAACACTTGAGCTAAGATGGGTTTTTTCTCCATTATGAGAATGTTTGGAGCTTTTTTCTTTTTTTTAGTGGAAGTGATCAGTTATTTGTGCTGGGGGTGTTGTTTGGTTCACATTTCATAAGGCCACAAAGGGAAGAGTGTATTTTGATATTCTTCGTATTCAGACAATGCATTTTATTTTGTATATCCAGGTGGAAATCAGCCATCTAAAAGCCAGACAGAATGCACTACAGGAACAACTGCAGAAAGTACAGACAGCTGCTCAGACTGCTCAGCTGGGAGCTGGTGTTTTGCCAGCAGCCACTGCATCAGCTTCCTATGTTCCAGAGGTCAGACATTCCTCAGGTTTTGAAGGAGATGACATGGATTTTGGAGATATAATCTGGTCCCAACAAGAAATAAACAGATTGTCCAATGAAGTTTCCAGGCTTGAATCAGAGGTTGACCACTGGAAGCAGATTGCAGTGGTGAGTGGTTTCTCTTCTACCTTGCCCTTCCCTCTCCCCTGCAAATTGCTGTTTTCATTGCATTTGATGGATTTTTTGAAAGTTCATGAAGAAAAATTTCTAGAAGCAACATGTTGTTATGGAAAAGCTGAAACCTTTTGTGCTGTCACATCACTAAGGACACATTCAGTGACTAACTTCCAAATGCTTTTTTGTGATGCTTTTATGCGTGATTTGTCTAGTTAGGTAAAGGATTTTATGAACATTCACCTAGAATGCTACTTTAGGGTTTCGATTTTGTTCAGCCTTTCAAAAAAATACTTCCCTTCCTCTTGATTATGTTACTGATTTTTATTGATAGCACAGTAATGTTCGAAGTAATGGATACTTGCATGCTTTTATACTTTCTCTTCTCTCAGTCCTTGGTATGTCAGTTATAATTCATGGTCTGTTGAGACAAAAATGGATATAATCTTTCAAGCTGATGCTGATATGAGTTACCATTCTTCAGGTGTAGCCTGATTTCAGAGGTATACTTTTCCCATGTGAAAATACTCAAAACTAAGCAATCCTGTTGTCTTACTATGAGCAATAACACCCTCACTCCAAACTTTTGCCCATTATATGTAGTAATGTAATAATAAAAATCCATGAAAAATTAAAATGTTTCCTTTAAAATGTTTTGGTTTTATTTTTTTTTTAATGAAAATTACTGTGAATTTTTATTTTGCTTCATGTTAGCTGTGTTGTTTTCCACTTTTGAGTATCAACAGAGGAACTACTTAGATTAAAAATACATCTATTTATCACAATTTTCATATGGATATGTGGTTTGTGTTTTAGTCTTCCAAAGTGCAAGGCACACATGATGCTGAACAAAGTGAAATATGCAAGCTACAAAATGTTGTTAAGGTAAGATGACAAGCTAGTCTTCTTGTGCTTTACTCTTCATGGTTTTGCATATGGGCACATGACTTGTAAATATTTTAACCAGCACTATTATAACAATATTAAAAATGCACGGGGGCATGTAGTAGCATAGCATTACTTCAGTCAGCAGTACAATATTTTAAAACAGTTACTCTGAGAAAGAGTGTGTGTATGATTTGAATATTATAGTATGTTAGCTTGAAATAGTGACATTAGTACTTACAAGGGCAAATCACTTTGTGAAGCTGGTGATGAGTTATGAGACTATTTTAGATACACTGTAAAATTTCTCCCTTCTCAGAAACAGGTTGCCTTTTTTTTTGAAGGTGCAAAATATGGATTTTACATTTCATCCTAGAAAGTTAATAAAAATGCATTCTATTGTATCCACTTTGTATGTAAGACTTATAATTGCTCTACATTGGTTTAATGTATGCTGTTGTGTAGAGCATACTACTTGTGTAAACATATTTTTTAAAGGAATTTCTTTCCACACGTTTAAAAAATCCCAATCATCAAAAATCAAGAAACTTGACTTCTGTGAGAAATCCATCAATAAATCTTTTAATTAGACTGGGGAAAACTCTGTTCTTTCTTTTGTATTGTATTATTTCTTATTATTATTTCTTACATAAGATGCTGTGCTGTGTTTTGCATTTTGTTTTTCTAATGATATTTTTAGGAGCTCAAACAGAATTTAAGTCAAGAAATAGATGAACATCAGCATGAGCTGTCAGTGCTGCAGGATGCCCACAGACAGAAGTTAGTAGAGATAAGTCGTCGACACCGGGAAGAGCTGCGTGAATATGAAGAGCGAATTGAAGAACTTGAGAATCGGTTACAGCAAGGTCTCTGTTACCATATGCTTTCTGTTTTATTTTATGCAGAGTGAATTTGAGTTAAAATGTTGAATATGCATGTAGCAATACAACATATATCAAATACACGATGTTTAGAATTTGAGTTTCAGTTTCAGTTCATCTTCATGTTAAAGACACGTGTCCCACATCTTTTATTCACTCTGGTTAGCTTGAGCACTGGAATGATAGCATTTAATCTGTGGCATGTATCAATCTGGAAGGTCATTTTCCATACATACCAATTGTTGTGCTCTGCATTTTGTGCTTTCTGGATTGTTTTTTTCACTTAAACTGAATATAGGTAGGGATAAGACATACTGAATTGAAGATGAGAAAGTAACAGGACAAAAAATAACTTTTGTGAGAAGTGCTATGTGCCAGTTGGGTTACTTGTCAAAAGCTCAAAGGTTGGCTGGTGAGATACTGGAACAAGTTGCTCAGAGAATTTGTGGATGCCTCATTTCTAGAAATGCTTGTGGCCAGATTGGATAGCACCTTGAGCAACCTGATCTAGTGAGTGGCATCCCTGTCCATGATGGTGGAAGAGCCTTCCTTTAAACGTTCTAAAGGCCCTTTCAACCCAAATTATGCTGTGATTCTATGACCGCCATAAGGACCACACCTTAGTGCGTGGCATAACTACAATGTAGAAGCTCAGTAGTTCACACATGTAACTATTTGTTGCCTTGTAAGTATTTCATCCTCCCTAAAAATAGACATGTCAGTTAGGTCTCCTTGAGAGGCTTCTTTGCACAAGAGAGGTGCAAAGTTAGGTCTTCTTGAGAGGCTTTTTTCCTGTAGACCTCTATATTTACTTGGACTTCTGGAGAGTATATACACTCTCCTTTTGGAACAAGAGATCTATTTCCTTCTTGGAAAGAAGGGAAGATTTTTTTACAGCTTCTCTAACTTTAAAGGTAGTACTGATAGGGAATTTATTCCTTAAACTCAGATGCCAGTTAAAATGTAATATGTTTTTTCACTTCACATACACCAGCAGGACTAATTTAAGGAAGTAGAAGGCAGAAGTCTCCTATCTTTTACATTACCACTTATCTGCAAAATAAATACTGCTAGTGGCTTTTGAAGAACTGAATTATTTTATATTTTTGTTTTGTTCATTCTGTCTGATAACATAATAGGGACTAGGGTAGGGTCAAGTGCTTGAGCTGACACAGAAGTGAATTCAAAAGTAGCGTACTTTCATTTAACTTTTTTTTTCCTGCACTGTTCTAATGATGCCTTTTTGTAGTCTCCAACTTATCTGGCAATTATGAATATGAATATGAATATCACTATACTATGACAGTATGATGGATCAATAAAAAGATTAATTCTGAAAAATATTTTTCTTCAGTTGAAAACCTTTGTGCATTATTCAGCAAATTATTTGGAACAAATTTTTCCCTATAACAACTATTTGGCAAACCTTTGAAATGTCATTAATTAAATTATAAATGGATTTTTCATCAATCTGAATTAGATGGGATTTGATAAATTATTCTTGGAAAATTAAGAGATTCCAAATCCTGATAAATTAGATTGTCATCTCCTCACCAAGAGAGGTGGGGATTGAGTATATTCTAATTAAATTGCAAACAAAATGTTGCTACATTTATATTTAAAATTATTTTGAGCCAGGCATGTGAAAGTATTCAAAAAGCTCCTTGTCTTACCAGTAATATGTGTAGCACAGCTTCAAGTGTTAAACCTTTTGAACCAAGCTTTCTGTTGAGGATGATCATGTCTTTGTTTTAGTCTATCTCCCTCTGTCAGGAGAAGAGGTGAAAGAAGAGAAGATCTAGAGTGATGGTTTTGGTTAATATTACAAATAATCTCTTTTGTCTTTTAGATGGTGTGAGCACTGATGTTGTGGATGACTCTAAAGTTACTGAACAGAAAAAAAAAGCTGAGAGTCTAGGTGGAGGACAGGTGGAAGAGTTGCAGGTTGTAAAGGACCTAGAGGATGAAATAAGAAAATTAAATCACAAATTGTCTGCTGCCAAAGCAGAAAACAAAAATCTTCTGAAAGAGCAAGAATTTGCAAAGCTAGAAAAAATCCAGATAGCACAAGATTATGAAAAGCTTAAATCTGACTTTAATGTGCTTCAAAGATCTGTGACAGAACAAGATGCTCTCCTGAAAGAACAGAAGCAGCTCCAGTCAAAGACATCACTACCACAAGATGTTGTCAGCCTACAGCAAGCATTGTTAGGTACTAAGACTATGATTTTTTAAATATTATTTTTTATTTTTAGTATATTTTCACAGGTTTTCACTTTTAAAACTCAAAATTTATTTTATGAATTAAAGTCTGAATATGAGACTATGTACCTTTAAAGTATTGCTGTTTTAGAAAAGGATTATTGATTGAAGTTAGGTGAAGCAGAAAAGAGAATGTTGTTAGAACTAGCATGGTTATCATAGGGGTTTCTGATTAGGGAAGTAATCATGTCTGCCAACTGTTTGGTAGAGGTTTTTTTCTTTAAAAGTAAGTAAGCCTCAGTAGAAGTTGTTTGTTTAAATTCAAAAAATACATTTTTGTGTGTGTGTATGAAGGTACTCAGTTGCTAATATCTTCTTAAGGAAACACTAACATACCTGTTTAAGAAACATATCTGTAAGTGGAAAATATTTTAATATTTCATAACTAATAAACTCTAATGCCAAAGTCTGCCTAATGTGGGATGAGTTTTGAAAGTAATACTCTGCTTTGAGGTGGTGACTGATTGTATGTTTGAGTCTTTTATGGCACTGATGCTTGTCATCACAAAATGCTGTGAAACTATTCTCTTTGAAGCAGCAGAGTTCTATTTAGACAAGATGGGAGAACGTTTTTGTTTTATTGTTGTTTGAAAAATTGTAAATTATCTATCTGATTTCATTTTCCTTTATAGAAGCAGAAAATGAAATAGCAAGACTTTCCAGTTTAAATCAGGTAAAGCAATTTCTAAATTAAGCCAACAAAAAAGTTCATAACAATAGAAACTGATGGAAAACATGTTTTGGTGGCTTGTTGGTTTTTGGGGGTTTTTTTAACATTTGCATTTCTACATAATAACATTGTAATGTAGAAGGAAATAATTGTAGTTTAATTCTGTAATTATATGTGGAATTTATAGAAACAATACATTTTTACTTGTGAAACTCCACAGTATATTCTATTAGGAAAACCATTCAAGTTCCACCTATCTCATTGTTACCTAGAAAGCTGTAACATAGATTTTCAAAGTACTAAGAGTACATTCTATAAAATATGTCATTTTTCACTTCTGCTTTAGCATGTTTCAGTTTTGGCACTTACCAGTGTAAAATATTTCTCTTATATATGAGTATATGAGTACTGTGTAGTACTCATAATAATACTGCATTCCATCTTACTGACTAAGTGAAGCAGTGGAGCATATCACACCTTTAGTTTTTGGTGTTGCTGTCCTGGTCCCTTATGAACTCTCAGACTTGAGAGATTTGGTTTATTTTACTTTGTATCCAGTAGTATTTTTCAACTGAGTTTTCTGTGTTTTGCATGCATTCAAGAGTTCCCACAGCATTGTTCATAATGATGTTATTTAGATGCCCTTGATTAAAATTTCTGTCTCACCATGCAGCCTGCCGTGTTTAGGATGGCTCTTGCAATTACAATAGTTTATCCCAGCTGTCAGTTCATACCCCTGAGGTGGATATAGCTTCTTACCATACCATGGATTTTTGTGCAGAAGTTTATAACTGCACTCCTAAACCAGATGATGAATAAATAAATGTGTATGTATGAATGATGGAGAGAAATACTTCCCAGCAAAGAATTTTTAACTGGGGTAGTATTTATGTAGGCTTAGAGATTCTAATGTAATTAGGTAAAGTCTGATACTTACAATTTCTTTTTTATTTTGAGGGACTTGAGAAGGAACTGACAAGTGCACAACATAAACATGAGAATATTATTTCGTCAAATACAGAGGATCAGAATTCGGAAATAAATCAGTTAAGACAAGATTTGGAAAGGAAAGAACAGGAATTAGATGAAAGTGTTGCTGAAAGAGAAACATTAATAGCAGAGTTGGAAGAACTAGACAAGCAGAATCAAGAAGCTACTCAGGTAATAAATACTACAAGTAATTATTGAACTGCTGAATAAATGTTTTGAATTCTGTCATTGTGTTTGACTTTTAAGTTGATCTTTGAAACATAGATAGCAGGGAAATATAAGTTATTTTTTGAGGCCTAAAAACAAATACTTGGGGCCAGTATTTCTCTATATTTACCATCTCAATGTGAAATTCACAGGTGCAAGTAAAACCGACTTGTTATAGACAAAGAAGTAATACAGCGTGTCAGCTATCCATAAGAGATGTTACTTTACGAAGTCCAGTTAAATAGTCCCTGATTTTTCATTGCAACATTTCTGATGAAATTTATCCTGGTAATATTCTGTGCTGTCTTATGATAGTATACACTACAGTGATTTTTGATACTTTTTCTTTTAAAATTTTTAATTATGTTGAATATTTAAGTTACTTTACTGCAAGTTCTTTGTAATGTGAGCATTCATGGAGTAACGAAGTCACCAATTATATATAATCAGAATTAAATTATAACTTTTTGTCAGAGTTACAGTATATTTGACCTGTAAATTTGAGTTGCAAGCCATGTGTTTTCAATTATTGATTTACCAATGAATAACCTATGAAATGAATCCAAAGTTGAAACAAAAAGTTGAAAATAGAATATACAGATAATTTAAATGTAATGCGACCCTTTTTTAAGCTATGGATGTTTGCTGAATTACAAATGTCTTGACAAATTCTGACAGTTCTTTTTTTAAGTAGGTATCTTTATTTCGTTATTTAGGTAGTTAAGGTTCTTTTAGGGATGGTGTTCTTTTTTTTTTTTTTTTGTAGTGAAATGTAATCTGTCCTTATATATTTGGTTTTAATTAATTTAACATTGATTAGTTAATCCTACTTGCCAACTTATGTTGGCAACTAAGAAACATTTTTTCCTCTCATTTTTTTTATTGTTTAGAGGATAGAAGTGAAATGCATAGTTCAGCTCATTTTGCTACCCTAATGAATTCTGTTTTGTGTTCATTTCCAGCATATGATTACACTGAAAGAGCAGCTGTCAAAGCAACACACAGAAACTGATAGTATCATCAAACAGCTGAAACTTGACATAGATTGTGAAAGAAAGAAAGTATCAGAATTAGAAACTGAGAAGATGAAAACTATTAAAGAGTTAGATAGTCAGAAAGAAAAACTAAGCCACTGTTCATATGCACTTAATGATTTGCATGTAACTAAGCAGCAGCTACAAGACAATATTAAAGATCTTCAGGAACAATTAAGGCAAGCCCAGGACTGTAATTCACATAGTAAAAAAGAAATTGGAGATTTGCAGCAGAGACTAAAAGAAAGAGAGGAGGAACTTCATGTATCCTTGAGCAAGTTAACAGAAAAAAGTAATGAGGAATCTAACTACACTTGTAAAGATCTGATTCTGAAAGAAAGAGAAGCAGAAATTGCAAAGCTACAGAATGATGTTTCAAAAAACAAACAAATAAATGAAGATCTACAGAAATCTCTGTCTAATCTCAGAACAGAAAATGGAAAGCTGATAGCAGCCATGGAAGAACTAAAACAGGAACTAAGTGATGCCATTTCTGAGAAAAAGAAAGTTTATTTGGAAAAAGACACTCTTGTGGAGGCTTTGAAAATGGAAAAAAGGCAGTTAGAGAGTGAATTAAACGAGACAGAGAAGAGGCTTTTGGAACAAGCACATAAATATAAGCAAACTATTGAGGAGTTATCAAACGCGCGTAGTATGGATACCACTGCATTGCAGCTTGAACACGAGCGCCTGGTTAAGCTTCATCAAGAGAAAGACTTTAAGCTTGCTGAGCTTAAAAAGACCATTGAGCAGATGGAAGCTGACCATCAAGAAACAAAAGAGATGTTGACTACTAGCTTAGGAGGACAAAAGCAGTTGACAGATCTCATAAAAGAGAAAGAGGTATTCATTGAAAAATACAAAAGTCAAGCCTTACAGGTGAAGCAGGAACTTGAGGAATATATGAAAGTTTCAAAAAAGCAGGATGTCTTAAAACAGAACTTGGAGGAAAAAGACAGAAGTCTTGCAGTCATGAAGGAAGAAAATAATCATTTGAAAGAAGAAATCGAACGGCTTAAGGATCAGCTAAGTAGATCTACACCTGCGGTTGAGCCCAAAACTTTAGATATTATTATTGAACTTGAAAGTGAGGTAACACAGTTAAATGTAATAAAGAATAATCTTGAAGAAGAAATAAAAGTTCACAAAAAAACAATAGAGGATCAGAATCAAGCAACAGTGAAACTTCAGCAGTCCCTGCAGGAGCAGCGAAAGGAGATAGACAAGTCCAAACTGCAGTGTGAGCAAATGAATGTCACACATGAAAGACTCTTTTTAGAAAAAGATGAGGAAATTAAAAATTTGCAGAAAACAATTGAACAAATTAAAACTCAGTTGCACAAAGAGAGACAGATTATTCAGACTTATTCTTCTGATCTTTTTCAGGAAACCAAAGTTCAGACTCTTAATGGAGAAAATGGAAATGAAAAGCATGACTTATCTAAAGCTGAAATTGAAAGACTGGTGAAAGGTATCAAGGAAAGGGAGATGGAGATTAAGCTATTAAATGAAAAGAATGTTTCTCTAAGTCAACAGATTGATCAGTTGTCTAAGGATGAAGTTGGTAAACTTACTCGGATCATTCAAGAGAAGGATTTAGAAATACAAGCTCTTAATGCTAGAGTTTCCTCAGCTTCCTACAGGCAGGATGTTCTTTCCCTTCAGCAGCAGCTGCAAGCTTATGTTCTGGAAAGAGAACAAGTACTGGCAGTTCTAAGTGAAAAGACAAGGGAAAACAGTCAGTTAAAAACAGAGTATCGTAATATCATGGACATGGTCGCTGCTAAAGAAGCAGCTTTGGTGAGGTTGCAAGAGGAGAACCGCAGGTTATCCAATAGGTCTGAAAACAGCAGTCAAGACATGTCTAGAGAAACTATTCAGAATCTATCCCGTATCATTCGAGAAAAAGATATTGAAATAGATGCCCTAAGTCAAAAATGCCAAACCTTACTGACTGTCTTGCAGACATCCAGTACAGGTGCTGATAATGGGGCAGGGGGTGTGAACAGTAACCAGTTTGAGGAACTTCTGCAAGAGCGTGATAAACTAAAACAGCAAGTCAAGAAAATGGAAGAGTGGAAACAACAAGTAATAACCACGGTCCAGAACATGCAGCATGAGTCAGCTCACCTCCAAGAAGAGTTGCACAAGCTGCAAACACAAATTTCAGTTGAAAGCGATAGTACTTCAAGGCTGCAGGTAGATTATAATGGCTTGATTCAGAGTTATGAACAGAATGAGAAAAAGCTGAAAAGTTTTAGTCAGGAATTAGCACAAGTTCAACACAGCATAGGACAACTTTATAACACTAAGGATCTTCTCCTGAGTAAACTGGATTTGGTAACACCATCTGTGGCAACAGCTGCCACCATTTCACAGCTTTCAGGTGTTCAATGCAGTCCTCCTGAAGCACTCAGTGAGGAGTGTAAACTCCTTCAAAATGAGTTGGAACAACTGAAAAAAAGGTTACAAGAAAAAGATTCAACTATCAGGATTCTTCAGGAAAACAATCAGCGATTATCTGATTCTGTTGCTACAGCATCAGAGATTGAAAGAAAGAGTCAAGAAGGGACTGAATCAGAGATGAGACAGATCAAAGAAAAACATGATGTGTTACAGAAGTCACTAAGGGAAAAAGATATATTAATTAAATCTAAAAGTGATCAGTTACTTTCTGTGAGTGAAAATCTTAGTAACAAAGAAAATGAAAATGAGCTTTTGAAGCAAGCTGTAACTAATCTAAAAGAAAGAAATTTAATTTTAGAAATGGATATTCGAAAACTGAAAGAAGAAAATGAAACAATAGTTGCAAGGTGCAGGGAAAAAGAAACAGAATTCTGTGCACTTCAGGAGACTAATATGCAATTTTCAATGATGCTGAAAGAGAAAGAGTTTGAGTCTCACTCAATGAAGGAAAAAGCTCTTGCTTTTGAGAAGCTGTTGAAAGACAAAGAACAGGTATGTAAGTTCATACTTACAACTATCTAGTCAAACTAGACAATTTCAAAATAATATTCTCCCTCAATATTTTTCTGTGCTGCAAGGCTATAAATGTCCTACCCTTTTCCTTGTTAGATCAGTAGCATCTTTACACTCTTCCTGGCAAAGACTACGCCTCTGGTAAAATCATTGGCCATGTTTGAAATATTTGTTTGTTTCCAACAGGGCAAGACAGGAGAATTGAATCAGCTGTTAAATGAAGTTAAATCTATGCAGGAAAAGGCTGTTACTTTTCAGCAAGAGAGAGACCAAGTCATGGTAGCACTCAAACAGAAGCAAATGGAGAGCAGTGCCCTGCAGAGTGAGGTACCACCAAATAATTCATAGTTGCAGGAAATAAATGAAAAAAGAATAAGAAATTGCATCTGTAATATTTTTTTTATTATTTTAGTACCAATCACTTGTTAAAAGCACTTAAAATTAATACACTTGCAGTGTGCTTCAATGGATATATGTTACATTTTTTGCTTAATTTTTTTTTTGTAAGAAGTGGTAGTCCAAGCAACCTAAGGTATGTTCTACACAGGTACAGCATTTGCATGAGAAGGAACAGCGCCTAAATCAGGAACTGGAGAGGCTGCGGAATCACCTTTTAGAAATGGAAGACTCGTACACCAGAGAAGCTTTAGCTGCAGAAGACAGAGAGGTCAAGCTAAGAAAAAAGGTTTTGATTTTGGAAGAAAAACTTGCATCCTCATCTACTGCAGTAGAGAATGCCAGGTAGTCTTAAATATCACAGTTAACTAAACTGGTGCTGATGCCTCTGTTATACTGAGCTCCTATTCTGTAACATACTCAGCACTTGAAAAAGCAAAAAGATACAAACTTTTGTTACTCAGAATCACGAGGGTTATTTGAAATATACTTGGCTACTGTCAAGAATTTAATGTATTTCTCCTTTCAGTAGCAACTATTGAAACCTTACATCATCAAAAGTGCTTAGAACTAGGAAAAAATCCATAACCCATCAATTTAGTTGTGTGTTAAAAAAGTTTGAAAGAGTCTTATTTTATACACTTGAATGCACAGATGTGCATTGTCTGTGACTCTCATGCCTTGTGAATTGCTTTCAAGACACATACACATTTGTACTTTGTGCCTGATACCATGGGAAGGATACACTGCTGAGGACTTCCTTCTTCATAGTGTAAACATATAGAGCAAGATGCACTGAGTTTCTCGGGGGTAGCAGAAACTGGGAGGCTAGAATATTCTTGCACAAGGGGAAATTAAGTGGAGCATTCAGTCGTTAGTAAGTAGCAAGATGTGGTGAGTTCTTGGAGACTGGGGCTAAAAGTAAAAACTGGTAGAAAGACCTTTTGATTCATAGTAATTGAAGCAGACAGTTAGGAAGATATGGATTTGTTTTTTGAAGATACTGTTACAATAATGAACAAAAACTAGGATTTTTTTTCTAATGCATTTCAAACAAAATAAGTAAATTGGGATTTTTTTCTTTGATTGTCAAAATTTTGTTGCCAGACTTCTTTTAAATCTCTTTTTAGGTTGGTTTTGTTTGTTTGTTTGTTTTTAAAGAGGAATGGGGTAGGGGAGGGAAATACCATAGTTTTTGTAAACTGAGCTCAATAATATTGGTAAGCTGTTTTTTGGTAGGATTTAATTTTCACTGTGATAACTTCTGTTATTTAAGTAATGTCTCTTGTTTTCATTTAGTCATCAAGCTAGTCTGCAAGTGGAATCTTTGCAAGAGCAGTTAAACCTAGTTTCCAAGCAGAGAGATGAAACTGTGCTGCAGCTGACCATCTCCCAGGACCAAGTGAAGCAGTATGCACTGTCTCTGGCCAACCTGCAGATGGTACTAGAGCAGTTCCAACAGGGTAAGGTTTGTCAAGAAGTAGCAAAGATTGCAACAAGTATTTTGCAACTGGAATAGTTACGAGATTTTGGTGCTTTTGAAGTATTAGTTATCTCATTTCCTTTTTGATAGCCTGAACTTCAGAATTTGTTGACTATTAAAAACAATTCTGTGAAAACTGTTGATCAATATCGCATTTATGAAATTTAAATTCCACCTCTACCTCATGAAGACCAGATATGATAATGCTGAGGTTTTGCAATTGCATGTCCCAAGAAGAGATACATGTTGTAAATTAAGATAGTTTTGTTTTGTCTCTAATTTTTAATTCTTAGAAGAAAAAGCTATGTATTCAGCTGAGCTGGAGAGACACCAAAAACAGAGTGCAGAATGGAAGAAGAAAGCAGAAAACTTAGAAGAAAAAGTTGTATCACTGCAGGTGGGCTGAGTAATAAAATTGAACCATGTGAAACTAAATTGTAATTTTTCACTGAGCAAGTAAAGTACCTGACCCTCTGCTGACCCTCTATTTTTTGAGGGTGTTTACAATCCAGTTTTTGGAAAGGACAAGTAATTGCAGTCTTTTAGTCTATTATTATTAATCTGATGTGTGTGGTATTAGGGTAATTGTGATAGTGATCTCCCTGCTTCTCTTTTTGTCCCTATACTACCTTCTATTTAGGTGAGTTTAGAAGAGGCAAATGCTGCTCTGGATGCAGCATCCAGGCTTACTGAGCAGCTTGACATCAAAGAGGAGCAGATTGAAGAGCTTAAGAAAGAAGGTAACTACATTTCTTTCATTTCTGCTTAAAATATTTCAAGCAGCTGAGGAGGCAATGTAGTATTCCTAGAAACTTAGCTAAATTCATATTTTATGAGAGACTAATTCTGTGCCATATTCTGAGGACTTCTTGTTTATAAGGCAAATATGAAAAAGTATGTTTACCTTCTGTTAGAGATCTTTCTCAAAAGAAAGACCTGTAGAAGTTTTTTGGGGTTTGGGTTTTTTCCCCTGTATAAACACCAAGACACTTGATTTATCTCTGTGTCTTTTAAAAAAGGTGGTGAAATACCAAATGTTGTCAGATTTTCCTCAGTAGCTACCGTATTTGACGTAGATACAGGAGTCTAGTGAGGTAGAGACAAAGGTGTGCAGTTGGTAAGAGACACAGAGGCAGCAGCTCTTGCACAGATGTGACTGCCATCTCTGCTAGATGCAGTGGTAACTCGTACTTTGAACATATGCAACTAATTATTGCTACATGTTTATAAATGATAATAAGTCTTTTGTAATAAGTGATGTTCTCTTGAAGCATTCTTGCGTATGACCGATAGGTGGTGTGGGATCTCATTTGAAAGTCTTCAAGATTCCAGCAAGAACTCTAGAAGAGAGTGTATTTCTTTTCTGCTACATGTTTGAATGTGTGCATACTTAAATTTAAATCTCTTTAAGTGCAATTTGGCATCCAGGTGGGCATCACAGAAGTACTCCCTGAGTTCACATATGAATTTTATAAGCTAAGTTAAATTTCAGACTGCTACATAATGTACAACTACTGATCTGTTTTTGAATTGACTGATCTGTATATCTGTGTCTCACTACTGACATTCACAGCAAAAGTTCACAAACACGCTGGATTGAAATTAACTTTGGCATAGGCAAGTACTGCACTCTTAAATGGGAAGTTCTTCATTACTGTTTAATTTTAATGTTAAACCCTTGCATAAGAAAGCAGGAGGGGTTTAAGCTCAGAGAGAAAATGAGTATCAAGCAGTGTTGTATTGGCAAGCAATTTACTTGATAAAATTGAATTGTTGCATAAAGGAAACAGCATGTTAATGTTGTTTGTACAGTAAATCATGATTTTTATAGAAAAAAATAACACTTCGTATTCTCTATTTATACAAGAAAACATAAAATATCTTATTGAAAATTGGCCAAATACATTCCTAGACACAGTTTTGTTAGCCAAATCTTTTGAAGGATTTCTTCATGGATTTTTTGGCAGAAGAAGTGATTTTAATGGAAAAGTATAAGATGTACCAGATGCAGTTTTCTGGGTTGCCATAAATGGTTAACAAATTATTGGAGACTGTAGATGTCTGCTTTACAGCAGTTCATGCTGAATTTTGGCTCAGGACCTTTTTGTTACTTAGTCTTTTCATACACCCAAAGTACATGTTTAAGTCGGATTCTATTTTAAAGGGAAATGTTCCATTTAAAAAATATTTTTAATTATAAAGTTGCATAATCATTGTGGATGGAATATAGCTGTGTAGTGGTCCTGAAAATTTGATCCTCTTCGATGCAAAATATTTAAAATTTTAAATATTTAAAATTTAAATATTTTAAAAGTATTAGATTACTAATACTTCTCATTTCGTTGAATTTTAATACTTTTGTTTTACAATCCATCATAAATGAATAAATTAAATTAATAAAAATTGAAAAACCAATTCACAATTGTCGTGCTTTGTAGGGAAATAACAACAGTGTAAAATTTAAATGAAATTTGTTTTCAAATGCTGCTTGTTTGTCTTTTTGTGGCGTTAGTAGTATAACTCTCTTTATTCTCTTCTGTTCTGTGGACATCCAAACAACAACTCACTTATATATGCTCCTGAAGCTGTATCATTCTACATGTATATTACCTACGTTTTCCTTCAAGTTCTGGTGTTCTATTTAACCATATTTACAAAGTAGCATAATTTTAAGTAAATGTAAACTTTGAAACCATGGATTAATTCTCCTGTGCTTCAATCTGGTGTGTTGAGAAAGGAGTGCTGAAGAGCAATCACATTATTGGAATGGATTTTGATGCATATGGAGATAGTTGTTAGTTACATTAGTGTATGTATACACTACATACATTAGTGTATGTAATGTTAGTTACATTAGTGTATTAGTTGTAAGATACATTGGTGTATAATACATGTTTTGCTTTAGTTTTACCTTGCTTTGAATGAGGAGCTTACTCTGTGTGTTCCTTGACTAAGAACTTTCCCAGCATGACATTAGTTTGTTCTATTCTGTACTCCTTAAAATTCATATTTGTGAAGTAAAATGTTTGTATAAAGATGTGGAGTATTTGAACAGGGCGTATTAAGTTGTATCCATTTCACAGACTGGCTCTTTGATGTGTATATATGTGAAATCTCTGTGTGAATTCTCAAGGAGTGAATTAATTAGTGTTAATTGAGAACCATGTTTTGTCAACATAGTTGTGACATGCATTTATTTAAGATTGAAAGTTGTGGAAATTAGTGGAATCCTTTCTGTGTACCACAGATTATTTGAAGGTTGTTAAAATCCTTAGAAGTAATTTTTCTTATAAAGATGTTGAGACTTTTTTAAAAATTAACTATGAGATTGATAAACAAAAGTGTATCTTTTGTGGCTTTTTAATGAAGCATTTTTAATTAACATGAGCCAAAAATTGTTAAGAACTAAGTTGATCAGCATTTTTTCTGAAGGATTTGGAGGTAAGCATTACACCTCATAGGGAGAGAGGAGAAAAAGTTCTTCCTGTCTGCTTATATCTGTAGGGTAGACTTGGTCTTCACATGGACAGTCCATGTTACAGTATATTTGTCAAGTTTTTGTGTGTCAATAAGGCTTAATTGTACTTTTATTAGGCTTCAGAGATAGTATGTTGCGGAACCCCTGTTTGGTGAGAGATGATGCTTTTGTTGTCTTTATGATCTTAGGCCACCTCACATTCACTGACTTAGAATTCTGGCCTATTTATTCAGCTTTCAGGCCATGATGCCTGACTGAAGTGCTTGCCATTTTTCTCACAGTCTTGTTTTTGGTTCATGGTAGCTGTGGCACTTCATCTCTTCCATTAATGTTTTTGTTCCCAAGATTATGGGTAATCTTGCATGTGTCTGCCTCTCTTGCTAGGACACAACACTGTTTCTACGATGCATTAGTGTGTTCCCAGCATGCTGTTTCCAGGGCTTGCATCAGCCACAGGAGTGGGAAGGGTCCAAGCAGAACAGACCCTCAACAAGCTCCTGATGTTGCTCTGCTAGCCAGTAATTCATCTAGGAAACCTGAGAACTCCTTGGTGCTTCAAAGGCTGTAGCAACCTGATAGTAGGGTACGCAGAATACCTGGGCTTGATAATACTGGAGGTTATGAGCAGAGATCCAAAAGACCTGGTGCCAACATGGAATTTGGTCATTATGAAAAAGATTGCCAGCACAGGCCTTGCTGAAGGATTTCTTTCTAGTTGTGTGTTGTTTAGATAGAAAAGAGCAGTTCATCAGAATTTCTGCAATGGATTTATTTAATGTGTGGTCCTGTACCTGAGCATTTGAGTATCATTCCTGAAATTTCAGCTTGTGGTTTTGAGTAGCAATGACTTACTAGGTTGACACCTTTTTAAAAAAATCACATTGATTTTATGGTTTTGTTTTTTACTTAAAAGCACCATAGCAATATTTATGAAAGTATGTATTGATGATCAATTTTGCAACAACGTTTCAAAGGTTTTCTTTCTTTTGCTGTGACATTACATTTATAGGTGAGATCAAAAGAGAAATGTTAGAAGATGTGCAAAATAAACTAATGAACCTTATGAACAGCACAGAAGGAAAAGTGGACAAGTAAGTCTTTAATGAAAGATTTGGTCTAAGTTTTTGGGTTTATTCCTCGCAATGTACAGATGTAGCACTCACAGTTGCAGGTGTAGTAGTACTTCTATATGTTACCGTGTAATTGCACTTTTATTATTTTGTTATTTTTCAATTGCTTGGTGGTCGTAAATAGTCCTTTTGATTAGTAAAGCCAATAGATATGTGACTTCGGCTCACTGATGTGTTTCTTAAGTAGCAGTGCACTTCTCTAGCATGAGCTCTGCAAATGGAGATAGGAGTTCTTAATGGACATATTTTGTAATGTTCAGGGTGTGAACAGCAAGCCTTTTCATGTATCTGCATCACCTGGATCTCATGTAAATCTATTCCTTGGTCCTTTTTTTTTTTTTTCTTTTCTACCCAACAGAACTGAAACAGCAATAGGCAGATGGGCTCCCTTTCCCCCTTCATTATGTCTTGGTATGGGACTACACAGAACTTTCTTTTTAAATGCTCTGCTGAATCAAGATCTTAGAATGAGCATTTTCCCTGACTGTAGTATGTACATCCGGATTTGCTCATGTTACCATTCAGTTTCACCTCACAGCCTACAATATTGCTAATACTGTCCAAATCCACAATGTGTAAGAAATGCAACAACTTGGAGGAAATTGATGAAGTACCCTTTAGTTATTTGTATTTGATATGTTTATTTATATTACTGTACATTAGGCAAGAGTATGAGGAATAAATGCATAAATATTATGTTGTCAGCTGTTACCCAATAGCAACTTGTATAACTACCTTCTCTTATTCTGCAGATTGTTGATGAGAAATCTCTTTGTTGGACACTTTCATACTCCAAAAAATAAACGTGTTGAAGTGTTAAGGTTAATGGGAAGTATCTTGGGACTGAAAAAGGAGGAACTTGATCAGGTAATACTTTGCAGAAAACTAGGCGGGTTTTTTTCTCTTTTTTCTCTCTTTTTTCTCTCTTTTTTTCCTCTCTTTTTTCTCTCTTTTTTCTCTTCTTTTTCTCTCTTTTTTCTCTCTTTTTTCTCTCTTTTTTCCTCTCTTTTTTCCTCTCTTTTTTCCTCTCTTTTTTCTCTCTTTTTTCTCTCTTTTTTCTCTCTTTTTTTCTCTCTTTTTTCTCTCTTTTTTCTCTCTTTTTTCTCTCTTTTTTCTCTCTTTTTTCTCTCTTTTTTCTCTCTTTTTTTCTCTTTTTTCTCTCTTTTTTCTCTCTTTTTTCTCTCTTTTTTCTCTCTTTTTTCTCTCTTTTTTCTCTCTTTTTTCTCTCTTTTTTCTCTTTTTTCTCTCTTTTTTTCTCTCTTTTTTCTCTCTTTTTTCTCTCTTTTTTCTCTCTTTTTTCTCTCTTTTTTCTCTCTTTTTTCTCTCTTTTTTTCTCTCTTTTTTCTCTCTTTTTTCTCTCTTTTTTCTCTCTTTTTTCTCTCTTTTTTCTCTCTTTTTTCTCTCTTTTTTCTCTCTTTTTCTCTCTTTTTTCTCTCTTTTTTCTCTCTTTTTTCTCTCTTTTTTCTCTCTTTTTTCTCTCTTTTTTCTCTCTTTTTTCTCTCTTTTTTCTCTCTTTTTTCTCTCTTTTTTCTCTCTTTTTCTCTCTTTTTCTCTCTTTTTTCTCTCTTTTTTCTCTCTTTTTTCTCTCTTTTTTCTTTTTTCTCTCTTTTTTCTCTCTTTTTTCTCTCTTTTTTCTCTCTTTTTTCTCTCTTTTTTCTCTCCTTTTTCTCTCTTTTTTCTCTCTTTTTTTCTCTCTTTTTTCTCTCTCTTTTTTTCTCTCTTTTTTCTCTCTTTTTTCAGTATCCTTATGTGAAAACAGAATGACTTGCACTGCTGAACTAAATGTCCCTGCACATTTTTTGGGGAAAGTGCTTTTTTTCTTCTTTCATCTCACCTTTTTTTAATGTGGGACTTTAAAATGTTTTTTGTATGATGATCTTAATCTTTCGATAATGTTGTTTTAATAGGGTGGATTTCATTTTGCTGAGGAATGCTAATGCAGAAAGAAAAGGATTTTATGCTCTTGTGTAGAGTAGCTATAATAGATCAGTTACAGAAAAGTAAGCCTGATACATATGTACTAGTAGTTATTGTGAAAAATGTGAGGCTTATGTTTTTAAATAAAGAGGCAATTTTTTAGACTGTCACCTCTTTGGGAGGTGGAGAATATGGTTTTGACAATAATAAAGATTTGTATTTATCTCTAGGACTGCCACATTATGTGGCATTGCAGCCTGTAGTTG
Organism: Taeniopygia guttata; assembly: GCF_048771995.1. Lineage (NCBI taxonomy): Eukaryota > Metazoa > Chordata > Aves > Passeriformes > Estrildidae > Taeniopygia > Taeniopygia guttata. Next base: position 48,912,243 of record NC_133030.1, on the reverse strand, counting down.
TTCACTTTCTTTTATGTGATGCTTTATTTTTGTTGTTTCCTAACTTTGTTTTCTTTACATACTTCTCTAGTTACTATCTGAAGAGCAAAGAGGAGTTACAAGATGGGTGACTGGCTGGCTTGGTGGAGGAGCTGGGTCAAAGAGTGTTCCTAGCACACCCTTGAGACCAACTCATCAGAACATTTTTAATAGTGTAAGAATTAATCATTCATTCTCTTGGTTTGAGTGGAAGAATGGGGAAGTTGCATGTTAATGGTCATGTTTGGTTCATCAGTATATTGAGCTACATTTACTGGTGCTTCTATATCTTGCTTTGTTTTATGCAACTGCTTTGGCAAAATACTTTTTTCCTGCACTAAGGAATTATTTAGACATTGAAAATTATACAGTGATAAATCTTGTCTTCTAATGCAGAAGACAATTACTGTTCCACTGGTTCCTGGCATCACTCTTCTTAAAGTATGGATTTCATCTTGCAAACTATAAATGCTGAAAGTTAAATGTATGTGGGAGTATGGAATTACACAATTCTCAACAGTATAGAATACCATGACATTGTGTATTCATGACTGTTCCCATATGTCCTTTAAATTTAAACTGAAAAGCTTTTTCAGCTGCTGCAGCTAGTTCCTCCTATGTACAGCATATAAAACTGATATTTTAAGTTTTCAGATAGTGTAAAGCAACAGATCTCATAGCATGATCCATGACAGCAGTTTATCTATGGAGCTTTCCATTTTGCAGGCCAGTAAATAATGTACTTAAGGATCAAGCACTGAGGGATTAGGGTTTTTGGATTGACTGGTTTTTTGCTCACTTGAGCTAGAAATGTTGAGAATGGAACCCTGTAAATTATCTTGAAGTGTAGGGATTGGTTTTTTCTCCCTAAAATAGTGCAGGCACATAGGCCACTAAAGGCCTGTGGTCTGATTAACTGTAGAAGTAAAAGAGAAAAATTAATGCTTTTGTGTGAACAGTACACACTTTACTAAGTCAAATTTTATCTTGTCTTGCTACTGACACTTTAATCATTCCATGCTTCCTTTATTTGAGATTCTTCATTAAATAAAGCGTACATGGGCTTTAAGAGAAAAGATTGGGTTTTATATGTTTCTGGAGGACAGATTGGTTGAGCAAAGACTAAGGAAATACTGTGATGTCAGTAATAGTATAGAATTCTTAAAATAACTAGCTTAAATCAATAATGGAACATGGTAGAAGTATGTGTGTTATCTTTAGAGTTTATCAATTTTATATAAATGCCCCTTAGTGAGACAACAACAAAGAGTGTATTTTTGAAAATAAATTTCATTGTCACTCACTGAGGACTGCTTAGTACTAAGTACAAGTAAGAAGTTGATTGGAAGCCATTGACAGCTTTTTATTTTATGTATATATGTATTTTTGACTTAGTGCTTGTCACCAGAGCATCAGTGAAATATAATAACTAGTAGCTTCTTATAGTCTTTTTCAGAACTGTTTGTGAAATTCCTTGAAACTGAATCTTGCCCGAGCCTTCCCCCACCCAAGCTCTCTGTTCATCACATGAAACCTTTAGGAGCAGCAGGAACTGGTAAAACTAGCAGTACTCCACCCAGCAGTCAATTGCAAGGTAACATTCTAATCTTTACATAGAACATAAATAACTAAAGGTAGACTTTTCAAGAGGATTTTAATGTTTCTGTGTTTCCTCACTTGTAAATTATGAACTTGATTTCTTCTCCCCAGCCATGCCCTTGTCTTTTTTTTTTAATTCTTCTCCTATCTCTCCTTCCCACTGCATCTATACCTTACTTTCTAAACTCTCAATACAGAAGATTAGAGGGACCAAACTCTCTTTAATATAGGAAGGATTTAACAGCACCTGTTAGAGCCAAACAGTTGCTGTGTAGACAACTTCATATGGTGTAGCAGTGAACCCAGTCCTGATTTTCAGCATCCCTGTTGATCAACTTGTGTTGAAGTGAGTGAAGAATGTAAGTAATACAACTTTGCAGTGTCTCTGGTGTATAGAACCTGATTGTTCAGAGAGGACCAAAATAAAATCAGCTAAGTGTATGGCCTAGTGTGAAATCCCTGTATGCTGTTGACCTTTTCTAAGACAGTTCGGAGGACAGTTCAGCTTACATTATGCATGTTAAATTAATGTACTTTTGTCTTAAATAATAAAAAATTCAAATCTTCAATTTAGCTGGTCCAGTTTGTTCTTAATTTTTTTCACATGTATTTAAGACTTCACCTTAATATAGGCCTGCTGGTTTTGTTTGAAACTTAGCTGTAAACTCAAAAGAAAATTTAAACAAAAAGCCCTGAACACCAAACCCCTACATATTATATGTAAGTACAGAGATATAGATGCTAAAAAACCCTCTTTCAATTCAACTAAAGTAGTTAGATGGTACAAAGTGCTGTTTATTTATGGAGGTTTTCTTGGGGCTGACCCTGGGGAAGCTGTGCCATGTGCTGGGAAACCTTCCTGTGCTCTGCACTGTAGTGCATGTGCCCTTACACCTCTGCACAGTGTTGGAGTCAATCTGTCATACTTCATGTCTGGCATTGCAAAGGTGAAGTGAACTGCAAAGGGTGATAATGTGCACATTTTCTTGGGTAGCTTGAGCTGTTACAGAGTTTTGGTGGTGGACTTGGCGTTGCTGGATTAACACTTTGACTTGACTTTAGGAGTCTTTTCCAACCTAAAGGATTCTATGGTTCTATGAGAGTAGTCAGAGACAGTAAAAGTCTTTGAAGGTGTCTACAGCCCATGTCAAGGAGGTTTTCAAGGACTTAAATGTTGCAGAAGTAATAGGCAGTTTTAGAACATCTCTCTGAACACATGCTGAAAATTTGGATAGATTTAGAAATGTTTTTTAACAAAGTGTTCTCATTGTTGGTTTGGGTTTTTCTATATTCCAGATTCTCCAGTCTCGGGAGTGGGTAGAAGACCAGATGCAAATCCATTTTTAGCACCTCGATCTGCAGCAGTGCCTCTCATAACTCCAGCTAGTAGTTCTGGACATCTGCTTATGAAACCTATTTCTGATGCATTGCCTACTTTTACACCACTGCCAGTGTCCCCTGATGCCAGTGCTGGTGCTGTATTAAAAGACCTCCTAAAACAATAGAAGATCTGATACATCAGGACAATGATGGTAGCACTTTAAGGAAATGAGAACACTATGTTGTATATAATTTACCACAATGAGGCCTTCTGTAAAAAGTCATGTATTTGATTGCAATTGTACCTTGCTTTTCTTGTACTTACAAACTTATCAATGCTTCAGAAATTCTAATGGTGGAATGAATAATTGCCTTCTGTATAGCAGGCATTCATTTTGGGTGTGGGTTAAATATTTATCTGAAAAAAAAAAATCTATCTTGTTGCTAGATTGTCGCAAGACAAATTAAAGGATTTTTAAACCTTAGGTATACTGGGTTATCTCAGATATGAATAGAGAGCATTAACTCTTTGGTGTTGAGATTTGTTTTTCCACTAAAAAGATCTACCACCTACCTTCAAGAAACAGAACTAAAGAACATAAATTAAACACCCAATTAATGGTGTTTATTTAATGTACTTTCGGACATGTAGCTTTTATTTACAAGTTTAATTGCATTTGGGGGCAATTTGAGGCACATTAATCTCTTTGCACAGTGATTTGAGGTACCCTCCCCAGACAAACAGCTGTTTTCAGCAGTCAAACCCATCAGCACCAAGGAGTTGACTATGGAAGTCAGGCTTCACATCCATGTGAAGAATGGGTAATTTAGCAGATGATACATTCACATATATAAATGTCTAATGGTCCAAGGTGTATATATGAGAGACTTTTTATCTTGCAAGATTTTGTAGATCCAAATATAAACTTAAACCTTGAACACATGTATAGAATTAAATGGGAGGAATGTGCTTGCTTATCTCAAATGTGTAAATAGGTCTTTGTACAACCAAGGCCAAAGTCAATTATTCTGTAAATTTTGCTGTGATAACTTTAACAGGTAAAAAATGAAGTTGCATACTAAAGAATAAGTGTCATCCTCATAGTGAATCTTGAGATAAAACATCTTCAATTTAAAATGTGTAATTTCTAAGTCTTTTTATATGCCTCTCCTTGTTAAGTCAGTGTTAAGATAACTGTTGTGCAAGTTCTATATTAGAACTGTCAATCTTCTTCATTTTCATTAAGGTTCTGGATAAAATTATTGTAAGAGTTATATTTAAATAAAATTAATTAGTGAACTTGTACAGAATCAACCAAAATAATGCAAGAAGTCTTTGCATTTATTTATATAGAGGTCATATAGTGGATTCCATTTATTGCCTTGAAACCTAGCAAAGGTTTTTTTATTTGCTGTACTTACTTTAAGAGTTGTTTGAAACCCTTTTCTCCAGTATAGTAATGTTTCATGGAAGACTTAGCAAATTTTTAACTGGATTGACCTACCATATTGGATTTTGATTTTAAATTTTTTACCCAATTATGGACAGTTTGGCAGTTTGATTTCTGAAAAGATCGCAGCCACATATTTACCAAAGTAAATTCTGTGTTATGTAGTAAATGTAATGAGAATCTCAAATTACCTCAGCTGAGAATATTGTAGTTAGATACTTCAAATGTACATCTTCATTTAAACTGGACTAGAACAGCTACTTTTTTTTTATATATATAGCAATTATAAGGAAAAGTGAAATCAGATGGCTTCTGTGCAATCTCTCTTGGTCTTGTGGTCATGTCTGTTTAATGGTATATAACCGCTTTGCAATGAAATTGCCTTTTGATGAGCCAAAGCAGAAGGAAATGGTTAGTTTTTAAAAATTATGTGACTTGTGTGTTGTAAATTACAAATGGAGTCATGCTGCTCACAATTCTCTGAAGATACTAACTGAGCAGTTCTTTTTTAATGCATTTTTTTCTTCTTTAACTGCAGAGAACTTAATATGTACACATTTCTCTTTCAGGAAGCTTTCTAAATTCCAATAAAGAAAACATAGTAAGACCATTTATTTCTGCATGCTGTAAATCACTTCTGGTTTTGCACTAAGCTATGAGTTTGAAGAGAGAAATCTAATACCAGGCAGAGGTACTGAAGAACTTCAGAGTTCCTCATTAAGCTCCTTGATGGAGACGAAAATCTTCTACAGCAGAGATACAAACAGCTTCAGTCCTTAAGTCCTCAAAGGTGAGCTCTGTTGAACTATGGAGAAAATCCTCATGGCTTGGAGGTTTCTTTTCCTAAGACTTATTCAACAGATACATTGGTGAGGTTTGATGCTTTGTTAGAAATCAACTGGCCTCTGTCCCAGGCAGTACTTTTGTGCAGAAAAGTATAGAGCAACTTCATTACTTTCTTTCTTCCTTCTTAGAATGTTCCACAGACCATTACAAATATTCAAGCTTTGTTTTCATTGAATGATTAGTAGATATATTTTTTCCTCTAATTTTTCTTCAGTGTTTACTTTGCTCTTGATAACCATTCCATATATAGTTGACTTTCCAGTTTCCCACATGTACATACGTGACTCATGTAGTCTGTCCTGCTGATTGTGTAGGCCTTTCACACAGCAGCATGAGGGAAAAAAATCTCTGGAATTTACGAACAAGGTGCAGCAGCTGAAATTTTTCATTCTTTCATTTAAGATAATTGTTTTTTGCAAGGAAAAAGTGGTATCTGATTCTCCTAGTTTTGGTCTAACAAGCTGTCAGTTATCTTTAGTTCTAAGGTAACAGAATTCTAGTAACAAATTCATTTTGCAAGCTTGATGTAAGTGGGGGAAAAATGAAGTTTTTCCCTTCTTCTCTTTATATCTTCTAATTTTTTTGCTGTTCTTTGGTTATCCTGCATTCCATGCAAAGAGAAGGAAGTAGCTGGTTGATCTTTCTAATTGCCACTGTAAAGGAATGCACAGTGTGATATTTGGGAGTTTTTAAACTTTCCTGCATTACACCAGCTAGTCACAGCAATATAATTTCACACATTATAGTGACAGTGTAAATAACTGGGTTCTTTACCAAGTGCCAGTCCCTGCATTTTATTATTGTTTCTTTTTGCCATTCTTGACTGTTTTGCATAAGTAGTTACCAATAAGGCAGGGATCTGGACTACGTATTGGAGTGACTGATGGCTAAGGTAGAAGAGACAGAATGGAAGATGCTTGCTCGTAAGTATTTCACACTATACCTCTTGAAGACTTTGCAGTTAATTAATGTCTTCTTATTGCTTGTGTTGATATACTGATGGGTTTTTGGTATTTTCACAGAATCATGAAATGGCCTGGTTTGGGAGGGACCTTCAAGATCATCAGTTCCAACTCTGCTGTCATAGGCAGGGATACCTTTCACTAGACCAGGTTTTTCAAAGCCCCATCCAACCTGGCCTTGAACACTTCAGCGGGGGGGATCCACAGCTTCTCTGAATAACCTGTTCCAATGTCTCACCATCCTCACAGGGAAGAATTTATTTTTAATATCTAATCAAACCCTCCCCTCTTTCAATCTATCTAATGAAACCCTACCCCTTTTCAATCTATAGTCCATAAGAAAAGTGGAAAAAGTATTATAATATTTTAATTATGGTCAATTATTATTAGAAGGTTTTGCCAGTTATTGATAGAAGAGAGTGTAGAAGCCCTGTGACATGTGGCATTGAAACAAGCACTGACAGGCCACAGACCAATGGTATCAGGGAAACAAGTTATTTATACCCATGTTTTGTGTTTGTTAACAAAATGAGTGAGCTGACCCTTGTACCAATAACCTGGAACGTTCTATCTCCCTTAGTTTAAAGGACATCTAACTCTTCAGAGAGCTGCCTGGATATTGTTTGAATATCAGCCAGTATCACAAAGGTAAAGGGAATCTTGGCAGTACCATGTGGTTAACCCCAAGGTTTTAATTTTTGACATCAGATGCTGCCTGCATTTCCCCCCAGTGAATTTCTAGATGGTCATGCAAGGTGGATTGAATGGCAGCATGATCAGATAAGAGGAGTACAGACTAAGGAGGTTTTACAGATTTGAGGCAGCTAGGAATAATTTATTTCATGTCACTTACGAAATAGTAGCTATCAGCCAGCACTATAGTATAGCCACTTAGTATCTAATTGTTGATGGAATAGTCCAAGGGGTTAGGAAAAAGAAGTGTGTAACACACTCCAAGTGCTGCATATTTTGTCATTTGACAGCTTTCTGCCAAGGCTCTCCTACAAGGTGAGCAAATGATTGATTTTGAGGTAGTAGAAGCTGACCAGTGGCATCTCCTGACTCCCTAGAATGAGAAGCACTGTTAGACACAACCCTCTAGAACAGAAGGCTCAAAGGTTACAATACTTCAAATCTAACTTTTTGTAAATTAGGGAGTAGGGAGCTAAGGCTATTCTATGGTTTTGACCTTTTCAAGGCTGCAGAGAAAGACAGACGCCCACATTAAGTTTGGCAGAGGCAGCTGGATTTTTAGAACTAAATAAAGCTACCCTCATTTGTACAACTTAGGTAGCCTGAATCCATGAGTTAGTGTAGCATGAACAAAAGAATATATTTAGCCTAAGCAACAAAGTGGCAACTGCATGTAAATAGAGCAACAGTTGGAGGTAGTAGCAGTTTTGAGTAAATCAGGAATAAAAAACTGGATAAGAATATTAGTTCCTAAATGGGAACAAGTATAAGAGATTCAAGCTGCAAACATTCTTTCACATAATCCATTAGGTTGGAAAAGACTTCTAAGATTGAGTCCAAGCTTTGACCAAACATACCTTGTCAACTAGACCATGGCACAGTGTCATTGCTTGACAGCTTTTTCTGTGAAGAAGTTCATCCTGATAACCAACCTGAACCTTCCCTGGGGAAGCTTGGGGCTCCTGTCCTCTCATCTGGTTACCTGGAAGAGGAGATGCTGACTCCCACCTGGCTACATCCTCCTTTGGGGTAGTTTTGGAGAGTGATACGGTCACTTCGTTAGAAGAATAGACATCAGAGTGATTCCAGACACTGTTTGGGGACAGGTGTCCAAGAAGCTGCATAGAGAAAGGGAAATATGGGATTTAGGTTTCAGCTAGTCATGGAGAAAACCACAGATTGTAAAATTAACCTTTAGGTAAAACTGTTTCCTTATCTCCCACAGTAATTTTTTTTATTGTTATAAGGTATTAATGTATTTGAGTTATGCTTTTGTCTGTAATAAAAGGGTATTTTCAGAACTACAAGTGAATTACTGAGTTGATTCTGGTTCACCTGTGTGTTTTGGTTTACAGGCCATACCATGGATACAATGCTAAATTGTAGCAGGACTAAAACTATTGTAAAGAAAGTAGTTTGAATGGTAGACTGGAACATTGAAAAATAGTAATTAAAACTGAAACTTTTTCTGGAAATAGATTTGGAAAATATTTAGACTGCACGTCGCTCTATGCTTAAGTAGTGGGTGCCAATAAAAATGAAGGCAAACAGAACACTGCTTTATTTTTGACAATAGGAGCAGTAACAGATGTAACAGTTTTCAGCTAACTTAGAGAAGGCTTATTATGAAACTACAAAAATTTGAGGAGTACAGGATTCTAAAGAAAATGAATGAGTCATAGCTAGGATTGCCAGATCTGTCTGGACCCAATTGCAGACTGAATAGCACATTGTCTGCAGAGTGCTCTGGATGAAGGACCTGCAGAGCACCACTGCAGGCAGAGGGGTTGCTGGTAGTGCCCCTGTCCTTACTGGACTCTGAACAGAACAGCAACTCTGCTGTGCTTCCCACAACCTGCCAAGTAGGCAGGGCTGGAGATTCCGGGAGCCTGCTGCACTCTGATGTTCTTCTCCTACACTGAATCAGTGGTTCCAACTGCCTTGTACAGATACTAAATAGCCTCATGCTTTGCTGACTACCTGAAGCCTCCACTGCTCTGGCCAAATGGGACTAGGCAATCTAGGCGATGAAAGATTTTCACTAGAAGCTCAAATGGAGTTGGCTAGAGCCAGTTTCAAATGCATGGAGCTAGAGTAAATGCAAAAATAAATCTCTATTCCTCTTTATGGAGCAGAGCTGGTTTTTTTGAGATGTAGTTCTTAAGGATAGTCTCCAGGAAAACCTCTGCCTAAAAGATCACTGAATCATTAAGGTTGGAAAAGACCCTTAAGACCACTGAGTCCAACCTTTGATGGATCATCACCACATCAACTAGACCATAGCACTGACACATCCAGTCATTTCTTGAACACCTCCAGGGATGGTGACTCCAGCATCTCCCTGGGCAGTCCATTCCAATGCTTAACTGTGGAAGTTTTTTTTAGGATTTAACAACCCTTAATCCTTTCCATGATTAAATTTTTCCTGAAGTTCACTGTCTCCTGTCCTGTGCTACTGATTTCCAGATATTTTGGGTTCACTGTTCTGTATTTTATTAACCATCATAACCATTATATATAAACATATTAAATACAGGATTGTATTTGGTACTTTTCTTCTAGCACCAAGGGAATTTTGTGAGAGATTGCAATTCAGATAAACAATTCAGCTGTTGCAAATGGTCATATTTAATTCAGTTAACGACACTTAATTTCTAAATGTCAAGTGAGTTCTGATGAATGGTTTTTCTTTATTTTCTTGATTTGTTCTACAACCTCTCCTGCTGGCATTTCAATTCAGACATATCCTCCCAAAGTGGATTTGATTTTACTTCTTTTTCTCCTTTTTTCCCCCTTTTATTCCACTATGGTATTCTCTTGAAGTTTCTCTAGCAAATGCAGATGAAGAAGAAGCATTTCACTTTCTACAGTGGTTTTATCTTTTTTAAGCACTGTTTTTATACCTTGTTCATCTGTTGGCTCTGCAGACTGTTTGGCAGTTTTCCTGCTCTTGGTGTGTCTGAAAAATAATTTATTATTAGCTTTTATGCTTCTTATGATTTGTTTCTCAAACCGTCTTGGCCTGACTTTCTGTTTTTCACATTTAACCTGTCAGAGTTTTGTTCTTTTCTATTTTCTTTATCTGGCACAACTTCAACTTCTAGAATTTTGTTATGGAACTGTGGACAAAATGGGGACTGATTGATTTATCAGGCTCTGGCAACAGACTCTGTTCACAGTGCAAGTGCCTCTGTTGGAAGATGGGTCCAGTTCCACTGACTTTTCACATGGCTGCTTGAGGTTCTGGTACCCCACAATTCCTGATGGATGGGAGCCCTGGGCATGGCCAGGCTGCTTCTGAACAGGGAACTCCTGGTACTGCTCATCTCCTCCTGCTGTGGCAACCAGTGCAACTCAAGACAAAGGCCAGCAGACTAAAAAAAAAAAAAAGACTGTGTTAGAAACTGCCTCCTTTGTAAGCTCTGCAGCACATACAGCACCACTAGGAAATGGGAGTACATCCCTGTTCAGTGGAATTTCTACATTCAGCATGCTAAATTGCTGCCTTACAGCAGCACTTGTTGCTGCAGAGAAGTGAATAATAAGTCTGAAAACAAACAGACAACATACATCATGTTTACCACCCAGTTTCCCAGACAATTCTTATGAATGGCATGGTTAGGTCACAGAAGTAAACAGGTAATTTGTGAAATGGTGTCATCCCTGCCTTGGGAATAAGTAAATTAAATATAGTAGTTCTTAAATCAAAGAAAAGTTTATAAATGTTTTCTGGGGTTAGGAAAACAGTTGAGAAAGTACAAAACAGTCCTTATAGGGAAACTTTCTGACACTCCTGTATTTAACTAACATATAACATATAACCCCAAGAATCTTAAGATAAGGAAAAGACCCAAAAATGTGCCAAGTGTCTTATTGGAAAAAGAAGCCAGGAGCCTTTGCTTATATTGTATTCATTCACCTATGAGAGTGAAGCATGTTTAAAAGGGGAATGTTTTCCACCATTTGGAAGAATAGAAGCTCTGGAAGAGAGAGTTGATGTCAAATATTTTCTACTCTGGTTTCATCACCAGGGTTCTGGCAGGTGCCCTTACAAAAATAGTGCACATACTTGTGAACATTCAAACACCCCTGTTGAGAGATGGCATTTCCACAGACTTGTTTGGGTTTATTCAGAACCTGAAGTGTTTTAATGGAAAATACAGAATGTGCTCAATGCTACAGTGCCTGATCTTTTGCTCTGGATAAAAACAAAGTGAATTGCCAAAGCAGAATAAAAAGGAGAAAGGATGCCCAACTCAACGTGGGGGAAAAAAAAAAAAAAACCCACAAAAAAAAACCCACAAAAAAAAACAACCTACCAAAAAAAAAAAACAAAACACCAAACAACCCCAAACACAAAACCCATCTAAAATATAAGTTCTGTGTGGTGGAATTAAAGTACCTGGGAGCTGAGAAAGCACAGATGAAGCTGATTTTTTACTGGCACTGATGCCCAGCAGCCAGGGAAAGCTGCCAGGTTAACCAGTAAAGGTGAACCACTGTCTCCAGTCAGCTGCTCTAAGGTGCCACCTGATCCTGCCAGACGTGCCCAGTGTGGTGCTTGTGTTAGGAAAGGGCTTGGGAAACTGCAAAAGACTCAGCAGTCTTGAGGCATTTTAGCATAAAATAAATCAGTCCTGAATATTTCTAAGGAGGGTTTTAGTGCATAGTTCTAACTGTCTGGTCGTAATTGGAGCCCAATGGTTTATGTATCCCAGGCACTTGTGAAGACTGAATGTTGGCTTGCTCCAACAGTGAAACAGACTTTAGTCTTGGTCCAGAAGTATTAAGAGGTTTAGTTCTTTATTTATGGAAGGTCATTATTAGCAGAAACAGGCTATAAAGAATTTATGCTTGCTGTTAAAAGGGGCTGGTAAACATTTTGTCACAAGATTAAAGAGCATTGTTTTCAACCACATTGTCTAGACTATTTGACAAAAATGCAGAGAAGGCTACAGCCCAGTTTATGTACATGTCAATCCTATAAAATAAACAAAAACAAACTAAAATATCTGTCTTGTTTCAGGCAAAATTTGAACTGTAATTACCAGAACTGTGTTGAGATTCAACAGAAAAAGAAGTAAAAGTACATCTTTTGTCTTTAGGTAGAGGATGATGTTCCATACATGTTTTATAGGAAAATATTTTAAAAGTAGAAATGTCAGTCATCTAAGGATTGAAAACTCAATAAGAATGTTGCAGGCTGTTGCAAACTATTACCACGAATAATTATTCCTCTCTGCTGAGAGTTGTCACATACACCGAAAATGCTGCGAAAGGCTCTGGTTTTTTCCTGAGAAAGTTACAGTAATCATTCATTTTGCTTGTTTACCTTACTTTTATTGGGTTAAAAAAGCCCTGAACAATACTGAAGAATTCTTCCAAGAATATTACTCTTTTTTTTGCCTCGGGCATCTTCTTGAACTGTCCTAGAAAGTACTACAGCTAAACAGGTGATCATGAACAACAAACCTGATCTCACTAGAGGGAATATTCCTGAAATTGTTCTGTCTTACAGTAGATGCAGTTCACTGGGCTGTTTTAAACTGTTTGGGTTTTGGTATGTACCTGCTAGATCCTAATACTCCTTATCCAAAGGGACAAGTAAATGTTTTCAAAGTAGTAAAGTGGAGTCAGATATTAGAGTTTATGTTTAGAGTTGTTGCATTTCAGAATGGATACAGTGATGCCTGGGCTTTTCACTGGTGATTTCTGTCCTAAAAGAAGTTGTCAGTTAGAAACTGGCATCAGAGTGACCAAAGACCTGTAAAGAGAGTACAGCTATGGGGTAGTGTGGTTTAACCCCAGCTGAAACCAGGACAAAGGTGTAGAGTTAGAGTAAACCGAGGACTTTAAGTGTTTATTGCATGTGTTTGGGCACTGTGAGACCACCTGGTATGACACTGCAGTGGGGCTGAGCACGCTGCTCTTTGGAAGCAATGATATCAGGAGTATGCTCTGCCCAAAGGAGCACGTGCCTCAGACAGACAGGTGCTTCTCTGTACAGGAGAAAGGAAGGGGTGCTGCATTGGCTCTGGTTGGCATGGATATCTCATGCAGGTGGGAACTGCTGAGGCAGCTGAGCCCCAAGAGATGGCAGCACAACAGGAACTGTTACATTTTCTCCTTCCTAAAAATTGTACTGTGAGCTGTAGATCAATGCACCACAACATCTCAGGGATCCTACATTCCCAGTACATTTTAATTAGCACTACTGATGTCTTTACAAATACATACTATGTTAATTTTCACTGTTGATTCTAGCTTGTGTTATGTTTGGCTAGGAAAGGAAAATATATGTAGCACTGTGCCTTTGAGCTTCTGGCCTGAGCCATCTGGAACAGGTTATTTCATCAGTCATGTTATGAGATGGCAATTATAATTCAGACCATGAACAAAGCAGACCTCAGCTGATAATCTAAGGTAGTCTTTGAAAAATTATAGGCAACCCTCCCTAAACACCTGGAGTTTGCAACTTAGATTCTTTCCTGGGAGGTGGAAGAAATGAGCCCTACTCTTTCTCAAGCAGAATTAGGGTTTGAGACCATGTTTCCCATGTGCTGCTATTCAAGGGGCAGTAGGGTGAGATGTGTGTATGTCAAATCACTGCCTGTATTATAACACCAACATGTGACAATATCAAAAGCCTGCTTACTTGGCAGTCTCCAAGAACACTTAGCTCAATCTCCACAGTCAGGCAAAAGCTCCACTTGTGAATCTCATGAAGCTTAGATGCTATTAAAATGAAGTTGTTTCTGCAAGTGCCCAGCAGTTTTGCTGTTTTACCATTTTTGCTGGTAAAAACATTGGTTCCATAAGATTTGGTAGGAGCAAAATGAATGTTTTTAGTATCTAAAGCTTGGACATGTAGGGCCTAAAGTGTCAGTTATTGGAAAATTCCTTTAATGAATTTAGGTCTGTGGGGCTGGTTAAAAGATGTCTATGACTTGTCACCTAGAATGATTTTGGGCTCACCTACCACCATACAGACTTGTATGCTTTGACTCTTCTCAGCATTTGAAAATTTTCTTGAAAATGTTCAGAGTGAGAGAATTTTAAAAAATGACAAGAACATCCAAGAAGGGTGTTTGACAGATGTGGTTCTAGAGAAATGTAAGAATAAAATCAGAGTTAAAAAGGGAGATGAAGTGTTGTGAAACTTAGAGAATTATTTGTTTCTGCGAGGAAGATTTTCTGTTCAGGGGTGCTAAGTGTAATTAACTATTCTTAAGTTCCCTGGACTATGTACAGCTTTTGTCTTAGCATTTAGAATCTGTTAGATTATGTTCTCCAGTGCTGAGGGCTCCTGTTCATCCAATGATGTGCTTTATCTGCAGGAGCATAGCTCAATTCATATGTGCAGCTGTCTCATCCAAAAGAATAAAGTTATACAATACATTTTATGTGCCCCTTATTATATATAACGCAATTTTCAAAATCCAAGTCTTAACTGGAGATATGGTTTCAACCCTAGCTGTGCACAATGCAAACTTTGAGAATATAGTTATTTAACAGAGCTCCATTTTATACTGGGGACAGTTCTGCACCTCTCATGAAGACAAAGGCAATGTCAAGGTAATCTAAATAAAGTAATGGATTTTATATTACGGAGACCATTTGAGACCATTGAAGTGAGAGCACTATTCCACGTGAAGTTTAGCCACCATCTTAAGCATAAATGCTGCAGATGTCAGCACAGGGTGTTGAAAGGTGCATCAAATTGTTCATTTTTGTAGGAACAAAAGGGGGCTTATGCACCACAAAATCCTTCCTTTATACAACCCTTCATACCAAACAGAGTTGTGAAAAGGCTGTGGCTGCACCTCATTGTTTTGTGACTGATAGTAGTTACAGAAAGGTACTGCAGAAATTCCACTTAGCCACAACGTCAAGTCCTTTTATTTTGGAAAAAAAAAACCAAAACAGTCACCAAGCTGTAAACTAGCCCAGGTTGTGGTTTGGTACACTTTTTATACTCTGGTTTTTATCCCCTCCAGCTGTCAGATGGAGACAGGAAAAATCAAAACATTTGTACAGTATTTCTTCTTAAGGGAGCCCCTTAGGTGGTGAGATCTGGATTCACCTCCTGTCTCCAGGGCTGGAGCACCTCTGCCAGTTGGCTGATGGATCAGAACTCTGAGGCAACTATTTGGGAGCAGACTGGTGCTGCACTCATACAGTGTTTCTGGCATGCATGCAATGATTTTACCATGTGATTGTAGAAAAATTCAGTGGATTAGCAAGTGAAGTATTATCAGATGAAGCAAGATCTTCGTCCACACAGCTGGATGCACAGAGCATTTGCTTTCCTGTAAAGCTGTTTCTCATTGTTTCAGTAGATTTTTCACACTTCCAACATACAGTAAGCACTGCTACTCTTAGATCTGTAAGCTCTCCAGGTTACTGAGCATATTGAGAAACTCCGGTGGTATAGAGCAGTGAGAATATTCACTGTTAAACATTTGCCACAATGAAAATTTTCCTGGTCTTTGCTCTCTATCCTGTCTTGCCTGTTTCCTGAACCATGACAAAACTTCACAGCAAGCCCAGCAGCTTCTTCAGAAGTCCCTTGTGTGAGTTTTTGTTAGGCTTTTGGGAACTTTATTTAAAGTAAGTAAGTTGGTTTTGTTTATCTGCAAATGTATAGACACTGTTTGAATGACTCCAGGGGAGTGTTTAATTTTTGATGCAGTGCAAATGATGCAAGAAAATCACTGGGAGACAAACTGTCAGAAATGGCCTGGAGCCTCTGGTGCTGTCATTTTTGAAAGGTAATTTGGATAATTACAGTCAGTTAACAAGATACAGAGGTCTTTGAGCTTTCCTTTGGCTCCAATACAACCTGTGGGGGCTCAGCACCTCTAAAGCAGCTCAGTCCTTGTATCTCAAGCTAGATATCAATGCTTAGAGGCAAATTTTATTATTGTCTGTTCTAGCAACTGTACTTCTGTTTCTCAATCTGTTACACAGAGACGTATGATAATACTTTCAGGTTTCTTAGAAATAAAGGGTTTTTTCAAATGGGACACTCAACAGAAATTCCAAGTACTTGTTTAATGTCCATGTCTGTCTTTAATTTCAGTGTTCATCTTTGGATCTACTATAATCTTTACTGCATCTGATTGTTTACCTTTCACATCCCATAAATGTTCTTCTTGACCTACTAAAGCTCTGCCCGTGGCAAAGTTACAGAACACCTGAAAAAGTACTTTATTTCCTTCCTCTTCAGTCATTGCTGGAGATCTGCAAGTTATGCTTTTCCTGAAGAAATATTTCATATCATAAACTACTCCCTTAAGCATGGGGTCAGTTTAAAAAGAGCCAGTGTTTGCAGACAAGCCATTTGTTTTCCTTTGAATGTTTAATTTGTTTATTCCTGTTTTCAAATAATCCCCAAGCAATATAGTTCCTGTAGCTGTGATCATCATGAATTCGAGTTATTCACCTCCCAGAGGGTCAGACCTTTCATCAGTATGCCATTGGCACAGAGCTGCGAGTGTTGCATATTCATTGTCCAGGACACCAGCTAGAGGGCCTCCAAAAAAGCCTGACGTTTTTTTTTGTTCTCAGAGCAAGGAAAACAATCCCTTCCCTTCTCCAGTCCCTTGATAAGGGTTTCTGTCCAATAACGGTGCTCTCTGCTCTGAGGCACATTTAACTGTGAAGTTTGCAGCGGGAGAGGTTTTCCTTCAAGCTGTTAGTGTTTTATCCTGGCAGGCTCCTCGAGGTTGTTGTGAGGAGTCTAGCCAGTTGGTGAGCTTTGTAATCTAAACCAGCTGTCCCAGGCTGAGGCCCCCATTTGCATTGTTTAACATACTTAGAAAATGAAGTGTTCATTTTTAACATTCCTCCTCCAATTGGTTTAATGCTGAATTACAGAAGAGAACTAAGCAAAACCAGGTGCTTTCTCTGTATTCTCTCCAGTGTCTGAGGAGGTACAGACGGCTCCCGATCTTCTCCATTACTTGCCATTTCATTCTTTGGACTATAAATGACAGAGGAACTGAAGTGCTAGCAGAGGGTAATGTTTGGAAAACTTTCTAGTTATTCATCAGCACAGACTCTGGTTTTTTTCCACCTTTCCCCGACGGTTTTGGACATGCAAGGATTAAGAAGGTAAGTGGTATGCATGAAACTTCTTTGCTTACTGATGGGAAACCTACTTGTGGAAAATAGCTGTGGCAGGGACATGTTATGCCAATCCACTTGCAAAAGCCATTTGCAAAGAGATGGGATCTCAGTGGTCAGAGGTGAGGAAAGATGATCTGCCTGTTATTAAAGCTGCGCTGTCTCTGATGAGTTCCCTCTTGCTCTGTGCTTATACTCTGCGCATCTGCGGGAGTGCTGAACGGCAGCAGCACCGATCCCACTGGCTACAGTGATTGATTGAAGTTAATTAGTTACTATTGCAGAAGTTAATCACTAGTTTAAAATATTTTGCCTGCTGGGCAAGCTACTGTGACCAGCTGCATGTAGTGTTGATAGGTTGTGCTGCATGCCTGTTAATAATTCTTGAGGGGATTTTAGATCTGAAGTAACGAGCAAATTGAGATCATGGGTGCAGACAGAACACGTATGAGACAGTAAGGTCACTCCCCCACCAAGAGGAAAGAATATATCATCTTGTAGCAAAGGAAACTAAAGACTGTCTAAAAATGCTTGCATTTTATCTGTCTGTTTTATGGGGGATTTTGTTATTGTGCACTGTCCTGCAGCAATGTGCAGCACAGCCCAGTTGCTGCATATGTCAGTATTCTGCTATAACCTGTTGTATTCCCCCCCAATGCTTTTCTCACTCTATGCAAAATGAGTATGCAGTCTTTATAGAAGTGTACACTTTAAAATATCTTCAGAAATATTTGAGGAATCAATAAATTAAGTGTAAGCCTAAATGGATAAAATTGTAGTTTGAATGCTTTACATTGGACTGTAAGGAAACTCTGTGCAGAATTTGCCTTTCCTTGTCACTCAAAAGTTGCCAACAAGCACAATCTGTCTCCATACCACTATGAACAACCATTCTTTAGGGTTTATGTTTGCTTTTCAGAGCTTGTCTTTGCTGTAATGTGTCGATCATTGTGTGTGGTTTTGTCTGATGCATTTGTAGATCTTGCTCAGCAGCTCAGTTTGCACTCCGGAAATCAGGGACAGCTCTAAGAGAGAAAGCTGGCAGCTCACATGGGTAGCAGAGATAAGGCTACCTAAAATATCCCCTGCTTCCTGTACTGGTTTTGTGGGAATGTATTTTATACAATTGCCATTTAGGATTACAATCCAAGATAAGCAAGGTATTGATCTAATGGTACTAGGAAGTTTTATATAAATCAGCAGCAAAATACTGAAATTCACAGGACCTAGAAAAAAGTCGTTTCTGACTGTGCTTTCATGTTTTTCTATCTGTTAGTAAATATTTGGAGGTGGGAGGTTACTTGACCATAATTTTTATGCTCCAGGTAAGGAGTTCCAAAAACAGGCATGGGGCTCTTTGAGAGAGGGATCCTCATCTTTCAGTTGCAGTGGAGAGAGACCCAGCAGGGAGCACTAGATGTGAAGATGATATACCTGGGGAAGGCTCCACTGAAGATAACAGCTTCTGGTAGCTGGTGACCTGGCAGAGTGTGTCTCCTTCAAGACTGCGTAAAGGGACAGAATCTGGCCCCAAGAAAATGGATTCATCTCAGATAGATCTCCTGGGGATGAAATGCGGTTTAGCAGTTGGAGCGGTTGGCTCGGGTTCAGGACCTCCTGCGTGACATGTCTGCAGTCCTGCCAGCACTTCACGCTGTCAGCTTAGGCAGGGCCTTGCTTGGGTTTACCCATCTGTAAAACGTGCACAGTGTGCAAGAGAAGCTTTCATTTTTGCAAAAGAAAGGTGTCATAGAGGGGAAAAACTGCTTTATTGAATATTGCACGCTTGTTCATTTAACAGCTGCTGCATGAGGTGTCATAAAAATTAAATTAGTCCATAGACATGTACAGTCTGGTTTCAATCCCAGTTGGATAAAACCATAGCAGCATCAGAGTCACTGGCTCTGAGATTTATCTGGCCTTTATCTGGAGTTATATTACTCCTTCTCCAAAGGCCAAATTCGCGTTAGCAAAACTGTGGGATACACTGAAGTGTCACTAGAAATTCATTTGTCCATGTATATTTAATTCTATGTAATAAGCCTGGATATCAGAAGGTTTTCAGCCTATTTTCTACATGCATTACAGGATACTGACTGCTTTCACACTGGCTGTCTGCCTTTCAAGCCCTGGAAAAGCACAGGTGAGAGGTGCATGCAGAGATGTGTGTACTGGTTTATACGAAGTTCTGTATGGCATGAAACTTCACTGGCTAGCAGGTGGATAGGAAGCTCTGTGGTCTGGGGTTTACATGGAAAGGAAGTTGTGTGGTCCAAGGGTTTAGAGGGGAGAACTTGGAGCCAGCAGGATTCTGGAGTTGAACATGGATTGAGGTTATTGACTCATCCTTGCCAGCTCAGCAAAATATCCCTGTAGAAACCTGGACCTCGCTGCAAATCTGATTCTGCCTCTAAACTGAACACTTCTGGAACAGGAAATATGAAAAACTATCCCATGAAACCAGAGACTGCTCAGTTCTCTTGTGAGAAACATCCATATTTGGAAAATTCATTCATTTAAATACATCTTTTCTGTGTATAGCAGGATGAAGTCTCAAGACTATTTAATTTTGGCCTGTGATCCTGAATGACTGTATCCCAGTTTTCATTTTCACTTATGCCCAAACCCATTTCTGTTCAAGAGGGTGGATGGAAGTAAAGCAGTCCAGTTCTTGAAATAGCAGAATCATTAGTTCTTTGTGTGCTCGGCTCCAAGTAACTTTAAATCAGGAAAAACTGTCCCTAAAGGCATGTTGTTTGGATTTCTAGTTGATAGTCCAGATAGATTCAGTCTCCAGAACTGTGTTTCTAAATACCTTTGCCAAAAGCCTCTGAAATGTAGTTGTTTTTCTTCTATTACATTGAAAATTTCCTGCACAAGTCATGCTTATTGATATTCTTGTGATTATTGGATCTGTATGGGAAATGCTTTTCATGCCCCTGGAAAATTTTTGAAATGTCTTTAAGGGTTTGTTTTTGTAATTTAAAAAATATTGTTTACATTATAATTTTTATAAAAACATCTTGTAGCATAAATTAATTTTTGAAGTTGCTTTGAAAAAGCAACTTGAAACTGAAACGACAGCAGTGAGTTCTTTCTGAAGATACTGAAACTGGTAATTTGGACAATATTGAAATATTTTCTAGAATAAAGTTCTAGAAAGTTGTTGAAACCAGTTCTACAGCTGTTTCAATGTTTCTGAATCATCATTTTTTGACCAAAACAAAATTATTTTGTTAACAATTATTTGAGCTTTTCCAGCTAATCTAGGTGTAGTATATGTACACAAAAAGGAGAGCAAAAGGTAGACTACATACATTCTTTAAAACATGAGAGTGATTACATATTCTCCCATTAGACTATCTTGGCTTTCCATGATACCAAAACATCTTGGAATGCCAAAACAAATGAAAGCAGAATTCCTCCATACGTGTCTGACCCTTCTAGCAGTGGTTTTGTGTATTCATACATGCAAGTAGCAGGTGCAGTCCAAATAGTGCCATGTGTTTCCCTTCATGTCCTGTCCCTGGTTCCTGCAATGACCCACTTCCACTGACTCACCTCTCTAACCCTTTGTCTCCCATTTACAACTTACTACTTTTCCAAACATCAATTAAGTACTTTAGTCTTCCACTCATTTCTTTAATAAAATCCAAAAATAAGTGTCTTTATCCTTAAGAAACAAAAAAAGAGGAAGAATCTTGAACACACTCCATCCCTCTGCCCTCTGGTAGCTTCAGTGATTCCTGTTTTCTGGGTATCACTTGCTTACATTGCCTATTTACTGGGAGATCTTGTGCTTGTGTCAATTGCTTGGCTCCTTGCTAAATAGCTGGAGGCCCAGTCAAAAACCAGGAGGAGCAGGGAATCATTTTAACAGGTTTTGAAACCATTATCACCAGGACTTTCACCAATTTAGAGATGCTGAGGAGGTACTGAAGACACAAGGCCGCAGCCCTGATAATGACTAACACCAGAGAACAGGAAGGAACAAGGCTTCCAGTAACCTTGAATGCCTATAACATGTTGTATAAAGATTTATCCTCTAAAAATTACAAGATCTGGTGGACAAGAAGAGCCTTATTTTTTTAAGCTTGTTATGTCTCCACTGTGGCTCCGGATCAGTCAATGCCTGAGGTGTTGTGTGCTGAACGGGCTGTGTGGGGAGCTTTAGAGCCCGTGAGGGGTGTAACAAGTACCTTGAGATGAACCTGCCTGTTCTGGCAAAAAGAAGACCCCAAACTAGAAGACTGTAATTCTGTGCTAAGAACTCATAGCACACTGTACCCCTGTACTCATAACACACCGGTGACCCCTGGGCAGAGGAGCAGCCTGACCCTGCCATTGCCCAAGGGTGCCGCTCCTGAGCTGAGGCCTCGGGTGCACGGCTCACTCACTGCCCTCTGGGGAAGGAACTTGATTTTTATGTACTGCATCGTGCTGAACAATTGTACTAACCATAATAATCCAGATGAGCATTTGATTCTGCAAACCTCTTCTTTCACCATCACTGAGTGTCCTTTTTTCTCTCATTTTAGCAGCAATGCACTAATGGGTTTGACCTGGACCGTGCCTCTGGGCAATGCTTAGGTAGGACTTCAATTAAATCTATGTATTTAAATTTGGGTTCAGAAATCCTGAATTTATTGAGTTAACAGTGTGGTGCTCTTACTGTGTTTTAGATGAAAAGTTCTTACTGTGTGACAAATATGTGTGTTTGTATACATGTATATACAAAAAATATGTGTATATATAAATACATGTGTGTGTGTGTGTGTGTTTGCCTTTACATAGCACTGATCTTTGACATTGTTGAGATACTAACAGGCTGTCAGAGCTACTCAAACAACAATTATACATTTTGATAGGAGCTCAGTGTAGCTGCCAAAGGATGAGGGCTGTTCACCCTCCTTCTCTTTCTCCTTCAAGCTCAGAATTTATTGTCTTTGTTGCCTGTCTCCACCTGTAGGCTCAAATAAAGTCTTCCATTCTCAGAAACTGAAACTCCAAGTAAACTGAGTTGAGGTAGTGTAAGGAAATCTGCACTTTGCCCAGTAGCATCCTTTTCTCAATGGCAATCAGTCTCCAGGGCAGCATCTTCTACATGCAATGAAGTCACCCAAACAGAAAGGGAAACACCTGCAGCAGATTGTTTGTCCTGCTATAACCTACTGTTTCTGTGGCCCAAGAACCAGGGGAATGTTCAATTTGGCTAAACCAGTTGTATCTTTCTAAATTTAATTCAGCAGCAATCTGAATCAAAGCAAGAAAGAGGCCTCAACTGTGTCCCCAGATCCAAGCATCCCTAACTCAGAGGGACAGAACTCGAGACTTCCAAAGCAGGATCCAAATTTCACAGCTGGGCAGACCAAACCATCAGTTTCTGAAATCCTGATCTGCATGTTGTTGTTTGGACAGACTCTCCAGCAGGAGCAGGCAGTAGCACGCTGCAGCCACGTGTAAATCAGTGTTTAAACCAAACTTCTATGGAAGAGCGAAGCAGGCCTTGTCCTCTCCCTCTATCCTCTCATAGTGGAGTAAAACCAGTAGATCACAGGGTATGTTGAATATAAGGAATGTTTCCTGTTTTGGTACAATCTAACTTCAAAGCGAGGCTCCACAAGGAAGGATTAGCCTTTTTGATGGAGAATATTTGCAATGTTTGCAAAAAACATGCTAGCTGTGTTTTTGTAGATCCCATTAAGAAGCAATCACTCTTTAAACCTTTGCAATTTCATTGCAGACATCGATGAATGTCGGACGATTCCCGAGGCCTGCAGGGGAGACATGGTGTGTGTGAACCAGAACGGCGGCTACCTGTGCGTGCCCCGAACCAACCCGGTGTACCGCTCGCCCTACCTGAGCCCCTACTCCAACGTGTACCCCCCGCCCCCCGCGCCCGGCCCTGTCCCCAACTACCCCACTGTCACCCGGCCCCTCATGTGCCGCTTCGGCTTCCAGCTGGATGAAAACAATCAGTGTGCTGGTAAGTGGTACAAATCCTTCTTCTAGATTTTCTTTTCTATTAAAGCTCGTCTGACACTGCAGAAACAGCTGTTCTGCAGTTGTGCTTCAGTTAATGCTGCAGTCAAGCCCAGTATTTTGGAGTAAAACGTTTTTTAAGAATATGAGCTGTATGTTTCATATCATTATTCAATGCAAACTAAGATATCACTCAGTCCTGTTATTTAGGCAGGAAAGACACTCTCATGAAAGAAGTAATGTTTTTATGACATAAGCAACCATCTGATGGCAGGTGATTTGTCAGTGCATCAAAAGCATGCCTTTTATGATTCTGTCCATGAGAGAGAAGGTGGCCCTTCATTTGAAGTGTTAGGTGGGGCCTGGGGAAACTTCATTTGTCTCTTGGCTGCGTGTGACCTGGTCTTTGACAAGAAAAAAGCCTAAACCAGAGAAGCCATGAGCTTTCAACAGAGAATTTTGCCTCTCTTTAGACTAAGGAACAGCACTTACTTCAAAACTGCTGCAGAAAAACACAAGAGCTAAAACTGACTTGTCTTTTGGGCTTATTCTGCCCTATTGTCTGAAATTTCTGGGGGGACTTGGTTGCAGATGAGACACTTTCTTTGTTGCCCTGCTGAGGAGACCACATGAGCTTCACAGGAGCTTTGAAAGTCTAGAGTTAAATTCAGATAACATTTGGGACACATTTTTATACTGACCGGAAAATTAAAAAAAAAAAAAAAAGAGAGAAAAGAAAAGGAAAGGAAAATTATAAACCCTGGAGTTTTTTGAGGAGATTTTTAGTCATAGGATCACTGAAGAGTTTGTTGTAAAAATAGGCATTTTTACTATCTGATTCTTTGAAAATGGCCTCTAGTCCTTTTCATCTTAGCAAATTGATCAACCTGTTATTTTACCTACTGATTTGTAGATTTCCAGAAGTGTTTTCATTTTGCTCACTCTGCTGTAGTTGATTCAGTAAATAGGGTAGTTAGTAGAAAAGAAGTGCTGAAATGAAAGTGGAAATAAAACCTCTGAATTATACTGTCTGGTCTGTTCCATGCAAACCAGAACAATCAAAACAGGAAAATTTGGGAAACATTTACAGTGAACTTTCCAGCCTCCAAAGGGCACATGTGCTCCTATCTATGCTGACAGAAATGGGAGGACTAATATTTTTCTCAGTCAGGGCTGTCATTTTAACTTTCAAATATTTGGGATTTAATTGTAAAAAAATTTAGTGATGAGACACATAAATGAGAATGCATAGGAAAGGACAGGCTGCCATTTGAGCACCACAGCAACCTGGGAGCAGTTTTATAAGTCTATATCAGATTTGAATTTGTGTAGATGATGTGACAAAGGAAGAAAAACAAAACTAAAAGAAAACAAGACCCGTCAGGAGTCTCTGCTGGGTTAGATTTCACTTTTTATTCAATGAAATTCTCTGGAGACACTCACTATCTTGATGCAATATTTATTGTTGTATCTGTGTGTGTCAGGATTTCTGGAGCAGTTAACAGGGTTATGTGCAGTGCCATGCTTGAAGTCCTTGGAGGCAAGACATTAAGGAACCTTGACAGGGTCCTCAGGAGCAACCAAAATTTTATCCAGGTCATTCAAGAAAGTCTGACCCACAGGATTATGGCACCCATAAGCCAATAAGCATCACTCATGTTAATGATATTTCAGTGGCTCTGTGCTTACCTCCTTGTCCATATTCAGCATGTCCTTGGTCTACAAAGCACTCCAAGGGCTAATTTTGTGGTGGAATGGTTGAAAAGAATGAACTAGAAGTAATTTTGCCCTGTAGCTGACCCACTATGTAACATGTTTGTTATGTTGGTGTTCAGACACCACCCTCTAGCACCTTCTTTCCAAATAAAATTAGTCAAAGGTATTTCCATTAGTGATAACAAGATTTTTTGCTATGGACAGCAGGAGAACCAGAGTTTTCATGCCAATGTGAACTCTAAGCAATCTGCAGATTTTAACAGAGTACACATTTGTGTCTGGTCAGATATGGAGTTACAGATCAGGGTCACATTTTCTACTGCTAGGACAACAGAAATCTACTTTCACTTTGAATTTCAGCCAAAACAGCTTAGTAAATACAGAAGCATTTTCTGTGAGACTGGGAGATTTGAAGCACTGAGGTTGTTCAAGAGACTTCCAAAGTGAAACAGGACAAAAATTTGATCTGAAAGTTGTGTGAGTTTTAACAAGCTCTTTCTACCACTCCACAAAATGTAGGGAGGCTGCAAGAAGGTTGCTCTGTCCCAGTCTGGCACCTGGCCTGCCTGCCAAGGTCCCACATTCCTTGGCTCTCAAGGGAATGTGCACCCCTGGCTGTTTACATAACATTCCCCCTCTTGGGGCTGATATGTTTCCATGCAGCAAAAAAAGAGAGATATTATCCATTCTTTTCCCTTTCAAGCTTTTTTGCCTCATCTTTTCTGGCCTGGATGGTCATAGACAGTGCTAAAGTGTCCACAATCCTTCCCTATCCTGGTCACCACTCAGTCTTGCCAAGATTCTTTCATCTCCAGATCTTGTCCTTTATGAAAACAAAACTTTTCCTGGGTCAAGTACCTCTCAAAGGCACCGGTCTGTGATGGCTTTGCTCAGCCCAGTGTCCTCTGTGTGCTGCAGAAGTACCTGTAGCCATTTGTGGTAGCAGACAGAGAAATGTTTTAATGATAATTGCTTCTTAAGTCTTCTGTGGGTCTGATTCCTAATAAATGGTATTTTTTACCCCTGGAGTTGCTGAGTGCTTTATATTTTGTATACATAAGTGGTCTGTGTTTTCAACAGCTCAGAGTTTTTGTAAATCATTCCAAAGCAATTGGGGAATGTTTTATAACTCAATTAATGTTGGAATAAAAGACTACATACAGAAAAAAGAAAAGAACATCTAGTGCAAGAGCACTGCTTGAACTGTTTGTCCTCTAACATTACTTCTCTATAAATACAGAATGGGTTAGTCATAATAATGACTTTTTGCACAAGGAACTTGGTCTAGTAACTGTTGGCTCCAGATTACTGGAGTGAGGACCTGTGTTCTTGCATTATACATTCGTAAGCTGAGAGCTCTTTCCAGTTTCCTTTCACTCCACCTTGCTGTTTCCTGATTTACAATGATCTTCAAAACATGCTTCAAACACAGATCCTTCTGGGCATTGTGGAAAGAACTGTACTGGGTGGGCTGTTATTATTGCTTTCTCTCCAATTAGTGCAAACTCACAATGTGAGGAGATGATGGAGTTGGAGAGGATTGAATAGAGAGTTCAGAGAAAGCAGACCTCAAAGACAGAGAGGTAAATGCTAGGGAAAGTACAAGCACAAGGTGAGATGAGTATGATCTAGATACAGAGAGAAGGGAGGAGAGCAGAGGAGGTAATTTTTAAAAAACCAACAAAACATAATTGTTATTTTTAAAGCAAAAGGTAAAGGAAGGAGGAAATGGAAGGATGCTGTCTCCAAGTGCAAGAGAGAATTGTTTTTCATGCCCCATTTGTGCAGCAGTTATTGCTTCAGCTTTCCCCATTTCTCAGAGATTGGCACAACCTCCTATATTCCCCACCTATGGGTCCCCAGTTCTACATTTGTGGAGTGAAACTCCTTCCTTCAAAAGATTACCTTCGCACAGATGGGTTTTAGATCATTATCATTTATACTGCAAGCATACCTAAACCCCACAGCCAAGCCTGCAATTGTGCTGCCCTGCCTTGTGCCCAACCTCATTAAGAGCAGCCTATGTCTAGATGAGTTTTCAAGCAAAATGAAGGAACCAGATGTTCCTGTGTGGGGAAAGGGGAGGGAAATGAAGAGACAGAGAACTGAAAGGAGGTGCCCAAGTCTTGCATCAGGCTCATGGCTGTGCTGGGATAGAGCCCAGAGCTCCTTATCCAATGGCTTAGCCATCAAGCCAGGCTGCCTCCTCCTAATGACTTTCCTAGTGACCTCTCTGTGCATATAGAAACAGGAGGAAGAAAAGTAGAGAAATGCAGCAAGGAGATTATGCTTTACAAGGGTTTGTATAAAGTAAATAAAAATGGAATCCACTCCCACTATTTCCTTTTTTAACCCTATTTGGTCCAGCTCTGTGTCTTTCCCTTTTCCTCTTGGTCTGTGAGACAATATCTTTTGCTGCTCCAGATGGCCAGTTCCTCAAGGTTATGCATGATCCCCGTTAGGGAATGACTGCCATCATGTCCAAATTAACCAGCAAAAGAAAGAAAGATTACATGAGAACAGATTCTGTGAGAGGCTGAGCTCAGACTTCTGATAGTACAGGTAGTTGCTGACAGCTCCTGATTAAATTAAGGGCCATGATGTGTAGCTTTTACGTGTAGTATGGTTTTCCTGATGGGTTTTGTAGGAGGAAATGTAAATTGTGACCTCATGCTGCCATAGCAACAGGAAAGTTTCCTCTCAAGCATCTCAAGAGTTTATAGTTGGTGGCTAAGGCTTGGGTTGGAGGAGTTTGTGTTCAGTTCCCAGCTTTGCCATAAAGCATGCCATTCCTGGAGTCACCATCCCTGGAAGTGCTCAAGAAATACCCAGACATGGCACTCAGTACCATGGTTTAGGGGAAAACATAGTCCAAGGCTGGACTCGATGGTCTCAGAGATCCTTTCCAACAAATGATTCTGTGACTCTGTGATTTTGTACTGGAAATTTTGGAGCTAAAGTGAAATAATATTCATTTTCAGGATGATACCAAGATTAATTTCACAATGGAATTATAGGTGAGGAAGTGACTTCCAGGTAAATATCATGTAAAGATACACAAAAAAGAGAAAAAGGTCCAGTTTAATAATTCTACAGCAGTGAAGCTCAAGGTGAGATATGTGGAACACAGCTACTTCCCCAGCTGTCCTGGTTCCAGCCAGGACAGGGTTAATTTTTTGGAGTAGCTGGAGGGGGTATGGCCAGGACCCAGAAGTTATTCCATACCCCCTCATGTCATTGCTGAGGGTGGCCAAAGGGACTCTGTCCTCCAGGAAGAAGGGATTCCTTCCAGCTGAGAAAATTCATCCAGGATTGTTTATTGTCCAGGCTGCAATGCGAATTTTTGCATGTGAACCACTCTCTTCTGTAAACTTCTGTCATTAATATTAATGCTGCTGTTATTCATTTTCTTATCTCATTGCTGTTTCCAGTAAATTATTCTTATCTCAAGCTGTGATGCCTTTTACTCCTCCAAAAGGAGTAGGGGAGGGAGAGCAGCTTGTGGTTATTTTAGTAGGAGTACTAAATTGGAAAGTACTATTCCTAAGCCACAACACCAGTGCACTAACCTGGCTGGAATTCAGTGGCCAGCTTTGTCTATGTTTCTGCATAGATCAGACAAGATGGGAAGCCCTTTGTCTGTATCTCCAATTTGCTTCAAGGAACATCTGTGCTACAAAATCTTTCAGTATCTGTTTGATCCTGGAGTTTTTCAGTTGTCTTCTACTTATGCTGTACTTGTTTCATGTTTTAGCACAACTTAAGTTGGTTTCCCCTTGATTATTTAATGTAATGAGACTAGACAAACCAGGTAAAAGAAATATGTGGAAAATGTAAACTATGTACACTGAGGTTCAAGACCATAAGTCAGGAGAGTAACGAAAGAAGGATCATTCACATCCTGGAGTACAGACATACTTAACATAATCCTGCCCCATTGGATAAACCCACTTTATACAGCTCCAGAAAAACGTAACCATAAAACTTTCAGATCCAGCTTCTGTGCTTCAGATCTTATGGTCTGATCTATTCACAATCCCAACAATCTTCATAAAGATAATCACGAGTTAACTATAATCACAGGTTAAATCCTTCCTCCCTCAGGAAACCATTGCACCAGCACAGATAATGGGTAGGGGCGAGACTCATCCAGCCACTACATTAGGGTCCATCAGAAGAGTAATTCCTACATATACAGTAAAAGTATCCTGTCCAGCTTACCATGGGGAATGAGGGTCGAAATGCTTCTTTTCACTGAAATTAATCCATTTGTAGTAGACAAGTCAGCTTGATAGAAAAAGCTGCTGTACATATCAATCTGTAGCACAGTAAACTGAGCCTTCTGTGGCTTGGCTTGTTCCTGCTTTCATTCCTCCCTAAGTGCAGTGTGGGAGGAGCACAGTCTGGTGGTTAAAGCACAGGCAAGTGCTTCATTTATTTCTGAAACTTCTACTAGTAACAAAGGAATGAGTAGAATTGAACCAAGAAATATAACATACAAGCCAATAATGCTGGCATGCTATTAAGCAAATGGGCACTCTTCACTGGAATGAAAACAAGTAGTCTCCTCAGTATCCAAAGTGTAACAGCAGCAGCAAGCCCATCATTCTGCATGACAGTGCCTTTCAAGCACTACTCACTGACCGTATTTATGTGTGACAATGCGAAAAGTGAAAACAGAATAAATATAACTACAGTATAGCCACAACTGAACTTGAATGAACTACAGTCATACTGGGTAGGTAGCTGGACAACAACAACTGGAGACAAAAACACTTAGACCCGTTATTAGAGTCCCTATTGACTTTGGTGAAGATCTTAAAGCAGCACTTCTTGAAGTGAATTTATTATGTTTAACTTAAGCTGTCTTGAACCTGACCTTAACTATCTTACGGTCAGTCAGGTACCATAAATCAGTCAGGTACCATATTTTTCTCCTGCTAAAATACTGATACCTCCTAGATTTTGTGGCATTTCTTGACATTTCAAGGTCAGGATAGACAGGTGGTCAGATCATCATCTTATGATTAAAAATTGCGACCACCAGGAATGTTTGAATTTGGTTTCAACTTTACCTTGAGCTAAACTGATTCTGCCTGTGGAAATGTGCATCTTCTGTTTGGGAGTGATTGAATGTTTTCTAGTATCTTTTTTACTGAGCTATGAGTCAGGAGAGAAGGACAGTGGTATACTGGGGGAATAGCTGAATGAGAACAGGTCATGTTACAAAAAATCCATAATGGGTTTGTGTGCAGAGAAGGGGCATAAGCACAGAAGGGACAATGTCCATGTCTTGTTAGCTGTGCAGGCTACAGTCCAGACACAGGTAAGTTGAAATCTTTCTAGACTGTGACCTCTCTATCATATGATGTGTTTCAATTTTCCCTCTTTCTTGGAACTGTATGATACTTTGGTATACAAAGTGGCAAGAACCCAGGAATCTCATCTCCCTTGAGATCTGTAGACTACAGAGGGAAAGGTATGCAAGGAAAAGAAGTTCAACTGATACCCTGGTTTAATGGCCTCCGTTATGCTTGGTCTCTGAAATGGAGGTTATTGGTCACTGGGCTCTGAGCCAAACAATACACAGACTTCAGCTGTCACCCAGAGCTGGCTGGCAGGAGGTGACATCTGACTCAATTCAGTGGAGCAGTAATCATGCCCAGCCTGCCATATCCTCTGGCCTGTGCTGGCCAGGGCGGGGCTCGCACCCTGCCATTCATCTCAGAGTGATTCCTTAGACTCACTGCCAGCAGTGGTTTGATATGTGGGGCTTTGTTGCCGCCTTGCCTTTATTATGTCTTGCTTCCAGGGATTTCAGCAGTGCCAAATCAGTTAAGGCCACTATGTACTGATTAGCTCTGTCTGCTCTGGGGTAGATTTCATGAGCTTTCCTTTATGGAATAGCTGTCATGCAAGACAGTCCCACCAACTAGACAATTCCAGGGCTGAAAAGAACATCTAGTCACTTAGTGCTGGAAAACTGGCAGGTGTCATGAGTACCCTGCCCCAGTCTGTCAGCTCTTTGGCTTGTTTCTCTCTCATTTTCCCATGAGTGGCACTTTCTCTACCTTCCTGTGGCTTAATGTGCAGAGTTCAGTATGTGATAGACTCTCCTCACCTGGAAGGCTGTTTTGTTTCAGTGCCTTCACAGCACCTCTACTCGGGCCTCTGTCAATTTTTGCATATATTTGCATCACCCACAATG
Source organism: Taeniopygia guttata (assembly GCF_048771995.1). Lineage (NCBI taxonomy): Eukaryota > Metazoa > Chordata > Aves > Passeriformes > Estrildidae > Taeniopygia > Taeniopygia guttata. The sequence continues at coordinate 48,881,320 of NC_133030.1, read as the reverse complement.
CCTAGAGATGGCACTGTTCTCAATGACTTAAAAGTCACTGTTTTTCTTGGCTTCTCCCTTATATGTTTTGGGTCAGTCTTGTTTCTTTTAATTTGGTTCCAGCCTGAAATTGGCCATGGTTATATGTCACAATATAGATGTTAAGCCAAAATATATAGAAAATATTAATTATCTTCTTTGCCAGTATAAATCAGCCAAATGGACCATATGTTTTGCCAGACTCTATAGAAAGTGATAATGTGCTGGCACTGTTCCTTTGTCCTGTCCCTAAAACACCAGACCCATGACAGAGCTGCCACACAGAAATAGAAAAGCTGCCTGGAGTAAGATGTTGCATGGAGTTTAACATACTCTGACCCCTTAATCTGCCAGTTCTCTGCCTTCCCATTTTACTACTTCAATGACATAAGAGAATTTTTCAAAGAAAATAAAGCTACCAGAAGATAAATGTGAGTTACAACCAGCCCAGTTCAAGGCAATTTTTTTCAGCATTCTGCCTCTTTTCTGGGATGTTCTGCCCCTTGGGGATGACAAGATGTGCTGAAATCCATCTTCATTTTTAACACCAGTAAAATCTCTTCTTTCAACTGTAGCTCATGGTTGCAGGTGCTCTGTGGTATAAGACCACACTGCAGTGTGAGGAGAAGGATGGTGCACAGGATAGGTACCAGGATAGGTATAGGTGTCAGGACAGCTGAAATGCAGACCCAGGTCCCTGAAGCTTGGTTAAGTCCCCTCGTTTCACTGACCTACATCCTCCATGGGAATTTAGTGTATAAATGTCCATTGGTCTGATCTGCGGCCTTTGTCGTGGGCTGGCAGTACAGCCTCAGACTTCTTCACTCAATATTGCTTCCAGAGCTGACTACTTCTCTGAGGAATCTCAAGCAATCATCTGGAGACCCTTGAGGGGTCAGGGTTTTCAGGAAGAGACCTTTAGCATTTACTGAAAATTGAGGTGTGAATGGTGTCTTCTATTGAGCATCTGCAAGTTTAAACATACAAATTCATAAGTCTGTCTGGAAAATTTTCATGTTTTTTCTATGTATTAGCTCTACATCAGTTACATGCTACTACAGTGAGAATAAATCTGTATTCGTGAAGCATTCAGATACTGAAAATAAAAGAAGTGTTTCAGCTGAGTAGGGAGAGTCTAGGAGAAGAGGGAGAAAAATGCACCATAAACTTGCAGGGTCTGAAAGAATCCACAATCTACTGCTTAGACTGAGACTCTGTTGTTTGATTTTGGTTTCCTTTTGTTTTTTCCCACAAAATCATTTTAACATCTGCTATTTTTATAATATTTTGATCTTGCTTTTCTTTTCTTTTTTTTTTTTTTTGAGAGGAAAATTCTTGTTTTCCATTCAGCCCCCTAAGTAAATGAAGCATTAGCTTGCGAGTCAGTAAATTGCTGGTTGGATTAAAGGCATTAATTGGTTTTGTGGTACAACCAACATATCTGTAGGTAACACTGAATGGGAAGATTGTATAAACAGTAATAAACAGAAGTCGAGGAAAGCTACAATTGTGATCAGGAAATTAAGGGTTTGGAACCCAGCAATAAGTGAAAAGATAACCTAACACAGGGTCATCTGGTGGAAGATGATCAACAGAAGGCAGTGATAGCAAGAGCAATGTAGCATTAGGCAGTTTCTGGCAGTGTTACTAAGACTCCTCATTCCAGAACAGAGAGCAAATAGTACTTCAGAATGTTCTGTTGAGAATGGCTCCAACCTACTGACATTCAGTGTAAGTATTTTACTACCAGATAAATGTAGACAAGTTTATGGAAATTTCAGTATAGAGCAGCAGCAAGTTGGGGCCATTATTGAGGCTGACTTTGATTAAAAGAGTAAAGTGTATTGTAAAACTTAGGGTAAGATGACAGTAATTGGAACTGTAAATGACAGAAGTAAAAGTTTGTATGGTGGGTGGTACAAAAGAAAGATTATTGCTGAATAGGGTATAATTTGCTGAAAGGAAGGAAAATTACTTTCAGACTGAACATAATAAAGCCCTTTATGGAGCTGCAGTGTATTAGGTTATACATGAACACACTAGGTATGTTGTAGTGGAGGAATAGTACAAAATGTAACAGCAGAATTATTTAAAAGCTGCCTGGAAAAATTTTTAGCAAGAAAGAGTCTCACACAGGTTGGGGGTGCAATAGATATTGTCAAGTGTCATTTGCTGTTCTTTTGAGTCCTTTGATATATCCCCAGCTTCCAGTGTGCACAGAGGCACAAAAGAAAACAGCATGCTTTGTCTAACTGCAGAGAAAAGCTCATAGCATGGCTAAGAGCCTCCACCCATTAAACAACAGTAATTGTCACTGCGGCTGAGCAGCGCAAAGCTGCGAGAGCTTGAACGAGTAGCCTGACATCCCCTTTCCAGAGGAGGAATCTTGGAGCAGTGCAGCGTCTGTTTGCCAGACTGCCACTCCTTAATCCTGCAGCAGGAACCAGGCCAGGGAGAGGAGATGTGATCTGAAAGCCATAGCATGCTGCTAATTTCCTGCTATTGCAAACCCGGTGGGGAATCCCAAACCCAGCATAGGCTGGAGCAGCCTTGGATCATGCTCCTGTTCTTCAGAGGTAGACTGCAGCAATATGTACAACACTCATTGCCAGCAATTCACTAAGCACTGGAGCTTTATTTCAGAAGCAGGTTGAAATTATTTTAATTAAAAGCAGGGCTGACTTTGTGATGGAATAGCCCAGACCTGTGCATTGACAGCTATCAGTTGATTTCATGCACTCATCCCAAAAGACTGTAGCATGCCAACTTCAGCAAGGAGGTGCTTTTCCCCACTAAATCAGTGCTGTTTGCAGACACAGCTCTGTAAAACCTGTATTGTATTTTTCAGGTGGTGCATTGCATTTTGGGACAAAAATCTTTTCTAGTTAACGGTTCAAGAGGTTTAACTAGTTAGTGATGAAAAGTGGTATAAGAGAACTTTACAGGGTTGCACATAGAGAACTTTACATGGTTGAACATAAGACTTCAAACACTGTCCATGAAATTAATCAAAATAAATAAAATATTTATCTCCATGTTTCTCCGGCAATAAGCCCACACCGAGATTTGAGTCCAGAGAATTATGGCATAGGTGTGTCCTACAAAGACTAGAGAATACCTCTAAAGATAGTGAGTAGCTGACAATTTGCAGTATATTTATTAACGGCCCAGCAGGTCGCATGCATTCTAGAGCTGGTAAGTGATGTTCATCTTCTAGATACAAAATACTATTATATTCTGCTTCACAAAAATCACAAGCTGACATCTTGAGACAGCCTGGGACATGAAACTGTTTCAGAAATACATGATCCATCCATGGTTCATTCCCTTTGACCTGGGGAGAGACGTGAAATGCTAAACTAAGCACTGTCTGCAGTATCTGATTGGAGATGATTAGAAAGACTATGAATTGTTGAATGTTAATCATGCTAAGAATTTGCTAGGCTCTCTTCTGTCCTGGAGACTGTGCCTTCTAAAATGGAACTGCTCCCTTGCATGACTCAGTATGACCTGAGACCTTGTGGCAATAGGAGTTAATAAGAGAATGTACTATGATAAAGAAAAAATGTAAATGAACTTTCCAGTTCAGCAGGCCCACATGATGGAAAATCTTCTGGGATGTACCTTCTAGAGAGTAAAAGCAGGAGTTTGCTCCAAGAATAATCACAGAGATTAAATGTTCCTGCTGGTTGGGAACATTGTCTCTTCTGTTTGTTTATTTATTTATTTTTCATTTTTTTAATTACCCAAAGAGAACAGAGAGGTTTTTTTCAGGCCAGGCCACTTAAAAATGAGCCATTTGGCTTTGGAATGCTCAGTGTGGACATGTGTCTTTCTGAGCTTTCATGGATAGTGTGAGAGCTGGTGGGACTGCCTATGACACTGGCCATGTGGCCAGTCCTGTCAGCTTGTGTCACTAGTCAGGAATTTCTGAGTTCTGGTGTAAGGAAGGTAGGCTTACCTTGGAGATCCTGGGACAAATGTGTGCAGGTCTGAACGTCTGAGTAGTGCAGTCTGGTTCTGTGTTTGTTCAGCATCCAATGAAATGGTTCACCAACCTCAACAGTTGCTACTAAATTAAGCAAAGATTCACATTTTCATTATTTTCTCTTAACTACCTCCAGGGGAGAATTCAAAGTACAGTCAATTTCTGTTGCCTTCACAGGCACCCAGTTCTCCCAATCATTCGGATTTCCTGGCATGAAAACGATCTGGGCATGCTGCAGATATGCAGCAAAGGACTGCTGTGGTGGTTAGAGGGTGGCAGCACATGTCATACACTGAGAGGCTGAGAGAACTGATTTAACCTGCCTTAAGAACATAGGGCTTATGAGGGAATTGTACTGCTTGCTGCCTTCCACTATCTAATGTGGGTGTGTAGAGAAGATGAAGCCAGATCCATCTCAGAGATGCATGTGGACAGGAATGGGCAAAAGTTGCAACATGGGAAATTCTTATTAGCTATCAGGAGAAATGTTTTCACAGTGGAGGTGGTCAAACAATGGAACGGGGGTTCAAAAATTTTGCAGCTAAAGGTTGTGCCCTCAGAGAATTTCAAGCCTCAACTGGAAAAGGCCCTGAGCAGCCTGACTGAATTGTCCCTGCTTTGAGTGGAGGCTGAGACCAGATGACTTACAGAAGCCAACTTCAACATGCCTTGTGCCATGGTTCTGGAACTGCAGTGACTGAAGTGCAGTAGCCTGTGTCTGATACGGGTTCAAGTCTTTAATATATGGAAGGCTGCCATAAAATTAAAGTGATATTCTCTTTGTCACATGGATTATGAGTTTTAGCACTGATTTTAAAGTGCTGTAAGACTTTTGAATGGAGTGGGGTGCTTTTATATTTGCTTTCAAGGTTGTGTAGAGCCAACCAGTTAAGTGTGACTCAAAACTCACATCACAACCTCAGAGCCTATAGTGAGAACTAGAGGTCCTTTTTAAGAAGGGAGACCTTCAGATCTCTGCCCATGGCAGCAACTCCTGCCAACTGCAGCAGAAGCTGTAATGGTTGACTAAAGAGAGTGTTATGCTTGGCACTAAGGGCATTGGGGACCTTATCAGGGGAGAAAATTGTTTTTCATATTTCACCTCAGTTTCAAGTCCGTCCATGTGTCAGTTTCAAGTCCGTCCATGTGTCAGCATGTTTTATAACAAACTCAAAAGTGCCACAAATCTAAGGTAATTCTTGTATAAATGTTAGGACCTTTTGGGCTCTTTTATAAGCAGAGAATGGGTAGTGGAATAAAGCCAGTGGAGAAGAAAAATCTCTGCAAATACTGGCTTCCAGACTCAGGCAGCTGTGTTCTCATTACTCTTAATAGCAAAGAGCTATGAATGTTGGGCAACATTCCCCCCGAGTGTATACATAGCAAGCCATCTATTTATTTATTTCAGTGGTGGTGATCATTGGAAAATGCCTATAAGCCCTGCTCAAATAACTGGCTTTAACTCAGATTTGGCATTCACTGCTTTATAATGCTTGAATCACATTTTCTTGCAATGTTCCAAAAATTACCGCCAGCCAACTGAGTTGCAAACTGTCCTGGATAAATGAAAACTGTGGGGATATGGGAGGTTTACTTTGCTCCAGTTAGTGTGTGATGTGGATGTCTACTGGCAGTTTTCCTGCTTTCCTTACTCTCAGTTCATGGCTCCCTGGAAAAAGAGGTGTTTCATCTCAGAGGGCTTTTTCACTCTCTTCCTCTCTCTCTCTCTCTCAGTAATCCCTTTCAGTTACCTGTAGGGCCTAAATTAAGACAGAAAATTTCTAGATTTGGGAAATTCTGATATAGCAAGCTATCAGAGGAGATGTGCGGAGCCTTTAGAGGCAGAAAGTTGTGTTTTGTTTAGCCCCAAGAACTGCGAGTTTTGAGCAGGACCATGACCACGTTCTAGACAGTTACAAAACTCCCAATCAGGACAAGATGTGAGGCTGAAACTCCATCAAAGAAAATTTCTAATAGAAGTAACCTAACATTTGCAGGAGTCCTGTCCCCTACCTGTCAATCAATTGAGATAATTAAGATATTCTTCCTCTGTATTGATGCTAGCATAAAACAGAAGTTTTGATCTGGATGGTCTTAAATGAATTTTCTCTACATGAAACTGAAGATTCATTTCACTGAAAAACTGAGAACAAAAATTCTGCATTTCTGGTAATTGTTTCTACTTCACTATAGGAACTTCCAGACACACATTCTGCAAGCCAGGCTCTTTTCCGTGGTTTAATGGCTATGTTAAGGGAGTAAGGTGTTAGCCTCGTGGAGAAAGTCAAAGTGCCCATTGTATGTGTGTTTGGGTCACGCAGTTTCAGGTGACATGAGGCAATCTACAGCCATGCCACCTCCAGCGGGTGCCTCCTTGCATCAGCTCAAGCCAAGCAATTTTGAATCCAGTCCTTTACTGAATGAGATGCTAGTGATTATTGCTGAAGCTTTTGTGAGAGATCAGTTAATGAAAAATCCCATACAAGGGATCTCTATCATGATATCCCATGATAGAGATCCTTTGTCTTCTTTTCACATATATTGAAGATTTCAAGTTATCCTGTCAGAGTGACTACAGCATTCATGCTGAATTTTCTCTGTGGGTATGTATATATTTCTCACCTAGAATCTCACTTGTTTTTTCAGTTCTTTGCACAACACACTTGATGTTGCACATCCAAAGTGTCTGCATTTTAGTGGAAGAAGCAGTCCTTCCAATAAAAGTTTCTGTTATAGCCTGCAGGTGGATATTTGTATCCCATTGTTTTCACTGTGGCTTTAATTTCTGGATCCATTTTGATCAATTTCTTCTGCCATATTAAAAGTCAGACTGTTCTCTTCTTTACTAGTTATTGTAGTTTATTCACAGTCCCAGACCTCTCTAGCTTGCCAAAACACTTGGAAAAGGAGCTCTTAATGACTCAGTTAAAATGTACGGTCAAGAAGTTCACTTATTAGAGGAAATGTAAACTGACCACCAATTGGCTAAACCAGCTGGCTGGACTATTTGTGCTTGAGATTTCTCAAAGCTCCCCAGGGAACAAAAGTGGGAATAGCAGTTCTCTGCTTTTAGTTCTCTCATGTTATGTACCCTAACAGAAAAGTCTTTGAAAAATTTTGTTGGAGGAGAAGCCAATAGCATTTAACTGACATGTTTAAAAGCTTTATAAATAATGCTTTAAACACCTATATTTTTTATATATTCTTTCTTTCAGGGTCTTTTTAAACTAAGCCATAGTAATGAAGAGAAGATATACAATTCAGCCATAGAAAATTCACTTCTTCACTATTAATAGTTCCACTCCTCTTCTGTAAAATTTTATAAGATTCTCTAGAGATTCTTGCCTGAGATATTTCATATCATGCAGCAAACTGATGATTGTAAGGATCTTTTTTTCTTATTTCTGAGCATGCATTTGCTGGCTCTGACTGCATGTTTTTTGTTTCCATTGCAATAGAAAGTGCTACTCAGATAACCTCCCAGCAGCTGGGAGTATTCTCAATAAAAACTCGCCGACTCCTCTTACTACTCTACAAGTAGATCGCAGTGTAGCATGTGGTCATACAAAATAGGTAATTTTGAGAAACCACGATAACACTTCATTTATTCAGCTGAAAAATATATTTCCTGATGATGACAATAAAATCATGTTGAGCAAAAACTTTGTACTTTCTAATTCAGCAGGTTCAGTGTCATCAGTGAATGGCAATGTGTCTACCACACTTCCTCAGGGTACTTGTGTCACTCTTGTTCTGCCATACTGCAGCTATTTGACATAGAATAAGTGCAGCAGAGAAATAGCTGAGGTTCCCAAATCCCATGCACTGATCATGCATGTGCAGAACCTGCAGCAGGAAATCACGAATCAAAGGAATAGTTACGTTCCAGCCCATGGAGTTTCCATCTTTAAGCAAAGCTCTTGGTTGAAATTAGTATCTTGTCTTATTTTTGATCCCAGAGTCAGCATACTGACTGTGCATTCGTGCAAAATCTCTCACAGGACACCAGGAATAGTCCACTCAAGTGGCTGTGGTCTTGTACCAACAGAGAGCCCTGGGAATTGGTGGGAGTGAGGATCTGTGGTCATGTAGGTGATGCCAGGTGTATGAACCACACACAAGTTTGTTCTGAGCAGAGAGGGGAGAGGCTGTGGGCCCTTTAGTCCCCTTGCTATGCACTTCTTTTCGTGGCTGTCCTGTAAATCTCAGCCACAAAAGCAGGACTAGAACAGTGTTCAAAGAGCAAAGTCCTTCACAGTTTAGCTGTTGTTTATCATCTTTGAGTAATGTGAAAAGTGTGCTCGCTAAGGAAAGGCTCAGATAGCTGGCAGGAGACCTAGAACCTGTGACACATGTTGAGCAATTTTCATACCAGGCAAAGGGAGCAGAATTACAGATTCATGCCTCACACTTACTTAGCATCCATTTCCAGACTGACCCTCTGTGTGAAAAATAACCACTTTAATCCTTGTTTAGTCATCAGCCAATAACCTAATGCATATGGGACGCAGATAGAAAATTAATTCAGCAATCAATGGCCAGCCCTCAGACACTGAAATATGCAATTAAACAGGTGTTCAGGGAGTTGATCTTGGATCGTGTCCAAGCTCAGCAGGGTCAGTTGTCCTTGGAAAAAACACTGACCCCACACAGCAGCAGTTTGAATTTGGCTTCAGTCTGCACTTTAGGAATGTGGCATTGTTATTTCTTCCCTTTTCTTATCAAATGTAATTATCTTGAGAAAAAAAAAAAGTTTTGAGAAAACATGTGATTTCACTGAGTAAAAATCTACTACTGAGGAAATTATTTTTCAGTGTCCAAATAAGGAGTGGGGGAGAAGTTTGGGGAGAGTGCTCTGTTCCAAGTAATCTTGGACCTGATACCCATGTTACTGAGCTCGGATGTTTAGTCCTGGCCTGCAATTATGCCTATAAAAAACAGACATCCAATTTTTGTATTATTTTAAAATGGAGCCCTGAGGGCTATAAATGACTGAATGAGCTTTAGTGTTTGAGCAGACAGAGATTCTGGAACGAGCTGTCAGCTTTGAGCCTCTCTTCCAGATCATTGCATCTTAAGAGCCAGGTTAGCTCCTGGGGTTGTGACAGTAAAATAGTGGGACTAAAAGACAGACAGAATAAAATAAAGACATAGTGCCCCAAAATCACCCACACCTCCTTGTAAAAGGGGGAAGAAGATTTTCCATGGTAAACGTTTTCCAGTCTGCAAGACCTGTGCTCTCACAACAGTCAAATTAATCTCCAGTATTAGTGTGTTGAACCCCATGGTGCTAGTGGCTCTCAAACAATCATGATGACAAAAGCATACTCACATTTGTCAATGGCTGACCAAAAGAAGGAAATGCAGCCTTAGCTACTACTGTGACCCACAGAAATTTGTAGCATGATTATCAGAATTCGTTACTTAAGAAAGGAAGTCATGCATGCTAAATATGTTCCAAAGAGAACACAATGTAACAGTCCATCTGTGAAACAGCACACATTGCCAAAAGCACATTGTCTTGGAAATTTGCTGTCCACGTTGGCTTCCCCCTTCATCACAGAGTCCAAGCAAAGTTTCACTTCTAATTGTCATGGTCTCCAAGAGTGTGGTTCTAGCTCAGAGATGATAAGCCCACATCCTTCCATAACAGCTCTCTGCTAGTGCTGTTATTCCATTGTCAGCCAGCTGGGAAAGGAGCTGCCCTGGGGGAGTGGGATGGTCACAGTGCTCCGAGCACAGACCATGCCTGTGGAGGGATGAGCACACTCACAGATCCCACCACTCAACACCAGTGGATGCACTGAAGGACAATAGTCTCCCTTGTTCCTGTTGGGCAGGTGCAAATCATCTCCTTGGGATGGGACTGCCTTGGTAAACTTGCCTCTCTGTCATGTGGCATTTAACCACATGCCCATAAGTACTAGGATTATTTTTTATCCTTTAAAAATAGCTTTTTGTCAAGAAAATATTTTCCTACCTGAAGGGCTCTGAAAAGTCTCTAACTGATGAGTAGATCTTAAGGACTTAGTTTCCTTCGGTATTCTTTAGTGCATGAAGTCTTGGTCATGCACAATCCTCTTTTTTTCTGAGCAGAAGAAAGACAGTGTCTTTGCTTATCAAGTTTTTGAACCACACCTTCCAGAGGGCAGGTGCTCCCAGTTCCTAAACACCTCTGCTCCTTCTGTTGTCTGCTGGCTTCTTTCCCTGGCTAGCCAACTTGTAAAGTTGCTTAGATTGCTGAAAAATCTACTACTTCCTGCATTACCACATCCTCTAACTTGTTGTTTAGTCCTCTTGAGGCTCTTTGATTCCATGAATTATCTGTGGGAATAACTTGGATTCTTCCTTTTTTACTTGGTTCATTCTTCATAAAGAAGCAATCACTTTGTGTGTACTGAAAGGAAGGTGGCTGGCATGCCCGATGTATTTAGGCTGATGACTTAACATCTTCTAGCACAAAAACTGTTACTAACATTTTCTATGTTTTCCACATATTTCTGAAGTTACTAAAAGCATTAGAGGTACAATTTCTCTCACTAAAAATCAGTTTTATTGATTAAAGTACAAATAAAAAAATTAAAAAGTGCATATGCATATATTTAAATATTTGCAATGGAAAGATAATTTGGAAGAACTTTTCAAATTCCTATCCTCATTTTCAGTACCTGCACTGGCCAGAGTTACATTAACATGTAATGTACTGGCCAGTACATTAACAATTCTCTTTCTGCTTCAGTAACAACTGGAAACTTTGAGGTTCCATGCACCATCTAGCATATGTTTTATTATGTTTTTCAAATGCTTAATCAGAAGCACTAAAGCATGTGTCTTGTTTTCGTTTTGAATTTGTCTTCTAAACACTGAATTATATCTCATTGCCTTTTGCTTTAGCTGTAATGACCATCTCCAGATAAGAACATAGTTTCCATGAAGATGCTTACAGATCACAGGCATATATACCTTGAACCTTTTCTTAAATAGATTACTAAATGGAGCATTATCTTGCTCTAAGATAAATTTTTGTGGCCTGGAATAACTCTTTGGAATCTCTTGGTATCTCTTTGCAATATAATTTTTGAAGTGTTGACACCAAAAATACATTTCAGTAATTATTGCACTAATGCAATGTACAGTGGTAAGAATAATTTCCTGTGTCTACTCAGTGTTCTTATGGTAATGCTTGTCTTTTCAGCAACATGATGTCAGGAAAAGTTCATGTTCAAGTGATTATTGTAACAGCCTCAGAGGGTTTTTTTTGACCTACATATTTTACTCTTGATATATGACCTTGCATTTGTCTGTCTTGAAAAGCACTTTCAAATGTGCCCACCATACCTAGTGAAATACTTTCATATAAGACTTCATTTTACATTTTAGTTCTTGACTGCAGCAGCACCAGTGATCCTCTGTATATTATCACAAATGTGATAAAACAGTGACCAAAACCAGATCCACAGAATTCTACATTTATGATTCTCTCTTGAGATTATTGAACTCCTAGTCTTAGTCTCTTTGGTTTGAAAAGTACAGAATATATCTGGTCTTAATTCAAAGGGTTAGAGTGCTGGTTTTCTTTTTATGCTCTGATTTCTTGCAATATTATTAATTCATGTAAGAGTGGTCTCAGTCCTGCATTCTTGGTGAACATGAGTCAGTGAGAACATGAACATGAATTAGTGTGATGTAGTGTTGTGCTGCAGTTTCACATCTAGGTTTCCTTTCTATATTAATATGTTGCCCCATTTTTTGTTAATGGACAGCTTTTTAATTCTTTTTTCTTTAATTTATGAGCCCTGAATTAAACATTTCATTCATTGTTCTGTGATGTGGCTAAATTCTGAAGAATCTACTAATAGCTATTAATATTAGCTTTTACAGATAATAAAACACAAAGCCAGTAATTTGCATGCTAAACACCATTAGTTCACATATTTATTTTGACATTGTAAAGGATATCTATCCAGTCTCCAGGCATCCTGCCATCCATTAAAAATACAGTCTGTACCAATGAAAACAAAGCATCAGCACATCACATCCTACAAAAGGCAGGCAACCAGCCAGACATTTAAAAAAAAAAATCTTTCTCCACCCTTGCAATCCCCAAATGAAATCCCATTGCCCCAGCCACCTCTTTGTCAAAATGTCAAGTCAAGACAACATCACACCCCAGAGCTGCTAAACCAAACCACCACAGCCATAATTTTTTAAGGCAAACACACTGATCTGAGAGAGAGGGATGTGGTTAATTTTGGAGTGTTCAGGCTTTGGCTCTTGCAGCACACGTTTCCTTACAAATGGATATGGAGATGCCATGTACGTATTCTCTCCTTCTGTCAGTAACCCAGAGATCTTTAAATCTCATGGCTCGGAGCCATGAGGCTCTGTTCATTGTAGGTGGTATTTCTTAGGAGGCAGAGAGCAGTGATCTGGACAGGCCATGTGGTTGCTCTCAGTGTTCATCTGGGAAGTAACAAAGTAAATCTTTCCCACTTCAAGTCAGATTTTAATTTGTCTGGAGTCCTGCCCGAACTTCTGCCTTTGGAATTAGTGTGGGAGCAGTAATGTGAATACAGCAACTAGAAAGACGGAGATAAGAGAAGTGACTAAAACAACTGGAAGGATGGGTGAGAGAATATAGATGACAACTAATTTAATAGCACACATCAGGATTCTCAAGTGCTGAAACAACTAGAACCAGCTTTGGCCAAGCATTCCTTGTCAAGAGAAGTTTTGAACAGTGATCCATCTACCCTGCTTTGGTTCTCTAGTGTTGTTACAAAGTGCTGAACAACTGCTCTCTCAAAGGAGTCACCCAGAGTGCCTAGTCATTTGGGAAAATCTGAATTTATTCAAAATTATTAGGTATGACCTTTAACACCCTCACATTTTTCATATGTAATTTCACAGCAGCGCTCACAGTCCTGTCTGTCAGGGTAAGAAGAGGTGTGAAAGCCAGATAACTCTTTCAATTTTCAATAATTCTCTTCCTGCTTCAGTAACTACTGGGATCTTTGAGGTTCCATGCAACATTAGGGTAGAACAGCAACATTCTGAGTACCATAGACTTTAGCTGAAGGAAACTTTGATGCTTCTGAGGTCCTCTAGTAGAACATAATGCTTTCAGAATGATGGTTAATATTTTATTTTAGATCTCACTAGCCAATGTAGAGTCTCCATAACATTTCTGAAAAAGTGGTATCTTGAAATGTTCATATAAGAGGGGCAGGTTGGACATGAGAGACTACAAGACAGAAAGGTCTGTCACCTGCTCCTGGTTCTGTTTTTTTAAATGGTCACCAGCTTGTCCTTTAATTCTTTATTCTTGAATTTCCTTGTTAAAATCCAGGTGCACTGAAATTTATCACCAAGTGGGATACTGCAGGGTTTTGTAGTCCAGTTTGATTTGTATTAGAATTGGAAGGCATCAAATAAAAATAGACTCATTGTGAACAGGTTTTGTACGTAAGAGGGCAAGCCCTGTCCTGAAGAGTCTTAGGTGCTAAACAGTGAGGGAGACTGGACTATGGCAGAGATAATGGATTTTTATGGATTTTTATGTATTTTGTAATCCCTGCTTTTCAAATAGGAAGCAGGGTGATGGAAGATGAAAAGCAAGGAAGAGTTCCCAAAAGATAAATTCTCAGTCCATGAACTACAATGTGGTCAGTGTATCTGTGCTGGCTCCTTGTCCTGCACAGTAACCACCAGGTACTTTAATCTATCTTCACTGAGGACAGATCTAATTTGTATTTCCTTCCCAGTCCATCTCACAGCAATTCTTCTTTGTTGCCACATACTGAGTCAGCTAGCCAAAATCACACGAGGTATCCCTTAACAGTAGCTATTATTAAAGACTAGACTTGTTTGGATGCAGATAAGATTTTCTAGGGATCTTGGTGATGAAATATACTAAAAGCAGATTTGGTACAATGAAAACCATCCTTGGATTATCAGTGATGGGTGACAGCATCTGAGGCTTTCACGGCCCTGATGCTGAGATCATCCATTATCACAATTTGTTAACATCTCTCATGGAGGGCAGTGGGGTTTCTAGGGTTTCTTGCTACCATGCTCTCCTTTAATAACTCTTCTGCTCTCCAGCTGATTAGACTTTACTTTGGGGCTCAGATGACAACTCATTGCAGTACTTCTGTCCATGGTGAAGACTGTGACATAAGTTGTGCTGTGTCAGACACACTCTTCCAAACTTCGGAAAAATGCACCTCAGGGATTTCTTAGCCACATGTGCTATCCTTGCATTGAGTAGGCCTTACAGTTTTTTATTCTCTGAATTTGTTTTATCTGATTTGACTCTACAAAACTATTGAAAATCTATTACCATGTGCAATTAGCATCACAGTTTTGCTCGAGTATTGTGTATGATCCATCACAGAGGCAGAGGTAGTACAAATGGGCTTTGAAGTCCCAGAGCAGGAAGACACCTAAGATTTATGCTTGAATGGGACAGAAATAAGATGTGCAATCAGACAAAGGAATTATTCACACCTTATTGATGAATTGACACGTTCCACTTGCAACCTTTTGCAATTTTCCATTCAAAGAAAAATGCCCTGGAAGTGTTTTGATATAACTTCTATATCTATACATTATAGGCAATCTCTTGAAGTTCTATAGCTAGCTTTCTCCCCAGTGGAAATAATCTGGGATTGCTTGGGATTTTTTTTTTCTTGTTTTCCCTGCCAAATGTCTAGTTTTGACTTTACCAACCGCATCTGCTCTTACTGTATGCTGCACTGTGCAAATGGGCTGGGCAAGACACCCTATGTCTCCCAGGTCTGATATCCTTCATGAAGATATTTAATGTCTGGCCAATTGTTGCACCAATAGTTTTTTTCAGAGCACAAATATCTACTCCCACTTAGTGAGCCCATATAATGTGGATAATCCAGGGCAGACAGCCTGGGATTACACTACCTGGTTCAACTGTGAAGGCTGATTTGCAATAATACTTTATTTGATTGTATTGGCTGTGTCAGTAAGAGTTTAATGGCACCTCATGGTAAGGGGCAATCTTAGAGAATGCCAGACATGAAATACAGAACTGGGTGTGTGCGCTCAAGCCCAATCAAAAAGACTTGCTGCTACCAGTAAAGCTGTTTACACCTGTTGGTTGCATAAAACTTCTTTAGTGAAGTCACTGAAGTACTGTTCAGTGCAAAATGTCATAAGTCAAGGTGTTCTGCATAGACAACTTCAGGATCATCAGGTTTTCTGGCAGAAACTCCACAGGAGGCCTCCATAGTAAAAAATGTTGCATTCAAGTGGAAATATGCTTCCAAATACCACCACAAAAGGTGAAGACTGGGGCTAAGCAAATAAATCTGTTTGTTATAAAGCAAATGGAAGAGGATCAACATCTTACTTCTCTGGAGTGGAGCACAAGCAACAGCTACAAGGATGACTTGGGAACAAAATCAATCCCATAGCCACCTGTTGCTTTATGTGAAAAACATTGTACCCCTGCAAGAAAATGCCCCACAGAAGAGTGGAGGATCTGTTGTCTTCAAACTGTCTTGCTACTATATGTGGTGTGATCATGACCCTAATTTTGTTTTCACTTTGCTTCACCTATTAAAATTACTGGAAGCAGAGAACATGGGAAATTAAAATCTCCTTTTTAAGCTTAGCGCAGACTAGAAAAAGTAGAATTGGCCAGATCCCAATGTACCACTCCTAAAACAATAAGCAAGCATGACAAATAGAAAGCTTTTTCATTTAGAAAACATTAATGTCATTGTAATTAAATTTATGGTTAGATAAAATCTCTGTTCATATACTACCAATTATGTGTGATATGCTATGAAGGGAGGACCCAAATTTTTTAGCTCAATCACAGAAGCAATAGCTGAACTGAACAACATATTTATGACCTATATAGTCTAGACTTGTTATCTTACCCATTTCCCACTTTCCCAACCATTTTGCCAGTCCTCATCTGGCCAATAAATACATGGGAACTGATTTCTGACAGAGTCAATTACCTCTAATTGTGCCCCTCTTATTATCTTACCAGCTTTGACTCACCATAAATTGCCCCGGTAGAGATGTTGGCAAGATAAGAACTCTAGACTCCCTCCATATGTATAATATGTATGTATTTGTTTATATATCTGAACATGTTAGACATGCTGCTGTGGTAGACTGGATCAGTTATTTCACGACTGCTAGGATTGTACAGCTGACAGGCTGGGCTTGCTGCCTTGGGGGCAGATACAGAGATTAATTTCTGCCCTCTGCTGCCTACCCCAGCCCAGGGCATTGGTGAGACACTTTCAGTCATGACCTAACAAAGTCTGGGTTAATAAGAATCAGGGGAGGATCAAGGGAGTAGCATTGCTAGGATGATATAGTGCTTCTGCAAAGGCCAGTGCACAGTATGCTGGAATGAAAAATAGTTTAGGTATCAATAAATAAAACATAGAAATTTAGGTTGGCTGGAAAAATGACACAATTTATCTTTTGGCATTTCCATTTCTGACATCTAGAGGCAAACCTGATGCCTGAAACATCAGGAAAGATATTGAGGAAGGCGTGATTCAAAATGAAATTCTGACTCTGAAAGGCATTTTTAATCAGTTAGGTTCCAGGGTCCTGGCTTATATAAATGTAAAAATGCTATCTACCTCCTTTGCAAAAAAAAAAAAAAAAAAAAGCGGGGGGGGGGAAGCCCACAACAAAAACACCCTAAGGGATTGCAATAAAAACCCAAATACATTAAACCAAATAAAGATGGGAGGGTGGGGGGAGGTGGAAGTTGAAAGAAAATAGTGTTATTGTCAGGAAATTGATTCCAGGGAAGTATACATTTTTTGGTCAGGTAAAGGTTGATTTTTGGTTGAACTTTCTGTCTGAAAAATTACAGTGAGATGGTCTGCATTGGTGGGGGTAGGAAGTTTTATTTTTATGTCTCTGAGTTGTGTTTGTACATCTCTCGAACTCCCCTTCAACTCTTACTTTTCAATGGGGTTGCACAACCCTTTCAACAGCCTCTCCCTAGGACTGAACACTGCCCTATAAAATGGAAATCCAAGGTCAGTGACATAGCAAATGTAGAAATCACAAAAAGTTCAAGAAAATGAGAGACTTCCCTTGAGGAGAAAAACTGAAACACTGGGTCACCTGCAAAACTGAGAGATTTGATGTGCAACCTCAGTTCTCACTGCCCTCAGATATTTATTACTGTGAATTTTCCTTCAGGTTATGGTCATTTCCCCTACTCCTCCAAACTCTGATTCCTTGCAAAGAGGCAGTGTACACATTGTACAATATGAAAAATCTTTTGTTGCTGTTATTTCTAACATTTTCCATCTGTATTTGTGTGTTGCAGATGTGGATGAATGCGCTTCAGACTCTCACCAGTGTAACCCCACCCAGATCTGCATAAATACTGAAGGGGGCTATACCTGTTCATGCACTGAAGGCTACTGGCTGTTAGAAGGCCAGTGTATAGGTAAAATCCTCAATTGCTACAGTATCTGAGTATCTGTGTATGTGTACCTGTGACTCCCTGAATTAATGTCACTAAGCACTTTTGCCAAGTACAGGGTTAAACCTTCAGCTTGTGTCTTTTGTCTCTGTAAGTGCCAATGAGGGCTTTGGCAGAGAGACTCCCTCACGGAACAAAACTGTAGATGTAAATGCCATATGACTAGCATCGTAATAGTGTCATAACTGGGCTTTTCATATTCCCAGTCTGAAGGATTCCCTTTCACGTAAGATCGATTGCAAGCATGTGTGCATAAAGATTTTTGCCCAAACAGACTTGTGCTTTCCTTACTGCGACAGCATGGACCTAAAGGGATCCATATTTGATACCAAGAAATGGGAATGACAGTAAATCCTAAGTCAACCAATTCTTTTGTTTGGGGGTGAGAAAAAATTGCCTCTGAACTGGGTGCCATTTCACGATCTTCCATTTTATTATTCTCCTTGAAACAATGTCCTGTTCATCCTTTTAGCTCAGTCCTGTTGAAAAAATATTGCTCAACAAACAGCACAGGAAAACAAACCTTCCATTTCTCCTCTCCTCCAGCCGTTTTCCCTCACTTGACATGTTCATGGGATGATGATGTAGACGTTAATTTTAGGTACATAGGTAGGACCTAGGAACCAGCATACAACTATTTTAAAGAAAATTTTCCCATTATTAGTTTTTTTCCTGCAGAGCTGGACCATCCTGTAACACCTCCACTGGAAGGAGAACAGGCTTTCCCTGCCCATTCGTCCCTGGAGCATCTCCAGTTACTTTCCAGCTTTCTCCTCCCAAGTACCAATTCTATGAATTCATGGCTGCTTTCCTAACTGCTGCTGACAGCTGCTGTGTAATTCACCAGGCAGGCACCAGGATGAGCCCGTCCAAGCTGGGGTCTGTGAGGCCATAGCCACTTCAGGGAGTCACTGTCTTGTACTTCCCCTGGGATAAGAAGTCTCCAAGGCCCCTGCTCCTTAATCTATGATAAATCAACTTCTCAAAGCTTGTGCTGGGGAATGTACAAGATTTGTGATAGGGTGGTGATGAGGGAGGGAAGGAAGGCAGATTCTGCTCTGCATCACCCATTCTGTTATCCATTTACTTCTCCCAATTACAGGCCAAGTGAAAGGGTTGTGTGCAGCATTCAGGATTTGAACACAAATCTAAAAGACTCTTCTGCCTGATGGTTATAGCAGAGAACTGAAATGGCTGCATTGATGAATTGATTTGAGTACCCACTTATGCTATCTAAAATAAGGAATAACATCAGAGTAGTGCCCGATTTAAGTAATCATGGGGTGGATTATTGCAAGGCAATGTGAAAGAGGAAAAGCAAATTGTGTTTACAATTGCTATATTTTCCCCTACATTTCAAAGAACTCTCAGTTTTCTATACTTATCCTGGCTTTGGAGAAGTGATTTTTGCTGCTATAAAACAGTAAAGCAATACTTACTGTAATCAGAGGACCAAGTTGGGGTTTAGATACAGATTTTTTCCATGCACTGTTAGTAGTGCAGTGGAATTCAGTGGAATTACCAATTATTGTTAGTAAATCACCATTACAAAAACCTACATTTCTATCTGTTGTAATTATCCTGTAAAGTTTACACAGAGAAGCCAGTGCAGCAGTATCGACATGACCAACCCAAAGAGAAGCAACCCTGTAGAAGTCCTTATCCTCAAAATGTAGCACTCTTGAGATAACAGTCCTGCAAAAGACAAAGCATGTACTTAATGTAATGCATTGTGCCAGTGTATTTGGTATTCATTTACTTGAAACCCATGCTATTTTTGCAGGATTTGGTGAAGCCTGCTGGTGGTGTACTCATCACCACCGACCTGCCCTTTAGGTTATCTTGATGACTGCATATAATATACTGGGTTTTCTATTGCATAAATTTAGCTTCAAAGCTTTAACACAGCATTTAAAAAAATCTCCATAAATCAAAACCCAGTTGATACCAAAGGAATTGTTAAGATTTTGAAAGGACAGCTATTCAAGGTGTTATTTTAGTTTTTAGTTCTGAGGCAAAAAATCTTTTAGCACTTACCATCTTACATGCATTTTCTTGTGCTCATAGCACTCAGTTGCATACATTGACAATGCTGCAATTCAGCCCAAACTGCTATTTTGGCATTGAATTAACTGTTTATACAGTCATTTGTAATTTGTCAATTAAAAATACATATAAAAAGAGAATGTGACTATTTGGAAAAATATCTTTCAAAAATGTCCTTACTCAAAAAATAAGCCTGTAGTAACAAACACTGCTGTTCCAGTGAGCAGCTTTGGTATATGTGGAGGCAAAGAAGGTTTCTATTTTGATTCTGCCAAAATTTCGCTGCAATGTTGGCTGTCGTTGTGCTGGCAAGCCTGTGCCAGCTGTCAGGTATCCTTTGAGGGAGCTGCTTAAAGGAACAAACCAAGCTGCCTGATTTAAACTGAAGGTTACAGCAATGCCAATCAATTCATCTGACACACTGGTAGATGCCAGATGTGGATAAATCCACATTACTACATTCTACTGGGGAGAGGTATATTTCAACTCTAACTCCGTGTCTGAATGCCTGGAAGTTTGGCTGTGACATCCATGACCATCGTGCTGGGGTATTTCTGTGTTATCAGTACTGCTGGCTCAGTGTGCTTGCTGCTTTGTACCTCATGAGAAAATGCAGACCACTTCACTTTCCATCCTTCCCACGCACAGACATAGATGAATGTCGCTACGGCTACTGCCAGCAGCTGTGTGCCAACGTGCCCGGTTCCTACTCCTGCACGTGCAACCCCGGCTTCACCCTCAACGACGATGGGAGATCGTGCCAAGGTACGAGTATGGTAAACCGTGGCTGAAATCTTTGGTACCCCCTCAGCCACACCCTTAAAGCTTGCTTGGTTTTTAGAACACAAGTAACCTTCCCAGCATTGTTTTGAAAATGCTCACAGATTTGTCAGACAGATATTTCTGTAGTTTCACAGTACCTCGAAGGAGTTCAGGTGCAACATGGCTGGTGTATCAGGAGAAATACGCACAGAGGCCCAAACCTCAATTCACTCAATTCAGTGGAATTACCAAGTGTTCAGGCACTGAATTTATTATTAAAATCTGAGGTTGTTTGACCCAGCTGAGACAGGAAACCTTCATCAGATCAGTAAATCGGCATCTCCCAAGATCCAGACTGGAGTCCTAAGCATTAGACCACCTTTTGCTGTGATATGCCACCTCAAAGTCAACACAATCTCTTCACAGTCTCCCTAGCAAAGCAGAGAGCATCTTCTCACATGCTGCAGGAGAAGGTCTGTGCTCATGATGCCCAGAAGTTGTTAATGTCCTACAAGGAAAAAAATACTGCTTTTGCTTTAGCCCAAGGTTTCCACAAGGATCCCTCATCATTGCATTATCTTTCTCAGGAAAATCCTGCTGTATTTTTTCTCATTGGTTCAATGGTTTTCAAATTGCAGGATAAGGACAGAAACATTTGTAATAAAAATTTCATCTCCATCTTCCATGTTATTTTTTTAATTGAAGTCATTCCCAAAAGGCTTCACTTCCACACATGTGTTTCCAACATGCTATTCCCAGGCATCAACCTGAATCCAAACAAACAACATTGACTTGGTTATATTTTTCACAACAAATTGTTCCGACTGTACAGCTAATCTCTTTGAAATGCTCTGCAGAAAAAATGAAAATGGAGTTTGGGGAGAAGTCACTGATGAATTTGGCATTGGTTTCCCATAGATGTGAATGAATGTACAAGTGAAAACCCTTGCACTCAGACCTGTGTCAACACCTATGGCTCTTTTCTCTGCCGCTGTGAACCTGGCTATGAACTGGAAGCTGATGGAGTTAACTGCAGCGGTAACTCTCTTATTTACTGTTTTGCTTTCTTTAATTCTATTACATTTACTTTTTTAAAGGCATTGTTTTTACAAACTTTTTAAAAGTTTTTTGCCTTGGTCCATGGTAGCATCAGGATAGCTGCAACTCATATGATCTTCTTTCCAGCTAAAGCATTCAGCAAATACCCAGGAAAGCTCCATGGACAAGAGCCACAAATGGTTTTAAAGAAATAAGCTAAATATTCAAAAGCTCCAAGGTAACAGCAAAACATAAGAAAGCACTTTGTAATGCTGAACAGGAAGCTTTATTAGAGCAAGTAGAGATAGTCTGAGGACATTCTTCCATGATTAAAGAAATAGTTTATATAAAGCACTTTTCCATTTGTCTGTTGAATGCATGTATTTCCCTTGCTCTTAACGACTGCTCACTTCTGCCTGAAAATTTCCCCAGTTTCCCCTGTATGGCTCTGGCTTCACTTTAAGGCAGTAATATATGATTTCTTAGTACAGTTATTGCTGACCTGTTCAGCACACAGCAGAATAAATTGTGCTTATGTCACTGCAATTTTTCCTCTTTGGTTTTTGTTTTTACTTTATTATTTTATTTTAATTGAAGGAAAAACTTATTTTTTTGCTTATTGTACCATCAGCCTGATAAAATTAGAAAATTCAGCCAATATTTCTTGGAAGAAAAATGCACTGGAAGATATTTGTGTTTTCACTTAAAGTAAACAGATGTAATATGCTGTTTCTGAGACAGAAGACATGTGAGATGCAGTGTACATAATTAGTGTTTTCCAAGATATTTTTCCTGCTAATCTCCTTGCTATAAGGGGAAGAACAAATATTAAATATCTAAAGGGTCTTAAGAATTAAACACCTAACTTAGTGTTCTGCATCCTGATGGATTTTCTTCTTCTAAGTTAGACTCCTGAATGTTTTTTATGTGTTCACCTCCTGAGCTACGTGGAGGTGTGAACCAGTAGGTTCATTGCCATGCTCAATAAGGTGGTGCTTGAGCCTCATCCATGTCTGAGAGCTAAGCCAGCAAAATGGTCTTTCCACCAACCAGATATAGACCAGAAAATCTTTTCCGGACAATCTTGCACAAGAAATGTTTGACAAAGCAGGTCAAGTTTCTCTGGATGAGCTTCTTCCACTTCACCACAATCACTAGACATCTGAGGCTCAAAAGGGAATGCCTGGTTAGGAGGACACTCTTAAGAGACACCCAGGATTCAGATTTACTTCAACAGGAGTGGGGATATTCCATGGCCTAGCAGCCAACTTACCTTGAAGCTGGGAGACATTCTTGCCCCAATTCAAGGAGAGAGGCAGAGATTTCAACCTGGCTTTCCCAACATCATCATTATTTTCTAATCACAGAGGTCCTCCAAGTGCATTAGATGTGCCCTGAAATTACAACCACCTTGTTGTCTGCACACAGTCAGCCAGGAGAATGCCAGGAGTGTTTAGGAACACTGTGGGCTCAGTGTCCCTCAGCACCTGACAGCAGCCAAACACCAATATGCTGGAGCTCTGGGCTAGGATGCCAGAGGGTGGCTGATATCTCGGCCACTTTATGGAGTCAGACCTCAGTCCATGTAGTTTCAGGAAGGTGTTTGTTTCAGTGAACTCACTGGGGACAAACTCACACAGTAAAAGGACTATGTAGGTGTAGAGTTCCTTTCATCTCCCTTTTGAGAAGCTGATTTCAGCCCTAAAGCTGCCTGGATATATTTGGACTTCAAATACTTTCCAATCCATCTGCACAAAACACCAGAAGTGGATAAATGGGTTGAGCCCAAGTTAGAAGAAAGGGAAATTCAGTCTGAAGAGTAAAAGTGGTTTTGCTGGGAGAGTCAACATGTCAGAGCTGGGAGTAAGACCTTAGGAGTTCCTGGCTGGGGCTCTGGCCTTTGTTTCTTTCTTCCCCTGAACGGGGAAATAAGGAAATGATTAGTGGCAGCCTCCCTCGGCCTAGTGCCTTTGCATGTGTTTTCCCCTCAGTCAGCCATGCCTCCATGTGCACCTCTGAAGTTTGTCTTTCTCACTTGAGCACAGCTCTGCAGAACACAATGACTGGTCAATTCATGAGTGCAAGGGGGAAAGAGCACAATCAGATACTTGACAGACTGCTTAGCTTCCTAGGTATCTGGGAGGGGGCTGGACCTTCCAGTGGGTCTGACCCAGGCTGGGATGTGCTCTTGTAGTCTTGCTGGAATGACTTGGAAGTAACTGACTAGCGGCTAAAAAACATGAAACAAACAGGGCTGGCTGCAGGAGTTCTGCTGGAACTCATGTGGCCCTGGGAATGTGAAGCTTGCTCTCCAATGAAGGGAAAAAAATAAAATAAAATAAAACTGCAGCCAAGTCTTTCCTTTTAAATTACAGTTGCAGCTTTGTTGTCAGAGTATCTCTGACGTAAAACAGAAATGAAAACATGGCCAGCTGGTGACAGGTATTAGAAAAGAAAAATAAATAATTAAAAGCCATACATTGTGTTCAGCAGCAGCTTTGGTTTCCTTAGGAAAAAAGTGTTCAATGAAGAACTTGTTGTATAGCATTTTGTCAGGTTGCTGCAGAGTTCTAGGGAGCTGGAGAGTGCCAGCCTAGCTGAGGTAATGAGCAGGTAATCTGGGTGGCCATCTGCCTGCAGGACTGCTCTTCTGACAGTGAAGCCAAAGGCTTTACTAAACTTTGGTTTTTGTTTTACCGCTGCAGACATGGATGAATGCAGCTTCTCAGAGTTCCTCTGCCAGCACGAATGTGTGAACGGGCCTGGTTCTTACTACTGCACCTGTCCTTCGGGCTATAACTTGCTTGACGACAGTAGAAGCTGCCAAGGTAACATTTCTGCACTGATTAAAACCCATGGGGACCAGAAAGTAGATCCTGTGTCTTGAAAGGTTTTCAAGAATTGAGATGCTTGGTCTTGGCCTTGCACAGTGAAATACTTGTAGGGGTCAGTTATGCCATTCTGGTAAGAATGTCACCACGTGAATATTCCTGCTGAGGCGAACTGGTGTGTTGTTTTAAGTAAGATTTTATTGGCTAGGAAGCAGCTACACAGGAAAGACCTTAAATGTTCTCCCCTCTGCTGTACACCTCTACTTACTTTTCCCATTCTCTAAGGTTGGAGAGTTTGAGCAACCAATTCCTTTCTTTTTTTTTTTCTTTTTTTTTTTTTTTTTTTTTTTTCTTTTTGCAGCATTTAGCATGTGGGAGCACTCTAATTAGCAGAAGTGAATGGAGTAAAAACTGATCTTAAAAGACAGCACAGTTTAAAAAGGGCCATCTCTCACAGTGCAAGAGTTTTATGAATTTTGGGCAACTCTTTGAGCTGGAAACCAACTTGTAGGAGTGGTGTCCTGTACATATTTCCCTGTTTTAGCCATTCTCTCCTTCCTTGTGTTTTAGATATCAATGAATGTGAAATCAGAAACTTCACCTGCACTTCACAGCAAACATGTTTCAATATCCCAGGAGAATATAAATGTTTAGACCCAGTACGATGTGAGGAGCCTTATCTCCAGATTAATGAGAAGTGAGTAACATACCCACAGCCACAAAAGCAAATTCTATCTGTGAAAGTTGTATCTAAGGTAAACCAAAGAAGCTGCAATTTTACACTACAGCCATGAAGTCTGTCTAAAGAGCTATATATACATTCTATTGCTAAATTTACTACTGGTAAACTGTATAAAAATAATAAATTGCAATTCCTTACCAGGTTACCAGGTGTGATGTGATATGATTTGGTATGATATGATATGCTATGATATATCATACTCAGATGTATGTGAAGTCAGACTGGAAAAACAGCTATCAGTTAGTTGAGAAAACAGCAAGGCTTGTGATGCAATGAGACATTTACTTACATTACTAACTGACTTCATATATGTTTAAATGCAACCTGTTTATTAGTAGTGATATTTCCTGCAAACCATAACTAGTTTAGCTTAGCAAGTACTTTAAAATATTAGATGATAGTTAGAGCAGGATACAAATAGTTTCTTATTGCTTAAAGGTTAAAAGTTCTGACTAGTTCACAGACTGATCCACCTTGTCCAGAAATCGGGTATGTCTGGATGGAGCTGTTAGTACTGTTACTGTCTCAACTGGGAATCATTTGAGCAAGCAAACAATAACCTTACATTTCTAAAACCAGCCTGTTTCTATTACATCTGTATGTATTTGTGGGGGCTCAAAATATTTCAGTTCCAGACAGTATACTGCAGTCCTCATTATTTAATCCACAATGTTTGCACTAAACCAAATAATTACTTGGTAGCCTCATCTATTTTATAGAAAGGCAAGAGATTAATAATTATCTTCTTTCATTTAGAATTTATGAGTCTATTTACATTGTTTTCTGAACTAGGGCAGATGAAGAGTGGACACACAGTGTCTGTCTAGTTCTGGGTTTTTCTACCTTGGTGTTAGAGTCAGACTGGAATTTGAAATAACTGAATCCTCTGTATCTAAATTCCCCAGAGCCCAGCTACAGAGTCCTTGCAGAGCAGCTTGCACCAGAACGTGATCTCTGAGCTTTGTGTTTGGTGGCTTTGGCTCATGTCTAGATGGGCCTGCACTTAATTTGTGAATGTCCAGAAGTGATCAGTATAAAAGCCAAGTGAATTCCTTGCATCTGTGTTTTCTGTGGAAGGAATTGGGTGTTCATAATGCCAGGAGTTTCTTGATGGGGACATGCCAGATGCACTGTCTGAAATTGATGTCAGCAGTGGAGGTTATAGAAAAAAATAGTGAAAAAGACCCTTGCCCAGCAAATTCCCCCAACATGGCTTTTATAAAGGGATATCCTGCTTTACAACTTCCTTAGAGTTCTCTGAAGAAATCACCAGCATGTGGCTAGGGCACATGGACTGATGCAGTCTGTTTGAATTTCCAAAGGCTTCTGAAAAGACCCTCACAAAGTTATTATGGAAATTAAGCAGTCATACGTAACAGAGAAAAGTTCCTGGAATAGGAGAATAAGAAGCTAAAAAATAAAAATTAAACAGAGGATAGTATTGAATTGTCAACTTTCATGCTGAATTTCTGCAGAGATCTGAGCTAGACCTACTTGGTCCATCATAAACAACCTGGGGAAAAGAATAAACCATGAGATGGGCAAAGTCTGCAACAATATCTGAAGACAGTAGATAAAAGAGTGGATAGAGAAATATTACAGAATAAGCCTTAATGACTGTACAATAAAAATGATGGAAGTCAGTGTTGATGAATTTAAAGTAAAAATAAAATCCCAAATTCACAAATTAAATAAGAACCATTGATTTGATCATAATCCATGCAAACTGAGATTTGAGGGTTCTAGTTCCATGATCTGCAGTACTCACTAGAGGTCAGAAAAGCAATCTGAATTTCAAATGTTAATAGGTAAAGAATATCCTTGGAGCACATGCTATTGTGTACCACATCTTTGTGACTGCGCAGTTCCTTCCCCTCCTGTCAAAAGAAATACAACTGGATAAAGGTTCATAAGAAGCAATGAGGATTATCAAAAGTATGAAATAGCTTCCTTATGGATAACAGCCAAATTAGAACAGTTGAGCCATGAACAGGGTCAAATATGAAGCCCTGAGATGGGTGAGGAGGATGAACAGGGACTGACTGCTCTCCTTCCAGGTGAACAGCTGGGAGCATCAGATAAACCCAGAAAGAGGCCATGCAAAGAGAGATGAAGGGGACTGTGGGGCTTCTGACCACACGGGACTGTGGATGCCAAACATTCATGTGGGAAGCTGGAAAAGCTCATGGATAAGAAATGCATTAATTGCTGACAAATAGAAAGAAGAAATTTTTGTTTCAAGGATTCCCTAAGTCACAATAAATTGGAGACTGTTGGTGGAAGTGTCATATGTTTGTTGTATGTATCCTCTTCTTCCTTAAGGCTCTGCATTTGATGTTAGAGCTTTGGTTTTATCCAGGATGTCTACTGCATGTTTTCATGTAGTATACAAAATATAGTGAAACAAAAATCACTACTGTTTATGTAATTCTATCAGTGAAATGATTTAATAATATTCTGGGGACAGTTCAGTTTTAAATGACTATCAGAACAAACATGTACAGGCTATTCTACACCTGCAGGCCCGCTTCAAAGAAAGTTCACATTTTTGAGTAATCTAAGGAGAACACCAAGGTATTTTGGCCGAGAAGACAAGAAAAAGGAGGCAGGATATAGGCCAGAACAACAATACAGAAAATGCTAAAAGGGAGAAAATGCATTACAAGTTTCATTGATTCTTTTAGCTGATCAACAACATTATTTGTTTATTTATTTATGCACCTATATTAGCATATAAAGAATCAAATATTACAGCAATTAATATTAAAAATATTTCATAATAAATATTTAATATTAAATATTAATATTTAATATTTAAAAACCCCTTGCTGACAATTCTATTTCTGACAACCAGCCGCTGCATGTGTCCAGCTGAAAACCCTGGGTGCCGAGATCAGCCGTTCACCATCCTGTACAGAGTGATGGATATGGTGTCTGGGAGGTCTGTGCCTTCCGATATTTTTCAGATGCAAGCAACAACTCGCTACCCTGGAGCCTATTACATCTTCCAAATCAAGTCAGGGAACGAGGGCAGGGAATTCTACATGCGGGTAAGTCTAGTGCTGACTGGGGGAAAACATGGAGTATCTTGTCCTTAGCTGAATGTGTGATAGCACAACTGAGCTTTTTGTGACTATCACTTAAACCTTCATTATGAGGCTTTTTTTTTTACACACAGATGTGCAGAGCAGTGTGCTGATCTGCAGGAACTGCTGGATCTCTCAGGAGAGTAACCTACCCAAAGCAAACATGCCTCTCCTATGAGACAGTAGGTTTAGGAAAGCCCAGAACTGTGCCCATGTCTAATAGCTCAGGTTTCCCAAGCTCAAGAGAAACTATTGTGCCAAACTGTTTGATGGACAATCAATAACTGTCACCAAAAGACTCAATCTTTCTTGTCTGTTTTATTAAACCTTTTCATTGGAAATTGAAAAACATGAAAATCAAAAAAGTAATCAAAAACCCCACCCCTTTATGCCAACATAAAGGTTTCTGGAGTCTTTGATTTCATTTGTTATGATTTTTTTTCACTGAGAAGATACATATTATGTAGACAATCTTAGAGAAAAGGTAATTACCTGAGATTTTAAAATTTGTTCTCCTCAGAAGATCTCTGTGTTCCCCAGTTATCTTTGGCACACCACCAAGATGCAGAGATTACAGGGGTGTCTGCAGAGAATGAGGCACATGCACAAGGGATGTGACTCTCAGGAGGTTGATTTTCAGGCCCACACAAAACCTGGCTCTGACATCCACATTGAGTCCTGTTCTGTGGCTACTGAAGGTTCCCATCCCTCACGGACACGGGTACTGGGATAGATTCCAGGACATATTTCTCACAAGAATCTCGGATGCCCACTGTAAGAAAATAAAAATGTTTCAAAATACTGAATTGACAAGCAGTCCCATTACAATCATTTATATCTCACAAGAGCTTTCCTGTTGCAAAGCCATTACTGATCCCACTGACTTTTTGCCCTCATTTGAGCCAATCTAGCAGGTGCTCCCAGCATCATCCCCATTGCCCGAGCAATGTTCCAGTGATTCACCACGCAGCCATTCTCTGGCCAGTGGGAGGGCATGGCCAGCTGGGAGGGACACTGTGCCCTTGCTGGGGCACCAGGACCCGGCCTGGCACGGACCAGGCAACATGCCTAGCACCTCCTCATGGCTGTGTCAGCCTTCTTTGATCAAAGGTAACAAACACCCAGTTTTGAGGTAGAACTGGACAGGTAAAGCAGGACCCACTGTGCCTATGTAAGCTCCCGATGGAAAACAAACTGCAGTTGGTTTTAACATCAGCAGCTTTGATTTTTAAATGCACGTAATCCACTGGTCTGGTCAGATAATGCAAAGGCCTGCTTCCATTTAATAAAAGACTGGTTTTCTGAAGTGCCATTGAATATTCAAAGCTCTCTTTGGAGCGTAAGGTTTGTCCCATTCACATTCACAATGTACCACAAACCCAGACCCCATTCACATGGGAACACCTGTTCTCCACGTTCTTTAACAAAAGCCCTTCTGGGTGTCTGCTGCTTCACAGTAACTTTACATCAAACTAAAGAGTACTTCAAACAAACAAACAAACAAAAAGGTATCGTTATATGTTTATACCCTTAATCCATGTTTTCATTTTTTAATTCTTTGGGCAATAGCAAGTGTCTATGTTCAGTAGCTACTTTAATTTGCAGGGCTCCCAAAGGCTCTACAAACTCTAGAAGGTGACAGCTCACACTGAAAAGAAGCCAAATGCTGAAATGAAACTCTGCCCTATCAGTTGCAGTGGTTTCAAACGATGAAACAGAAAACACCTATTTTGGCTGCTCTAAGACTGTAGTGAGACAGTAGTTTTGAAGAACTAGTTTTGGCAATCTCACTTGCTTTCTCTTGTTTTATGCACAGCAAACGGGACCAATCAGTGCTACTCTGGTGATGACCCGGCCCGTGAAGGGGCCCCGCACTGTCGAGTTGGACTTGGAAATGATCACTGTTAACACCGTCATCAACTTCAGAGGAAGCTCTGTCATCCGGCTGAGGATATTTGTATCACAGTACTCCTTCTAAACCTCGAGTTTGTGCCCTGGAAATGTTAAGCCAAAAGAGACAGTTCCTCCTCTGCAGAACTCTCTCCTCAAAAGCCAGTACCTATAGCAGCTCCAGACCAAATCACTATTTCCACAGACCCGGTGACCTATGCCTGTCTAGAGGCCTCTTCATACACAGTCCCAACCAGGATGCAAACATCTGAAGATCCCAATGATTGTCTGTGTGGTCATGTATTTTAAGGACTCTTCTTCTCACTGTAAACACTTCTAGGGCATGAGTCTATGTGAAAGACTGTGAACCTTTGTAGCTCTAAGGCTGCTTAGCAGAAAGCACCAAAAAAACTGAGGAAAAAGCTGGCTTTTGCAATCTTGCCTTTTTAAAATTTTTTTTCATTGTAAATGAAAAGCAGACAAACAAGCAGAAACAGAAACAAAAAAACCCACCTATTGAAACAAGGGACCTCAGAAGTCCCAGTTTGCATTCCCAATTATCTCTGGAATTATCAGTCAGGCACTTTGTTTCAATTCACCCCACATTTTTCTTAGTTTCACCTGGTTTTTATCAGTCTATTTTATAGTTAAAATTAATTGTAAATTCATTCCAAAAAATGTGTTGTACTATGTAATCTTTTGCTTTCTGACAAAGTGTCACATATTTGGGTTCCTTTCTGTATTAAATCTTCCTATATAACAGAGTTCATAGAAATCTATCACTGGATGGTGTGTTTTACAACATTTAGGATTTTATGCTTATTTACACTCAAGATCTTTGACACAAACCTCCACTGCCAGAATAGTGTGCAGCATAAGTTTAGAGCAGCATAACTTTAAAGCAGATAAAAATCAGAATTTTATTTTCCCTGTTTTCCTGAGTATAATAGTTACAAACAGTTTGTAATGGCTACAAGGTAGTAATACTACCTCTGTAGTTACGGCTGCAATTAATCTCCTGTTGAAAGACAGGTCAGACCTGTCCAAATTCCTTCAGAAAATATTAATTTTTTTTTTTCACTTGCAATCTCTCTCCTATACTCCTAACATGGGGGGAAATAGCTGAAAAGGAGTAGGACCAGTCTTATTCATGCTTCTACCACAAAGCAGACCAGAGTATACCAGTACCCAAGTCTCAAACAGTGGGATCCCACAGTTTTCATGGGCATTGTCTTCTCAGGTATAACTGCTGTAACCAAAAAAAGAGTTTCTTCTAAAGTCTAATCTGAATCTCCATTGTAATCTGTTGCTTTTTAGCCTACTTCCAGTAGAAACTGAGAACAGTTTATCTTCCCCTTTGCAGCACTCTAACGTGTCTGAAGACTGTTGTCATGTCTCCCCTCAGACTGTTCTTCTCTAGTCTAAACAAACCCAATTCTTTTGGTCTTTCCTCATACATCACATTTTCTGGACCTTTGATCATTCTTGTTGCTCTCATCTGGATTCTCTCCAGTTGGTTCACATCTTTTTTGAAGCACAGTGCCCAAAACTGTGAAAAGTATTCCAGCTGAGGCCTCTCAGTGCTAAGCTAAATCTATACATATGTTTAATAGCTTGAAAAAAATTAAAATTATATAGTTGGAAGGTATAATGTGTCTTGAAGCCACCGGCACTTTGGTCTTTTAATAGGGATGAGGGTTTATACGTCTTGTTCTTAAATCTGTTTGAAACAAGCTCTTTTACTTTGTTTTTTCCTTACTGGCTTTTTGGCTCTCTAGCATTTCTAGGACAGGAAGGATAACCTTTGCTTGTCTTTTGAGAACTGGAAGTGCTCAGTGCTACTTGGGAGAGGTTTACAAAGATTATGTGAGCAACAAAAAGCAGAGTAGCAATGCAAGGTCTTCATTAAAGTGGAGTATTAAATGGGAGAATACAGACTTGGAAAGTTATTACAACACAGACTGCATGATAAAATCAGAAAAATGCCTCTTGTTCCTAGTAAGATTTGTGAATTAGTAGAAATTCTGCTCTTTTTCCTTGTACTCAGCTTGAAGGAAGCCCTGATGCTCTCAGCAATGAAACACTGAGTTTAGCAGCTTCCGTTTTTTAATGGTTTAAAAGTTTTCTTTCTGCTGCTACAACATCCCAGGATGCTGTGGCTCAGAGCTCTGTCCTTTATTGTAAAAACAAAAAGGCTGGAGACTGACTCCAGGGTTTAGTGAGCCAAGCTGAAGGCAGAAAGCCAATGAGTTTTATGAGCAGCCGACTTGGAGGAGATAAATGCAGAGGAAATGGGCAGAGAAATATCAGAAACAAGAATTTGTTTCCTGAGTGTATCATGGCTCATCAAGTACCACAGTCTTGGAGAGAAAAACAGAGATGATCGGGAAGGAAGAATGATAATTTATAACCATGGGACTAAAAGTGCTCCTGTTGCAGATGATGGAAATAAAACATGGGAAGCATGCAGGCTCTGGTGGACCAGATAGCAGCCGTGGGGCAGGCAGGGTCTTGCACTGAAAATGTCCAACTCTTAAAATGCTGACAGCTTTCCCAGTGCTTAAAATTCCCTTTTCCCCGCTTTCTGTGCCCTTGTGTTATGGCTTCTTCATGCCCAGTTGAGGAGTCCTCTCTTCTTGTCACCACATCACCTCCTGGAGTGGAAGCACACCCTGTTAGACATCAGACAGTTTGTCAGTTCTGGCCTGTTCTCACATGGCCCCCACATACCAACCTGATTTAACCCTAATTTAGAAACATCAAAACCCAGAGGAATTCCATAACAAAACACTTTGTTAAAAGAGTAAAGTTTGAGTGCTTGGTTTTAGCAGGGTCCAGCAAATACTCATAAAACAATATTACACTTTCTATATAAACATTCTACGCCTTAAAAAAAAAAGTGAAAAGTCTGGAAACAAAGGAATTCAGCCACTTCTCAACCGCCATAACATCTTTCATCACTCACTATCACTCCAGCCAACTTAAACTTTGCCAAAATATATGCCAATCTCAAAATAATAAATTACTAGCAGTTTATAACATCTAAACTCTCTATTTCCTAGTCAGGGGTCTGTTTTCAATAGACCATTGCAGACTCAAATATTATAGCAATTCTCACCAAATAAAAAAAAAAAAAAACAGACTACGCATGTCAAGTTTTTACAGCATGAAAGTTTAAAATGTAAACATGCAACTGCTGCATATATTCGTGTTCCTCTTTGAGGTCAGGACTCCTCAAAAGCAGACAGAATTCCAGGTCTGCTCAGAAAATGATTCTTTATTCTAACCTACTGCTGATGATTTCTAACATGAAGAGTTTTGCCATGGTTAATGGCCAGTATTCTGAGCAGCACCAACAGAGAGCACAGACCCTGGTCTGGGTGTGTGGGGTTTCCTCTGGCTCTGCTTGCTCAGGCTGGCAGAGCTGTTCCCTTGCCAAGCAGGGAAGGGACAGCTCTTTGTCTCTCCTGCCTGTCAGCTGTCATGTCTGTTTGAACACAGGTTCTCATGTTTGTACAGCATCTATTGCCATAAGGTAAAAGAAATAAGATATGGTAAAAGGTATTTATGGAATAAAGGTAAAAGAAAGCAGATATGGCAGTAATCTTTGATACAGATCACAGTAATTGGGAAGGAGAAGCTATTTTGATAAATAAAAAAATTGGTTCATGCTAGTTGGGTTAGGTGCCAGAGGGAGTAGAATGAATAATGTTACCGGCCTTATTTGACTTTGAGATATCCTTAGGGATTTGACTTTTTTGACATAGACAACAAAATGTCATTTCACCCAAGAGTTTCCTGGATCCCACAGAATTGCTTTTCAACTAGTGATTTTCACTGACTACAATACCTTTGTTTAAAAAATCGACTTTTTTTGAGAACCTGGTCACCCACCATCACTGAGTGTAGTGTCCAGGGTCATTCATACGAGCTCTCTTCTCTTCAGTTGGGGTCCTGTATTCATATTTACCTATTTTTTTACTTGGCCTTCAGAAGGCCAACTTTTATTCTCTCATAAACATGGTATCAGCATCAGCAGAAGTTGTATAATAATTTTTCTCTGTCTAGAGCTGGCACAAAAAATACAATCAGTACAATTTTTGGTCATGCAAGTTCTCCAGTCTGGTTTATCCACAGAATATGCTACTGAATATCTTTCACAGCATGTAGCTGTATGAGAGCACAAGGAAAATACAACATAAAAATGTTTTTAAAAAAAGGAACAAAAGTATGCCCTAACGTTATTCAATACTGACAGGCATTATTGTCAAAATAAATCTCTATCCTTGTATGGACAAACCCTCCAGCTGCTGTTAATGATGCTTTTCAATTAAAAGATAACAAGCGTCCTTAGGCTCTTCCCTGTGTTTGTGTAAAGCACTGCACACATGTCTGTATCTGTATACAAGAGAATCTACAGAAGCTACAGAAGTGGTGGCGTGGCTCTGCATTGGAAGTCAAAGAGCTGTAAGGCAACATGGCACAAGCAAATTCTGTAACCTCATCTGACACAAGTCCAGACAAGTGATTTACACCTGTTACATTTTGTTGTTGTAAGTCTTTGAACCAACTTTGAATAGCTCAACCCCAAAGCAGGTGCTACGAATGAAGACTGAGGATGATGGCCATAACTAGACTTTTGGAGATTCTGCAGAAAGCCTGCCTCAGAAAGGTGACATGTGCCAAAGGGGCAGTGCCATAGGGAGTGTAATGGTCCAGAGGCATTTGTTTGGGGATGTCAGTGATAGCTGACTGCTCTCTGCGCCTGCCCTTTCCTGTCTCAGTGCAGAGTGTAACTGAAGTTTTTAACTGTGCACATCAGCTGTGGAAATCTCACCTATTCCCATTCTTAGCTCAAACTTCTGAGATCCCTCTAGTGGTTTGCAAACTGATTCCCCTGAGTAACTCAAAAAATACTGTTGAAGCCACAGGGAGAGTTTGGGTACTGCTTTTGCACCAGGAAGTAAACAATGATGCAGTAACCTCATTGTAAGAATTGAGGACTGTATTGAGTAGCAAAGGGATCTATAGAAAACACTACAGCAATTAATAACTCCTGAAATATTCAATCTCTTTCAATTCCCTTTTCCATACCCCTGAGGTCACTCATTTTCCCTTTGTGGTTTGCCCTGGACAAATGATCTCATTATGCTCATGCACTGCAAGCACATGTTGAGTGAGCTCCACTTCTTTTCTGGCACTACTTAACACTTGCTTTTTGGAGATCAGTTGTAGGTTATTTATCTTTTCTAGGGCCTGACTGACCTCAATTATGCTTCTCATATCCAGGGAAGATCCATTATTTTCCCACCATGTTATTCTGCAGCCACCACCTGTTCAAGCTTTTCATGTGTTTCACTGGAGATGCAGGCCATGTTCTAAGCACGCTTACAGCAAATTATTAGCTATGAATGGCCAAAGGGATTGCCCAGCCTGCAGATTGAGCCTGGCTTTATGAATTTTATGGATTTTAAAAACCCCACAACTCCCCAGTTTTGAAGGTGAAAGATGCTCTTCTAGTTACAGATTTTCTCAGGAAATGGCATCTGTTATTGTGTTGGCTTGATAGTCTCAAGGCTTTTTAAGAAGTCTGATAAGGACATGTTTATGCAATACACCCTTAGGCTGTACAAACCTGGGATAAGGCTCTTCCAGTTTGCAGACAGAGTATGTGGCCCAAGCCAGAGAGAGTTAAATGTGTACATCACTATGCTGAAGTCAGTGATCACTAAACACCTCATCTCAGGTCTGGATTTAGCCCAGTTTTATTTTAAGTCTCAAATCTCAGTGTCAGTGGTATAAATGTAAGAAGATATGTATTATTTTTAGAGTAGAGCTGAAAACTTCTTTCCTGTAAATAAATAATAGCACAATTGCAGTATCTCCTTCATATTTGGGCACTATATTTGGGTTCTTTGAGATTTCCTGAGATAACCTTTAGCATTTCAAAATTTCTTCTGGTATTTCAAGAGTCATTGATGCATTTCCATGAATGATTCCTCACTCCTGCTCGTCAAAGACCTGCCCAGGCACTAGATTCTGTTTTGTTAAAACATGAAGCTACACCCAAGCCTCTGCATAGTCACATCATTTGTAGGAATTGTTTCTCTCTATAACCTATGAGGGATTATGTTGACTTCCTTGAGATTCTGCAGTGTTCTGTGCATGTGTTTGTGCAGACTGGGACTTTAGTCTGCAGATTGTTCATCAGCAACTTTCTGCACATGTTCTCCAACCAACATGTGAAACCATAGCTACAAAGGTTCGTTTTTGACAAAAATCTTTAAAGCATTGTGTTTCTTGGCTGCCTACACATAATGCAAAGACAATTCAGAAATCCAGGACCAGAATTCCCCAGTCTTCATGAGAAATTCCTGTTCTTCAGAAACATTTTGGTCAGTAAACTTGCTTTGTAGATTGTGTGAAATGCAAACAAAGAGGAAGAAGGCCTGCCAAGATGACACAGATTTGTTATTCAAATCAGTATCCCTAAGAATACTGGAATATAATTAATCATTTAAAAATATTCCTTTGGACCCTGACATCTGATGCCATTCAAGTAGAGTAGGAGGACAGAAAAACTGACTGCTTCCAAAACAATAGCAGCTGCTCGACAGAGATCCCTGGGCTCCTACAGTGACCAGAAACACCCGCTAGCACAAGTCTACACACCAGGCCAGTGAGGAAGAAACAAAGCTCATAGAGACATACAGTTGAAGGAGATGTAATTTCACTGACTTCTGAATAATGTCAAGTGGAGATTTATATCATAATGTCTGTAAAATTTCTCACCACATTTATACATCTGTATAAACGGAAAATTTAAAATTACCAAAATTAAAAGGACCAAGCTGTTACCTACCAGACACATAATGCCTGCAGGAAGCTTTAGTGTATCCCTCTGCCTTTCCCAGCCTAATTTGATGCAAGTTAATAGTGGTGTAAGTGACAGCATTTGGTTCACAGCAGTGTAGTCATATCCATGAATGCAAGAGAATTAGATGGATATAATTACAATTGAACCAGAAAGTTAATAAAAAAGAGCTTGCTGATTAGTTAACCTTCAGCGCTTTCGTTATGATGTCATTGACAAGGACAAAAATATTCAACCAGAAACAAAATATTAAAAAGGAGATTATCTCCTTAGAAAGATAAGTACCCATGTAGCCTATAAATAGCTCTGAAATTAAGACATCCCAGACAACATCTGTAAAAGGAAGAATTCACTCCTTGACCTCCAGCATCCTTGTCTCCCACAGGAGGACTAAGCATAGTTGATCCATATCAGGATACAGACTCAATGGCTGTTTGATGGTCGAGCCAAGAAAGAGGCAGGCATGGCCAGAGGCAAGGGAGAGACACACCAAGATAATGTAAAAGTCCAAAAGAATGTGCAGGATCTCTGAGACAGATCTCTCTTGCTGTATTAAGCATTTTAGCTCTGCTTGGGAAATACGAACAGTCACTTCAATAAAAAGGGGTGGCAGGGCATTGGGGAGGACAGCAGCATTCATGTGTTTGAATGCAGAATCAGTTGACAAAAAAAATGATGCCCTGGCTAACCTGTCACCTAATGAGATGATAGATACCAGAAACCTCTAAGTACAATTTTAGGTATAGCACATTTAGTATCACCTTATACCAAGAGTTTATCCTGCAGTCAGTAGAGATGGAAGGAGGAGAACTCACTGCCCAGCTCAAAGGATGCTCCTTAGTGTTGCTGCTGAAATGGTCATTTCCCAAACTGTTACTTGCAGCTTGTCTGGATTAATAAACACGTTATATTTTGAGTCTTTTTTTTTTTTTATTTTAATAATAATTTTGTACTGTAATGTGAAAAGTATAGTTTAAATGTCCCTTTAGTATATAACCATTACTTCATTTCTAGCAGAAAAAGAGCTTTTAAGTCTTGCATTGTTCTACAGCTTGTGAACACTTTGCATTGAATGCACCAATAGGGACAATTTTAAAGGGTTTTTTTTTTAATAAATATGTTGTTAAACAAAAATTATAATTTAATTCTTGTTTATTTTGATCATTAACAGTTTTAGTGGTGTTTATACAAGATCACTGCAAGTACGCATGACAATTATGTAACTTGTTTGGAAAGCAAGGTGAAGGAGGATCAGTGATATTGGTACACCTACTGGTCATAAATACTAGTGACATACAGGTAATAGTAGAAAAAACTTCAAAGCAAAATACCATTAATTTTCCAGAGGCTAATTTTCTTTCACAGTTTTAATGTTGTACAGTTGCCCATACTTGGAGGTACCTGTGTGTACCTTCATTTCCTGGTGGGTTTATGTGTGGTAAGGCTCAAATTAACATTTTGTGTAATCCTACTTTATCTGTAGTAGCAGCTTGACATATCTGAGACATTTCTTTCCCCTGCAATTTCACTGAAGGATGGAGAAGGTCACTGCTTCTGAGGGTGGGGATGGCTCCTTTGGCCAGTTCCCCCTCAAGCAGCAGCCATGCTTTGTCCAGCACATTTGGAGGGTGTACAGGAGGGTGTACAGGCTTTATGCCTTGGAAGTATTCCCAGAGAATCCCAGGAAATGAGCTCTCCTCCCAGCCTGACATGGTGCCATACCCCTCTCCCAGTTGTCCTTGGTCTTTGGAACCAGTGAAGGCAGGGGTTTGTACAGTGACCGTGAAGCTATGGCCAGAACTTGGCTACCAACTGGCAGAATAAACTTGTCTCCATAACAAGTAGTGTTAATATAAGATAATTTAGATTGAACTGGTTTCCTCATATATAAATCATTAACCAGTGGCTAGTTCTCACTCCCACCTGCACTACGTTTCTTATGACTTCAGTATGACAAAGGCTTTTCCACCCACATGATGCTCAATGACCCATGCCTAATGGGGTTTGAGTTTGTTGGTTGGGTTTGTGTTTTGCAGGTGGAATGTTCTTATTTCAGCAATTTGCAAGGACAGCCAAAACTGGCTCTGGTTTGCTTTGTGGAAAGTAAAGGAATTTATGTCACACAGTTGC
This sequence comes from Taeniopygia guttata, assembly GCF_048771995.1. Lineage (NCBI taxonomy): Eukaryota > Metazoa > Chordata > Aves > Passeriformes > Estrildidae > Taeniopygia > Taeniopygia guttata. The sequence goes on along the minus strand of NC_133030.1, from coordinate 48,842,405 downwards.
TCTCTCACATTCTTACCACTCAAATAACTCACTGCAAAGTGAGGTAGGTAATACGCCATTCCTTGGCTTGTGATGATTTACAAGGCGCTCTGAAAGCTGATATGCACTCAAAGGAAGCACTGCCACTCATTTCCAGTGGCACGAGAACGCGTCATTTCCCTTCACTACGCTGCAAACACATTAATTCTGAATCACATGCTCAAGAGAAATTACACTGAAATGAGCACACATGCAAACTGAAAGAGGAGAGGCCAAGTGCCAGAATGCTGAGCTATAAAATTTCTCTTCAAAAGTAGAAAACAACTCTCTAGAACTACTCAAAGAAAATGAGAAAGTAGGTGTGACCTTTGATCAAAGACTTACGGTTCTACAGTCCACTCTGGTTGAAGTGGCCTGATGAGTGAATGTAACAAGGGGCTGGTTTTCCACTGAATGCAGAGAATGGACACTTCAGAAAACACAGCTGCTCTGACTTTGCTGTTGACATACAGCTGAAGTAGCCCAATACAGGTTTTCCACACCTGAGTCACTTTATCCTTCTTTCTCTAGTTGTTTAGAATTTGCATTTTAGATTGTTATCATGCACGCTACCATGTCTGTCTGACATGGGGTTGCACAGGGGACTAGTGCAACTAGGGGAATAGTGTGATGCCCCCACCTTTGTTGCTCTTTTCACTATGCAAGACCAATCTGTTCTGACAGTGTCCTCCCAGCCAAGGGAGTAGAGCTCTGTGGATAAGGAAATTGTCTCTCCAAAGCTGACTCACGAATGTGGACAAACCTGAAATAGGTTGTACTTAAAGTTCTGTCAGTGCTATCCAACCAGCTGGTAAAGGACACTGCACTGCTGTGCTGGAGGGTTTTGCTGACACCCTGCAGGGCTTTAACCTCCTGCTGCCCTTCCTTAAGGGTAAACTCTGAATTGTATTTCCTTGAGAAGTCCCATGGGCTGTATTCTGTGTACCAGAACTCCTGCTTTCTCCTCCCTCTCTGTTTTTGGTGGCACCAGTTCCTCCTCAGGCCTGCAAGTACTGCTGAATGTTGTTAACCTGTCCTCAGTGTCAGCCTGCACATAACCAAATCAGTGATGGAAAAAATGAGCCTACATGGTTTTTTCCAGGAAGTCTGACAGCAGTTCCCTGTCTCATGCAGGTGAACATTTTCTCACGCCAGTAACTCATTAGGACAGCAAGTGTGATCTCAGCTCTTTCACAATGATGTTTATAGTCTGTGCCACTGTTTGTAAGGACTGTTCTGAATGGTAGCTGGCTGCTGATCTTTAACAGCACTTCTGCACTCCCATTTTTACTTTTTCTAGCCTGTTTTATTTCTCGTTCTTGGGCTCTGGCACACTTCAGTCACCATCCCATCCCAAAATCATCATCAAGGCCTCCTAAAATCCAGTACTGAACCATGTCCTCCATCAGCCTGCTAATGGAAATCCTTGTCACTCATAGGATCACCATGTCAGTTTAAGCAAAGGAACAGCCACAGCTTTGGCTGAGAAGTGTTTGGTCAGGTTTTCTAAGATCTTGAAGAACTAATTTAATAAATCCTTGCTTGCTTGTGTGACTGCATCTTCCATCTTCTACCACACTTTTCATTATGTCACTTGGATACAAATGCATGTGGTTTTAATGTGAAGTTAAATCCTTGAGCTGCAGTGAAATAATTACCTTTGCCCTTGAATTCCTTACTACCATACAATCTAGTTTTTATAAAGCTAAGAGTTAAAGCAATAGTGACAACTGAAAATACTTGAAGCAAGTGGGTATTTGGTCACCATGGAAAGCCAGCCTTAGTCATACATATATAAACTTTTGGGCTTGGGGAGTACAGGTAAATAGCATAACAAAGATACTGTGTCCCACAAACAAACATTTGTACCTACAGTTATTGGTGCTGAGTCAGGATTCTTGAAAATAATCTCTGAAGAAAATACTGCCAACAATAAATAACCTGCAGTTTTTAGATGTTAAACTTCCTGGTAAAACACTGGTTTGTTACACCTGCACCCCTCCACTCAGATGTATCAATGAATTATACCAAGATGTAACCCATTTCAGCCTGTTTGGAAGAACAGTCTCTCAAGGGCTCTATGTTCTCTCCTCTCTGAACATTTTTGTATGTAACCAAACAGAAGTTAAACATGCAAATCCTCACCTTTGCAGTGAGAGTTCATCCTTACTCCTGCCCTACAATCCCTAGTGGTACCAGCAAGGGCTGTGGCACATTTACCTCGCAGTGATTCTGGGTGCAAGGCTGAGAAGCAGCCAGTGCTGCAGCACAAGGAAGGCTGGGAACATGGGCAGCAGGTTGGTTTTCCCTTATTTCCTGTACCTTAAGTGTGATGTATTCTGGTGTGTTTGCCTGGGAACAGAGCAGAGCAACCTGCAGGGGGGTTAAAGTGTTAAAATTAGGGTAGAGTGGGCTGGTAACTTCTGTTTCTAGTTATGTCATTTCTTGAATGGCTTTAAGTACCTTGCCTTTCCCAGGGGGATATGTCCAAAGCTCTAGTTTGAAGGTCAGGGTGTGTTCTCCTTTTGAACCAAGCAATTTTTGATGGAATAACATTCCAGCTTCTGTGAGCAACCAGTCACTGGCCTCCACGGATCTTCTTCCCATCTCACTCACTTCAATGGCGCCAGGAGGTTTTAAACTGCAGTGATTTCTGAAATGGCTTTTTGTCATCATCCCCTCTCAGCAAGGTAAATGAGGTTTGCTTTCACCTGAAAATAGAAGACAAATAAAAAGTTTTTTACAACTGGAAACGGTAAAATATTTTTGTGCTTTTGGGCCTTTTTATTGACTCAGTCCCTTTCAGAAAGGATCTTTTGTGTGCTGCCCTTGTTCTGTGTGCGGGTGACACCTGGCTGGCCTCTCCTTCCTGGGGATAGGAACATCTGCTGCTCCTCGGGCAGGCCTGTGTCTGCTCTTGGGAGACAGGCCAACCCTGAGGCTCTGAGCAGGCTCTAGAGAGAGGATGGTGTGAAAATACATGGCAGGGCAGCAGCACCTGGCCCCGAGGTCCCAGAAAGAGAGAAGGGAGGAAAGGGCCCAGGCAGGTGTTTGCCCTTTGCTTGGACAGGCAGGGACCCAGGCCCTGAGCAGGCTGGGAGGACAGGGCGAGCTGCCTCCTATCCCCTCTTCCACACTGAAAGAGGCACTTCTGGGCAGTATCACAAGCAAGTGGGGCTATAACAGTGTTTGGGAAGACGTCCCAGAAGCACCCCACGAGGTGGCATGACCCCAGCCCAGTGGGAGAGCATATTCTTGGGATTCACAAACAGCCCAGGGAGCACTCCCCAGGCAGGGAACGGGCTGTGCCTATGAGATTGTCACTGGCACGGGTAAGAGAGGGGAGAGAGGATAAAGTGTAGGAGGGACAGTGTCCAGCTCCCCACAGCCCTGATGTCCCTGCCAGCCCCAGCCCCAGGCAGTGTCTGATGCCTTGGGCTGGGGGTGCTGCCCAGCTCGCTGCCTGGGGCTGCACAGGCTGGCTTCCCACTCAGCCCTCAGCGTCCCCAGCTACTGAGGCTCGCTGCCAATTCCCTCCCCACTCCCTTCATAGAGCAGGGCTGTACAAAAACACAGACAAGCGTTTAAGCCATTGCCTGCATTTGGACTTCTCCCTTCAGTCCATTTCTAGCCACAGTGCTTAAACCCCACAGATTTGCACTGCTAGCTGGTCACAGCTATCATCCCTTGATGTGCTTTTACATCAGATGTAACTGAAATACTTCTGTAAGATCTCTTATGTCTCTGGCGTGTAAAATACAATAATTTCTTACTAGGTTACACTAATATTTCGTAATTCATTCTTAATATTACTCTTCAATAAAGCTCTGCGCAAACAATCTATCCCATAGGAGGAACTTCTGCCAGATCCCAGATGTCAAACACATTTTCTTCAAATACAGGAGTTCGTGACCTTTTATGTTTGTTAATGTGACGCCATGGAAATTATTTATAATAAATAAGCATATTTCAGAGTCAGGTGTTCCAAGGGCCCTTTTTCTGTGATACAAGAGCCTTTCCTGAAACAGGTCTTTCCTGTTTTGTTGTAGGGGTTTTTTTCCCTTAACAATGAAGGTTTGGTAACAGTCTGAAACCCTGTTATTGAACTAAGTCCAACTATTGCACCGAAAGGTAGACAGTAACATTTAAGGTAATTCATCTTTTGCATCTTTCCTGAAACCAGTGGCAGATAAGGTTCTAACTTTCTCTTTTATCCCAAACCCTGAAAAATTTAATTTTTAAACTGCAGACTGTATAAAAATATTGTTTTTCAGCATCAAGTCAATGAGGAAACTACTGGAATTGTTTGGATCTAAATGATACATTCGATATGCCAACTGGTTTTTAATGTAGCAAGCTCATTTTAAAGCTGGACTAGAACCACCTATCCACAATCTTCCAGGTATAAGACCTATAGAAAATAACTGTGGATGTCAATATGTTGATAACATTTAGTCTTGTCTTTTTTCAGTAGGTACAACAATGTCCTCCCAAACCTGTGCCAGATTAAGAGCATCTGACTCTTAATTAAGTCAGGCAAGAAAAGGATAAGATTAGAAAACACTGCAAGGAGCATGCCTTGGCTCTGTTACTTACTTTTTTCAACTACTCATAAAGGTTTATAACCCCTCCTGAGTTTATTGGATTCATAATTTTGGATCCCTAGACATCACCAGCAGAAACAAATGCCTCCTGAGGAGAAAATAGAACCATTTGCTCCTGCACCCATAGTCACTTCGGTTCATCACTCTGGGCTGAAGCTGGTGGCCTACCCAGAGCAGCACCCTTGTGCCTCAGTGATTATCTACCCTGGAACCTTTCCCCACCTTTGGACAGTTTGGGGCTAGCAGCCACTGACAATGTTAAAGGCCACTGTGTAGTGCAGAAGCAACTGCTGCACCTCACACAGATGTGGGACTGGCTGTGGAGAGATGGGACCAAAGTGTTCTGGTGCACAAAGGATGAGCCCTCCTTGGATTTATTATCAGAATGTACTAATGGTGTGTGTGTGCAAAGAATATCTGCCTTACAGCATAAGGCAAAACATAATAAGCCAGAAAATCTATTTTCAAATTCACAGTACATCAAATCTGAATGAGATAAAGAGAGTGTCTAATTTGAATAGCAGAGTATCTCCATGTAATTGCTTGTCTAGGCATTGTATCAACCTTTTCAAATGGTACTGGACATTGTGCAATAAAGCTGTTCTTCTGCAGCTCTGTGGGAGAAGGCAACTGGCTGCAGTCTCAGATGGTGGACAGAATTACAGCAGGTAATGTTAAGAAAGTGTGAGGTTAAACATGCATTTGATAAAAGGAGAACATAAAAAATAATAGTCACGGACTGAATTATAGCAGCTTTCTATAATGAAGTGTGTGGACCACACCCATCATCTGTGGCAGAGGAGGGAAGGTGTCAGCTAAACCCAAAGGTTATGATGGGAATGGAAGAAAAACACGCTCCAGCTGAGAGCAGGACAAGGAGGATGAGGAAACAGTTTCATGTTTCTCCCAAAAACCCTCAGGGGACAAAGATTACTGCTGAAAAAACTTTAATGGTAGTAAAATCCTCTGGCTGCAGAAGTTGTTTGTAACGAAGGTGTATTAAGTTCTTAGAGACTTTAGCTGAAAACTACTCTGCTATTTCACTGAAATCTAAGTTGCGAAATACTTTTTTTCTCTCAAAAGGTCTGTGCCTCAGAAAACTTAATTTAGTGGTTACACACGGAGTTTGGCTATGAGGTGTTGTAGGCTGTGTGCTAGACTTGTCCTGATAACACCCTGCTTTTAGGTCCTGATGGCTGAGCTCATCACTTGGCTATTGTAATATACACTGGAATTTAACTCTGATCATAAGTACATCACTTGATGTTAGTTTCTGAAACTAAAATATTTCATAAGTAGTAGTGTTAAATGCTTGCTTGCTCTGAAGGATTCTCAGCTGGGAGAGAGCTGGGAAAGCTATTTGGAATCATCAGCTGCTTAATTTCATGTAATTCTTCATAAACTAGTCAAGAACTTCTAAGCAATTTTATTTTCCACTTTTGTGCTTAAAAGATTTCAGTGTACTCTGTGCAAACATTGATTCAACCTCTGATCTTCTTGATTTTTAACATGGAAATTGGCATGTCAGTAAGTGTGCACAGGTGGTGGGATCAGGTTTCTGATGCAAAGGATCACGTGGGATAATTCTGTCTGAATTTATACAAAGCTGCAGCCTCCATCAGCATTCCTGCTGAAAACTTTGTTCACTGGAGCATTTGCAGAGAGTGAAGAAAAAGGGTCTTAATCTGTTTGAAAGTGTTTGCAGATGTAAATAATTACTCAAGATTTGTGTCAGTATTTATACATGGGGTTTTTATTACTTCGGGTCCAGTTCTAAAGGCTTGAGGCCCAGAGATGATAATATAGACTCCTGCTTGTAGCTGCTTTCTATAGTCTTCTGGCTACTTTTCTTTCAACAAGAAAAATACTGGGAAGTTGTAATCCAATAGCATAAACAGGCTCAGCAGCAAGTGAAAAAGTCTGTGGTGCAGAGGTTCAAAACAGATGAGACAGGCTTCACTGGGGAATATGAGAGGTGAAGCATAGCCCAGACTAATAAATTCTCTTCTATTGGCCCTGCATGGGTCTGCTTAAGTATTTCAGCCCTGCAATTCTGGAGCTGAGAGTGCTGTGGTTTGGCAGAGCCAGCCAAAAGCAGCCCAGTTTATTAGCTTGCTCTGAGTACTGGGGTGCCTGGAGTGGAGGCAGCATAAGGTACAAGAGCAGCTGCAGAGAACCAGGAATGAGTGAGGATGAGTGGATGCAATGACAGGTCTGGAATGGTCACCAGAGGGGAGGGGAGCCAACAGCAAGAGTCAGTGAGGCAAGGGGAGATCACCAGCTTTCTGAAGCAAGGTTTAGTTACAGAGAGATGCAGCAGAGCATGGAGCACTCTGGGTGCTGCCAGGAGGCTGGCGGGGAAGGAAGATCATATTTGCAGCTGACAAGAAAAGAGGTAAATTGGTTTCACTGCTGATCTCTCGACTAGGTTTGTTTGCAACAAAAATCTTTCAAGGAAGGGGGGAGGTTTGTCTCCCATCCCAGCTAAAAACATCACAGGACAGTAATGCTCTCCCCATCCACACAAGATCAGATTGTCCACATCCCTTACCATGCACAGCTGAATTCTTTGCTTATTGAAACAAAACTCCCAATTTTCAAGCAGCTGAAAAGACTGAAAGGTGTCCCAAACCATCAAAAGAGCCACAGAGATGTGTTAATAGGCCCTCTCAAATTACAGGGCACAGCCTTGCCCAGATCAAGAAGAAAAGTCATATTGCAAACTGGTTTTTTTCCTCTAACTGCCTTGTCAAAAATACTGGTTTTAATGTCTTTTCCTTCATCAGAGAGGCAACCTGCAGTCCCAGGGGACGGCTGCTACTGCACTGCAACTCCAGCAGCTGGAGAGCCGTTTAGGCAGGACTGGAAGTCGCTGAGAGCCTGAAAAACCTTTTAGCATGGCAATGCCGAGGTAACTTGATAGCAGCAAGCTGCATACAGGCTATCAGTAGTTAAACAACACACCTCTGTGAACAGTGAAATAAAGCTGTTTGGTCGTGTAAATTAATCCAGTGAGATGCCTTGAAATGTGTGATTAACGTGCACCTCAGGAGGACTCAGATAATTCTGGAAGTGTACCAGGTTACTGGTATTCCTTTAAAACAGCGACTGTGCATAATCTCATGAGTTCCATTAGCAGGAGCTTCTCTGCCATGTGATACCAGTACTTGCAACTGGCTCTGGGCAGAGATGAACAGAGATGCTTTGTCAGCTCAAAATGTGTAAGTCTGTGCTTTTGGCTCAGGGTCTTTGACCCTTACAGTGGCTCTGGAGCTTGAAGTAGCTGTGTTACACTGCATGATGACAGGCATGAAATTTTTAGTTAGCAGCAGATCTGTGGCATTACTAAATTTAAAATGAAAAATATTGTAAAAGGGAAAAAATACAGTCTTGGTGAATGGGGAAGCCAATAAATCAAAGACCTATTAGGACAACTGCGCAAAACTTCAGTGACTGGAAATTTAAATGCTCTCAGAATGTAAGCAGCATTTCTTTGGGGAAATACACACTTTTCCCTACTAATCCAGCCCTACCTTTTCCTCATATTTGCCTCCTGGGTATTGTAGCACTTCCAGTTACCAAAAACTAGAATCAAGGAGAAACCACCTTGAGGCTTACAGAACTTTTCCTTCCTGCAAAGAAATTTCCAAACCAGAACTTCCTGCTGAAAATTCTGCACCAATCAACTGTGTGCGGTCCCTAAATTACCCTATGAACTATGCACTCTAGCGCACTGCACGCTTTTCTCGCGCGTCCATGGGAAGCCTAACACGAATCCATATTCCAACTGGACATGCCGTTTTCTAAGAACATTGTAAACCATTAAAAAATCGCTTTTTCTCTCTAAAACAGAAGCCTGCTTGTGCTTCTAGCAAAGCGAGGGGCAGCTCCGGACCGATTTGCAGGTGTCACGGTCCAGCAAGAGCCAAAGAAGAGTTACTTCAGCCATTTGGAGGCAAGCTCGCCGCAGCGAGCAGCTCAGGTGAGGCGGTGAGCCCCGAGCGGCCGGGAACTCCCCCGGGCGGTGTGAGTGAGCGCTGCGGGAGCACCTGGCGGAACCAGCGGCGGCAGCGCCGGGCGGGGCGGGCGGAACCGGCGGCGGCTCCGGCGGGCAGCGGCGGCAGCGCCGTCCCGGCGGGTACCGGGCCGGGCAGCGGGGCCGGGAGGTGCCGGCAGCGGGAGCTGCCCCGACGGACGCGGCCGAGTCTCTGCGATTCCCATCGACTTTGGGAGATGTAGGCAGGTAGGAAAGTAGTAACTATTTTGGACTGCTGGGGAATTGAATCTTCATACAAATTAGGTCCGAGGTTCAGTTGTACTTAGAAGAGTTTCGTGGTATTGCTATGTGAAAATGGCCTTCTAAAATTCAACTATTTTGTGTGAATTAGCAGTTGAGTGTTGGCACAGGCCAGCAATAGCTAATTAGATAATCTTCATCTACACTTCAAGTAATTAGAGATGTGTTTTAGCCAAAACTCCAAAGGAAGTTGTGAATATAGCTAGACAGTTTCCCTCTGCGTGGGATGAAATTAGCATCAGAAAACACATATTTACTGAAGTTATGTTCTTCTGTATCCAAAAGCGCTGTTAAAGTAGCAGGTATAATTGTAAGCTGTTTCAAGTTTCACAGTTGTTGAATCCATACCATGAAGCTGGATTCCTGGGTGTTTTGGATCACTCTGGTTGTTAAACAGCAATCTGAAATAAATACCATCATTAATTAAGCTGGTCTTGTAACTAACTCTCCTTTGATGGGGATTTGATTTCTCTAGATAAGAACGAAAAGGTCGGTATTGTGACTGTTCCTACAATGCACGCTTCCAGTCAGTCTGCTGTAATTGTGCAGGAAAATAACAAGATCTCAGGATGTCCTACAGCTGCCTTCCCATCTAAAAGATCCTGTGAGCACCCACTCCTGGGAGCTGGACCCTTGCAGTCCTGACCTCAGTCTCTGATCTGTGCAGGCTCAGGTTTTTCCCAGTGATACTTGCTGAATGCATTGAGGTTTGCTGCTTTATGTTTTTATGCCTCTAGTTTTTACAGTGGTGATTAGTTGGGTGTCCAAGCTGTCCAGGCATTCAGAAGCAAGATGTACCTTGATAAGTTCTTCCTGGAGAGTCCAAGTCCATATCAGGGAATCAGCACTACTTAAAAACCATGCAAGGGAATACATTGCCGTGCCTTACCCCTCCCTCCCCCCCCCCCCCCCCCGTTCTTTCTAGATTGTTTCTATAGCTGTTAGACACATGTGAAGAATCAAGTTCTGATTTTGCATCTTTCATTTCTCGAGAGAGTGCTAGATCCATAAACCTTCGTGCTATTCTGGGCTGGTGGCCTCTGGCTTCTTACTTATGAAACAGTTTCACCTTGCTTTCAGAGCACAAATATTCATTAGGTGAGTTTGATCTTACAACTCAGTGGCTAGGGCATAAATCCTAAATCCAGGAGTGGGGAAGTTTAATTTTTCATCCTTTTTCCAACTGTATGCTAAATATTAAAATATATATTTGCAGAATGCATGTGGTTAAGCAATACTTAATTTCAAGAGAATACATTTATTACTAAAGTGTCCCTTGATTTTTGCCAATACTTATAAGGGTATGTTGGACTTCACTGATGTCACATGAATTCCACTGCCCTCCCCTGCATTTAATTTAGGTGATGGATCCCCAGGTGATTAATTCCTCTTTCTTCTGCTGCTGTGGAAAGAATGAATGTGGGTGGGATTGTTCAGTCAGTCATGTGTGTGTAGGCTATTAATTTACAATGTTGGAAAAAAAGTTTAGGCACTGGTCTCTTTTTCTTTGTCCTAAACGTCAGGCTTAGTTGTTTTCCTTGTTTGTTCTGTCACTTGTCTAGTATCTGCTGGTTTGCTTTTCACTCAGCCTCCATTCATCCTCCTACTGGTGGGTGGTTTAGTTTCAGTTGTAAGTTACTCTAAATGCACTCCCCAGGGCTGGGGCTTGGCTGTGAAATGTGCAGTCCTACTCTGTCCCCCCATTTTCCCCACTGGATTCTGACCCCACCTTGTGCAGTCAACCACAGGGAGAGTTAAACAACTACTTATTTTTAAAATGAAAAAAAAAGTTTGTTTATTTTGGTCATTTAATTTTGTATCTAATCAGTGAGCTGGGCGAGCTCACTGTGCAGCTGCATGTTTACTGGGTCCTGCAGGAAAAGCTTTGGCAAGGCAGAGCTGAGCAGCCCCCCAGTAGCAGCCAGCCCTTTCAGCAAGTTTGGGACAGGCAGGTGCAGCCCCCGTGTGTGGTGGGCAGAGCCAGAGGATCTGCCTTACCAGGACAGCCTCAGCTAGGAAGCCAGTTTGGCTGCCTTAGGCCTCCTGTCTTGTCTCTCCTATCTGCTGTGGCTTATACCAGCAGTATACTTTGGCTTTGGTGAAACGTTTATTGAATGTTTTTGCTTCATTAAGGTGCTATTTACTTCATTTAGTGAATTTTACGTGATACATACCCTAACCAATTTCTTCCCTCGTTCGCCTCTTGTTTAATTTTATAGGAGAATGGCTTTGTTTACTCTGAATTGCTATCTCCCCAGATACCTTAAATCTGGTAAATAATTCTCTCTAATCTAAGTAGGACAACACCCAATCTCTGTCAGCAGAGAATTTAACATCTAATCTCTTTAAAGTGAAAGGCAGAGCAAGCTCTGACTTGAAGTAGACCAGTCTCTGAGTTAAGCCATGTTGTCGTTCTAGTTAGTAATGCTGCTCAGGATTAATTAATCAGAAGGATTGCTTATGCAGAGAGAAGTTCAGCTGATGGCCTTTTCCAGGATGGATTTTCACATCTAAACTGAGAAGCCTCATGTGGGAAGAGGTACAGAACCTGGGTTTGCTTGAGCTTCTTTGTGTTCCAATATATTTTTTAATGATATTAATACATCAAACCATGCAAAATTGGTGAGGATACTTGTCTTAAGCTTAGTATGAGTATTTGTTTGCCTGTCATTGCAGCTGAGTTTGCACTAATTCAGTGCCAAAAAGAAATTATGTCGTCAATCTGGTACTTATCTTTCCTGTAAATTGTACCCTGGTGATTTTGTTTTGAATCTTTGTTTTTCAGTGATCTAATAGTCAGACTTAAACTGGAGAGAACAGATAATTAGGTCCCAAATGAAGGGTGTTGATGTTTGTGATCACTGCAATGGCCTGAACAATGAGTTCTGGAGATACTCCTTTGGCAATTAAACCAGCTTTGAAAAAAACAGTCTAGAAGGGCCATGCCCTAATGACTTTGAAACCTCCATGGCACTCCATTAGTTTAACACCTTTGCTTTGGAGCCTGGATTTGAGCTGGTGCAGGGTGCTGCAGCCTGGGCTGGGGTGCCTGGCTCTGGGCCCTGGAGCCCCTGCGGGTGTGTGTGGATGCACACCTCGAGTACCTCAGCTCTGGCTGAAGCATGGAGAGCCTGAGGTTGCCTGGCTTTGGTGAGACAGCCTCATCAACAGAGCTGATGGGGTGGGGGGGCCCTTCTCCCTGAAGGAATGCAACCCCTCTCTCCCAGAGTTGTCATGCCTCTGGGCAGAGGGGCTGGATGTGGCTTTGCCCACCCTGCTTGTTGAAGCTGGGTCAGGTCAGATGGGACATGTGGTCCTTGACCAGGACTTGTCAGGGGCTGGAGAAATGCGAGGCTGTGGCAGAACTCTCTATATTTATAAAGTTCAGGCCTGCAGTCAGTCTACTGTGTTTGTACATCTTCCAATAAGGAAAGCACCTGCCATGCAGAGAGGAGGGTTAGTCAGGATAAGGTTTAAAAGTCACTTGAGCAATGCCTTTGTGGTTAGTGGTGAATTGATACAAAAGCAAGTTATATCCTGTTTCTGAGAGAAATTCTGTTGTTTAACTCTCCTAAGTGACAGCAAAACATTCTCAAGACCAGTTTAATTTTGCAGTAGGGGGAAATTCTAAAACTTTTAATTCTGTGTTGATTTTTTTGGGTTTTCTTTCTCCATTATTTAATTTTGCAAAAGGGGGTTGTTGGCCCCTAGACTGGGAACTTTCTCTGACTTTCCCATTCAGGTTCTCTGTCTTCTCAGCAGTGACCAGAGTTGCAAAAAAATTTCTTCCATGAGGCCTTAATAAAACACAGAACATCTGCCTAAATTACTCTGGCTTTCATTCCATTCAGTGGTATATGCACTTCCAGATCTAATTTTTCACCAGTGTATGAAATCATGGGTCCAAAATCTCTTAGGAAGAGAGATTTAAACTCAATAGGATTTTTAAAAAAACCCATACATTTATGGTATAGTTGTTGTTTGCTGTGTTGTTAAACAGTTCTGTCCTAAGGGAAAACAGGGAATGGTAGCTTCATGGTGCCAGCTTCTGCTCTCAGGACCTCTGTCTTCTCAGAAGGGAGCACAGCCCCACCACCATGCCCCAGAGTTGTAGCAGCATTTGGCCAATAATGACTGGGATCTTAGATAGTGCCATTAAAATGAGACAGTTTTGATTTCTGCTGTTTCTCCCCATGTCTGTGCAAACTCCTTGAAAAATGCCTCTGTTACACAATGCCTGGTTACCACTCATCTGGCTGGGCAGCTGCCAACAGCTCCAGCCAGTACAGCTCTCCGAGAGGCACTGCTGGGGCTGTTACAGTAGTGCTGGGTTCCTGCTCTGGGTGGATTTCATGCAAAAAGTAATAAATAGTTGTACTTTATAAGGACAGTATCCTTCTGGACTTTTATTTTAGTGTGTGTTTAGGCAGCTTCCTGAGCTCAGTGCACATGCCCTGCAGAACCATGCTCCCAATCTGGTTTGGATTTGAATTATTTAAGATCAGTTCCCATTTCCTGTTCTTGATTCATTCGTTTAACCTGTTTTCATATATGAAATGTACTTGAGTCACCTTTTCTTTCTTAATCTCAGACAGTCTTTCAGCTTTTATCTGTACAACCTACAAGTTTGCTTCCTCTCACCACCTTGTAACTGGTTCTACAGTGACAGTATGGAGCAGAACTGGGAATCCTCACCGACTGGAAACTCCATAATTGACAGGTTTTTTGTTTTCATCATGAAATAGGATAACAATTATGTATTAAAAACTATTAAAAAACTGCTTCACCTAAAACAAAGCAGCGTGTGCCCAAGTATATGTTAAGAAATTAAAACAAGAAATTAATTCCTGTTTTAATAGTAATGAAACTATTATTCCATGCAAAACTACTTAGATTTCCTTCTTTCTTTTATTTTCTTCTTTTTTTTTCCCTCCAAATATACAGAAGAGCTGTTTGCATTAGCTGTCTGGATGGTATATGTGCATCCATGTGTTTTTTGTATGACTCTGTGGTCATGGCAGCAGCTGAGGAATCCTGAATGCCATTTAATGCTCTTTTTCAGTGTTGCATCGAGCTGGTTTCCAAGGGCCATCTTTTCAAGACTAGACACATTTAGCCATGTTAGGGAACTCCACAGGCAGATGCTCTTGCCTAAAATACCTTCTTCTTGGCTGTCTTGTTGAAAAATGAATCCAGATGTTTCCAGTTTTGTTTGATATCAGAGCTATAGAAGGACTGCTGACAGTTCTATTTTCATGGCTTCTTGGCATTAACGGCAGAAAGAGAAAAAATTGGATTAAAACCTGACACAGAATACATAAAGAAAGTCTTAAGTTTTAAGTTAGATTGTAAAGTAACAATTGGTGATTGTTGTGATTTGTTCCTAATCTGCTTAGAGCAAAGGACTTATCTTATGTTGAATTCTTTCCATGTTCTCATCAAAAGCCAAGTTCTTTTTTTTATAGATATTTTAGTCTCTTCAGCTTTCTTTTCTGGTGTCCTGACTTCAACTCTTGCTTTGCCGTTTTCCATCTGAATCCCGAAAGGTCTGCAGTCCAACATAATGGATCTATTCTTTTGTTTACTGCCCCAAAATATATAATATTTTACATTCTTGTCCAAGTCAGTGAATTTATCTTCAGTTCACAGGAACAGCGTTGTCAGATCAGTAATTGGATGAATTGGTTACTTGCCTAATGCAACATTAGAAAGAAACATTATATTAACTTTTACAACCCAGAGCAAAGGGGATTCAGCATATTAAAATCCCAAGTTTTAAATTTTGTCTTTGTCATGGGATAGATTTATAATGTTTCCTTCTTAATTCAAATATAAATCTCACACAAGAAAAACTGTTCATATTTAAGGAAATTTTTCTTTTGGCACTTGTAATTTGTATTATTAATGTTTTGCATTAGGGTAGGATTGGATTAGGTCTGCATTTAAGGGCTGCAGGTGCAAGGCTGTAGTGCTAAACCAGAGGCAGGGTGTCCCTGGGGCCCCTGTCAGAAGGACAACTTTGGATCCTGTACTCGTGCCAGGGTTTGTTCCCCTTCTCCAAGGGGTGCCTGAAAAGCAGAAGCAGTTGTTCCTGTAGCACAATAGCTCAAGCACACACACCTGCTCAGCTTTATTTTTCTTTGGGGGAGTAGGCAGGAGCAATTAGTTCTTCTTTGTGATGTACTCTGGTGTTCTGTGCCTGAGCTTCGTGTGCAGATGTGCTGAAAGCCATTTGGCTTCCTCCAGGCTGGAGCCCTGGGAAGAAGCAGCTGCTTAGCTGAATGAGACCACAGCTAGATTGCACAAGTGATCTTTAGGGTTCAGCTCAGGGCCTGCACAAAGAGAGACATACATTAGATCATCTTTGTCTGGGCAGAGAAGCTGGAAAGAGAAGGCAAAGCTGGAGTGGGACATGGTATGTTCCCTCAAAAATGCATGTGGGAAGATGTGGCTGTTCCAGGAGAAGTTTCTGCCCTGGCACAATTAGAGCTAGACCTCATTGGCAGGAGAAGATGCAAAGCAGCTCATGGGCTCACAGTGAGATTTGCTTTTACTGCTATGACAACACCTAAGCTAAGAACTGATATTGGAGGTGTTTTTCTTTCCGTCAAAAGAAGCTTGCTGAAGTTAAATAATATTTTTGTACAGTTGTCACATTCTGACTGACAGCAGTAACATATTAAGCACTCCTGCTGATTACAAGAGTTTTAAACTTTGCCTGCAACTGTTACCTGTAGGAGAGCCCAGCAAACAGTATCTTACCTAAATGCTATGGCAGTCACCAATGGAGTGGGGAGATGCTCTCTGCAGGCTCCCACCTTCCTCATCTTCTCTTGCTCAAAATGCAGTCAGAAGGATGCAGAGCCAGTAGTGGACTGGTAGTTTGGAATGTCAATACAGTGCTGTGAGAGTGAGAGCAAACCTGTCTTTACAAGTGTTATTAAATTAAATATTTTCTCACCTTAGATTATCTTGTAATATTGTTGAGTCTGAGGTGGATAGTTCCTGCAGACAGAGTTAAAATATTAGTAGTGAAGGAAATTAGTTATTGTCATATTTTCTGAAATAAAAACATGTCTTTCTGCTTAACTTGTTGAGTGTAGTGCAGGCATAACTTGTTGAAATCTAGTGGTGTCAGAAGCTATGGGGAGTAGGACAAGGGCTCAAAATAGGCTTTCTGATCTTCAAAAGAAAAATCCTGCTTTAGCAAACTGTAAGTGAATGAGAGGAGGTTGCAGCAGAGGACCATGACAGTTCAGACCCATGATCTGTTCTGTTCAGTTTCCTGTTTTTGTGATCAGTGAGAGGAACACGTAAAACTTCCCATGATGGGCTGCTGTGCAGTCCACACACTTGCCAGTGTGGGAAGATGCTTCCTGAGCCTGGGCAGTTGGTGGTTTGTTTGCATCATGGAGTGTGACTTTACCATCTATTTCTGTTACCTGATTCAACTGCATAACTGCTTAAACAACACTGGGAGCCTCTTTGCCCAAAGCAGGTTGTGCAATGGTCTGTCATAAAATCTCCATCAGCTAAACTAGGTTAATGATGCATGGTCCTCTCTTCAGTTTTAAATATGTAATTGCATTCTTTTTTTCATTTGCTGGACTGGGAGAGTTTTGCATCTCTTCATTGTGTTTCTGTTGAACTGTTTGTAAGATGTCTCTCACAAGAATGTCTTTCTGGTTGTGTCCTTCAAAAGCCTCATAACTTTTCTTTTTCTGTTGTGTTATTTCAGCATCTTCTTTGTGATCCACTGCTTTCAGGGTGAAATCCCTTTTTTTTTCTGGTCACAAAAAAAGAGAAAGCCTCATATTATCTTAATTTCCTTGGAAGGCAGAAGGAGTGGAATAATCTCGGCATGCAAATTTCCAGAGCTTTCGTGCTCTTCCAAGAGTTGTGGCTACAAGCAGAGAAGGAGGGTGTATGTATGCACACACCCACTAGTTACTGCATGTGTCACTGCTGTGGGTTTCTTCCAGAAATAGATATAAAAAGGAGCTTCTTATCATGCACCTGGTAGGTGTATGTTGGCATGACATTTTTTGTTTCCTTTTTTTGTAATTCCTGCAGATATCCTGCTACTGCTGAAGTTTATAATCAATAGGAATGAAAGCTGTGTCCTGTCTTTTCACATGCTCAGACCCACTTGAAGCACCTGTCTCTCCTGTGTGGGCAGTACAAGTCAGACCTGCCTACAGTCCCCAAAAAAAGTGTTGTTTTGGTTTTTTTTTTAACTGTGGGCTTTATGGGCAGGGTACATGTGTTGTCCTTGCTGCTGTAGTTGTAAAGTACCTGGAGGCAAATGTCTCAAACCATTTAGGCTGTTTTACTAGGGTTGGCCAGTTTTGAGAAGTGATGGCCATCAGGCACCTCTCTTCAGCTGGAGAGCTGTGCTGAGAGGGGTGCACAGCTCTCAGACACTCCCCCCCAGAAGCAAAACCACAAAACAGCTGGCTGTAGAAGTTAAGCCTTGAGCAGCATCTGCACCATCAAATGATAATCCATCTGACCTGCATCAGAAGCAGCTTTTGCTGTGCTGTGCTTCTGTGAAACATCTGGAGACCTGAGCTGGTGCTGTTATGCTCTCTGAAGGATTTCAGTGACTGGGTCTGACTGCATCTTCTGGATCTGAAAGGCAGAAAGTCATAGGGCAGCATAAACAGGTAGCAGAAGTATCAAAAACAAGGTGTTTGGCTGAGGTGTGAACTAGCAGGCTTGAGCTTTCTCCAGAGGGCAGATCCTCATGTGTTGCAAACTGCCCTGGCTCCTCTGAGGCTCCTGGAGTTGTAGACGCTTATGTCATTCAAAGATCTGTCCCAAATGCTTTATAACAACTGATAATCCCTATTTCTGGGTATTTTATTTTACACATCCTGCTGTGTGAGAACTTACTGCTACTAGAATATTGCTGTGCTATGTTTCTAAAATGCAGATCTGAGAATGCATTGTCTACGTTTATGACTGGCAATAAATCTCAAAATGTTTGCAACCACTGGCTTAGCCAGCTTTCCCTGTTTGAGAACAGCTATTTCACCCTTGTTTCTGTTATGTAGTTATAAATGTGTTACCTGTTCAACTCCTATGGAGCAGAGCTGTGACTAAATGCAGTAAAATTCATTGGCAACCTGCAGTCTTGTTGCAAAATACACTTTCCTCATAAGGCAGTAAAGACCTGACATTTCTTTTCAGACTGCTTTCAGCTTTTAATATTTAATATTGCGATCACCTGTTTTCTATCATGTTCTTTTTATTTAATGAGTTGTTGAAAATATTTACTTTCTTCTCCAAACATCTCTGTCTTGTAATCGTTCTGGAGGCATTTGGAACTAAAGTTTTTGATACTCTGTTTATCTGATTTTAGCTCAGTCAAAATTTCTATCAGAGGAATCTGGAAATCATTAAGATAATTTATGTTTTCCATCTAAACCCATTAAAATAATAGTTATTATAATACTCTAGGCTCAGTGTATGTGTGTGGTTAGGTTTTAAACTGCTGTTTCCAGGATGTTCTAATAAAGTTGGCTCTCATTTTGCCTTAGTGTGGAAGTACTCTTGCTGAGTTACATTTGCTTATCTTACTTTGGCTTGATACTGGGAAGAGAGAAATGAAATGGCTTACTGAATTTGGTGAAAAACATCAAGAAAGAGAGAATTTGACACACAAGTGACAAACTGGGTTCAGTTCCCTCCTCTGCAAACTGATTTCTCTCTGTTCATTTGTCAGAAAATGAAGGCAAATTCTCTTTTTCCCCATCCTTTTGTCAGTCTAGAATCTCAAAAATTGAAGATGTCCTTGTTATGTGCATATTGCCTAACAAAAACTGACTTCAAAAATTAGAGATAGTGTCAAGGAGTCTTAACTTCTTGTTAAAATGGATGACATTGCTGAGAAGTCAGTACTTCTTTGGGATTTGGTGGTGCACCTAACAAATGTCTCTACAGTTTTGGTTTATTTCATAAATAAGTTCCCTGATAAATTCATGTTAGTACAACCTTTTAACAACTGTTAAATTGTAACTGAGGATTTTTGGGTAGTCAGCACCAGCAAAAGGATCCGGCTTGTGGGATAAGTTTAACCTTTGATAGAAATGTCAACTTCTGTCAAGATCATTAAATAGTTACTTAATCTTCTACAATGCTTTTGTTTATTTTCAGTTAATAAAATATACAACGGAACCTGCTAAATTTCTTTCTCTCCCACATGGTTAAGAGAAAACTTTTGCATGCAGTGAAAATTGTATAAATAACTGTAGGCAGCTTGGAAAATATAGATACAAGAAAATATATTAAGCGGGAACCAAGCCATCTAATTTACTGCCAGGATTGCTCAAACAAAAAAACCAAAACAAAACAAAAAAAAAAAATCCCCACAAAAATATTTATCATGGTAGTTTAATTAAGTGAATTAAAACTTTTAAAAGTAACTGAGACCCTCCATGTTATTGATTCCATAAAGCACTCTAAGCAGAATGAAGGAGTGCTGCATCTAAATAGCCTTTCCCTCAGCAAATGCAGTCTTTTTTTTGTAACATGGCTGTGGTGTAAGTCTAGGGACCCAAGTGCAAGGTTTGTCACTGAACCCATTACATTTGTAAGCTTAAAGAAGTGTAAACAGTGTTCTAGTCTCTTAGTCATGGAACTTTCTTCTCAAACTCCTATAATTAAGCTAAAACTGAAATGGAGGCTCTAAGATGTGTGTCTATATACTTGGGCATTGATATTGCCTTGCCTATTGCTAAAGAGCAATCTGTAATCCTAACTCTTCTTTACAGTAGGCAGTAATGAATTGCTTTATATTTGTCTTTAGATAGAAGAAAAATGTATGAATATTTGCATATTGATAAATGGGGGGAAAATGTAATGGTTAAAGACTATCACAGCTGACTTGGCATTACTGTGAAAAACATGGTCTTTTTAAATGATAGAATAGGAGTTGTAGAACTGCATTCTAACTTTTAAATCCTCAATACCCATAGGAAGCCCTTTCTTTCTATATAAGGCACTCACCCCTGTGAAGGAAAGGCACCTGCTTGTGACAGATTATTTTCATTTGTTTATTTGCTGAATTAATTGTTCCAGCTAAACAATTCCCTACCATGAACTGCAATTTTCTCTGATGAAGATAGATGAATTTTTCTACTTTATGTAGCTAGAAAGGGCAGTACTAATATTTTGGCTTCTTCACCAGCAGTAGCAAATAAATTCTATCTGGACATTTTGAGATAAAAGTTTATTTTGCCTGTGCAAACTGCCACTGAGGCTTCGATACCATTGTTGCAAAGCTTAGAGCAAACAGAGCAGCTGTTTTAGTCCAGTTTAAACATGGTGAACAAGAGTGAAGCATATTAACTCCAGCTGTGTACTGATAACAGCTGGGAAGGAAAATCACTGCAAGGGAACCCAAAGTAAATTAGCAGCCTTGGCTATCATGAGTGTGCCTCCAAGGGAGGAGCAACAGTGAAAATCTGATCATTAGAACCATGGAGAATTTGATGAGAAATTCTCATGTCTCCTTTCATGCTTCTGTAAAGATGCAGAGCAGGTTCTGGAGCTGGTGGCATTGCCTCTGAAGATTTTGATGCAGATCTCTTGCTGTATTCGCACTCACAGGCAATCTTAAGATGAAGGCAAGTACTGAGAAAGGGATTCTGTGTAAAGTGGTTGTGGTTTTGTTAGAGGAAGTGTCCATAGCTTAGTATCTCCACCTAAAATCTACAGAATTTGAGGGGCTTTTAATGCAAGAAAAATTTGGGGGTTATTACAGTTACTTCCATAGACATTGTGTGATTCTTCAGCTGTCTTTGACTATACAAAGAAAATTATGGCACTGTTCAAGCTACGGTGGAAATGAATGGTTTCTGTGTTGGAGCACAGATGCTTTCGGAAATTTCTTGCAATTGAAGTAACTAAGCAAACATGTCCATTTTTCATTTTTTGGAAAAACTGGATATTTTCTCCATGCTTTCCCCCTCTGTCTTACTTGTTGTCTTCCTCATCCCTTCAGCCTATGTTCATGTTCTGTTTGGTGTCTTCTAATCTTCATTGAGTTAGAATTGCGTCTTGGGTATGTTCTTCTAAGAACATACTTTAGAACATACTTTGTGTACTTAGGTGGATGTAAAAGGACTTGACTTAGCTGAAGTTTTGGACAGGAGGCAGCGCAGCTGTCTGTGTCTCTCTGAAAAGAGAACATAAGGATATGAATAAAGACATTTAAATGAGGCCAGTTAGCATTGTCATAAAGTTCTTGTAATGTTAACCAGCTGTTAGAGACTTGATCTCATTCTTTTGTAGATTACATGCCTCTTATTTTGCTGAAAGTCAGCGTGCTTTATTTCTGTGTGGACAGCAAACAATTATATAATAAACCAGGTCTTCAGTTTCATGTGTATACAATTATGAGAAAGCAGTAGCTTCTCAAAGAAGGCAATTTTGGCATCAAGCCTGTTTTCAAGTTAAAAGTATGGAGTATGTAGAGTGAAAAATGTAAACATGTATAGATATATATGAAAATAGTAGGGGAGTGAAAGAGGATAGGAGAAACATGAACAAGAGAAACAGAATTAAAAACACATCTTGCAAATGTCTTGACAATACCATGTCAAAATAGTTGTAAAGCTGAGTAAACTCCAAAGCCCAGTGGCACACACAAATACAAGGAGAATTTTAGTGTTCCCAAAAGACAGGGACCTGTCTGAGTGGATCACTGAAAGTATTTGAATGCCATATGTTAAAACTATCTCTTGCCTTGTGCTTTTATATAAAAGTGATTTTTCTCAGTGAGAGAAATCTGATGTCTCTGATCCTTTTATGACTGAAGTAACTTTCTGATTGATCCTGGGACTGTGTACAAAAAGCAACTGCATATTAAATAGCTGATTATACTGCATTCTGATTTTACTTTCTCCCATCTACTATGGTTTGTTTTATTGTGTTTTTCAGGTCTGATAGCTGCACTGGATCGCTGATTGAGGTCCCCTCTAAATTATAATACTGAAAACAATGGCAACAGAATGTATAAAAACCTGCTGTAAATTGTGTTTCTGCATGGACAAGGAAAAAAATGATCGTGAGTTCTGACATAATGAGGGTTTCATAAAAGTTTTGCTGCTTTACTGATGAGATTTCCCATTAATAGAATGACTGTGTTACTCCTGATAAACTTGATTTCTCTTACAACATCAAAAATCCTTTTCATACCTCCACTTCATACCATTGGAGATTGAACCTGTGCTTGTTAGTATTATGAATTGGAACTGAGAAATAACAGTTGTCTGAAGTCTGCTCTTTGCAGTCTAGAATACAGTCCAAAAAAGCCAGCTTTTTTACCCAAGGTTATGTAAAAGTCTTGTATCTTCAAACTCTCAGAATTTGAATGCTTTTTTTTTTTTAACTCTGTGGGTATTTTAAACTTTGTTAGGATTTTCTTTGGCATCTTATTTGTTTGAAGAACTCATCTATGATACAAGTGTAGCCCTTGTGCAAATTCACTTAAGAAGGTAGCTCTAAATATAGAAGCTTGGGCAACAAAGAGTTTGGATCAGTACAGGTGTCAGGAAGATGAATATCTTTTCCTGGTCCTAGTCCTGAATGCTACTAGCAGCTGTTAAGTAATGTATCAAGCAGAGATACTATTAAATAAAAGAGATCTGTTTGTAGAATTGTTCAAAATTAATGCACATGTGTACTGTCTGTCTTGCTCTTTATTTTTAGCAGTTTCCATGGTGCCGGAATGTGAAGCAGTAGCTGCAAGCAAGCCAACTATTGTAGAGCAGCCTCCATTGTCTTCTGTGTCAGTGAAGCGTCAAGTTGGCTGTTCTGAGGATTATTTGCTTTCTAAACTGCCCCTGGATGGTCAGGAGGTACCATTTGTGGTCCCTCCATTCAAACTGGCTTATGTACAGCCAAAGAACCGTCCCAGTATCTCACATGCTGGAGGGATTAAAGGTAAAATACAGACACTATTGCAGAAATTGTTGTGTAGCTTCTGCTGCACCTTGAACCTTGTTAAGTATTCCTACTGAAAACATGTTGTTGCA
Source organism: Taeniopygia guttata (assembly GCF_048771995.1). Lineage (NCBI taxonomy): Eukaryota > Metazoa > Chordata > Aves > Passeriformes > Estrildidae > Taeniopygia > Taeniopygia guttata. The sequence continues at coordinate 48,819,444 of NC_133030.1, read as the reverse complement.
GAACTTTGCCAGAAGCCTGGTCTTGTTTCAAAGAATCATAGATTATGCTGAATTGGAAGGGACACACAAGGATTATCAGGACACCCCATGAGTCACAACATGTGCCTGAGAGCATTGTCCAAACACCTCTCGAATTCTATCAGGCTGCTGCTGTGATCACGTCCCCGGGGAGAATGGGGAGCTTGTTTCTTTTCTCTCTGGACACTCAGAGAGGTTTTGGGAAGTATGTCATCTAACTATGAATCTCTGTGATGTTGTATGAATAAAACTGAGTGGGACAATTGCACATCAGTGCTCATACTCAAAAGTAATGGAAGATGCTTAGAAGAAATGGAATCTTTAGAGAGAATTTATTAGATTTATTGGAGACAAGGAAAGACCTAACATATCCCCAGTATCCATATCTCTCAAGTAAAAGAAGGAGGGTGTTCTTTCATGGTTAATATTCTGGTATGTTGTAACATACTAACACGTCTTCCTTTTCAAATTTTGCCAATAGATGATAGGTGCTACTGTCTGGCAGAATTTTTTGTCCCTGCTATTTTCTGCTCTTTTTCCTGTTTTTTGGGAGGCCAGGGGACACAGATCCCCTGTTACGAGGTTTCATATGATACTATTTCTTTTCTGCTTCACAGCAGCCTTGTACTTCATCCTGTTACTCCCATACTCAAACTGCCAAAATGAGGTGCATGCAATTTAGACACAGTGGCAGTTAAAAAGTGAGTTACAGAGCATATGCTATTGTTAGGCTTTTAGTCCTGCCAGGAGATGCATAGAATTAGGTAAGGGAAAATTCTGGCACAGAGACATACCTGAGCAGTTGTTTTCTCGAGGATTGCTTTGTCTCAAGGACGTGATAAGCTGGTAGTACGTTCTTAGTCCCATGTGACTTTATTTCCTTTCTGAAGGTGAAAAATCTAATAACTGAAAGAAATCAATCATATGTTGCATAACAACTAATGCAGTACTACCTAACTTTTTTGTTTTTGCAGGGTTTTATTCCCACCCTTCCTTCTTCTCCTCCTTAGGTCCCTGCTGTTGCTTCTTTCATGCTCCTGCAGGGCTATTACCAAACTTCTTCCCCACCCACTGCTGCATGTACCACTGGCACCACAGCCAAGCTAAGCAGCCTAGCAGAGCTCTTCAGTACAGACTGGCCATTCTGTGCCCCATCTTCTAGTGGGCTTCATTTGGCATGTCAGCAGCCATTAACAGGCAGCTGAAGAGTTTGGAGGCAGAACCTGTGAGGCCCCCTCATCTCTGAGCCTGATCTCCCCAGTTACCTGCTATTTCAGTAGCTAGTTTTTGTAAGTCCATAGTTGGATATGCTATGGAAAAGCAGAACATGGTCCTGGTTATCCCCTTTCTTGCTGAATCTAGGTTTAGGCTCTGCCTTGCTTAGTCTAATCTCATCCTCAAGATACAGTACAGAGAAGTTCATCAGGGACTCTGAGGCATGGATGTTCTCCAGAGAGAAAGGAAGATGTGTCTAACAGCCTTTAGATGAATGTTGCCCTTGTTCATGCTGTTCTTACACAATCTAAACAGTCAGTGACTTGTCCGTGTTGAGAATTCTGCTTCCTGATAATTTCTGAGGAACCTGATGTGGTCCTTGAGGCTACAAGCTGTTAGATCTTCTGGCAGGATGACCTGACTCTTCATAATTGAGTCTCTTAAGCAAATATTTTAAATTTTTGAACAAATATTGAGAAGTGACTCTTATGTCAAGTAGGCAACTTTAATTTCTAAAATGCTAATTTTTTTAAGTACAGCTTTAAGCTGCATAAAGTTGTGCTTAAAAATGCAGTGTTTACTTTTTAAGGAGATTTACTAAATAGAATGAAGTGTGCTGTCATTCTTTTTTCACATTAGCCAAAGCACCAGCATACTCAAAAAATGTATTCAGATTACTCTTTTCTTAGACCGTTGTTAAATATCTGTGGAAGTCCAAGTCCTGCTCTCAGTTCCTCACCATTTTCTGTGCATGTCTGGCCATTTTCCTTTAGTGAAACAGGACATGCTCAGAGTTAGCTCTTGGCAACCCTTCTGAAAGCAATTAAGTTCTGGCAGCCTTTTTCTCCTGCTTACTGCAGTGTGTCTCATGCTCTCACAGAAGTAAGCTAGCAGGAAGAAGTGCTCCTGGTCTGGAACACTGGATTTTCCATCATCTGCTGTGTAGCAATTCTTTGTGGCCTCACTTTTAGTGTTCATCCTTTGAACACTGAAATCATCCTTGAGCATGATTTTACATCATGCTCAAGCCCATTTTGCTTGAGTTCTTGCTTTATCACTGCCCGTGTTCCATCTCAGAGTTGTAGTTTTTTACATTACTAACACAGGCAAGAGAGGATTCTTGAGTAGTGGTAGTTTGCCTCTTATGGTGCAAGATATCTGCAGAATTGAAGGCATTTTATTGTGGAGTAAAGACCTTTTTAAGAGATAGGTTGAAGTCCAGGGAGGTGAGTGAAGGAAGCAAGAATCAGAGTTTGGCAGAATCCAGGTAATCCCATTCTCTAATGTGCTGTTACATATGGCTTCTTTTCAGTCCAGACAGTAAAGAACACTACAGCAATGTTCTTCACTGTTTTGCTGACCAAGGCATACATGTTTTTTCTGAAATTATTATGGGCTGAGTAAAGCTGAGAAATTATTATGGGATGGGATTCAAGCAGTCTCAGATATGTCTACTAATGCCTCAGCCAACAATTCAAGTAATTTTGGACCAGTGATTTTACCGTGGACAGACTTGCCATGGAAAGTAGGTGAGGAGACTGCAGTCATAAGCTGCATTATCTTTCCATACAAGATCTTCCTGAAGGTCTGGGGGTCTGTTAGTTCAGTAAGTATGCTGGGGGTGGGTAACTAAATAATTTGGAGGCTTTCTGTATACAGAGTGCTACTTTTCCTGTTAACTTCTGTTGTGCTGTCTGTCTTTGGAGCCTTCTGTATTTAACTACTTAGGCATTTACTACAAAACCCCAAGAGAGGGTATGCATAGTTTTTTATGGCAGATTAAATTCTAATGTTTGCTCACACACTGTGGACACCTGACATAATGTGAATGTGTTTTCTTTTTCTTTTTTTTTTTCCCTTTACCCAAAGTAGATAATACTGAAATATTTTGTCCTTTGCCCTGGAGGCACTCTGACTGCTTTATGAAGCCAGGCAGCATGTGTTATGTCTGGAACTCTTGCATTTGATGTTTACTTGTGCTCCACAGAGTCAGCCAGAGCCTCGTTTGGTGAGCGGAAGGCAGAGCTGCACGGGGTGTACCAGTGGCCCGGCTGTGACGTGTACAACCCCTTCTACCTGGAGCATCATGTTTCACCAGATCTCGTCAGGCGCTTCCAAGCAAAATCAAATAGTAGGAAATTGTATGGATCAGGTGAGAAGGACCACACCCTTGCTTCTCTGTCTTACTCCCTTTTTCAGGGTTTATAGGCAAGAGGAATAAAAGCCATTAGTCTGCAGAAGACTTGTTTGGTTATCGCAGTTCTCAAGCTACGGACACTCCTTGGTTGGTGTATCAATCTGCAGAGCCAGCTCTGCTTCATTTTCAGCTGTACTGTTACTTTTTGTCTTTTAGGGGCTTAACAAGGCTTGCATGCAGGTAGAGAAATTAGCAAAGTGAGATTCTGTAGCTGCCTCTGATCCAGACCAGTACACAGTACTGGAGATTTCAGCTACCAGTAAGAGGAGTGAGGGAGATGGAAAAAGGAAGCCAGGCAGTATGTTGAGTAGGAGGAGTGCCTGAGGAGTACATATATGGGGAGAGGAGCAAGCACCAAGAAGCATTCAGGAGCAGATGATAAGAACAGGTGCAAAATGGGGCATGATGTTATATGCCAACTTTTTTTTGTAGTTTGCTTTTGAAGCTACAGCAATGTTCCCACTTCTCAGTGTGTAAGAATGAGGGAGGGCTGTGAGAGAGTAAAAGTTTAGATAGAAAGTGTTTGGCTACCTAGGTAAAAATTGTCTTCTGTGCTGTTCATTGGTGTATGTATCCTGGAGTGACTGCTGTTCAGACTGAAGTTAATGACTGGCTGTTGCTTGTGATTGCTAAGGCAAATGCATTCAGAAAACTCCAACACTCCAGGAAAGGCACACGCTCTCTATGAAATCGGAAGCTGGCAACAGCTCGCATTTTTAAAGGTGTTTTATTTAGAATAGTATAGCATTCTTATTTTCAGCTGGGGGAAAATGTCTCAGTCTGTATTCTGTTTTAAAAGAATTCTGAATCACCATAGAGAGTACATGAACAGACTATTCCATATATATTTTTTAAGAGAACAAAACACAAGTAGAATTTTAGCAGCCTTTTACACATATGGTTTTACCAGGCTTTGTAAGCACCTGTGGTGGGAGCCAAATGGGTTTTATTAAACTGTCTTGGACATCTTCCCTTCAGTCCATCATCTCTTTTTCCATTTTTCCTCAACAAAGTGAACGCTTTACTAGTTTTGTCTTAGAAAGTTTAAACACAAGAAAGGTTTTTCTAGTGTGTCTAGAGTACAGTTCTACAATTGTTCCTCCAGAGTTTTTTGACAGCCATTTCAGAACTTAGAACTTCATGCATTATAAACTATTAAAACTCTAAACCTAGTTTGTCACAGCAAATGTTGTGATATTTTTCGTATGTGTGGGTTTAGAACTACAGAATGTGTTTATTTGGAAGGTACAAAATTAAATTCTTGAATTTTAATGTGAAGTCCCTTCTCTTCATCTTAAAAAAACTCCACACAAACGGAAAAGTAAATTCATGAATGATATTCTGAAATTCTACTTATTATTGGTAAACAACATATTTTTATGATTAAAATCTTTCTGCTTTTTTATATTCTATAGACAGCTTTCTGTCTAAAAATTGAGGTTTTTTTCATTAAAAATTTAATTTTTCGAAAAAAGACACCAAATCTTTACCCCTGTCCCATCCCCATGTTCCTGGCAAACATTACTAGATAACAGCAAATCATACTATCTTTAAGCCATTTTGGTCATTTGTACTCTATAGGATTGAACAGATCCTATTTCCAGCAGTTTGTGAAAGTTATTCATAGTTAGGTTTTTTTAGGTTTCCATTAGTTAGGTTTCCATTTCCCTAGCAATGGTGCTAATATGATTCTTATTGTTCTTTTTGCCTTATTAGTTAGTGATTTAAGGCCCAGTGCTTTGCCTGGATCCCTTGATGTAAGCCGTTCGATGTTTGACCTCAGGAGCCCACCTCACCGATTCATGAAGGTGAGTTCCCCTTGTAGCCAAGGTCACACTGAAAACCCAGCTTAGTGTATCTGTTCCCACTGCATTGTTTCCAAAGTAAACACTGGAGGGCATTGCACTGTGCACTGGGAGGACTGGAGGGAAAATTTCAACATCTTGACCAACTTCAAGAGGCTTTTTCCTGGTGTCTCCTCTGATATTTGCTGTTCTAGCCCAACGGGGCTATTGAGAAACCCAAGTAGGCTGTTAGGCAGGACAGGACAGACGGCGTGTCATGGTTCATCATCTTGTGGTTTCTTCCATCAGTTGAATAGTGGAAGTTTCCATTGACACAAAACACTGTGCTTATTTATTTCTTCTATAATAATCTTACATAGCAATGAACTTGTGTAGATATTCATGAGCAAAAACAAAAAATGTCTGCTGGTCAAATGGGTCCTCTGTTAGCTCGTTGCATCAAAATAGTAATTGCATGCTGCTGGATCAAGAAACTAGTAAGGAATGAGGCAATTATTTGAAATGGAGTATTTAGTTTTCATCATATCTTGTCTGATGGTATAATCTCTGGGTTTTGCATCTGTTGCTCTGAATAAAGCGATTCCTTTTTTCCTGTCCCCAGAGATATGATTCAGTCTCCAGTGTACCTAGCAGTTCCTCTTCCAGGAAGGATTCACAGGGCAGTAACAGGAGTCTGGGTAATGTTTTTTTTCTTTACCTTGTAATGAAATATTTCCCTTTGCACTTGAAACATTAAGCTGTTTCTATTTTGCCATTGATGGTTTTGTTTGGTTTGGGGTTTTTTTGAGATTAATCTGACCAGCAGGTCAGCTAGAGATGACATGGCAATTTGAAATTAAGAGTTTTGGACTTGCTCTGTCCTGTTTGGAGATTGAGCAAATGAGACTTTGAGAAGTTCTCATGCTTTTGAGAAGTTCATACTTGGATTTTCTACCCAAGTGAACTAAGAAATTAGGACACCTTGTTAGGATAGAATGCAACACCAGGTCCCAGGTCTAGTCCTTTTTCATGTATCAATATTTTTCTGTGTGAAGTGCCTGGAATCCAATATCCATATTACACTGGTAATTAGGCAAGGATATTGCATGCAAATCCAGTATCCTTATTTATGAAAGAATGCCGAAGAAGTGGAGATATAGCAAAATAAACCCTCAAAAATTAATCAAGTCCCCACAAAGGTCACCCTGCTATAAGTCAAAGTTTGACCCAGTCTCCTTCTACAAGAAGACTGAGGCAATGACCTGGTTCCAGTCATGACAGAGAAATGCTGGATATTAAATGGCTTTTCTGACTTGGAGACAGCATAATAGTAAAATGTTTACTAGACTGGAATTGAAATTTGAGAAAGAAGAGACCAATTTATAAACTTAACAGTGAAAGAGATTAAGGGAAGTGTTAGGATATAAATGTGTTCTGGGTATTTCAGGAACATGCTTTTTTACTTTCTAAAAGTTGTTTGAGTATAACAAAAGGTATTAAATTCAGTAGAGATAACCCAGGCACATGGTGTGATTCTTGGTGTGGTCTCCTGTGCAGGGCCAGAAGTTGGACTTCTGTGATCCTTAAAGGTCCCTTCCAACATAGGATATTCTATGATTACGTTATTCTATTCCGTGAAATGTGAAGGCTTTTAGCCGTGCAGAACATAAGGTTACTGGACTTGGTGGATATTTTGTCCTTGAAATGTAGGTGTTAAAATATTTCAAACTTATTTTGAGAGAAGTTTGTGAAGATAAGCAGTCTACCTACTAATGAATTCCTTTATTTCTGGAGTGAACTTTTAAGATACTGCATTAAAATATTAATTGGCTTTCTTCCATAGATACTATTACATTATCAGGTGATGAACAAGACTTTGGAAGACTGAATGTGAAGTTGTGTTATGTTTCTTCTGTAGAACAGATTTGGATCACAGTTTTACATGTAAGCAAATAAGTTGGTTATTTATTCAAATAATGACTATTCAATAACCAGTGACTATTCTACCATACTTAGTGGTAATTGCCATGAGATTTGTCTCTATGTTACTTCAATGAATACTTTTAGGAAAAAAGACCTTTGAGGACAGGTAGCTTCCTGATGCTTTTTTGTCAGTAAATGTGACACTGTTACAGTGGTTGTATATACTTCCAGAACTGAGAATAATTTTCAGGCAAGGGAAATTTGAGCAGACAGAAACCTTTTAAGTACATCAAATGGTAAGTCTTGCATTGTCTAAACTGACTTTTTTCAATGTTGCAGTGCAAAGATCTGAACTGGCCTTCTAGCTGTGGGGAAAATCCTCGTATCTGTGTCAAGGGAATTCTCACACTGCCCAAGCCAGTGCATTTCAAATCTTCTGCCAAGGAGGGCTGCAATGTAAGTAGAGGCATGCAAAAGACTGAGAAATATTTTTCCCCACAAAAAATAAATGTGACAGATAAATGGATTTTTTAAATGAACCAAACATCCACTCCTATGCCATATTTTCTGTGGTAACTGCCCAGGCGTGTTTTACTTCTCCCAACTTCTCAAAATCCTATTAAAAGCCTTATTCCACTTCGTCCCTCTGTATCCTGCCTTGCATTGTACTCTTGCCCTGCTTCTCTCACAAGCTGGCAGGACAGATATGCTCACATGGGACTGAACCATGAGCTGCAGGCCATGGCACCTCTGTGGTGGGGCACCAGAGGAAGACTGGGCATACCTGTATGTGCACACTCATCCCAGGGAAGGTAGCTGAGGTACTGCCTCTCATTTGGAAGAAAACAATTTTCACACTTTGTCTCTACAGAAAATGGTAAAAATTGGTCACATGAGACAAGATTCCTGATAGTGGCAGTAAAGGAATATTAAGGGGATGGAAAGTAAAACAACATAAATCTCCCATAATGTCAGCCAAAGGTAAAAGAAAATAAAATTAGCTGGAAAGACTGTAGCAAAACGTTATAGAATCTGTTTCACAATGTGTGTGTGCTGTTGTAAAGCTCCAGAAGAGATGGCCACAACTTGTTATGGTAGTGAAAAATAATCCAGAACTTCAGCCCTGCCAGGGTGTGACAACACAGGGGCGAGTGTGTGTGGACTTTGCACTATAAAAGCACACTTTTCCATGGTGACCTAAAGTGGTAGGCAGGAGCAGTGGCTATAGAGCCAGGATGCCTTGGTTTCTAGGTTTTGGGCTCAGTGGGGTTCTCTTAAAATGATAATGATATTCATCTGTTTTTCTTTCTAGGACATTGAATTTATGGAAACTTTTGTTTTTGCCATTAAACTGCAAAGCCTGCAGGCTGTCAGATTGGTATTTAAAATCCAGACACAGACTCCCAGGAAAAAAACTATTGGAGAATGTTCCTTGGCACTGCGGGAGCTGAGCTCACAGGAGTCGAATCATTGGCTGGATATATCTCCTCCTTCCAAAGCACCTGTAAGTGCCAATACTGTGAAAGCATGTTCTTATCACTCCTAGAAGGGGTTGCTGGAAATGAATGGGAAATAATTCAGTAGTAAAACTAGAGGCGTTCTTTTTTTTTTCCCCTTTACCCTACTTCCTTGGAGAAAGGCATTTTGATGGGGAAAAAATGCAGACTTTTGAACTCTGCTCATAGCTGTTCTTGTCATAAACTGCAGATGTTTCTAGGAAAAGAGCTAGAGCAAGCTCTTCCACACTATGGCTCACAGCTTGAGGGAGGGACATTCTGGGGAAATGTTCAGCAAAGAACACCGGGTAATTGTCTTTTCTGACCAAAAAAGCATCAGAAGTTCCTTAGGACACGCAGCAAGAGCTCAGAGCAAATGGAATCTGCTTTTGTCATGGAAGAAAAGTGCTAAGATCTTCAGTGGCCTGAAACTGCAGAGACAGCCATATATTTCATGTTCAGATTGCATGCTGTGAAGTAATAATTCAGACAGTTCATTTCCATTAGTGTAATAAGAAGCAGGTGTTTTTCGCAGTGGGATTTCCTTTCCCCCTACCCTCACTTTGTTTGTTTCTTTTATAGTTGTGTCTAGACATTTATATTTTCAACAAATTAAACTTGAATTAGCAATTTAAAAGCAAATTTTATTTAAGTGTGTCTGAGTAATATGAATGATACTCTTGATTTCTAATGTAAGTTACACTTTACATTTTTTAGTTCTAATGTGAATAACCATATTGCTTCAAAAGCAGTAAGATGAAGTGACAGAGGAAGCCGATATCCAAGAGCCCTCCAGACACTGGGATTCATCCCTGTAGTACCTGTGAGGCAGCAAACCCTAACCTCTCTGCCAACAGAAAGCCACAGCTCAGAGTCGATGAAGTGGCTTTCTCACAGGGTTACATAAAAATTTTGTGACTGAGCTACAAAAAGACTTTGAGTCTCTTTGATTAACTCGGGCCTGACTTCCTTTATCTAACTTGTTGCTCTCTTGGTTAGTGCATTTTGATTCATTGAAGTGCATTAAAACATGAGGGCAACAAAGACTAGCAGAGTCCATTTAAATGAAGGCTGTCAGGAAAGGTGGGTCTCCACTGGCCTTTTCCTGCTGCTGTTACGGTGTTCTGAGGACATTAGAGTGTGACAGGAGAGCAAAGAGGATGACTCAATGCAGCTTTACCACTGCACAAATTCTAAAAAAACCCCCAGGAATCAGACTGGAGATCTTGATACATACACTGTGTGTGTGGCAGTGGTGGATGTGTGTGGGCGTGTAAAACACGAGTACTTTCACAACACGGGAAGCTACACAGTATGCAGTCACCCTAAGCACTCATGACATTAAGTGACAGGGTCTTGTATCAATGGAAACCATTGCTTATATCTCCATATTGCAAAATTCAAAAGTGTGGGAGGGGAGAAGGTTTTTGTGTCAGTAGAGCTCATGTGCTCTCTCACTTCCACACCCAGATTTAGTAAAGTTGCGATGGTACGTCTGGTTTCCCCTGTGTCTGCTCTTACCACTGTAGAATCTGTACCAGGTCAAAACTGAGGACTCAATGATTTGGCCAGTATTCCTGGCTGCAGCCCACAAGGACCCTATGTGCACCACACATAAGCAGCTCATCAGTGGAGCACATGTACTGCAGCTATGACAAGTGCAAGATGCACTTACTGTGCATCTGCAGGTTCTGTATACAACACATGCTTATATTTCTGTCCAGGAAATCCCAGATAGAAATGTGGGAGCCCAACATATGACAAAATTCCTGTGTTTCCTGAGTTTATAAGCAACTTAATCCAGATGTTATGGCAACATTCTTCTGCTTGTAGGTGTGCCGTGCAGAACTTCAAATAGGAACTTGTTTTCAAGCAATAAACAGGAGGATACAGTTACAGATTCTTGAAGCACAAAACCTTCCTGTTTCATCCAGGCCACTGACTTCAAGTAAGTTACATCAGCTGTTTCATACCTCCTCTCTGAAAGCACTTGTAACAGGTAAATTGCTGCTCAAATTGGTTGGCAATTCATAACATTCTTTACAAACCTCAGACTAACACATTGTTTCATAGATTTCCATTGCCAAGGCTCATTTCCCCAGATGTCTTACTTGATTATATTCTGTTTGGTTTGAAGATGTGTGTTTATGTATTTTGGAAGATTTTCATCCCAGTATTAATCCTGACATACAAGAGCATTAGCTTGCACTTGCTGTTTGGATACTATGTTAATCAGTCCAATATTACTGAACATATTCTGTTTATGCAACTGGTCAGGAAAGCTATTGTAGTGTTCTTTTGGCCAGACTTTTGAGAAATAGATGCAATTTGAAGCATACATATGGATCTTGTTGGTTCTTTTTGGGGTGTGTTGTGAGTAACCCTTTGTCTTTTTCCTTCCCTTTTGTGCTAGATTTCTTTGTGAAAGTTGGAATGTTTAGTACAGAAGGGATCATCTATAAAAAGAAGACTCGCCTTCTGAAGTCCACTAATGGCCAAGTGAAGTGGGGAGAAATGATGTTTTTTCCAGTTAGCCAAGCAGAACAAGGAATTAGCTTTCTCATCAAGCTCTACAGCAAAAGCTCAGTGAGAAGAAAACACTTCCTAGGACAGGTTGGTTTCTGCTAAACAGCCTGATACCATTTACTTAAAATCCAGTTCCACAGGTTTCTTGGTATGAATTTTAAAATACTTTACATGAGGTGGCATATAACAAAATAGTAAATTCTACTAAATATTCTTCTGTATGTAATCCAAGTAGAAATGGTACTGGGGTCTTAAACATGCACTAGCATGAGAATGGGAGTTTACACTTGAGATTTCTTTCAAAAAGGAATCTTAAAGTCATTTTTGTGTGGAGTATTACTATGTGACAGATTTCTTCAAAGAGATATAGGTTCTCCTGGTTGCCTTTAGCTTTCTAAAGAAGAACACAACACCCACAGGAGCTTTATAACCTACAAGGTCTGTACAAGGTGTTGGCTTGCTGTACCAATACTCTCACAACAGAGGTGTGTAAAAGGAAGTATCAACAGCTACAACGAGACTCTTTTCCTGGGTAAAACAATGCTGAATTCAGTACAATAGTCTATGTATGATCAAGTGATAGTACAAACGTCCAAACACAAAATATTTTCAGCTTGTTTTTTAGTTAACAGACAGGATTTCAGTAGTATTGCTTTGAAAGCATTTGTGTGATCATATTTATTTAGCCCCATAAAACTTAGTAGTCTGGTCTCATTATTCTCTCCATCCTCTTTCCCTGCTTCTTCTAATTTACCATTATCCTGTCCTTTCTATCTCTTTTCTTCTTGATATAGTGAGCCATAACTGTTCTTAATGCTCTGTGCTTTTCCTGACCCAGTTGGATGCAGTAACAGAATTTTAATAAATGCATAAATTAATAATGTAGACTTGATTTTGAGACCCCAACTGTAATGTCCCATGTCAGATGGAGGACTATGCTGTCCTTTGGTACAAAAAATGATACTGTCCTAATCTGGTGATGTTTTTTGTGTCTGCTGAAGACATGCAGCTACAGGAGATGCTCACGTGCTATAAGATATAGCACATTATGTGCTAGCAAGAGTTATGTGAAGTTCCTCCATTTTTTGTAGCCTCATGTTACACATGTCCCATCTTCCTGTTGGTGGAATTAGATTTGAACTAGGAAAAGAAAAAAAATTCTTGTTCTTAGCTGTACTGCCTTGGGTAGGGGAGGGCAGAAATAACTGAGTACAATTTTGCAGTCATCTAGCAATATGTGAGGTAATCTGACGAGTTACATTTAATTGTGGATCTTATTTATAGGGGGAGGAAAACTTGTGTTCCTCAGAGGTTTTTTTGGAAAAGATTGTTTTAGCTCATGAAGGCAGACATTGCCACATAACACATGAAGACATAAAATATGGCTCAGGGGAAAATGTACTTTGAGCAATTGGCTGGGTAGCTGGAAAAAAATTAATATAGCTGGATCTATTAACTTCGTTCTTCAGAGAATGGTGTTTAATTGGATGCTGTTCTAAGCAGACAATACTTAGATTAGGCTGCTTTTACAGGCATGTCTTTAATCATGAGCAAGATGTACATTGAATCTCTGTGGATGAAACATCAGCTGTCTATGGTATTCTGGAAGACATTATTCTCACTTCTTGAGGACTCATGCCCCAGCAGTATAGGCTAAATGTACTTCATGGTCAAGGTTTCTGAGAAGTCTTAAAAGGACTCATTCTTGGAAGACTTGAGGAAATAGAGTCCTGTAAATAACGCTACCTACTTACATAAGCAGAATTCTTTTGGCAGTGGAGGCTGGTGATAATGTTAAGGGGGAAAATTTCCTACTTCTACTTCATTTCCTCATTTAATGGCCACTATCCACTAACTGAATACTGAGAAGAAATGGACTCTTACTACGTGACTATGTGTGGTATGGGCATGTTAGTAACCTCTGTGGAATGCAGGTTTGGCCCTGGCTGTGGGAGTGTGCAACTTTAAATGCTCATGAAAGTGCTGGACAGCTCGTGCCGGATGCTGCATGGCCTGGAGCCAACTGTGTCCGAACACACGGAGCCGCCACTGGCCTGGGGAGCCCCTGACCCCAGCATGTGCATTTGAGTACAGCAAGGAATGCTTCGCTTAAAACATCTTTTTAAGTACTGAAACTTTATTATGTACTGGGTTCTCTAAACTATTTTAGAGTCTAAATTTAAACACAGACTCCAGCTGAAAGCCAAAATGTTCGTACTAGCAGAACTGTATTTGTTGCTGTTATCCTTTGGTCACAGTCTATACACTGTATGTGTAGAACAACATAGTATTTATTTGGTATTTATTTCCATGGTATTTATTTGGAACTAGTAAATGCTAGGTTTTGTTATAGGAGATAAACTTTTGGTTTTTTGTTTTTTTTCCCTTAATGCAGATCTGGTTAAGTTCTGATAGCAGCAACAGTGAAGCAGTAGAGCAGTGGAAAGATACCATTGCAAATCCTGAAAAAGTTGTTGTTAAATGGTACAGCGTTGGTGCATCTTGAAGACTGGAGATGAAATTCAGAACTGATTTTTCTACAGAAATTCATATGCTATCTAAAATAGTATAAATTAAGAATAAAGATATTATCTATGCAAGTTCTTCAGAAGTTCTCCACTGCATCATGCCTCTGTGGAAACGGAAAATTCAGTTTCACCAAGAGAAATACTGGCTAAATACTACTAAAAAGAAGACTTGGGAACTAGAAAAGGTGCTTGTTTGATTTCACAAAATCTGTCTTGAAAAAGAATACGTTTGCCCCTTTTGGATTTCATAAAAGCACAGAAATTCAGTTTTGGGGAGAAGCAGCTTGAATCAACTCTGTTTCACTAGCCACTGACAACATGCTCATCTGCACTGTTGTCTTTGGCAGACTCCAAAGTCCAGGGAATGGGTCATGTCAGTGGCTTGATTCTGAACACCTGTGAGCATCTGGGATTGTTGGCACCATTTGATCAGAATAACGTGTGCCTGAGCAAATGGGGAAGCTGTGGCAGCAGGAGAAGGTATAAAGGGAAGTACACAATAAGGCAGTACCCGTAGGCTTTTATAATCTCCACTTTGGATGAAGGGTTGTTCAGAAGGCTGTAGCTTGAGCTTGCCCCCATCCTTTTCTCAAAACAGAGAGATGGAAAGATAAAAGTTCCTCTGACTTAGTGATCTTTACAAGAGGGGCCCTCCAAACTTGTTCTGTTTGGGTAAATTCTGGCTGGAATCAATGGAATAATACAAGGAGGCAAGGAACCTGCTAGGATCAGATCCAGTATTTTTAGATTGCTTTCTTGTATAGAATACTTATATGTAAACCACTTCCTATCTAGTCAACAAGGTCTAGCATTTGCTTACATTGCCAAAACAAAGGCTAACATGTACAAAGGAGTAAGCAAAGATTTACTGACTTATGTGCTTTTTGATATCAATTAAAATGCAGCACTGTAAGGGATTCAGACTTTTTAAAGGATGGGCTGCTACTGCAGAAGTATTTACTACATGTCTAGGATGCTAAAAAATTATGTGTGGGAGTATATTTTTATTACTTGTTTCTAGTAAGAAGAAATAAACATTTTTTTTTATTGCAAATTGTATTTTTCCAACAAAACCCTCAGATTATATTTTCTGTTAGTTCCCATATTTTCAGGTGTTTATTTACAGTTATTTTTAAGGGGGGAAAATACCAAGTATATAATTAATAATGTATAAATCTAAAAGTACAAACCTCTTAGCACTACTTCAACTACCTGATTAAAAAATACATACTTATTTCATTAACTCCACTGCTTACATATGTATTGTTGGCTGTCTGGACTGTACAAATATGTGTGTTGGTATAGATGGTGAATAAATCTACCTGTCTTCATAACTTGGATCTAATTCCACCATCTGAGAGGAACTAGAGTGGCAGTGACATTACTCGCCGCTGGAAGGCAAAAGAACATGGGGAGCAGAGAAAATGCTGTTACAGGAAAGCACATCCTCGTCAAGCATACAGCTCAGAGCATCTTTACTTCAATTTTTTTTTCTTTGAGTGTCAGGAAAAAACAGAATAGCTTAGAATTTTTTTTCATCACTTGATAATTGAAACTTTCAAAACTTCAACCATCCAGTTTGTTGTTGAAATTTAATATTTTGAAAACAGAAGGATTTTTACAGACTTGTACATATTATGCTTTTCAGCCAGTCATTACAAAAGAACTGAAAAAAGGTTTTGCATATTAGTTGAGAAGAAACATTGGTTCTAGCTCTTACTCTTTGGAAAGCTCCCAGGAGGCCCAGAAGATCTTGACTGACACTGATAATTTTCAACCAGTTAAAACAGTTGGGAGGAGCCTGGCCTGCTGGGAAAAATGAAAAAATGAAGTGGGCTGAACTGGTATTTTTGGAGTATCTTTATTTGAATACATGGATCTTTTTTATTCATTGTGGCTGAACATTTTATTCATTGTGGCAATAAACAAAAGTGCAAACTAACTGTTTCCTGATGCAGAATGCTATTCTGTTTAAAAGAGAGGACAGGGAATATCCCAGTGTTTTGTAGACTTCAATTACCAGAGCAGTGGTTCTACAGAGTTTGCCAACTCAGTGGATGCTATATAAAAAGGATTTCTGGGACTGTTTTAGGACACTTACCCTTCTAGTCCATTTTTTGCTATGCTAATATTTAATCTATATATAATAAATATATAATAAAATCTATGAACAGCAAATATTAATTTCCCCAATTGTTTATACTAATGTTTAGCAGCATCTCAAAGTCAAGTTTAATTCCTACTTTTTTCTCTGAGAAAATGCCAGCTAACAAACCCTGTTCTGTGCAGTGCTGTCTGTAGGGGGACTGCTGACACACGGGGGAGATCCATAAGGCTTCTCTCTGCAAGATGCACACAGATCCTGCAGCACTCTGAAGAGCTGCTCTGAGGCACCGCCTCATCCTGTGCTCATTCCCAAAATGTTCTGCATTTTTGTGCCTTCAGCTAAGAGTTCAATGAGTTAATAGTTGACATGCAAGAAGGAAATAAGAGGTGTCCTGGGACACCCTTCTGTTGGTCACAGCTGTATGTTGTCCCTCTAAAGCATCCTCAGACACTATTTTGATTGTGACATCCAAGTTTACTGTCATTGAAAATACTGTTAAAGCTATTTTGTCATTCACTTTATTTGTAGATAAAAGACACACATGGTTTATAGTTGGATTTGCTCTTGCTTCTAGTCAGTGACTCACCCAGTTTCCTAACCTAAAACAATCCTTATTAAAGCAGCAGAGGCTCAGAGATGCACCAGTTTTATTTTGATCAGCTCCCAAATGGATGTGGATGAACTGGAAGAACAATTATGATCTTATATTAAATGTTATTCATACAGAGATCTGTGCCTGCATAGTTAGAAACCAACCATAGACTAAACTTGATCAGATTTTCCAAAAAGTATATGTATAATTTCACTGGTTGATCAAACAATCCTGTTTTTATTTATTTATAACTAATAGCATTCTGTGTGTAAACAAGGTCAAACAATTTACTTTTCAAGTTTTTATGTCTCAGTGACACACCATGGCATTCTTTTTAAGGAAAAAAAAAAAGTGAGATTTTACCACAGAAGATGAGTGGATATAGCAGTTTGTAAACCACATTATCATACAACATTACTTGGAAAATAATTGTATTTGAGCATCTGATCTTATGTGATCACAACATAAATAGGGCCATGTTGTTAGGCATCTCCATTAGGCATCTCTGTTTTTTCTTTTTGTTGGCAGAACATCTGTATAAAACAAAAGGTGATTTTGTAAGCATTCAATTAAGTACATATGCTGTTTGACTCCAAAATTGTTTGCCTGATGAAAGTTCCCTTTAGAGTTATGAGTTGATTTTGAAGCCAAAACATAAGCTTGTCTAGAAGTTTGGGGCAGGGTTGTCCCACATCTTAATTTCATCTTGCCAATATATATATGACATGGCTGCATAGTTGTGGAATATACCCTCTTTGTTTTTCCAGCTTCTGCTGCAAAATTACATCACCATGTAAATACAGCCCTGTACATGATCTCATGCTTGGTGCATGGAAAAAGCCATCACTAAAATCAGCACCATGTTTCACAAACACTCCTCCAGCACATGTACATTCTTTTCTCCAGCCTGCACTGAGGAACAGGCCATTGGCTCACAGGCCATGGCAGAACTCCCACTGTGCTCAGCAGAAGCAACCAGTCTTCAAAGCTGGTTTAGTGATGGTATGATTTATCTAAAAAAAGGTTACACACAGCTTTTTTTTTTTTTTTTATGTTTTTAAAATAAATGAAAATCTCTCCACATTGATGTTTCTGTAGAAAATTAATTTCACGAAAGTGGATCTGCATATCTTAATGTAATGCAATTCTTCCCATAGATTTCAGAGTCTTTAAAATAAATCCTCTGTGCTTATTCTTCCCCCATATTTGAGTGTGCAATTTTTTACTTCCTTCGATTTGGCTGTAGGCTCTCTTCTCCCTCAGCATAAACAAGTCTGTAAACAAGTCTCCTTTTTGCAATTAACTTTCTGCATTTCTAGTAATGTTTCCCCCTTCTTTACCTAGTACTGGGACCAGCATGATACATGTGTAATTTGCTGTTTAAAGAACTAGCTATAAGCAGAAGACTTTCATCCTAGGGCTTGGCTTCTGTCTGGTGCTTTTCATGTCTGAGCTACCTTTGTTCACAGCTTCAATGTTATGGTTCTTTTGGTGCTCCCCAAATTTCTGTGTTCTCTGCCTCCATTGAATAAAACAATGGGACAAATTAGTTGTAATTTTTCATGTGCACCTGGGTATCTTCATTTGCCGTTTTCCTCCTCCAAAAATTACCTTAGGAAATAATTTTGTGTGATGAGAAGGAGCAAACTGTTTGTGCTTCTGACCTTTGGGGACAGTAGTGTTGTTTGACTGCCACTGCAGTGCTTTGAGACAGAGGAGGGCTCAAGGAAAAGTCATTAAAAGCTGCATTCCAGGTGGAGGGAGGCCTGCACCCCCTTCATGTATGATCTGGGAAACCCTCATTAGGGATCCCTTGTCAGATACATATTGTATTTTTTATCCTTGTCTTTATCCTTGCAAAATTTTCTGGAGCTACGTAGTGGCTAAATAGAGACATTTTCCATAGGGGGAATGATACGGTTCATATATTTCTATGAAGCAAAGAATTGGCTAAGAGGTCTTGGAGGTCTTTGAAAAAAACAGTCATAGGAATGTAATTCTTAGTTTTAATATAGCCAAGCTTTGTCACTTGTAGGAGAGGAGTGTATTCTTGCTTTGTGAAACACAGCAGAAGAAAAGGGCACATACGCCCCAAAACAGGGCTGGCTTTTCTTTGCATTGGTATCATTAGTCCTTTCAACACAGAGGTGGAACTATATATGCTTATCTGTCTCTTTTCCTGCAGTAAGGGCAAGTTGGGTTGGGAATTGTTGAAAGTGAGGTAGTGAAAGAGGTAAAATAAAAGCAGTGCTTTTGTTTTGAAAAACATTGCTTTGAAAAGCAATGTAACGTGCCTGTAACTATTGACAGAGCTTTTATTTGACATAGCTAAAGATAGATGCTTACGCATTTAGGTATTTGCTTAGGTTCTGCCAATATTTCCTGGCATGAGACTGGATTCATCCTTTATTTATATAACGCTTCATTCTGCTGTGTTCATTGACCTTTGAGCTCTAGACCTAATTATGCCTGATTTCCTATGAATTCATCCCTCATGGCTGATTGACTTTGGTGGGCAGAAAGGAGTAGACTTCTGCCATCTTTTTGCTGCACATCACATAATTACAGAGTTCCTGTCTCTGATGGATTCTCTCATTTCTATTACGAGGTGAGCCTATGGCAGTTATTCTTTCACCTGGGAAACTGGGAACTGGTCTCCCTTTTCTTACCTGAATCACCATTAGCCCAGCAATCCTCACCCTAGGGTCTGAGTTCCATGGTGCTCAGTCTTTTAGGTAACTGATGTCTTACTGGCCATAGCCAAGTAGAGCTGTGCAGCAAATCTTAGTTCTAAGGATAAAAATAGAGAATTGGGGACATTAAAAAATATTTCATTAACAGGAATCTGAAATGTTCTGAATCTGCAACACATAAAGATCTCAGTAATTTCAAAGCACGCCTAGAGAAATAGGAAAGGGGGAAGCTTGGCATTTGAGTCTGGTCTCCTGAGAGCACACCTGACAATGTGTTCACTTCTGAACTGAGATCTATTTTCTAGTCAGTGAGATTAACTTATGAAATTTATGAAACTGTCTTACAGAAATACATGGACTGCATTACATGAAAGCAGGAAAATTATTAAATTCACATTTTTAGAAAGACAGAGTGAAGTATGTTATAATCTTTGAATTTTAGAAGTTCATTGAGGCCCCAAGAGGAGACCAGAACAACCTGGAAACGAAGATAAGAGCCTGGACACTGGAACCATGAAATAAATTGTGATAATACCACTGGACTGTGCAAAGCAGTGGCATCCAGCTCACAGACGTTCCTATAGGTTTACTATGGCTATGATTACATAGGTGAACCAAAATACTAGAAGAAGGTTAAAGAACAAAGGCAGAACAAAGGCAGGTAACACTAATGAAGAGGTTATAGGAGAAAAACCCACACTGCTTCTCCATGCTGCAGCAAATGGCACAACCTTAGACAATGTTCAGCATTTTGATAAAGATGCAAAACCTGCAGTAGACTGGACAGACACTCAGGAGTTGCTCATGCCAGTAACCCAGTCAGAGAAGAAGCAGTGACACTGCTACACCAAAGGAATTCTTCATGGTGGAAGGGTCAGGGGACCATGTTGTGACAGGTAAAGCACACGGTTCTCATGAAAGCACACAAGCTACTGACTGCTGTTAGACAGGGTCGCAGAGTGAAAGCTAAGAAACTAATGGGACTGTGTTTATGTTGGAAACTAGCATCCAACTGCCTTGGTGTCAGTTAGAGACAGAGATGACAAAGAAAAAAATCCTGATATTCTGGAGTTCTGGGACCTGTCACTTGGCATCACACACACCCACACCCACCCACACCCATACACCCCCATATGCACACACCCATAGACTGGGGGGCAAATGGTTTAGGCAGCAGCCTCACAGGAGGTGATCCTGCTGTTGAGTGAGTTTGTTGCTGTGAATAGAAGAAAACCAGCCAAAAAAAAAAAAAATCTCCAACTTTCTTCAAATGCCACACCATCAAAGAGCACCCTTTGCTTAAGGAGAGAGAATTTCTATGATCTCCCCCACTGAAGTTGGCATCTTTGTCTACAGCTATCAAACAGGCAGTCATTTACTCCCAGACATATAGTCCTCACAAGCCTATGCTGAGTATTTCCACAGAACAAGGCTATTTAGCACTTTGACAGGAGGCGTTTTTGGTAAGTGTAGTATTACATTTGTATGGAGATGCTACAGATTCAGATTCATACACTATCAGACAGAAAGAATGGCACGTTTTGGTACCACACAGCCACTGGGGTATGATATGATTGCACTGATTCTTGTAGGCCATGAATTTTGCATGTGCAATGATGTCAGGGATAATATTCTGGTGTGCTGAGGTTAATGGCTTAATTTGTGTTTATCCAAGCTGATTGCAGGCCTCCCAAATTACATACAACCTTAAAATATTGAAACATCTCCTGACAGCTGTAATAAATTAGCCTGCTATTGTAATTTACAGGAAGGAGGTGGGTAAGGACAAAACTATAGCACACAGTAATTTCTAGAGGTTGATACTGAAAGCACAAATGGGCACAGCACACATTTTCAGAGGGTGAAACTGGTATTTTGTGCTTCAGAATGAAGATTCTTGAACTGGTAATATACTAATGTAAAAAAAAAAAAAAAGGAAAAAAAAAAGTAAGTACCATCCTGAGACCATCGTTAAGAGTTTTGCACAGATGACACAATTATGCATTGCTTCACTTTCTACTGGGAAAGCACCAGCTGCAGAATAATATTGAGCTGTAGTCATCATGTTTCAAGACAGATACAGGACAAAACAGAGTGAGTTTAAAGGAAATTATTATATCAAGAACAAGAAAATCTGACCTGTGAGTAAGGAGTAAGGTACTGTGTGGTTGATGGAAAAGAGAAAGCAATGAGATAAAATTCTAATATTCTAATTATGCACGTTTGTGGAAAAGGAAGACAAAGACTGACTGTTCTCCGTGTCACTAGGGATGAACTGAATACTCATGTCATCACAGATTACAAGGAAGTTTCAGCTAGAAAATATCTGCTTTGATATTTTAAAAGGCCTAGCAGTATTTTGCATTTCTATAAAATACTGAAGAAAAAAATGTTCTCATATACAACCTGAGTATCTTAAAAGTTTGATTATTACTGAACATGAATGAGAAGGTGATTTTCTTTACTTCTTTAGTCTGCTGTCCTGCAGAAGAATCTTTTAAAAACAGTTCTTACCAGTGGTTCAAAAATTATATGTGGGAAGTTTTAGTGACATCAAAATTATATCTCTTTTTTACTGGCTTTTTAAACCGTTCATGGCAGATCGGCAGTATTCAGAAATAAGACTGACCAAAAGTAACTTTTGCAAAGGGAGTGTGATGAACTCATGTCACCGCTGATGAGGAAATAACCTTATGCAATTCACCCATTGGGTAGATATTTATTTCTTATAGAATAATGGTCCACATGATAATAATAATGGTAGTATTACCATAAAGCACAACTTTCAGCAAACACAGCTTTTCCTCTTTTGTTTAATACACTAATTCCCTACTGTCTGTTCTGTCCCACAAACATTGCTCTGTAAAAGCTTTCCATTACATCAGGTATGAACAAAAAGCTAAAACAAAGGTTCACTGACTTCCTCAGTCAGGGGCCTCATCACACCTTCCTTGGTCACCTTTCATTGCAAGGGGTGTGTTCAAGTACACACAGGGTTCTTTGTCAGGCCATCAGCCAGAAATATGAGTTTATAAAGTACTATTGAAAAGTGTAGTAAGTATTGTTTTCTGATCTCGTTTTGGAAGCTCTTCTAGTGATTTTCACTGCCCAAGCCCACTTCCATCAGTGTGGTATTGACAGTGACTTTAAATGAAACAAGATGAAGACGCCAGCAATAAAATCATGGTGGTATATGACCAGCATGGAATTTGTTCCAGGTACCTCTCCTGAAACAAATAGGACCACATGAAATCAGTAAAAATGCTTTAAATTTATGGGTTTTTTCTTTTTAAGTTGCATCCCATGGTGCCATCAGTTTCTTTTTCACTTAGAATCTGGAATCTGGTGTTTCTGTGTATGGGGATGGCAAGAATTTTGTCAGAGAGAACAGCTATGCTAATAATTTGGAACAGAATAAAGGCAGCAAGAAAATATAGTCTGTTCTTGGTTCTAAGCTGAATTTGCCTTAACTTGTGAACTGTTGGCTGCTTTGAATTTGAATATGTTTTGACTTGGTAACAAATACAAGGTAATTTAAAAACTCCCACATGCTGTATTAATGGGACACGTGCATAGGGAAAAGTTTAGGAAGGTAGCTTTTGCTTACGTATCTGTAACACATAGTTGGAAACCTGAGCAGCACCACCAGAGACTTGTAAAATTAATTTATTTGCATTTCAGTCCCAACCTATCCACATTTATAGTATTGTCTGTATCATAATCCAGATTAAATTGAATAAGCATATCCTGAATTTAAAGCCCTTCTGTATCCAGTCATATTTGCTAAGAGTTTGACGCACAAGCCGCTTTGCTGATTCCCGAACAAGTTCAGGTATAACAGGACCGGGCCTACCATGGCTCCTGTTGATTTTTATGATTATGATATTTTATTACACTTCATTTATGCACTGAAACAATTTCTTTTTTTTTCTACAGAGCTTCCTGTTGGCAACATGCCAGCATGTGAATGGCATATAATCTTGACTCCTTTTGTTGTATCGTGTGGTCTAATGCCAACTTTTTGTTTAAAAAGGGTGTGAAAGGATTTGGTCTACAAGAAAATGATGCTAAGCATTAGCTGTGACATCATTTGAGTACTTGCCTCATGCTTACCCCCGGATACTGTCAGAGTTACAGAGTAGAATAGAATTTTTTTTTAATCAATTTCAGCAAGAAGTCTGCTATAAAATCCTTTCGGTCTTTAGTTTCTAGCTTAAGTAAAAGTTTTGTTCTCATTCATAAACAAATTTTAGCTCATAACAAATACCTTTTAGCTCATACCAAATACCTGACTACTATAAATGTATGCTTTGGAGAAAGGCCAACTATGATAACCATACTGAGCCTTAGTAAGCGTCAAACTAATTTCTAAAGCTGTTTAATGTGGTTATCAATTTCCCATTTCCATTTGTTATGCAGCGTTGCTAGGTGCTCTTATAACATTTGTGATACAACCTCTGCTCTTAAAATGCATAGGCTGTGTTGCAGCAAGAAAAACATCACAACAGAAATCATTAATAGATATTTTTACAGATGAAAATTAATATGCAGATGATTTGGCTTATTTTCTAATTACTTAGACCTTCTTCCTTGGAATGAGTATTAATTTAAATAAAAAAACAATGGCCATAAATGCTTCCAAGATTTGTATACAAAGCTCTGCATGAAAAATGGAACAGAATTAAGTGACTTAATTGAGTACTTATTGTCATGTTCTCTTCATAAGATGTTTTCTCATAGAACAGACAAAACAAAATATTATTTTTATTATTATTTAGCTGCTAATTTTTTGTAAAAAGATTAGGTCTCAAGGTAAGGTCTTAGGCCCTTAGAAACCAATGGAGTTACTTTTGAAAAGTAATTTATAATGGTGTTCTTTTCCTAAGGGGAATATGTCTGTTAATAAAAAATGACAGAATCATCATTAATTTTATTTATTTTCTTGATAGACTATTCATTGCCTCAGGTATATTCCACAAAGATGGAATAAGAAAGAAGCAGAAGACTTAAGAACAAGCCATGCCCAAATGACTATGGGGTAGTAGAAAAATGATGTGGGCTTCTCTGTGTGAGTTCATGCATCTGGTTTGTGTGTACCTACAGAGGAACCTGCAGAAGGAACTGTAGAAGAAACTGGCAGAAGGACCACAAGATAGTTGTGTGCAGATGAAGGCTCCCCAGAAAAACAGAGAAGCTTAAAAGGTAGCAGGCAGCTGACACATGAGCAATAGAGCTGAGCTCGGCTAGATACCTGTGCTACTCTGGCAATACCAACTATTTCTAAGACTATTTAATTATTCAGAGTGCACTGGCTGCTTTAAAACGCTCCAGAGTAAATCAAACCATGGTAGCTTTTTTTAATAGCTATCAAGTTAAAGCATGAGAAAACAGAGATTGAAGTACTTTTCATGCTCAGATGATGTGTTTTTTGTATCTTTAATGTACTACTTTTTCATTAACCTTAATTACAAGTTTTCTTGGTTTATAATTTTTAGTTTAGGAGTAATAATATTACTCTAAAGTCATCTGGAAAAAATTGTCTGGATTTTACTCTATATTATGAAATCCATTTTCAAGTAGTTTTGTCAGTGACTAATTCTCAGCATTGGTTGAAACAGCTTTTGCGGAAAATTATATCTTTATTAAATGCACATTTTTAAACAAAAAAAGACTGATTTCTGGGGAAAATCTTGTTTTCTTTTAAATTAACTAATTAAATTCTCAGAAATAGTCTCTTAGCCAAAAACTGAAAAGCATCAATTTGGAAATATTCCCATATCTTCCTATGGGAGCTGTAGCTCAAATAATTTATTGTCCTCTGTTAGGAGTTGCTCTCTGTAAGGAGACTGCAACTCCAAGGAAGCAGTGCAGGCCATCGACATGACAGGAGATTGACAGACATACTCACAAGCCAAACCTAAAACCTCGGGTACAGCTCCAAGGAACCAGCAGGGTGACATTTTCTAGACTCTAGCTTTTGGAACTCTTGGGGAATAGCTGGAAATGTGGCTTCCTCTTGTATTCCAAGATTCTACACCATTTCCTGCAACATAAAATTTCCAAGAGCAACAGAATAAAAATTACTATCAACTTGTCTTTCTCCTTACTCCTTTGAAACTAGCATTATTCACACACTGGAACATGGGAACTACATAAGGTTTTGATATTGTGAGAGTTTGGCACCAGTAGTACTGGTCCCACTATCTTCTAGAAGTGTCATCTGGCAGCTAACTTAAATCATGTTATACCTGGTGTCTGCACATTTGTTTGCATATACCAATTAGAATTTATATAATCCTAAACTATATTGTAAAGAAAGTTCACCCATCAGCACAGGTTAGTAAACAGTCTTATCTTACCTTAGGCTTCCACTCTTTTCCATTCAACATATGGTTTCACTTTGAAAGAGAAGACTTACAATAAATGGTATCATCAGTAGGCTGATAAATGCTGTAATTTGTAACATGACATGTTTGAGAAAGATTTCCCATGCCTAGTCAATGCTTAATTGCTTTCTAAAATATTAACTTTTGCTACATATTTAGGCAATAAGTACTGTATATAGGAAAAGAGATTATGGCTCTTGCCCATCTCTCCAACAATTTTAGTTTTTCATTTATTTTACATGTACATGCTGTTTTTTGCATACTTAACAGACATGCTAACCTCAACATCCTTTCACTTAAGAGACAAATGGAATCTTAACTCTACCTCAATGGCCCTGGGTTTGCTGCTCTTGTAATGTGGCACATCAAAAGTCCTGAATAGTGGAATTTACATTTCACAGTGCAAATGTAGTGGAATCACCAGGTCCTACGCTGGGTGCTGCAAGGCTCCTGAAAACCTTCTGGCCCAGATAAAGACTTGGGCCTGCCTGTATGAAACATTTTGCTTGGAGGTCAGATGAGGTGCAGAGGTGACAGAAATCCTTGAGGTTTCTGAGGTTCCTTGTGACTTTCTTCTTTTTGTGACATCACCAGAATACATACAGTTTCCACTTGAACCATCAGTGCTTTTTGCCTGAAATAGGTCACTGCAGTGAGACTGTTTCTCTGTGGTAATTATGGATGTATCTACACAGCTCCTAAAAGAGACAAACAGCACATATCTTCAGCATAACAAGGCTAGTGCAGGTCTATGCTCAGTTCTTTTTCTTATTGACATGAGTCTGCAAAGAAGTGCTCCCAGGAAAGTGCTCAGGTAAGTCATATTTAGAGTAGTATGAAGACTGAGCACATCGTAGGGCTTGGAGTCTGCCTGGTGATGTACGGCCATGAGCTGTACACATGGAAAAGGATTAAGGTTCTATCAACACGCTGACGTGGGAGGTTTATGACTAAGTCAATCATCCTGTTTAAAACGCAAACTTGCACTCATCAGAAAAACATACAAAGGGGCCACTAGTAGTGCCTGGAGCCAGAAACTTCCAGGTTCTGCTCACACAGAACAGCTGGCAAAGACAGATTCTGAAAATGAAACAGAGGCAAGACAGGAGATGATGGGACTAGAAAGCCAGGCATCCCTTCCCCAGGTGGTACAGGATTCTAAGTCTAGCAGAAATCATCAGCCCACCTCTGGCAATGCAAACCTATGCCTCAGGATAGCAAGTCCTGGATCATTTGGCAAATTAAGAGCCAAACCTTAACCAAGCTTTTTATCAATCTTATCACTTTATTAAATATAATAACACTAAGATAATAAAATAAATTAATATACACTAAATATAATAAATATAGTATAATAAATAGAGTAAATATAATATAACTATAATATAACATACGATACAATATATACTAAATAAATAATTAATATAATAACACTAAGATACATTTTGTAACACCCTCAGGTGAATGAGGTCAAATACAAATGCTGATACTGAAGGTATATGCCAAAGAAATTACATTTGGGGGTGTTCCCCACCTTGCATCTTGGGAATTACAATTTCCCATGTAATTGTCATTCTTGCACATTTTTTGGCATGTGACCATAAGAGCACTGAAAGCTTTTTTCTTCTATGTCCCCAAATCAAAGATTTACCAGCTAATAGTGGAGACATTTGGACATCCATATATAACGGAATGAACAGTTTCTCCAACTTCTTGACAAGAGAATACCAAGCTGGTATCATGCTTTATTCTGACAAACTGCCATATAAACTTGGGAAGGCAGGGTACCTGGAAAAATCCAGATTCACTGTCAAATTCTACAGCTTCAAAATCAGCCTGAAACTGAACAGACAAGTGGAAATTGGATATAGACTGATGCCTGTTTATTAAGGGCTTCTCTGCTTTTCACTTTGCAGTGCATAATGAAAACCAGTCTCAAAAGACTACCATTTAAGAGGCCTATGTATAAAGATCACATGAATGAACAGCTCATTGCAAGTTCAGTAAATTTGAATCACTTTAGGTTTCTTTTCCTTATTCTAGGATCTTCTGTTTGTTCCATCTGGCCATTTCTGACATGGATTTTGCTTCCTCATTCCATGTACACTTCAAGTTTGGAAGGAAATCCAGGGAATCAGGTGTCCAAGAAGTAGGATCAGTCTTGTCATAGTAATTTCTTGCAGCAACAGTGTCTTCAGTTGACCAACATTAAACTTTCTCACAGTTCTTTCCTGTTTAGTTGCAAACCTGTTTAGCCTGTGCAAAGTGCAAAGGTGTTGCTTGTAGAAGTGAGGGGCTTAAGAGTCTTATGCAGCCCAGCTCAATCAAAGTTTTTAGGAAATAGCCCCACTGAGATTAATGCCCATGTTCATGGACATATGTTCTACATGTTTGATAAAAGCCAGGCTATCTGCATATTGCCTTTCAGAACTAATATCATAGTTCTGGTAGTTCTCTGCCAGGAGAAATGGAACACATACATTTTGGTCATTGAAATGTTGCACTGGTTTGCAAGACATAGTTCCTCTCCAAAAAAGGTATAAGTCACAGATCCATTACAGAACTCCTAAACATTTCCCACACAAGCAAATAAGGAGTGAATAATTGTATCTGAATTCCTTTTTTTTTTTTTAATTTCCATGGGTTTATATAAAAACCAATTGTTTAAAATCTGGATTATGTTTTTTGAAACTTTTGCAAATCCATATGGGTGTTTTTGTGCTTTTGCTTTTTTTGTACTCTTGGATTTCAACATCAATTGTTCCTATGGTAATGTTCAACACCGTTGTCTAAACACAGTCTGGTATCTCCTCAAGTGTGTTTTGGCACAATGACTTCTTTTAGGTGATGTAGGTTTGGGTTGTTTTGGTATGGTTTTGTCTTTAAGTATGTCACTACTTAAGCAAATGGCTGAGACTGCATCTTATTACAAACACTAAATAAACAATCAGATTTCTCTTTTATTTTGTATTACCCAACTCTATGTTTACATCTGTTGTCTACAAGCAGACTGAGCCGGTGCCATCTTTCCTCTCTATATGTTTGTCATTAATTCAAAGAGGCACTGAGTCACTGCTGAAGCTTTTAGCATCTAATTCAAAGTTAACATGAAAAAAAATAGTATTTTTTTACTTAACATCTGGCCAGGATACATATATTGTGACTGTAATACCTTTCAGTATCACTCTTAAATAGTATTTAAGACTGAAGTGCAACTAATTAAAACTCTCTCTGTCCTTCAGATGTCTTTCCTGCTGTTGTGTGGGGATAATGACATACTAGCTTCTCACTTCAGTGGCCAAACTAAACAAATGGAAAATAGTTCTCGTTTGGGTAGAACGGAAAACATCTTAGTCAACCCAAAACAAAAGAGTTTATTTTTATGTCTTTTTACGCATCACCTGGAAAATCAACTTTTGAACGGAAATGTAGCTTCACAACTATAGTTTCGTCCCAGTTTTGTAGCAACAACATGCACAGTCCTTTTCCATATTGTTTTCAGGTATCCAGAAAGCATTTCTTATTAAGTGGCGTATGACTTTGTTAATAATTATTATGTTCTGTGAGCATGTTTTTCAGGAAATCTATTACTTGCTATGAATACAGCTCCGCAGTCTGCTGGATTTTAAGAAGGGGAAAGCCATTTAATTTTTCTCCCTGTGCCAAAGAGGAACTCCCTGGAGTTTTATTTATTATCTTCTGATGAGGGGATTAATTTTATATTCAGCCGTCCGGCGCATCTGCTGCTCAGAACCAGTTTGGCCCGGGCCCGCAGTCACCACTGCGGAGCTGCCCCGGGCACGACTGCCCCGCCACCCCGCTCTGTGAGGGGCGGGCAGCGATGCCGGGGCCACCGCCCTGGGCAGTGCCGGCCTCTGCCTCTGCCCGTCCCCCACGAGCTGCCTGCTGCCGGCTCCTTTCTCCCGCTAACGTTAGCCAGCAGCAGCCAGCGGCACACGCGGCCCGCGGGCCGTGCCTCCCTCCCCGCCGGGGCCGGTGCCGGTGCCGGTGCTCGGCCCGCGGGTCCCACACGCCGCCCGCAGGGAGACAAGATGGCGCCCGTCCCGCGCCGGCGGCAGCGCTCTGCGCTCCTCCCGCGCTGCCCGCCGCAGAATAGAAACCATCCTCTTGAGCTCTCCTGCCACGCAGTGGCTGCTGTGGAGAACTGCCGGGTACCGTGCGTCAGGCCTCGGATAAGTCGGAAGGTTTGAGGCAGGTTTACTTCCCCCGCCCTGTTGTGGTTAGTTGGAAGTACAAACCCACCCCTCACCCCCCCACATCCTCAGCTCCGGCTCCGTCCAGGCTCGCACATCGACACAGCCCGGAGCCCAAGTTCCTCGGCTGTTCTTTTCTTCTAGGGGGAAATAAACAGTAAGAGCGATGACTTTGATTTATTCCAACACTGCTGTTATCTGTTAAACTGGGCCCGGGAGCCGCATTGGAAGCAGGAGCGGCTGCTGCTGGTGTGAGGCGACAGGAGCCCCACAGAACAGTGCACCTGTCCGGGCTGCCAAAGCCGCCTCCGCTCCTTCAGCGGCCCTGCGCCCTTCCTGCGGCGGTGCTGAGCAGCTCTGTGCGCTCAGAAGTGCCTGTGAGTCCAGTCAAATGAGAAATGGCATTGCATGGCACCGACAGCACTCTAGCGACTGCCACAGCTGAAAGCAGAAACAACGGGTATCAGGGAGTTCTCGGCCAAGGAGAGCAATTCCCATAGGTAAGTAGCCCTATATCCGCTTCCAGATGATTCGAAGGCAGTTAGGCCTTCTCAAATTGGTTTGGCAATTTCAGCACATGTTGCTGCCTTCAGTCAAGTGAGAGAACCTGCTGCTTCCCTCGTTGCAGAGGGCATGAATAAGGATGCTCTTTTGATTTGTAATTTACAGAACTGGATTTATGGTGTCCACAGAGTCTTTGGTAAAGAGCCATCTGATGCATTTGCTTGATGAGCTGGAAACACCCAGAATTAATCTCTATTTTGACCTACCTCAGAACAGACTTTCTGGGAAATATTGCTCTTTACCAGCCCGCCTCCTCCTACCTAAAGAAGATAAACAGAGAGACTACATTAGGCTAGTTCAAATTTACCCCATTGTCCAGGAAGGTTTTTAAGCCAGTGTCTTGCCTTCCATCCCATTTCTAATACTACTTGGCGGAATGAATTCCTGATCTTCCTTGAAAATTAATTCTCTCCATTTAAGGTCACAAAATGTACAGTCAGGATGGTACTTGAAAAGGAAGACTGATGGCCCTGTGCTTCCAACAATTCAAATACACATGTGCAAAACAGATGGTTTCTGGGTTGACTTCTCCGTCTTTCTAGCATCCAGATTGACAAGAGAGACACTTCCAATAATTTTTATCCTTGAAATAAACCCTTAGAACCGGTTGAGACCCTCTTTTCAAGTACTACTCGCTAGGGATCATACCCTGTATTACTGAGGAGTCTCATTTATTGCCCATTGAAGCCAATGGCAGATTTTCCCTTGACTGACCCAGTGGTCAGAGATGAGGGCCAGGCAAGGAGCAGGCCTCTGTTCTGCCAAGTTTCAGCTAAAGACACAATAAAGAGGCAACACCTCTCCCAGAGAACTTAGAATCTAAGGTAAGAGGTAACATTAACCTGCCATTTCCTAATGTTCCCAACAAACAGTTTGAGAGTTCATAAATTTCAAAGACTTCACTACAAAAAAAAAAAAAAAAAAACAAACAAAAAAAACCCTTCCATTTTAACATATAATTATAGAAGGGTTGAAACATTACTGGGCTGATCAAGTTTGCCTAGGACAAAGGCAATATCTCCCCCATATAGTGATGATTCCAGCATTAGCTGAGAAACACTTATTAGCACTAAAATGAACTTTAAAAATATTCCTTTTTAAATGCATGCACTAAGCCAAGCACTTCCCATGTTGCCTTTGCTAATTCTGGAGCTAAGTGTATTTGAAGAGAAATATATCTCCTTAACCTTTGTTTTCTCATTTGGCTGAGCCTACAGTGATCCTGTGATCCATGTTTGCAAAATGAGCTTTGCTGCTAGAGTTTTACTGCAGGGTCAAGTATGTTGCAAAAGTATGTAGAGAGAAAGCCAAATCCTTCTTAAAACACAGATGTCTTAAATTTTCCAAAAGTCATCTATGTTTAGCAAATATGTTGGGGAGCTGGATGCTGATGGATTGACCATGAGTGATCAACCTTTCACTGTTAGACCACTGGTCCTAAAGAAGCACAGAACTGGGAGAATTACCAATTACAGGTTTGTATTTGATTCTGTGAAATATGCTTGCTGGACATGACCCATTTCACAGTGAACAAATATGCATTTCTTAAAAACCTGCAGTAATATAAGAGCTCATTATCACAAATACCAATTTACACAAACCATTTTTTCTTTCTGCATCAGATCCTTTAGATGAGGTTTGGGAGAGCAGCATTTATTGTTTTGAAGCTGCACTTCTGCTGCTGCTAAGCAGTTCAGGAATACAAAAAGAACACCCAGTAATGGCAAGAAATTTAGAAAATAAGAAGTCAGCCAGAGCTACTTTATGGAGATTAGACCTGGGGACACCACAGACCTTTAGATCTCTGTGATAGGGAAGGAGTGTGCTATTTACAGTAAGTATTTGGAAAGCTCTCTTAGCTTCCTTGAGACCGAGAAATTGGTTTGGCAGTATGGACTGTGCTATGACATTCTTTGTACTTCCCAGTGACTGCTGCGGTTTTTTCGTGATTAACTTTCTGGTGAGCACTAAACTTAGAAGATTACTCTTATAATAACTAATAATTTCTTTCATTTGAGTTATAACTCTCTTTAATATAAAAGTTTCCTTTATTTCTATTTTTCCTTTTCAAATATTCTTTTCCGCTGTTTTAAATTACAATTTACATTACTAAATATGATTTTCCACTGTTTATTTTAATTGTCATGTTTTACTGACAAAAGCTTATAATTGCTTTTGCAAGACTATGTTTGGCAAGCATTGTTTTCCTACACTGATAATACACCGGTATCATAATGACAACATGATCTTATTTTTGAAAGAGTGAGCCAATAGGCTCTCTAATAGATAAAAACCTTTTTACAGACTAATATTGTCCTTTACACCAGTGTTTGATATCAGAAATTGAAATTCTGAGATCAAAAGTCCTTTCCTGGCTATGTCAGAGACATTTTTGGTGAATTAGGGACAATAGTTTTCACCACATTATCTCGTTTTCACCATCATACTGAGCCTGTCTGGTTCTCAGGCACATTGGAACTCAGCTTACTGACATTTCCAAAATACTTCAACATATTTGCAAGTGTTACTTGCAATTACTATTAACTCTTTGAGCTGAGGATTGTAATATAGAGGTGTTAAGGTGTTCTAATGTGTATGTTGTGGGAACTGTAGAAGGCTTACCCCTGTTGTGACTTTCGCAGTTCTGTTGACTTAAGGGGCTGTTCTGTTGTTTATAAACATCTATTTTTGTATGTATGTATATGTGTACATTAATATGTACAGGGCATATATTGGCTCTGCAAGGCAGTAGTGTCTCTTCTGGTTTTATTCCTTCAGTTTCTGCTTCCACCTGTTGAACTTCCTCATTTTGCACTTTGTTCCAGGATATTTGCCACAGATGACCAATTATTTCCTGGTTTTATTACCATGTATTTGAAGCTCTTTCCTTTGCCACTTGAGAGGGCATCACCTGTGAATAAGACTTTCCCGTGGGTTTGTGTTTGGCCAGCTGGTAGAATTGCAGTCATGTCAGCAGTGTAGTACTGCACAGCTGTTTATGGTACAGCAACCTGCTTGTCCACACTTGGCTCCCTGTTCTGTAAGAAGGAGAAAATGCTGAGCATTCAGAGCTGACTGATGCTGTGATCTTTATTCACTGTCTATAGCAAGATAAATAAGGATACTTCTGAAAGAAATGGCATCTTTAAAAAAATAGGGGTGTTAGTTATATTCTTTAGATTTTGTTCTTTTCTACATCTGGCCTGGAATATACAAAACCTGCCATAAGTCCTTCAGAGGGAATAACATACCTCATACCAATTAACACTATGAGCAGATGATTGCAAGCAGATGTGTGAGGGCTGCTGACCCCTCCATTCAGCTGGCTGCGAGCGCCCATCTTACTGTTTCCAAGGTGAAATGAGATGTGTTCACTCCCCAGGAGGAGAGATTGGCAGCAGGCAGCTCTGGTTGTCAACATTTTTAAACTGCTGCTGCTGGTCTTCACAGGGTCAGAAGCAAAATGCAGGTGAATTTCAGCTCTGTAGTGATTCAAGCTGTTGAGGTAAGTCTGCTAGTTCAAGGGGTGAAAGGAGACAGAGTCCATAGCCTTTACTCTCAGGGGGATCTGGGTATCAGGAAGGCATTACCAGTACCAAATTTAAAATGTAGTGATTTTTTTTTCTGTGCTAGTAACCTTAAGGTACATTAATGCCCATTTGAGAGGCTGACTACTGTTTTGATTTTGGTGATGACCATGTTATTTAAAAAGTAGATTTTCTTAGGCATAGAATAATGGATTTTCTTTTATATGCCCATTCTTTATTGAAGTAATAGTATTATTAAATATCCATTTTGTTTGTTGAGAGAAGTTATCACACAAACCAGTTTGTGGTATGTGATTTACAAAATTTTTGAACTGAAGCATGTGATTTTGTGAACTGAATGGAATTAATTAAATGTGATTGGTAGTGAGTGATATCAATATTTGTGTTCAGCCATATACTTGTCACACAATTTTTCTATGAAAAATGTAACTGGAAACATGCACTTGCTGTTGGACTTGGCATCCCAGCATAGTCCTGGGCAATAAACTCAAGGTGGTCCTGCTTGAACACAGGTGTTGGAGAGATGCCCTTCAGTAGTCTTTCCAAATACAGCCATTCTGTGATTCTGTAGTCAGAAGTCTTTGGGTGTATTTTGAGTGTGAATTCAGCCTGCCATGGCACTGACTGCATCACAGTTTCTTTTCTGTACCAGCAGCTATCAGTCTTGCACTCTGATTTTGGTTATGAAACTTAAATTTCCACCTTGAAAATACATATTTGTCATCTTTGATTAATTGCAACCTATGACTCAATTTGATTCTCAATATTCTCCACTCATAAATTTGTCTTTTTGCGTAAAACGCATAACTTGCATATGTTAACTTTACACTGAAGGTAATGATGTATGGTTGGTTGTTTTCACTAAGATTATGGCCTCTCTGATCCCAGAATTGCTACAGCATGTCTGCTTTCAAGGAAGAAACAAAAAAGGTGTATACCAAGAATTTAACCAATTAAATCAGTTATTCATCTATGAAGTCTGTGAAGTATTTGACCAGTTTAATTGCAAAGAAAGAATAGCAGAAGACTTCTCAAGGTAAAACATTTTTCTAAGAAAACTAGCTATTATTTATATAGCATAAATGAGGAGAATAATATGGAAATGAGAAAGAAGCTTTTACTGATGTATAGCTGTAGAGGGCTTGTTCCCAACAAAGAGATCACGAGCAACACCCATTCTTGCACCTTCCATTTTAAAATGAAACAGGACAGGTGACACCCAGTTTTTCCCAATGCATATGTGGTTTGCATGAGTTATAAATTAGTTTTAATGACAGTGCTGACACACTTGTTTCACTAATTCTCTGTGTTACCACGGGTCTTGTGGGACTGTTTAGATACCCTATCTATCATTTATTCTTTGTCTTGTCTGCTAGGCCTCTTTTCAAGTCTCTCAAAATTAGAGACCATTACAAGAGAAATTACATATTTTAAAAAGACTTCATTCACTCTCATTTCTTCATTCCTGATACAGTATTTTGAAGTTCAGTGCTAAGAAACTTGCTGATAGGTAATTGAAGGTGAAGCAAATAGTGGCAGGTGGCAGCTGTTTATTTCAAAGAGGTGAGTTGCAGAATAGGAAAAGTATGGAGTGGGAAGCTGAAACTTCCAGACAAATGAATGTATTGAACATGTGTTGCCCAGAAAAGAATGACATTTTAGGGCAGGCCAACATTTTACAGTAGGCCAAACAACTTTGAATTGTAACCCCGGAGTTTAGTTAGAGCTACATGAATTTGGGTGGGATGTTACCAGTGAATATTCTTGTAAGCATGCAAAGGGATGTTTTTAAACAGAATTAACAAAGCTTTGATCTTCTGTATAATCAGAATAATTAAATCTCCAGTGGGGGGTGGTGATGGTGCTGCTGTTTGTTCATGTTCAGACGTTTCAGTTTCCTGACTAGGAGAATAATTAATGTGCTATTTCCTTGGAGATCTTTCAGAATTCTGACAAGATTCTATCTCTTTTGCCTTGAGAAGCTTTTAAGTGATGTAGCTATACCCAAATACAATTAACCATTCGTTTTTCCTGTTAATGTACTTTCCTGAAAGTTAACTTGCATGCTTTACAGATTTATTTTTATGTCACTACTGATGTCTTTTTATTTTCCAGAGAACGCTCGTTTCGCTGTGCAGCGCCACCTAGTGCACAGAGCTGCTGCTGCATGCAGGAACAGCTGCGGCACTCGGCACGGCCCGGAGGGATGAGGAGCCTTTCCCGGATAGCTCAAACAACGTTACTCACATCTTGAGAAAAGAAGCTTTTTTACTTCCAGCTTTCCTTCTCCAACATATGTGTAGTATTTGCCTTTTCATGACTTTAAATTCATTCCTAGCTGAAGTATAGTCTACTCTTATTTTCTTGATAGTATGCATAATAGCTACAGGGCCATTATACTACTACCTATTGATGCTTAATGTGTTCTTTTTTTTTTCAGCACAAGTCCATGGTTGCTGTTTGCAGTATAGGAGGCAACAAACTGGAACCCCACATTTCCAAGGTTTGTGTTTCCAAACACCAAATTTTTGCCACATGGTGATTTCTCTACTTTTTCACATAGTAATTTGTCTCTGTTTCTGGAAATGAGGTATGTATACAAAGAAAGTAATTTTGAATTTAAGTGTAATGTAACATTTTCTCTTTTTTTCTCCCTTAAGTGGTAAAGATGTTAAGTAGTTCAAATCTGCTGTTGTAAGGGTTTTGGCAAAGTTTCAGAGGAACTTTTTCAAAATTATTACTTTCACGCATTTTCACTGTTTTGCAGGGTTTGTACTATTTCTATCAATGGTCTCATTTAAATTTAAATAATGTGAAACTTTCTAAAATAAGATCATAAGATATTCATCCTCTGTACCATAAGTAGAAATTGATATTTAGTGTGAAAATCCTTCATTTTAGGATTTCATTTTAGGCATCTTCAGAGACTACTGAAGATGCTGTCTGTAAATCAGATTTCTTTACAAAGAAATCTCAAATCAACAGCGACATGTTTCTTTATAAATGATGTTCTGTGTTCACTCAGTTTAGTCTATGCACAGTAGTTTACAGACAATCATAAAAATAAATGGCACTTTTACACTTGATGAAGTAGACAGGTACTCTCTTCAGAAAATATTAATTAACTAAAAAGCAGTCTCTGCAGTGGCTCTGCCTCTAAGTATATGTAATAATTTATGCTATTTATTTAACAGGTGTGACTATCTAGTGATAGAGGCAATTTATTTCAATTATTAAATCTTGAAGATGAGAACATTGTAAAAGCAAATATGTGTGTACAGTCATTCAATCACCTTCATGAGCGATAAGGGAAGCCTTTTCTTCCCTAAGGCAGGTGCAGAATTTAAACCTGCTTTTGTCACAATGTGTGGCATGATAGCTACACAAAAAAGCTCCTGCATTAGCCAGTCTTCACACATACTTTGTTAATACTGTTTTACCATAAACATGTTCTCTACAGCAACATTAATTCTTCCTGTTAGTAAGTTCTGAGTGAAGTTCCAGGTTAGAATACTTGATAAAGAGACAAGATTTGTAGAAAGCAGTAGTAATGTCCTTAATTAGTTGTGTAGTTGGCAGAATCAAGCACAATCCTTCACCTAATTGAAGAGCAGCAGGCACCAGACAAAGTATTACAGTGATGCCAACACACAAACAAGGAAAGTGTAGTCTGTGAGAGTGCTAAGCATGAGCAGGCATGCTTCATTACTTGCTGAGAGGTCATCAAAGGACATAGCAAGCTCATCAGTCATATACCATATATTCCTTGTTCATCTGTTACAGAATGCAGATGGCTGTAATTAAATAACTCGTGTATTGTCACTGTATGAATTGAATCGTGACAGAGAGACGGTCCTTTCTCCCCTTCTATTTGTTTAAGTGTGCTAAGTGTAACATATTAGTATAACATTGGCTTATATAGATGACATCAGGAAAGTATAGATTTAATTCAGCTGTATTTTAACTCATCTCTTCACTTGACAAAAAACATCCTGTGTAAGGAGAGAACTCTTTAGAAGTCACTTTCTGTGACAGCAGAGTGATTCACCAATCCAAGAGCTGATTTTAGCTGACTGTTTTGGTACTATATTTTGCCATGAAGGAGAATAAAATGTATCATTATTTTATGAAGAGGTTCTTTTCTTCCCCTTGCCAATTTGCTCTGAAAGTGTTTCTTTAGGTGTATGCCAAAGCAAGAGATCTGATTGAAGTACCGAACCTCAATTCTACTGTGTATCATCTTAAGCAGAACAACTTTTGCTTCTCTTCATGTGATTATTTACTTCTAATTTGTTGCCTGTATTTCAATTTTGTATGTTTGGAAATACTTGCCAGATCTGAGACTAACAGCATTGTCAGTTTGTCCTGTGATCATTTGGGAGCTTTGCATTTAACTATTTTAAATAACACAAAATCTGATAGGCTGGAAATAAAGAAGCTAAATGTTTTAAAAGCAATGGAGGTGAGCTGTCAAAAAAATTCAAGGAAGTATTATAAAATATCCTTTAAATCTGCAAGGAACAGTTTGCTTGTCATTGTACACAACTTCAAGAAGATTTGATTTCTTCAAGCAATTGATTAAAAAATATCCTTATTGTATGAAGAAATGCCAGGCCATTGCATATATACAGCTGTGTGTACATATTAAATGTATAAGCTGGACTGTGTGACAACAGGAATGCAGTCAGAATAAAATTCAGGTAAGAGACACCTATGAATCCTTTAGGCTCCATTCTACTACAAAGAGACTTATTTGACCTCTGTATTTAGAGCCCCTCTTCAGTCCCCTCCAAACTCGAGAGCAACTTGTGCAAGGCATACCGAATAATGCAAGGACTGGGGCACTCTATAAGTCACCAATACTACTGTTTCCTATTCAGAATAGGCCCACCACTTCTCTGGAAGCTTCATGTGGAATGCAAATTCCAGAGAACATGCTAGCTAAAAAGTCACTGCCTTTAGGAGATGCAAAGTATTTTACGTCTCTGACAATTAGAAGCAGTTCTCAGATCACACCTTCTTCTCAGTTCAGAGGAGAAGATCCTACATCTTACAGATGCAAAATTTACTTCTTGGTATCTTACCAAACCCCAATACTCTCTGGCTGCTTTTAGATACTCCACATGAGGAGTGTTTAATGTTTAATATCAAATTTACTTATTTGGTATAGTTGGCATTACATGGCAGTTCAATTTAGCAGAGTGATACAGAAATCAGTTGAAATCACAGCACAAGCAATATAGCAGTTGTGATGTTCAGCTGTAGTTAAATCTCTGTTGTAGTGTGATTGTCATTACTGGTCCCTCTGTGCTCACTGTCGTGACACTGGGCATCCTCAGTGACCTGGAAAGAATAAATTGATAAAAGCCAGCTCAAGTCTGTTGCTCTCTTCAAAATATATCATTTGTCCAATTTTTATGCTTTATGTTGTGCCAAGCTACCTATGCACTGCCCCATCACCCCCATCCCCCAGTGTGGGTCTGGCTGGCTCACAAAGGCATTGCTCTTAGTTAATAGTTTTGGAACCTGATGATTCACTGATGCAACTGTCTGCAACTAAAAGCAAGGTTACCATCCAGTTTACCTGATATCGAAGTAAGTTCAGCTTCCTTTATATTACATTATTCCCTGACCTCTGGGGTTTGCCCTTCTTTGATCTCACTGCAGGTGTGTGTGGGTTGATTGCACAGCTGAACTGCCAAAACCCCTACTGTGTCCAGCAGTCAGTGCATCCTGGTTTCATGCATGGCTTTGCTTCCTTGAGCAACAGTAATAGACTTAGAGAAGTCCTTGCTGAATCCACCACACAGCTCAGGATGCTACAAGCAGCCTAATCTTGTGAATAGCAAGGAA
Source organism: Taeniopygia guttata (assembly GCF_048771995.1). Taxonomy (NCBI): domain Eukaryota; kingdom Metazoa; phylum Chordata; class Aves; order Passeriformes; family Estrildidae; genus Taeniopygia; species Taeniopygia guttata. The sequence goes on along the minus strand of NC_133030.1, from coordinate 48,779,800 downwards.
TATCTATTGCTCTGTGAGCAGCAACTCCTGCCTCACATTCCTGCTGAGCTTGTAACCTAAGCTTTTAAACTCATAACAATTTTAATTTAAATGCATAAACATTTCCCATTTATTTCAAGCATGCATAAAAATGTGGTTATAGCTGTCTATAAACAAATGGGCCCTAAATTGTTTGGGGTTTTTTCTCTTATTTGTGATATGCTTTTAACATGGTCATATAATCATTTGAGAAATCACTACAGTAATTAGTGGTCACTATAGAGGCATGTGGGTAATATGGTTTAGTGGTTTCGGGGTTACAGTGATAGTGCTGGGTTTACAGTTGACCTTTATGATCTTAAAGGTTTCTTCCAGCTTTGATGATTCTATGATTCTATAGTATAGTAACATGTTGTCAACTACAAGGGAGAATATTAGCACTTCAAAATCTTTTATGAGCTCACAGGTCACTTAAATACCTCATTTTTCTTAGTGTTTATTCTGCTGATTCTTGGCTAATTGCTCCTTTTTCTCTGAGTTTTTGCTTATTCCTATTACTTCCCTTTCCCTGAGGCAACACTCCCTTTCAGCCAATTTCTACTCTTCGGGCATAGCTTGTACTCCTCTTTTCCCCACGACTTTCTTTGAGGCAGAGGCCCCTCAAATTTTTTCTCTTTCAGAAAGAGGCTGACTCTCTTTATATTGCTCTTTCTGAGTGGTGACTTCCATACCTACCAATACTGGTAAATTTGTAACATTCTTATCTTCTGTCAACTCCTAGTCCTGACGAAGTTTGGCAGAACCTTGTTGTAAACAGCCCTTTCCAGCAGGGCAACAGTTCCTATTCCACGTGGACACAGTTGCTGCCCCTAACTCACACAGCTTCTTAAATAGCTGGTGTTTAGCAGATCACTGAATAGGTCAAATTAATAGAATGGAAGCAAAGTCAATGTAAGTAGCAGAGATCAGTACATAAATAGAATATTACTCTAAGAAAAATTGTGTATGGTTTGATATTTATTTTAATTATGTGAAAAAAATGTGGATTTTAGTGGGGTATATCTTGTAAAGAAAGCTCTTTCTATTGGTAAAAGTTTGCACGATAAAGTGCTTAGGAGAAGATTGCCTTAGTTACCAAGATAAATATCTCTCACCCAGACTAGAGAAAGGTAATTTTACAGTAATTGGTCTTCATGAGTTAAAGTTGGAGTTTACCCTGACATTTGTTGAAAAGACAAGTACATGGTATTGAAAACAAGCAGTGTTCAAATCACTAAGGAAACCAGTGTCTAGATACTAGAACTAAACATTCTAAATCAGGAGGAAAAAATACTTCAAAGACATATTTCCTAAAAATTACAGCATTTATGAATGCAGGTCCCTTTAGGAAATTTTCAAAATTTATGCTCTTAGATCCCAAAGAACGCATTTGAAAACCCCAGCTCTCAGAGGAAACAAAATCCTGTCCCATGCATCTGATGTGATGTGAGCTACACTTAACCCATCGGGGGAGGCAGGAAGGAATTCAAGGTGTTCTTGACACAGCAGTCCTTTATCCTATGCTGAGCAAGCACCTTGCTGCTGATCACAGCAACACCAGGATTTACAGCTGATCATGATAGAAGTAGGTGACCTATCAAGATGCTTATATAGCATGCATACCCTTCAAGAATGCTAAAATCTTGATAGTCAGTTTATTAGTTTCAGGCTCAGTTATTCATTTCAGACAGTAGTACCTGTCTGACCTTTCTGCCTCTTAAAGGAAAAACAAGCAACTGCTGCTGCCACTGATGACTGTCTACTCCACAAATGTACTGATAGTCTTGCACTGTTTGCTGTGGCTGGAATTCTGGCTGAAATTGTTCCCTCCCATCCCTAGAGGACGAGTCCATCCTCTGTGTATGAACCTTTCATTCTGGATTCTCACTCACTGCATAATGACTTTGCAGCCTAATCATTGAACTCTGGTCTTGAGACTATTGTTATTAGTCACTGGAGCAGGAAATCAAAACCAGCTCCAGCCATCAGCCAGGAACTTAGGACACTCTTCCTGCTGCAGTGTTACAGGTCGAATCACCAAGCTTCCTCACACATGCTGTATTTCTGGCTTCATTTCCCTATGTAAATGCCCAGGAGGAAGTATTTCTGCATTAGGAAAGATGGAGACAGTAACATCCTCACTCAGCTTTATAAGCTAACAGTCAGGATTGTCTCTTGAGAAAAGGATTTGGACTCAGGCTATGAAGGAAGTTGAACACAGGGCTTGAATTTTCTGGGTGAATGCTCTGACTAGGAGAGTTGTACTGCCAACAGCCAGCACACCCAGCAACTGCTGGTTTTGGAAAACTAAAATAGCTGCACACACATTTTAAAACTGAAGAGGGGCACCTAGGATTCCTTTTACCTAACTCCATGTGCCAACAAAAAGATCTTGTTAGGAAATTGATGTGCCACTCCACTTACATTTGGATCCTTATTAACTTATACGGGAGCTGGGAGGTTCCTTGCATAGGCCACAGCAAGCTTGGTAATACTCAGACAAGGGCTGAAAAAACACAATGGCAAAGTCAATGGTCTCAAAAGGAAGCACAGAAAATTCCATTTAAACATAAGAAAAACTACTTCACTATGAGGATGCTTAAATACCACTTGGGGACTCTCCATCCTTGGAGATATTAAAAACCTGACTGGACATGATCCAGAGCAGCCCTTTCTAGTGGATTCTATTTTGTGCAGGGGATTTAGACCAGGCACTCTCCAGAAGTCCCTTCCAACTTCAATTATTCTGTGTTTCTGTGAGCACTGAGAATTTGAAGGCCAAACAGAAAGGCAAACTCTGACCCCAGACTAAGCTTTTTGTTCTTGAAACTCAGATAAATCCTATTCTCAGTGAGGATTTTTGTACCCAAATCCTCACTGAGATCAAAGCAAAAAAAAACAGCTGTGAGAATTTCCTTTACACTTGCATGTATTTTCTTTCATGCATTAACATGGTTAAACTTAAAAAGAAATGTGTGTGGTGTGGGGGTGGATGGGTGTGTGGGTGGATGGGTGTGGGTGTGTGTTAAAAAAGGAGCAACAAAAAGAGGGGGGGAGCTGCCTGGTAAGAAAGAATTAAACCCAAGGGCTGGAAAGCAGTTCAAGTCAGAAAGGAAACTTTCAAATCTACACTTTGGACAGATTTTAAAGCGTGAAATAAGTGGAGATGGAAGGGCTATAGACAAAGAAAAAAGTTAAATATCCTTCCACAGTTACTTTCATTTCCATGGCTACAGTAAAATAAGGACTCGTTAGCCAGTCAGCCAAACTGGCAAAGAAGCGATAACTGGTGTTGTGGAGGGAAAAGGCCCAGTTATCATGAAGAAATTTTCCATATTCCATTCACATAGCTTTGAATAGTTCTAAAGTTTGGATTTTTTTCCTTACCTTGGGATTTGCTTAAACCACAGAGTACTAAATACATATCTTTGCTTTCTTGCTCAATTTCAATGCTTCAAGTGTGTTTAATAACCTTGTTGGCAATCAATCACTACTGGAAGTGAAGGCAAAAGAGGACTGGGATTAAATGGATAGCTACACACTGGAATACTCTGTTTGCAGCAAAGTCATTACATTTACAAAATGCATCCATTACAAGCCATTAAGGGAGAAAAAATTAATTTTGATCAATAGCTTTGCTTCCACACTTTTTTATTCTGAATAGTTGTTCAAATACAAATTTCATTCCGCATAGTTTTGGGAAATGGGAGAGTTATGTTTAGAGTGAGCCAAAAACGGTAATTATTTATTTTACATAGTGTAAAAGATAGCTATATAAAATTTTACTGAAATTTCCCGGTCATCTTTTCTGAGTCCTTGGATAGTATATTAATTTATGTCATCAAAGCATCCTCTACATAACAGGTTTCAAACTGTTCCAAAAATGTTATTCTTTATGAAACTTCAGGTAAAGGAAATGTCTGTCTTCTGGTTTTGGTTCAATCATGTTATTTTATTATTAGTTCTTATATTCCTTCATATCATCCTCCAAATAGTCTGTTTCTTTCTGGTCTTTCTGTTTGATTCCATAGAGATGTGCATTTAATTACAAATATCATGAGATGTAGTTCAGAAGGTTTGAAGGGAATCAAACTATAGGCATTGAGTGAGATCAGTCTTTGTACGAATGGCTTTTGATGGAATAGAACACCTTTGATGTAGAAGGGAAATCTTAGATGGGTAGTGGGACAATTCAAGAACTGAAAAATAATCTGAGAACTCTCTTATGCTGATTTGTCATAAGGAAAGATTGTCAAATTAATCAGTTAAAGAAGTAGTAAATGACTGCCAGGGCATGGAAAGGACATTCAAGAACTTTAAACATTAAATTCCTTGCTTGAAAACTGTGGTGTTTAACCCAACCTTTCAATCAAACAGGAGAATAGAAGAAGACAGACATGTCACCAGTTTATAAAAATTACTAATTTCAGGGGTTATCTGAGGAACAATACCCAAGTCTGACCTCTGTGGGTGGCAAACTAATTGAAATAATTTTAAAATGGATCAAGTAGAAGTTTGAATAAATTAAAATATGAAGGAATAATCAATATTGTGTTTGAGAATGGAATTCACATAGCAAATATAATAATGAGGTGGAACTGGTGATTTTTATGTATTTGGATTTGTAAAATGCTTCTTTGAGAAAGGCACCTCACTAAGAAATTCCAAATAAATTAACTTCTCATGGAATGAGAGCAAAGATAATTCATGGGCAAACAACTGGATAGGAGATCCAAAAAACTTATGACACAAATTACAAAGAAAATAGGGTTCCACTGGATCTACAGCTGTCCAGATCCTGCTGTACAAGCTATTCACAAATGACAACATAAAGCTGAATACTGAAGCAGGGAAGTTTGCAAAGATAACAAGTTGTGCATCAAATCACAACTAAAGCAGAGAGCCAGGAGTTGAAGAAAATTTTAACCAATGCTGAGCAGCCAGACAGTAAAGCCTCTCATAAAATGTATGCTTATAAAATTCAAACACAAGCACTTTAAAGAAAAATACAAAACAGAGAGCTCTTGGCTGTAGCTGCTCATGAAAGGGATTTGGGTGTATTTGAATAAGCAACACCATACCCTGTGGCAAGAAAAGACAAACAGAACATTGCAATTAGTTCCTTATGAAGAGAACAAACAAGGAAAACATTATAATGCTGTTGTACCAACCTTGAATCTCAAATACATGCACTTCTGATTACTGATCTCCAAGAGCAATGTAGTAGCATTAGATAAGATACAGGTAAGTTAAGCAGTATGGATCAGAAATAATGAATAGGTTCTATTCAAGGGAAACCAAATAGCACATTTCTTCATAGAAAAAAGATTATTAAAGGTGGAGGGTACATAAAATCAGTCCTATAACTATGGTGATGTATTGTTTCTCAGAAGCACAAGAGCTGTATAGTATTTTGAAACAAACAAAAAGAAACATTTTCTTTTAAGCATCACTGAGTTGTACAGAATGCTGAAACAGATGGGCCTTTGATCTGACCAGTGTGGCAGGTCTTACCGTCTTGTGACTGACACTTTTTCTCTGACTGTGTTCAGTGTCATGTTGAGGCAACATCAGTTGAGCAATATGAGAAGCTCAGTATAAAAATAACATCCTTTTCAAAGTATTCTTTCCATTTGTATCTGCCGCCCCTCTCTAGTGTGACAGGCATTGCCAATAGCTAAAAATATGCAAGCACATAAATAACATCAGTGCCTATCATGTGGCTGTGATCTGCTTGTACCATATTTGTCCACGTCATTTCTGTTACCACTTTTACCAATTCATAATTGGCAACTGCTCCTCCCAAGTACTCTGGTAAAAGTATGGCCTTGCCACATACACTGAAAACTAACAAAATACAAGTTCCTTTATACCTTTGCACTAGATTAATAGGCAGGAGGAGCAAATTTTTCAATGCAGATGTATCTGTCAGTGCAAACATGGTACTTACTGTATTCTTTTAAATGGCTATCTTTGCTTTGGAAGTTACTAATTTATTTTCACAACACAGCTAATGACTACTAATTTATTTTCACAACATAGGGTAAATCTTTACCAACTGTGATTATCCCAGAAACCTTGTATATTTGGGATATGGTAACATATATTATAACACAAAAGAGTGGCAGCATGTGTAGGAAATCAATTCATTGCATTCCTCCAGTTCCACTGACTGCTGAATTGTGACTACAGAAAGATACAAAAGATGAAAATGGTTTTCCTTTCCTCAAAGAAATGCTGTTAAGAAAGCTAAGACACCGTTAGGTGGTGCCTAGGGATTGATGTAGAAAGAGAAGCACTTCCTTGCACATTCATTTTGCAAAAGAACCATGAGCCTGTCTATTCTTATGTGCACATTTATCTGAAGAAATTGTCAACAACAGCCTACAAATTTCTTCAAGGAGAAAGCACTGTGCAGAAATAAATCAACAGCAAAATCAGACACTAGACTGAAAAACTGCATAAAATGAGTCTATTTTTAATATATGCTAAAATATGCCTTTTGCTATTTAGGATGAATAAATTAAACTACTATTTTCCATGTAACCCTATGACCTCCTAGGGGGTTATTTTCAGTACAGTGCTTTGGAAGGGAAAAAAAATCCCTCATGATCTCTAAGTTCTTCTGCTATGAAAGACCTGAACTGAGATAGCTGGAGGCAAGAAACAGCATAGTTCCCAATTCTGATACCATTCAGTGTACTACTACTAGAAAAGTACCATTTAATTGCCATTCCAAAAACATCTCCCCTTTAAATGGCTGAAGTCTTGTTTTGCTAACAAGTTTTTGTTTTATTTTGTGAAATGTGTGGATTTGAGTTTAAACTTCTATAAAATTGTGCAATTTGTCATGTGCTTAAAATGCAATTGATTAACAAAACTTGTATCTCCTATTAAATTCATATTTCTGATTTTCCCTCATACTGTTACATTTCCCATGTCCATGCCTTCATCATAGTTTGTGGCTACAGTGGATTCTCTATACTGTTATTTTGCAGTATTATCAGGGATCTTCTTTCTCCCTTGCCACTCCTCATGCCTACAAAGAAGCTATACTGAACTAAATGATAAGCTTGTGTGCTGGAATCACCAAAAAGCCATTTCCTGGGAAAACTGAGAACAGTATTTGCAATATGAAGAAGAAAAGTACCACACATGGGATAAACCAGAGGCTGATACATGCCAATTGATAGGAGAAGGTTTTCAAGGCAAGTATAAATCAGGAAAGAGAAGGATAGGAAAAAAACCTCTGAAAATGTATTTGACTCGAAGGGGAACCAAGTTGTGCCGGACCTTGAAAGCACGGAGATTAGTCCTATAGCAGAGAACATGGTACAGCAGAGATTTCAAACAAGTGATAGCTATGAGCAGGATGGCAGGTGAGAACACAACCTTAGCACAATTCATTTGGGTGTGCTGAAAGGAACTGGGAGGAACATGGTAGAGATATAAAGAGGGTATGAGTATGAGTAAAGGAGGGAGATGAATTTGATTGGATCCATGGTTTCCTCGGTGAGAAGGTCAGGAAAGGGATTTAGGGCTGGTCCATGTCATATATAAAAGGTAACAGGAAAGTATAAATCATAATCCCCATGATTTGGGATTATGAGACATGAGAAGCACAGAGGAAAGCAGGAAGGGATCAAGGTTTCAGCTTTACTTACTGGAATTAGTCTTGTTTTCCTTTATCTCTAGTTGCCCCAGAATACTCTCATGGCTGCAAAGGACTGTAAGATCTTTAGGTGATAAAGGCTCTATGGTGGCTGTATCAGGGGACTCAACAAATGCCAGCTGGCAATTCTGTTGTCCCCATACAAGCACATTAAATTGAATGGCTATATTATACCACATATCTGAAATTGTAGGGAATGTCTTGACATCAGGGACCCTCAAAGACCTATCTACCAGAGAACAAGTGTTTACAAGATTTTTTTATGCCGAAGATTTCAGAAAATTTAAAGAATTCTCACCATACTCTTGTAAGTCAGTATTAAATGCAAATAAAGACAGAACTGTGATATATTCTTACAGATTATATGTTCTCTATTATTTTCTCAGGTTCTGTCACTAATGAAAGCCATAAACATCACAAATAAGTCCTGAATGTTAATTAATTTAGACAATTGTTAGTGAATATTTAATATCTATAATTCTAATAATATAATAGCTAATTTCTATAACTGACAAGCTGCAGTGATGATTAATGAAATGGTATATACTTACACTGTCTTTGGTAGTAATGTCCAAGTGTTGGTCTAGTTGTATTTATTTAGGACTATTCATTCTTCCTGTGGATTTAGCCCTATTGTCCTGCACCAGCCAGTGCACAGCAGAGCTGTGTCACTGCCATCACCCCACACTTCAACACCCTGGGGTGTGAAAGCTGCCAGACCCCCTTTGCACCTCACTGCTCCAGACCCTCCTGGCACACACGCCATTCCCAACCTTCTTCCTCCTGCACATCCGCTGATAATCCCCACATGCCTCTAATGCCTTTGCCCATTAGTCACAGAAGTGTCTGACTTGAGAGCTCTGCTTCGAGGCCACCTATGCTCTGCAACAGACACTTGTAGTAGATTAGTACATTGGACTACCAAGTTTGATTTCAGCATCAATGTTTCCTTGCAGCAGAGCCTTCCATCACTTTCTTCAATGAGCTATGAGAAAAGAACAATTGTTCTTGTTTTGACCATCCCACCTACTTGCTGCTCCTCAGTTCTCATATTGGAGGGGACATTAAACAACTGACCTTTGCTGATTTTCTTTATCTTACAGATGTTTGCCAAATCCTCTCTCAAGTGTGGGCCCAAATCCTATCTCTGGTGTCAACCAGAAGAGAGGTAACATACATGCAAAAAGAGGAGGCCAGGCTGAGAGTGTAGAATCAGAAGAATTTCTATGTTGCTACTGAGCAAACCCATTCCATAACAATTTAGGTTGTTTTTCTAGATAACAATAATACCAAAACCTCCAGTTTTGCATTTGGTCTACTTAGCTTTGCTTTTAGCTAGAGAAGGGGTGCAAAGTGAGGACAGTGCACATTTCCCTCCCTAGATGCTTGGCCTGTTATTGCAGAGCTCATCCACAGAGCCTGGTGTCAGGTTCTCCCCTCTGCTTTGTTGGCTTCAAATGCAAAATGAAAGACACTAGAACCAGCTAAGATAATTAGTAAAATAATCTCTCAGATAATTGGATGTGTTCTCAATCTATTTATATTACTTACTTGCAACTTGCACCACAATCATTCCTATTCTGTGCAAGTCTTGAATTATTTGCATCTCTAAGACTATCATTGTCACAAACACTGAAGTGACTCATAAAATTTTATTTTAAAATTGGAAAACCAAACATATTTGAATTGCTGTCAGTACCATGGCTGATTCTAAATTTCTGTCTTCAAAAAACTTACCGTCCTGGTTTTTCCATGTTTCTGACATATTTTTACATTTATTACACTTTATTACATACAGATACGTTGTCACTTTCACTAGCTTTTGTCCAGGAACCTGATCCTAAATTTACACAGGTCTAGTCCAGTCATCCCAGATGACTGCTCCAATTGAAGTACCAAGCTGCTGAGACACTGTGTGTGTAAGGATGAGTGTCCACCTGCCTGTGTCCATGTGCTGCTGTCTTGTTCTGGCTCTGACAATGTGCCTTCTCCATCCCTTTTGGCCTTTCTCCCTTTTTACTCTAAATCCACCTATGTTGTTCTTATTTACACAAGCTGGAAACAACTTCAACAGTTTCCACACTCACCTCAGCATGTGCCTAAGGTAATGAGGAATTTATTTGAATGAGAGTTTTGCAGCTGATAGTAATTTTTAGGTGATTAGGTAGAGACATAATAGAAAAATTGAGGTAATTTTTACCCTTCTGAGTTTCTGATAGACTTTCAAAACTTCCTGGAAACAAAGTTATGATGTGGATCTCATGCTTCCTGCCTCTCTGTCCATCACTTTCTCAAAAGACCAACAAATGTATGGGGCTAAGGGAAGCCTGTTGTAGTCTGAGCTATGGATGAAGTACTGGAAACCTTATTTAAAAAAATACTTGGGAGCAAAAATTAGGAATAGGAAGTCTGCCATAGAAAAACGAAAAAAAAAACAACAACTCAGTAACTCTTACTAAAATGTTACAAACACAGTCAACAGGCAAAATAATACATGCGAAAACATAAATATGTACTGCATAGGGACAGCCAGCACAATTCAGATGTCTTGGAGTTCCCCTTGCAGAAGGAGGGGAATTTTCACTGCTGGATGAATAAATGATGCAGGCACGTTCTCTGCATCAGCAGTGCTTTGAAATTCTTCAGTCTGATGATAATGAGGCCTACATATTTAGAAGAAGGAATATCCAGAGAAGCATACAGGAATTCAAAACAAATACAGACTTTGCATGACTGTGCAGTTGCAGAGAACTCCTAAAAGGAAGTTTTTGCTTGGAAGACAAGGTTCTTTTAGTACTGTGAAAATTAAGATGACAATAGGAGGTTGAAAGAAAAGAGATGACATTTTTGTTAAGGAGATTCATTATGTAGGAGGAAGAGTCCCAGATTCTTAACTGCTGGCCTTCACAGATTCATGTTTGTGGTTCAGGTACAAGAACAGAGCTACTGCTTCTCAGGATCTGTGGCAGGATGTGAAAGTTGAGTGGCAGCATCTGAGATATGATTCAGAGGGTGTGGCTGCAAAAGAGTGCATGCTGCAGGAATCTGAGATTTTGGAGTGTGACAATTAGATCTGCAAAAAAATAAAGCTCTTCAGAGTAGTCCTTTCAGATCCATTTCAATGTCTTAAAATTTGTTAACCATGAGGACACCAGAATTATAGAATGTGGCATTAAAGCTACTTTTATTCCTGATGTTACATTCTTCCACAGTGTGCTAGTTTACAATCTGTCCAAAAGGCATATTATAGGATCTTACAGACCCAGAGCAGTATCAGAAGTTTGTGTTGGGTTGCTTGTTTACTATGCAGCCTTGCTTCTTTCAGAGCTGCTTTACTATTTCCATAGATGTGACCCTGTGTTTGGCTGTATCTGAAAGGTCCTGTTAGGACCACAACCTGACTGCCTGAACTGCTTATCCATCAGGTCTTGAACAATCACTGTATACAGCTCAAAATTTTACGTGAAAGTGTCATTGCTTGCTTTAAATTACTGGGAGGCACTGATGAGCTCACAGACATTTGTAAAGCTGGAATAAGCCAGAAGCAGCTGCCAGTAACCTTCCCAGCTGTCCCAGGCTGATATTCTTTCTGCATCAGCACCTTCAGGAAGTGAAGCTGTCTGTTTCTGACCCTTATAGCCTCATCCATTTCTTGCCATTCTTCCAGGCTCTCTGAGTCATACACAGCTTTTGGCACAGAGATTTTACATTGACTTTCTAAACATTAAAAGAAATCCTAACTACCATCAGTCCTACCCTTGATTTCTCACAATCATCTAGGACCATCTCCACATTCCTTTTTGAGCTATACCAGTCACCTCAAATCTGACCCACGCAATGTGAGCTTTCTTCACAGAATACAATTTTAACTTTCCAGAAAAATACCTGAGAACTATCTATGTATATTATATCTGCACCATTACCCTTATGAGCAACATTGTAATTTAACAATAAATTAAACATATTTCTTGCTAAAGCCACATCAGCTGCTACTGCTATAAGCCCATCTTTATTGCATTCTGTGTGAGCATTTATAGTCTGTGACTGATGTCAGATAAATCAGTCTACTATTATCTGGGTTCTCACTTGTCCAGTTTGAATACTAATAGTGAGTCTTCATGTCTTCCAGAATTTCTGCAATAATTTAAGCTTTATTAGAAGCTAATAAGGTTTCATACTTCCTGAGATCACACACACACGCCTCTTTAGGACTCTCAAATTCAAGTTTTTTAGGACTTGTATACTTGAATAAGTTTCTCTCTAAGAAAAGTTGTTTAATATCCTTCTAAATAATGACCAGGAAAGAACTTAGTCATCATTGTATGACAAAAATATATTGCACATTCTTTCAAGTATAAAATTTATTTATTAAAAAATTCCATGTTTTTGGTAGCAATATCAACATTTTTAAAATGTTGATATAATAGGCCTATAAGAGTGTTAAGATTTAGGAAACATGAGCTGTTCTTAAAACTACCAACCATGCAAATTTCTTGAAATCCTTATCCATTTTTTCTGTGCTTCATAACTTGTAATGATTGCTAGGTTTACTTTTTGTCTACTGTATGTATTTATCTTAAACGGCTGTGTTTTCTTCCCCACTAAACTAGAAACATATTTTTTCTGAATCTCCCCTCTTCTTGATCACAATATTCTGACTCCTCTACAGACATAGCCTCCCGCTATTATGATAATTTTTCCATTTAAGTTTTTCTTTCACTCAGTCATTCATTTTCCACACATTTTGGGGCACAAGCCAGAATACATGCCTTGGGAACAAGAAGACATAGAGTGTGTCTGAGTATAGCCAGATCTATATACTCAGGCAAGCACAGACTTTCATTCTAGCAATAATCTTCACCATAATAAAGTATGAAGTTGTTAGTTTCCCTAACATATTTTTTTTTTGTTCAGAAAATAGTTAGCTAAGAGTTTTAGGAGCTCTAATAATGCTTTAGTATATAGGACCAAATTTATATGTGTGACCTGAAGTTCTTCGCAATAACAATGCAATTTTCTTTCCCAAAATTATTACTAGACACTGAAAGAAAAAGTTATCTTGTTCTTTATTCTTGACTGCTGTGCAAGAATATGGAAACCCATATTTACTATGGTAAACCCAGTTTAGGCTTATTCCTATTGCATTGATCTATGTATAGTTACTTTCCTAGGAATATGAAAGTTTTAAACAGTATTCAACATTCCGTCTCATAATTTATTACTCAATTCCTGATGGGCAAAAGTTTCTGTCAGGGCTAGGTCCTTTATTATTTCTGAGAACTAAAGGGGTCTAAACCTTTAAACTCAGTTAATAACAGCCTCTCCTGATGTCTGAAGATATTTTCTTCTGGACACAAACTTTCAAACGAGTAGAAACGGAGAGAAGAAATTGAGGTGTGACCTGATAGACTTGCTTTCTAACTCATTAATCCAAGAAAAATAAACATAATGTTTCTTTCTTTCCCAGCTACTTTCCAGCATGTGAAGCTGCTCTCAATGCCCAACATTTTTTTCTGGAATGACTGGGGTAGAAATGTTCAAAAAAAATAAAACTCCCTTGCCAAATATAATAAGAACTGGGTTAAAACCTGACAAGTAGGCACTATTGTTGGATCGAGCATTGTTCAGCTGTTCAAGATAACTCAAAGCCCATTAAAAGAAGCTAAGCCAAATTTTTTCATAAAGCAAACTATGCAAACTGAAATCTTTGCAAACTATACAAACTGAAACAAACAAAAAAAAAAAATTAAAAAAAAAAAAAACTGCAGTGAGCAGTGTGGTCTTTATTTAATCTGATGGCCACAAGAGGGTACAATTTGTAAATGGTACATGAATATAACGGTCCCACAGAGTTTTCTCTAAGTGACATCAATCTTTTCTTAAGTCACAAAAATCCATCTCCAGGTTGGCCTGAGGGAAATTTTGGCACAGCACCTGCCCAAATACAACTCCTCAGAGCTGCCCAGGAACAGCCCCCCAGAGCTGCCCAGGCCACCAAGCGCAGGCAACGAGCATCTTGCATGTGCTGTGTGGTGCTCCCCTTCAGCCAGGCCCACAAGCCACAGCTGCCAGACATCTGAATCTCTTCAAACCTGGCCCTGCTTTAGCCAAGAACACCGTGCTGAGAACAACAAGCACAACATGCTTTCAGCGATGTCCTAGGCACCCAAACAACACTCTCGAAGCTTCTTGTATTCTTAACCAGCCCTTGGGCATCAGAGCAAAGGCCAAATGGCTTTGTCTGGGCACTTCAGGAACCACAGAATATTCTGATTTGGGAGGGACCCATCAGGATCATTGAATCCAAGTCCTAGCCCTGCACAGGACACCCCAAGAGTCACAGCATGTGCCTGAGACCATTGTCCAACGCTCAAACTCTGTCAGGCTGCTGCTGTGACCCTGGGATCTTGCTCAGGAAGCTGCCTATCAATCCTGCCAGCACTATCTTTCAACAGGGCAAGCAAAGTAAAAGATGGACAAAGGAAAACAGGGTTTGACTAGAGGATTCCTTGTGATACATAATTAATCCTGGTGAAAGCTGCAAATGTGTGGTTTGGGCTCAAACCACCCTCAATACAACTCACTTTGATAAACGAGTATCAGGCCTTATTCAAAGGCATAAAATAGTAGAGTACATATTGCAGTGAGCTCCCATGTACAATGAGTATCTATAAGGTAGTGTGAAATGGACTTTTCTGCAGCAGTGCTGCTGGGGTCCCAAATGCACCAGCGTTTTCACATATTTTAGGGAAATCTGTCAAACATGCTCAGATATTGGCAGCAGTGGCCAAGCCTCGACAGCTTCTGATACTGGAATTCTTTGATCCCATCTGTGACTGTGGAGATCCAACAGATATTCAACCAAAAGCCGTTTAACTTTGGGATCACTCTGCAAGGTGTGACAGGAGGAGGGAAAAAAAAAAAAAAAAAAAAAAAAAAAAAAAAAAAAAAAAAAAGATAAGAAACCCTCAAATCCGGGGCCCGCCGCGCCAGCCGCGGGCCGGCGGTAACGGCGCGGCCACGGCAGCACGCGCGTGCTCCGCGCGGGGCCGCTGGCCCTTTAAATGCCGGCGGACGGCCCGTGCCGCCGCTGGCTGGGAGACCCCGCGCCTCCAGTGAGAGGTGAAACCAAGATGGCGGCCGCGCAGTGACTGAGGCGGAGCCGGAGGGAGCCGGGCCGCACCAGCCGCTGCCGATCGCCCCCTCCCTCCGCAGGGCACAGCGTTTCTCTGCCGGCCGGGCCGCTGAATGCCTGGAAGCGCAGCCACGTCTCAAGGCGCGCTGGGGAGTCGGGACTGAGCCGCCGCAGCACCAGGAGGAGGAGGAGGAGGAAGAGGAGGAAGAAGAACATGGCGGCGGAGTCAGGCTGGGAGTGAAGCCGCCCCTGCGACCGGAGCCCATGGGGAAGACGGGGCGCTGAGCTCGGCTGGCCGTTCACCGTGTCCCCGGACAGGCAGTGTCGCAGGCCCGGGCGGGAAGGAGGGCGACTCCTTGGAGCCCCGCGCTGACGGACGGCGAGCGAGGGGCTTCGGGCCTGGACAGCTGCTGCACAATAGAGCCGGGCTACAGGCCGGGGCGAGCGGCCCCGCTCCCGGCTGCCTCCCTTCCTCTGATTCCCTCCGGCCTCACCAGCTTTCCCCCTGTTTTCCTCGGCAGGGCTCTGGCTTCCAGGGACGCCTGCTCCTGTCACGCTGGGCCGGCTGCAGCCCGCCGCCGCTTCCACTACCGTGGATCCCCTTCTCCTCCGGAATCCCACCTTCGTCGCCTCTCCTGCCTGCCCTTCGCCCTGCAAAGAGCCTCTCTCCTCTCTGCGGCTCTCCCTGCCTAGGTTTACTCGCCTTTTGTGCAGCGCCTGACTGTACCTGAAGGAGCAGCTCCCCTTTTCACATCTTCACCTCTTGTTTCTCCCTCTTCCCCAATCCTCTGTTACCCTCGATAATGAGGATCCCGTTGGGGCACTGAAGAGGAGTAAGAAGAGCTTACTTGGCGTGCCTGTGTGGGGCTGCTGCCTTCTTTTCCGCTCGCCTCCCCTGAGGGGGGCCTGGCCCCCGAGCAGCCTTGTGCTCCTCCAGCGGTTGCCAGCCAGAGTGGTGGCGGCGGTGCGGCGGGCGGCAGGATGACGGACACTCGGCGGAGGGTGAAGGTGTACACGCTAAATGAGGACCGCCAGTGGGATGATCGAGGCACGGGGCATGTGTCCTCTTGCTACGTGGAGAGGCTCAAGGGCATGTCCCTGCTAGTCAGGGCAGAGAGTGATGGTAAGTGTGTACGGCTGAAGGTACAGTCTTTCCTCGTCCTGCCCAGGAAAGGAACTGGGTGTAGCTTTGTGTTTGTAGCGTTAATGTTTTGCTGCATAATTCAAATAGTATTCCTAAAAGCAGGTAGGCACAAACCAGGGTTCATTCGTGCTAGGCCAAGTGAAAGAAACAGGAGATTGCCATCAAGTGTAAGCATAGTAGGCACTTAGTGAATACACAGTGTTGCATGTAAAATGCGTTCGAGTCTCCTTGTAAATCTTGCATGGGTTTGGATATCTGCTGGTCTGGTTTCAAAACTGATCCCTGGATCTTGCTGGAAGCGATCCTCTCATGAAAGTGGTTCAAAACTTAGATCTTGGGTTTTAGTATTTGTTTTTAAAAGATCGTTGGATGGCTAATACCCTTCTGTGTCCACTTGCCCTTTTGGTAGCTTTTAGAATTATGTAAGACATTCTAACAGCTATCAACGGTTTTCAAAGTACAGTTATAGTAGTAAAGGCAATACATTGGGCAGAACAGCTTTTCAGTGATGCCTTTTTTTTTTTTTTTTAAATGGGTTGGGAGTACTCAGCCCTTCAGCAGTTCTAGGTCTTCCTGAAAATAAATTTTAAATTCTGGATTATCAACTTCTTTCGCGGTTTCTGGCAGCATATGTCAGGAGTATATGTTAAGTAGTAAAATGTAGCCCTGTAGCTACATGTTTGGGATAGTCTTGACTATTGGTTAAGTGAGTTCATGACTGCTGTGATCAGAGATTTAGAATGTGTACTTCACAGTATCAGCCTTGTACCATTTTGCTTTTAAAGTCTGTCAGTGCATGGCTTACTACTTCATTAGATGTATAGCTATTGTATTTAGTGACTTGTAGATCTAGTTATGCTTTTGACTGTCAACAGACCTTGTAATTATATTTATTAAGCTTTTTTGTTGTAGGAAGTCGGATGAGAAGCAACTTGAGAATCATTAATCCTTACTTTTTGGGAAAGTTCTGATAAACTGTACAATATGTAATCCTTACAGCAAAGATCATAAACTGATATGGAAGAATCAGTCATCTAAGCAGGATTTTGGTAATTGAGTTTCTGATAAGCTCTCAGATCTTGTGGATTTTTGATTATACTTTAACAGGTTACACTGACACCTGATTTTTATTTATTGTACAGCAAAGAAGATACATTTAAATCTTGAGCAGCTTCATATTGCAAGAGAAAGCATTCAAAATGGAAATAAATTTAGTTTAATTTCAACATGAGGAGGGAATTAAAAAAATTATCACTAATTTTTTGGGCTAATGTTTACAGTATGTTTTGTTGTAGATACTGTCGTGGCTATTGGAGACATGTTTAAAAATTGTTGTCTCCTATATATTAAAAATTTTCTGGTTTTTAAAAATTTTTTTTTAGAAAAAAAAATCAAAAGACCCGCAGCTCCTAACGTCCTTGTAAAGAAATAGCTAATTTGAACTAAAATCCATTTATTAACTTTTAGTGGGATATGTGTGCTTCAGACTCATTAGAACCCGAGTTGGACTGTTGGTACCAGCTCACTTGTAAATAAATGAACATCTGTAAGAGGGAAGATACAAATTGGTACTAAAAACTAAAATTAAGTCATTGCTTTAGCTTGCATAGCTAAGATACTCTAATCAAAGCAGGAAATGTCTCAAACTTACTAATTGCACCGAATACACAGATGTTTATTTGGTAGGATATACACTTTAGACCACTCTCTACAGCATACTTTCTACTTCAAAGTATTGAATAATACGGTTAAAATTATTTATATAGTAGGTAATATCAGTCCTGGGTAAATGTGCACTCTATTAATAGGCTAGCTTTTCTAACTTGCTTGTGTAGACACCTCATAAAATTTGATTTATATTTTGTTTACTCCCACTGTTTGTTGTTTGTGGACTAATTTTGAAGGCAGATAGTCATTTCTACATGTGAGCAAATTATTTGGAAAAAGGTAATGCCATACCTGTGTTTTATATAGTGTGCAATTTGTGTTTCCTTGCATGCTTTTTTAACTAAATGCAATAGTTGATTGTGATTTTTAACTTTTTCCCAGTTAACCAAGACATACAAGTAGTATTAACTGAGTAGTAGAACTGACCTATACGCCATTTGTCTCCATGTTGCCATTGCATTCTTGTATTGTCTTTCTTTGTCAGCTCCTCCTCTTTCCACAGTGAAACTTCTTCCTTCCTGCATTTCTAAACCACCTTTTCCTAGCCTTTGAGCTGAGATTCATCCTGTGCACACTGGCATATTCTTACTGATTTACTCCAGGAAGCTGACAGTAAACCTCGGGATCTGCCTGAAGGTGAAGGCTCCATTTCCTGAGCAGGTTCCTTATGTGTGTGAAATTCCCACTCCTGTTAAAGGGCCAGTTTGGCTATGCAAAGATCAACAGCAGAATTGCCAGTGGTTTCTTTGGCTGACCATGTGGGCTAGCACGTGGTTCAGTCTTTGGATTTTGCAGCTGTGACTTGGTGTAGTAGGCTGCTTTACAAGTGGTTGAGATTTTATTGCACAGTCAGGCTGTTCAGATAAGGGAAGTACAATCAGTGTGCCACATCCAAAGCCGTCCTTTGGAACTGGAGGAATAAGAACTGAGTAAAAGGAGTTTTTATCTGTAGGAGTGATTTTTTTAAACTTGTGCTCGTGTTTAACACCATCATAAAAGAAAATAATTTAGAGTAGATGAGTGAGTTGTGTTGTTAGCTGCATGTCTAATGTTGCCAGGCACTAAATTCATTGCAGACAATCTGGAATAATCAATTTTAGAACAGAAATACCATAAACTGCTTTCATATCAGGTATGTTATGCTTTGAAGCATGAATTTGTAATTTTTTTTACACTATAATAGGTGTTCACTTTTTATTTAAAACCCTGAAAAATTTCTCTATGTGATTCCTAGTTGTAATGTATTCTACTTGAATTGTAGCAGAGCAAGAGTGAAATACTTTCTTATGAATTATCACCTACTATGTGAGTCTGTGTGTAATCAAAAGCCTTTGATTTCTTACTCATTTCTGACATGGTATTTTAGCCTACTGTGGCCAGCCTTATTCTTAAAATGTCTTTGTGCTTCTTGGGGTTTACTGCATGGTTTCAGATCACCTTGTTTTTGTTCTGAGCCCAGATGGCTGAAGTGACTGTTTCTGTTCAAGTAATTTTTATTAATTTGAAAGCTTAAACTTTTAATTAAAACTTACTTGTGCTGTATCTAAAGTTTTTGACAAGTGAAAGTTAACCCCTCCACTGCAGCCCATATTTGTGAGCTCCCTTTTAGGAACTCTCATCATTTTCATTCAGAAGTTGTAGTTTGCTGCTTCTGAAGTATGTATGTTAATGACTTCTGCCACAGGGCAAGCACCTATCCTTGCTGTTTCTGTAGTGCAGGTATCAGTAAACCTGTACAACTGGCAGGCTTAGACAAAACTTGGCTTAATTTTTTTTTACCTTGTTCATACTAAAGCGACTGTTTTTATTGGCTTGTTTTTTAGGTGAGCAACACAGTATTTATCTTGTATCAAAGTGGGAAAAAGCATGGAGGAAGATGACTTGGGGGTTTTTTGTTTCTTTTCTCTTGGTTCTCCCCTTTCCTTAATATTTGGGTTTGGCCCTCCAGAAGTGTCTTATACTCAGGAATATACTCTTGAAATTGTAGAACACTTTCTTGGGCCTCAATTTCTTGAGTTTCTGAGGATTAGTTTCTGTGATTGGGTTGCAGCAGAACTAATTGCAGAACTTAAACCTCTGTGTGCATCTTGCAAGAAACAGCTCTTGAATTGAAACTTTCATTTAAATGTAAGCATGTTTATACTGGTGAGGGGTAATGAGCAGCACTTTTTCTTTTCTGCTTTTGAGGAAGACTCCATTAACAGTTTTGGTGGGAGAGCAGCAGTGTGCCAGTATAACTGGTCTCTTCTGTATGCATATTTGTAAACAAAGCTGCTAATTTGCTGTTCAAAACTGATGAATTGGGATATTTGATGTCTCCAAATACAATTGAAAATAGCATCAAATATCTCTTCTGTAATATGTAATCTCTTTTGAGCAAGTCTTTCCCTATACTCACATTCCTTCTGCACCACAGAATGGTGTTTTCTACTAACAAAACTCCCAGCTGTGCTGTTTTGCATTACAGTGACAGGTAATAGAATTCTGCAAGTCAGTTTTCTTTTTTATAGGTTGTTTCAGATATTATTTTTTTTGCTCCAGTATTTTGCAGTTACCTTTACAAATTTATTAAAGGCTGTAATTTAAAAAAATTATTAGATCTGCATAATTTTGGAGCATTTGCTTAAAACATAGCCTGCATTAAGGTGAATTTTCTGCTCTTACCTAACTTTGAATGGTGTCATTGGGTCAATGAAGATGAAATTTTGTTGGTGTATTTTTATGAAGTAGACTAGATAGTCTTAAGATTTTCTAGGATAGTACCAGTGAAAAAATACCTACATAGAAAGTAATGCTTCTGACAAAAGCATCTCAAACAAGTGATAATGACTTTGAATTGAAGTTTATTTTCTAAAGAATACATCTGTGTTTCAGATGTCTGTTACTGCTGCCTGGTTTCCACATGCAAGTAACAAAGACTTAACATTAGCTCATACCAGGAAGGGGCCTGATCCTGTAAAATTTAGTATAGAAAATAAACTCGCTGAACTAACTAGGAGAATAGTAACTGATATTTGACTTGTTGAATCATTTTTGGAGAATTTATTGCACAGATGGAGCATCATATTCTCCAGAAGGATAGATTTGGGGCAGTTATTAATTCTAGAGCACAATTTACCTTTCAGTATGTTTCTATCTCCAGGTCAGTATTTTTCTTGTTACTGTCCAAAGTGGTGAGAAATAAGTTGAATCATGTGGTAGTGAGAAACAACTCAAGCCTTAAAAACTTGATTTGTCTTTCCTGCAAGCATCAGGTTTTATAGAGAAGAAGAAATGCTCTTTTTTGATAAGTCTAGTAAAGAAATCATTCTCTGTTGTCTGCTTCTAGCATGGAAGATTAAGTGTGTGCATTCAATTGTTTTCAATTTTTTAAAATAATATTTCGTCAAACATGACATTTAAGTTATGTATGATATTCTTCTAATGTTGAGATTTACATGTCTGTAGGTCTGTGTTCAGCCATTAAAATATGATGTTGAAATTATCAACTACTTTTGATTCCTAGAAGATTTTAGTTCATACTTGCTGATATTAAATATTTCTAGACAGTAAAGACTTTCTAGAAGTTTGTCTGCCAATTTACACAAATAATATTTTAAATCTTCATGTAGTAGAAGCTGGGACTTGGAAAGCATGACTGACTCTGCGTATCTGATGATTGTTAAAAGGAAACGCTCAGTTTAGATTCTTTAGGCATAGTCTAAATTCAAAGTTTGAGACAATGGCCAAAGGATGAGCAATGTATTGGATTCATCTGTAAACCTCATTTTAGATGTTTTCCTTCTCTTTCCTGCTCTATGGTTTGTGATTTTTTTTTTCTTTAGTTATGCACTTACTCTTAAGCAAATAAGCTGCTTTGGTAACAGAGCTGATGTGTGTCAGAAAACTGAAAAAAAATTAAAAAAAACCTGAATAGTATATTTGGGCATGAGGCAAGAGAGCTTTTTCTGTGTGTCGTGTTTTCCCTTGAGGGGTATTTATTTCAGTTTTGTTGTTGAATTTTATTGAGTTTGTAAACAGCTTTTACTCCAAGAGCAGTTGAGACAGGGTGATAACTTCTCAAGCCAACTTCATTAGTGAAAGCTGCCTCCTGTAGAGCAAAAGACTTAGAAATTGGGAACAAGCAGCTTTCACAGGTACATTAATTTGAAAAAAATACTTAATTGTATTTGATGATCACATACATAGTAAGCTAGTGGATATAAAATTCATTGGTAAAGCTTCTAAATTCATCAAGTAGTAACCTTTCTTATCAGGCAGCAGAATGTTCTGATATTCTGTAATTCTTTCATGATACACCACTCTTACAGCAAGTGAAGTTCTGTGATCTGGTTCTTCAGTCTCTTGCCTCACATCCCCCAACCTAACATCTTCATCAGTATCAGACAGGGGGATCGAGTGCACCCTCAGCAGTTTTGCAGGTGGCACCAAGCTGCAGTGGTGTGGGTGGCATGCCTGAGGGACAGGATTCCATCCACATGGACCTGCACAAGGCTGGGAAGGGGGCCCTTGGGAACCTCAGGACGTGCCAGGTGCTGCACTTGGGTCAGGGCTGCCCTGGTACCGGTCCAGGCTAGGGAATGAACAGATGGAGAGCAGCCCATATTTTTGTAATACATTTGCCTTAGAACTATAGTGATGAAACTGACAAGTTAATACTTTACTTAAAGTTTGGACATTTCTTAAAACCTAAATTTAACAAGGTAAGTAAATGGAGAAATGCCCCTTAAAGGGATGTTTGCTGCTTTAAGTTTTACTTATATGATTAACAATGCAAGTTAATTTATCAGTATTTCTTTGTGTAAGTTGAGTGGAGCTCTGCAGTTAGGTAAATTTAAGTCATGCACTGGCATTAGTGCAGCTGAGTAGCAAGGTGGATGAGGGAAATAATTGGTCCAACAATAAAATCAGTTTTAAAAGTTGGTTTTGCATAGATCAACACTTCAGATTGTTTAATTTGACACAAGAATAATAACACGCAAAAGGAAGGGAAAGAAGACACAGGCATGAGAATGGAGTTGCTGTTCTGTGTCTTATATCAGTAAAACCTGCTGTGAAACAATGCACTGAGTTTGTGTGAAGTTTTCTGGTATTAGCAGTCACAGTGGTTACTGCTGTAAGCATTAGTTTCTAGATATGCTTCCCAGGAAAATAAGTGTTTTAGCTAACCTTTAAGAACAAATACCACACTATTAGAATTTTCACTCAAAACAACCATAAGTAATCTCTGGAATGCAGTTGTGATGCTTTTGGTGTGCTGACTTGCAGACTTTATCATGTCTAAAAAATTTTCTGTGGAAAAGTCATTACTCAGAGTAAGAAACATGTAAAATTCAGTTTTGAGAGCATTTTTCTGTCCTGTGTGAACAGTATCTCTTAGGGGTTAAGAGACTAATTGTTGCTCAAGGAAAGAGTGATCAGAAAATTTATGTGGCGGGTAAAATTTTAGTGCACGTATAAATAAGTGGAATTTTTTTTTTTTTCTAGGCTCTCTTCTTTTGGAGTCCAAAATTAATCCGAACACTGCGTACCAGAAGCAACAGGTAAACATACTTTTCCTCATGTTTAAAGGCAGGGTCTTTAACAGTATACAACCAACAGTGTAGCAGTATAGTATTTTTTTGCCTCTATAGTATTTTTGTGCCAAAAACAGGCAAAGTAGTTTGTACCATTTTTGTGCATTACATGCTCATGTGTTATTTCTCTGTATTTTTGGTGAAGTTATACAGATAAATTACATTATGTTTTGCACCAGAAATTGGTTTGGGAGAGACAGTCCAAACATAGTTGGGAAAATCATGAAGTAGCAGAGGTTCTTGAGGGTTATAGTATCTGAAACTTAGTATCATCTGACTTTTTTTTTAATTTATATTTCAGGTGCTTTAAGCTTAAATGTATTTTTATTCAGAAGGCTTTAAATTTATTTACATTTTAACCTTTGTTTATTTTTTACTTAGGAGGTGGGTATGGGTTACTACTGCTCCAAAGCATTCTGTGTGCATAAAAGAAGCTTTTCACCTTTAGTTTGCATGTTGCTTCAATTATTTAAACCATACATTGTGAGCCCCTAACGAATGCTCCTGAGATGGGTGAGAAGTGAACTGTGTGGGCTTTGTACTTTATTTGCCGTGCTTGTTTCATGGATGCTGGGAATTGCCTTTACAGGTTTAAAAATACTGAACTAGATTGTATTTTGCTGCCTGTTTGGTCAGCTCAGACTTGTTAAAATCTTGTCAGATTAAATGTATTAAAACATTCTTCAGTCTTTCACCTTTAATAGTTCATCACAGGCATAGTGGACATACTGTTATTTTGTTCACAGGTGGTCCCAGTAGTTGTGTCACTGCAGGTGTTTGTAGAATTGTATTTTGAACTGAATGGGGAGAACCAGTATGGGCTAAAAATACCCTTCCTTGAAAAATTTAATCTGTATCTCTCTTGATATATTAATAACACACTGTATAAGCAGCTGATATTGAGAAACTGATAAGGGCAGTGTGGGTCTGGAGAATCAATTCCAGGGAGTAAGGACACCACCACCAAAAATGCGAAGCAGACTAAGTTTTAGCTGTAATCCTGACCAGCTTGAGGTCATGGTTCTATGATACAGTAACTTGAGCTTTGAAACTCGTGAAATGACAACTGAATATTTCACAGCTCTACTGCATAAAGTGCTGATCTGGTGTAAACTTGCTTTGCTGACTTAAATTGATTAAAAGAGCACTGGAGGGGTGAGTTTTGTATCAACAGGCTTTGTGCCACATCAGACATGAAACCTACTTCAAGGAGGCATAAAATTGCAAGATTGGTGCAAACAACCACACGTGCTGGTCATTTCCTGCTCCAGGTCAGACATGTATTGTAGGCTAGTGCTGCATCAATCATACTGGTCATTGTGAAAATATGGTTAGAGAAATAAAAATAATTAACATTAATCTGTCCCATTAGAGCAGTGCTGTATGTACATTCTCTGTGCTGGAGAAGGAGAAGTGCTGTTTTTAAAGCTTTCAAATGCTGCACAGACAGAACTTTATATTTGCAGATGGATTGTTCATATTTAACCAAATATGAACCAGTTTCTAATATAAATTGAATATAGGGCTCCACTCCAAGCCTCAGAAATACCAAATGTTTCTTGGTGTGTGTGTGTATTAAATCTGCTCTGTAGCCTGGTTTCTTTCATGTGAGGCCTACTTATCCTTTCCCTTAGTAAAAGGTAAGTTCAGAGTTTAACCTGATTCCATATGAGTTAAGCTTGGAGCTTAGCAGCTGAAAGAGTAGGTTTTTTTCCAGCTCTGCTCCTAGAACTCTGAACAGCTTAAACTTACTAAACCACAAGAAAATCAGCTTGGTACTTTAAATTCTTTTTCAAAAGCTGGTAGCTCTCTATGCTGGCAGAACTTTCAAACCATCTTACACAAGATCTGTTTGTGGAACTGAGATGGAAGAGTGAGTGAGATCTTTCTTTTTGACTGCAGAAGGTCACTTAGGTCACCTCACTACTAGTGAAATTGCAGCCTGAGATAAAAGACTTGCTTTTGAGCTTGCCTGCTGTTGTTAGTTGCGCATAGAAAATTTCAAGAAAATTCTCCCAGAAATCTAAGGCTTTTTATTTCAAAGTAGCTGTGTAGTGTTAAGATCTTACCAGGCTTTTATCTCAGAATTTTATTGTGAGGATGAACCTATTTTAAGGGGTACATAGTAGTATCCATTTCTACTGTGACACAACATGCAACTTCTGAACACTTTGAATATCTGATTGAATAAATGGATGGGTTCTGACTTTTGTCTAGGCTGACATGAGGCTTGTAAGAAGAAGCAGTCTTAATGGACTGACTGAAACAATCTTTGGTTGGAAGCAAGGAGAGATAATATGTACTAAGGTCTTGGGGGAACCTTGCTATGCCAGTTGCTTTGGATCCTTCAACAAAAGAAGCCTATAGATACCTTAGTGATAAACAGTGAAGTCCTTCCACTGTTGAAAGAACCTTCTGCCTATGCTGATCTGTTAGTGCGAGTGTGAAGTAGATGGTCTTAGTAATTATTGATATCACAAATTATGTAATTTCATGGTTTTACATATGTGTGTTTTAATAACTGCCTAGCTTAGATAATTTATCAAAATACTAGTGTGAAGACCTGAGGACAAGTTTGCCTTGCTGCCTCTGTTCCCTTGGAAACTAAAGCAAACAAAACAAAACAAAAAACCAACAAAACCTGTGAAGCTGAGTTTGTTAGTATGATTTTGTCCCAGTTATCTGCTTTATATTTCTTGGTTTTCAGTGTTGAAAGCAGTGACTGCCCTTTGTGGTAGTAAATACAACTTTCTGCCTTTGGAGAGAAAGATTACTTGGGAGATCTTGAGTCCTGCTCAGGGAATCATTTTCATACATCAACCTGAGATACTTCAGTTTGTACAGTCTACTTCTCAGTCTTCCCAGATTTACCTGCCATCTGGAGGTTTGAAATAATTCATTATAGCATGAAATTCATAGACCATCTTTTGACTACCTTTTCAGTAGTCAAATTAATTAGTCTGTCAAAATAAAGAGCTCCTTTTCTGCAAAAAGAGAGATAGGTTTATGTATCTGATTCTGCAATATAGAATTGCTACCAGTGGAAGTTCATTGATGCTCTGAACCATGTACTTCCTGTCAAACTCATCACTGTTCATACTAGAACTAGAAGAAAGTAAGGCATATGAGGGAGAAAAGCTAGACAGAAAACAACTTGAGGAACTAATGTCCTGTGGCTCAAAAAAAGGACTTAATATTTCTTATATTAAAGTAGTATTTCTAGGCAGAAACGTCTTCAGAAAAAGCAAAATATGCACAGTATAGCCACATGAGCACCTGATTTATATTTTTGTTTACAGCTCTGTTTTGTTGGCATTTTTATTTTAAAATGTTACAATAATGGTCCTATAACTTTGCCATGGAATATTGCTGGATTTAATTACTGGGTAAGTAGTAGCATTCACCTGAAAAACAAATTTTGTTTAGTTAGTGGAATTTCATTATACAAAGCATTGTTGGGTCACACATGGAAAACTTAGGTTTTTGTTCTGTTGTTGGTTATTTTCTTAATATTCTAGTAAAGGTAGAAGATATTTAATTGTGGGTTGGGGGGTTTAAGGCATTGAAATTTCAGAATGTTAGTTACAAAGATGCTGTTCTTAAACAGTGATCCTTATTCAGAAAATAAATAATTGAACTAGTATATTAGGATAGCACCTTTTCCTATAGGAGCCCTAAATGATTAAAAACCCCTCTATACACCTAGCATTTACCTAGAGAGAAACCTGATAGGGGTGTGGACCGGGGTAGAGCTTTTCAGTATAGTTTGGCAATGCTTTAGAAATAGAACAATAAAGACTTGTATGCTCAGCTTTATTAGATACATCCACATGCATCCTGTAACAGAGCGATGAAGTATGTATTGCATCCCTTTCTGTACCTGATACAAGAGTTATTTACAGCTTCCACCTACAGAGTCTTGCCTCTGTCCTAGAGGTATCTTGTGTCCTTTGCATTTGAAGTCTCTTTTTCAGTTCCTCACAAGAATAAAAAGCTAAAATTCATCCAGAGTACTAACTGCTAGCTATGTAACTTGAAGGTGGCCATCCTTGAATAACAGAGTCCAGACTTCTTAATAAAAAAGCCAAGTTTTGAAACTATCCAAAAGGGCACTGACTGAATTCTCAGAGAAGATGAACTACATTACTTGCTATCATGACAAGCAAGCCAACAGTGAAACTATTTCAATAAAATTTTTGCATATTGTAGCTAAGATAGTAAGGAAGTGTGTGTGGTTTTGTGGGGTGAGGGAATAAGCAAGGGGAAGGGTGGGCTGCTCTTGGGTTTGTAGTGGGGTTTATCTATTTTAAATTAACATAGGTTTCATTTCCTTCATTTCTGTTTTCTTGAATATTCTGATTTTTCTGCTTTTGCTGAGTATTCTGGTTTAGGGACAAATTCGGGCAGAAACTTCCAAAGGGGTCCCTCTAGAAAGCAGATTCAAGTGGCCCCTCCCCCAGCTGATTTGGGAAAAGATGTCCTTGGTGAAAAGTGGGAAAAAATGATTTATTTAACAAGAAAAGTACTCACAAGCATCAAAAATAATATTAAACAATAAAACCTCTCGCTGTTGCGAAGAGATGGCACATGCAGAAAGTCCGTTTTGTGGGCTGTAGCTCAGCTCACTCAGTCTCTTACCAGTCCCTCCTGTGTGGGAAAATGCCACAACCCAGGCCCTGTTGGGTCATGGCTGTAAGCTACCAGTGTTCCTCTGGGCTTTCACTCCAGAGCAGAACTGATCGCTCCAAGAAAAAGAAAAGCCACAGTCTGGGGGACATCTCTGCCTCAGCTAGCTAAAAACTAACTAAAAAACAAAGGAGAACTCTCTCCTACTTCTCTGTGCTGCAGGCAGCACAGTCCATGAGAGAGAAAAGCTGGAGCTCTTATCTCTGTTTTGAATACAGGCACTTCAGACATTCCACTGCTTCTCCTTCTTCCCCCACCTTCACTCTCAGATCTAGTTTTAAGGGTGCAAAACTTATTTCTGGGCTAAACAGAAAAATAAGGATACAATTCAGCATCATAAAGTCACCCCAGGACTTTATGAGTATGGCCAGTAAGTCAAGTTTCTGCTGCAGAACTAATAAACTGATTTTACTGCATGTGATTTATGGGAATACAGCTATGAAATCACTAACTGAAAAGTTGTGTATGACTGTTGAGCTTTCACAGAAGCTAGTAGAACACAATCTGAGTATGCCTTTGACATGTTAATCAGTTTTTTGAGTAAATTGTTAGCACATGCAGATAACCAGCTTCTAGGTGAAAAAGTGCATGAAACCAAATGCAGAATTGCAACTTTATATTACATTACATGGGTGGGTTTTTTTAGCTTGAAGATTCTGCCACAAGCTACCACACTAGCTCTATATTTAACTTTAAAAGTCTGGGTAGTGTAAATAGCTTATTTCATATACGGAAACCTGAAATTGTGAAGCTGTACTTTTGATTGGAAGTAGATAGCAAGATGCTGAAAGGTAGGTTGGCATGTCCAGGGAAGTGTCTGTGACTGTAAACAATCTAAGGAATTAGATTAGGAACTAGCAATCAGGCGGTCCAAGAGGGGAAGAAACAGCCTGTGTTGAACCTTGTGTGAGCCAGAAAAGTGTCATAAGCCTGAACCATGTAAGAGCTAATTGGGAGAGATTAATTTGCTTTTTAAGGTGAAAACAAGAGTTTATTAAATACTTACCGAATTTAGGGCATCACTGCTTGAGTGTAGATTAAATCTCATAGAGCTGCCAAGAGAATGTTTTGGAGCTATGGAGAAGACTTGTCCCTGGACATGAACAGTAGTGAGAGTCCACTGTCAAACAGTAGCAGTTTTGTTAATCATAGCAGAGTCAAATCCTGAATACTAGTTGCTCTGAAATTCTTCATTATGAAATCCCAGACCTTGCTTTGGAGATTTGTGTGAGTGCTGTACAAGACACCTACTAATCAACTTTCTAATAGTTAAATAAGACTGATTTAATGTCTAGTAAAAGTTGACCTTTAGTGGGTGCTGTGGCAAGAACTTTAGACTGATAGTATGTATCGAGAACTTTTTACTCTTGAGGTAAATCAGAAGCCTTTTGGTAATAGTTTCAAAAAATGAAAAGTCATAGGGTAGATATTAAACTCTATCCTTCAGTACAATTGCCACTGTTTCCTGGGTTAAATTATTGCAGGTTAGCTTCTGAGGCGTGATGTCTCAGATAAAACTGTAGCACACAGCAGTGCCTCTGGAAAACCTCTAACTAACCAAAATTTGTTTCTTGTGGGCTTAATGCAGCAAGCAGAGAGAGAAACAGCACAGGAATCACCGACTGTATTCTGTATTTTTGCCTTGGGCTGTGCCCTTATAAGAACTAGAGTGTACAAAGCTGTCCTCCACCCACAGAAATGATTGATACCTCCTCTTGGGAATGTTAAGTACATAGGTCTCCTAAAAGGAGGACATACTCAGAACTTTTGGTTAAATTTTAAAATTCATCATTTTATGTGCACAGTCATAATGAGCACTATTGTAACAGAAAACAAATTCATGTAAATGATCCTAAGGAGACAGCAGATTTTTT
This sequence comes from Taeniopygia guttata, assembly GCF_048771995.1. Classification (NCBI taxonomy): domain Eukaryota; kingdom Metazoa; phylum Chordata; class Aves; order Passeriformes; family Estrildidae; genus Taeniopygia; species Taeniopygia guttata. Next base: position 48,750,027 of record NC_133030.1, on the reverse strand, counting down.
ATGGGCTAAGACAGCAGTGACAACTCCAACTGGCACTACTGCCAAGATTTTTTTTTTGCAAAGCAGCAAATGATTTTTTAATCTTTGAATAAGATTATGAACCCTACATAAATAGCTGCTGATTATCACCCTATTTAAAAAAGATCTTGCCAAGAACTGATGCATCTTGAAAATACGAAGAGCTAGAATGCCGAGGTTGTCACAGAGAACTTCAATAAGATCCTTCTACAATAAAACATTTGTCCAGGTTTGTGGCCATTAACACAATGTAGCTATGATTTAATACTGCTGTTACACATTTTAACTGTTGACAAAGAACAAGATAAGAGCAATTTTTAGATGCTTTAATTATCCCATCCAGTTTCTTGTGTGTAGATGCTAATATTTTATATGAAATGCAGCAACAGAGGACATGTCTTAGCTCCATCTGAGCCAGAACTGCTATTGTGAATCAAATGAAATTGAAGATTTTATGCTCATCAAGATGTAATGTGCAAGACTTACCTCCTTTCCTCTCTAACCAATAGCCACTATTACTAAGCATGTTTATCCTTACTCCTGTTTTCTCTTTGAATGGAGGAGTCTTAAGAAATTTCTGTTGCTTTCTGGAGTTTCAAGAAGTAATATTTGATATTCAGAAGCAACAGAAACTCCAATTCCATAGCTGAGAGATCCAGAGTAGTTAGTGGACTCAACTTACACTGAGGAAATGTCAGATCAAGCATGTACAAAGATTTCTTTCAGTGAAATAAACAGAAAGTAGACTGGTAGACTGTTACTGATGTGTTCTTCTGGCTTTAACTCCATCTAGAATTTCTTTCAGTAATTTCTTCATACGTGTGTAAGTCTTGTACTGTTCTTTTTGATGACTATAAGCTTTGTAGGATTAACAAAATGAAATTATAGTCACAACTATCTGCTTTTAACAGTGAATTTAAAGTTACTAAATTTATAGAACTTAAAATTGTATATTGCATAATGGAGTGGAGTGCTTTCTGTTTCATGTTCTCTTTTTAAAAGCCCTTTCATTCAAGAAAGGTTGTACAAACAAATACAGTTTACTAAAGATTCAGAAAGTAGCAATTGATAGACTTCTGTTGAGGAACCACAATATATGAAACCTTTGATAAGACAACAGAGACTAATTTCAAATTTTAATGTGGCAATTGGAAAACACTTTTCTAATACTGATTAAACAAACTGGAAGATGATTATTCTGCTGCTCAAATTATTTCTTTAAGCAATTGTTTTTGTTTTCCAAAGACGAAATAACTAAAAAAAAAATCAAGACTTTATAGAGGTGTGAACTTCCATGTTTAGTAGTAGATGATCTTGTTAAAGGGAAAAATTGCTATGCTATGGCCAGATACACTTTTCTACATCTGTGCATTTTCAAAAGCAGGTTTAACTTTCTGTCTTCTCTTTACTTTTCTCTGCCTGCCTTCCTTTCTCTGTCTTGACCTGTTGCTGGATTTTATTCAGAGACCTAGAGCTTTTGTCTATTAAGCACTTAATGTAAATAGCACTGCCCTTAATAGTGTTCCTTTAGTCATTTCCCCGTTTGTTAGTTGTGCTCTTTAGCAAGAAGAAAATACATTTTGGTCTTTTGGAAATTACTTACTTAGAAATTAAACCAATTTCACCTGGATGGAATTGTAATTAGATGGAAATGTTGCAAGTTCTGCTAGGGTCTACTTAAAATTTGATGTTAGGGTTGCTTGGGTTTTTTTAATTAAGCGCTACTCAGTGTGAAACTAAGGAGAGAGTGGCCTTGAAAATTACTGCAGCAGAGATACAGTTGGAGAGAGAAATATATTAGAATTTGAATCTGATACCTACACTTAACATGCAGTAAGGTACATACTGTTTTTAAAGATTGCAAATAGAAAAACTTTTTGTTTGAGACCTTCACTTTTCAGATTTCTGCAAACTAATTTTTTTTTGCTCTGTTGGTGTCAGCAGTACCAGGTGCTGTCAATCTGTTATTACCAGAGAAATTGCTCCATGACCTGTCTTGTAGAGAATAAATTATTAATTATGGTTTTTTTCTTCCTTTTGTATTTTGGAGGTGGTCTTCCTAAATCCCTTTCTTCTGTGTACCACCTCTTCCTCAACCCTTTGGAAAAGGAAAAGGTAAACTATTTGCCATTTACAAGGTAAAGCCATTAGTGCCTCTGAAGGAGTATAGCTGCTCTGGTAATGGCAAATTGATTATATTGTATTGCTTGACAATCCCATTGGAGCTGGCTGATTGTGCTGTTTAGATTACAGTTTAGTTTAAGATGTTTTCTAGTAAGTGCAAAGCAAAATCTAAATGTATTTCTTTTTATTGTCAGTATTCATTTTAATATCACTATAAGCAAAATCTCTACTTAATGAAGTAGAAATTCTGTACTTTATGTATAAGAAAAATTCCCATGTCTCTTGTCCTAGTGAGTGAATGCATGGTTTAGCACTTGGCTGAAATAATGCAGTTTCATGGAGCTATGTGTGTTTACTGTGGCTATATTTCAGCTGTTACAAGAAGACAAAAGACTAACAATAAAACTTGACAGAATACCTGAACACAATGCTGATTTTATTTTCTTCTTTTATTAATTGAGTTTTATTTTCTATTAGTTATTCTAAGAGTAGTAGACTCTCTGTAAACTACTTCATCAAATACCTTGTCAGTGTGTGACATTGCTCTTTGCAGCAGAGCTTCCACTTTCATCTATTGGTTTTGCATGCAATATGAGGGCTCTGATAAACTCTTGAACTAGCCTAGTAAGTTGATGAGAGCTTCAGTTCTAGGAAGTGAACATAGCTAAGCATGGTTTCAAGTAGTTTCTAAAAGTCTAGGGCAAAACTTCCTTCCAGAATTGTATTTGGAATAAATGAAACTCTCATGCATGGTTCAGTGCAGTGGGTGCCTGTAGTCCCAGGCAGTGAACTATGGTGCTCCTCTTCTTTAAAGGTTGTAGCCATCTTGGGACTAGCTTTTAAAAAGCTCTTCTGTGCATTTGCAGTGTCTTCTGGGGCTTACGAAAATAAAAAAAAAGAAATACTGTAACTTTCATCCTGCAGTTTTATGTGGTCCAAATGAAACATTAAAGAAACCCCTAACATAAACCCCACAAAACCCATTGCTTTTGTTTCTGTATTTTATTAGAGAATGCATTGAGGTAAAAGTGCATTTTCTAGGTCAAACTTTTTGAGATTTATAGTATTATGGTCACATAAAGTAAGAATAAAAACTTTTGATATCTTTCTGGAACTTCTGATTTATGCAGGAATGTTTTTAATCATAAACATATAAAAATTTTATTAAGTGTGATGGTTACGTTTGTATTGTAATATTGTCCTGTCATTATTAGGTGTCAGGCTGGTTTTATTTTTAAAATTTACTCTTTAAACATTATTTAGGTTAATAAAATCTGAAATATATTGCCTGAAAATACTCTTCCTCTCTTTAAAGGATACCTTGATTGTGTGGTCTGAAGCTGAAAATTATGATTTGGCACTTAGCTTTCAAGAAAAAGCAGGTTGTGATGAAATATGGGAAAAAATATGTCAGGTAAGTTTGATAAATGTAAAATTGAGACAACCTAATTAATATAAATGTTTGTATTCAAAACTTGCATGCTGTTCTAAGAATTTGAACAATAGTAGATAAAAAGGAAAAACTAACATTTTAGCCAGCTCTCCCAGATCTTACATTTTTCAATTTAAAAGCTTTCTCCTTCCTCCAGAAATTTAATACAGACCTAATCTAAGTTTTGTGTACTTTCTTAGAACATTTTCAGGTCTTTAAACATAACTTTTTAGCTCTATTTTTGCCCAAGAAAGTGTAGCTCCAAATGAGTGCTTAAATTAACAATTAGTGTCAGAGTAAACTTTTTCAGGGTAGCCATAAGGGAAAAAATTACCTATGAAGCTTGTTTGTAGAGAGAAGAATGTGTGTGAGCTCTTAGTGAGTTTTATGATGTATTTCTTACAGAATATATTGCAATAAATGGTTTTGTATATTATATATATACTAAAACTGTATTTTATTTAAATTTCTCTTTCTACATTTTTCATTCTTCTGCTTCAGGTGAGGGGAATATTGAGTTTCTCTCAGAACTTTTTTCCATGCGAACATTTCCAGGCTATGAAAGATTATTCTGATAGTAGGAGATATCTCCATCCCTGTATCATCACCTTAAAAATAATGTTTTAAGAAATCAAACAATGTATACCTAGCATGTATATATTTTAACATATGTTTTACCACTACAACCAGATGACTTATAGTCACTGAATCAGTGTTGTTTGTAAATAATATTTGGGTAATAACTATTGACCCAAAAGAATTGAATCAATATATTCACTGATGTTAGTTCACTTTCTCAGTTCTTGTTTGAGTTTTTTCTTCCTTTCCAAGTATTACTACTTCTCTCAATTCTGTGCTACAATATGTGGGATTTCTCTAAATACTCTAAATCTCTTTCTGTACTCTTTTCTGTTCTTAACAAGCATCTAGCTCTCCCCACTCTGTCTTTTGAAGCTTGTTCTTAGTGATTTCAGAAACAACCCCATAGAAATCTGGTTTCACAATTGCATGTATATAGATTATTCCTTTTTTTTTTAGAATGAGTCTTTTCCAGCAGTTTACCACTTAATTAATAAGTATAGAAACATTTCCAAGAACGTTAGCAGTCAATGTCTCCAAAGCTGGGGACAGAAACAAAGTAGGGAAAGGGGGAAGTTTTGTTCTTAGGAAACACCCAGATAAGAAGCCCAGTTTCCTCACCCTCATGTAAAGATCTAATATTTTTGTAGGAAGCCAGTGTCTTTATATCCTGTTTTCAGGCCATGCTTTGTAATTGTGTCTAGTGTACTTTATAGATCTTCAACTTCCTCAGTCATTAAAACTTCTTCTAAAAGGAAAGCTTTGATACCATTTATAGAGAAAGTGGTTGCTGCTGTATGAGCAGAACAATATGTGGGGTTTAGCACCACTCTGAGTGTAGGCTTGTTGTTATAAATGAAGCATTATTTCTCCCAGAGTTTTTTTTTTTGAATTGAAGATTAAAAACAACAGTACCTTCTACTGTTCTGCACAGTAGTGCTTTTCTGAATTAGGCATCAGATTCCAAACAGATGCTAAAATTAAGATGTCATTAAAGCTGATACACTCTGGTGCCCAAGCATCTGTGCATTTTTTTACTAATTCATACTTTCCACAGTTTCCTCATATCTCTGGAGAGATATTTCCAAGTCCTGTGCATTATTTTTCTGACAGTTGGTTTTCTCTATTATTTTGTCAATGTTGGTTTGAGCTTTTTTGTTCTTAAGAGAAGATTCTGTGTTTCTGTTCAGTATTTAGAAGGTGTACAGTAACAGATTTTGACTTGCAGTTCTCCAAAACTGGAAACAGCAGAGAAATTAGCAAGACTGGCCTCTCTTCTCTTTTTGAGGTAGTGGAAGCTTTGAAAAGCACCAAGAGCAGTTAACAGCTTATAGATAAATGTTTAAAGCTATCACTAGAATAATATAATACTAATTTGCATTTGAAAATCTGTCTGCAGAGAATAAAGACTGGAAACAAACAGCTTAGTTCAGTAGTCTATGAAGAAGTTCCCATCCATATTAATAATTGTGAATTTCTGTTTTTATTTGAAATACTCAGAAAATGTAGGTTTTTTTCTTATTCTTCCTCCCATTTTTAAAAAATAAAGTTAAATATCTAATGTAGAAACAGTTTTATAAAACTTTCTATTTGAAGAAATCATCTCATTATCTTTTATTTTCCAAACCAGCTATACTCAATGTCAGACTAGATTTGCATTTCTATTTTGTCTGTACAAATTAAAAACGTGTGATACTTAAATAGTATTTTTTAAAAAGCATTCAGTAAAATTAAACTCCACTTTCTGACACATCCTATTTTGCAGGTTCAAGGCAAAGACCCTTCTGTCGATATTACTCAGGATCTTGTTGATGAATCTGAGGAGGAGCGCTTTGATGATATGTCATCGCCAGGTCTAGAATTGCCATCCTGTGAACTCAGCCGACTAGAAGAAATCGCAGAACTTGTGGCATCTTCACTGCCTTCACCCTTACGCCGTGAAAAACTCGCACTAGCACTGGAAAATGAGGGTTACATTAAGAAGCTCTTAGAAATTTTTCATGTGTGCGAAGACTTGGAGAACATTGAAGGACTACACCACTTATATGAAATTATTAAGGGAATTTTCCTTTTAAACAGAACTGCACTTTTTGAAGTCATGTTTTCCGAGGAATGTATAATGGATGTAATTGGATGCCTAGAATATGATCCGTCTTTATCACAGTCACGGAAACACAGGGAATTTCTGACTAAAACAGCAAAATTTAAAGAGGTGATACCTATATCTGATCCAGAGCTGAAGCAAAAAATACATCAGACATACAGAGTACAGTATATTCAAGATATGGTCCTACCCACTCCCTCAGTTTTTGAGGAAAATATGCTATCAACACTTCATTCTTTCATCTTTTTTAATAAAGTGGAAATAGTTGGCATGTTACAGGTAAGTTTCAAAAATTATAGTCTCTTACTTGTGCTTGGGCAAAGAAAGTCAGGTGATTATTCCTGGAGAGATTGAGGTGCTTCAGTGGAACCTTCACGTCTGTGATTCTGTAAGTGATTGTGGAGTGTGACAGAAAAGAAAAGGCATGGATTCGAGTACTGAGTTGTCAAATACACATTCTTTAATTTCTGGATTTGGACTAGATTCTGTGTAACTGATTGAAATGAAGCAAACGTATGGAATATTGTATGAGGTTCTTTGGAATGAACAGTACTGTTTGCACTTTGAATATTTGATTATAATAGGAGTTTTGAGGGCTGTTGTTTTTGTATTTTAGGACCTTTTCGTTACTAGACTTAGTGATATCTTTGTCATGTTACCATGAAATTTTCACAATATAATGCTCTACCACAATGTAGTTGTTGCTAATTTTGAAGCAAATTAAAGTAGCTGTTTGTAAAGTACAGCTTCAGAACATAAGACCACTTTAGATGCTTGAATGTTACTTAGTTTGTCTTAATAAATCCCTAAATAATGGTGCTTCGAATGACCAGTTTTTCATGAAATATGTCTTACTGCAAATGTAAAGAGATTATTTGGTGCTTTACAGAGTTTACCAATGTCTTAGGTGTTCTGCACCAACCCATGGACTTTCTGAACGGTGTTAGAAGTTGGTGGCACATCTCTGTAAGAGGAGCTTTCAGCTAACTCAGCAAAATGTTACAGCACATGTATTTTGGCTTGTAGAAGTTAATTAACATTATTATATTTCTCCCAGAGTTTAATAAATGAATAGTCATTGTCTTCATAGGGGCTGTCTGATCTGAAGAAATGGACCAAGTTAGATGTTACTGATTACTTTAATCATATTTATCTTCAGTTTGACTCTCAGGATGTCTCCTGTATAATTTCATGGAAAATATATAGCAAAGGAGAGTGAAAATTCCTTTTGCAAGCTCATGGAACGAATAATTGTTTAAACTAGGCCTCACAATTTTTCCTTCATTGCACTCAATTATCAGAATACTGATATTACTTAATCCACTCTCTTGACGCCTTAATCTGTCAGGTGAAACATCTTGGGCATCTTCAGTAGTACCGGGCCCCAGCTTATGCCCAGGTGAACCAAACTGTTCATGTCTGGATGTGTGTCCTCGATAAACAAAAATCACAGTTGCTTATCTGAAGATAGGTCAGAAGGCTTTAAGCATTTTGAAGTTGCCAGTTTGAAGAAGATTACAAGTCTGACTTTGAGAGAATGTTGAAAAAGACTCAGTTAAGGGGTCTCAATTGGAGCATCAGTATGACTGTTGTCTCAAAAATATCTTGCCCTCTTTGCAAGTGTTGCTAAAAACAAATTTCTGAAGATTATACATTTTGACTTGAGGAGGAGGGCAAGAATTTTTCAGGAGTCTTGGTGGCAGTAGCTGATTCTGAGAGAGATCTTTAGCTTTGAAAAAGAAAACGAGGATCTGATGCTGCAAAATCATTAAGGGTGTGTTTTGCCAGACATCCTGAGATACTTCATTGAGGACTAGAGACTGATGAATTTCCTTTTTTCTGTCTCTTACAACTTGTGTTAGGTTAATAGATGTAGGGTACGTTTAAGTTACAATATCAAGGTTTTGTGTTGTTGCCAGACTTGTTAGTTGCAGTTTACAGTTGAAACAAAGGCTCAGATCTGATTTTGATTTGTTGTGTGAAAGCACATTTTTGAACATTCTTTTCACTGCTGTTCTCTATGGTTGTGAATAAAGTGTTCTTCATGTAAGTTAGAGCCAGAAGAATATTGCATTTCAAAGTCAGATAAACATTTGGAATTGTTGAAGTGCTTTCCACAGCTTTGAGGAGCCCAGAATGAGAGCACACGAGAAAGGTAATACACCCTGTGCTATACTGCATTTCCTAGTACTTTCACAGTACAGCTCTCTAGCAAGGAGGGAGAATTCCCTGAGTTTATAAGTAAGAATCTGTCAGAAATTATTTGACATTGCTGATCAATTTTTGGTTTTGAGGGAATTAAAAAAGACTCACAAATTATGTGTCCATAGCATTTCTAAGAGTTCAAAAGGCTTGATTGATTGATTTTTCAAGTTCTTGCAATATAGCTCTAACCCAAGGTTTCAGCCTATTTACCTGTCATTTATTTATTCATAAACCAATAGGCCAGGTTGCACTTTTATGTAATCTCTGCACTCTAGTTTCATTTCTACCTACAGTCTATGTATAAAACATAAAATACTATTTCTTCCTATTTCTTTACGCAGAATAAATAATGCTCTAAGAGCTGACTTAAAAGACTGAATTTGTTGATTTCACTTCTGTAACTGATTCCTATGGGCTTTCTTCCATTTGTGTGTGGTTTGACAACATGCATGTCCTGTAGCTGGTATCACAATCCTTTGTGTGTGTGGAGGGGGTGCTACTGCATGAAGGGTGTCTAGTTTCCTGTAGTTCCTGGCATTTGTTATTTCAGATCTTCTGAGATCTTGGTGTTCACTAACCTTCCATGTGTACTTAAGAAGTGCTTTCTTTTAGAAGTCCTTATTAATTGGGATTAATCCCTTAGACTCTGGGATGCCTCATGGTAGTTTATTGGAAGCCATGGATGAGTCTCACGTTCTTAGCAGATGAATAATAAAGGCTTTTAATGCCTCTGCAATTGACTTTAGATTGTCTCTTGGACCGTTGAGGATGTGACAAAAGAGATTTCTTTTTGGGAAGTTTCACTTGGCAAGATAAAAGTAAACTCCCTGAGTGGCTGTTATCCCATGGTATCCTGCAGTTCTTGTGTGTATTACTGAATTGTTTGGTATTCTGTTCTTTTCTCTCTGGCTGTGAAGGAAAGGAAAACCAGATTCTTACCTCCATCATGGGAAAGAAGTGAGCTGTAATGAGACCTTTCCATGTCAGGCTGTGTGTTAACCAAAGTGGCACCTTACAGTACTCTCATCTCAGTTAACTCAGCCAGACTGTAGTTTCAGAGAAGTGAACAGAAGTTTGTACAGAACAGTACAGATTGTGTCTTATGCTTCTTGACAAGCTGAGTGACTTTACTCAAAACTACCACTGTGTTTTATTTAAGGCATTTACTGTCAAGATAGGCCATTCGCTGTCATTGACGGTCACTGGCATTTAATGTCAGTTTTTCAGTTATAATTAATATTGAATATGAGAATATGCTGATTCTTTAGAGTTCTGGCTTTATTAGAGAGACTTTGCATGTGTTGAAAAAAGTAAGTTCTGTAGTCATGGAAGATACTTCCTTTGATCATTTTGCTTTCTTTGGTAGGTGAAATATCTGTTGCCCTTCTGTGCTAAAACCAAAAATATAAAATAGATAACCTTTGGCATTAGAACCATATTCTTCCTTCCTTCTTCATGAAGGTTGGCTTTCTCATAAGCTTTATAAAAATGTTCTTATATTGATGGGCTTTTCTGAGAACTGGAGGTAAGTTTGTTTGTGGTTTAATTTTGTAAGATAGGTAATTTTAAGTGAGCATGTCAACATCTCACTAAACTAGATACTGTGGTTGCATGATGAATAGTAAAGCCATGAAAACAGTATTCCCAGACTGCAGAATTAACTGCTGTGAAAATTACTCAATTACAGATTTTCTCATTCACAATGTGTAAGATATGTGTAAGGTACGAATTGCATTTTTTTGCAATTACAGCCCCTCCTAATATGCTCTTACTGCTTGGGGTCCAGCCTATTCTAGTCTTGAGATGTCATAGCCACCAAGAAACTTGCTGAAACATGGAGTTGGCTAAGTTTTGAGAGTGGGGGTGGGACAGGTAAGTGGTGTTTCTTGCTTTATATGACGCTCTTTTGCAATTTAAAAAAAGATATACCAATGAGCACACTGGAGGCCACCAGTTCTTTCCCTTTGTATTATTAACTAGTTCATTAAAAAAATCTTGCAAAACTGCGCCATAGAGTGAGCAAACACTATTTCCTTCTGTTCTCTCCCCCTTTTCTCATTGGTGTGTTCTTTTTGCCAGCAAGATCATGCAATGTCTTTATCTTCTGGAGTAACGAATATTGTTAGGATTACTTTAGGGAATGTGCATTTAGACATCAAGGTGTTTAATTTTCAGGAAAGTAGAGAGTAGAAGGGAAAAACTGGACATAAGTTAAAATAGTTTTTGTGCTTAGTAGAGCAGTGATCAGATGGTATTATTGTACTGGTAAATCAGAATTCTTAAATACAGAAGTCAGATTACTGATAGTCCCTATATCCCTTTTCAAGAGCTAAAAAATTGCAGGTATTTTGTAATAAAATACCTGTATATTTTATTCTATTAATGTGCAATGATAGGCACGTATTAATGTTTAAAGTGGTTTTACAGATAGTTGCTTATTCTTAACAGAGTCCTGTGGGTAATTACATAACATTATCTGTAGTTGTTTTGTAGGAAGAGTTGTGTTAGTGCATACTGGTAGTTCTGCCCAAATCCAGTCTGCTTTCTTATAATAGTTCGCTCAGGAATAAGTGGAGATTTACTTTCAGCAAAACTCACTTTGCAATAAAGTGTAAAAAGATACCACCTTCTGGGGGAAGTGACTTGGTGAAAGACATTTGCAAGTGGTGCATTCTTGTGATTTTTGGGATTAACTTCTTCATTGTAGAAAATTATTTTTCATGTGTTCAGAAACTGCAAAAGTCATTTGGTGGATCTTGCTGTTGTTCCAGCATGTTGATTCAAGTGAAAGTAGAGCATGATGAATGCATGTGGGGAAAGGCAGTCTGATATAAAGGAGATTTTAAACTAAGAAATCTTTTGTGTGGTAGCAGGAAGGAATGTGTGTTTGAAGTGGTACTTATCTGTTTGCTAGTAATATTTAATGAAAATTTCACTTTATGGGCTAAAATATTGTTTCTGCCCAAAATTAATATGGAGGTGGAATATAGGATGGAATGTGTGCTCTTTCCAGTTTAGGTGGTGTTGAATTTCTTTGGATTTTTTTTGACACTAATATGTTTTATGTCATTTATCTGTAATCACAGACAAAAAAATACCTGATAACTGAATGTTAATTACATTGAAGAGAGGCCTGATTTTGAAGAATCCTTTTTTTAAGTGCCTTTCAGGAGGAGGAGAGCTACTTTGGAAGTTGAATCACAAATGTAAATAGTGTCCTTTTTTTGTGACCCTAGCTTATCTGTGAGTTTTCTTATTCTAAAGTCATAAATTATAGAGTGAGTAGTTGGCCTGGCTTGTTTTTATCTTCATGAGCTTTGAAATGTATTAAATCTAGATGCATCTACTTAGATCTTGCCAAGCATAAATGAATATACTTAGTGTCTGGTATACATGTAGTTTAAGTATTGCACTTCTGATAATTTCTGTGCCTGGGAAAAGTACCTACAATCCACAATTACATCATAAACTATTGTTTGCAGTTTGGTTTTCTTGGAAAACAGTTGTGACCTTCACAGCTTCTAAGGTACAGCTAAATGTGTTTTGATACTTGTCTGTGTGAAAAGACCACATACTGCAGAGAATTTGCACTGTGTTCACAGACATACTTTGAGGAATTTTTGCAAGTTAAAAAAAAAAAAAAAGGAAACACTCAAATTTGTGTAATTCTATCATTCTGGTTTGGTGCTTTGTGATTTCTAAAATATGTGAACTCTGCTCTCAGACTGTGTATTTCCATGGGTCTTGGCAGTATTGTTCAGGAATGTTTTTTAGATATATTGCCCTTGTCAGTAATTTTACAGCTTGAGAGAGACAATCTTATACTTAGAATGTTCTTAACAATGACACTTTTTTCTATATATGTGAGAGGATTGCTTCTTTTCTCATGAACAGCAATCTGTCTGCCTCTCATTAAGCATCTGGAATGAGAGAAATGCTGAATGCTTTTCAGGGCTAAGCCGTAAGTGTGAAGTTAGTAATAAGTTTTCATAGATAAGATTAGTTCTACATCTTTATCAAAATAGTGAAAAGAGACAGGAAAGGAAACTATGTGCCCTTCTCCTAAATGCATTGCTAATCATAGAAAAGAACCTGCATAGTCTTCAAAAGACCTGGGTTTTATGGGGTTTTGTTTTGTTTGTTGTTTGTTTAATTTTCGTGACTGAATATGTCGGTATATCTACTGTGGGTTACTTAAGTTTCCTGTGATGTCTAACGAGTTAAATATTAGAACAGAAAACTAACAAAGCTGTGTAGCAGCTGGATAGCAGCTAGTCAAACACCCTCGCATTCTCCCAACAAAGCTTAAGGTATGTTTCTTGAAATCAAATACCTTAATAGTTGTTTTGGACATACTTCACTGTTGATATCTGGAAGTCAATATTTACATCTGTGCTTGATCCTCCACAGAGAATTTTGGTATACTTGAAGTGGGGCCTCTCTTACCTCCTTTTGTTTTGATTTTGAAGCAGTCACCGAAACAGCGCCTGAACTTGTGTCCAGAAATCACTCTTTTTATTGTCTGTTGGGTCAGGTTAGGAGCACAGCACAGCATCAGACAAGAGAAAATTTGGCTTATTCTAAATAAGAGGTTTTGCTTTATAGTGCAATGAGCTATAGTAGCTCATGGCAACCTGTTGTGGGTTTATCTGTGTTGTGCAGTGCCATGTAGAGATGCTGATTGTGTTGTGGCAGTGTTGTAGCAGCCTTAGCAAGGTGTGCTATCAGAACTGAGGTACTCGCTTCCTCAGCAAGGCTGCGTGTTGAGCCTGGATGAGGTACTGAGGGAATTCACAACATAAGAAAGCTTTTGTGTGTGTGTCTGAAGTACTTTCATGGTTTTGCTTTATGCAGTGCAAACATGCGCAAAGAAGCTTGGATTTCTGGCACTTGGATTTCTGGTTTTGGGATAGAGGGATGTTACACATCCATGTATTACTGACTTCACAAGAAACAATAGTGGCAGCTTTCTGAAAAATGTATTAGTACCTGATATACTGGAACCTTTCTCAAGCAAGTGCTGCCTTACTACTGCATAATATTAGGAAAAGGATGGGAGAAGGTTTATTTCTTAATAATTTCCTAGTTAGGACAGTAAAGGTTATGGAAAGCTAAATATTGCTCCTTCTTGCAATCTAAATACACGTTTGTGATGTGTATTTTGTTTGAGCTGTTTGTAGTTTTGCTAAGATACAGCCGTGTGAAAATAATGGAATGGAGTTTGTTTGCTGTCAGCCAGAATGTCCAATGAATTCTGTATGCAATAGCAACAGTTGTTTTGATTTGGTCTCTAGAATTAATCCTTTTCACAACATTGAGGGAAAAGGAAGCTCACCTCATTCCTGCTGTTAGGCAGCTTTCCCTTCATTGTGTCCTTGCTTTTGTTGTGCTTCAGAGATCTAATAGCATTCCAAAGATATGCTTGTATGCATATGTCTGTGTAGGCCTGTGTGGGGATGTTGTTTATAAATGTATGTAAACAGCTGACCAAGGGTAGTGTGATTTAGGGGGACTGGCATGTGACAAGGGGGAAGGAAGTTGAAGAAGTCAAAGACAAAACAATGAGAGTTGCAGTAAAAAGTAGAAAAGGGGCAATTAGAAAGCAGTACAACAAACATTGTAATTGAGAGTGAATTGTTTGGGGGTGGAGAGATGCTGAACATGATTAAAGCTCAAAACTGAGATGTGTATTAATTGACTTGAAAACTGAATTAGAAAGTTGATACTGCTGTGATTAATTATGGTATACAAATATGTGTTCTTTTCATTCCAGGAATCATGGTCTAGAAGAATTTTATATTATACTTGGATGCCTTTTGATATTGTCAAATAAACAAATGGTATTGTTTTGCTTTTGTAGGAAGATGAAAAATTTCTGACAGACTTGTTTGCACAACTAACAGATGAAGCCACAGATGAGGAGAAAAGACAGGAATTGGTAAGAAATCTGTAAAATATGTGACAGTTACCACAAAGTGACATGTGAATCTTTTTTTTTTTTTTTTTTTTTCATTTTAATTACTAAACTAGTATATTCCTGGTTTTCAGGTAAATTTTCTGAAAGAGTTTTGTGCATTCTCACAAACACTGCAACCTCAAAACAGAGATGCATTTTTCAAAACTTTGTCAAATATGGGCATACTGCCTGCACTAGAAGTCATACTGGTAAGTCATTTTAATTATTTGTCATTACAGTTTTCAGAGAGGCTTTTTTAAAAAGAAACTTCAGCACAAACTTCAGCAAGTGGTTTTGTTTTTGTTTGCTTCATATGTCTTGTCCTAGCTTAAGTTTCAGAATGTTCAAAATACATTTTGTCAAGCTGTTGTCAAATTTACAGAGAAGTACAAGTTGACTTAGTTTTAGAATCCGGCTTTAGCAATAGTTAGGTGTGATTTGTGAGAAGGAATTAAAGCTGTATGTTTTCTGGTTCCATTTAATCCTTTCAAGAAAACAAAATTACTTTATTTGACTTTTCCAGGGTATGGATGATGCACAAGTACGAAGTGCAGCCACTGATATATTCTCATATTTGGTTGAATATAACCCATCCATGGTACGAGAATTTGTCATGCAGGAAGCACAGCAGAATGATGATGTAAGTAAAGAGTCCTCAGGAATGAGTGTATTGTTTAGGAAATCACTGGGGTTTGAAATTACTGGTGTATATTTACAACTGTGAATGACATAAGCCCTAGTTTCAACGAAGTAATTTGGAATTTGGTAACAGGGCACTGAACTGCTGTGTTGTAAAGAGTTCTGTTAGGTGAGATGAGTTCACCTGTTGACAGATGCTTGTTGCATTGTATAATTTCAGATTTGGCACAAGGGAATAGCATTTGAATTGATTTTTTTTTTCTCCTCTTAGGATATATTACTCATTAACCTCATTATAGAACACATGATTTGTGACACAGATCCAGAACTTGGAGGAGCAGTGCTACTCATGGGTTTGCTCCGTACTTTAGTTGATCCAGAAAATATGCTTGCCACTGCCAATGTAAGTAAATATCTTCAAATGAAATTACATTTGATTTTTTAGGGTATTTGATGATATGTGTTACTTTTTTTTTTCCCCATTCCTTAGAAAACAGAAAAGACAGAATTCCTGGGTTTCTTCTACAAACATTGTATGCATGTTCTGACAGCCCCTTTACTGGCCAATACTACAGAGGACAAGCCTAGCAAAGGTAATGACACACTGGATTTTGGGCACATTGAGACTGTTGAATGTCAATGTTTAGAATAATTGTCAAAGGACATTTTCCATCTAAAAAATTTGAGTCTGAGATTATGAAGCATAGTTCAAAGTAAAATGCTGATTCAATATTTAGTCATTGAATAATGCATAAGTGCAAAACTGCAGAGAGACCTGATTTAAGAAGTTAACAACATTTGTAGCAAATTTGGCTTTAGCAAAAAATAAAATACTTGTACAGTTTTTTAG
Source organism: Taeniopygia guttata (assembly GCF_048771995.1). Taxonomy (NCBI): domain Eukaryota; kingdom Metazoa; phylum Chordata; class Aves; order Passeriformes; family Estrildidae; genus Taeniopygia; species Taeniopygia guttata. Next base: position 48,734,120 of record NC_133030.1, on the reverse strand, counting down.
GAACTCTTGGGGAAGTTCAGTGACATAGACTTCTAAACATGTCTAAATGGTTTCTTAAGGTCAGGGATTACTAGAAATGTTGCAACATTTTCCCTGGGAAGGTGTGCTGAGTTTGAGAGCTGTTTCTATAGCAGACTAAGAAAGCAGAAATCAGTGATGAAGTAATTGTTCATGCTGACTACTAGCAGCAGTTCTTACTACAAGTGTTAGAAGACCCCGAGGTATTTCTTGCGTAGTACTTTAGTTAAAAGGCATTATAGATGACATTTTTGGTGTAAACTTAAGTCAATACACTGCATCAGGGGTGATAGTTTATGATCTGGATTTGTAGACATCATAATGTGATTTGGTTATATAAGCCTGACTACTCATGTGAGGGTTATGTTCTGTACTCTGAACCTTCAAACACCAATTTAAGAAAAATATAATTGGTTCTGTATTTTAAGAGTTTCCTGCCATATCTGTATTCATAGAAAATAGTCAATCCATAACAAATTTGTTCAATTTCTGTTTTAAAGACTCAGCTTTCAGCATGTTCCATGAAATGTCTGTGGGAAAAGAAAAAAACTTGGATATGTTTACTGGAGTGCAATTGGATATTTGAAGTTAGCTTCTGAAGGGAGTATTCCAGATAACGTTTAATTATTTTGGTTTTGTTTTATTACAGATGATTTTCAGACAGCCCAACTCTTGGCATTAATACTGGAATTGCTGACTTTCTGTGTAGAACATCATACCTATCACATAAAAAACTACATTATTAACAAAGATATCCTGCGAAGGGTCCTTGTTCTCATGGCCTCAAAGCATGCTTTCTTGGCATTGTGTAAGTTTGAAAGCTAAGGAATAAAGTAGAATTTTGTGGGTGTGAGCTGATACATATCTTTACTCTGCTGCAAAAAACTGTTCATAGATCATGACAATTTTTTACTGAATACAGAAATTCTATGTTATAGTCTGTTTTTCTCATACTAGATTATAGTTATATCAGCTACTATTAGTAAATAATTTTGCACTTATAGATACATTTTTATCCTTAAAAAAGAAGGATTTTGCTTCATCTCAGTGGAGAGGGGAATTGAAGAGATGATATGGCAGTATTGGATATACTTAAGAGAACATTGTAAGTTTTGATGTTTTTTAGTAGAAATTACCAGAGGTACTTAATTACAGCTATGACTACCTGACTGCAGGAAGCTGTATGGAAGTTCAGTGTGCTGCTCTGCAGACTGGTAGTTTCTTGAGCACGCTCAGCTCAGTAGTGTCAAAGCAGACTTAATTCTGGAGGCAAGTAGGAGATTTTCTCTGTCCTTCTGTTGTGCACATAGAGTTAAAAACCCAAAGCCTTAAGTTGACTGAGCTGTACTATACAACAAGTACCTTTTACATTTTGTAACCAAATAACCTGTATACATGGTTGCTAAGCAAAATGTGCTGCCAGGTGATACTGTACTTTCTCTTTATGCATGGACATTCTCTAACTTGTGTACACTTTGGAGTTCCAGAAAGAACTTTAAACTTGTTGTAAATCAAGCCTATGTCTTACTATGTGTGTGAATAAAAGGTCATTTACCAATTTTAAAATTAGATTATTTATATTCTAATCAGATAGATCTTATTAACTCTAACCAAACACTTGAATAATAGGGTTGATAAGCAAATTACTGAGCTCTTTTACTGAGAAAATGTTTTACCTTTACCATAAGTAATTTTCAAGAATTGAAAATAGATTTTTATATTAGTAGTATTATAGTTAAACAATACTATATTAATTCTCCAGTGAAGAAGAGAGGTGTTTTCATTTGTACAGTTATGATGGAGGATTTGCTTATGATAGAACAGGTAAGTAATCTTCAGCAGTGTAGTCAAGACTATTGAAAAGCAGAGGACTCAATGTATTGCTGTGTATGAACTGAGGCTGTAAATTGTCCTAACTAATGCTTAGTAATTTCTGCAATATTGCTTTTAAATTAAAACACTCCTTTTGGCAACACTTGTGTTTCAGGTGCCCTTCGTTTCAAGAGAAAGATAATTGGGCTAAAGGATGAATTTTACAACCGTTACATAATGAAAAGTTTTTTGTTTGAACCCGTGGTCAAAGCATTTCTAAATAATGGTTCCCGTTATAATCTGATGAACTCTGCCATAATAGAGATGTTCGAATTTATCAGAGTGGTGAGTGCTATTATATGCTGAAAATAATGGCTGCATTGTTTAGTCTTGTAATTCAAGATTACTTTTCTTTTTTCCTTTGCCCTAAATTATGCTATCATAATGGGACCATATGATATTGTTTTATATCACTGTTGCATATTTGTACATGTTTCTTCTTACATTCAAACAGTACCTTTACTTGAAGATTAAATTCACTTGATGCTGTACTCACAGTACCCAGATTTGCAAAGACAGCACTAATCAAATTTCATCATGCAGATTGGATGGGCTTGTTATGACAGGAATGTAATTAGAAACTACTGCTGCAAACCCATCAAATTTAGCTGTGCTCTGTAATGTCAATTCAACGGAATATGGAATTATACAAAAGAGTTACCAATCTCCTTTGATTATTTTAATGGAGTGCTACCAAGTTCCTTGCATGGGGAGTCTCTTAAATATTCATGCCAGTTGGCTGTCTGCACAGTACTATTTCCTTGCTGTTGTTTGCATCCAGATTCTGTCAAGATGCTGTACAGACTGTAAATGTGGCAAATGGGGCCAAGCTAGGGTGCAGACAGTTGTGGTGGAGTAAGTCCCCATGCATTGCTACCTCTTAAAATCTGTAGTGTTGATCACCTCTTTTTTCTTTGTGTTGGGACTCAGGGTAATTCAAGAATTAGATGACCTGATCATCATGGAAGAGTTGATTGAAAGCTAGTTTTGAAGCTGTGAGAAAAGTTCACCTGTATAGGTGGTCATGACTTGTACACTTGTGTATTGGGTTTGCAATGGCAGTGGTGGGCAGTGGCTAAAGGAGTGGTTTCTATAGAAGCTGCTGGAAGCTTCCCCTGTGTTCAATAGAGCCAATGCCAGCTGGCTCCAAGATCAATGTGCCACCGGCTGAGGTCAGAGCAGCGATTCCCCTGCAGCCCGTGGTGATGTCCATGGTGATGGTCATGTCCATGGTGAGGCAGCTGTCTCCCTGTAGCCCACTGGAGGTCTGTGGTGCAGCAGAGATCCACCTGCCACCTGTGGAGGACCCCAGGCTAGAGCAGGTGGAGGCCTGAAGGAGGAGGCTCTGACCACTTGGGAAGCCTGTGCTGGAACAGGCTCCTGGCAGGACCTGTGGCCCTGTGGAGAGAGGCGCCCACACTGGAGCAAGTTCATTGACAGGACTTGTGACCCCACAGGGAGCCCTTGCTGGAGCAGCCTGTTCCTGAAGGACTGCACGCCGTGCTGTCCATCAGTATAAAAATATCTCTCAGTTACAGTGGAAAGACATTTTAGGATTGAGTTTGATATCGTTTTTATCAGGCTTTACGTTCTGTAATGTTTTGAAGGAGACACTGCTAGAACATATATGTTGTTTTGCTAATCAAATACTTGAGGCTCTAGATTTTTAATTAAACTTAAATACTTATATACTCATTTTTGCATAAGTTAATTAATACAGTGCTTGCTATGGAATTCTCATTTCAGATAGTTTTTATATTGTATTAAATAAATCAATTGAATGAAAATAAGTCACTTTATGTTTGTTTCTTTCTGTAGGAAGATATAAAATCATTAACGGCTCATGTAATTGAAAATTACTGGAAGGCACTGGAAGATGTAGATTATGTGCAGACATTCAAAGGACTGAAACTACGATTTGAACAACAAAGGGAAAGACAAGATAATCCAAAACTTGACAGGTAAAATACGCTAAATTCTCTTAATAGCATATTGATGCTTTAATTCTCTTACCAGACTATTGGTGGGTTGTTCTCTTATTCTGGAAAATATAGATAATTTAGACTTCTGCTCGCATCTCAAGCCTTGCTGAATGTACTTGATTGAAAGTGTTATTTTCAAATATGTTGCTACAGACTTTTCATCAGCTTTCAGCAAACGTTAGTTGCTGGACACCCAGTCATAATGCTAATTTATTGTATCTTAAACTTATGTGCACTACTTTAAAGAGGCTGGAAGCCTACCAAGTATCTCTACCAAGTTGGTTTGTTTAAATAACAGATTTCCACTGCTGATCTGAAAGACTGTCAGTTGTGAATTACCATTCTGTGGTTTTTTCCTTCAAAAATTTACACGTCAGATCTCCTTTCATTTCAGTAGTGGAGTAGATATTTAGATAAGCTTTATCAAAATGCCTGAGGAATAGAACGTAGAAAGAAATTTTCAGAGAATGCTTTTTTGTCCCTGTTAGATTTGCTGATGGAGTAAAAAGCAATCTGATGCAAAGCTTGAATTGCTCTCTCCATTTGCCAGAGCAAAAGTTCCCTTCCTTAGTACACAGTTGCTCAAGGTTAAAAGGTTGAGATACATAAAAATAGGAAGTTTAGGCCTTTTTGCTCCATTTATTTTTGCTTTATGTCTAGTTTCATTAAAGCAAAATGACTGCTTGTGTGAACAGATGAGTTACTCTTAAGTTAGCAAGATCTGTTCTTGTTTTGCTGTCTTGAATTAGTTTGAAAACACATAAAAAGTACAAAGGTTTGCAATAGAGAATGATCTGCTGGTGTTTTTATTACTATGCAGTGTATGGATCTGTAAGCTGTCACTGAGTGTCAAGTAGAAGTTTTATTATTAATATAAATTGATTTTTGAATCTATGCTTTTAAAAACCTCCTGTTCTACAGCATGCGCTCCATTTTGAGAAACCACAGGTACAGAAGGGATGCAAGAACCCTGGAGGATGAGGAGGAAATGTGGTTTAATACTGATGAGGATGATATGGAAGATGGAGAGGCAGTGGTGCCCCCTTCTGACAAGCCTAAAAATGATGAGGATATTATGGACCCTATCAGCAAATTCATGGAAAGAAAAAAATGTAAGTGATGAAAAGATGAATGGCATAACTTGTATTATTCAGTCCTGCTGCAATGAAGGATTTGCATGTATGTATTTTGAAACTGCAACATCAATTTGGTAGACCGCATATTTAAAAAGTTTTGTTGTCTTTAGAGGCAGAATGATACAAAATGTGTTTTAGAGTTCTTAATGCATTTGAATTAAAATATTATCTTATAGTCAAGCTTTACAGTGTTTTATTTGGGCTATAATTAAATGTTATGTGTAAACTCAAAATTTTTTACCTAAATGTTCAGGTGATACCATTGGTAGAACAAAAGTGTTCATTCCTGCTCAGTGACAACCACTAGTAGGTAGTACAGTAGTAAGGAAAAAATCTTATGATGACTCCCTTAAGTGAGTTACACATAAAGTATTAAGCCTTTTACCAAACAGTGAAGTGATTTGTAATTAAATGTTTCACTCAATAATACTGCTTTATTTTTGCTTTTTTTTTTTTCTTTCCAGTGAAAGAGAGTGAAGAAAAGGAAGTTCTTCTGAAAACTAACCTTTCAGGTCGTCAGAGCCCAAGTTTCAAGCTTTCTTTTTCTAGTGGTACAAAATCCAACCTTACCAGCCAGTCATCAGCAAGTAATCTGCCTGGATCTCCTGGGTCCCCTGGGTCTCCAGGGTCCCCTGGCTCACCTGGATCAGTTTCTAAAAGCACATCTCAGATGGCAGCTATTACAACTAAGGTAATTTTGAATGGTTGTAGGTTGACTTTATTATTACAGAGTAGGAGTTTGCTTTTGCATCTCGCTGAAGTTTTTGTGAGTCCCAACAAATTAAGCAGTAATGGACTGTCTGGTTTGTGTGTACTTCTTGTCTGACCTTCAGCATTTTTAACGAGATGTGCTATGTATAAAAGAAATAAAAGCTTTTTTAATGCCCAGACTGGTCAAGTAGGAAGCATGCCATGAGTTGCTCTTAGCAGTGATATTTACAGTGAAATACAGACAACACTGCACTTATGTTAAATTGCACAGGGATATTTAACAGATAAAAATAAATATTTCAGAAACATAGCCAAATTGTGGTAGATACTACAATGCTCTGCACATCCATTGAGGATTTCTACTATCACCATTTTAATATTGTTCAGAATTCTGTAACTGACCTGTGTGGACTAAATAAATTGCATTGGATCGTGATTGCTGTAAGCCAGAACAATTTTTAATACCCAAGTGTGACATTTTTACCTTTCCACTAACTTATAGTTTTGATTTGGATCATTCTGAAGTAGAAGAAGAAAGCCACTTTAAAAGAGCATCGTAACTTAGAGTAAATATCCAAAACTAGCATTTTTAAATACATTTTAGGACACTATTGGATTTTATTAGCTTTTAAATAAAAATGTTTGACCTGAGTCAGGAGAGTGACTGCTATTTGCCCAGCACTGGAGGGCAGATAAGGTAATGTTGAAACAGCGTAGTTCAGATAATGAGAATTTGTTTTCATAGCAAGTGTTTCCATTTCTGAAAGGTGGGCTATGTATGTCAGTTGTCAAATAGTCTCGGAATAACACTGATTCGTCCTTGTTTTGTAATGCTACCATACTGCTTGTTCACCTAACTTCTAGTGAAAGTAAATGGGACTTTAGGGTTTGGGGGTTTTTTCCTACTCAACATGGCTGAAGAATTTCTATTTGGATTGCGTTCTCTTGAAAACACCTGGATCAGAAGAGTTTGGCTGATGGAAGAACCTAAGGACACTTCATCTAAATACTTCTGTGGAGGAAACTCCTTGCATAATCCAAGAGTTAGTAAAGTGCTTTTTAAAAGGGATGGAATTGGCTTGCAAATCCATTGAGTCTATTAGAGCTTTTTCTCTCCCAGATAGTGTAATTCCATGAGTCTGAAATGGAGTCTTTACATATGGAATATATTGGATACCATAATGATTCCATAAATTCAAATAGTGGTGACAAAAGAAAAATGTTCAGGTTACAAAAGGGAACATGAAGTGCAGTGAAAAACACTCCTGGATTCAGGCAGAAGGTATCTTAACTTCTTTCAGAGTAAAACATACCAGTCACAAACTAGAAACAGTGTTGAAATTGGGTTTTTCATTAATTACCTGATGTTGTTGCTTTAGGTTATGTGTATGTGACTGTATAGAATATGAGTAATTGTTTTTCAAGTTGTGTTTAGGTATACAGTTGACTGAAGTGTTCTGATTTCGGTGTCCATTATTAGGCACCTGAATAAGTAATAGGATCTTTGATGCTTCATAAATTGCAATGTAGTATAGTTAAGGGAAGTTTCAGAAGTTCATGCTGCTTCTTCATGGGTCCAGAGCTGCCTAATCTTAAATTTGTGGGTATTTGCAACACAAGAGAGTTTTTTAATGATACCAATACATTTTCATTTTCAGCTGACAAGTTACTTAAACTTTGTAACCTGTACACATCATTCAGTTATATTATTCAGAAATATTCTTTGTCACTAAACACTTTAACTTTTGCAAAGACAAACTGTGTTCCAAAAGTATCATAATTCAAAAATTGAAATTGAAGGGTATTCTGCATTTGTTTTTGAAGTGCTTCCAGATTGCTCAATGCAGTGGGCTGTGCTCAGTAAAAATAAACCATGTCTTTACACGGGGAGCTGCAGTGACACTTAACAAAATCATGTAAATTTTTGGCTTTACTTAAATTTCAGCTGGCAATATTTCCTGCTGGATAGGTAAAACCCCATTTTGGATTTATTCATTTAAACATTTCTCAGATAATGTCATTTTCATTTATACTGAAGGATTTATTTTTGTTCTGCATGATTTTATTCAAAACGTTCTGAACCAGTGTGCTTATGGCAATATTCTATGCAAACATCATGTTACAATGCAATCATGAATTATCAATGTACAGACATTCTCTTAATTATAGTAATTGTGTCTCTCTTTGTAGGGAGGCCTCGTTGGGCTTGTAGATTATCCTGATGATGATGAAGAAGATGATGAAGATGAAGATAAAGAGGAAACTTTACCTTTGTCAAAGAAAGCAAAGCTTGAGTCATCATAATGGCAACTGCTGAAGATTACCAGTTGGGGAAGGATTTTTTTCCAAAAACAAAACAAACTCACAGCAAAGCAGCAATCTTTTGTGAATTACTGTGTATGACACAGATCAACCTATACAAATGGATTTCTGCCAATCAAGTGCCAATTCAAAGGAGCAGAAGGAGAAATACTTCATTTGGGGGAAAGACTTATGCCTTTGAGCTCTCCAGCTTGGACCACATGTTGCCCTTTTCTCAGGGAAGGAAATGGAAAACAAAACAAAACAAAACAAAAAAAAAAAAAAAAAAGGAAAAAAAAAAAGCCAAGAGGGCAGGAGTTTTGTTAGTGGAACTCTGGATTGGCTGGTCAGTTGCTACAATCAGAATATGCTTTCTTGGACCATGTATGAGACTTCTGAAGAAAAGGCGGGTTTTGCCATAATTCTTCACTAGTTAAGAATGCCAGCAGTTTCTTTGTATAAAAGAGACCTGCCTTTGAAATCGTACATTCTGAACATTTTACTCGAGCTACAACAGGTTTTAAAAACCTCTGCGGGGGAGGGCTGAATATAAAGTTTCCTCTTTTTTTTAAATCTGTTCCCTTTGCCCTTTAAACTGCAGATTTTTTTTTTTTTTTTGAGGTGGGGGATTTGTTTGTCCCTTCTTGATTAAAGATTGAGTGGAATTCTAGATGTGGTCACTTTTGTGTCATAATTCTTTTTGCCCCCCTGAGTGTATGCTTAGTTGTTGAGTATATATTTGGGACCATTAAAATTTTTTGATGTAATATAATCTCACTGTTGTGCTGGTACCTGTTTCACACTGTGTAATTTTGTTCTGCATCACAGTTCTTAATATGTTATGAATTTTATGGAAGATGGTATCATTTTTATTGGAGAAAAAAATCTTGCAACAATGTGCATAAAAGTAATACTATTTTGTGACTAAATATTTTATATTAAATTTTACAGCAGCACCTGTTGAGAGAAAAATCAGGGAAATAGGATGAAATTTAAAAAATTAAACATATAGGTAGGAAATTAGTATTCCAAAGAGACTGAAATTTCATAATGCAGAACAGTGATGGTAACTAACTCACCAAAATGCAAGATGGATGAATTAGGAATACCAATATACTGACTTATTTGGCTTAGAAAAATAAAAAAGAAATAATTAAAGCTGAAGGAAAATAGCATTAGTGGTATTCTTTAAAAATCTCAGATTCCCTTTTTCATGAATAAAAGATGGTTGTAGAATAAACTCTTTACAAGAACACCATCTTTTGAAATTTATTCCAATACTCAGTTGAAAAACAGCAATTAACTTGGTCTAAATCAATGACCACCTTCTTTCCCCTTTTCCCAAAAGTTTGAATAATACTAATTTGAAATCAGGCATTACATCCTGCTTCCTTACGGAAGATGGCTTTGCACAGCGGTGCCTTCTATGAAGGGTTATTTATTCAGTTCTTTTCTTACATCTCCTTTCAAGAACTGATTTCTTTTTGGGCATTCAAAGCACTGGTGTTGCAACAATTATGATGTTCAATACATAAATGTATCAATACAAATAGAAATAAGAGAAATGAGAATCTGAGGCAGCAACACAGGTGATCACACCCAAGGGTAGATGAGCACTTTGTTTCTGAACGTTGTAGATGGCGTGGCAGGTTCTGTGCCAACCACAAAAGGCAAAGCTTCAGTGGTTGGGCTTTGTGAGTACATACCAGCCAGTTTGGATTTAAATAAAAGTGTGCACTAGGCAGAAATTATTAGCCATCTCCTTCTCAAAGAGTTCATTTGTGATCACTTTCTAAGGTTGAGTTTTTACAATGTATTTGAAATGTCTGTGATAGGGCAATTCTCAGCAGTTTTATAGAGGTCAGGAGTTATGCACATGGTTACTACAGGATTAGACACAATCTGATGGTGCATGGGATTTCCCATGGGCTGAGTCCCCATGCTGTTGCAACAAACTGTCTGAAACTTGATTTTTGCAACTTTGGTGTCAGAGCAGACATTGTGACAAGGAAATCTGCAATTTTGCAGGTTTTCTTAATTAGAACCTAAATCCAGCTCAAGCTGTCAAACTTTTCTTGAGCATAAAGCTATCAAAATTCATCCATACAGTTATCTGCAAGTCTTTCAGACTCTATCTCAGGAAATCATTCTTCTGGGTGATCAAAGGAACATGTTTGTTAAAGATTTTTTTCTGTTCCTTTAGCAATCAAGTGCTTGAATCTTGTGATGTTTGATGCTGCAGTCTTCCAGACTTTTGGATACTTTCATAATACTTGTAGGATCTTGGACTTTGAAACATTACATTTAACAGTGAGTATTATGCTGAAGTTACTGGGCTTGGTCAAAATAATAATGAAATCAGGAACTTTTGAAGTTTTTATATTTTTATGAAGCTCTAAAACACTGGTAAAACATTAGGCTGTACGTCTTTTAATGCTGTCTAACTTGTGGTTAGATGGTTAGTTGTCTTCCCAGTTATCTAATGCTTGTAGCCTGACAGGACATGTCTGCACTGATATAATATATTCATGGAGTTGACATGGTGGGTATACTCTTGCTCAGTGACGTTCACTTGTATGCATGGAAATATTGAAATATATTTTAGGGGAAAAAAATACTGGGATTGCAATGGATAATTTTTTTTTTTTAAGTTTGGGTTTGAGTTTATAGGTGCAAGAAATTATGTTAGGAAACAGTATCTGTTCTAGATCTTTCTTTTGGCTGATTTTTAAAACCATTTGTCCTCATCCCATGAGACCTGCATGTATGTTGTACTAAGCATGGCTCAGTCATCTTAATTGCATTTTAATTGTGCCCTGAAGTATGGTTTACAGGGCAAACCCTTCAGTATTTACAGACAAGAGCCAGGGTGTTTAAAGCATCTATATAGGCCCCTCTGTTCCTTCAGTGGCTGAAAGACTTGATGCTCATTCCTTGGATGAACTTCCAAACTTTGAGCCTAGACTTACTGGGAATACCAAGATAGAATGTATATGAACTACCTGGTCCCTCAAGGAACCCACACACTAATGAAAGTAATTCCAGGTGATCTGGAATATTTCCAGATTTTCTTCTAATGTGTGCAGAGTGTGGCTGCATTTGGGTTAACAGTGCACATCACCACAAAAGAGTTCTCCTGTATCATGAAGGTGAAAGGATCTAAAACCTGGTGTATCTAAACAGTGAGTTGTCCCTAGAATGTGCTGTCTGTAATGTGCCTGCTTGGCAACAAAGCTCAGGCCGTTCATTCATTCATCTCTCAGCCCACCCAGGTGAGGCATCATGTTCTCATGGAATTAAGTGCCAAGTAGGTCCAATCCTTTTAATGTGCTAAGGACGGAACGGTTCAGATCGGGTTTGCCTGTTTTTGCATCCCTGCAGAGGTGTTTAATTGCAGAAGTGATGGGGCTCTGTTCTCGTGTTGCTGCTGTGGTGCTGTTAGGCAGGCAGCTGCCTTATCAACCCAGCACAATGAAGTTAGTTGCCTTGCTAAATGATGTTTCCTGGCATCTGCAGAGTGGCCACTGCAGTTCAGCCTTACACCTCTCAACCATTTGACAGCTGCAGAGGCATCCTGGAGCAGTGCCGTGGATGCCAGAGCAGCACTGCAGTTCCCTTGCCTTGAGGACATCAACTCCCATTCCAGGTAAGTTGTGAAAGCAGGAGACGAGATGGGTCACCCACAGCCTACGTATAAAACCGAGCAAGCATTCGAAGAAAAGTTGCTACAGCTGAAGTGTTTCTAGAGAAGTTGTCCATGTGCATGTTCTCCACCACTTTGTCTTTTTGGAGTCCAGAAGAAATATACAGCTCATAGTTCAGTTCAGAAAGGAAGCAGACCATGTGAGCATGCTGCAATATACAGGACAACCTCCTGTGGGAGAGCCTGTAAATGCCCACCTTTAGTCAGAGCCATAACTGAATGCCTTAATTCATGTGAGGGAGACATGACTTCCTGTATTTTAGGTTTGTCTTGTACAGAGCCAGGAGCTGGATTCAACTCTTGTGAGTTCCTTCCAACCCGTGATATTCTGTGGTTCTCTCCTATGATTTTCATCAGTGCCTGGCTACCTGATGAGTTTGTAGATTTGATATTGCTGTAGTTTCAACCACATTCACTGGAGTATGAATCTTGTGAGGGTTTAATATAAATTAATAGAACAACTGAAAGGTGAAATGAACCCCTGTGGGCTGCTGGGAAAAAAGGCAATTAAAAAAGGGAGGGGGAAAATGCCATCTTCTGTATGCCAATTGTATTTATGAACAATGTAAAAATAATATATAAATCAGTAGGTAATGTTAAAAAAGCAGAATGCTACTGGCAAATGATCGAAATAGCCACTGATTTAAAGTGACCTTAGAGCTATACCTGTGGCCTTGCTGTGCACTGTAGAATGTCCCGGGGATGTACAGTATCTGTCTGTCTCAGGACTCTGAAATGGCTCAATGGGAACAACTGTTAGCGGTTTAGGTTGAGATCTAGAAATTCTCTGGTACAGGGTGGAACTATGCTCATGAAATGTACATCTGTAATACAGAAGGGGGGTGATTTGGGCCAAATAGCACTGATCTTCTAAGTAAGTGTAAATTAAATGCCTAAAGATGCTGTAGGTGGGCTGCCCACCTGAGAGGGCTCAGCAGCATTCCCTGGCTAGTGTACCGGTGTGGGTTAGTATTCCTTCTGGAAGTACACACATCCCAGAGCCCATACATCATGCTCCCAAGTTTTTGGACAAGGCTAATATTTTCTTGTGTCTGGCAGCTTGCAGCATCCTACTGGCCTTTATAAAATATACAGCAGAGTATGGCATGGGGCTGATGTAGGTCAGGAAGAGAGGCTGTACCAGTACAATGTGTCTGATTCTCTCTGCTTTTTGGATACCCCAGCTGCTACTACATCAAATAGTGATAGAACTGAGTTATGCTAATTGGTAATATGCCTACAGGTCTTGCATCAGAGTATAAAGACATAGGAGGTAGGTAGGAGATGCAAATAGCCAAGTTAAAAAATGGAGCTGAACAGTACTGTCACCGCAGGAGAGTCCTTGTGTGCTCTGCAGTGAGTCTGCAATCACTCCAGCATCTGTGAAATACTAGTGTTACAATTCAAACAGCAATTCTCTAAAGCATCTGTAATTTAAAAAGTCTCCCTTCTAAGGGAGTAAGTCAAGTCCATGTGATTTAAAGTCAGCTCACTGCATTAGATCACCAGGATCAGCCTTTGCTTAGCACCTCTTCAGGTGGTGGATCTAAGTAAAATTAATTTCTTCTCTCTTCTTGCAGGCCCATGTTTATTCCTCCACTGCTGTGACACTCATTGCCTCTCTGAAGGGTTCAAGTCAAGGAGGTTATGTCACCATTTTGTGTTTGCCTGGGATGTTGAGTACTCCTACTTTGCTTTCAAGTTCATGCAAAGAGCCATAAACCACTGGTGCACCTTCATCCCCTCCCCATATCTTTTGCTTGTATTAACTTTATTGTTTGCCTTGTGTATTTGACTCTCTATTTTCTGTGGACTCAGAGGTTTATGAGATATTTATTCTGCCCAAACTCTCTCTCTTTGTATTTTAGGTTCTGTATTATGTTAGTCTCTTCGGGAGCCTAAGTAGCTGGCTTACATTTCAGCACTGAACAAACATGTGCTGAAGGTTAATTCTAGGGGGTGTTTTTTGGTTTTTTGGTGGTTTTTGTTTTGGTTTGGGTTTTTTGTTGGTTTTTTGTTTGTTTGTTTGTTTTTTGGGGTTTTTTGGGTTTTTTTTTGGAGTTTCTCTCTGAACGTTTCAGATACCAGCCATAGACTGTAAATCACCGGCATCCCGCTCCCCAACCCACCCACCCCCCGGCCCCGGCACTCAGATTGAGGCACATTAGCAAATACCTCTAGGGTTTTGTTTGTGTTTTGGTAGCACAAACAGGTTTGTTTCTTTTTACTCTCATTCAAATTTCTTTACCGCTTCTGTCTAAACAAAACAAACAATATTGAAAACAGCATTTCAGAATCGAATATTGCGAGGACCAAAGCTATCTTCTGACCACCTTCTCTTTCTCCCGGCACACATTGTTTACAGCTCCAGTCTACTTAAAGCAAACTTGCTCCATAGCTGGGAAGGTGATTGATGAACAGTCAAGTCATATTTACAAGAAAGCTGCTTAACGACAGTGCCAAGCAAAGGAGGCGAAAAAGCTCTTTCCTGATTACCATGAGTTTAACTCTTGTATTGTAACCTCATGAATTCTGTTATTCCCATCCCTCAGCAACTTACACTTCAGACAGCAGATGAATGGTGGAGCTTTGTTGATGGTTGTACTCGTTGCTAGGGGACAGTTTGAGGGGAGTGAATCATGCTATTTACAGTCAGCCTAAAGGAGCATTTGGAAATGTTTGAGCTTAGAAAGTTCCCTCTGTAGTCTGTCCTTGGAAATCGAGTGCTTTGTGGCTGTGAAAACTGCTTTAGAAATAGACATGATGGTAAGGAAGGCTTGTACCTATGTAGGTGTCTTAAATCAGAGTTCTGGTGCTTCTTAGTTGTTTGATAATTATGTTCTTAGTTAAAAGCTGACCATGTGAAATGGTATCAAAACAAAATTATGGCAAATGACATTAAACTTAAATAGTACAAATTTTTATCATTGTTTTACTGTAAGAAGCATGATTTCTAAATGCAATTCTTGTACGTGCCTGGACCTTAACTTTCTTGGATATATTCGTTGGTATTTGTTTTATTTTATCTGCTCTGGGAAGACAGCAGCTTCAGGTACCATCAGAAAGGAGAACTTGGCCTGTAGTAGGTAGTTGAGGTTTTACAAGATACATCTGCGGTGGAACACAAGGTGGGTGAATAAAAGCGCTCTCACTATAAACGGTAAGGCACAGTTCGGAGAGGACGTGGAGGAAACACACACCTGGGGCTGACAGGTGTGACACAGAATTACCGAGGGGAAACCCCTGCGCTTGCATTCCGGGGGCTCGTAGCCAGGGTTCGTGTTTTGCCCAAGCCAGGCAGCCTGCCCTCCGCAGCGCCGCGGCCAGGGCAGCTCCCGTGGGGCTCCGGGCACGCCTGGGCTTGTTCCTGCCCGGGGCAGCCGCGCGGCTCGGGGGCTTGAGGAGACCGCAGCTACCCAGCATTTCCCGGCGTGCGTCCCCGCGGCCTGCAGCCTTCGCACCAGCGCGTCCCCCTTGCCCCATGCGTGTTGAAGCAGCTTATAGGTATTTTCCAGACTACATCGGTGCTCCCCGCGCATTTCAAAGCAAGAAAAATGTCACCGCCCGCTGCTGCTTTGCTTTCGGCACCCGACCGAGCGCGCAGCCGCTTCCCGCGCCGCCGCCAGAGGGCGCCCGGCCCCTGCCCGCCGTGGCCGAGCCGGCGGCATCCGCGTCCCCGAGCGCGTCCCCGAGCGCGTCCCCGAGCGCGTCCCCGAGCGCGTCCCCGAGCGCGTCCCCGAGCGCGTCCGGTCCTGCTGCTGCGGCTGCACCTTCCAACACCCGTCCTCCATACTGCCTGAGGCCAAATGTTTCCTGTAACACAGGCAATCACCTCGAATAACGCGTGAGCATTTGGCAGCTAACAGCATCCCCAGGAACGTTTCCTGGATAAGAAATTTGGTGCTTCATGATGCGCCCTCCCTTTCAGTTGTCTCACTACTGGCAACACTTGGATCGGACTATGCAGCTGTTGCTTCTTTTCAGGAGTCTGTCCTACAAACCAGTCGCATCCAAGTTGTGAAAAGTGGGAATGCATCTGTATTCTGTCTTCTGTGAATAGCTCTACATAGTTTTCAAATACTAAGTTTTTTGCTTTTGATTCCATTAATTAACTCTCACATCTTTTGTAAGCACTGCAGTAAATGCTTTGAAAGTTTATTTAATGACATCTTTCTGCAAGACAGGAAATCATAAGGCTTCGAGAAATCAAAGTGTGGCAGTCCATCTCTCTGAAGTGTTGAGAAACTATTAACCATTCTTTTTCTCTCCGTGGCTGTTACACTCAAAAGCAAATTTATTTCTCCATCCAACTACAACAGATGGTTTACTTGCAAAACTTCCTTCTTTTCAGGTCCCGAAGGGACTGGACTACATGACTCACATAGTAAAGGGTTAATTTAACCACTTGTGCCCTCCTGCTACATCCTCTCAAGAAACTGAGCAAAAGAGCTCGTAAACAAGTTGCAATTCACATGTACCAGGTTAGCAAGTGGGAGTTACCTGTCCCCATCTACAGAGATGCCTAAAATAACGATCCACATGAAACAGATCATTAAACCCGATCTTCAGCGGGACAAACAGGCCCCTACAATGAACACCAGTGTCTATCATTTAGTAATAGTTTGCTTGCAAACTGCTCTGGTCCGTCAGGCACAACAACAGATGTCTCTCCCTCAGCTAATGCACAAATACACATGTACCCAATCCCTTACGAAAAACACATATCGAAGGTAGGTGGTTAATAATAACCAGAATTTCAGATGTCTCAACCGACTGTGCAAGATCCAAAACTTATTTTGTGAGTTCAGTATGATCGAAAAAGAAATAGGCAGAATACACTAAGAAATAGCTGATGAACAGAGTGATAAATACCAGAGACAAACAATTACATCTGTGAAAAGTAGAGCAAACTGTCGAACAGAAATCCTGACACGGCCAAGCCCCGCTATGTGACACCGTGCATTACACTGTTCAGCTTCATGGCTAAATTATTTCTCTTCAAGTTCTGAGCCTGGGATAAATAAAGCAGCAATCATCCAGATTACCTAGCGTTATCTATTTTCCGCACTAAGGAGGGGATGAATTCTGCCCCGCAGGAAAGCGGTTGGCCGGCGGTGGCGGCGCGGCACCGGGACGGGCTCCGGGCACCTGCTCCGGCTCATGCCGAGCGGCAGCGCAGCAGCCTGTGCCGCCCGCCTCGCTCCGAGCTTGCCTCCTCCTCCTCCGAGCTGCACTAAGGGCTTTACGCGGCATGTCCAGAAGCGCCCCTGCGAAGTACTTTGTGGAGAATTTCGTGCTTTTTAAAGCGTAAACTTCGGACCCGCGCGCTCCCGCTGGGCGCTGGCGCCGCTCCCAGCGGAGCAGGGCGCGTCGCCGGGCGGCTCCCGGCAGGTACCGTCGCCCCCGGCGCGGCCCCGCGGGCGAGTTTGCCGGCGAGGCCGCGCATCACCTCGGTTACAGCGGTACCGAGGCGCGGCCACGGCTGCGGCCGCCCCGGGGCCGCCCCCGCCGGGCAGGCCGAGGCCGCTCTCGCCGCCGCGTGCGGACGCTCGCCCCGACCCCACACCGCGGCCGCCCGGGGCCGCCGCCCATTGGCCAGCGCCGGGCCCCTCCGCCGCTCCCATTGGCCGCGGCCGCTGTCTGTCACGCCGCCGCCTCCGCCCAGGTCTAATTGCCGGGGCTCGGGCGCGCCCCACCGCAGGTACCGGGGTGGCCGGAGCGGCGCGGCTGCGGGGCGCTCGGAGCTGTCCTGTCGGAACTCCGCGCCTGTGCTCCCCGCCGCCGGGCGTTCGTCGTGGTGGCTGAGCTCTCTCCTCTCCCGGCGTGGTTCGCTTTTTCCTGGAGAACCTCTACTTTAGCCGCGGAGCGAGCTCGGCGGGGGAAGACCGGCCTGTTGCCGTCGGGAGGAGGGACCGCGGCGGGCGGCCCCGCGTGTGCCCCCGGCGCGGGGCGGGGGCGCGATGCGCCGCGCATTGTTCGCCCTGTAGGCAGCGCCCGGCGGGCAGCGGGCGGCGGGCCATGGGCTCCGCGCCTTTGTCTCCCGAGTGAGCCAGCCCCGAGCCGCAGCCTCCCGCCGCCGCCCTAGCCCCGGCGACATGGACGTGACCGTCTCCGAGCTCCTGGAGCTCTTTCTGCAGAGCCCCTTAGTGACATGGGTGAGCAGAGCGGGGATGAGGGGGCAGCCCTGTCCTGCCAGGGGCGGCTGGGTCAGGCCGCCATCCCCCAACCCTGCTGTCCTTCCTCCGGCAGGTGAAAACCTTCGGGGACCTCGGGAGCGGGGACCAGGACAACCTCGGCGTCTACATGGACCTGGTGGATGGCGTCGTCCTGAACAAAATCATGTTGGAAATGTGAGTGGGGTGGGAGGGGGGAGCGCCCTGCCCCTCCTGCGGGTGCCGGGCTCCGGCCCGGGGCTCTCGGGGGGACGGCCTGGGGCCGGGGCGGTTTGCATTGTGCCTGCCCTTCGAAATTAACAGAAAACAGTGGCGGGGAAAAATGCTCCGAACTAATCCAGGTCCGGTGTTCTTTAACTTGCTTTTCTAATGTTTGAGGGTTTTTTTTTGGGTTTTTTGCGTGGTATGTGTATGATTTTCATATTTTTTTTCCTTTTTTTCCCTCCCAGTTATCTTAGTTAATGCTACAGTGGAAGGTGTGTGGCAGTACAAAGAAGGAAATGAAAGTACAGTATCAAATAAAGCTTTACTGGGAGGGTTTCATCTGAACTTTGTCTGTTCTTGCGTAAACTTCGATACTAAATACATAATTCGGAAAAACTTTTTAGTGCTACCGCTTTCCGGCGGCTCTGTAAGGCCATGTGTTGAGGGAACTTAGAAATTGGTTAAAAGATGGAGTGCTGAAAATACCCTAACATCGGATTGAATTGTCGTTAGGACTTGTGCCATGTTTTTAACCACATCCTTTCCTGTTGGTGATCTACTGTGCTGCATGCAGAGCCTGAGCGTTTTCTCTTTTTCTGTATTTTATTTAAAATACTCTGAAATACATCTGAGAGGGTGTTTGCAGGGACAAGTGTTTGGCTTTCAGGAGAGGAGAGTTTGGAAGTCACTCAGTTTTGGCAGTGTGCTCTCTTTAAGTGACTGAAATCAATTGAATCTCGGCCAGTGGTATTAGTCCAAGCATTTAAATGAAGAATTCATGTTAGAATCCTTTAAAATCTTGAGAAATGACGTTAAGTCTGACAATCAATGTCTCAGCCACTCAAGATTGTCAAGTTTTGTTATCTTCTGGTACCTGGCTGCTCCACATGAGAAGGTAATGAAATTTGCTTTGGTTTGATGTTACCAGGTGTGAAAATTGTGAACTGGGGCTTAAATAATGAAGCTGGTGAAAATCCGTGATTCAGAGCAGAACCCAGATCAGCCAGTACATAGAGATAACAAACCAGTGGTGTAAACTGGCAGGCATAGAAGCCTCTTGTAAAGAGAAGGCATAATCTCCAGCATTTTTAAATGAATAATTACACTTTTAAAAGATTATTTTCTGCAAATTAGAGCCTCAAGTATGAAGGTTTAGGTCCAGGCTTGTAGCTTTCCAAGATGTGGAAAATTAAATTTTGATTCATGACCATTGTGTTTGGCACAGAGATGACCAACCTAACTATCAAGGAACAGCAGCTAAGTTGGCTGCAGGTTTAACTAAACAGAACTGTTATCTAATATGTTTATATAATTATGTGTGTAAGAGTCATCTTATTTCAAATCAAGAAAAATTAACCAAGTCATACTTAATCGTGAAGCTGTGTGGCTTTTGAATGACTGTGGCATTGTGGAGAGTTTTATTAGGTGGTATGTGCAAACTTAAATATTTGTAATTGACCACTGAACTATGTCTAAGGAGGTAGGAGTTGTTGAAGTTGAGGGAGCAACTGAACAATGATCTGGGACAAGGAGGCAATTCTAAGATCTCATGGAAGTAAGGGAGATAAGCATACAGGCTGGCTGAGTGCAGTGACGCTAGCTGGCATTTTGTCTGCTCTCCTGTGATTGAGAGGTGCCCTGGCATGTTTGCTAGTTTTAAATCTGTCAGGTGAATAAGTTGGTGGGACTTCGGTTTTTCTTTGCATTTTTCCCTCAACAAACACCTCTGGCAGTGGTGTCTCAGAAAATGAAGTGTTGGAGGCACAGCACTGTGAAGCAGGAAACTGTCCCATTATACACAATCTGGCCTTTCCTCCCCTTCTTCTAGGCAGTTTTAGCAGTGCTTCTAATGGTGACTAAAGAGCTTGAAACCAAAAGCTTTGTACTGAGGTCCAAGATTGTTTAATACAGGAAGAATTGCAGTTTTATTTAGGTCAGTGTATCCTGACCTAGCAAGATGCTCAGGAGAGGTGCTGACTGAACTTTACTTTTCCCTGATTTTAACTTTAGAAATTGCAATGCAATTACTGCGTACAAGTAAGTCAGGAAAGTCTTGCAAGGCATGTTTCTGCCCACAAAGCTTTCAGAATAAAAAAATAAACGTGTTTTTAAAAATTATTACTCATAAGTTTTTTTAAGTCCTGGTTCCTGAAAATGGCTTTCAGTGCTTGGCTGGAGATTTCTTCCTGCTAAAAGCCTATTAATGAGGACCTTTGATAAATCTGGAATTGGATTTGCCATGCCATAATAGTGTTGATTGCTTGAAAGCACAGATGCAGGCATGCACACACATGTAGAGAGTAGGGGGTGGATGGGTGAAAGAGCTGGGCTCCTGATGTGGACAGCTGCCTCATCATTTGTGTGTTATTTCACTTCAGATTTTTCTATCCTGCTTGCTTGATTACTGGAACAGAAATAACAGGAGCATGTGAGCTTGCAGTTAAGCACCAGGTGTGATGCAGTGCTTTGCTGCAAATCGAGCTGCTTCTTTCAGTGAAGATTTTGAAAGCCAGATTCTTGGGAAATTCATTACTAAAAATACAACATTTCTGCCCTGCAGTGAAGCAGATTTTAATTCAGAGCAAAAAAAGACAGGTGGATCTGTGAAGAAATCCAGATATACCTGTTGAGTGGAGACAGCTGAGTGAAAGTAAGGCTTTAGCTGCTTTAGTCATGGGTGTGATGTAGGAGTTCAGCCAGCCCCTAATTTCTGTTGTAATACTTCGAGTTTTCCCAAAATACTGTCTGGCAGCTTTGGGTGAAGATCCCAGCTGCTTTGTGTTGCAGTGTCGATGTTTTTTAGGTGGTGGGTTCATCTCAGCAAGGCAGCTGTGTTCACCAGAGACATGTGACAGCTATCTACCGCTTTTCCAGCCTGCCAGGTCCCTGCTGGCTTTGTGACAGGAGGTGAAAATAGGGCTGTGCCTTAACTTCATCTTCTTCAGAAATGAGCTGCCCCTGGGAATGCCAGCCCGGAATAAAATATGGTTTGCTCAGGCTTGCCAAGTGTAGCCATGGCACAAGGGCAGAGGAGGGGAACCTGGCCTGGGTTTAGGCAGACTGTAGTTGGTAGGACATCAGCTGTTGGGCTTTGCTGGTGATCCCTTTGCTTACTAGCGATCTCTAAAACAAGCAAGACTGTTTCTAAGAAAGATGAGTGTTATTTGATTCTCCGTAGGGGCACCTAGCTGTTAAATGAGTAAATTTAGTAGCAAGAGTTAGCAATGTTTGGTTTTCCCACTTAGATTTTAAAACAAAATAAATGGTTTTTCAAATAATTCTGTTGTAAATGAATGATTTCCTTTGCCTGTGTCCTGTTCAAGTGTATAATCCCAACCTGATCGTGCATGAAGGACAAGGTTGATTTTTGCAGACTTGCAGTACTGGCTGAATGCTCTGCATATAAAAATGTTAATCTTCAAAGTGTAACTGCTGTGTTTCAAGCTTGTGTTGCTGATGGATTTATGTGTACCAGGTTAATGAGATTCTCTGCAGACATACTTGAAAGAACTTTTTTCAGATGGCTGTGTATCACTTCCTGGTATGAAATTAGCACGTGGTGGCACTGCAATGACTGCCTTCAGTGTTACAGTTGCAGCTGTGGTATAATATCTACAAGCATAAGCAAATATTTGCCTCATTTAACTTCCCAAATAAAACTTCCTGTAAGAAATTACGTGGAGGTTTATGCAGGCATGTAAGTGTTTTCATGTTGGGTTTGTTCTAATTCTTCTAATTGAAAATAGACTGCTCCCCTGTCAAAACATTTAGCAAACAGGAATGTGTGTTAGGAATCTGCTGAGAATGTTATTTGTGTTAAAGTCCTGTTATAACAAAGCACAATAATAGGTTTCTCAATTTCAGTTGCTGCCATGGTTTGTGGTACTGTTGATCTGTTGTCTTGAATTGAGACCATGTGACAGGAACAGCCGCACTGTGAGTGCCCACTCCTCGTGGTTTGTAGCAAATGGCACAAATACCAGATGTGTTAGAGATGTGCATCTGCTTAGTTTAAAATTTTGGAATGCTATGTAGAGGTGCGGTTTTCCACCATTTTCTAGGCAGTTTAGGAATCTGCCAGCCTTAGTAGCATCATCTCACTTCATAGAGGAAGAAGTTGGATGGTAGGAGGGTTTAGACTAGTCCCAGTGTGGTGTGGTTTTGGTTAGTGCATTGCCTGCAGAGCAGAGTGCCGCAGGATGCTGGGCCAGTCAGTTCCTTCTGGCATCTCATAACCCTTGGGCCTGGCTTCAGGGCTTTCCCCTTGCTCTTCAAAATGGCTTCTCAGAAATTGTATGAATGGAATTGTCATTTTTGATTTTAAAATTTATTTTTTAATGGTTACTTTTATGACTTAAGGGATTGCATCCTCATGCACTGTGTTGGTGGCCCCATGCCTGCTGAACTTGCCACTTGATCTGTGTCTCCTGACCCTTCCTTTCCTCTCTGTTCCTAGAAGACTCATTCATGAGCATGTATGAACCAGACAACTCCTGTAAAATGTTCAGGTATATAGTGAGGTTTGAGACTTTCTTTCTGTTTGGCTTGGGTGGGTTTTTACTGGTTTGTGGAGTACTTCCCTAAGTCACACCTCAGCCACGTTGTTTGTCTCAGTCTTATTTAGGTAATTTTTTTGATCTTGAGAAGTAGGTGGTTTTCAAAAAAAAAAAAAAAAAGTAGTTTTCATTATATTTTTGTGTAAGGGAAAGACCAAACATCGAAGGACTTAAAGGGCATCTGAGGTGGTGTTCAGGAATTTTTTCAGATAAATCCAGACAAGAATTTGTTTGGGTTACCTGGTTAGTGTTGCCAAAAAAAAAAAAAACCCAAAAAAACCCTCTCTTTAATTTTCAGTGTGATCCTTAGAGTTTCTTTTTATGAAATTCTTGATGAGCAAATTTCACCATACAGTCAAGGGCTATAATGTTCAAAGTGCAGTGCTAACGGCTCTGTCTTCTTTAGGGTAGGATTGTCTTTAAGCACAGAAAGAAGAAACGGGATCTTGCTTGTTGAGGAGGCATTGTTCCATTTTCCTGTGAAGACAATAAGCTTTGTGGCAGTTTGAAGTGTAGGCTGTGCTGGACTTCCACGTCTTGTTCAGAGGGTCCTTTCTGAAGTAAGCTGAGGTGCTGTGTGAAGCTGGTTTCACGGCATGTTCAAAAAACATGTTTTTGAGCTACATTCTATTTTCAGAAAAGCTTTTTAACTTTTTTGTGATGGAAAAGTGGCAGGAGTGCCAGAGCTATGCTGTGCTGCAGCTTGGCTGGAGGTTAAGAGGACCCTGAGGTCAGTGGCATTAAGGGCTCTTGGAGCAATCAATTACACTTAACGAAGATGATAGGATAAAAGCTCCGGAATTGCTCCTGAGGGCCTGGTCCTGCTAGTGCTTATGTTCTTGTAGCACAGTCTCCACTGTGCAAGAGAGAGCAGATCTTCTCCAGGAGGTGGTTGTTCTGTGTCTTGTGTGCCTTTGAAAGCGTCTTACAAGTCCCACAGTTCCGCTGCTGCAGCTGTTGAAGAAATAGCCTGTGCTTTCTGTGGTTGGTCAGTGTGTTTGGTGGATTTTTGCCCCATTTTGGGCAGTTCTGGGAAGGACTGTGGAGTAGTGACTGCTGGCCAGTCAAGGATTGTCAATTCCTGGCCACAAACCTGGGAACACTGCCAGACAGTGGCCAGTGGCGTGGCAGTGTGCTGCGTGCATGAGCTTTCACATGGAAATGAGAACTATAGCCTGACCCTTCTGTTTGGCCAGCTTCTCTTTACTGTATGTTTCTTCCCTTTTAGCTTCCCACTTTTTTGTCGTGGCCTTGCCTAAAAAAGCAGTGTCCAGCTTTCTTTGAGGTACAGCGTCTGCTCAAGAGTGTACTGAAGGCAGGGTGTTGTCTGAGCTCAAGCCCAGGTGGCATTTATGCTTCTCCTGTCAAACTGCTACAAGTATGGCTTCTGCACTCCTGTATCTGAGCAGCAGTAAAATGGAATACTTACTACAGATTTTAAAGTAAAAGCTTGTTGCAGTTGCCTGGTTTTGTTCTTTATTTCATAATTTGTTATAGTATAAATGTGTATACAAAGTCCTTTGCTGCTGGAAAGGCTGTGTAGTGTCTTGCTAGTTTATGCCAGTATTGCATAAATGCATGTACATAAATACTGTATCTGATATTACCTGCTGTCAAGGCAGTTTTCTCTCATCTCTGGAATATCTGTGTTTTTTCATGCTTATTCTCATAGCGCTGCTTTCACTCAAGAGATGTTCTGGAATGGTTGTGCATTTAAAAAAAGTGAACATATTTATGTAAACTCTTTGACACACTTACATAAACGTTGGCAGATATATTTTAAAAATAAATATTGGATCAGTTCCTCTTTTATTCCCTTGTCAACGCCCGAGTTCAATAGTTGGCCCTGGAAAAGCTGTGAATGGCTTAATTAACAGCCAGAGCAGAGCTCTGGGAGGCAGGTGTTTGGATTGTGTAGGAGCCTGCTGATAAGGGTCATTATTAGAAGAGAAACACAAATCTTTGATCTGTGGTATTGGCAGATAAAGATTTTTGGGGTCCTTTCTTTTTTTCAAAATCATAGTGAGTGTATGGAGATGATCCGAAGGTGTACATTTGTATGAAATACTTTGCAGCTTTTTTTCTGTCTTGTTTTTTATTTTAGAAATAAAATTGCTTCAGGTACAATTTTGATTTGTTTTTAAAATCAAACAGAAGACGTAGCATGTACATTAGCGATCTGGTTAGATGATGTGGGGATAATAAATGCAGTATTCTTTTTTTCCCTTCAGTTTATGATACATATGGTCTTTGCAGTTTTTACAGTGATCACCAATCAAGTATTAATACCCTCTTCTTCTCATGAAAACTCCAAAGCCAAGGAAGGCATGATAGTATTTCCTAGACTTGCGTTTATTTGGATAAGGAAAGCTCCATTTATCAGAGACTGCTTTCATTTAGCTTGCATAAACTAGATGTGCTCTTTTTTCAGGAAAATGCAGGTAAGGAGGGAAGCTGACCTGAAGTACTGTGTGGGTTGCAGTAGGGTACTTTGTGACACGCAGGAAATATTTCCAGCTTACACATAGGTGCAGAGATAGTGAGCTTATTCTATCATTAATTAATGCATATGTACCTTGTATAATTCTCAGTGTATTTAATTAATAAACTTAAATGTGCTATTGAGGTGTTAAGTCTTAACACAAGTTTAATTAGTAATGCTTCATTTTCTTCCTTTTTAATAGAGATCCTCGACCAACCAACCAACGTGTCAACAAGCATGTAAATAATGATACCTATCTTCGGGTTCAAAACCTGACCATCTTGATCAGAAACATTAAGACTTACTATCAGGTGAGAGTTCTGCTCTCTGCTCATTAATTTGTGGTCACTGCTGTACTGTTTTAGCTAGTGCAGAGGCTGGGGGCTCAAAGAAGCTTGCTGCAGGAAATGGAGAGGAAATTGTGTTTGTGTAAAAGTACTTTCAGCCATGCTTTTTCTTTGTAAAATTGACAATACGGTTATCTTCATCTATTCCTCATGGCCAGAGGCTGCTTCCTTGCCTTCCTCTTTTTCTTTTTTTTTTTTTTTTTTTAAGAAGTTGTCCTCAAAGACTGTCAGCATTTGGAGATGTATGTGAGGGGGTTTGCTGAAATGGTAGTGTTTCTAGGTATAAGACTTTTTTAAAACAGGAAAACTTCTTAAAGGGACTGCTAGAAAATAAAATCTTGATGAAGACGTGTTTTTGACACTAGAATATAAATCTTAAATTTATAGGAAAAATAAGTTTGTGCTTAGCTTGAAGGTAGACTTCTTACACTCTGTACTTTGGTGTATAAGTAGTTGTTTGTTCAGAACTCTCCTAAGAGAGCAAAGTGCAGGAATGGCTGCAGGGTCTCACTCTGCACTTGTTGGGTGCCATTCTTGAGCTGTCAGTGTTCCTCTACTGTAACAGCGCCCTCCTAAAACCAGGGTGGTGACAGCTGAGCACTTTTGCAGAGTTATGAACATGTTGGCTGCTGGTGGTGAGCCACAGCATGAACTGTTACTCTAAATAGAATTTCTGTATGCACACTGTTATGTATATTTGGACTTCTGAGTGAGGAGGTAACAGTTCTACTGTTTCTTTTTCCATGTCTTTTACCAGATTTCAATGCTGTGCAGTACATAAACTAGGCTGAAACCACTTAGGATTGTTAAAATGCTTCTGTGTGTCTCAGTTGTATAATGAACAACTAAAGGCAGCTAAACTGTACAAGTTGATGCCAGTGTGTTTACCCTGGACACTTCATCTTTTCTGTATATATAGAAGAGACTGTGTATTGGTTTTGTCTTCAACATACAGAAGATATGTAGAGTAGTGCCTTTTCATGCCATTTCCAAAGTTTGCCTACTGCTCTTCCATGTGATTGCCACAACTCTGCTCTTGGACTTGACTTGCTTAGGGAAGTCTGAAAGGGAGGCACTTGTGAAAAATTATGAACTCGGATGGGCTGTGTGACTCATCTGTGCAAGTTCCAGCAGCCTGCTGGGACAACAAAGTAACTCAGGTTTGAGATGGTGTAGGGGAGGGTATCGTGTATTTCTGAAGATAACTGATCTGTGTCTCTTGTTGAGATCTGGAGATGCTGATGCAATGGGATGTCATTCCTGAGACTTGTGATTTCTAAGGGGAAATGCCATTTGGTCATAACTAGAGACTGAAGTTTAGGGTTTAGTGGATTGGTTTTTTGCTTTGTCTTGTTGTTGCTGTTTGTTTCTGTAGTTCAGTGAATTGTTTAAGTGTATATGGAGTGTACAAGAGAGATTAGTCCTAACCTTCTTTCTCCTTACCCCGACAAGAGTTTGGTGCTTCAGTTGTTGAAACTTTCAGTAACGAGCTTTTTTTTTTTCTTTTTTCTATTTTTTTCCTTCTTTCTTGAAGCTGATACTCTGACTTCTTTTAAAAGTACCTGGAGCAAGATCAGAGTCAGGAAAAAAGTGATTCAGAGTCATGTGTTATGGTGCTTGTTGACCTAGCTGTTGAGCTAATCCAATAAAGCTAGCAACTAGCAAAAGAGGTTAAGACACAGAATTTTCAATGGGAAACAGTAGCTGAGGCTTGCAGTAGCAGCTGTAACAGTGATGTTCCTATTGTCCAGAAATAAATTATTGTGAATTGTGCTGCCTGAGGACTATATATACAGTATGTAAACACAGCAGCCATGAGAGCTCATCAGTCTTTGTTTTTGGTCCTGAAAATGTAATTGCAACAAAATTTAAAATAAAATAGCTTTTTTTCTTTCTGGTAATAAGGTTATATAAGAAACTTATTTTTCCTTGACACAATCATGTCTTTAGGGCAAATCCAAGGTCTTGTTACTAATCTGAGATTCCTTTTCATGTGGTGTGTGCAGCCTTCAGCTCTCCATCGTCTGGGGGTACTTGAGGCCATCTATGCTGTAATTGACCTCTGTGTGAGATTGATGTGCAGTATAATGTTGCATCTGTACTCATGCCTCTGTTAGATGTTTGGAGGTTTTCTTGTCATTTAGTATGTGATTTAAGTAGGTTTTACTAGGGGTTTTTTAACATGCGACCTCATAGATGCTTTGCGATATTAAATATTCTTAATAATTAAATGTTGTTATGATACTTCTCTCCTGAATAGTAGAGATTTTTTAAATAGGCTGAAGTTATGGGCGCTGTTTAATGAAACAGTATAAATACATTAGCCTAAGTTAAAGTGAGGGTAGTTAGTGTCTTGCTGACTGAAAACATGTTTGCAGACTGTGAGGGAGAAGTTCCTGACAAACAATAGGAACACAAATTTTCTGCTTGCTCAAGAGAAACAAAAGCCCCTAAAAACATGATAGTGGCATTGACATTTTACATTCAACTTTGCTTAATGGACCAAAGTCAAGTGTATGGCATACTTGCTGAATTTGGAAGACCAGATAGTCTAGAATGAAGCGGCTGTTTCCTCCTTTTTTGGAAGGCGTTGGTAGGTATGAAAGAATAGTTGCCCTTCTCTGTACTGGGCAGGAGCAATCAGGAGTGTGACATAAATTAATGGTACTGTAAACAGTATCTGAGGAAGGTGACATAAGTGCTTACTAAAATTAATGTTGATACTCAGAAGGTAGTTGACATTTCAGAGCATGTAATTGTCTAGTCTGTCTGTATCTAGTATCAGATTTCTCCTATAACTGTATCACTGATCTCTTCATTAAAGCAAAATTCTCATTAATACAAATAATGCTACTTCAGAAAACAAGGACAGGTCTGATCCAGAAGCAATCTCATAAGCTGAGGGTTTTCTAGAGATACATATGAGCAAGCCAGGTTATTGGTGGAATTTGGGTTTGATTTAAGCTTTAAAGATCAGCCCCTATATGTGCTTCACCAGACATAACTTGGGAGGGGTTAGTGCAATGGAGAGGCCTTTTTTTCCTGTTTGAATAACCTCTCTATTTTAGAAATTTGCTGACTGAATATGTTCATTTGCAATTTTCTGAAGAGTTGCCATTTTGCAACTTTAAACTGCATGAGACTTCATTGCTGGTGGCTACTAAGAAAAAGTGTCAGGACTCTTAAAACAGAGGACAGCGCTGGTTGTTGCTGGCTTTGGGGATTTTTTTAAAATTTGTTTGCTATGTAATATGTGTTATCTGTGCTACCATGCAACATCTTTGCATTTCCAACTCTCTCAACAGTTGTACCTTGGCAGGTTTTATTGACTTGAGAGGGCCCCTCTTTAGAAACCAAGCATATGACTCATTTTGCTGTGGGATTTTATGAGCATTCAAGATGTCATTAATTGCATTTAATAACAGTTATCCTACTGGTTCACTGGAAAAATGGCTGATCATAAAACTTCTGGAATTGGTGCCATATCTTGGGAAATGCTGAACCCGGCAGAAAGTTTACTCATGGTCTGAAGTTTATGTGACTCTTCTTGCTCTGAATTCTAATGCTGGTGTGTCTTTAAACTGAAAGAAGATGGAAGAATGCTAGAAAATGTGAAGGGTGTTAGCCTCTCCCTTTGCTGTGTTGTAGAGAATATTTAAATCCTGTAGGTGCTGCTACTTGAGGATTCCATGTAAGAGCAGCACCAGATATATGCAATGCTTAGATAATATGCTCATACCTGCAGAGTTTTGGATGAAGCCTAAGGTAGGCTGGCAGGGGAAGCTTGAACAGGCTTTATTGTGCTTCCTCTGCTCATGTGTCAATCTTTGGGTTTAGTGTTTTTTCTAAGGAACTAAAAATCACTTTAATACCAGTTTATAAAAAAAAGGAGTTTTGTGAAAGGGTCTGTTTTGAAAACAGTTTCCTAACCTTCAAAAATGTCAGTAATCACTCCAACAGTATATACTGCAGTCTCAAGCAAAAATTGGCTGTGCCTGGATGGGTATTGTGGTCACATCTGGAGTAAGTGAATGAGAAATGCTATTGTAAGAAATGCTAGTGTGTGGTCACATCTGTATTTTTGTTGCCTCTGTTCCCTGCAGTTGTGGCCGCTAAATACCTAGCGAATTACCTTGTGCTTCTAAAATGTTGGAAATATCTCTTGATTAAAAAATAAGTTGTATTGAGGCACAGTTCTGACAAGAGTTGGGACTGTGTGGCATGTGAACTTTGGTAAGAAACTCATAAAAACCCTTAGTGCTCTCATTAAATTGAGGGGGTGTGTAAAGAGGAAGTAATTCACTGAATTTTTAGAGAATATATTACCACAAATCCTACTGTCCCCACCTAAATCAGTCAGCTGGGCCCAGAGATCATGGAGGACAAGGGCGCCTTACTTTTAAGGCATATTTCTTCAAGCCTGTGTCTTCCTTTCTCTTTGCTGCTCTATACTTGTGTAAAACAAGTACAAGCAGCAGAGTTTTTATCAGGTATGTTAAAGGATGTTAGTTATCCATGAGTTGCTGAGGCTGTTTCTAACCTTTGGAATAGATATGAGTTTGCTTTCAGGCTGAGGCAAATGCTGTTTTATCCTGTGGATCAGTGAAGGTCTTGCAATACCAGTAGCTTCCAGATCAGTGAACAACTCCCACTTCTGTAGTTGAAGCACTGAGTCAGGTTTAGAGCTCTTAACTGAACTGCAAAGAGAAATTAAAACTTGGAGTTCCAGATTTGGGCACAGCTTAGGGACTGGCAACTGTACTCAAGTTATAAATAAAGTTCTGGAAGCAGCAGTGTCCTCTTTTGTGAGCTGGACTCTTTCCCTACTAGGCAGACTACTTCTAGTGGGCTAGTAATCTAGTCCTTAGCAAAGTAAACAGCAAGAGGCTAGAAATGCACACACCCTGAAGTCAAAAAAGTATTTTTATGCTTTTAAGGGGAAGGTTTGTACCTGCAATGGCCTGCTGAAATTAAGTAAAACTGAACTTCTTTTTGCTAGCTTTGTCAATTTGATGGGTTAAGCTATAGTGTGCCCGAGTGACTGCTTTCCTTTGACCCCTTTTCCCTGGGGAACAGTTTTGGCTTAGGGACAACCTTTCTTCAGCTTTAAATTCCAAAATTATTAACTGAGTGTCAACTTTCTCATGAGCAAAGATATCTAGAGCTTCAACAGAAATTTTTAATTCAAATGCTTTGCTGATGTCATGCACTCCTAAGTGCAGCTCTCTCTGTACGGAGAGAACTTTCTGTACAGTTTTTCTGTACAGTGGAGTGGGCTGTATTCATAGAGTGTCCAAAATTTTCTCCATTGGCAATTGTGCTGTTGCACCTACCATACGTGCATGTTTTTGTGGCCTGAATTTACAGCTGCACAAAGCAACAACAGTGAGAAGCCATGAAGCCTCTCTTTTGTCACAAGTCTACAATAAATAAACCAACTCCTATGAAAAAGAAGTTATTTGTAAGGTACTCTTGTAGGGGTGGTCTGTTTCTGTAAGGCATTGGGCCTTTCAGGACTCAAGATTCTGCCACTGGCACGACCTGGAGTAGAACCTTGTTAGCTGTGTATTTGCTTCCACTTCTGTTCTTCATTTGACTTCTAGTTAATTTAAACTTGCTACAGGCACAGACTGTCTGTATTTATTTATGCAGTACTTAGCTTAATGAAGCTTTTTTGGTTCTTCAGTGACAAAAATATTTTGAGTTAGACTTTCTCTTCTGCAGGAGCATCATCATGAGACATGAAGGTTGCATGTAAGACTGGTATTGTCCACAGTGAATTGTGAAGGTGTTCTCTTACTGTAGTGCTGTGTGCAGGGCAGGGGAATGACTGACCTTGGTGCTGCTGTTCTGGGAAATGCTGAACCAGTGATGTTAGTCTTTGATTTAGTTCTTTAGCTGAAATTGGGTACCACTCTGCTGCAGTGGAACAAACACAAGAATTACAAAAATCACTGTCATTTTGTTTAAGTCCTGTTATCAGGTATTTCAGTGGGAAAGAGACAGACAAGTGATTCATCACTAGCAGCCAGACTGTCTGATGCTTTGTTAGTGAAAATGGTCTTGATCATTTCCAGAAGAACTAAACAAACATTTCTCTTAAGTTTCTGCAGACTGCTGAGAGGTACCATTCCAAGTAACTTAGTAGCATACTGTTGGACACCTGATTGCGATTACTGTCTTTGATTTAAGGATGCATTTTGACTGGTAAATTGAGTTTTATCTGGAAATTCAAGGGTGGACTGATTTTAGAGATCTGGTTTGGGTTGTTTTTGTTTTCCTTGAGGCTCTGTTTGCATTTTAATGCAGAATTAAATAGTGACCTCAAACTGGAAGAGAATGGATTGATTTTTAAACTACTTTTTTTCTGGAGCTAGAATATGGGTAAGGGCAGAGTAGCCTGACATATGTCTGCAGTCTTGTCTTTGTTTTGCTTAATAGGCTAGAGGGGTGCAAATATATTGTACAGACAAATGAAGAACCTGAGCCAAGGAAAGAGAGGAGCAGTGTCCTAACATACAGTGGCAGATGGAGGTGGCCTGTAAAATTTTACAGTATGGAATAGCTGTTTGGTTCCCACACAGCAGCATTTACTTAACCTCTGACATGTTAATTGAGAGCAATTCTTGGGATGTCTGAACTGCAGAACACACCCACAGTGTCCTTTATATGGCTTAAAAGAGTAATGTGAGAGTATGTGTGACTTCCCTTAAGGAAAGACAAGGCCTGATGTTAATGTCCTTGACTGTTGCTGTTATTACCAATGCTAAAGCCACAGAGTAACTTTTCAGTCCTCTGCTACATATTTCTTTTTTAAGATAAGGTTTGAAATGTAAGTTGCTGTTCAGACAGCCGTGTTCAGTCCTGCTGCCTCAATTTTGGGCAAATGTTCTATTTTCGTTAGCTGAAATTTTGCGAAGGGGTGAATTAAGTTTCATAGAGCCTACCAATTCTGGGTAAGTTAGAAAACAGCCTGAATGCTACTTACAGCTGAAAATAGCTTTGAGGTTAATTTTTTGCCGAAAGATAATAAAAAAATGAAAGCTAAAGTTTGCTTTATTGCCCGTGTTTCTGTAATGGTTCCATGTCATTTAGTAGTTTTCATTAAAAAATCTTTAAAGAGATAAGATGAATTCCTCAAATATATGAAGTATGATTGCCAAACAGTTCCCTAATTGCATACAGCTCCCAAAAGAAATAACTTCTGCTTTTAATGGCAAGTACTAAAGGAAAGTGATTTATATCCTAATTTTATTGGCATTTTCTGCCCGTAAAAGTGTTATTTAATCCAGTGTCACTTTCATTGAGGTTATTGTTGCATTTTGTATTGTGGTACACAAAGTTCAGTCCACAGCTTTGATTTCACACAGTTCTAACTCCAGATTAAGATTTGGTGTCCAGGCTTGTTCCAGGCAAAGGTCTCTTTGTGCCTGTAACTCAGCTGGCCTTGGCTTTCCACTCAGCATCATCCTAGTTCAGCTGTGGATACAAAGCTCTGTAATGAATTTCCACCTTTTGTACACTGCTCTTTTTAATGGCTTGTTAGACCTGTAAGCAGTTCTTCCACAGTGTGTTTTCATCTCAGACAGGTATTTGAGTTGTCTTTTAAAGCAGTGCTTCGCTGTCCTCTTGAAGGAGTATCAGGTTACAGAATTGTGTTGGAGATCATGGATCTAATGCAGAATTTTATTTACTTCTGAAAGCTTTTGTGGTTTGTGTTGTAGAGATCTGCTCAAGTTTGGAGCTGACCTCCACTACTTCTGACAAATGTGTGTGCTCTTGGGCCAAGGAATGGGTGTGAAGGTTGTGGAGTCATCTGTCCTGGTTAAGAATTAAGGGATTTATCCTGCTGAGCAGGTTCCTGGACCAGAGAAATTTGCAAACATGGGGACAGGAGGGAGTTTTAATGTGCTAATTTCTTTGCTGAAGATAACTCACAGGAAAGGGTATATTTGCTACTTTACGTGGTGTATGGACTTTACACCAATGCAATTTAAGAAAGGCACCTGCTCATGAATGCACAGAAATTGAAACACTGTCACTTCCTCATGCGTGCATGCATCTCCCATTTGCACATGTTGGTTTTTGAAGAGAAGGATTTATGAAACGAGCAAACTCGAAGGAGCAAATAAGGCAGCAAATTAAAATGTGTGCACATTGTACTTTGAGTAAGCAGAATGACTTTTTGAAATAGCTCTTTAGATGGGCTGTTTGAATATAAGCTGTGTGAGCTTGTGCTTCTCTGTTTTCCACCATGATTAAGAGATGGAGTTGAAAGAGGAGTTAAGTGTTTCAATTCTGCTCGGTCCTCATATGGCTAGTACAAGTGCTTAAATAAAAATCTGCTCAGCAGACAGAAATGGCCCCTGTGGAGCTGCCACTGTCTGTTCTCTTTCATAATTAGCATTATTAAGTCTCTAGATGTTTATTTAATTTGGTTTTTAGACTTAAAATGACATCATTTGTGTGTGTCAGGTGATCAAGATAACAGTGATAGACATCTGCTCCTTTGGGAGCTAGTTGGAAAGACTTGACACAAAGGAAAAGTACTGTATAGGAAGATATTTATTTAGTAGGTTATTAATATTTTTAAAATACAGTAGGTGATGCTTTTTCTCTAAACTTTCCTTTCATGTAAGGTAAATAAAGAACTGACTTCAAAAATGTCTAAGTTGTGTGCTGTATGTTTAAGAAGCAAAGGCAGATAAGTTCCCTGTGTAGCCTTAGAGTTCTTGGATGTCTTTGGTTTTTTCTTAATGGTGCTCCTGTTGTAAAGTATCCACTGGAACAGTATTTGCAAGGGAGTGGAGCATCAAATTTATATCGCAGAAAGACCTGTTGGGTGTGCAGTGTGTGTGTTATAGGGGAGGGGAGGCTGGTGCTGAGTTTAATGCCTGGTTCATTTTGATACAGCTATATTACAGTAAAGGTAAATGACTGCAGTCCCAAGGCTGGCATGAGCATTCAGTGGTAGAAACTGGAAGGAGGTGAATTTCTTTTAAAATTTTTTGATACTATGGGCAGAACTATTCAGTCTATTAAAATGCTCATTTGTCAGGATGAAGTTTCTGAAGAAACAGCATCATTCCCAAGAAGCAGTTACTCTAAAAGAAAAATACACTTTACTTAAAAAAAAAACCAAACCCGAAAACCAACCAAGTATTAAAAAAACCCCAAAATTATAAAGAACCCCAAGCAAAACCAACCAACCAAAAAAAAAACAAAACCAAAAAACAAAAAACCACCAAAAACTGCAGTCATCAAAAAACCCCTATGGTCAAAGCCCTTCTAATTTGACTAGTAGTAACCTGTTTGAGTTACTTAGAGTCTCTCAAGACTGTGTAGTTGGTTCAAAATAAAACAACAATTCATCTACAAGGAGTTGCCCCTTTGAGGTAATAAGTGTCTCAAGGCCAGTTCTTCAATGTTGATATTTAAAAAAGTGGAAGAAACCCCCCAACAAGAAACCAGAAAAGCCCTACTCTGTGCTGTGTTTTCCTGAATATGCAAAAGCTGTGTCCATAATGAAAGTTTTCTCTTTGTTTTCAGAATTTGTGGCAAATGCTTATCTGAACAGCATGTGGATGTATCTTTACAGTTTTACATGCAGAAGGAATGATTCTGTAGTAGAGGACCACAAAAGCTGCCATTATTGGAAGCCTTGCTTACACTTCAGTGCTCTGGCACTTAAGCTAGCTCCGAGCTTCCAGTCATGCAGAAGAAACTAAACCAGAGTGCTCTAATTCTCAAACTTGGTAGAGCTGTCTCGTATTTCTTCCAATATGCATTTCCTTTGTAGCCTGAGCCAAAATCTTGATTAGAGAGGTGATTTTCATCCCCCTTTTTTCACTTAGCCCATTCTCTTTTTATGAATTGCTAGGTCCAAATTCTGTGCAATGGAGGGATTCAGATTTCAAATAATTTGTTGTTGCTTGAAGATTTGTCTTCCCTTAGACGCAGCTGCAGTTTGGCCTTTTGCTTCCTAAAGCATTTCAGTTAATTTGCAATTTTCTTTTCTTTGTATGGCATAGGACCGAATTTTAAGTGACACTGACTTGATGGACTAGAGGTACTGAGCATCTTGCATAGTAGGGTCTTCAAACAGTTTTGCTTTGAAACCCTTGGATATTATGAGACCAGAGCTGTCTGCCAGATAACGATTTGTTTTGGTTCTTTTTGACATATTGCTAGCATATTGCAGCTTTTACCAGTGTTGAGGTATGTATTACACTTGATCAGCACTTAGAGGTTTTGCAGTGTTTATGGCAGCTGCTTGAGTATCTGCAGGAGATACACTGGCTTGCTTTCCCAGTCTTGACCTTAGCAGGGCACCTAATTTTGGAGGCTTTGAGTGCTCTGCCAAACTTGCTGTAAGAGAGACACACTGAGATGGGAGAGCTGAGTTGGCATGAGAGAATAAAAAGCAGTTGTTTTTATAACCCAGTAAATTGTTGTGCTCTTCTAGCCCACAGACTTGGCAGTCAGGCTTGTGCTGTCACCCATTTGTGAAGGACAACTCATTTAAAGCTTCTTTTCAGTAGGCTTTTAAACAAGTAGAAAATACACTTATAACAAAGTAGATATAGAGTCATTGGTAATAACTCTTGAGACTCTAAAGGAATAATCTTAAATACCAAATACATAAAAAACTTCAACAACAAAAAAGCCCCAAACCCACAAGCCACTTTGATCTTACTGATACTCATGCAAGTCTCTCCCTTCAGGGTGCATTAATCTTAATTCCCCTAAGTGTTTTGTAAGTTAAGAAAGTTAATGGTGAAGAGTGATTTATTTTTAGTTTGTAAATGCCTCTGAACGGTGCTTAAAACACAAGTTCCTGAACAGCTTTTTCTGTAATAGGTAGCATATAATTCCTAGCTTAGAACTTCAGCAGTAACTCGAGTAAAATACTTCAGTCGCTTCCACCAACTATATTTACTAAGCAAAGGAGGTGAGAAACAGATTGGCCTTCAGCACATTTGTTTTAAATAAGCTTTTCAACGTGTGATAATTTTGAATCAGTGAATCTGGGATTTTCCAGCAGCTGTCTGACCAGTGTGCCAAAGGAGGTTATCAGGTCAACACTAGATTTAAGTCATTATAGTTGTGGGGGTTTTCTGTTCTGTGTGTGTGGTTTTTGTTCTGTGTGGGGTGTTTGTCTGTTTGCTTTGTTTTTAATATATAGTGTTGCAGTTTGAGTAGCTTGTGTAACTGGTAAAGAGGTGCTGAAAGATACAGCTGCATAATCAGAGGCTGAAAAATACTCAGTCCTTGCTTTTCATCCCCAAAACAAAGCCATATTAAAAATAAAATCTCACACACACTCCTCCCTTTGTTAGAAATTTATAACAAATACTTCCTTTCTGAACTGTGAGTTTCACTGCATTTGTGTGTGCAGTTTATGGGGTGGTTGCTTTTTTTTCTTAAGAAAGAGTACATGCACTCTATTGCTATGTGCTGTGACCTTGCAGTTGACTCCCTGTTTATCCTTTTTGGTGCCTGTGATGGGGAGTGTTTGACTGCCACAATGATCTTTTGTTGGGATGTGTACAACCATTATCTTTGCTGAGATGATAAGGAATGGGTCCTGCCCAACCGGCTACCAACAGATTGTGAAAGGGACAGGTGTACAGGCCTGAAGATACATACCTGGAACTCCTTTCTCTACAGAAATTGAATTTTCTAGTACTGTCAAGTTACTCTAAGAGTTACAAGGAAGGATGCTTGAGTGTAAAGAAAGAAATTAAGCTGCAAAAATGTGCTGCTCAGTATTTCATACTGGTCAGTTCAGATATGTTTGAGGTGTTTACATTAAACACTTGTTTAGTGTTTCAAACATCTGTTTGATTC